>NC_136425.1:104900000-107300000 GCF_052625555.1 Lactuca saligna
GATATAATGATGCAGACAGAATAAGAATTTTCTTATATTTGTATTGATACTTTATCTTTCAAAATTATGTGTATGTTAAATAATTGTTAGGTTTAGGGGTGTAAATCGGGTCATTGTGTCGTATTTTTGTTTGCCACAACACAAAACAATAATGTTTTATGTAACACGAACACGACAAGATATCGTGTTTTTTTTTATAATTAACACAAAAAACGAACCGATTAAAAAATGACAAACACGATACGACACGACAAACATAAAATAAAATAAAAACTAGTTTATTTAAATCTTTCAAAATTATGTGTATGTTAAATAATTGTTAGGTTTAAGGGTGGTAAATCGGGTCATTGTGTCGTATTTTTGTTTGACATGACACGAAACAACAATGTTTTATGTAATACGAACACGATAAAATATCGTGTTTTTTTTTTATAATTAACACAAAAAACGATCCGATTAAAAAATGACAAACACGATACGACACGACAAACATAAAATAAAATAAAAACTAGCTTATTTAATTAATACTTAATCGGATATAATATGAAAAACACAACAGACAAATGCTAAATTGTGTCAATTTCGTATCGAATTTTGAACACAAGCATGACACGACACAACTTCGTGTTTTTTACACTTGACACGAATACGACATGAACACAAATTCGAATTTCAGTTTCGTACCAATTTCATTTCGTGTCGTGTATTTATGTTATGTCGTGTCATCAATTGCCACTCCTAGTGTGATTGTATGATATGGAATGATTGCAAAATAGAATTGATGGAAAAATTAAATAAAGAAGATAATACAATAAGATGTTATGTATTATGGTAATCTTTTATTGATTTATGATGCAACACCCTTTTTTCGATCATCAACAAGGTTTTTTTGGGTGCCCTTGTATGCAATCTGCGAATACAAACATTGCCTTTAGAGGTGGAAGAAGTGGCTAATGCTATGGGCAGTGTTTATGAGATTTTACCTTTTACTCATCTTAGGGTTTCGGTAGTTCAAAATATGAACCTGGTGAACACTTGGGTTCCTATTATTGATAGATTTCACAACAAGCTTGCAAAATGGAAGGCTAAATGTCTCTCTTTTGGTGGTTGCCTTACTCTCATCAAATCAATGTTTGGGTAGCTATTTTATGTCAATATTCCCGGCTCCGGCTACAGTTATTCGTGAATTGGAATCTTTGACAGCCAGATTTTTTTGGGGAGATGATCTCGACGATAAAAGGATGCATTGGGTGAGCTGGAAAAAATTATGGCTTCTCGAAGGGATGGTGGTCTCGGAGTTGGAAGTCTTTTTTGCTTTTAACAGAGCTATGATGTTTAAGTGGTGGTGGAGATTCTTTCACCATTCTGATCTTCTTATCAATTTACAGGACTGATGGCGGTCTTTCTTCTCTTTCTCCATGTGGATCTTTTTTTGGGCTTTAGAATAATCTTATTTGCATGCTTTTAAATCTTACAGATCGTGGAATTGACCTTCTTTCTTTATGCCATATTCAGGTAAGAAATGGTGCTGCTACGAGTTTTTGGCATGAAAAATGGGTTCTTGACAACCCCTTGCAACTAATTTTCAGAGGATTTATGCATTGGATAATCATAAATTTGCTACTGTTAAAGATCGAGGTGGTATAGGTTCGGACCTGAGAACTCTTTGTCGCTTTCCTAGTGGAGGGATAGAACAAAGTTAATGGGATGTTTGTTTTGGAGACTGTGCATAACTTTCATTTGGAGGACATACTAGACAAATTGGGTTGGCTTGTTGAAACCACATATGTCTTTTCTGTTTCTGTGGCTCGTTCTATTATTGATTCTAGCATGCTCTTTATCAGTTGTGCTGAAACCAGGTGGAATAATTGGGTTCCTATTAAGCTCAATATTCTAACTTGGAGGATTACTTCTGAGAGTATCCCTATTAGGGAGAGATTATCACACCGTGGGGATGAGGTGTAGTTGATTTTATGTTCGATGTGCCATACTTCCTTTGAGACTATAGATCACATTTTCGCATGTTGTAAGGAGATGATTGATATTTGGAGCATAATTGCTATTTGGTGGGATGTACAATTACCTGAACATCTTACAGTTTCCAATATCCTCTCATGGTCTGATTCTCTTCACTTGAAAGATGGTAAACATAAGGTTTTTGATGCGGTGGTGATATTGGCATTTTGGTGTCTCTGGAACTTTCAGAATTCCACCATCTTTGGAACAGTGCTTCCTAGGAAATCTCTTATTTTTTTATGATAATGTTGAAAGGGTTTTTTGGATTTCCAATAGGTGTAGCAAAGCGAAGCTTGTTTGGACTGCTTGGCTTCATAATCCTGCTCTAGCTTCTATTTTGTTGTAATGTGCTTATTTTTCTAGCTCCTTGCTAGTTTTTTATTCCCTCTGTACCATATTAATAATCCATGTTTCCTTTTTGGTTTGTCCCAAAATAATACTCTACTTCTAAAAACAATTATGTCTTTTACCATTATACCCATCATTATTAGTTTAATTACCTTGAAATTAAATGCAACTACCATGTAATTAAATGCAACAAAAGGGTAAGACTGTTATTTCATTTAATAAAGTTAATGGTAATTAATGTTTCCTTAATCTGTGAGTTTTTTGTCAGTGGACAATTACTTTGGGATGGAAGGCGTATAAAATCTTCTGTCATTACAAAAAAAAAATGTCATGACTGATAACGTCTATTTTATGCATATATTTATGACATTTTATTATTATTTTATACTATGTTTTCACGTTCTTTGGAACTAAAAGACACTTAATATGCTTTGAAATGTTCAATTATAGTTAAAATGGGAGCTGGAATGCAAATGGATGAGAAAGGAGTTGAACAGACGCAAAAAGGAAGTTGCTGGACAGCTTGACCCCTCGTTAGTGTTTTGGTCATATCTAATGACTCGTAAATCCGATTAACGAGACTCAAAATGATTTGAAAACTAGACAAAATTTCAGATGACTTTCATATTCTGAGAAAATGATGATTCCCAATTACAACGATGTGGTAAATCGAAACATCATGATCGTTGAGACTGACTTGGAGAATACGGGATATACAAGACGACCATGACGTGGTACCATTACCACGTTGTGGTGATCAGATTTTCGGGAAGCTACATATTTCGAGCGTTTGGACAATTTTTAAGGGGGTTTTCTGACTTTTATTGATCCCTAGTCGACAAGTAACCTCTATTCTTCCGTTTGAGGGTCTAGAAGGTAGCCAGAAGGCCGTTAAGCTGACATGAGCGAAGATCTAAAGGATTGGAGAGAAGATTCATGCCGATGATTAGGTGGTTTGTTATCATGATCAGGTTTAGCATTCCACTATGATTCCATTATGTGTTTACTTTCTGGCTTAGGTGTTAAAACCTTTGACCTTGTGTTTATGATTGAATAAATCTTTGAGTTTATGGTTTAATTGCTATTTGGATTTTTTATTCTTACTTAATTTATTTTGTCAAGTTTGATTGAAAGATCCATATGTGTTAAAGATTGTTACTTTGTTCCCTATTGCTAAATTAATAGAGTTTAGATGGCCATCTAACTGTGTTAATTTGAATCATAGTTGTCTAGTGAACATTGGTGATTATGACTACAGTTGGAACAAAACCTAGGGTTAGGAAAGAAAGTGAACTTTAATGCATGTCCATGAGTAGATGACCATTCTATGCATGCTTTAACTGATATGATCATTAGGTTTAAATAAGATCAAATCTTTCTTAATACGAACTAAATACTGATTTGCATGATTATTTGTTCACCTAATCAATGGATTACTAGTTGTGTTGAAATCAAAGGATTAGTAGTCGTGACCATGACACTAGTCATATTAGGAATAAGTGAATAATGAATAAATATCCAATGTCTCTGTAGTTAGCCATTAATTTGAGATGTAATTTATCTAGACCAAAGTACCTAAAAAAATTTGTCTTTCAGTCAGTTTATCGATATTTGATGTTAAATATCATTTGAGATTTAATAATACCGTTCTTAATGCTTTTGTGTGTTTGTGTAACCTATAATCAAATATTCCAAATTAATTCACCATCGTTCCGCTTGTATTCGACACCTGTTCTTACCACATCTATACTATTACACAATTAGGTCCACTTAATATATATATATATATATATATATATATATATATATATATATATATATATATATATATATATATATATATATATATATATATATATATATATATCACACATCAAGTTTTTGGCACCGTTGTCGGAAAACAGTTTTCAATTGATTAAGTTTATTTGATTATTCATTATTTGTTTTTATTTTTTTAGATTTATTTTATTTTTATATTATTTTCGTTGATATCACGTCACTTGTCGGGAAGGTTTTTGTTGTTATGTGCAAGATTTCGTGATCGTACGCATTGCTTGGTTTTACATTTTGCATGAGTTTCGAGATTGCAAGTGATTAGGGAATTCTTGACTTGTTTAGTCTACTACTTTGGTGATTTGTCTAACTCAATCCACGAGACGTAGTATAGCAAGGCGTATCGATGTTCTTAAGTGGAAGACCGAACTCTTGCTACTCTTGACTAGTTGACTTAACTCTTGTTCTATTTAATAGTTAATGGTGCAAAGAAAACAAGAAAATAGTTTGACAGGTCCCGAAAGTTTTTGTTTTCACAAACCACTTCTACCGTCAGCAGGAAAGCCATGCTCTTCACCGCAGGCGCATCTGCCCGGTCCTGATGGCCGTCAGTAATCCTCAATGTCACAGGAACGGGTGCTGACACCGGTCCTGCTACAGCCAAACTCGGCCATTAGGCCTTTTGTGGCCCCTCTGATTGTACTGAAAGCAAATCAGATCAGATATCGGAAGGAATATTCTGGTCGAAGAGTCAAGTCGTTGAAAATGACTATCCATTCGCACTTGTCTAAACAAATTCAGGCGGCTCAACTTGAAGCTATGAAACCTGAACAGGTGGCGAATGAATCCCTCAGAGGAATGGATAAGAGCTTAGAAGCCAAGAGTGGCGGAGCCCTATATTTCATGAACCGGATCTGGACCCCGAAGCACGGTGGTTTCCGAGATTTGGTCATGACCGAAGCGCACAACACTCGGTATTCCATCCACCCAGGTTCAGATAAGATGTATTTGGATCTTAAAAAGCTATACTGGTGGCCTAATATGAAAGAAGAGATTGCTACCTTCGTAAGTAAATGCCTTACTTGCGCAAAGGTTAAGGTCGAGTACCAGAAGCCCTCCGGTTTACTGCAACAACCAGAGATTCCAGAATGGAAGTGGGACCAGATCACTATGGATTTCATAACCAAGTTGCCCAAGACAACGGGTGGACTTGATACCATATGGGTCATCGTCGATAGATTGACCAAGTCTGCACACTTCCTACCTATCAAGGAAACTGATAAGATGGAGAAACTTACTAGAACATACATTAGGGAAATCGTGCGACTGCATGGTGTTCCTATATCCATTATCTCTGATAGAGATAGTAGGTTCACCTCAAGATTCTGGCAATCACTACAACATTCCCTGGGAACAAGGCTGGACATGAGCACATCCTACCATCCACAGACCGACGGACAAAGTGAGAGGACCATCCAAACACTGGAAGATATGTTGAGAGCCTTTGTGATTGAATTTGGAAAGGCATGGGATACTCAATTACCTCTTGTCAAATTTTACTACACTAACAGTTATCATACGAGCATCAAGGCTGCCCCATTTGAAGCCCTCTACGACCGGAAGTGCAGATCCCCTCTGTGCTGGGCTGAATTGGGTGACACCCAGTTGGCTAAGGGGCAAACTTCTGACAGTACTCTCACAGGCCCTGAAATCATTCGGGAAACAACGAAGAAGATCGTTCAGATCCACGAACGATTGAAAGCCTCCAGAGACCGACAAAAAAGCTACGCCGATAAACGTAGAAAACCGTTGGAATTCCAGGTGTGCGACCGCATTTTATTGAAGGTCTCACCCTGGAAGGGCTTGATACGCTTCAAAAAGCGTGGAAAGCTAAATCCAAGGTACATTTGGCCTTTCAAGATTCTCGCAAGAATCGGCCCAGTGGCTTACAAACTCAATCTACCGAACGAAATTCGTAACGTACATTCTACCTTCCACATTTCCAACTTGAAAAAGTGTCTATTCGACGAGACTCTTGTAATCCCACTCGATGAGATCGACATCAACGAGAGCCTCAACTTCGTGGAAGAACCCGTAGAAGTCATGGACCGTGAGGTCAAGCAGACGAAGCAAAGCCGTATCCCGATTGTGAAGGTTCGCTGGAACACCAAACGCGGGCCGGAATTCACTTGGGAACGCGAGGATCAGATGAAACTGAAATATCCTCATATTTTTACTTAGTTATTTGTAATAATCTAGTAACTTAAACTCAAATTTCGGGATGAAATTCCCTTAACAGGGGGATGATGTGGCAACCCGAAAAACTTCTCGCATGCACTCTTCAATTCTTTCCAATATTAGACTTATTTTACTATATAGTAGTACCCTTTAGAGTCTAATGAAGCACTCTAAATGTGATATAATCAAGGTAGGAGTGTTAAAAAGGGTTAACTCGAAGTGTAGGAATCAAAACCGGGCCAAACACTCCAACACATGGAGTGTGCGGCCACACACTTGAGTGTGCAGCCACACACTCTTGTTTGCGGCCTCACACCTTTCCCAACCGCACACTCCACCTATATATGCCACACTTAAATCATTTTTGAACACTTCCTTCATTTCTTCAAGCATAGAACACGAGATCCTGTCAAGTATCATCCATTCTCCAAGAACACCATCTGGCCGCACACATGGCAGCACACACCATCTGGCACCACACATGGCTGCACACAGGGCCGCACACAAGTGCTGGCAGCACACCTGGCTGCACACCTGGCCGCACACACACATATAGTGTGTATTTTGGCCATACACCCTCTTGTATAGCCTTATAAACTCTCATACAATCATATATGATTATAACACTTCATTATAAGCGTTTACTAGTCCCTATGATGGTCCCAAAATCATCAATTAGTTGTTCATAACACTAATTATATCCATACATGTGCCAATATATGCTAAATAGGCTTCACGTGTGTACTCAAGTCACCACTTGACACCTAGCATCAAATCCAACTTTGTCATCAGAACCACTCACTACAGGTGAGTTTATACCCCTTTAATTAACCTTTGAAATACTTTTAAATGTTTTAAATACTTTTATGGGGAGGGGGGGGGAATACAAGTTGAATACTTATAGTTATTACATCAATCACATGTGATTAATAACTACAAAACCAATGATTTGATCACTATTTCAAAATGTTTATCAAACTGTTTTACTTCAAAATGTTTTACAAACTCTTTTACTTATCAAATACTATTATTTAAACTTTAGTATACTTCTTATAAATTGCATGTCCATATATGCATAGATATATAAGAAATGTTTAAAAGGCTTAGGAAGGCCATCCACCCTATTTCCTTTTCCTCGATTTGGATGTGGTCTGGTGGGATGTCGGGTAGTCGTCCGAGGGTCGTTTCAATATTAATTATATATCATAGGTGCATATATAGACATAAAAGTACTTCCATATTCATGCTTATCAGTTACATCATTAGTAAGTTACCATCGGAGTAACACAGGATTACACTTATACTATTGCTAGATCAATGAGTCAGTTCATTCATGAGTCAATACTTATCACTATGAGGACATATACATTACATTACTATGAGTACATATACAACCATACTAGAGCAAAACATATACAACTATACTAGAAAGGGAACATATACAACTATACTAGGAAGAGGACATATACAACGATACTAGAACAGGAACAATACATTACATAAACATACATACACTTATATAATTGTAGCTGCCTCCAAAGTAGGTGCCTGACGCACTGGCACCGCGTACTCCCATGGAAGTCCTTTTGCATACTTGTCAACTTTCGTCAGCTCATCCGGAACAAGACGTAATGCGAACTCCATCTTCTCTGTGAAGTTGTTGGTGTATTCATCAACAGACATGCTTCCTTTCTTCAAGGTAAGGAATTGGTTTTCTAGCTCTAGCAGATTTTGGGCTGAGCAGTACCTACGTTTGAATTGCACCAGAAATTCCGCCCATGTCAGTTGCAGGGGCTCATTGGGGCTCAGAGTCTTCCTCAAGGTATTCCACCAATGTACAGCGCCTCCTCGAAACTGACGCACTGCAAATGTGGTCTGCTGTTTTCCCTTGCAACCGCACGTCATGAAAGCTAATTCCATCTCCGAGATCCAATCCATGACCCCGATCAGATCCTCCTTTCTAGTGAAAGTCGATGGCTTGCAAGTCAGAAAACACTTGTACTTGCATCCATTCCTCTTGACTTCGTCGTCGTGGTTGTTTTGTCGAACTATTGATGGGTTGACTTGACCAACAGTTCCACTGTAGTCTCCTTCCTCAGTCTGCCCTTCGTTCAACTCGGGCTGTTCGATCTGAATAGTGGCTTCCTCTCGATTTTGCTGGAGCAAGCGTCTAGTTTCCTCCACTTGACGATCCAACATCGCTTGGATCATCGCTTGCACTCTGGCCATTGTGACTGGCTCAGCGGCGGCTTCCATCACCGGTATTTGCTCAATCATTGGGGGTTGGTTTATGTTCCCATTTGCATTCACGTTTCCGCTACGGGTTCTTGCCATCTTGATCTATACACCGAATAAGGTGAATCTAGATCTTTACTTAGGATTGATGGTTAAATCATCCTTATCACTCCGAAACGTTTATATGCTAGTTCTAATGTCGTAGTCGTACGTTTAGAATCCTGAACACATAAGGTTTCCAGATCCGGTCGGCAACAGACCATAGATCCGAACAACTAACACCATATCAGGCACAAGTATTTAGCACATAAAAGCATTTTAGGCACAATTCCTAAAATAATCTAGTGCTCACACCTCACAATCATCGCTTAGCATTCTAAGTTTAAGTCTAGAAATAAATCCATATTCCTAGTTCGCTTAAACTAATGCTCTGATACCAACTGTGACATCCCCATTTTCACGGCCAGAAAAGACCGATTTTGTTTATGCTTTATAAAAATCAGAGTACTTCTTTTAATAAAAATGTTGCGGAATTTGTTCCCAGAAAAACATGATAAATACGTTATTAAAACATTTTCGAAGAAACGTATTTTATTCATTTCAAAACGTTTGGGATGTCATCGTTAATATAGAAACATAAGCATAAACAGAACTTACATTTATTTACACTAGTGATCTACATCTCTTTAAATCTCTCAGTGTAAAGTGACCTTGTATCAACACCTGTGATATAAATAAACTGAGTGGGTTAGGTTGGGAAACCTAGTGAGTACATAGGGTTTTCAACCCACAATAACATAATTATTATGTTTAAATAATCAAACAATCAACCCAATTACCCATCCCCATTATCTTCTTTATTCTTAAGGATCTACCCTAAGAATCAACTATTTCTCATTCATTCATTCCTAAGGATCATCCTAAGGAAACAACATGAAGTCCATTGTTGCCAATGACACATTGGTCAAGCGCAACTGCTAATCTTGTCACTTAGGCGCAGCTGCCAGAATTGGGACATTTTCTATGAGGTGCTTCTGCCAGTATTGACCTTTAAACGCTACTGTCGTGGTCATAAGGCTCCCCATTAGGTGCAGCTGCCGATACTGTCCTTAGAGCGTAGCTGCTAGGACGTTTACCGTAGATCTGAAACATCTACGGGTTATGGCGCAGCTGCCAGTGCTCATCTATAGGGTACTAGGTCCACTGCTGCCAATGTATACCCATAGGGCACTAGGTCCACGCTACTAATGTTCCTCTATATCAGCTTTTATCGCTCATTATTCATCTACCCATGTTTTACCCAACATATTTTATAGATATAAAATACTTTATACAGTTTACATCATTTAAAACATGTATAAAAATCTTTCATCAGCATTGACAACAAGTATTCAGACAATATGCACACATAGCACGTAATTTATAATAAAATACTTCATATCTATGTGTAAGATGAAAGGGACCATGCACTCACTTGAGTAGGTGGTGACTCAGCACTCGGACAGCGCTTCGATACTCTCAAAACGATATTCCTTCTATAAAACCTAGTACCAATACCACTAGGGTTTAGTCTAATGATAACCGCGACAAATTAATTAGTCTGACTATTATTAAGCGTTAATAACGCTCAATATAACTCATAATAATAGCCCAAATAATTATTTTAAGGACCTAATAACATTCCTATAATTATTTGAAAGCTATATTAAAAATTGCGTAAGCGTAGCATACTTACAACGAATTTTATCGAAAACCGAGACTTAATTGGAGCAGCGTTTCGAAACCAAAAAACTCCTTTTTCTCGGGACTCTGGGAGCCTCGGGGCTTCCCTTGGGTGCTAAGGGGTTTTTCTAGGGTTTAGGGGGGTTTAGATGAGCTAGAGAGAGAAACTAGTGTGAGAAAGAAGTGGATTTGGAGTGAAAAACTCGGAATGGCTCGCATGCTATTTATAGCCCCAGCAGCCTCAGACTACGCGGCGCGTCCAGCAGCGCTACGCGGGGCGTAGCTCGGAGGTGGTTGCCACCTTGCACCTGCTGGCTTGCACTCGGACTCGGAAGGATAAGGCCGGAGGTATGCGGGGCGTACTGGACCTCATACGCGGGGCGTAATGCGAAGGGAGGCGTGTCCCAATCCGAAGCGAGATCTGATCAGCGATGGACGGCCCACAATGCGCCACGTCATCAGCTCCTTATCAGCCTTCGCAAATTGCATTCTCGACTTCTAAAAATCATAACTTTCACATACGAGCTTCATTTTCGACGTTCTTTATATCCACGCAAAGGTGGGAACCTACTCTACAACTTTCGTTTAGACTTTGGTGGCTAATTTTAGTTCGCTTTTAAATTTTATATTATTAACGGGCCGGGACATGATTGATCCGTTAAATTCTCATAACTTCTTCATCGGATGTCCGTTTTCACCCATCTTTTTCTCGTTACGCTACTCTTATTGAGATCTTCGATTCTTGTTTAGGTCGTGTCGGCTAAAAACCGCTCGATCTAATATTCGAATTTCGGGCTGTACACTGCTAATCTAAAACTTCGAAAAATCATAACTTCTTCATACGAAGTCAGATTTGGGCGTTCTTTTTATCGATGTTCTTAGTTTAACATATTCTACGACTTTTTTTTAGATCGCTAAGGCTAAATCTCGCTCTATCGTAAATTCACTATTTACGCTTCCCGGTATCGTACCGGTTCCGTCGCGAAAGTTCAACGGGTCATAACTTCTTCGTTATAACTCGGATTTCGGCGTTCTTTATATGTACGAAAACCTTGAGACATATTATACAACTTGGTTAAGATTATTTATTCTAAATAATCTTTTGTCGAAAAGTTGTTTTCGACCTCTACTGCCTGTAAATTGACTAGCCTGGATTTGCGGGCGTTACACCGAGTTGTAGCCAGAATTGTCTTGGAGGGAGAGCGTGAGTTTGCGTATAGATCTATACTGGATTGACTATCCTACACCTTGCTGCTAGCTACAGCCGGACCTGCAGGTCTACGGGTGCCAAACGTCATTCCGTTTTACGACCATTCATATGTCGTTGTTACCAGTCAATAGTATGGTGCAATTAATCACATGATGCCTTAATATAAATCTGGTTTAAGGTAGTTAGTACAGCAGTAGTTCTTATAATACAATACTACATTACTACATTAATATATCCTTTATATACATTTAGTGACTATTTCACTTAAACACTAATGTATAAACTATATTTTGATAATGATAGTTACACTTGGAAAATTACACACTCTTACAATAAACAAACATACAAAACAGTTACGCCTTGGTAGAAGGATACTTTTAATAGAAAATATAGGTTTTTCTGAGAGATTCAAACTTTTACAAACATCTACATACATCGTACAAACTTACACTTGAGACATGTTCAAACGTTTTGATAACAAACACCGACACTAAAATACTTATGAACTCACCAGCTTTATGCTGATAAACTCTTTCAAAATAACTTGTATTCTCAGGTCATCAGTAGACAGGTACCGAGGCCAGCTTTTGAGAAGATGGAGCGCATCCAAAACTCATCTTATTATTTTGATTTACATTATTTTTGGTGTCTATAACTGTACAGAACACGCTTGTATTAAAATTATATATTTAATGCAATGGATGATGTTGTTTGCTTATTTATTGTTATACTGTGTTGTGATACTTTACATGACGTCCTCCACCCCAGAACGTTTCTGCCGTTCTTGGTTTTGGGGTGTGACAGATTGGTATCAGAGCATTGTTTATAGTGAATTAAGTATATCAACCCATAAAAGATATTCTAAACTATAAACCCATTTCGGATTAAAACACTCTGACCAAGAGTCTATACGTTGAAAACCAAAATATTTAATTAAGTATACTAAGCTGCATTTATACTAAAACCAGTGTCACAATGACAAGAACAAAAGTATTACGATTGCTAAATATCACATGTAAGCTCGGGGATGTTTGGTCAGTCTTTGGAATGGCATAGCCTGATCAACTATGCTGGTCCGAGGAGTGATTAGCATATGCCCTAGAATGGTTGTGATATGTTAACAAGTCTAAAAACTTACCAACACTACTATGATAAGAACATTAGAACAGAACATAAGTCTAAAATACTATAGGAGTATTTTGGGTTACTATAACTACAAACCTGAGAACTAAAAAGAGTCTCTATCAAGTAGGTCAATAATTGTTAAGTGTGGACGCTAAGGTTATATGAAATCCAGGTATTATAGAATCAGAATCTGTGACCTTTGCCTCACTTCCTGTTCCTTGTTTGGTTGTGGATTTGGAGTTAGGGCCACTTATTCGAATGGCTATCCTACTCTAATTTCATATAACTGGTATACACTACACAAGTATTGACATAACTGATGAAGATCATCTTATAATTATCTTAGTTTAGTACGCTTATTTATACAAGATTCTTATATCCCTTTTCTCGCGTAGATATCATGGCTGGATTTCATCACGGCGACCCGTACTTCTCAAATGAAGACAACGCATGATGGCTCGAAGCAGAGTCCGATGATGAGAACCAAATCCTGTTGGATGATCATCAAGCAGAAGGCTTCTCAGATGGATCTGACTCTGAGCCGGAAGTCAACAATCTACCTCCCGTAGGTCAAGCCCCGAACAACGATCCTCGACCATCATTTCCAGGTCCCACTCCCTTGTGGGTAAACAACTTGAATCGTTGGAGTGACGAACGGGGGCAACCCTTACCTTACTTTGGGGACCGAAGCTTTTACAACATTAGCGAAGGTGGTTCTGCGGATAGAGCTCTGCCCGTCATGATCCATATAATTGCTCGAAACATCGAGAAAGGTCGAGCAGCCATCGACCGAGTCATGGAAATTGATGCCAACTCTGGCGTTAATACTGTCCGCATTCGACATCTAGAAGAAGCGATCGAAGGGACGGGGAGAACCAATGACGCACTGCGACAACAATTAACCACCGAAATCGCAGAACTTCGAGTTCGCCAAAGAGCTCACGAACGACACCTCCGAGAAGTGGTTCTTCAATTGGAAGATATGAGGATTCGCCCTAGGAATTCCCGTCCTCGTTAGAAGATGTCTAGTACATCTTGTCTTTTGAATTAAGAAATAGCCTTTAGTATCTGGGCTTGTGGTAACGCTTGTCTGTAAGATATTCCTAACTTTCAGTACGCTAACTAGGAATCTAGTAACTGTCAAACTTTTCCGTATGGTATGATGTAAGACCTACTGTTAGGTTAAATTTTTCCCTGGAACCCATTACATCAATAATACCAATAATATTGACAGCTAACTAACCTGTGAGAAAATTTTTACACTTGCGTTTTCCTACTATTCCTCCCTATTGTGAATTCAATTCATACACTCATTCAACTGTTGGACTATGGCTATTTAGTCCACGTGTAATTCTCAACTTGCTTACAATTGATTCTTACCATTGTATATGTCTTTATAAACTTATAGTTGAAAGATGCCTCCTCGCAAATCTCCCCGGAATAACCCTGCACCTCCACCGCCTCCTCCACTTCCGGTCATCGATACAGCAACCCTAAATGCTGCCGTAGCTGCAGCAGTGGCAACTACCATGGCACAATATCACTCTACTGATGCTAGCAGAGGTGGAACCCCTGTTAACTCTATTTCGGTGGAAAGTCCTGTGCACTCGAGAGAGTGCTCCTACAAGGATTTCACCAACTTCAAGCCGAAGTCCTTTCATGGGACCGGCGGAGTCATTGCCCTCTCGCAATGGTTTGAGAAGACTGAATCAGTCTTCGAAATTTGTTCATGCCCTGCTGCGAGCAAAGGCAAATATGCCGCATGCACCTTTGAAGGAAAGGCCTTAACGTGGTGGAACGATCACGTTAAAGCTCTAACCCTCGTCGTAGCCAACGTCATAGGCTGGGAAACAACGAAAGACCTCATGATTGAGGAATACTGCCCAAGGGGCAAAATCCAGAAATTGGAGCAGGAGCTTTGGAGCCTGACCATGAAGGGCACCAACATTGTTGCTTATACCGCCAGATTTAGCGAACTGGTGGCCCTCTGCCCCAATATGGTTCCCACTGAGGGGAAAAAGATCGAAAGGTACATATGGGGGATAGTGCCTCCGTATCAGGGGAATGTCCTATCATCAAACCCCGTTACCTTCGACAGTGCCAAGCGACTGGCACAACGACTCATTGACCATGGAGTCAAAACCCCTGCAACAACAACAACCCTAGTCATCCCGAAACCCTCCAAACCCACTGACACTAAGCGGAAGTTTTGGGAAGACAAGAAGAAACAACGAGCTGCTAAAAAGCAGCAAGTTGTGGCTGTGCATGCCACGATAACCCCTGCTGTTGATACTGCTCCGGTGAGGCAGTATGCTGGAAGTTTGCTCAAGTGCAACAAATGCAACTTTCACCATAACGGCCCCTCCCATGAAATGCAGTGCTCTAACTGCAATAGGAAAGGACACACCGTCCATTTCTATAAATCCCCGGTGAGGCCGATCACCCAAGTCCCCGGCTCTCGCGCGAGCCCCACCTGCTATGGATGTGGCGAAGCAGGCCACTATAAGTGGGACTGCCCCAAAGCGAAGAATGTTGGAGGAGCAGGGAGGGTACTAGCAATAGGCCATAGGGAAGCAGTTGCTGACCCGATGGTGGTAATTGGTACGTTCCTTCTCGATAACTCCTATGCATGCATTCTGTTCAATAGTGGAGCAGAGCGAAGCTTTGTGAACCATAAATTTGCTCACATACTTAAACATCAACCACACGCACTTAAAGAACAATTTACGGTAGAAATGGCTAATGGGAAAACTTAAAGCACCAAGAGCATATACTTAGGTTGTACCTTAACTCTAGGTAACCATTCATTTCAAATCGACCTCATGCCGGTTTCAATTAAAAGCTTTGACGTAATCATCGGCACAGATTGGTTGAGTCTTCATCGCGCCGACATCATGTGCTTCGAGAAAGCAATCCGTCTAAACCTCCTGTCTAATGAAACCCTTATCGTCTACGGTGACAAACCCGGTGCGAGTCTCCATGTTATATCAAGTATTCAAGCACAGAAATATTTGCGTAAAGAATACCATGCATTCCTTGCTCACATCGTCGACACGAACCTCGAAACGAAAGAACTAAAGAACATTCCAGTAGTGAGCGACTTCCCCGACATTTCCCCAGAAGAGCTACCAGGATTACCTCCGCAATGACAGGTCGAGTTCAGAATCGACTTAGTTCCAGGAGCTACCCCAGTAGCCAAGTCGCCCTACAGATTAGCACCAACAGAGATGCAGGAACTATCTGGTCAACTTAATGAACTGCTCATCAAGGGCTTCATAAGATCAAGCTTCTCACCTTGGGGAGCACCGGTCTTGTTTGTTAAGAAGAAAGACGGATCATTCTGTATGTGTATCGACTACAGGGAACTCAACAAACTGACGATCAAGAATCGATACCCTCTGCCGCGCATAGACGATCTATTTGACCAACTGCAAGGGCCAAGTTACTTCTACAAAATTGATCTGAGATCCGGATATCACCAGTTATGAGTGCTAGAGGAGGATGTTCCGAAGACAGCCTTCCGAACTCGTTACGGACACTACGAGTTCGTAGTGATGCCATTCGGATTGACTAATGCACCCACAGTTTTCATGGACCTGATTAACAGAGTATGCCGACCTTACTTGGATCAGTTCGTCATCGTTTTCATTGACGACATCCTGATCTACTCCCGAAGTAAGGAAGAGCATGGCGATCACCTGCGACAAATGTTAGGAACTTTACGAACGGAGAAACTCTATGCGAAGTTCTCGAAATGTGAATTTTGGATCCGAAGAATCGAATTCTTAGGACACGTGGTAAGCAAAGAGGGAATCCATGTGGACCCATCCAAAATTAAAGCCATTGAGAACTGGTCAGCACCGAAGACGCCTACAAAAATTTGTCAATTTCTAGGCCTCGCTGGCTACTACCGCAGATTCATACAGAACTTCTTCCGAATAGCGAAACCTCTTACAACCCTAACCCAGAAAGGCATGGCCTTTGACTGGGAAGAGAAACAAGAAAGAGCGTTCCAAACGCTCAAGCGAGCCTTGTACAACGCACCAATACTATCTCTCCCCGAAGGGATAGAGGACTTCGTAGTCTATTCCGATGCATCGAATCAAGGGCTCGGGTGTGTTCTGATGCAGCGAGGAAAGGTCATCTCCTACACCTCCAGACAGTTGAAGACACACGAAGTTAAGTACACGACCCACGATATTGAACTAGGAGCAGTGGTGTTTGCTCTGAAAATCTGGAGACATTACTTGTATGGGACGAAAAGCACTATCTTTACCGACCACAAGAGTTTACAACACATATTCAATCAGAAGGAGCTCAACATGAGACAACGATGGTGGTTCGAGCTACTCAGTGACTACGAATGCGATATTCGTTATCATCCGGGTAAAGCAAACGTAGTAGCAGACGCCCTAAGTCAGAAGGAATATTCTGGTCGAAGAGTCAAGTTGTTGACAATGACTATCCATTCGCACTTGTCTGAACAAATTCAGGCGGCTCAACTTGAAGCTATGAAACTTGAACAGGTGGCGAATGAATCCCTCAGAGGAATGGATAAGAACTTAGAAGCCAAGAGTGGCGGAGCCCTATATTTCATGAACCGGATCTGGACCCCAAAGCACGGTGGTTTCCGAGATTTGGTCATGACCCAGGCGCACAACACTCGGTATTCCGTCCACCCAGGTTTAGATAAGATGTATCTGGATCTTAAAAAGCTATACTGGTGGCCTAATATGAAAGCAGAGATTGCTACCTTCGTAAGTAAATGCCTTACTTGCGCAAAGGTTAAGGTCGAGTAACAGAAGCTCTCCGGTTTACCGCAACAACCAGAGATTCCTGAATGGAAGTGGGACCAGATCACTATGGATTTCATAACCAAGTTGCCCAAGACAACGGGTGGACTTGATACCATATGGGTCATCGTCGATAGATTGACCAAGTCTGCACACTTCCTACCTATCAAGGAAACTGATAAGATGGAGAAACTTACTAGAACATACATTAGGGAAATCGTGCGACTGCATGGTGTTCCTATATCCATTATCTCTGATAGAGATAGTAGGTTCACCTCAGGATTCTGGCAATCACTACAACATTCCCTGGGAACAAGGCTGGACATGAGCACATCCTACCATCCACAGACCGACGGACAAAGTGAGAGGACCATCCAAACACTGGAAGATATGTTGAGAGCCTTTGTGATTGACTTTGGAAAGGCATGGGATACTCATTTACCTCTTGTCGAATTTTCCTACAATAACAGTTATCATACGAGCATCAAGGCTGCCCCATTTGAAGCCCTCTACGGCCGGAAGTGCAGATCCCCTCTGTGCTGGGCTGAATTGGGTGACACCCAGTTGGCTAAGGGGAAAACTTCTGACAGTACTCTCACAGGCCCTGAAATCATTCGGGAAACGACGGAGAAGATCGTTCAGATCCGCGAACGATTGAAAGCCTCCAGAGACTGACAAAAAAGCTACGCCGATAAACGTAGAAAACCATTGGAATTCCAGGTGTGCGACCACGTTTTATTGAAGGTCTCACCCTGGAAGGGCTTAATACGTGTCGGAAAGCGTGGAAAGCTAAATCCAAGGTACATTGGGCCTTTCGAGATTCTCGCAAGAATCGGCCCAGTGGCTTATAAACTCAATCTACCGAACGAACTTCGTAACGTACATTCTACCTTCCACGTTTCCAACTTGAAAAAGTGTCTATTCGATGAGACTCTTGTAATCCCACTCGACGAGATCGAGATCAACGAGAGCCTCAACTTCGTGGAAAAACCCGTAGAAGTCATGGACCGTGAGGTCAAGCAGACGAAGCAAAGCCGTATCCCGATTGTGAAGGTTCGCTGGAATGCCAAACGCGGGCCGGAATTCACTTGGGAACGCGAGGATCAGATGAAACTGAAATATCCTCATCTTTTTACTTAGTTATTTGTAATAATCTAGTAACTTAAACTTAAATTTCGGGACGAAATTCCCTTAACAGGGGGATGATGTGGCAACCCGAAAAACTTCTCGCATGCACTCATCAATTCTTTCCAATATTAGACTTATTTTACTATATAGTAGTACCCTTTAGAGTCTAATGAAGCATTCTAAATCTGATATAATTAAGGTAGGAGTGTTAAAAAGGGTTAACTCGAAGTGTAGGAATCAAAACCGGGCTAAACACTCCAACACATGGAGTGTGCGGCCACACACTCTTGTTTGCAGCCTCACACCTTTCCCAACCGCACACTCCACCTATACATGCCACACTTAAATCATTTTTGGACACTTCCTTCATTTCTCCAAGCATAGAACACGAGATCCTCTCAAGTATCATCCATTCTCCTTGAAGATCTTCATAAAAAGGTACCAAGAACACCAAGAACACCATCTGGCCGCACACATGGCAGCACACACCATCTGGCACCACACATGGCTGCACACAGGGCTGCACACAAGTGCTGGCAGCACACTAGGCCGCACACACACATATAGTGTGTATTTTGGCCATACACCCTCTTGTATAGCCTTATAAACTCTCATACAATCATATATGATTATAACACTTCATTATAAGTGTTTACTAGTCCTTATGATGGTCCCAAAATCATCAATTAGTTGTTCATAACACTAATTATATCCATACATGTGCCAATATATCCTAAATAGGCTCCGAGTGTGTACTCAAGTCACCACTTGACACCTAGCATCAAATCCAACTTTGTCATCAGAACCACTCACTACAGGTGAGTTTATATCCCTTTAATTAACCTTTGAAATACTTTTAAATGTTTTAAATACTTTTATGGGGTGGGGGGGGGGGGGTTGAATACAAGTTGAATACTTATAGTTATTACATCAATCACATGTGATTAATAACTACAAAACCAATGATTTCATCACTGTTTCAAAATGTTTATCAAACTGTTTTACTTCAAAATGTTTTACAAACTCTTTTACTTGTCAAATACTTTTATTTAAACTTTATTATACTTCTTATAAATTACATGTCCATATATGCATAAATATATAAGAAATGTTTAAAAGGCTTAGGAAGGCCATCCACCCTATTTCCTTTTCCTCGATTTGGATGTGGTCTGGTGGGATGTCGGGTAGTCGTTCGAGGGTCATTTCAATATTAATTATATATCATAGGTGCATATATAGACATAAAAGTACTTCCATATTCATGCTTATCAGTTACATCATTAGTAAGTTACCATCGGAGTAACACAGGATTACACCTATACTATTGCTAGATCAATGAGTCAGTTCATTCATGAGTCAATACTTATCACTATGAGGACATATACATTACATTACTATGAGTACATATACAACCATACTAGAGCAGAACATATACAACTATACTAGAAAGGGAACATATACAACTATACTAGGAAGAGAACATATACAACGATACTAGAACAGGAACAATACATTACATAAACATACATACACTTACATAAATGTGATCCACTGTATCGGAGCATGCCTTAAATTTCATGGCCCGAGTTGTAGCCAGAATTCTCTTGGAGGGAGAGAGTGAGTTTGTATATAGATCTATACTGGATTGACTATCCTACACCTTGCTGCTAGCTACAGCCGAACCTGCAGGTCTGCGGGTGCCAAACGTCATTCCGTTTTACGACCATTCATATGTCATTGTTACTAGTCAATAGTATGGTGCAATTAATCACATGATGCCTTAATATAAATCCGGTTTAAGGTAGTTAGTACAGCAGTAGTTCTTATAATACAATACTACAGTACTACAGTAATTTATCCTTTATATACATTTAGTGACTAATTCACTTAAACAATAATGTATAAACTATATTTTGATAATGATTGTTACACTTGGAAAATTACACACTCTTATGATAAACAAACATACAAAACAGTTACGCCTTGGTAGAAGGTTACTTTTAATAGAAAATATAGGTTTTTCTGAGAGATTCAAACTTTTACAAACATCTACATACATTGTACAAACTTACACTTGAGACATGTTCAAACGTTTTGATAACAAACACCGACACTAAAATACTTATGAACTCACCAGCTTTATGCTGATAAACTCTTTCAAAATAACTTGTATTCTCAGGCCATCAGTAGACAGGTACCGAGGCCAGCTTTTGAGAAAATGGAGCGCATCCAAAACTCATCTTATTATTTTTATTTACATTATTTTTGGTGTCTATAACTGTACAGAACACGCTTGTATTAAAATTATATATTTAATGCAATGGATGATGTTGTTTGCTTATTTACTGTTATACTGTGTTGTGATACTTTACATGATGTCCTCCACCCCAGAACGTTTCCGCCGTTCTCGGTTTTGGGTGTGACAGATATGACCAGTTTGTCGGCACTTTTAGTAGCCACAACCACCCACCATACACGTCTCCTCGTGAGTCTTGTTGTACTTGCCACATCGGTCTCGACCCTGCTGTCCCTTCCCTCTTGTATCAACTACCTTAGGCCTCTTTCCCGAACCCTCAACACCAGACACAGAATCAGGATTCCTCTTCTTCTCTATCTCCAAATCAATTTCCCTCTCTCTAGCCCTTGCTATCATATCTTCTAGGGTTTTGCTGCTGGATCGGCTAACAAACTTTCTAATATCACTCCTTAGCATCTCATGGTACCAGCACTTCTTCATCTACTCGTCCGCCACATATTGCAGAACCAGAAGTCCCCTCTCCCTGAACATAACGGTGATCTCAACCACCGTCTTAGTAGTCTGACGGAGATCATGGAACCCTCGTGCTAGCTGTTGCACCTCAATCACCAGTGCAAACTCGGCTCAGAACTTGGTCGAGAAATCACTCCAGGTCATTAAATCAATAGCAGTATTATCTCTGATAGCACACACTAACTCCTCCCACCAGTCATGTGCCCTGTCCTTCAAGAGGCAGGAAGCTAGTCTGACCTTGTCCCCTTCGGGACAACGACTTGTATAGAAGACGTTAGCAACATCTGTCAACCGCCTGCTGCTTGCAATGGGGTCTCTCGCCCCATGTTAATCTTGCGCTCTACATACTTAAAATATCCAGAAAGTCAAAGAGCACGTCTCGACCAAAGCCACAATCTCAGCGCGAAAGGCGCTCAACTGCTGATCAAGATGCTCCATAATGCCCTCCTTGACCGAGCCAAAAATCATAGGGGTATGCTCATGGATACTATGCATAATCTCTAACGAGATTAATTCCCTTTTCTAGTCATCAAGCTATCCGACTCCAAATCCTAAGCCTGAACCCTCCCTAGCACCATAACTGCTAACTGGCCTACCTTGTAATACTACCATACTAAAAATAGACCATATAAACCATTAGTATACGCATCAAATATACATATAGGGGAAATCACAACTCTACAAGCTCCCTGGCTTCATTGCATCCCTCACTGAATTGAGTACGGATGCTCTGCTTCCAGTAGTTCGGGCCTATACTACCTTCCACATCTATCCGTACTTTCATCAATAAGTTCCTTAACTCAGCCAAGTTAGTTTATATCTAAGAATACTCTCACAAATAAGGCTCCCAACACTAAATCTCATCCTAGGTTTTCCTAGGGCAAACTGATGGGTTTTGAGCATTCTAACACTTCCTAAGCGTACATGCAACCCTAATAACCTTGGATCTATGTTTGTCTAATTGTCATGCAAAGTTGAATTCCAAGGTTATATTCCTATCTAGCATACATGGGGAACAATTTTAACATAAAGTATAGATAGATTGTTGTTGTTTGTGTTCCTTGAAACCTTGTGAGCCTAGCACCCCAAGTGTGATGCCTCAAATGCTTCACACAACACCAAATGCTCTTGGAAGAACTTATGAGAGAACACACACTTCTTCAAAATCGGCCAAGCCCTCTTATTTCTTAGTGTAGCCGATTTTGGGTGGAGAACATGTTACTTATATAGTGTTGACACATCTAGGGTTAAACCCTAATGTGTCATGACTCTTCATTTCCATGACCCATGGGTTTGTAACTCCCATGGAGCATCCATGGAGCATCCTATGGGTGGAACCCAACTTGATAGTCCATGGAGCCTTTTAGCCCACTATACAAGATATGGATGATTTACATAATCAACCCATATATTTAATTAGTTATCTTTTGATCACTTAATTAATTCTAAATTAATTCTTGATCAAACTAATCAAATAATATTATTAATATATTAGAACTTATAATATATTAATAATCTCCAAGTGTTATTTCTCTCATTTAGTCTATCCAATTGCATGATGCCATGCAACCCAAATGGACCATGCCAGGTCGGGTCAAGTACATACCAGAAATAGTTATGGACTTAGACACCTTATCCAACACAAACTCCACCCACTCTCCGTCATCAGCTGCAGAAGCAACTCCCGATAACTTCCTCTAACTAGGCCACGAATACAATTACATATTACAAAAACTAGATAATTCTTCGAATGAGAGGTCTCACACTACAACGGTTGGACTCAAACAATAGTTGTGCAATAGAGTAAAAACCTAACCCTTTAAAAGTATTTAGTTCCCATTATATGTAACTTTTCATATTCACTTACTAGTTAGTTGAAGCTAGTTAAAACTCCTAAAAGCACAAAGCAAGCAACATTCGAGCATCAAGTAATCAAAACCAAGCATACCCTTATCAGTCCATCCTTTTACTGACTGATAAGTACTTGCATGCAAATCTATAAGCTCATACAATAGGTATGCAAAGGCTTCTCTCCTAGATTCTTAACCTTAAATAGCATGCGATCACAATTCATAGTTCAAACATATCATAACATGTATGTGTATTTTGGGATAACTTACTTGAGTTCGACTAATTGCACGCACCACACGCTTTCTTATTTTAGAAAACCCTTTTTTAAATATGTTTATTTATTTATTTTTTGAAAACTAACCAAATCCTTGGTTTGAGTTTAGACACCCCCGGGAATGTGTCTGAATCCCTCAAACAAAGGCTCTGATACCAGCTTGAAACATCCAAAAATGTGGTCCTAAAAATTTCATTTTTATAATAGATGAAATAGTATTATCAAACATCATCCATACATTTCAACAAAATCAATGTATCAAATGTATCAAAATTAGATTAAATCATATGCGGAAACCCCATGGTGTGTGTGATACAGTCAGCCCGAGCTCTTCTCCCTTGGAACCGAAAGTACCTGAAATGTAAACTGAAAACCGTAAGCACATAACTTAGTGAGTTCCCCAAGATACCACATACCAACATATCACATAATGGGCCCCGCCCAGAGAGATACATGCCCTGCCCACACTCTGTGACAACCCGAAAATATCTATCATGTACAGTCAAACACTTCATTAAAAGTCAAACTCATTGCTATTATCTTTTAGCACAATTAGGAGTTCATTTGAGTGTTCTGAGCCTTGTACACTTAATGGATAAGTGTCGGGGTTTATCTGCTGAAGTTATAGCTCAAAGAAACGACCTTAAACACCTTTGCAAGGATTTCACAGCCACCACATGGGAGTTTACGACCGTAAACTCCATGTTGGCTATAAACTCCACCTTATAGGATGAAAGGGTGGTCATTAGTTCATTCCTTTCCTTCCCTTGGCTGAAATCCTCTCAAGTATCATCCCGATCTTCGCCCCCGATCTTCAAATCTCGTAAGTTCCTTGTCTTAACTAGTTGATATCTTACATAAACTAGTGATCTTACATGATTTCATCCGTGAAATCATTCCATTTGTGTAGATCTTCAAGTTTCACCAAGAACACCAAGAACATACACTAGTGTTCTTGACCAAAAATGACCATTCAAGCTCCTAGATCATAAGTACTCTTGTTCTAACTTGTTGTACACTAGGTTTAACATGTTTAGGGATTAGAAAACATAAAGAATCACATGATCCAAGGAGTTTACGGCCAAGACATGTTCTTGGGCCGTAAACCCCTATAAGTGGTGCAAATGGCACCCTAACACCTTACCAAGCCATGGAACTTAGTATAGAACCATACACCATTGAACTAGGGACTTCAAGAAACAAAATGGTACTTCATACCATGAGTTTACGGCCGTAAACTCATGGGGAAGTGGTCCCCAGGCCGTAAACTCAATATAAGGTCATTCTTGGTGTCACACCCCGAAACCGAAGGCGGAAACGTCCCGGGGTGGAGGTGTGACAGATTGGTATCAGAGCCCTTGTTTATAGTGAACTGAGTATACCAAACCTTACATGGTATAAGACTATAAACATTAAGGGGCCTAAGTGCTCTAAACTAAAAGTATACTTCAAAATTTAAGTATTTTCATAAACATACAAGTATACCTAACCGCCGAGATCCGTAACTACAAGTAGAACAAAACATAAGTAAATAGGTGTTGTATGTTGCGGTTAAACCTGGGCAGTTATGTAGTCGTGTCTAGGGTCAATATAGCCTGATGAACTATATTCATTTGAGACACGGCCAACATGTGCCCGGGAGTGATTGTGGTGTTCGGCATGCCTAAAACTTACCCAAATACCCTCAACAACGAGTCGTCGTCGCAGCGAATCATGAAATACTATGGGAGTATTTCTAGATCAAACTTTGTTGTAGAAAATTCTTATTCAAGCGTTTCCCCTTGATCATTTCTTTAGCGATAGTTTATCTGCCTTGATAATTCATTCCTGCTTTATCGCTTAATAGAATTATTTGTCCGTCATAAAGAGATATCCCTTGTTTCATATCTCTTGATTTAATACAGAGGACTTACCATCCTCTTTTTCCTAATCACATTAGATTGAAATGTCTTTGAAGAAAGGATACAGTTCAAGTAACACCATCCGTCCATTGCCACCTCCTTCTCGATTCGACCCAGTGATGTTCCAGTTGGCTATTTCTGCCGTAGTGACATATTTCTGCCCCGACAGGTTCAGTGGACCAAGAAGTAACACCAACCTCCAAAACCATGAAAATGTTCAAGAGCATCAAAATGAAGGTGATAAGAGTAAAAAGCAAAAGGGTCAGAGTTCACAAGGACCCTCCAAGAAGCATGAAACTGTGGCAGTTCAAGCTGTCACTACTCCTGTTGCTGTGTCTACAGTTCAAGCTACCACTACTGCAGTTGTTGCGCCTATAACTCAAGCACCTATCACTGGGTATGCTGGCAATCACCCTTGGTGCAACAAGTGCAGTTATCACCATCGTATCCCTGGCCCATGCCGTGAGTGGATCTGCAAAAGATGTGGCAAAAAGGCCCACTCCGCTCAAACCTGCAAAACACCAGTTCATCTAATCAATCAAGCTTCTGGATTAAGTACCGGACAGGCGTGCTATGGGTGTGGAGAAATCGGGCATTTCCAGCGAAACTACCCGAAAGCAGCAACCACCAACAACATCAACAACGCAGAGATGGTTTTAGCTATGAAACAATAGGAGGCAGCCGCTGATCCCACCACCGCTGCAGGTATATTTCTTTTCAACAATTCTTACGCTCGCATCCTTTTCGAATCTAGTGTCAAGAAAGTTTTATTAGTCATTCATTCAAATATCTTCGTAAAAATAGCCCTCGTCTAATAACCGAAACATTTGCCGTCAATATGGTTACCAGTGAGAATGAGTGCACTAACAACTTATCTCTAAACTGTATCCTTACATTGAGCAATCATTCTTTCCTCATTGACCTGATGTCAGTTTCAATAAAGAGCTTTGATGTTATCTTTGGCATGTATCAGTTGAGTCCTGATCATACTGATACACTGTGTTATGAAAAAGCTATTCATCTCAATTTTTCCCTCTGACCGGACCCTCATGATATATGGTGTCAAGCTTGGCCCAAACCTTCGCATCATTTCCTGTATCAAAGCTCGAAAACTTCAGCAAAAATTAGTGTCTGGTATTCCTAGTCCATGCAATCAGCAAGAAACAAGAAATTAAAGACCTCTAGAGCGTCCCTGGAAATTGTAATATTCATGATATCTTCCCGAAGAGCTCCCGAGAATTCCTCCCGAACGTCAAGTCGATTCTCGTATCAACGTAATCCCTGTAACTACCCCCCGTAAACAAATCTCTGTACCGTTTTGCTCTAGCAGAAATGCAGGAGTTATCCAGTCGGCTTAATGAGTTGACCATCAAAACCGATATCCTCTTTCCTTAATTAGATGACTTCTTCGATAGAATTCAGGAGCTAGATACTCCTCGAAGATGGACCTTAGGTCAAGACACCATCAGCTACGAGTTCACGAGGATAATCTTTCCAAGACAGAATCCAAGACTCGATATGATCACTAAGAGTTCGTATTGATACCCTTCGGTAAAACCATCCTCCCTTGGTTATGTAGTGAGCGATGAAGTCATACACGTGGATCATCATAAAGTTGAAGCAATAGAGAATTGGTCGGCACCGAAGACACCCATAGAAAACCTGTCAATTCATGGGTTTCGCCGGCTATTATTGTAGACCCATTTAGAAAATTCTTCCAAAATCACCAAACCCCTAACCACTCCCACACAGAAAGGTGTACCATTTATGTTGGAGAAAAAAGTGAGATACATCATACCAAGCATTGAAGTAAGACTTATGCATCACACCTAACGTGTCCCTACCGGAAGAAACAGAGGACTTCATTGTCCTTTGCAGTACGTCCAATCAGAGTTTAGATCATGTGCTTAGGCAAGAAGGAAAAGTTGTCGCTCACGCTTTGAGACAAACAAAAGGCACACGAAGTTAACTACACAACTCACGACTTGGAATTTGGAGCAGCAGTCCCTACACTGAAGAATGAGAGACATGATCTCTATGGAACCAAGTATGCGAATTTCACTAACCTTAAGAGACTACATCATGGCTTCGATCATAAAGACATGAACATGAGGCACCCTTAGCCGAAAGGAAATCTTAGACAGCAAGACTAAGACATTGGCAATGACCATCTAGACCCGTTTACTCACTCAAACCTGAGAAGCCTAGTCAGAAACCCTCGCGACTGTCCCAACAGCCAAGATACCCGAATAGAAATGGTAAATAATCAACATGGACTTCACCATCAAGTTATCCAGTTTTCCCGAGTGATTACGATACCATTTGGAAATGGTCGATCCTTCGATAAAATCCGTTCACTTCCTTCCGATCAAAGAATCATTCAAAATGGAAAGACTAACGTGAACCCACATCAAAGAAGTAGTCCGACTGCATGGTATACTTGCGTCCATTATCTTTGGTTAAGATAGCAGGTTTACCTCAAGACTTAGGCAGATTCCTTCGGAAAACTCACGGAACCAAGCTAGACATGAGTACAACTTATCATCCTCAGACAATTGGACATAGTGAGAGAGTTATTCAGGTCATAAAAAACATGCTGGGAGCATGTGTCATAAATTACTGAGTGACTTGGGATACCCCTATACCTTTGATCGAGACCTCGTATAATAACAGTTATCGCACCAGTATCCAGACTACACCATTTGGAACCCTCTACAGTCAAAAGTACAGATTCTTTCGTGTTAGGTCAAGGTAGGAGACACGCAGCAAGCCAAGAGTTGATTCCTTTGTAATACCCACACTGGTTCTGACATCATCCGCAAAACCGTCAAGAAGATCATCCAGACCCGAAAACAATTGAAAACTTCACTAGATCGATAGAAGAATTACGCCAATGTACAATGGAAACCTCTAGAATTCCAGGTTGAAGATCGTGTCCTGTTAATGGTCTCTCCTTGGAAAGACATGAAACACCTTGGGAAAGCAAGGAAAACTTAACTCATGGTAAATTGGACCCTTCAAGATCCTCATTAGGATCAAACCCCGTAGCCTTCGAACTCCGAGTACCTTCAGAACTTAGAAACATCCATCTTGTCTTCCACGTCCTGAATCTTTAGAAGCGCCTATCCGAGGAAACCCTAGTAATCCATTTTGAACAAATCGAGACCATAGATCGAGAGATCAAACGTACAAAACAAAGCCACATCCCGATGGTGAAGGTTCGCTGGAATGTTGAGCGGAAACCTAAAATCACTTGGGAATGTGAAGGATTAGATACTCTTCCATAACTGTATCTTAATCTTTGAATTTCGAGACAAAATTCCCTCTAACAGGGGAATAATGTGACAACCCGACGTTGTTCCATCGCTGCAACCCGTTCCGTCCGTAAAACTCATCTTAAGCAAATTGTTCCGATTTCGTTTTTGGATTAGGTCAATTAAGTTAAGACTTTTATTTGACCTTGTAAGTATCCAAACATGTTGGAAACATGTGAAAACATCCCAAACTAGTAATTAGAAAAATTTTAGTTTCGACCATATCGGGTGACGACAACTTAATCGGGTGCGACCAAAAGCCTCGGTTAACATCAGTATCGGGTAGAATTCCACCGTGTATTAAATTCAAAACATATTTAAAGTGAATTAAGACTCATTTGGATCCTTTTCAGTTGCTCTCTAACCTCTCTCCTCAACTCAAGAATTTGATCCAAAAATCATCAATTTCAAGCTTCAAAACACCAAGGTAACCATCTTAGCTTCTTGTACAACATACTTAGCCTTCAAATTCGAGTTCAATTCATGATTTAGGACCTTAAACAAGTGTTTACGGCCCTAGAACACTCTTGGGACGTGAACACATATAAATGGTGTTTTTGAGCCTCAAAACAGTCCAAATCACCATTGGAGCTTAGATATGGCTTAAGGACTTATTGGATTGGACTTAGGACACCTTAAACTCAACATTTGGGGAGTAAACATGAGTTTACTGCCCAAGAACATGCTTGGGCTGTAAAAACCCTTTCATGGGTAGTAAACTCCTTTTTGGGTGTTAAAATGCAACTTACACACCTCATAAGCCCTAGAATAAAGTCTAGAAGCAACCACAAACAAGTTAGGGACCATAAACTTGATGAAAACAACTCCATAAGGAGTTAACGGCCGTAAAACCTCCAAGAATGGGTTCCTGGGCCGTAAACTCCTATAAATAGGTTGTATGATGCCCTAAACTCACCCCTTAGCTTGTAAAATTGAGTAGAATCACTTGTGATTAACCTAGGACCCTCAAATCACATTAAGTCATGGACTATAAGAGTTTACAGCCGTAAACACTTAGTTTACTGCCATAAACTCATCAATTGGTCCACATAGTTGATTTAATTCCTTTATAATGCCCTAGAACCAAACCTAGCATCACCCCTCAATTGATTTAAGACCATTTAGCACATAGGAACACCCCACCATGATTTTGTGGCCGTAAACTCATGGGGATGTGGTGTTTAGGGCTGTGAACTCTTCTAAGAGTTTACTCTTGAAGAGTAAACTCCATATCCTAGCCATTCATGTCCATAAATGTCACCCGGGTCACTCTAAACACTTATTTTGAGGTGTTTTCGCATCTTGGAGTGTATAATCATATCCTGATTAGTGTTTTATAGTCTAATTAGATACATTTGTGTATCATTTAACATAACATAGGAACCTCACATATTTTCAAGCCTTGATCCAACGTTTAGCATCCTAGTCGACACATTTCCTCATTCAGTGAGTTCATACCCCTACCCTTTTTCAATGTTTTTCACTGTTTTCAGAGGGGGGGGGGGGGGGAATACAAGCAAAGTAAAAGTAATACTTGTACTCAAAACTTATTTTATATGTGTTGTGTTTCATATTACATATGATTTTGACACTGATAATCATAACAGATAACCGTTTGAACTTGCAGATTTCATTATCATAGTATTTGTGAAAAACGTTATAAATTGTTGTACTTTATATTTTCACAAATGGTTTTCCACATTATAATAGTTAAAAACATAATCTTTGAACTTTGAATAAGAAACTTAGTATATATCGTTTTGTCCTCGGTAACACTCCATAGAGATACGCGAGTGGAGGATCGTCTTTGTAGGTCGAACTTAAACAGGACTTTCCGCATTATTACTTGTAGATTTGTAATTCCTATAAATTGGAGACACGTCCTTGGAGAACACTCCACAGAGATATGCGAGTGGAGGACCACCCCTGTAACCAGAATCTCTTAGATAGGGAGCGTGACTTGATTGTATAGATCTATACGGGATTGACTATGCCGCACCTGGCTGCTAGTTACAGCCGAACCGAAAGGTTCAAGGGTGACAAAAGTCATAGAAGATATTGGCCCCATCTCGAGTCATATCTAGTCTTTAGTATGGTTATAGAACTCCCAGTTTTGGATAACAGAGATTTACTTTTTAGTAATAATGGATATAGTAAATTAATAACCATAAGAATTAGTTTACTATGATAATCAAGTTTTCAGTATACATCTTTTACATTACATTTTTGGGTTGGTAAACAAACACACTTCACAAGGTTAATCAGGTTTTCAGTACACATCTTTCACATTAGTAAAATATAGGATTTTCCTGGGGTAATCACAATTCATAACCAGAACAGTGTAACATAACAGAACAACTAAACTTCACTTTTAAGAAAATATGGGATTTTCTTGGGTCGTAACATTTTCAGAAACCAAAAGGAATCTTGTACATTTTCATAAAAACAAACCGCTTATGAACTCACCAGCTTTATGCTGATTTTTAAAATGCTTGTATTCTCATGTTCTACTTAGACAGGTATCCCGCGTTCTTTTGAAGACGGAGCGAATGGAAGTCACGTCTTTCTTTTGTTTAAACTTATGTATCTATGAAACTTGTATTACTTTTTTTTTTAAAATGATGTAATGAAATCTACGTAATGTAATGTTTTGTGTTTTACTTCGCTTACTATGTATATTGGTTATGATATTCACATGAAGTCACCTCCGCCCCGGAACGTTTCCGCCCTGGGTTTCGGGGTGTGACACTTGGACCTTAAACCCACCTAGCCTCTTGTTTAAGCCTTGGAACACTTAACCATATAAGAGACCTTACCTTTAAGCCTCATTTGGTGACTCATTTGAGACTTTACGGCCAGGATTAAACTCCCCTGGGCCGTAAACTCCAACAAGTATGGTCTATGGACCATAAACTCACTTACAAAGCCTTGTACTCCTTTGTTGCAACCCAATGGATTCCTAACACTTTGACCAAAGTGTTTTCCCATTCCTTATAATGTTTATACTTGTCTAATTAGTGTTATAATCACTGCTTATATATATATATATATATATATATATATATATATATAAATACATATGTCTTTATATGTTATTAGGATCATTGTGTGTGTTTAAAGTCTTCACTTGACACCGAACACTTGTCCGACACTTCCATCCGATCCACTCACTGCAGATGAGTTCATACCCCTCAATTAACCTTTTAAATGTTTTTAAATGTTTATAAATGCTTTATGGGGGGGGGGGGGGGGGAATACAAGTTGAATCATGCTAGTTATTATATCAATCACATGTGATTAATAACTAGCATACAAATGGATTTACTATACGTTTAGTTGTTTTACCAAACTTATTACTTCAAATGATTTTCTCAACCGTTTTTACATGTTAAAACTCTTTATCAAACTGTCTTACATACTGTATGATTTCTTTCAAACTCTGTTACACTAATGTTTCAAACAAAGGTTTTCCTTATACTTAAAATTGTATTATCAAACAAAATACTTTCAAATCGTTTTATAAACTAACATCAAGTCATCATTTCTTAGTTATTAAAACTTTTCAAAGGTTTTACAAAACTTCTTTTATACTTTTATATTGTCAAATGCATGCCTATATATGTATGGTTACATAAGTAATGTTTAAATGACTTAGGACAGTTAGCTCGCTTTATTTCCTTTTCCTCGTTGGGATGTGGCCTTAGAGCACCGGTTATTCGTCCGAATGTCGTATAAATATTAGTTATATATCATGTATACATATATAGACATAAAAGTTCCATCAGTCAGTTCAGTACCTTTGGGTAGCAAAGGCATACTTTTGGTTATACACGTACATTACTGGTAACTATAACATGTATAGTTAGGAGATACTACTTACTATTCCAAGTACAAGGAATCACACAAGAGTCAGTTCATTCATGAGTCTATACTAATACATTACATACTATATGAATAGATACGTTTACATAGATACTCTTACATGAATATGTTTACATAGATACGCTTACATGAATACGTTTACATAGATACACTTACATGAATACGTTTACAGAGATACGCTTACATGAATATGTTTACATAAATACGCTTACATGAGTACGTTTACATAGATACGTTTACAAAGATACGCTTACATGAATACATTTACATAGATACGCTTACATGAACACGTTTACATAAATACATTTACATTAATACATTTAATAGATACTATTACATAGAATCTATTACAAACGTTTCGGGACTTACCATTCCACACCCAAGGTTGTTAGCTATAGTAGGGAAAATGATCATCGACGGGTGTCTACGGTGTACTGTTCGACGAGTTTCCACGCCTTGAATATCCTAGTACAAAAGGATACAATTTTTAGTTATTATATTATTTTCCTTACTTTACTTTGTGACGCACTCACATAAACGACGAGGTAGGATATATTTGATATACATAGACTATTTTTCCTTATTACCTTTATATTGTGACTCTTACGTATAAACGATGAGGTAAACTATAGTTTTATAATAATAGTTAAACAGGGAGAAACCATCACATTTACAGTGATGCTTACTTACAAAACAGTCGGGTCTTGGTAGAAGGCTACTTTCAAAACAGTCGAGTCTTGGTAGAAGACAACTTTTTATAATAGTAGGAAATATGGGATTTTCTAGGGTTGTCAAACGCTTACAATTAGTTACAAACATGTTCATTGATACAAACTTTTATTCAAACATTTACAAGTCTTTCTTTACAGTTTTACAAATCAAAGACACATTAATACTTATGAATTCACCAGCTTTATTGTTGATACTCGCTTTCAAAATAACTTGTATTCTCAGGTCACAAATAGACAGGTATGACGACCAGGTTTTGTGAAGACGGAGCAGTCAAGACTCGTCTTTTATTTTGAACATTCATTATGTTGTTTTATGATATGAAAGAACACACATGTATTTAAAATTATACTATTTATGCAATGGATGATGTTGTTGCTTTTTTACTACTTTGCATTGTTGTGATACATTACATGACGTCCTCCGCCCTAGAACATTTCTGCCGTTCTCGGTTTTGGGGTGTGACACACTCGCATATAGGGACCTACCCAATGAGATACGGTCCCGCCCACACTCGCATAACGGGCCCCGCCCAAAGAGATACGAGCCCCACCCATAGTCGCAATACGGTCCCCGCCCAATAAGCATACAATACAAGCATATACAAGTATAACACATAATAACGAGCATATAAACATAATCAACAAGGCTCGACCTTGGTGCCTTAGACCCATTAAACCCGGTGAGGAAAACTCACCTCAAAAAGCTGAATGAAACGAATGATCTCTGACTGCTGGTCCTACTACTCTCCGAGCTATCAATTACCAAATAAAAGCTAATTAACATTGGGATCTACATCATTAACCAAAAATCCCTACTTGGGGTAAAAAGACTATTTTACCCCTAACATAACTTGGTCCAAGAATGAAACTCTAAATTACAATCCAATGGCCCAAAAGAGATAAACAATCCAACAAGGCCCAACATATGGCCCAATTTCTAGTTGGGCCCAATCCCTTTGCATGGGCCTTAGCCTAAGGCCCAATAATGCTTCCCTAGCTAAAGGTTCTATTCTAGGTGGCCCGCTAAGGCCCAAGACACAAAGTCCATGAAAGTGGACCAAACCGAGGCTCAAACAACAAAAATCCCAAATCCAATGAGCACGCAAGGCGTACTCAACTGTATGCTAAGTGTATAGGCTGCATGGCTTGTATGCTTCACGTATGAGCTTGTACGCCCAACGTACTTGCTTATAAATCCATATTCCCATAAAGCACTTAAATCCTTAAGACCTAGGGTTGCAATCACAGATCCGAGTCATATGAAGTGTCTTAAACCATAAAGTCGACAACTTGGTGGCTTGCATGTTTCCAAATGAACCCAAAATTGAAATATTTCAATCAACTTCCATAAAAATGACCAATACTCATGCATGGATGATCTAAAGCCTCAAAGGTGGCAAATTTATGACTCTAGGACCCAAATAATACCAAGATTGTCAACTCGAAGCTTCAAAACTGGTATGAGCTCACAAGATCTCATTAATGGGACCAAAAGGGTCCAAAACTCAACCAAAAGAGATATAGGATATGAAGTATCAACTTTAAGACTTTATACCTTATACAAGCTTGAAATAAAGCAAGCAACTCGGATCTATAAGCTTCTCCTTGAACCACCACCTTGCTCCAACCTTCTCTTCCTTGGAAATGGACTAAAAACACCAAAAATACAGTCAAGGGGTCTTCCAAGTTCAAGAACACGCAATAATGGGGTTAGGGTTTCGTAGAGGATGATAAGGGGCAAGAGGGATGCTGATAAAAGAGGTCCTTAAGGCATAATGTTTTTTAAATAGTGCTAAAACCCTAAAATGTAGGGTTTTGGGTCTGGACATGTACGATGCGTGTACTCCTTTGTATGCAACAAATATGTGCATGGCACCCGTGTCCAACCTCCAATATTATGCTCAATATACGTTCGGTGGTACGCCTCGCGTACGATACCCCCCAAGCCCAATATGAAATATAAAGACCAAAGACTTCAAATCCCAAACGAAATATTTAAGCAACCAACAATTTAAAATAAATACCTTAGGAATTGAGCATTACAATTCTCCCCCACTTGGATCAGACTTCGTCCTTGAAGTCCGTCGTCTCAAACAACTCGGGATAATGCTTCCTTATCTCTTCCTTAGGCTCCCACATCCACTCAGACCCCTTGCGGTGTAGCCACTGCACCGTTACCAGTTCCACAACCTTGTTCCTTAAGGTTTTCGTCTTCCGATCTAAAATTGCCACCGGTCCATCAATGTAATTCAGTCGGTCATCCATTTGATTATGCTCCAAGGGTATAACTGTGGAATCATCCACTAAACACTTCCGTGGCTGAGAGACATGAAAAGTGCTATAAATATGACTGAGATTGCCTGAAAGATTAAGATGATAAACTACCTGGATCACCCGATCTAAAACCATGAAGGGACCAATATATTAGGGCCCAGCTTGCGCCACTTACTGAACCAGATGACAACTTTCCAAGGTGACACCTTCACGAGAACCATATCTCCCACCTGAAACTCCAAGTCTGACTGGCGCCTGTCAGCATAGCTCTTCTACTGACTCTAAGTTGCTTGAAGCTTGCTCCGAACATGTTGAATTAGCTCAGTGGTCTTCACCACCTCGGTACTCCCCATAACTCGCTAACCGACCTCACCCCAACAAATAGGGGTCCTACACTTCCTCCCGTAGAGCATCAAAAAAGGAGGTCGATCGATGTTGGCGTGATAACTGTTGTTATATGGAAATTCCACCAACGGAAGATACGTATCTTAACTCCCACCAAAATCAAACATGCACGCTCAAAACATGTTCTCAAGATTCTGAATAGTCCACTTACTCTGACCATCAGTCTGTGGATGAAATGTCATACTGAAATGGAGAAAAGCACCCATCTCCTCATGAAACCACATCCAAAATCTGGAAGTAAAGTGAGCATCTGTGACAACTATCAATTTCCGGTCAAGTCAAAGTCAAACAAAGTCAACAAGTCAAACCGGTCGAATCAATTAACCCTTGTGTACTAGGGCTTACGTTAGGTAATTACTGTACAACTCACTATTATGATGAGAAAACATCATTTGGAAAATTGGTGTGATTGAAATTCCTAAGCCTTAAATACGGTAAACAATGAACCAAAGCGATAAAACACTAATGCACACTCACCGGGAGTGTGTAAGACACTAAAACATGGCATAACGGGGTTTACGGACATTGCATTGCGAAGCCGTACACTCAAAAATGTCACAGACAAAACCTCTCTCAATCGTATTCACTCGATCTCTCTCTATTTCAAATCTCTTCCAAATCTCTCCAAGAATGTGAAATCTCTCCCAAATCTCTCTTTGTATGAGGAATCTCTCCAAGTATGGATAATCTCTCCCAAATCTCTCTCAAAAGTTCCTTAAACTTTTTATAATCTTTCGGGCCATCCCGACCCTTAACCGGGTCAAAATGGCTTGAAACGGCGTAAAAATGAGAAAAACAGCATTTACGAGCCGAAACCTCTTAGGGGCTGAAACCCTAGGACCGAGATCCCAGCAGTCAAAACCAAGACCTCTAATACCGAGAGACAGTCGAAGACCGAAACCCTGGAATCGAGACCTCCTGAGAGCCGAGACCTTCCGAGAGCCGAAACCACCTGAACCAAGCCTCGCATTCGCTCCGTTTCTCGCCTGTGAAAGTCTCCAGCCGAGCCCCTCTCTCGGTTCCCCTCCTCCGACCGAGCCTCACCTTTCCTCCCTTCTACATTCGGTTCCAATCATAAAGAACTGAACCTCCGGCCCTGATATCGGATTTTCGCATATTTTTCCGGTTTTTGACCATTTTCACATTTTGTGCCCGTTTTTCGTGATTTTAACGCGGGATTTTCACCCAAAGTTGTATGTTAACATAATAAACCCTAAATATTCATATTTTAATTATATTTTGGGGAAAATTCTTGCCTAAGAATAAAATCTATTAAGTTAGATTTTGGGGTAGACTGTTGACTTTGCCTTAGTGTAATACACAAGCAACCCTCCCATACCCACTTTATGTCACTATCCACCATCATATCTCAACTATTCATTGTACTTTTTATACTTCCTAGACAAGCTTTCTTACTTACACACACAAAGGATCACTATCCTTCACATACAAGACCACATTCACTTTTCACCAAAAAGCAAAAACTCATTCTCTCTCACTTCCAGCCTTCGAGAACTCGAAATCCCCTGGATATTTTGAGCTTCCCACACATCTTTGGTAAGTAAACTTCATCCTATGCTTGGTTATTTTTACACTTCTTCACCCAAATCAAGGGTTCCTTACACAAATATCACCATATTTGTTGTTAGATCTTCGAATCTTCAGGCATCATCTAAGTGTTCTTGAGTTGAACACTTCTTTTATCCATCATCCATGTACTGAAATCACTTAAGGTGAGTTCATACCCCTATATTTTCATGTTTTTCTTAAGTTTTAAGGGGGGGGGGGGAATACAAGTAAAACACTAAGAACACAACTAAACTCATTTAATAGCCTTCATCAGAAAAGTTCAACCTCATTCACGGACTGTTTTGGGCAACTTAAACATTTTAGTTTTTAAAAATATTTTAGGTGCAAGTAATCTCCGTTCTTAGCTTTAAAATGACTACTTGCACATCTCCACACGATTTTTCTATGATTTATGGTGGTTTTTACAAAACTACCTATCATTTCAGAAACAAATTCGGACCAGTCTGTGAATATGAACATTTTAACATTAATTAAAGACTTCTAAAAATCATAATAAAAATTATGAATAAACTAGACACATTTTTTGAACTTCAAGAATTTACGGAATCAATTTTCGACTTCATATGATTTTTCTAGGATTTTTCTAAAACAGTGTAGAAAGGTTAAAAATCTAGATAACAGTTTATGACTTTCACTGCACTTTGTAACTTGTTGAGCAAAGTGTTAATATTGAAGATTTCATATTTTACATGTGTTTGTTGATGTGGTATAATTACATAAAATATAAATACTCAATGAAGTGTAAGAATCCTCCTCCATTACCATTAGTACAAAACAAGAATGATAAACATAGTTATATTTTGCCATACATTCGACTTACATAGAAAATGGTTCTTATACACCACAGACAATCATACTACACTATACTAGGTATAGTTAGGTCGCATATACATTACAAACATTTTGATAAGCTATAATAGGTATAGTTTATGTTCATATACATTACAAAAGATTTTCATACGAAATGGGGTACAAATACAAAGTATCGGTTCTACACAAAAGGGGGTACAAATACAAAGTACCGGTTTTATACAAAAAGGGGTACATCACAAAGTACCGGGTCTTCATATAAATGGGGTACGAATACAAAGTATTGGGTTTATACAAAAGTGGTACATCACAAAGTACCGGGTATTCATATAAATGGGGTACGAATACAAAGTACCGGGTTTATACAAAAAGGGGTACATTACAAAGTACCGGTTAATCTTCGTATAGTTATAGTGACCCACATAGGGAGTTAACAAAACTTAAAGTATACGGGATTTTATAAATCAAAAAGGGTTTCATGTTGATATAAAACCACTTTTAATAACAATAGGTACGGATTTTACTTATGCGCTTCGGTCTCAGTATCGGAGATCACATAACACAAAACTCACACGCACATCCAGTCTTGGGTTTTAAGACTACATATCGTTTTATATGGAAAATATTGGATTTTCTTGGTAACATACAACTCATTGCAAAGAGCGGCTTTTAAACTCTTACTTTCAAAAGCTTATGAACTCACCAACTTAAATGTTGACACTTTTTCAAAACTACTTGTATTCTCAGGAAATCAGTGAAACAGGAAAACCAACAGTATTTTGAGGATGGGACGTTAAATCGTCGAACAGTTCATTTTGTTATCATAATGTAATTGAGTGAAACATGTAAACATATACTTTGGTGTAAAATTTTCAATTATATTTATGATGGTTGTATTTACTTTGAACACTATTATACACGTTGTTGTGATACTATACATGAAGTCCTCCACCCCCGGACGTTTCCGCCATCCTTGGTTTGGGGTGTGACAGCATCCTGGTCTAAAACCACTGATACTAGTACCCCAAGACATGCACCACCTCCCGAACATAAATCTTGGCTAACTTCTCTATAGAGATAATCTCCTGGATCTGGATGAAATGTGCGCTCTTATTCAATCGATCTATGATGACCCAAATAGAATCCACTCCACGCGCGGTCCTGGGAAGCTTCGTGATAAAATCCATGGTGATATCTTCCCATTTCCATACGGGAATCTCCAATGGTTGCATCTTGTCGTGAGGTCGATGGTGCTCAGTCTTGACTTTCCTACAAGTCAAGCCCAGCTCCATAAACCATGCTACATCCCACTTCATGCACGTCCATCAAACCCATGATTGAGGTATCACAATAAACCACAAAGTCATCAACACCCTCCGACAAAGTCAGAACCGGCACCTCACACAACCTCTACCTAAGAGTCTCAAAAGCTGCCTGCTGCTCAGGCCCCGAGTAAAAAGTCACCGACTTCTTGGTTAGTTGGGTAAAGGAAACAACGATCTTGGAGAAATATTGAATGAATCTCCGATAATAACCAACCAAACTAAGAAAACTTCAATCTCAAATGGAGACCTCGGAACCTCCCTCTGCATCATGGCCTCGACCTTATCCAGATTGACCAGAATACCCTTCTAGTTGACAAGGTGCCCCAGAAACTGCACCTCGCACAATCAGAACACGCACTTGGAGAACTTTGCGAAGAGTTTCTCCCTTCTCAAAGTCTCCAGTACCTTCCTCAAATGTTCCTCATGATGCTCTTGAGTCTTCGAATAGACTAATATATCATTAGTGAATACTATTACAAATTAACCCAACATCAGTCTGCAACGCGGTTCATGAGATCCATGAACGCGGATGGAGAAAACTAGACAAAATTTCAGACGAATTTTGTGTTATGAGAAAATGATGATTCCCAATTACCACGACGTGGTGATACCACCACGATGTGGTAAATTGAAACTTCACAATCGTTGAGACTGACATGGAGAATACATGATATTCATGAGGACCATGACATGATGATCAAATTTTCAGGAATCTATATATTTCACGCGTCTGCATGATTTTTAGGTGGTATTTCCGACTTTTATTGATACTTAGTCGACAAGTAACCTCTATTCTTCCGTTTTGGGGGTCTAAAAGGCATTATATGCTTACTTTCTGGATTAGGTGTTAAAAACTTTTACTTTGTGTTTATGATCGAATGAATCTTTGAGTTTATGGTTTAATTACTATTTCGATTGTTTATTCTTTTTTAATTTATTTTTTTAAGTTTGATTGAAAGATCCATATGTGATAAAGATTGTTACTTTGTTCCCTATTGAAGAATTAATAGAATTTAGATGACCATCTAACTATGTTAATTTGAATCATAGTTGTCCACTAACCATTGGTCATTATGACTAGAGTTGGACCAAAGCCTAGGGTTAGGAAAGAAAGTGGTGATCTTTAATATGTGTGTATGAGTAGATGACCATTCTATAAATGATTTAACTCCTATGATCATTAGGGTTAAATAAGATCAAGTCTTGCTTAATACAAACTAAATACTAATTTGCATGATTATTTTTTCACCTGATCAATGGATTAATAGTTATGTTGAAATAAAAGGATTAGTAGTCGTAACCATGACACTAGTCATGTTAGGAATCGGTGAATAATGAATAAATATGCATTGTATCAGTATTAGCCATTAATTTGAGATGTAATTTATCTTGACCAAAGTACCTAAAGATATTTGTCTTCCATTTAATTTATCGATATTTGATGTTAAATATTATTTGAGATTTAATAAAACCCTTATTAATGCTTTTGTGTGTTTGTGTAACCTATAATCAAATATTCCAAACACCGTTCCCCTTGTATTCGACACATGTTCTTACCACAACTATACTATTACATGATTAGGTTCACTGCCTAGAGTGCGTGTTAGTTCGGTTGCGATAAATTAAGATTTATAAATTTAAAACTTGAGCAATTAATATATATATATATATATATATATATATATATATATATATATATATATATATATATATATATATATATATATCACATCAAGTTTTTGGTGCCGTTACCGAGGAATGGTTTTTAATTAATTAATTTTATTTGATTATTGGTTATTATTATTATTATTATTATTATTATTATTATTTTATTTTTGTTGATATCATGTCACTTGTCGGGAAGGTTTTTGTTGTTATGTGCAGGAATTTGTGATCGTACGCATTGCTTGGTTTTACTTTTCGCATGAGTTTCTAGATTGCAAGCGATTAGGGAATTGATGACTTGTTTAATCTACTACTTTTGTGATTTGTCTAACTCAGTCCACGATGCATAGTATAACAAGGCGTATCGAGGTGGTTAAGTGAAGGACCGAACTCTAGCTACTCCTAACTAGTTGGGTAAACCCTCGTTCTACTTATTAGTTAATGGTGCAAAGAAAACAAAGGAAATAGTCTGACAGGTCTCAAAAGTTTTTGTTTTCACAAACCACCTCTTACATGCAAGGGATTTAATCAAAAATTGTGTAATGACCCAAAAATCCAGGATAAAAATTTCATTTTATTATACCAGAATACTACTGTAACTTTAGTAAAGACATTGAAAAGCATTTTAAATAAAACAATATTAGAGTCTAATCCCAAAGATCACATGTTGCAGAAAACACGGGTGTATGCGTTGTGATCGTCCTGAGTTCTCTCATTTGAAAGCTGGAGTACCTTAAACAAAAACTAAAAACCGTAATCATGAAGCTTAGTGAGTTCCCCAAATACCACATACCATACATATCCAATGATCCATACAAGTCATACATAACCGCGAGACATACATATCATTCGTTTATCATAATCAATAAAGGTGCTATGTGTCACCTATAGTCTTGCCATTATGCCACGAGCCACCTCATGGTCTTTCTTTCTAGAGCGGGAGCCACAACCCTGGATCTTACAGACAAGTTCCAACACCCACCTCCGAGTCTTCCATGCAAGCATTACAAAGACAACTAGCATACAGTCTACAACTACTTAACTAATAATTGCCAGAGTTTAGACTTTTTCTTTCATACGGTGCGCCAGAAGCTACCTCCTAGTCTTTCATACATAATGCCAAGGGATAACCCTCGGGTCTTCCTACAAATCATAAGCCAAATGGGTCGGCATTGGTGCCTTCGACCCATACCAACAGTGAGGAGACTCACCTTGAATACTGAAGCTCATCGCAAGAAATCCCTAGCTGCTGCCCTGCCGATTTCCCAAACTAATAATTACCAACAAAAAATCCAATTAGAAACTAAATTCCAAATCATGATCCATAATCCTAACTTGGGGTAAAATGACCATTTTACCCCTGACCCAACAAAACTCACAACCACGGCCCAAGCCCAAAACTAACAAGGCCCAAAACTATTAAGATCCATAAAAGCCCACTAATGGCCCTATTTTCCAAATTGGGCCTAACCCCATATGAGCCTTATCATAAAGCCCACTAATTCCTTAGTTAATAAGAAATCTCAGAAACCCTAAAGATACCACAAGGCTGAATCCTATTGGACCCACAAGGCTGAATCCTATTGGACCCACAAGGCCTAATAAGGAAAACCCCATAACTTAGTCCAAGATGAAGTCCAATTCTATGAACAATTCCTCCATCCAGAAGTCCAACTCTCAAAGTCCAAGACCCAACTCCAAGGCCCAAGGTCCAAAGGTGACAACCAAGCCCAAAATGGCACTGGGCCATCAACGCTAGGCGTACACACTGGTACGCTGAGCGTATACACAAAGCCTTTAGTACACCGAGCATACTGATGTTTACGTGGGGCATACCTGCAAACTCTCCAAAAATTGTTTCATGACTTAATCCGTTAATCCCATAGAAACTTTAGAATACTTCCCAACTAAGCTCCTAATGCATAAAGTCAACACCTTTATGCATTTACATGACTCAATGAGACCCAACAACCATTTTAATCCATTAAAACCCAAAAGAACATGCATGAACTCAAAAACTCCACAAAGCTTGCACCTTTATGAATGAGGGCCCCTTAAAATGTCTAAATCTACTAGATTGAGCTCACCAAGACCAAGAAAAAGGGACTAAAATGGCCAAAAACCAACCTAAAGTAGATCTACAAAATGAGAAGACAAGATCAAAGCTTTTTACCTCCATTGGCTTGAAAAAGATGGGAAACCTATGGATCTACAAGCTCCCTTCCAGGTGGTGATTCTTCAACAAGCCCCAAGTACAAAAAATTGCTCAAGGATCCTTCACAATGACTTAAATGATTCAAAATACGGCTAAAGGTCGTCTACTAGGGTTTAGGAGGATGAGGGATGGATACAAGATGAGGCTCATGTACACCCCGCGTACCTCTTAGTACGCTGAGCGTACTCAAAGACCACCCGCGCCCATTATCCATAGCTATGCTCGGCGTACTCAGATGCATGCCACCTTGCATGCATGGGACTAATTTGACAAATGTTTCCATTAGGGCCAAACCGTCGATAACTTTAAAATGCCATAACTCCCTCATCCTAGATCCATTTTCTAATGAACCTTATATCCACAAAAACGTGGAGAGAAGCCCTACACTACTAACAATACACCCATGCCTTAAAACCTCCCAAAAAACCCAAAAACCATAAAAGATCAAGATATCCAATTACAATTGTACCCTTGGCCTCTGAAGACACAATAAAACACTTAGATCACTTATACTGTGACACCCACACCTGAATTGGACCAAATCTTTCCTTTCCCAAGGCCCTAAACCTCATGAAAACTGATGGTTGGGCTGCATCCCAAAGCAACAAAGCAAATCCAAAATCAAGTTTTACAAATTGTAGCTTGATTTCGATGAAGACAGGTGATCGTGATATCATTTTTAGTTATTTTGGTTTGCTATGTTTTTTGTTATTTTAGAGAGTTTTTATTTTTATTTTTAGTTTGTTTAAATTTTATTTTCCGTGTTGATGCCCTTGATGTTTCTGATCTTTGCAGTATTTTTACCCTTCAGATCCTTTCAGAAATTTCAACAATTAGGGTTGAATGTTGATTTGTCACGAGAGAAAAAGGCATGTTATTTTTGAAGATTACAATTGAAGACCATATTTTTAAATAAGCGTGGGGTTCCCTACTTGATGAAGAGAAGAGTTTTTGAGGAATTCTATAGAAAAAGAGTTCGGGAATAGTCCTAAGCCCTTAAGAAGAAAAGATGCATTATTTTATCTCTTAAAGACATTCTGAGAAGTCATCACGACGTGGAACCATTAGACCACGTTGTGGAATTCTTATTTTTCACGATCATCACGACTCCTCACTTAACACCACGACGTGGCATTGTTTTCCCACATCGTGGATGAGGATCAACACACTTTTTGAAGATGGTTCTTTGGTTTATTTTGATTCGACACATTTACATTCATGAGAAAAGATCCCAAAAGTATTGTTTCCAACCATTATATGAGATGTCCAAGTCTTCCAGCACATTTAGAAGCAACATTCTAGTTTCTAGTCTTCCATCAATTTTTAGAGCAACTTTTAGCAGACCCATTCGATCTCGCCACTACTACCCCAGGGAGTCTATTCCAATTCTCTCTCTTTAATTTTATGTTCTTTAATTGTTTTAGCTTGCAATGGGGACATTGAATCAAATAATTGTGGGCTAGGGGGTCGAATATAGGAATAGAAGCTTACTGGTGAATTAAAATTTTGAAAAATGACTAGGATTTAAAAATTATTAGAAAGATTTGAAACAATAATCTAAAACTGAATCTACTGGAAAAAAAAATTATGCTGAGATCTAGGTTGCTAGCGTTGTGTGGCATGATCTGATGCGAGTTTTAATGTTTATTTGGGCCAATATATATGTTATAGTGTATTTGTGGCTTCACTATCCTAGTGAAATCATGGAACAAAAATATGACCTTGCTTAGTTTAAGGGCCGTAATATGTTTATCATCGTGTACCATAAATGCATCCAAGAGAGCTTATGTAGTCATTGAACATTAGACTAATATCTCTAACCAATAAGGTTTGAAGTTAAGGTCCCTTGCTTAAGCATATGCTTTTAGGATTTTTAGTTTTAAGTAAAAAAAGTGAGAAAAGAAAAAAATTGAAAAAAGTTGTGAAAAAAGAAAAAAATAGTTTCAAAGTTTGAAAGAGTCTACAAAGTTATGAAGATCAAGAAATATCATGAAGAAAAGCTCAAAGACTCAAGAATAAAGAGAAGTGTGCCAAGTTAGTTATTTTATTTTTTATTTTCTAGGTTATTTTTCCATATGTATGCTTAGGGGTTTAACCCAAAATACCTTGAGTTTAAGAAAGTTTTTTGGGGATGGATTCGGAGAGATGCATAAAATGAGTGTTGTTCAAAAGAAGTGGGTAAGTGTTTATGAAGATTGTGAGTATTTAGGAATAGGGAGGTTCTTAGGAAAACTTAGACACAAATACATGCATTGCAGTCTTGGAGTAATGGAGAGCCTTAAAATGGATTTTCTTGTACGATGTTGGTAGCTAAAGTCTTGATATGATAATAATAAAATCAGTTTTTCTTGGGGGCAAGCAAAAGGCTAGTGTGGGGTAAGTTGATCACATCTATTTTATAAATATATTTATGACGTTTTTTTTATTATTTTATACTATGTTTTTATGTTCTTTGGAACTAAAAGATACTTAATATGCTTTGAAATGTTAAATGGGAGCTGGAATGCAAAAGGAGGAGAAAGGTGCTAAAAAGATGCAAAACGTATGTTGTTGGACAGCTTGACCCTTCGTCAGTGTTTTGGTCATGTCTCATAAGTCGTAACCCTGATTGACGTGATTCAAAATGATTTCAAAACTAGACAAAATTTCGGATGACTTTCTTGTTCTAATAAAATGATGATTCCCAATTATCACAATGTGGGGACACCACCACAACATGGTAAATTGAAACTTCGCGATTGTTGAGACTGAATTGGAGAATACAGGATATACACGAGGACCATGACGTGGTACCATTACCATGTCGTGGTGATCATATTTTCAAGAATCTATATATCTTGAGATTCTGGATGATTTTTATGGTGGATTTCTGACTTTTATTGATCCTTAGTCGACAATAATCTCTATTTTTCCATTTTGAGAGTCTAGAAGGCGACCGAATGGCCGTTAAGCTGACAAGAACAAAGATCTACGGGATTAGAGAGAAGATTCTTGCTGGTCATCATGTGGTTTGTTATCATGACCATGTTTAGCATTCCACTGTGATTTCATTATGTGTTTAGTTTCAGGTTTAGGTGTTAAAACCTTTAACTTTGTGTTTATGATTGAATGAATCTTTGAGTTTATGGTTTAACTGCTATTTGGATTGTTTATTCTTTTTTAATTTATTTATCAAGTTTGATTGAAAGATCTATATGTGTTAAAGATTGTTACTTTGTTCCCTATTGCTGAATTAATAGAGTTTAGATGACCATCTAACTGTGTTAATTTGAATCATATTTGTCTGGTGACTAGTGGTGATTAAGACTAGTGTTGGACCAAAACCTAGGGTTAAGAAAAAAAGTGGTGAACTTTAATGTGTGTGCATTAGTAGATTACCATTCTATGTATGATTTAACTCCTATGATCATTAGGATTAAGTAAGATCAAATCTTTCTGAATACAAACTAAATACTGATTTGCATGATTATTTGTTCACCTGATCAATGGATTAATAGTTATGTTGAAATCAAAGGATTAGTAGTCGTGACCATGACACTAGTCATATTAGGAATTAGTGAATAATGAATAAATATCTATTATATCAGTAGTTAGCCATTAATTTGAGATGCAATTTATCTAGACCAAAGTACCTAAAGAAATTTGTCTTCGAGTCAGTTTATCGATATTTGATGTTAATGTTATTTGAGATATACTAGGGATGACCCTAATATATCTCTTTGATAGTTAAATTACATGGGGATTGCATGTTTTAGGTAGGAAATTAATGATCTTCCTAAAGGAGTGAGTTCGGCTCTTTCTTTGGAGTTGGCTTGCTCTTATAGGTCTTTAAAGGGAGATCGGGATCATCCTTTTATCCGGTCTCTTGCGAGATCTAGATACTATAAGTTGTTTTTTTGTACTTCAAAATGATTTTTTTATTATTCGTATCTATACCTTGCATGTTTTTCGGGATATGTTTATTTGGGGTTATTGCTTGATATGTATTACAGTGCAATCGGTATTGCATTTCTGACTGAGAATGTAGAACTTAACTATGTCTGGGTGATGAACCAGGTTGGAATACTTGATATTACTGGCCAGGGTATAATATTAAGCGCCCATAATCCATGCCTCTTACATTAGACTACACAACATGACACTATCTATATCGCTACCTTATATCTTGAGCTTCAGATAAGTAGCTCCTTATTCTTAATCTCCTACAACAATATCTGCTCCATGAAGGATCATATGGAATGCTCTTGCCTTTGGCTTCGACGGTGCATTCGGACCTACTGGTTAGTTTTTCTTTGGGAAATCCTTCGAAATGTGCCCCTTATCTCCACATATATAACATATTCTATCTTTAAACGTTCAATCTTTAGAATAGTGACCAACCCTTCTGCACGTATAGTAGGTCACTTCCCCATCGCATCTCTAAAAGTGCTTCTTCCTGCACTTATCACACCAATTTTCTTCATTGTTACCCCTATATCTCTTATTGTTAGGGTCAGAATTTGAGAATTTACTGTAACGCCCGCAGATCCGGGCTAGTCAATTTAAAGGCAATAGGGGTCAAAAACGACTTTTCGACAAAAAGATTACTTAGAATAAATAATCTTAACCAAGTTGTAGAATATGTCACAAGGTTTCCGTACATATAAAGAACGCCGAAATCCGAGTTATAACGAAGAAGTTATGACCCGTCGAAGTTTCGCGTAGGAACCGGCACGGCGTCGGGAAGCGTAAATAGTAAATTTATGATAGAGAGAGATTTAGCCTTAGCGCTCTAAACAAAAGTCGTAGAATATGTTAAACTAAGAACATCGATAAAAAGAACGCCCAAATCTGACTTCGTATGTAGAAGTTATGATTTTTCGAAGTTTCGGATTAGCGGTGTACAGCCCGAAATTCGAATTTTAGATCGATTGATTTTTAGCAGACACAACCTAAACAAGAATCGAAGATCTCGTTATTAGTAGCGTAACGATAAAAAGACAGACGAAAATGGACATCGGATAAAGAAGTTATGAGATTTTAACGGACCAATCCTGTCCCGGCCTGTTAAAAATATAACTTTAAAAATAAAGTCAAAATTAGCCGACGGAGTCTAAATGAAAGTTGTAGAGTACGTCTCCACCTACGCGTGGATATAAAGAACGTCAAAAACGGAGTTCGTATGAACGAGTTACAAATTATAATAGCATATTTACGTATTAAAATAAAGTATAAATCATGTATACGTACACATATATATACATATGTATATATCATTAGAAAGGTATCGACGATGCGGTCATTATAAGACTAATGTTGAGTTCTTTCGACATTAGTTTAGTACAAATATCATTAAAGCCATTTAAAATAGTATTATAGAGGGGTGTTTAGTTGTTTATATAACTAAAAGGTCATTAAGTAATTATGGAGGGTAGTTTTTGAAAATTCAATTAGTATAAATAAGAGCCTTGGCCTCTCATATTTCTTGCACCATTCTCTTGATTCAAGAGTCTTTCTCTCCTTATCCCCCGAGCATTTCGGTCCCTCGTGATTCGACTTTTCTTTCTGTAGTTTTAGTATAGTAAGGAGAGCGCTGAAGCGCTGCACGAATCTTTCTTAGAAAGATTCAGCGACGAAGTTCTGCCCCTGCAGAGCCCGACTCCTAGCTAAAATCCCCTTGAAAGTAAGTTATGCTTACCCTATTTTAAATATAGTTTATATTTAAAATTAGTATTGTTATTATAAATTTATAATAAATATTTGAGCTATTAATATGACTTATATAAGTGTTGTTATAATATCTTTTAACTACTCGCGGTACGGGAAATCTGGTTTAAAGGGCCGCATAGGGTTGTTGGATTTCAGAAGTGCTATACGCCAAAATGGTCCTGCCCTCCGGTGTTTTATGTCTGGCCCCTGTCTGTACATAGTAGTTGGAAAGTATTTTTTAAACGCTTATATAATAATAATAATAATAAGACTAATAATTAGTCACGGTAATATTAGACTAAAATCTAGTGGTGATAATACTAGGTTTCGTCAAAGGAAATTATTTTAAAGTAAACGAAGCGCTGTCCGAGTACCGAGTCACCACCTTTTCAGGTGAGTGCATAGTCCCTTTCATCTTACACATAGATATGAAGTATTTTAATATAAATTACATGCTATGTGTGCATATTGTCTGAATACTTACTGTCTATGCTGAGTGAAAGATTTTATACATGTTTTAAATGATTTAAACTATATGTGTATTTTATATCTTGAAAATGTTGGGGTAAAACATGGGTAGATATAATAGATGAAATATGAGTTGGATGATGAGTTGAAAGGTGATATAGACTATAAGGTGTGGGTGAGAGGTGTACGATGTGAGAAGCCTTTTTCCCAAACGATGTCCCCGTCATTCAGCAGAGTATGGATGACAACCACGGACTATCCTAGATAGTCCAGTGGAACACTATTAGGCTCGCAACCTGTAGGTGTTGTGAACGATGTGTTCACCCGGTGTACTCTAAACCTTGGTGATCATGCAAACTTGATACCTAGACCCTGGCGATCATGCAGACTTGGTGCCAAAACCTTGGCGACTATGCAGACTTAGTGCCTATTGTATAAATTCTGGCGACTATGCAGACTTATTGCCTAAACCCCGGTGACAATGGACTTCGTGCCGATTCCTTAGGATGATCCTTAGGAATGTATGAACGAGGAATAGTTGATTCTTAGGGTAGATCCTTAAGAATAAAGCAGATAATAGGGATGGGTAATTGGGTTGATTGTTTGATTGTTTGAAAATAATAATTATATTATTGTGGGTTGAAAACCCTATGTACTCACCAGGTTTCCCAACCTGACCCACTCAGTTTATTTATATCACAGGTGTTGATATGAAGTCACATTACACTGAGAGATTTAAAGAGATGTAGATCACTAGTGTAAATAAATGTAAGTTCTGTTTATGCTTATGTTTCTGTATTAACGATGACATCCCAAATGTTTTAAAATGAACAAAATACGTTTCTTCGAAAATGTTTTAAAAACGTATTCATCATGTTTTTCTGGGAACAAATTCCGCAACATTTTTATTAAAAGAAGTACTCTGATTTTTATAAAGCATAAACAAAAAAATTGGTCTTTTCTGGCCGTAAAAATGGGGATGTCACATTTACTCTTCTTATCGAAGTTCATGAGTTCTTCACTCTTCTTCTTCTCGCCAACTTCAATCTTATCGACGGTTCTTCTCTTGATCATGTCTTCCATAGACCATGCCGTCCAAATGGCCGCCTCAAAGGTATGTGCATGTTTAACTAGCATAGAGAACTCCCATGGAAGTCCACTGGCATACCTATCGATCTTTTCTAATTCATTCGGAACAATACATAGGGCAAACTCCATTTTTTCAGTGAAATCATTATACACTCACCAACAAACATGCTTCCTTTTTTAATGTTAGAAGGTGGTTCTCTAACTCCAATATATTTTATGCTGAGTAGAACTTGCGTTTGAAGTGGGTCAAGAATCCTCAGTTGCAGAAGCTTGTTAGGACTTAAGGTTTTTCTCAACGCATTCCACCAACAGATCGTTCACCCTTGAATTGCCTTACATTTTAGGTGGTCTACAACTTGCCCATGCAACTGCAGGTTATGAAGGCTAGCTCCATTTCTGAAATCTAGTCCATGACTCCTACTAGATCCTTTTTCCCACTAAACGATGATGCTTCCAAGTCATGAAGTCCTTATACTTGTAGTAGCCTCTAGGATCATCATTCGTTCGGATCTCTGAGTCTTCCGGAGGAGGGAGTGGTCCTTGATGGCTTTCTGAGTCATTATTTCCTTCCTAAATCTTTGTTTGATGAGAGGGAACCAATCCATTGTTGAGTCGATCGATGATTATCGGTTCATCGACCACTAGTACTCCACCTCTAGCATTAGCTAGCTCATGAGCTAGAAGTTCTCTAATCTCATGCCTTCTCTGACCTAGCATGTTCTGCATCATCATTTGAACTTCATACATCGTGAAATGAGCAGCTCCTACCACGATGTTTTGAGGTGCTGAACCTCCTTCGTTATTAATGACTCTACCGCTCCTTGTGACGGTCATGTCGTTCAATACCCATAGGTTCGAGTATTTTAATATAGTAATATTTTATTTACTATATATAATTACTTATTTAACACGTAATAAAGGCATTTTAGTAATTAATGCATCTTCCTATATTAAGCTAGTGCTCATAATTATAGCAATTTAGACATCTATCCTAAAGCATGCTAGTACTCCACCTCTAGCATTAGCTAGCTCATGAGCTAGAAGTTCTCTAATCTCACACCTTCTCTGACCTAGCATGTTCTGAATCATCATTTAAACTTCATACATCGTGAATTGAGCAGCTCCTACCCTGATGTTTTGAGGTGCTGAACCCCTTCATTATTGACGACTCTACCGCTCCTTGTGACAGTTATGTCGTTCTATACCCATAGGTTCGAGTATTTTAATATAGTAATATTTTATTTACTATATATAATTACTTAGTTAACACCCAATAAAGGCATTTTAGTAATTAATGCATCTTCCTATAGTAATCTAGTGCTCATGATTATAGCAATTTAGACATCTATCCTAAAGCATGCTACCATATAAATCATTTAGCACATAATAACAATTAAGACACATTCCTTAAACTATTCTAGTGCTTGTGTCATTTTAGGTATACTACCTAAAATAAAATAGACACCCATTTCACAATCGTTGCTTAACATTCTAAGTTTAAGTCTATAAATCCTTAAAATTTCTAGTTCGCTTAAACTAATGCTCTAATACCAATTGTGACATCTTCATTTTTCATGAACAGAAAAGACCTTTTTATTTATGCTTATTTTAAAACACAGTATTCTTTATTTTTCAGAATTGGTCCCATAAAAGTATTTCTGAAGAAATGTTTTTCATTGATTATTAAAAACTTTGGATGTCATAACTGAGACAAAAAAAACATAAGCATAACTTATACTATGGCATATATTTCCTAAAATATCTCATTGGATCCAAACATCATTATCTTCATATTGTATCCTATGATATAAAGAAACTGAGTGGGTCAGCTTGGAAAACCTGGTAAGTAAATAGGGTTTTCAACCCATAATAATTTAGTTAATTTGTTTAATTATCTATTTTATTTCAAATAATTAACCCAATTACTCATTCCCATTATCTTCTTTATTCTTCTACAAATACCTATCTTAAGGACAATCGTTGTAAATATCGTGATTACCATCTATATTATATTGGATGACTACATCATTAGTACAATAGTACCAACTCCTACATCATTAATACAATAGTAATAGTTCTTACATCGTTAGTATAATAGTACCGATTCTTATATCGTTAGTACAATAGTACCTAATCTGTAACGCCCGTAGATCCGGGCTAGTAAATTTAGAGGCGATAGGGGTCGAAAATGACTTTTTGAAAAAAAAGATTATTTAGAATAAATAATCTTAACCAAGTTGTGGAATATGTCAAAAGGTTTCCGTACATATAAAGAACGCCGAAATCCGAGTTATAACGAAGAAGTTATGGCCCGTCGAAGTCTTACGGCAAAACCGGCACGGCACCGGGAAGCGTAAATAGTGAATTTACGATAGAGCGAGATTTATCCTTAGAAATATAGACGAAATTCGTATAATATGTTAAACTAAGAGCGTCGATAAAAAGAACGCCCAAATCTGACTTCGTATGAGGAAGTTATGATTTTTCTAAGATTCGGCTTAGCAGTGTACAGCCCGAAACACGAATTTTAGTTCGAGCGGTTTTTGGCTTACATGACCTAAATGAGAGTTGAAGATCTCATTAATAGGAACTCAACGGTAAAAAGACAGACGAAAACGGAGTCCGTATGAAGGAGTTATGAATTCTTTGCGGTCATTTAACAGTCTAAACGCCTCCTACTGTTAAATTTGAGATCGGTTGAGAATTAGCTGACAGAGTCTAAATGAAAGTTATAGATCTTGATTTTACCTACGCGTGGATATAAAGAACGTCAAAAACGAAGCTCGTATGCGAAAGTTATGATTTTTCTAAGTTTGAAGGCTGATACGCGATAGGGGGTGACGTGGCACCACCAGAATTGGACACGTGGCACCACCAGAAGGCCACCACATGGACCAACTCGACGAGTCATGACTCAGACTCGGTGAGTCCACCAGTCAGGCCTCCTATAAATAGAGGTGTCGGGCATTCACTTCTCTTCACACCTCTCCAACATTCTTTCTCTCTCTAGCCTCCCAAACCCTCCCTAAAGCCTAGGTAAACCCCTAGCACCCGAAGGAAGCCCCGAGGCTCCTGGAGTCCCGAGAAAAAGGGTCTTTCGGCTTGGAAACGCTGCTCCAGCGAAGCCCGGTTTTGCGAAAAACCCGCTGTAAGTGAGCTACGCCTACGCTAGTTTTAATATAGCTTCTAATTAATTATAGTAACATTATTAGGACCTTAAAATAATTATTTGGGCTATTATTATGAGTTATATTGAGTGTTATTTAACTCTTATATAATAATAATAATAGCTAGACTATTAATTAGTCACGGTTATCGTTAGACTAAACCCTAGTGGTACTGGTACTAGGTTTTATCGAAGGAATATCGTTTTGAGAGTATCGAAGCGATGTCCGAGTGCTGAATCACCACCTACTCAGGTGAGTGCATAGTCCCTTTCATCTTACACATAGATATGAAGTATTTTATATAAACTACGTGCTATGTGTGCATATTATCTGAATACTTGCTGTCTATGCTGGATGAACGTTTTATACATGTTTTAAAGGATTTAAACTGTATACGTATTTTATATATACGAATATGTTGGGTATGATGATGGGTAGATAAATGATGAGAGATAGAAGATGACGTGAGTATACATTGGCAGCTATAGACTTAGTGCCTATGGGACAAACACCGGTAGCTATGGACTTAGTAACTGTCAAACGTTGGTAGCTATGGATTTAGTACCTGTTAGGAGTTGGTAGCTATGGACTTAGTACCTATTAGTTAGACACCGGTAGCTATGGATTTAGTACCTGTAGGAATTGGTAGCTATGGACTTAGTACCTGTTGAGCACTGGTAGCTATGGATTTAGTACCCGATGAGTAAGATATAGCAGCTATGGAATTAGTGCTTTACGAACGAACATTGGCAGCTATGGATTTAGTGTCAGTCCTATGACCCTGGAAGTAAGGGACTTCGGAATAAACGAATGAAGGATAGATGACTCTTAGGGTAGATCCTTAAGAATAAAACAAATAATGGGGATGGGTAATTGGGTTGATTGTTTGATTGTTTGGAAATAATAATTATATTATTGTGGGTTGAAAACCCTATGTACTCACCAGGTTTCCCAACCTGACCCACTCAGTTTATTTATATCACAGGTGTTGATATGAACTCACATTACACTGAGAGATTTAAAGAGATGTAGATCACTAGTGTAAATAAATGTAAGTTCCGTTTATGCTTATGTTTCTGTATTAACGATGACATCCCAAATGTTTTTAAATGAAAAAAATACGTTTCTTCGAAAATGTTTTAAAAACGTATTTATCATGTTTTTCTGGGAACAAATTCCGCAACAATTTTATAAAATGAAGTACTCTGATTTTCATAAAGCATAAACAAAATCGGTCTTTTCTGGCCGTGATTTTGGGGATGTCACATAATCCTACATTCTTAATACAATAATACTAGTTCCTACATCGTTAGTATCATAGTACCATTAAAGTCGTGACATCCTATCATCCATTTCATTTCTCATCATACTATGACATCTTATCATTTTTATGTTTTCATTACCCAATGTATTATACTCATAAAAATACATATACAGTATAAATAATATAAAATTTATCTTTATAGTATTTCATATAACACATACTATCTTTGCGTATAAGCACATATAGCATTCAATAATCTAAATGTTTCATATCTATGTGTAAGATGAAAGTAACTATGCACTCACAAGTTAAAAGTAGATGAGTTGTGATTTGGGAAGTGCTTAGCCTTAGGCTACGGGGAGTGGTCACGCTCATCCCACTCAAAAAGTGTTGCCAACTCAATGCCACGTTAGTTCCACTACAAGCTCACCACCAAACCACTAGCCATTGGAAATGGTTACCACTCCACAATATTTATCTTTTTGATATTAAGTTAAATTAAAAACATAATTTAAAACAAAAATAAATATTTTACATTAATTAAAATCACATATTAATTAAAAAACATAGAAATTTAAAACCTAAATTACTAAAAAAACATAGAAAATTAAACCTTAATTACAAAAAGAACATAGAAAATAAAACTTCAATATTAAATAAATAGAACCTAATTTCCAGATTTTTCCTGAACTTGTTGTTGGATATTTACAAACATGACCATATTTTCCAGGTTGAGATCTGGTTGCGACTTTGTGTTTAAAATTTGAAGATTGGTAAGTACCGTTTTTTGGTGACGCGCTTCCTCCATTGATTAAAATTCTAGAAAACTTAGAGTCTTGTCTATTTTTTCATAAGCACATCTTCACAAATTGCCTTTTCACTTGAAGAACCCGACTTCCTTGATTTGTCCCTTCCTGGTGGTTGGCGAAGTTGGATTTCCAGTGGATCCTCCCCCTTGGTGCCTTCGAACTCATCATTGAGGTCGAGGCCAAAACCCACGTACGACTCGGAAGTTCTTGGAATTTTGTTGGATCATGTGGTAGATCCCAAATGCACCATCTCCGAATAAAAGGACCCATTTTGGACCATTACGACAAACTTCCCATGCTTTTTGGTTGTCGAATGGTTTACCATTATTGGTAATTCTGTATTGGTAGCATGCAGTTGATAAATATTGAAATCGTTGCTACTACTTTTGCACATATTTTTAATATTTTCAAATATGTTGTTAAATTTCGTGCAAGACATTCGTAGGCCATGCCATTTTGCATTGATCAAATCATATGTCTGCTCTGTTTCCCTTCCTAATAGTGCATGGTAATGGTCTAGAACATGATTCTAAAAAATTCGACCTGATTATGCATTCCTGGTATCACCGTCTAGCGATATAAAAATCCAAGCTTTCACTAAATCTTCCGCCTCGTCTTCAGTCCATTGCACAGTTCTATTTTTTTTGGTTCTTTTCCTTTTTCTTTTTTGCCTTCTTCGAGTTGGTTGTTGAGTTTCTTGGACCCACTTGTCGTCTTTGTGGCCGAGGTTTATAGGTTGGGATTAAGATAATGAGACTTGAGATGGTTGTGGTTGAAAGATCCCCAACATGCGATTCACATATTCATAACACAAATCATATCAGATAACATTTATGGGTATTTTGGGAAATACTTACTTGAGCTCGGTCGATTGAATGCATCACACACTTTCTTGTATTAGAATACCCTTTTCTTTAAAAATATTTATTTTTGACAAACTTTACTAAATCCTCAGTTTGAGTTCAGACACACTTGGGAGTATGTGCGAATCCCTCGAACCAAGGCTCTGAAAACCAACTTGTAACGTCTAAAAAATAAGACCCGAAAATTTTCATTTTTAAATTAATAAAACAGTAAACCATATCATTGTTATAAAACCAAGGTAATCAAATGTTATCAATACATCATCATTATCAGAGTAAATCAAAAAATGCGGAATCGAATAGTGTGTGCCCTGCAATCACCCTGAGCTCTCCCCTTAAAAAAAAGTATCTAATACATAAACTGAAAACCGTAAGTACAAAGCTTAGAGAGTTTCCCAAAATACCACATACCAAAACCTACAAGTGTCATGGGCTACCCCCATGGTTTTTCCTTGCAATGACGAGGGCCAAATCCCGACCTTACATTCAAGTTCCAGGGGCTAGATCCTGGTCTTTCATATAATTGCCAAGTGCCAGATCCTGGTCTTACATACAATTTCCAGAGGCCAGATCCTAGTCTTTTTATGCAACCATCACATAGACAACTAGCGTTCCACATAACAAGTAATGGAATGGCATCGGTGCCTTCGACCCATGGTTACAGTGAGAAGACTCACCTCAAACTGTTGAATACCACATATAAATCTCTGGCTACTAGTCCGCTAAAATCCCCATGCTATCAATCAAAAAATAACATCCAATTAATAATTGGATCCCGAATCACATTAAGACTCCAAACTAGGGCAAAAGACCTTTTTACCCTTTACCCAACTTGGCCCAAGGCCAAAGCCCAGTCCAATTGTCCAAAGGCCTGAATTCCAAAATAATCACCCAAAGCCCAAATATGGCCTAATTTTCCAAATTGGGCCTAATCCCTTTCATGGGCCTTCAACTAATAGGGTCTAATAAAATATTAACAACCCAACAATAGAATTTTGATGGCCCAAGAAGGCCCAAGACAACCAAGGTCCAACATGGCCCAAAACTGAGAGCCCAAAGGTCTGAAGCCCAATCTGCTAGGTACGTAGGGTGTACTCAGCTCGTATACTTAGCGTACTCGCATTAGGGCTTATACACACATTATAATTGCTTGTACGCACAACGTACTCCACCAACTTGACCAACTTCCAATATTTAACTCTTAATTGATTAATACTTCCACCTAAACTTAGATCTGTCTTCCTGAAGGTGGTTTATCATGTAATGTTGCCAACTTTACGTGCATGCATGGCTTAATGGGGATCTAGATCTCAAAATAGCTTAATAAATGGCTTAATACCTGCATGAGACCCAAACCACCATGGATGAGCTCTATGACCAACCTGCACTACTACGTGGTTTATCATGTAAAGTTGCAACGTACGTGGATGAGATCCACGACCAACCTGCACTAGTACACCCAACGTACTCCACCTTTCTCGAAGTTGACAGATCTGCCCCCTTAGGACCAATTCTACAAACCAATACTCCCAAGGGTCTAAACTGAAAAGTACCATGAATCAAGTGTTACAAATTATTTATCCTAAATAATATTCTATAAAAATGTTGTTTTGTCATTTATTATACCTTAATTGTCTAGCCCGAAGTTGGGGGCGTTACATTATGATATTCACTTGATATAATTATGTCCTAATGTTAAATCAAAGGTAATTGATTTCGAAGTATTTTGCATATTTTACAACATCCCTTTAGATGTTTCTTTATTTTGATATATATATATATATATATATATATATATATATATATATATATATATATATATATATATAGTAACGTAACGGGTACATATTTAGTAGACATCGCTTTTCTTTGGTTACCCCTAGTCGAAATTGTGATGGCTAGGTACTTCTAATGTTTTCCTACCCCTAGTCCGTCGCTCCATATCATGTATCGATGATGAACCCTCTTTAGCTTCAATTTTGTATAAGTTTCAATCTTGTTTTAGTCATTATTGCATTAAGACATGCTATTTTACTGAGGTTGTACTTACCATTTGTGGTATAAGTCCTTATTGGAAAGCGCAAGGTGAATTGTTTGTCTTATTAGTGAGTTCTCCAGATGAGTAGCTTTAAATGTAATTTTGCTTCCCTAATTTGGTATTTGGTCGTTTGTTCATCTAATGTCATTAAATACTTATCTTTAATTGTTTTGTATATACTCTTGTAGGAAAGAATAAATGCTCTTTCAATCCTGCTACTTATTTATCTAATGAGTTCAAACCTCGAGATATTGTTTTTAAAAAAGTCATATCAACTGGTGCATCGTCATCAGCTCCCGCTTCGCCTCCAGATTTCCGCTTAATCTTGTTGGCTTCGGATCGGAGCTTTTTTCGTTGGACCAGGTTCTTCTTATGGACCATGTACTTCTGGAAAACATGTTTTCCATCCAATTTACCACTCTTGATAGGGATGTTGGTGACAACTTGTTTTCTAATTCAGTTGAATATATTGCATATCCTTTGACCAAACTGCTGACAATGTTCTCAATAAGCGTAAAGATGCATCTTTTGTAGATAAATTTTATTACTTATAGCATGGTTTGTTTGGTCTTAAAATCATTGAAAACAAGTAGCTCGACTGTGCCCTAAGAGTATGTCAGTTCCACATCTACTAGTATCTTTTCATTATTGTTTTGTATGTACATATTTTGTTGTTATGGCTTGAGCTTGTAACCAAATCAATCATATATTTTGTTGCAAGATCTTGTGCTTGTTTGAAGAGAATTTCAAGCACATCAAGAAGGTACAAAAACTTAACTTTGTTGTTGCCACTCATAGGTGAGACCCAACTCCCACGTAGAGAAGAAAAAGACAAAGATTTCTTGATGAATCTATTAGTAGATTGCTTCCTTTTAGCTATCCATTGATCAATAATAGATTGACTCCTAGTGTGAATCCTAAGAGTTACAAGTCCATTAATATACCAATGTATGGAGTGATTTATAAAGAAAAGAATGGAAACATATGCTTCTAAAGAAAAAAACAATATTCATAGAGCTCCAACATTGCATTTAGATTGTTTGATAGATTTGATCAAAGGCAAGGAGATTTCAATAATTTATCATGTTGCGTTGTCATTTGAACCGAGTAAGAGAAGAGAAGAATTAAGAGACAATCCTAACCTTACCTTTGTGAAGCCTGAAATATTAAGTGAAGCTAAAGAGTATGCAAGAGTAACTTCCAAGCTCTTTATATAGTATTTGTTATTTGTACTTTTGTAAAAGCTATGTATAATATAAAGAATTGTTTAGTATAAACAGTGTTGAGATCATCAAATGGGTGGGGGGTGGGGGATTGTAGGACCATTTTAGTTTGATGTGTCAAAGTTGTAGTTGTAGTTGGTGCTACCGCTAATAGGTATTAGCATGTGTATCCATTGATCCCACCAGAAACTGTAATGAAGATTTGGCAGTGGTTTATTTCAAGAGCTGAAGATATAATTTCCTTATTTTGATAAGGATCATTTTGAAGATATGCTTCCATATAACAAAAGACTCTGTCTTTGTGGGGATTGTGTTTCTGTTAATATATTTCTTGTATGTTAACATAGAATCTCTTACTCTTTTATAACATATCAATATCCCTCTATGTGAAGGATTATCGATTAAGAGTGTGTTTTCTAATAAGAGTATGCTCTCTGATTACCCATTGGCTATGAAATTATTCTATTCATTAAAAGATTTAGTTTCAAAAGTATTCTCGTTTGTTTAAGTTGTACTTTATGCAAAATCGTTTCCCCAAAAATGCTAATAACGACAACAGAAGCTTTAAAAGTGCAATAAACTTAAAACTCATTTCAACCCACCAATGATCATTTTGAAAAGAATGGAAGTATTACTAAAACCATAGAAAAAGGAGATAAAGCCTTTAAAGAATTTGATTCCTCTCGGGAGGTTAGAAGTTGATGAAGATGGAAAAATACTCAAAGTAGAGCTTCTCTAGAAGTTTCCACCAAACAAGTGAAACCAGTTCAAGATGCTAGTCTTCACTTGTATTAAGTTGTTCTTAAGCCATTAAAACTTATACCAAATAAGCCTTAAGGAGAAGCAAATTACTAACCTTTAATTCAAACACCAAATTGCAAGAATAAGTATATATATATATATATATATATATATATATATATATATATATATATATATAGAGAGAGAGAGAGAGAGGGGGGGTGGGGGGCTAGAAAGCCCTCGGAATTGACACCCAACAAATGGAGAAAAAGATCCAAAAGAACAACCCTTTTCTACTAGCTAAACACTTATTTTATACATATACTTATATACAAAGTCAAGGCAAGCATTAAAGGAAACCATGGTCTTTTTTACAAGCATGTGATGGAGGTAAAACAAACACAACACTCCAACCCCACTCACCTTAGAAATCTTCAACTTTAAGGGGTGATGGGAAGGTTTGAGTGATCTGTACTCAAGCTTGTAATTAGTGTTGGGTTATGAGCAAAACATCAATCCAATGGTGCACATGAAAACCCTAATATTTGGATTTAGGTTTTTCTAATTGTACATGCAATAATCATCCAAAGCTTGTAAACCCTAGATCTAGCATATCAAAATCGAAATCAACATAAATAAACTAGTAAAAATGTTACCTTTGATTGTAGCTTGATGATCTTAAGCTTATGAAAACCTAGCACCTCAAATGTGATACCTTAATGGATCACAAACACCAAAGCAAGTTGGATAATCTTAGAGAGAGAGAGAGAGAGAGAGCGAAGAGGTAATTTTTAGCTCAATGAATCCTTCTATGGTTGTGGTAGCCGAAAATTGAATGCCCAAGTATTCTATATATAGCTGAGCAATTAGGATTTCGCTCAAAACCCTTATCCAATTGCTTAGTCCTTAAGCAGCCCAAAGGATCCTTCTAGAAGGCCCCTTGGACGATTTCTATGTGGGCTCCCGCATAGAATTCGTCCATTGCTTCCTTATGGATCCTAAGCCCAACCTTGTAACTATCTTATAATTACAGTATTAGCCCCCTTGATTTAATTAATCTCTTTTGACCACAGAATTAATTCTAAATTAATTCCTGACCAATATTAATTGAACAAATATGATTTCTCCTTTAATATATTATTCATATAGTATATTAATAAACCATAGGAACTTTTTTCTCCATTATCCATCTAGTTAGGTTGCTTTGGTGAAGGCAACCCAAAAGGACCATGCTACAACCAGGTCAAGTACATACCAAATATAGTTATAGACTTAGACACCTAATCCAACAGTCTCCCACATGGATAAGTCTAATAACTATAAATGCAATTCGATTAGCAATCGTAGTTCTCAAAAGCCGCTGTCGAACTCTGTCATGTCTTTTAGATAAGGGATCGTATAGTCCTCCGTTCTCAAGATATCGTGTGGACAATTACATGGAACATAGTCATACTTATTTTCCAACAGTTTGTTTCTCGATCTTTGATCTGTCTAACATAGAAACTAATTGAACACATCAATTTAGTCCTGACTGGGCCCGACACATACGTCAAAACAAACCATCGAGGGGCCCAAGATATCGCTTTTAACCTTGGGGGATAAAAGGAATAGATAAACTGTGATAACCGTCAAATTCTGGTCAATTCAAAGTCAAATAAAGTCAACAAGTCAAACCGGTCAACTCAACTAACCCTGGTGTACTAGGGCTTACGTTATGTAATTACTAAACAACTCGCTATTCTGATGAGAGATCATAAATTGAAAAGTACGTACATCCAGATCTCCTTAACCTAAAACTGTGGTAAGTGACGAGCCAAACCGATAAATCAATGTTGCATACTCATCGAGAGTGTGTAGGATCCTTAAACAAGGCTTAACAGGGTTTACGGACCTTACATCACGAAGCCGGACACTCACATTTGTCACACACGAAACCTCTCCAAGAATGTGAAATCTCTCCCAAATCTCTCTTCGTATGAGAAACCTCTTCAAGAATGTGAAATCTCTCCCAAATCTCTCTTTGTATGAGAAATCTCTCCAAGAATGTGAAATCTCTCCCAAATCTCTCTTTGTATGAGAAATCTCTCCAAGAATGTGAAATCTCTCCCAAATCTCTCTCAAAAGTTCCCGTAACTTTTTGAAGTCATTCAGGTCATTCCGACCCTTAACCGGGTCAAAAAACGCTTAAACGGGGTAAAAACGAGTAAAATAGGCTTAAGGACCCGAAACCCCTCTTAAGGAGCCGAAAGTCCTCTTAGGGACCGAACCCTCTTGGACCGAACCTAAAGGCTGCTGAACCGAACCCGAAGCTACTGTTCATTCGGTCTATTTCGCTCCTGATACTTCCGGAACCGAAACCTCCCTCTCGGGACCGAACCTCGCACAAGGCCCGAACCCGAGCCTCGGTCCATTTCGCTCCTGCTCGCCCTTCGGTCTATTTCGCTTCTTGCTGTTTCGCTTCATCTCGCTTCGACCTAGCACCAGAAGGGACCGAACCTTCGGCCCCCTTACGAGAAGCCTCGCTGGAAGACCATTTCCTTCCGGTTTTCGACTACGACTTCATTTTAGCTTCGTTTTTAATTGTTTTAATGCGGGATTTTCACCCAAAACTTTATTTTAACATATAAGGAGCCATAATTATTAATTAATCACGATTTTAGAGTATAATCCTTATCCAAGAAGAGTGGGTGGGATATTACTGGTAGAGTGTTGACTTTGCTTTAATCTATGACACAAGCAACCACTCCTATACCCACTCCATGTCACTATTCCCCATCAGCCCATACTTAGTCACTTCATTGTATTTTTCCCACCATTTTTCAGCCACACACTTGTCAAGGGTTAGAAAACCCTCCTCTCTCCTCACATTTCTTTCATTTCCTCTCATTCCTCCATCAAGAACAAACTTCACTTTCTCTCATCTTCTCTCTCTAAAATTCGAGATTCAAGGCTATACTCCAAGATTTTCTTCTACTTTTGGTAAGTATTAACATCCTCCATATGATTATTTCACTTCCTTCTACTCAAATCATAGATTCCTTACACAAATATCATCATATTTGTTGTTAGCTCCTCAAATCTTCAAGCATCTCCCAAGTGTTCTTGAGTTGAACACTTCTTTTCTCCATCATCCATCTACTGAAATCACTCAAAGTGAGTTCATACCCCTAAATTTTCATGTTTTATCAAGTTTTAGGGGGGGGGGGGAATAAAAGTCAAAACACTAAGAACATAACTAAAAATTTCTAACAACTTTCATCAGAAAAGTTGGACTCCATTCACGGACTGTTTTGGATAACTTAAACATTTTAATTTTCAAAACTGTTTTAGGTGTAAGTATTTCCAGTTCTTAGCTTTAAAATGACTACTTGCACATCTCTATATGATTTTTCTACAATTTATGGTGATTTTTACAAAACAGCCTATCTTTCCAAACACAAATCCGGACCAGTGTGTGAGTATGAGCATTTTATTACAAGTTAAAGGCTTCCAAAAATCATAATAAAAATTATGAGTAAACTAGACTCATTTTAGGAACTCTCAGAATTTACAGATTTAGTTTTCTACTTTGTATGATTTTTCTTTGACTTTTCTAAAACAGTGCAGATGGGTTAATAACCAGATATCAGCTTACAACTTTCAAAACACTTTGTAACATGTTGAGCAAAGTGTTAAATCTTTGATGACTTCATATATTACAAGTATTTCTTGTAGTGGTATAATTATATAATAGAAAACAATCACTGAATTTATAATAATCCTCCATCATAACCATTAGTACAAAACAAAGCAAGATAAACATACCTATATTGTACTATACATTTGACTTACATAGAAAGGGTTCTTATACACCACAAATAAACATACTAAACTATAATAAGTATAGTTAGGTTGCATACACATTTCAAACATTTTGATAAACTATAATAGGTATAGTTTATGATCATTTACATTACAAAAGGTTTTCACACGAAAAGGGATACATTACAAAGTACCGGGTTTTCATATAAATGGGGTACATTACAAAGTACCGAGTTTTCATATATATGGGGTACGAATACAAATTACCGAGTTTTTATACAGAAACGGGTACAGATACAAAGTACCAGGTTCACATAAAATAGTTATTATGATATTAAAACTATGTTTCATCTAGAAATTTTAGACTTCAACTATAATCGCTGAGCATATATGCTAGAGTCGTATAAGAATTTAGTCTCGATTGGCTTAGAATTGGTAGGGCCCACCTCATCTCATGTTCCTCGTTGGGTTGTGGACCTAGGGCAGACCCACTATATTCAACGTTTTATCTAACTTAAATCTTATATAACTTATATACGCTGAACGATTATAGGAGAAATCTACGGGTCATTCTAGGGTTCATTAACACATCATATAGGAATATTTTGTTCACACTTAACTAAGAAAATACTGGATTTTCTGGAAATCAAACTCTATCGATTTTACAAGGAAAACGGTTTCTACTTCAAACAAAACTCTTATGAGCTTACCAACTTAATTGTTGACACTTTTTCAAAACTACTTGTATTCTCAGGAAATCAGTGAAATAGGAAAACTTCAGCGCTTTGAGGATGGGACATTAAGTCATCAACATTTTATTTTGTCATCATAATGTAATTGATTTTGAAACATGTAAACATATACTTTGGTGTAACTTTTTCAATTATATTTATGATGGTTGTATTTACTTTGAGCACTATTATACACGTTGTGATACTGTACATGAAGTCCTCCACCCCCGAATGTTTCCGACATCCTTGGTTTGGGGGTATGACATAAACTTCAACTTATATACTTGTAATATTTACTCATTAAATTGTATACATCAATACATTTTATAACATCAAGTTACTGATGCGTTTACGCATTATTAATGTACAACCAACTCGTAAACAACAACTCATATATCTAGGTTTAAAGACTATGATATTATCATCTCACAATCACTCGTGATTGAATTCCATGAAGTGATTCATGTGAGTGTGGGTTTAATCCAATACTCAAATCTTATTTCAAGAGCACTCATGAACGTTGCATCAAACTTTTGTTATGTCTAAACACTTAGACACTCTACAAGCCAATTCATGACATTCTTCTTTCATACTTACTTCCAACGTACGATCGACTGTGGATAGTTTAAATAATCTCATTATTTAGGAAGTCAAAACATGCAAAGTGAAACAATTGTAAATAATTAACACAAGACAATAACTTTACTCATAAATAATACTCCTTTATTTAATCATCAAATGTTAATTACAGTTTATCTTTACAAGTTTCTAAGGCTATCTAATCACTGAACCTAATATCATCCTTCAACCCAATGCTCCTAGCGTGCTGCAAGTGCTTAACCCTATTTAGACCCTTCGTAAGGGGATTTGCTGGGTTCTATTCTGATGATACCCTCTTTACTACGAGGAGTCCCTATTCTATCTGATGTCTAATGAAACGATATTTTCTGTCGATATGCCTAGATCTACCATGATCCCTCAGTTCCATGGTTAACGAAACCACACCTTCGTTTTCACAGAAAATCTCCATAGGCTCCTTTATGGCTTGTACAACTCCAAGGTCTTCGATGAACTTCTTTATCCATATCGCCTCCTTCAACGCTTCGCTTGCTATTATGTACTATGAATCGCACGTTGAATCAATTATGGTCTCCTTCTTGGAACTTTTCCAAGTCACTGCTCCTCCATTCAGGGTAAATACCCAACCCAACATAGAGCATAAATTATCTTGGTCAGTCTGAAAATTAGCGTCACTATACCCTCGCACTCTCAATTCATCACTCCGACTGAGAATAAGAAACTATTCCTTAGTCCTCCACACGTACTTAAAAATATTATTTATTGCGGTCCAATGTGCTCTAATAGGTTTCCCTTGATATCTGCAGACCATGCTCAAAGCAAAGGCCACATCAGGGCCAGTACAAGTCATAGAATACATGATTGAGCCAATTGCGGAAGCATAAGGTACTCTGCTCATCTATGCTATCTCAGCTTTGGTATTCGGGCTTTGAGTCTTACTCAACTTGGTATTGCTTTGGATTGGCAACTCCCATTTCTTGGAATTCTCTATGCTAAAACGTTTCACCACTTTATCCAAGTAAGTAAGTTGACTAAGTCCTATTAGTCTCTTACTCCTATTTCTCAATATCCTTATCCCAAGAATATAAGCATCTTTTTCGAGGTCCTTCAATAAGAAGCACTTCCCAAGCCAGGACTTTACTTCCTACAAGTTTGGGACGTCGTTTCCTATGATTAGTATTTCATCCACATACAAAATAAGAAACCTGACTATACTCCCACTGGTTTTGACATATATACAGGACTCATCCTCACTTTTCGAAATAACAAACTCTTTGACTTTCTCATTGAAACAAATATTCCATTTGCGAGATGCTTGTTTCAATCTATAAATGGATTTCTCAAGCTTACACACTCTATTAGGGTACTTTACATCGACAAAACCCTTTGGTTGAATCATGTAAACATCTTCAACCAACTTCCCATTAAGGAAAGCAGTTTTAACATCTATCTGCCATATTTCATAATCATGAAATGCAGCTTTGGCTAGCATAACCCTTATAGACTTAATCTTCGCTACTGGTGAGAAGGTCTCATCATAGTTAACTCCGGGAGTTTGAGTAAATCCCTTCACAACCAATCGCGCCTTATACATGTGTACTTTCCCATCCATTTCAGTCTTCTTCTTGAAGATCCATTTGCACCCAACCTTCTTACGACCTAGCACATTGTCAACCAAGTTCCAAACTTGATTGTCATACATGGACTGAATCTCGCTGTCCATAGCCTCTTTCCACTTTGTAGACTATGGGCCTGCTATGGATTCCTTGTAGTTGTTAGGTTCATCCAAATTTATTAGTGTATTGTCACTAATAAATGCATCACCTTTACGTGTTATATGAAAACCATACATCAAAGGTGGAGCACTAACTCTACTAGATCGTCTAAGAGGTAATGACTTGTCAATCGGTTTAACAGGAGTTTCCTCCTTGGGTTCAGCACCAAGGTTAGAAGTTCCTTCATTGCTTGATTCTTGAAGCTCTTCAAGATCAATTTGCCTCCCACTGTCCTCTTAGCGTATGAGTTCTCGCTCTCAGAAAACCCCTCTCCTGGTAACGAAGATAACATTGTCACTCAGTCTATAAAAGAGATATCTAAAGGACATCTATCGATAGCTGATGAAAATACACCTCTCACTATGAGGTTTGAGCTTGTCGTGAGTCTCTTGTCTTACGAAAGCCTCGCAACCCCAAACCTTGATATGTGCCAACGAGGGAACTTTCTCTGTCCACATCTCGTGAGGCGTTTTGGCAATCTTCTTCGTCAGGACTAAATTAAGGATATGGGCGGCAATCTCTAAGGCATACCACCAAAACGAGATTGGCAATGAAGCTCGACTCATTATGGAACGAACCATGTTCAACAATGTTCGATTGCACCTCTCAGCTACACCATTCAACTGCAGTGTCCTAGGTGGCATCAATTATGAAACAATTCCGCATTCCTTGAGGTAGTCGTGGAACACGATACTAAGATACTCACCACCTCGATCGGATCACAACATCATTATCTTCCTACCCAGCGGATTCTCCACTTCTTGTTTAAACTCCTTGAACTTTTCAAAGGTTTCTAAATTGTGCTTGATTAAGTAGATATACCCATATCTGCTATAATCATTGGTAATAGTCACATATGTATGAGATCCAACAAACCCTCACCCCTTTCACACGTACAAGTGAAGGGTGACTTGGTCATATTTCCAAGTAAACAAGACTCGCACGTATCATCGTCGCTAAGGTCGAATGACTCCAACACTTCATCCTTTTGGAGTTGGGCTATGCGCTTCTTGTTGACATGTCCAAGATGACAATGCCATAAGCATGATTTATCCAAACCGTTGGAAGAATCTATATGCAACACATCGTTTCCTAAGCTGTCTACAACCATCACAGTTTCATATATGCTATTACAAGGCAATGCTTCAAAATAGAAAGTACCATTAAAGAAAGCATTAATATAACCAGTTTCATTATCAAATGAAAATATAAAACCTTGTTTATACAAACCATAAAAATAAATAATGTTTCATGTCATTTATGACGAATAGCAAAAATTATTTAAATCTAAACCTAACCCACTACTAAGAACTAAAGAGTAAACTCAAATCTTGGTGACAAGCGATGCTTTCCTATTCCCCACGATCAGGTTTATCTTCCAATGCTCCACATCCTTACTTCTTCTTAGACCCTGCAAATCATAACAAATATGAAAACCACATCATGTATCGAGGACCCAAGACATAGCATGTGATGAGTTATTATAATGAATAGTATAAATACTTGCGAAGGTGGGCTTTATCTTCCCATCCTTAATGTCCTACAGGTAGTTCGAGCACCTTCATTTCCAATACTCTTTGTAATGGCGGTAGAAGCACTATGCATCCTTCGGGTTTGAAGAGGGAGCAGCAGGACCAGCTTTGGTTCCACTAGAATAGGTACCATCGTGGGATTTTCCCTTGTGGCTCTTAGAAGGAGCCTTCCTCTTCTTTCCCTTTCCTTTCCCAATATCCAAAACAGGGGCATCAGTAGTAGGAGTAGACACAATATATTTGCCTTTTTAGACTACTCTCAGCAGTCCTTAGTAGGCCTTGAAGCTTGCTTAGAGTGACCTCCTCCTTGTTCATGTGGTAGGTCATTCGAAACTGGTCGTAGCAAGGAGGTAAGGAGTGTAGAATAATATTTATGGCCAACTCCTCATCAAAGTTAAAATTTAACTTTAGCAAGTGGCCACGTATCTCTACATTTTCTGCAAGTGGGCCACGATTGACTCTCCATCCTTCATTTTGGTAGTGATCATCGTAGCAATGATCTTGTACCTTTCATGCCTAACGCATTGATGGTACCTATCCATCAAATCTTTGTGCATCTGGTACGAATAATAGTCCTTATAGGACTATGGAGTTCAACAATAATTATTGTGAGCATGATGCTATGAACCTTCGTAACATCTCGCTCATAAGCCTCGTAGGCAGTAATCTCTTCGGGAGTAGCAATGTTGGTGTCAATCTCCTTCAACTCCTTTTCGAGAGCATACTCTTTGTCCTCGTAGTGGGTGACCATGTGGATGTTGCTGATCCAATTGTTAAAGTTGGTCCCGTCAAAGATCATCTTCCCACACAAGTTCATGAGTGAGAATGAGCCAAAGGGGTTGAGCCAGAAGCATTGTTGTTTGAAGTAGACATCTGAAAAGGTAAAGAGACAAAGTTTAGATTAGATAAGAATCCCCAATTTAACACCCAAATGAAAAATTAGGGCTAGGAACCAACACAATTATTTACAATTCAGAAGAGGGATATTGTAATCTAATTGCAAATAATTTGAAGGTAGGTAAATGATGATTTACCAATTTCCACCATGAAAAAGACAATTAAGTTTTAAATGAGTTGAAATTCCTAGATTCTTTTGAGATTCATTAAACTTTTTAATGGCATGTTTAAATCTCGATATGCCATTCAAGTTTGTGACTGGGATACCAAGGATCACAAACAAGGTGTGAATAACCATGCAAATGTACTTGGTTCTCTCAATGTCATTTTCCACCTAATCAATGTGACGGATATCCATACACACTCCATTGATCTATGATAAATATCGATCTACCCTTTGCCACATTTGCTAGTTCCAAATTAGTGTGCCAGTTAACCACACACGCTCCACTAACGACTTGGAAACGTGTTAAGTGTAATTTCATGGAATAGCATCATTTTCACATTTTTCATAATGTAACTAAGATTGGGAATTTGTAAAAACGTTTAGTTACTTTATAGATCATTATACTTATTAATGAGGAATTTGTTGTCCTATCCTACCCGTTCGGCTAACAACCCTCCACCAATCAAGGAAGCGGTGGGTGAGAGTGGACACCAATTAAACTGTCATTTTATAGGCAGTAACCTTATACCCCTTATAGATTGGCTCCGTGAATGAGGGCTACTAACGGTACTATTAGCTTAATCTTATACATCTATACCATTATATAAACCATACATAATGGTGGACCCAAATTTTTTTAAGACAATTATCTTAAAATACAAGGAGAAGGGCTAATGGCCGTTGGATCAAAAATGAATGGTTTAGATACTAAATTTAGTGATCCATGTAAATACTAATCAACCAATAGAAATCAAGGATTAAAATACAACTTGAAACAAAAGCTCAGGCGTACAAAGATATGCATAGCCACTTAAAAGCACACGGATCGCCCCACCGGCCGTTGATCCACGACAACCATCCAACGTTTTAAACTGAAAGCACACAGATCACCCCTTCCTTGTTCGTCGAGTTCTCTCCTTATAACCCTCATCAAACACATCTTTGTTACTCCCTCTCTCAAACAAAAGCTAAGAGTCGCTACCAATGCCCTTACGTTAGCGAATAACAAGCGATACCAGTTGTAATGTTTACCTTCGCAGAAGCCCGTTTTAGCCTCCAAAACACATCTGAAACGTATGTCTTGGCAATGCTTCTTAACCGACAGTAATAATGTTTGATTTTTTTTAATGTTTATTTTAAGATCTGGGTTTTTTATATGTTTTGTTCAGCACATGATTACACATTTAAGGAAGCATAGAGACGGATGTAGAGTTGGTGAGCACGGTGGTATATTGTTTCTCTAACCTGGTTGTGAATCGCAAAAACAGTATTGCCTTTCGACTTTCACCCTGCAAACTCAATACGATCTACTTAGGTTTGGATGTTAGTATTCTGTTTGTAAATATCGTTAGTTGTGTCTAACATGTTATAGAAAGCTTATTGACTTTTTATATTTCCTTTAAACCCTTCGGTTTTTATGAACACCAAGTGTTTACTAAAATACCCACAAGAAATCAACTTTGTAATGTAAAGAAACGAATGTTATGCAAATAAAATCAATGATCTCGATGTCTTTCCAAGGTCTGCGGAGGTTTTTATTTCTCTGGTTGGTTGGTTTTGGTTGATCCAAATTTGTTTCTTCATTCCTCCTCTCACAACACCCAATACGTCCCTCAATCCCTCCAATGTCGCTTCCTTTCATTCAAAGTTGTTTTCGGGATTTTTTTTCCTTTTGAAGTTTTTTCCATTAATTCGGAACTGGGATATTTTGTTGATGAATAGAGGGAGGATATCGTTGTTCTTGTCTCTTTTATCACAAAAAACTGCATATATGACATATGATGTTAATTTACAGGAAACTAAACCCCAAAGAAACATTTTAATGGCCTTAAATCTACATGCATAATGCTCTCAAGCATTATCCCTTAAATATTCGGTGGTTCTTAGATGTAAAATCATTTACGATATTTACTAAAAAGAACCATAGCTGATTTATAGGAAGAGTTATTGTCATGTGTGGTTATCAAAAGAAGTAAAGCCTCACAATGTAAGTTTTTTTCGTTAGCTTGAAGTATGACTTTAGCTAGATATCTCACGTATGAGGTGCTTTTGTGTTTATGTGCTTAGTTCAATAATAGGGTTGTGAGAATGGGTCTTTTGGTATTGATTTTTTTGGATATCGTTTTTGTTCTAATTTCAATTTTAAGATCTTTTTGCAGCATTGATATTTCTGTCAAGCTTTGAAATTTTAGATAAATAAAAACAGTCCATAAATCTGATTTTTCTCATTGTTATTATAAACAAACAATGTGTTTTTTTATCAAGTGAGGGACATCATCTGGATTAACATTGCCCTCAAATGTTCTTATTATAAACAAACATGTGTCTTTTCTTTCGGTCTTATAGTTCGTGTTGTATGTAGATTTATGTTTGTTGTTCCTCTTTTTTGTGTGATTTTAACATGACTGAAAAGGAATATTGTATTTCCCATTGTGTATCCAGTTCTTTAGTTCTATAATTTTCAGTACATAAAAGATCATATTTAGAAGATTGCATTATGGTTTGTGGATTTCTCAACCTTTCAGTTCATACGTTGTTCATGGATTTCGTAGTTTACTTTGTTAATGGCATTGACTATAAACCACTATTAATCATAAGATTATTTAATGTCTATGTAGGTTTCCCACTTGATTTTCCATTCATGTTTAATTTTAGAACCAGTAAATAGGAATTGGAATGTTGGTTAAAGTGTTATACTACTTCAATAGATAAAAAATGTATGTCATTTATGGCTTATTTGAAATGTTTTGAAATACATGTTTGGCATGAAATTGAGATCATTCTTCAAATCATGAAAATACAATGCATATTATAAACATAGTCGAGGGAAAATAGTAATTAGAAGCATGGATGTACTTTTTTTTTAATTTACTTTTGTTACCATGAGTAATAACTTTATCCAATGGTATAAATGTGATTTGTATACTGCATTTAAAAGAAAAAAAATGATAGCAAAAACTTGAAAGGTGGATAACTTTCACATTAATATCACAAATACCTATTTTTTTAAAAAGGAATATCAATAATACATGTTAAAGAGTTCTTAAAACAGATTAAACCTATATAATTCAGAATTAAATTTACTTCTTATTTAATATATAATAATAATATAACATAACAAAGTTAATAACTAACATTGAGGATTTTTTTTATAAATAAGAATTATAATTTTTAGATCTAATAAAGATATATAAACACATTTATAACAAAAGAAATCTACACATGCACGTCTATATTAGCATAATATATAAACGATTCTAACAAAATAAAATAAAGAAATTGAGTAATATAACCATAATTACAAAATAAAATAAAGAAATTGAATAATCTAACCATAATTACATAACATGATGCCTACTTAAAGAAATACAATAAAAAAAACAATTATTATTAGCATAATAACCACCAAGCATGGAATAAGAATTCCGGAATAACAAAATATACTTTTTTTCTAAAAATAAATATATTTAAGACGCAATGAACAATTTCAGAATGTAATTTTGGAATTCGAAAAAAAAAACTCTGGAACTTTAAAAACAAGTTCGAAAACCGATGAACAGTTTCGGAATTTCTAGAAAAAATATTTGTTTTTGCAAAAATCTAACATAAATTTAAACAAACCTACTCCAACTTAAAAATAAATATTTGATTAGAAAACAATGATATTAAACACTTCGAAATAGACATTTTGGATATTAATATAGATATTCATGTAAAAAAAATTATAACAAAAGTACGATGGAAATTGAAAAACAGTTCGTAATAGAACATTGGGAAGAAAAATAAAATTATTTCAAAAACCGGAAAATAGTTGTTATTTAAAAAAAACTAATTTTTAATCAGTAGTATATTTAATTTCCCAATACAATAGATTTCAATCTTAAAATAAACACTTCAAGTTAAATCATTTAAAATAAAATAATTGCATAAAACAATCAACTAAAATGTTTAATTGAACTATCTGACGTGAAAAGGGAACTAATTGCCACCAGAAAACTATTTTCTAAATAGAATTATCAGGCGACGCCGCATCGTGCGGGCACCATACTAGATATATATATATATATATATATATATATATATATATATATATATATATATATATATATATATATATTAATCTTTTAATATTATAATAGTATAATTGTTGAATTTTAATCTTGTAAAATTCTAGGGTTTGGAATTTAAATATTTCCAAAATTAAAACTTTTTATTAAAAATTTAAATCCCAAAACTTGAGGGAAAGTTTTGAAACTTTTCAAAAGCATCTGTTAGATCAAATTTGAAAAATAATTAATTAATCATATTATTAATATTTATCACATAATTTGACCTAATCTATTTTCTTGATAAGATAATTCAAATCAAAATACAAATAATTAATCTTTATCATATAAAACAAGTAATTATCTTATTTATGACAATTATCTATGAATTGCATTAGGATAATCCATACCTTATTGAAAAAACTGGATTGTATCAGCCAAAAATGTTTTTGGTGATTATCCTAATTCAATTTCAGTCAAAATCCTGAAGAATCAGCCCCTAAACTGCCAGAGTCGCTGAGTCACTGAATGGACTCGTCAAGTTGCCCTAACTCGTCGAGTTCATCAGGTGACTTGACGAGTTCATCAAGCAGAGGCTGGATTTTTCGAATTTTGAGCTTTGAACAATTTATCTATGCATCATATATAAAAGAAAAATGACCTAGGCTTGATACCACTATTGCATTATGAGCAAAACATTAATCCTAAGGTGCACATGCAAACCCTAAAGCTTAGGATATAGGTTTTTCTAATTGTACATGCAATAATCATCCAAAGCTTGTAAACCCTAGATCTAGCATATCAAAATCAAAATCAACATAAATAAACTAGTAAGAATGTTACCTTTGATTATAGCTTGATGATCTTGAGCTTATGAGAACTTAACACCTTAAATGTGATGCCTCTAATGGATCACAAACACCAAAGCAAGTTGGAGAATCTTAGAGAGAGAGAGGGGAGAGGTAATTTTCAGCTCAATGAATCCTTCTAGGGTTGTGGTAGCTGAAAATTGAATGCCCAAGGGTTCTATATATAGCTGAGCAATTAGGGTTTCAGTAAAAACCCTAATCCAGTTGCTTAGTCCTTAAGCAGCCCAAAGGATCCTACCAGAAGGCCCTTTGTACGATTTCTATGTGGGCTCCCACATAGAATTCGTCCATTGCTTTCTTATGGATCCTAAGCCTAACCTTGTAATTATCTTATAATTACAGTATTAGCCCCTTGATTTAATTAATCTTTTTTTACCACAAAATTAATTCTAAATTAATTCTTGACCAATATTAATTGAACAAATATGATTTCTCATTTAATATATTATTCATATAATATATTAATAAACCATAATAACCTCTTTCTCCATTATTCATCCAGTTAAGTTGCTTTGGTGAAGGCGACCCAAAAGGATCAAGCTACAACTGGGTCAACTACATACCAAATATAGTTATGGGCTTAGACACCTAATCCAATAACTAGATGGTTATAAGTAGTAAGTACATGGTTACTCAAAGTGTCCATTTAATTTATGGACACCATATATATTCATACCTTATAGATATAACTAGTTTTGTTCTCTTTTATTATCATTTCCTAGAAATAATAATTTCTCAATTAGTTGTTACAATATTATTTTCATAAAATAATAATTCTCCAAATAAATACAAGTGTTGATTATATTTATTAATAATCAAATTACTAAAAAATCAATTAGTAGTAACTTGCTATAAGGTGTGACCCTATATGATCATATATTCATATGCCATTAGCAAATATCACTCTATAATGACTATCAGACATAAAGATCTTTCAGTTTAATGTTTTCATTATTTACTTGTTGCTTCTGTTGTCTAGGTCCTATAGTGCATATAAAGGAGGCTGCTTTTGTTGGGTTTTGAGCATTCTAACACTCATATGGTGTGCATGCAACCCTAAATACCTTGGATCTATGTTTTCTCTAATATACACGCAAATACTAATATTCCAAGGTCTTACCATATCTAGAATACAATCATAGATACTTGGGTAATAATATAGATAAAATACATACCTCTTGTAGCTTGACTCCATGGGGCCTGAGTGCCTAGTGCCTCAAATGTGACACCTCAAATGGCTCACATAACATCAAATGCTCTTGGAATAACTTAGAGAGAAATCCACTCTTCATGTAATCGGCTAGCCCTGCTTTTACACTCACTAGTGGCCGATTTTGGTGAATAATATGATGCTTATATAGTGTGTTACAATTAGGGTTACACCATGTAAACCCTAATTGTCATGACCTTTCATTTCCATGACCCATGGGTTCTGTAACCTCCATGGAGCATCCATGGAGCATCCTATGGGTTTAACCCAACTTGACTATCCATGGAGCATTGGCCCACTATATAAGTTATGAATGATTTACACAATCAACCTATATATTTAATTAGTCTTCTTTTGATCACAAAATTAATTCTAAATTAATTCTTGATCAATACTAATTAAATATGATTATTCTTATTATTAATATATTAGAACTTATAATATATATATATATATATATATATATATATATTAATAACCATAAGTGTCGTATTTCTCTCATTTAGTCTATCCAAGTGCATGATGCCATGCAACCCAAATATACCATGCCGGGTCGGGTCAAGTACATACCAAATATAGTTATGGACTTAGACATTAATCCAATAGTCTCCCACTTGGATATGTCTAAAACTATTATTACGTATGACTTCGAAACCCAACTAGCAATTGTAGCTCTCAAAAGCCGTTGTCGAACTCTGACCTTGTAACTGAACTCTGACCTTGTCAATGACTTGTCCATTAGATAAGGGATCATATATTCCTCCATTCTAGATATCATATGGACTGAGACATGGATTAATAATCATTCTCTCTGTCCATTTGTTGTTTCCCGATTTTCGATTTATGACGACTGATTGATTGAACAAATCACATCAGTCTTGGCTTGGCCTAGCACTCACATGTGTCATCACTAAATCATCGAGGGGCCCGCATATATCGCTTTTATCCTGAAGGTAAAAGGAATGGATAAACTTCGACTCATATGGCTTGTTCTACTACTTGTTGAGTCATACACAAAGGCACATTTTATAACATCGAAATCAATGTACTATCAACTCATAGTAACAACTCATATCTCTAGGTTTGAAGAATATAATATATTATCGTCTCATGATCACTCGTGATAAAATCCATGAAGTGATTCAAATGAGTGCGGGTTGAATCCAATACTCAGAACTTATGAGCACTCATGAGTGTTGTAGCACCACTTTGTCCACCAACTTGGACCTCTACAAGCCAACCCATGACAATCTTGATTCATATCTACTTCCAACATATAACCGACTATGGATGGTTTGAATAACTTAGTTATTTAGGAAGAATAACCTAGTTTATTCTGGAAGTCAAATCATGTAAAATGAAATACAAGAATAAATGATTCTAATATGGTATAAAACTATGAATATAAATAAAACACTTTTTATTTATCACCATACTGATTACTCATTATTCATTGTTTCGGTTTTATCAACTTTATACTTGAATTTAAAAAACACTAGTTGTCCCATGCTCCAAGCATGTACACTATGTTTTCTAAACAATAGCTTTGCAATACATCAAGTATGCACTATATGCTTGTCTATGATCCTTACTTTTTGAAATAGATCAATTGAACGTACTTTCAATTATTCTCTTTTCACACTCCCAAATACTTATCGAAAAATGTAAGAATTCCAAATTCCTAACATTTACCAAAATCTGTTTAGATTTTAAACTTATATACACAAACCCTCTTGTAATAAATATATAAAAAGTCACAAAGACTTGTCAATAGTCATTACAGGTTATTCCAATGCAGATCAATTCCATGGATACGAAGTCTCAAAGCACATTGCTTTGAATATCCTTCTTGCATTAACTTTTCTAATCTTACACATATAACTTCCACCTATGGAGATAACTCCATATTCCTATTTTGACTACTACTTCTAAACAAGAGTTGTCTCTTTTCTAGAATATGTCAATATGGTCCTTCCAATATTAACAATATACTTCCAACTGTCCTTGAGCAACCAATATTTGGTAAAACCTTAGATTGTCCTCAACAATTGATTAATCACTTTAGTCATATCCAATTCTAGACCTTTTTCCCCTTAATGCCCCAAGGCATTTGGAAAATTTAGAAAGGATAAATATTATAGCACATGCAATCGATCTTGTACCCAAAGCAAACGGGACACGATTCATGATGTCTTACATAAAGACATGATACTAGACCAGTCTTTTGCTACAATAATTTTTGTTTGCCATGTTTTCAAAATTTAACTATGAAGAGCGACGCCGTAATCATAACCGAATTTTGAGAACACAATATATAGAGTTTCCTTAAGTTGAACCAATCCAACATGAAATTCATATATATATTCTTGACTAAAACGATTAAAATCTCAATCTAAGCCTTTTAGAATTGAAATGAAGTATAATTTTCTCTCCCTTAATTATAGGAAAACAACTTTTTCAACCCTTGCAAGCTCACGAGTTGAACTTTTGTTTTGTATAATTAACATTGCTAACCTGCAATACTTATCATAATTATGCTCCCACTAACATGATGATTATCAGCATAATACTTACGCTCCCACTAGCTTTGACATGTATTCAGAAATTAGTGGACTTCTAGAAGTCGATACTTTACTAACTTTCTTACCAAAGTTCAGATTCTTGAGACGAGATTGCTTTGATAAGACTTTATCAAAATCATACACCTTATCTGAGATAGATTACAGGTGTGTCTAAACAATTTTAGAACTATGGAAAGGGGTGTCATAATCATAGTCTCAATTGTTTAGATCTTTTCTATCTGCTTCAAATATACTTGGTGGAAGTGTTTCCTCACCATCATTTTCATGAATATGAGAGAAACCTTATGACCCTTAGATTTTATGGTGTATGTGTTCTTATCCATGTGAATTGTCAAAACCATAGTCACAAGACAAGGATAATGACAAATCCAAACTCATATGGACCGAACTCAATCTTAATTTCTTGCCACCTAGCAGCTCAAGGGCCTGCCATTTCTTCCAAGTTGTTATGCAACCAATTTAGAACTCTAAGAACTCATATGCAAAGCCAACTTTAACTGGAATGGGCACAAAAATGTCAAAAAGATAGGTTATAAACCACTAGTTGTGTGCTAGTGATGAAATACAAGTTTTATTCTTGATTAGTTCTTGAAACCATTTCAGGATCTTTTTGACTCGCACTGTCTTCTTGACCTATAAGACTTCCTTGTCAAATATTCAAGAGATAGTGTGGATTCTAATCAAGACAAACACTTAACACAATTGGCCTTAGTTGGTCTTTGTTTTATCAAAAACATCATAACTTACCAACTCCAAATGTACAAGAGTAGAAAACTTTTACTCTTACAAGTGTTTTAAACCTTCTTTAAGACATGACACTCAAGTCACAATCTTAGAGTATAACTCTAAGACTTCTTTTTGGAACCAAGTATGAATCCTCTTCTTGATTTAACCACTTCAACAATTCATAACTCCTCTTCTTAGCTATCAGAAGGCACTTAGAGGATGAATTGTGATAAGGTATCAAAATCATTAAGATGATCATAAATCATGATACTAAAGTACTCTCCCATCTTTTCAGATTTGAGAAACTTTTTTCCTTCTGCCTAATTTGATTCTTATTATTCACTCTGCCATACATTTGGAATTTTTCCAATGTCTCAGAGTTACACTTAAGCTTGTAAGTATAATCATATTTACTAAACCTTAGTAAATCATGATGAATAGTTTCATTCATCTTTTGTGGTGGAATTTGTGTCACACCCCAAAACCGGAACGGCGGAAACATTCTAGGGTGGATGATGTCATGTCAAGTATCACAACACGTGCATTATAGTAATCAAAGTACAACAAAACATTGCATTAATAGTAATAGTTTTACATTGTTTACATTACAAAATATCAGGGTAATATAAGTAAATATAATAAATACAGCATGGTACTAAGCTATCTTCATCAACAGCTCCGGGGATGTACCTGTCTAATGTTGACCTGAGAATACAAGTTATTTGAAAAGCAAGTATCAGCATTTTTACAAATGCTGGTGAGTTCATAAGTATTTAGTGTCATTTTAATCAAATAACTTTAATAAAAGTGGTAGTTTTAGGGTATCCATTACATTAGTGTCTTTTCCAGAAAATCCTATATTTTCTTAAATAAAAGCAGTCTTCTACCAAGACTGGATGGAGTTATGTGCTAAAAAGTAGTTTTCCCTTAATCACTATCATTATCAAAATACAGAATTTGATTATTAAAGAAAACAAGAGAAATCAGGGAAATAACATATGCCTCAGCAGTGAGGACTGCTGACTAAGGCAAAAGGAATCATAGACTCCAGGAGAGTATCGAATGAACGACATGCCTGGATCAGTCTAACAAAAGGAGATACAGACCTCAGACGGTACCAAATGAAAGATACAGCTAGTAAGGTCTAAAACAAAGAATACAGACCCCGGATAGTATCAAATGAAAGATATAGCTAGTAAGGTCTAAAACAAAGAATACAGACCCCAAACAGTATCAAATGAAATATACAACTAGCAAGGTCTAAAACAGAGAATACAGACCGCAAACAGTATCAAATGAGAGATACAGCTAGCAAGGTCTAAAAACAATGTGACTCTGAGAATGGGTTTCCAGCATACAGTGTAAGTTGTTGGTGAAATACCGTTACCTTAAGGCCATGAATTATAAGGCAACTTGGGATACTCGTAACCATACTAACCGACACTAGAGTACCTGACGCCCTACAAGCGTCTATAAAATATGACATTTGTCACCCCTTGGCTTGGTGGGCCGTGGACTGTAGCTAGCAGTCAGGGTGCGGGGGTGTCAATCCTGTATAGATCTATACACACAATGTCCGCTCTCCCTACAGGAGACTCTAGTTACCAACTAGACGACAGAGAAGGCCGCATCCCGAAGACGCATCCCAAAGAGTGGGTAGTGGGTTTCATATATAAGTGCTGAACTAGAGGTAGAGACTCATAATTGACCTGACTAGAGTAAACCTATATATCTATGCTCGTATACATAACATACAACTAATGAATCAAATGACCTTCGGACGGCCATCCGATCCCACCAGACCACATCTCAACGAAGAAAAGGAAATAGGGCGGACAAGCGTTCCTAAGTCCTTCAATCATTATTTATATGCACCTATACAAGTACAGACATACATCTAACTATGTCTGAGTGTGTAACAAGTGGAAACGTATCGTGATGTATAACTGAGTCATGGTGTGTAAACGTACAGTGTGGAATAACCGAATTGTGATGTATAACGTAAAGTGTGGAATAACCGAATCGTGATGTATAACGTACATTGTGGAATAACCGAATCGTGATGTATAACGTACAGTGTGGAATAACCGAATTGTGATGTATAACGTACAGTGTGGAATAACCAAATCGTGATGTATAACATACAGTGTGGAATAACCAAATCGTGATGTATAACGTACAGTGTGGATGTAACGACCCGTTCCCGGTATGTTAATTTATTAGTAATTGTTTTAAAGATTTGCAAGAGGGACTCGGCGAGTTCATAGCCTGACTCGCCGAGTAGGGTCGCGACTTCGAGCACGTGTTAGCTGGAGACTCGGCGAGTCCATATCCCGGACTCGGCGAGTCCATCCGTCTGGGTGAAACCCTAACTCCCCGGGTTGCCCACTATTTAAGTCACCTTATAGCCCCATTCTTGCCTCCTTCACCCTGAGAACACTGTGAGAAAAACCCTAGTTCATCCTTGAGAGTTTATAAGTGATTTTGTGTGATTTGTGAAGGCTTGAAGAAGGAGAAGAAGAAAGGAGCAAGGAGAAGAAGAGTTGTGCAAGATCCAAGGGCAAATCTGAGTTATTTGGAGGTATTTTCGGATTCCCCTCTTGTTTTATGCTTTAAACCTCCATTAGAACTCTTCTAAGAACTAGTTGATGCTTGTTCCAAGCCTTGTGCTTTCATGAACGCCCTAATAAGCCGAGATAACCTTGGATCTATTCATTGAGAAGTCCCATAGTCCAGATCTATTGCCTTTATGAGGATACTTTGCATATTAACCCTAGATCTATCCCTTTTATGCATCTTTTAGCCTTATTTTCCCTTATTCATGTGTTGTACACGTAAAGTTGGAAACTTTACGTGGTAAACCAGCTTATTGGACTCAGATCTATCATTTGTATGTGTTGGATTCAAGCAAAATCAGGTGAAAAATAGTTGCATGGCGGCAACTCGGCGAGTCGGGAAGAACGACTCGGCGAGTTGAGTCGCGAGTCCCTGATTCCTTCATTTTTAGCAGTGTTGAGTGGAACCAGTGAGTTAGAGAGTGGACTCTGCGAGTTGAAGGTAGACTCAGTAATGGAGGGACTCGGCGAGTTGTTCATACAACTCGGCGAGTCCAAGGCAATCTTCTTAAGATCAAGAACAACTCGTCGAGTATGTTCATACGGCTCGGCGAGTCGGATGAAGATTGTCTGAGTTCTTGGATCAAGAGGGTACTCGTCGAGTCGATGCCATACTCGACGAGTAGCAGCGAGTAGGATTGAAAAGTGAGAGTAGGACTCGGCGAGTTGGGTGGCCCAACTCGGCGAGTCAGTCCAAATGAGAGTAACTTTGACCAAGGGTGAAAGAGTCATTTTACCCAAGTGCAGTGTTTAGTATTTGATTAACTGTGTTTATGGACTTGTAGCCGGGGAGATACAGGAGCAGCAGCCGTTAGCTTCCAGAGCCACACACTCAGCAGCTAGTTTACGAGGTGAGTTTCCTTCCAGTAGGGACGGGTCTAAGGCCACAATGCCGGCCCGTTCAGTTAGCAGTAGTTTCCGGACTTTGGTCCGATGCAGTAGCTAGTATGTTTGATGCCTTCGTGGCTCAGACAGGATTTGTATGATATGTTTTATGTGTTAAGTGTTATGTGTTCTGGGCTACGGCCCGATGTAGTATGCAGTATATGTGTTCATGCTAGATGATGTGTTATGCTATGCCATGTTCAGTCAGTCAGTTCCGGACTTCGGTCCGATGCAGGGGACAAGGTCCCAGTCGGTTCCGGACTTCGGTCCGATGCAGATAGTTCCGGACTTCGGTCCGATGCAGTTAGTTCCGGACTTTGGTCCGATGCAGTTAGTTCCGGACTTCGGTCCGATGCAGTTAGTTCCGGACTTCGGTCCGATGCAGGGGACAAGGTCCCAGTCAGTTCCGGACTTCGGTCCGATGCAGTTTCCGGGCTTCGGCCCGATGCAGTGGGCCAGGCCCAATATGTGTTTATATGATACTGTATGGTATGTGGTAGTTTGGGGGAGCTCACTAAGCTTCGTGCTTACAGTTTCAGTTTTGGTTTCAGGTACTTCCGCAAGCAAAGGGAAGAGCTCGGGGTGATAGCATCGCACACACCACAGCTTAGCTTTTATCCTGGGGATGGTTTTAGTTGTCTTGATTTGATATAGTATGATACAGTTTTTCCGCACAGTATTTTATTATGATTTGGGATACATCGCGTATGTTTTTATGTTATGATACTCAGATTATGGTTTTGATTACATTGAAAACAAAATTTTTGGGTCGTATTTTTGGGTCGTTTCAGTGGAATAACCGAATCGTGATGTATAACGTACAATGTGCAATAACTGAATCATAAAGTGTGAACGAATAGTGTGGAATAACCAAATCGTAAAGTATAAACAAACAGTGTGGGATAATCGAATCGTGAAGTATAAGCGTTACTAGATATAAGTGTATTACATGGTGGAAATGTTATCAAGTAGGAGTTTAAACTAAGTAAAAGCGAAGCAGAGGCATCTAACAAGCAAGAGTATACGACATGAAAGAGAACTTTGATGAAAACCTTGGAAAAACCTTTATACTTAAGAAAGTCACAACTTGGTATTCTTTGGTAAAATAAGTTTGAAAACCTTTAGAAATTCTTTGAAAACCTTTCATAAAGCAGTTTAAAATGAACTTTGATAAAACAGTATAAGTAAGAGTTATGAACAAGAGAAAACATTTTAGAAAACCATTTATAGTATCCTACTCGGTAAAACAGTTTACAGTGTGGTAAATTCTTGTGCATGCGGGTTATCAATCACATGTGATTGATATGATAAATCGCATGTTTAACTTGTATTCCCCCCTATAAAACATGTAAATACATTTAAAAGGTTCATTCAGGGGTATGAACTCACCTGGTGTAAGTGGATCTGACGAAGGTGTCGGTTGGGTGCTCGACGTCAAGCAAAGGCTTGAACACACTTAGTGACCTATTTAACATATGATAACATATGTTCACATACAATTAGTACATATAATACGAATTAAACAAGTATACGCATCCTAAAGTGCGGAAAACACTTTGGTTAAGTGTTTGGGGTGTCCCGGGTAACATTTAAGGGTGTGAATGGCTTAGGAATGGAGTTTACTCTCCAAGAGTAAACTCTCCATATGGTGTTTACGGCCCTGGGACAACTCCCCATGAGTTTACAGCCGTCATCGTGTAATTATACTAAGTCCAAATCTAAATTGTATGTTTGGATATAAGGTCTTTAAAGGGGCTATATGGGAGTTTACGGCCCATGAACCACTCCCTATGGGAGTTCACGGCCGTGAACTCCTATCCCTTGATTTTATGGAAGTTTAAAGTCCCAAATTCACTTCTAGTAATTTGTAATAAAAGTCTAAGGCCATTTGGTGGACAAAAACCATCTTTTGACATAATTTGGGGGTGTTTATGGCCTAGGCATGTGCTTGTGCCGTAAACTCCATTTCACCCCACAAAATTATGTGTTTAATTGTTCTAAACCCGAAATAGTAAGTCCCTAATTTATGTATTAAGCCTAAGGATGGTTTGGGAGTGTTTTTGGGGCATTTTTGCAAGGATAAGAGGTGTTCACGGCCTAAGCATGTGCTTGGGCCGTAAACTCTCTTTTATGCCCTAAAATCTTGTGTTGTGATGTTTAAACACTCCTAGATAAATTCCCTAACTGGTATCCAAGCTCAAATAAGGAAGAATCGGGACTTTTAGCCACTTTTTGGGGGTTTACGGCCTAAGGAGGCTCTTAGGCTGTAAAGTCCTTTTTATCAGCTTATATGGTCGATTTTTGGGGTATAATCACAAGCTAAGATGTTTAGAATAAGCTAGGGTAAGGGGACTTACCATTTGGAAGCGTTTGGTTGCGGATTTGAGGCGAAATCGGGCTTGTATGAGAGAGAGTATAGAGAGAGTGAAAAAGGGTGAAATGAAGTTTACTCTCCCTTATATAGGGGTTGGAGTTGGGGCTCAGTGGAAATCTACCTGATACTGCTGTTAAACAGGGCTTTTTGGTCGCACCCGATTAAACGGTCAAATTTTGACTTGGTTGTAACTAGACATTTTTAAGGGCATTTTGTGGGCGTTTCTAATTTGTTTCAACCCTTACCGAGTCATTATAAAAGTTCCCATATAATTAACCTCTTCAAAAAGGTTAATGGACAGTTAAATAAAACGAAGCTTTTTAACGGAAAAATGTCAAAACTGACGGAATAGATTTCCGGTTGTCACACTTTGGCTACTGCACAAGAATGTGTACTTGATCCCTTAGTCCTTCACTTGAGTCACATATACATGTGAACAAGAAACTAATGTTAATTTTCCAAAAATGAAAATTCTCATTCATCATACTAAACAACTTGCATGATTCCAAGTTTCGGTCCAATTGAAACTTGGGTGGTGAGAATCATTCCTTATTTGATAAATTTAGACACCACCACAAATGAAAGAATCAAATTCATATTTCCAATATTGCTAGAAACATACAAACATCAAGTTTTCATGAATGCAATTGTAAGGAGATATAAAATAAAGAAAACTTTTATTTATGTTTTTCAAAAAGCGGAAAAACCGTTTTCCTTACAATGCAACTTCAAATGAAACTGTGATATTTTAGGTTTCCTAGCAATCTATCATAACTCCTAAGAAGTAGCTCAAGAATCTGATCTTCAAACCATGCGATAGAAATCCATATACGCGATCAGATTTAGCATACTCTTTTCTTTAAGTTTCCTACCCTTTGCTTGATCCTTTCATACATCAAAATGTATTAAGAATCTTCAAATGAAACTTAAGAGAGTTAGATAGTGGACTTATCTAAAACAGACTCAAACTTTTGATTCTTCTTTCTTTCAGGTAGCTAGGGTAGCTTCGATTCCAATGCCCTTTTTTCTTCACAATGAAAACATATAGACTCTTTGGGAATGGTACAAAAGGCTCTCCCAGAATTAGACTTTCTCTTTACCTTCTGGTCAACCGGGTTGACCAAGGCCGATCCCTTTCCATTGGGAAGAGAAAGCTTTGCTGGACTTCTAATGTTACCATTCTCAATGTCCATGGAAGTTTGAGAAATAGACATTCCATCCATATTTGCTTGACTATTGCACCAAACCATTCTTTATTAAGTAACAATAAGCAAATAAGAAAGATCCATTAGGGCCATGTCGTGACCTGTCACATAGTAGTCTTTCTATATAACTCAAGAAGTGACTGATAGACCTAGTCAATAGCTAACTTCCTTGGGACAATGACACCCAACATTCTCAACCTGAAAATCCGTGACTTCAGTCCTAAGACATGAGTGCACACAAGACTTCCATTTTTATGTTTTATTGTGAGTAGGGATTGAGTGATCTTAAGCTTTTCAAGTCTTTGAGCTTGCGGGATAGGGAGAATAATTGAAGGAGGTGGAGGAAGAGAAGTATGATTTCCATGAGACAAACTTGGGAAATCATCTTCATTAGAAAGCTTGATTTGGGAAGATCATTGTTGTCTGAACTAGACATCTCAATGGGAGAAATTCAAGTAAGTTAATTTAAGTCCTTAATATAACACCCAATATGAAATATTAAGGCTAGGATCCAACACAATATTTTATAAATTGGAAGAAGGATGTCATAATCCAAGCTATAAGATATTTGAAGGTAGGTGGATGACGATTCACTAATTTCCACCAAGATAAACGAAATATTTAATTAGGTTTTAATTGGTTTCGAAACTCCTAGATCTTTTGAGATTCATTCAACTTTTCAATGGCATGTTTCAATCTCAAGTGTGCCCTTCAGGTTTTGTGACTGGGATGCCGAGGATCACAAAACAAGGTGAGAAGTAACCATGCAAATGTACTTGGTACCCTTAATATTTACCCCTCAATCAATGTGCCGATTAACCACACACGCTCCAACGATACTATGATAAACATTAAGTTAACCTTTGCCTACCTTGTTAAGTTCAGGTTAGTGTGTCCGTTAACCACACATGCTCCACTAATGGCTTAAACAAAGTGCAAAGTGTAATTTCATGGATTAGCACCTTATTCACATTTTCCTAAGTAATTTAGATTGGGAATTTATAAGTGTTTTGTTACTTAGTATTTATCATTAGTACTTTTAATGAAGGGAGAATTATAGTTCTTGTCCTACCTTTTTCGGCTAACGACCCTCCACCGATCAAGGAAGTGGTGGGTGAGAGTGGACACCCATTAAGTTGTCATTTTATAGGCAGCAACCTTATACCCCCCTTATAGACCGGCTTCGTGAATGGGGCCTACTAATGGTAAAACGACTTGCTCTTATACATACATACATACATACATATATATATATATATATATATATATATATATATATATATATATATATATATATTATTAACTTATAATATTATAATAGTATAAGGGTTGAATTTTAATTCTTTAAAATTCTAAGGGCTTAATTTGGAATTAAAGTATTCATAAAAGAAAACTTTTCAAATTCCAAAACTTGAGAGCAAGTTTTGTAACTTTCAAAAATTTTCAATTCCATAACTTATGTGTTTAAAGTAGTTTTAATTAAAAAACTCTTTAAGTTCCATAACTTGAGGACAAGTTATGGAAGACTTTTAACTAATTAAGAAAATGACTCTTCATAATTCATAACTTATGGAAGTTTTTCTTTTCTCATAACTTATGATTTAATGGCTTATTAAAATGAGTGACTTTTCATTTTATGTAATCGTTGTGCTTTTCTAATGGATTTAATAACTTGTGACTTTTGGTTATCCATAACTTGAAGACAAGTTATGGACTCCATTAAAACACATAATGATCAAGAATTAAACTACCAAGAAGGTTATAAATAATTTCTATGATCATCAAAACTCATAAGTTCAAGAACATGCATATCAACAATTTCAAGAATCATAAAATTAACCATATAAAACTTGAAATTTTGATAACAACACTGAAATTGGTTTACCATAATCATTATCACATCAAAAAATAGTTTTTATAAGTCCAAAATAGTTTAAGATAATGATTCTAGACCAATTCTAGCACCAAAACTCGAAGATAAGCTATCAGGGGTTCCAACTCGTCGAGTGCATGAACCAACTCGCCGAGTTGGATGAGTTTTGCCTTGGACTCGTCGAGTCCATGAGGGAACTCGGCGAGTCCACTACCCAGACAACACAAAAACTTCGATTTTTCAGCAATTGCATCAAGTATACAGGAAAACAAGTCTAGGCTCTGATACCACTGTTGGGTTTTGAGCATTCTAACACTCCTATGGTGTACATGCAACCCTAAATACCATGGATCTATGTTTTCTCTAATATACATGCAAATACTAATATTCCAAGGTATTACCCTATCTAGCGTACAATCATAGATACTTGGGTAATAATATAGATAGAATACATACCTTTTGTAGTGTAGCTTGACTCCAAGGGGGCTTGAGTGCCTAATGTATCAAATGTGACACCTCAAATGGCTTACAAAACATCAAATTCTCTTGGAATAACTTAGAGAGAAATCCACTCTTCATGAAATCGGCTAGCCCTTCTTTTACGCACACTAGTGGGCGATTTTGGTGAATAATATGATGCTTATATAGTGTGTTACAATTAGGGTTACACCATGTAAACCTTAATTGTCATGACCTTTCATTTCCATGACCCATTGGTTATGTAACCTCCATGGAGCATCCTATGGGTTTAACCCAACTTGATTATTCATGGAGGTTTAACCCACTATATATGTTATGGATGATTTACACAATCAACCCATATATTTAATTAGTCTTCTTTTGATCACATAATTAATTCTTAATCAACACTAATTAAATATTACTATTCTTATTATTAATATATTAGAACTTATAATATATTATAACCATAAGTGTCTTATTTCTCTCATTTAGTCTATCCAAGTGCATGATGTCATGCAACCCAAATGGACCATGTCGGGTCGGGTCATATATATACCAAATATAGTTATGAACTTAGACATTAATCCAACAACTTTATCCTTTGACAAAGAGTTATATGAGTCAATTTAGGGCTTAGTGGTTTGTGGATGTATCTTATTCAAAGACATCTAGTGGCGACTTGCTTCTTTACACATTCAATATGGTGGTTTTGGGTAGTACTCTACTGTAAAGGCTTCCTTCTACATTTTTATGGCTTCTCTACACATTCAGTGTGGTGGTTTAGATGTTACATGACCACATCTTATGAGGCACTTGTGTATGTGGTACAAATTCTGACTATGCTTTTTATTTGGCTTGTCTTCGTGATAGGATCTCGTCCTTTGGACTTAATGTTTTTTCTACTAAGGACACTGTCCCCTTAATCCCAAGATGCATTGGTGTGTTCTCTCTTTAGCAAAATTGTTAAGGGCATGTAAATAGACATTGATATGTCAATTAGACATAAGACAATTTTTGAGTGTCTAAAGCACCACCTGCTTAAGATTTTTCTTCTTGTTATCCTAATAAATGGTTTCGGCCAACATATGTTTCCCCGTATAGTACCAAACTATCCTTAAGTATCGCTTCATGATCCATTTATTTTCTGTTGATGAGATATGCTCAGTTTATCGTAAAGCCTGCTTAGACTCCATTGGAGACTATCCAATACATTATTAAGAGCTCCCAGGCTTTAAGTACGAGCATGATATGGTTATGGATATTCTTTGACATATTCAAAAGGGCCATGTTTCAGATAAGAAAGAAACACCCGTGAACTTCCTGACTGATCCGTTGGATGGAAGATCAATACTTAGACTAACAAATATTTTGGTTTTTGGGTGGATAAAAGAGAAGCATGCTTGTGTAGATCTAGCAGGAGTTTCCTTTAGTGGGCTTAAGCAGTGAGGGTTTCATTGCAGGTCAAGTTGCTTTAAAAGCGGCCTCAAGTAAAATGGCCAAACACGAAAAAGCTTGTATTAATAGTCAACACATATTTATACAATTTGCTTTTGATACATTTGGTTTCTAAGCACCCGAAGAATTGCACCTTCTCAAACAAGTGCAACGAGTCATGCATTCTGATGTTACGACCCCAAGATCTATGGACGCAATATTTAAAATAGTTAGTTTTGCAATCTACAAATGATAGCAACACAACTTGTTGCATATTTGATTTTCATCTCGTTATAAATTTATTTAGAAATAACAATTGTAACATGTTTTTATATGACTTTTGTCAATTTCAATTTAATTATCATCGTATAATAAGTGAGACGACAAACAGGTAATAAGTTGCACCGTGAAGACTTTTTGTATGGCAAAACTAATTATTTTGAAGATTACAACCATAGATATAGATGATATAACATTGTTGTACATGATCCGTTGTACTCTATTAAGATTCTTTACCGCATCCGTCGTAAAGAAACAAAACGTATCAAATGCATGTGGACCGTATTTACAATTTTTTTTGGTTTCTTTATATACCCTAGTTTGTATTTACAATTTTTTTTGGTTTCTTTATATACCCTAGTTTGTATTTCGAGATCAAGCATTGAATCACCCAAAATCTATTGTTTAAACGTTTCCGAAATAGTTTGGGCCAATGTACATAAAAGGTCGTCCATGCGAGTGATTGTCAATATGATTAGTTAACAGTCAAATCTCCAAAGACAGGCCCATCGAGAGGTTGATGAAGGGAAAACCGGCAAGATCAATTACCATTTACGAATCATCATCACATTCACCTCTTCCCCCGTTAATTGGAGAAGTCAATTCCATTTCCAACCACCATCATGTCATGGTTGCCTCGCTCAATTGCTAATTCTCTCCTAATCGATGGAGAAGATGAAGATGAAGATGATCGCCCCACCGTCGCAAGCGATTACAACAACCACCCCCCTCAATCTCAATCTGTAACAGAACAAGAATTCAACCCAAAGCAAGACGGATCAGATCCTCAAACCCTAACAACAGGTCTGAAAGAAGATCTTTCCGAGTTTACAGAATCCTTAGCGCGTCAACTCTGGGGCGTCGCTTCCTTTCTTGCTCCTCCTCCTCCTCCTCCACCTCCGCCACCACTACCACTTCGTCACAGTTCTCGCACAACCCCCAAACCCGATACATCCGCATCTATTCGAAGAGATTCCTCTGACGGTGATAATATGTCGAATTCAATCTGCGAAGATTCGAGATTTGGGGGTGAAACTGGAGTTTCGAATTCATCTATATATCCGAATGATAACAAAGAGGAAAACCATACGGATTTTGTTGGTGTTACCGACGAAGTCTTGGCATTCGCCATGAATATAGCACATCATCCTGAGACGTGGTTGGATTTTCCTTTAACAGAAGAAGAAGAACTTGATGGTAATTCAATTGCTTTTAGTTCTGTTTCATATGATATCCCCTTTTATTTTCATTTGCTTAAATTCCAGTCATTCCTAACTGTTCATGTGGAATCAAATATTTGAATACTTGATCTTCCCAAGAAAAAATCTATACCAACAAAACTGAACCAAAAACCATAGGGCTAAACGCAAGAAATAACAATGTACTTCCATTTCTTTTCCTTTCTAACACTTTGTACATATAAAATTCTACCTAAATATAAGATTGCACTTTCAATTTTCTTTTTCCTATCATCACTGTGAAAATGCTTTGTATTTCAAATTTCAATGACTGTAATTGGTAGAATCTTCAAGTTACAATGAAACTAAGATGTTACAACTTACAATAAACAAAGCAATGAACCACTCTGAACATTTTCTTTTCCCATTCTGCAATATCAAATAAAGGTGCAAACTTTTAAAAGTTTAACCTATAACATATTCCACCCACCTCCACTGCTATGTTGAAGTCTTTTTTATCGCTTTCAAAAATAGCTCTGAAACCATTTGAGCTGCTATAATGACAAGTATTTTTAATGTTTATTTTTTAAAAAACTTTAATTATAGATTTTGAAATGTCGGACACTCAATGGAACCACGCAAGTTTTGTGGAACATGTAGTACCGAGATTAGCTGCTCTTAGAATCGAACTTTGTCCAATTCACATGAGCGAAAGTTACTTTTGGAAGGTCTACTTTGTTTTATTGCACTCCAGGCTCAATAAACATGATGCCCGTCTTCTATCAACACCCCAGGTATTCATATTCTATATCTGTGATTGTGACTGTGACTGTGACTATTAATTTTCAGTATCTGTTATGGTGACTATGACTGTGACTGTGACTGATGAACTGGCTAACTGAATTTACAGATAGTTGCTGCGCGGGCTATGTGGATGAAGGAGTTGCAAATCGAGATGAAGTCGAAACCAGATTTTTTGGAGGGAAATGCTTCCCACACATTGAATTGTCGTCAAGATTTTAGTGCCACGTCATCGGACTTTGTTTCCACAACTCATCATAGAGTTGAAGCCGGGAAACAACCGGTTGTGGAAAAGTATGAGACAAAGGGTGGCGGGGTTCTTCCATCAGTTGGGAGTTTTGGTGATGATGAAGATGATTGGATACATGAAAACAATTCAGAGTTAGATGGATATAATAATTATGGGGTTGATGTTCCTGTTGGAGCCCATGATGACATTTCATTTAGTGATCTTGAGGATGATGATTGTACTCTGCCAATAAGATCCAAGGTTATTTGAGGTTCCTCATTGTTAAAATTACTCAAATACCCTAAGGGCATCTCGCCTCTCATTTCTCCATTTGGATTCCCTCTTCTTGCTCATGGATTCATCCCAATTTGTGACAAAAATGTCTAAAAAGGGAACGGAAGATTGGATTTGACATGAATTGGAAATATATTCCATTCCCAAATGTGTTTTGGTTGCAAGTGAGTATGGAATTGAATTACAAAGTCCGATGGATGGACTTCAACATTCGATTCCAATATCATAAAACCCATGAAATTTTATTCCAAACATATCCTCTTTGTTAAAATTACTTAAATACCCTTTTCATCCTAGAATTTCACAAGTGTGCTTTTCCCTCTTTGGCATGAATTGGAATTTATCTCCATTCCAGTCATGTATTTGCCTATTTGGTTGCAGCCTTACAGCTACGGAATTGAATTGTGTGGAAATTTATAAAATCATTTAACCAATGGATTTCAATATTCTATCCTAAAAAGCATGGAATTCAATTCTTCGCATATCGTTCTTGTTAAATTCCATTCTATTTTCTTCCAGCCAAAAGCATGACAACAGTCAATTCCCACATATCCAAATTCAACGACCTGATTTCGATTATTTCCAGAACATTCCACAAGACTACTTCGCAGTCAAAGCATCAAAGGGGTAATATGGTCATCATTTTTTCAGAGATGGAATCTCGACGCAACAAGTGTATAGGATTTCTTTCAGTCCATGTTTCTGTAGGTTGTACTCAAACTTATAAGAATTTCTGAATCTGTAAAGATAAGATACACATACAACGAAGATAAGTTCTAGTTTTCATTAAAATTGCATTACATAGATCGCAAAATTTATGAAAGAAAAAAAGTTTTAAGGATGATGGGGATTGGAATGGGGTAGCTCTTGGGTGTAGATATAATCAAGATGTGCTTCATCAAATGTCTTCCTCATCAACCATTCATCTTTCTCCTCCGCTTCAACATCCTGCATTTCAATTCAAAATAAACATTGAAAATTGTTAAAATTGTTAAAATCCAAAAATTTTATCGATCCTCTAAATTGTTCGGAATAAGAAAATCGGTATTCACTAATTAAGATCGCAATTATTTGCGAGCATGTTAAATCCTCTTGATCAGGTTACTGGCGAGACTGATTCGCTCACGTATCCTGAAACTTTAAAAGGTATAAATTTAATGAGATTAAGTTTGTTTGCTAACCTTGAGTTGTGGAGTTGTCGCCGGAGAAGTATCCTTGGTCGGCCGAGCAGCGCATTTTAGCATGAAGACAAGAAGGAGAACCGTCATGAAGAGGCTGCCGACTTTCGCCATCGTCGATTGATGGAGTGGTGGATGCTTTTGGGGATGTTTGTATGTTTATATTCAGGCGGTGCTGTTCATGTGATATACGCAACACATGCTCTCCAATCTCCGCTCCCTAAAGTTAAAAAGATAAAAATGTAAGTTAAAAAAAAAATGAAAGTTAAAATTTTTATGGAGAAAATTCATCAAATAAGAGTGTTTTAAGCAAATTATCATGAAAAACATAAATTTATAACATGACCACGACTTCCATGGAAAGGGGTTTTGCGGAAGTTTTTATGTTATCAGGAACAAGAAAACTTTATGAGGAAATGATGTGGCAACGGAAAAGACAAAATATATATATATATATATATATATATATATATATATATATATATATATATATATATATATATATATATATAAAATTTTAATTATGCATAGAGTTAATTGTTCCAAAAGATGCTCTCTACGGATCTATTTTTTAGAGGAGTATCTCTAAGGAATTGTTCTTCTCTAAAACATGATCTAATAACAATTTTGGTATTTGTTTTCTTCTAAATCTGTATCAACATTTAGCACATATCATTGGTTCAAATAAGAATTTAAACTATAAAACTATATGTTTCTAAGAAATAGAATTAGAATTTAACAAAGAAATAAGTCGTGTTTTAATGAAGAAAATTTTCCCAGAGGTCCTCTAAAGAACAGATCTGCAGAGGGTATTTCTATGAAACGATGTATATTTTGTGGAATTAAAATTTTATAATTTTTTTTTTGTCTTTTCCCTGCCATGGAGAGTTTTTTTTGTTATTCAGAGCTTTTTTTAATCATTTTATAAAATTATGTTTTTCTTGTTCATTTGCTTCGAACACTCACTTCATTTTGATTATTTGCTGAATTTTATCATTTTTATTTTGGGGAAAACAATAAAGGTAATAATTTTTATTTGATTTATATTTAGGCAATTTTTAATATAATTTACCATCAAACTTATTAGATTTGTTTAAATATTATATTATCACTGATTATCATAGGTTATAATAATAATATTTAAACGTATAGTCTATCGTGTTTAAAAAGAAGTGTAATAGCGAATAAAAGGAAAATTTCATTATCCTCCTACATAATTTTTCTCTTTTTAGGATGTTTATAATGGGTGGAAATCAATTCAAAAGCCAAAACACATATTTTACTATTTATAACTCAAACATAAACCAAAAAAGTAAGGCATATTGAAATCAATTCAAAAGCCACAATCATATAGTATTTAACTTTTTATAACTCAAACATAAAAGAAAAAAAAAAAAAAAAAAAAAAAAAAAAAAAAAAAAAAAAAAAAAAAAAAAGGCATATGCTCTTTGCGGTTGAGATTGGTCCAAAAAGTCTTACTTTGAACTCGATCTCCATATTTACACTCAACACTTCTAGCCAATATGTATTCGAGAAGTAGAACTTGAAGAAGAAGTCATGGACCGTTTGATTTTTTTTTTTTTTTTTTTTTTTTTTTCCAAATTAGGTGCACTCAAAATACAACCTGTAAACCCTAGGTTTTTCTATAAAGATATATTAGTTATACACCATTAGTCAAGTATGATGCCAGTAACTTAGTGAAAAGTTATGTCATCATAAAAATCTACATAACCAACAATAATAGATAATAGTGACAATGTCATTCTTTTGCGAACATGAGTGAATTTTTTATACCAAAATAAAATGTGATGATTAAAAAAAAAAGGCAAACCGATAAGAACCAGAAAATTAAGCAAGCGAATGATTCAAACTTTGATAAAAGAAAAACCAAATTCGAGATGGCAGGTCTCTAGTACAAACAAGATAATAAAAACCGAATAATTAAACAATTGAACTAAAAACACAAAGCCTGTTAAAGTTTTAGAAACTGATGTTAACTTCTCCTGAAGCAAAGGACCTGAACTGCAGGACCTGCTCCACTCCTTTCAGTTTTTTCGATATTTGTTGACCCAATGGGTCCACACAAAATCCAAAAATAATATTAAATTGCTCATAATCTGTTATTTTGACTCGTGCCTTTTTCCCAGTGTATACCTTGAGGTTCTTATCATTACTTCCCCCCCCCCCCCCCCCCCCCCCCCAACTTCTGGTAAAACGACTTGTCCTCAAGGCGAAAATTAGGGAATTGCTCAACTAATAAGTCATATGCCCCCATGTAGCTTCTTCTACAAGTCGTTGATACCAATATACCAGTAATTCTAGCACCGGTTGGCCTGCTTCTATAACCCAACGATGATCTACAGTAGTAGCAGGTTGGACATAAATTTTCTAGTTTTTTGTTGTGGGCAATGACACAATTGAATTAGAAGAGAAGGAGCAATGGGCTGGTTTGAGCATGGAGACGTGGAAGACAAGATGAATCTTAGCATTAGTTGGTAATTCGAGCTCATAGGTAATGGGTCCAATGGCGTGTTTGATACAGTAAAGGCCAAAAAATCGAGGGGAAAGCTTTTCATAACGACGTCTAGCTAGGCTTTTCTACCAATAGTGTTGAATTTTAAAAAAGACATGGTCTCCAATGTAATAAGTTACCTCTCTTCATTTAGAATTAGCTTGATTGTGCATGTGATCCTGAGCCTTAGTGAGACTGAAGCGAAGAAGTTTTAACATATCATCATGATCAGTCGGTTGCTGTTCCAACTCAACATTTTTTATTTCCCCTTTGACATACAACAAGAGAGATGGAGGATCCTGTCCGTAAATAACCGAGAAAGGTGTAGTGCCCATATAGGTATGATATCCTGTGTTATACGAGTACTTTGCCCATGCTATGTAAGAGCTCCATTTGGTTGGTTGCTCATGAGTAAAACAACATAAGTAGGCTTTGATACATCGATTGATGTAACAACCTGTCATTTCCAAGTCAATAAAAAGTCAAACCATCTTAAATAAAATTTCAAATTTTATTTATTTCGTTAAGTACACACGGGGTAAGTATGATTTAAATTATATAAATGATGTTTTATATAAGTATTTGAAATAAAATACACTTAAAAATCAAAGATTTTCCCTTTGGAATCGAGAATCCTTGGACCGAAAACCTTCCCCCACCGAAAACAAATCTCAGACCGCAAACCCATCTTCGGCTGAGAACCCCCTTTCTCACCGAAAACCATACTACCCTCCACACCTACCCATATTTGTCTCAAGTATCATCACAACGCCGTAACAATATACATAATCATAGCGAGCTCTCAATCCTCACTCCTAGAGGAATGCTAAATTTCTCGTAACTGGCCTCCTGGCCTCACACAACCCACCCATCCATGAAACTTCCACCAACCCTGCAGCACTAATGTATGCTAGCCATACACAACGTTGGTCCCTATAGACTTTCGAATATTTGATCCTACCCTAAGCCCCTAATAAACAAGAACAGAACATAAGGCAAAATCAAACATTCTCAGGCTATAAGATCTTAATTACGTACAGCCGTGATACATACACAAGCAACTACAGTAATGATGTCAATCTCATATAAGGAAAACCCTAGGCTAGCATGCATCATGTAGTCAGACAATTCTATCATGCAATTCCTGAAGATTCCTAGCCTACTACTAGCATGCTGTCTAACATATCACATAATAAATTAACTGCATGGTATTTTGGGGTCTACTTACTGGCTTCGGCTGATCGTACACTTCACATCCTCCTTTCTTATTTTGAAAACAATTTACATTTGTTCGATACATAATTTGTATGACATCAAAAGTGTATAGAAAAAGTATAAAAGACACAACTCTATAAGCTCTGTCTTCACAAACCTGCGGGTGTACCTGTCTACCGGCTCCCTGAGAATACAAGTGGTTTTGAAAGTGTATCAAAATTTAAGTTGGTGAGTTCATAAGTATGTTTTTGAGATGAAAAGCTTGTCGTTGTTCTTTGAATATGTCATAGTGCACTTCTAGAAAATCCTATATTTTCTTTAGTAATGAAAAGCAGTCTTAGACCTTAAGACCAAAATGTATGTTTTTCCCAAACTGTATCTAGTATTAGTGTACTATATACTAGGAAAATAGTGTATTGTAGTAGATGTTTGTTATGAAAAACCTTTGTATGAATGTCTAGATACCACTAGCTGTAATGTATAGTAGTGTACTGTATGAAAACCTTTTATATGTATGCTTGGATACCACCAGTTGTAATGTATAGTAGTGTACTGTAAGAAACCTTTTGTATGTATGCCTGAATACCACCAGCTGTAATGTATAGTAGTGTACTGTATGAAAACCTTTTGTATGAAAGCCTGGTTCCCACTAACTGTAACATATAGCAGTGTACTTTAGTTTTATTAATGAAAATAAAACCATTGAAGTAGTGTTAATCCCGTAAATAAATGTTTTAGTTAATACTGTTGTGAGTTTCATATAACCATGCTAAACTGACAAGTGTCCTCTACGGCGTTCTTCGGGCGTCAGAATGTTATAACGTTTGTCACCCCAGGCCTGCCGGCCTAACTGTAATGCCCGCAAATCCGGGCTAATCAATTTAGAGGCAATAAGGGTCGAAAATGACTTTTCAACAAAATATTATTTAGAATAAATAATCTTAACCAATTTGTAGAATATGTCACAAGGTTTCCTTACATAGAAAGAACGCCGAAATCCGAGTTATAACGAAGAAGTTATGACCCGTCGAAGTTTCCCGATGGAACCGACACGGCACCGGGAAGCGTAAATAGTGAATTTACGATGGGGGACTTTTTAGCCTTAGAGATCTAAACTAAAGTCATAGAATATGTTAAACCAAGAAAATCCATAAAAAGAACGCCTAAATCTGACTTCGTATGAAGAAGTTATGATTTTTCTAAGATTCGGCTTAGCAGTGGACGGCTCGAAACTCGAATTTTAGTTCGAGCGGTTTTTGACTTATGCGACCTAAATTAGAGTTGAAGATATCATTAATAGGAACTCAACGGTAAAAAGATAGACGAAAACGGAGTCCGTATGAAGAAGTTACGAATTCATCGCGGTCATTTAACTGTCTAAATGCCTCCTACTGATAAATTTAAGATCGGTCGAGAATTAGCCAACAGAGTCTAAATGAAAGTTGTAGATATTGATTTTACCTACGCGTTGAAAAAAAGAACGTCGAAAACGGAACTCTTATGCGAGAGTTATGATTTTTCTAAGTTTGAAGGCTGATACCCAACAGGGGGTGACGTGGCACCACCGAAATTGGACACGTGGCACCACCAGAAGGCTGCCACATGCCCCAAGTTGGTGAGTAGGTCCTCCTACTCGGCGAGTCCATCAGGAATTCAGCCTATAAATAGAGGTGCCGGGCATTCACTTCTCTTCACACCTCTCCAACATTCTTTCTCTCTCTAGTTTCTCTCTCTAGCCTCCCAAACCCCCCCCCCCTAAAGCCTAGATAAACCCCCTAGCACTCGAAGGAAGCCCCGAGGCTCCCGGAGTCCCGAGAAAATGGGTCTTTCGGCTCGGAAAAGCTGCTCCAACGAAGCGCGGTTTTCGAGAAAACCCGCTGTAATTGAGCTACGCCTACCCTATCTTTAGCATAGCTTATGTTTCGATATAGTCAATATATTGCTTATGTAGCTTACCCATTAGACCTTTTTGAAGAAGGTTCTGTTACTAACATGTTTACTTCCATTGTAGGTAATGTATTTGGGTTCAAAGCCCTGCTTGCTCTATGTCTGGAAGATTTGCGAATCCCTACTGCGTATGTTAAAACTTTCCAAGGTCCGCCTCACGGCATCCAAGTTGAGAGAGATAAATTGAACAAGTATGGTCGTCCCCTGTTGGGATGTACTATTAAACCTAATGTTATTAGGACCTTAAAATAATTATTTGGGCTATTATTATGAGTTATATTGAGTGTTATTTAATGTTTATATAATAATAATAATAATAGCTAGACTATTAATTTGTCGCGGTTGTCGTTAGACTAAACTCTAGTGGTAATGATACTAGGTTTGGTCTGAGGGAAATTGTTTTAACAGTAACGAAGTGTTGTCCGAGTACCAAGTCATCACCTTATCAGGTGAGTGCATGGTCCCTTTCATATTACACATAGATATGAAGTATTTTTGTAGCACCTGGTTTCCGGTATGTGAATTTTATTTGAGTATTGCCCTATTTTAGCCTTGGACTCGGCGAGTCACAAGGTCCGACTCGCCGAGTAGGGATGAGGCCCAGGACACGTTTAAGTTGGCGACTCGGCGAGTCCATATCCCGGACTCGGCGAGTCACCGCTGTTGGATGAAACCCTAAGTTTCAGGGGTTTGCACCCTATTTAAACCTCATATCTGCCTCTTGCCAGCCCCCATTCACCCCCAGAGCTCCCAACCCTCGTCCTAACTCGTCCTAAGCTTGTTTCTTGTGAATTTGAGGCTCTTGTGTGGATTCTTGAAGGTTTTGAGGCAAGAAGGGGAAAGAGATCAAGAGGAAGGAGAGCCATCCAAGCATCATTGTGTTTTTCAGCGGTTTCATTGAGGTATATCTCGTTTTCCCCCTGTTTCTATGCTTAAGATTTCATTTAAGACACTCTTGAGCCATTCCCCAAGCTTGTTTGTGCTTAATGTTTCGTAATAAGTGGGTTGGCCTTTAGATCTAGGCAAGATTGAGCTCCAAGAGCTCAGATCTGTTAGCTTTATGGACCCATGTGGCTTGTTCATCCTAGATCTACCCTTTTTGAGGCATTTTGGACCCTAAAATCCATATTAGTGAAGATCCACACGTAAAGTTGGAAACTTTACGTATGATTCGTGTCTCAGAAGCCCAGATCTATGAATGGCATGGACTGTAATCAAACAAATCGGTGTATCTAGTGAATGCATGGCGACAACTCGGCGAGTCGTTCATGTGACTCGGCGAGTCGGCTCGCGAGTCACCGAATTGGTCCCTTTTAGACGTATCGAGTTGAGCCGTGAGTCACAGGGGGTGACTCGGTGAGTTGAAAGCTGGACTCACTCATGATAGGACTCGGCGAGTCAATGCCCTAACTCGGCGAGTCCAAGGCAATCTTCATAGATCAAGAACAGACTCGGCGAGTTGTTCATACAACTCGGCGAGTCTTAGCATATGTGTTCTTCGGATGAAGATGAACTCGACGAGTTGTTCATACAACTCGGCGAGTAGGATGAAGGAGTTGAATGACAGTTTAGAAGATGAACTCGTCGAGTCATAGCCCAACTCGACGAGTAGAATCAGGGACCCAGGACAATAGTTTTCTAGGGACTCGGCGAGTCGGGTCAACTAAAAGTTAACTTCGATTTGACTTAGGGCTAGACCAGGGGTAAAATGGTCTTTTTACCCAAAGGACAGTTAGCAGTGTATGATTAAGTATATTGTGGGAATTACAGCCGGGGAGTTTCCGGAGCAGCAGCAGCAGTAGTAGGTGATCAATTCCCACACAGACCAGCAGCTATTTCGAGGTGAGTTTCCTTTCAGTAGTAACGGGTCTAAGGCACCAAGGCCGGCCCGTATAGATGAGACGTTAGTATTATAGTGTGGGCCGAGCCCGTATCTATTAGTCGAGTTGATTGTGATATATGCCAGTATGATAGAACTGTTACACTTGTTGTCTGTGTGATACTTGTATGATATGTGTTGACGGTTGGGTGTGGGCGAGGCCCGTATCTCTCCGAGAATGGAGTGTGGGCTAGGCCCGTATCTCCCAGGTAGCGAAGTGTGGGCGGGGCCCGTATCTTCACGAGTGTGGGCGGGGCCCGTATCTCTCAGAAAGTGAGGTGTGGGCGGGGCCCGTATCTTCACGAGTGTGGGCGGGGCCCGTATCTCCTAATTGCATGTTATTTGTTATATGTTGTATGGTATGGGGTATTATGGGGGAGCTCACTAAGCTTTGTGCTTACGGTTTCAGTTTTGGTTTCAAGTACCTCCTCAGCTAGGGGAAAGGAGCTGGCACGGTAGCAGCATGTCACACACACACTCTTCGGTTTCCACATTTACGAGATTCACTGGGATTGTACTCTGATATTTGATGGGTTGTATGGTTTGATTATTAAAACATGGTTTGCGATGTGTTATGGCGTGATCAAACAATGTTTTTATTTACTAATGTTTTCTAAAAGTAATATTTTAAAATGAAATTTTTGGACATGAAAATTGGGTCGTTACAAGTTGGTATCAGAGCCCTGGTTTGAGGGATTCAGACACGCCTTTGGGAGTGTCTGAACTCAAATCGAGGGATTGAAAGATTTTCTAAAAGAAAATGTTCTCTAAAAACTCGGAAAAGAGTCATAAGAAAGAGCGAAGTGTGTGACGTGCGCGACCGGCCGAGCTTAAGTAAGTATTCCCCATAGTACCCATACAAGTTTATGTTATGTTTATCAGCTTACGTAGAACCGCATGCTAGAATAGGGCTAAATATCTAGGAGTGATGCCTTATGTGCTTGCTTATGTGTTACAGCTTTATGAGTATTGCATGCTAGAATTGAGTAGACAGCAGTAGGATAGCCTGTTTAGGTTATGCCTGATAGTATGAGCTTAGCATCTTATGCTAGTGCCGTTTCTTGTTATAAGAATAGTTTTGGCTTGAGTCTGTTTCCCCTTAACCGAATGTTGCTTGCTTCATGCTTGGTGGGGTTCTGAGTAATGGGAGTTAGCCACTAGGCGAACACGTCACACCACATGTAATCAGGTTTGAATAATCCCAAAGTACTGGAACTGGCCCTATTGCGCAGCTCTTGTTTGAGTCCAACCGTTGTAGGGACGGATCTTTTACTTGAAGGATTATCTAATCCTCATCACATGTGATGGTGTTTAGGTGGTGGCTAACTGGCATTATGAGGAGACCTACAGCAGCTGAGGACCAGTCGTGTTGAACTTGAGTTTTCCCTAGGGCAAGCCTAGGATGAGGATAGCAGGGAGTAGCAGTAGTAAAGGGGATATGGTGAAGTCGAGGAATTTCTCGGAGAAGGTACGGATAGATGTGGAAGGTAGTATGGGCCCGTACTACTGAAAGCAGAGGATCCGTACCCTAGCCGAGGAAGGCCAAGACGAGACCAAGGAACCTGTAAGTAGTTGGGATCCCTCAGAAAGTAGCAGTATCACTAATGATTATTATGATGTTTTGCAGAATGGTGGTACTTCGACCGAGACCGATAGATGGCGGGTCGGGAGAGGGGTCAGGTTCGGGATCAGGCACCGAGCCGATTGATGAGAGGCTACGTGAGTTCATCATGTCGGAGATCACCAGGGGCATCCTTGAGTCGACCCCCATCCTCTTTGGGTCGATCAAGGAAGGGATTATGGAGTTGATGGAGGATCGCCTACGGGTATTCAGGAGCGATTTAGCCTCTAGCCAGTCAGGATCTCGCACACTGTCCTTCAAGGACTTCAGGGGCAGTGGTGCGCCGGATTTCCATGGGGTGAAGGACCCCATTGTCGCCAGGCGGTGGATTGCGGATATCGAGTCTGCCCAGTTGACTAGCTTCTACCCCGAGGGGTCAAAGGTGAGGTACGCAGCAGGGTGTTTACGGGACCGAGCCCGGGATTGGTGGGAGTCAGTGGGTGACTCGTTGGGAGCCTCGGCTATCGAGGCAATGACCTGGTCGGACTTTGTGACTAGGTTCAGGGCGGAGTTTGCACCGGCGGTCGAGCTTCAGCAGCTGGCCAGGGAGTTTCTAGACATGAGGCAGACGATGGAGACTGTGGCGGAGATCACCGCCAAGTTCCGGGAGAGGGCTTTATTGGTGCCCCAGTATGCCGGTGACGAGGATATGAGGAGGACTCGTTGCCATGATATGCTACGAGCTGACATCCAGGAGCATAGCTTGCCCTACCCTGGACTCTATGATTGCCAGGGCTAGGGAGAGAGAGATAGATTTGGAGCACATCCGGAAACGGAAACTAGAGGACGGTCAGGCAGGAGGGGCTTCGGAGAAGAAGCCCAAGGGATCAGACGGTAGACCGAAAGGTCATTCAGGATCGAGCCGCTGCGGGAAATGCGGCAGGACGCACGTAGGGATATGTAGGATGGGATCAGGAGGCTGCTACAAGTGCAGCAAGACAGGGCACTTTAGCAGGGATTGTACTGCTCCAGTTTCAGCTATTCAGACATCCGAGTTGCTGTGTTTTCACTGCAACCAGAGGGGCCACAAGAAGGCCAATTGCCCCCAGTTGTCAGTTGCAGCGCCAGTGAAGGCGCCGGCTCCAGCGACCCTGCGGATCACGGATGGTCGGCAGGGCAAGGCAGAGGCTCCAGTAGTGAGGAGTCGGGCATTTCAGTTGACTGCCGAGGAGGCACGCGCCGCGCCCGAGGTGGTGACGGGTATGATTCTTTCCTTCTATCTTTTGTTTTATGTTGTTATGATATTGATATGTGCTCCGTGTGTATACATGTATATTAGGATCGTTCCATGTGAACGGCATTCCGGTTCAGGTATTGTTCGACTCGGGTGCATCCCGATCGTTCGTTTCTCTTGCTCTTAGCAAGAGATTTCATGAGACTTCAGGCGAGTTAGATTGCCCGTTAGAGGTAGAGATTGCTGACAATCGATCGATGCGAGCATCGATGGTGTTTCGAGATTGTGTTCTGCGACTGTTTGAGGAGCGTTACCTGGTAGACTTGGTTCCCATCCCATTGCGTGGGAACAAGGTGATTATTGGTATGGATTGGTTGAGCCCTAATGGGGCAGTGATAGATTGCGCGCAGCAGCTAGTGCGAGTCAGGACCCCAAGCGGGGGAGAGTTAGTGATTCATGGAGAGCGGCCGCAGTGTGGACCCACTGTATGTTCAGCAGCGAGGGCTAGGCGCTACCTTCAGCAGGGATGCGCGGGTTATGTTGCGTATGTGATGGATACCCGGGAGGCGGGTAAGGCGACCGTGAGCGAGGTCCCGGTGGTTCGAGATTTTGCAGATGTTTTCCCAGAGGAACTACCTGGGATACCTCCGGAGCGACAGGTGGAGTTCAGGATTGACCTCATTCCCGGTGTGGCTCCGATAGCCAAAGCACCGTATCGGTTGGCTCCTCCCGAGATGCAGGAGTTGTCTACGCAGCTGCAGGAGCTGCTAGACAAGGGATTTATTCGTCCGAGCAGTTCACCCTGGGGAGCCCCAATTCTGTTTGTAAGGAAGAAGGACGGGTCGCATCGGATGTGTGTAGATTATCGGGAGCTGAACAAGGTAACGGTGAAGAACCGATACCCGCTTCCGTGGATTGATGACCTATTTGACCAGCTTCAGGAAGCATCTTGGTTCTCCAAGATTGACTTGCGTTCAGGCTATCATCAGATGAGGGTCAGGGAGGAGGATATGCAGAAGACTGCGTTTTGAACGCGCTATGGTCATTACGAGTTCGTGGTGATGCCGTTTGGGCTCACCAATGCTCCTGCCGCGTTCATGGACCTCATGAACCGCGTGTGTAGACCGATGCTGGATCGGTCTGTGATAGTCTTTATCGATAATATTTTGGTCTATTCCAAGACTCGGGAGGAACATGAGGAGCATCTGAGGGAGGTATTGGAGACCCTGAGGAGGGAGAGCTTGTATGCCAAGTTCTCCAAGTGTGAGTTTTGGTTGCGCGAGGTGCAATTCCTTGGACACCTCGTCAACCAGAACGGGATTCTGGTTGATCCGGCCAAGGTCGAGGCCGTGATGAGATGGGAGGTCCCGAAGTCTCCATCTGAGATTCGGAGCTTCCTGGGATTGGCAGGCTACTATCGGAGGTTTATCCAAGATTTCTCCAAGATAGCCGTACCCCTGACGCGACTGACGAAGAAAGCCGTGGTCTTTCGGTGGGGACCCGAGCAGCAGGCTGCGTTTGAGATGCTGAGACAAAAATTGTGTGAGGCGCTGATCCTAGCCCTGCCTGAGGGCGTAGAGGATTTTGTGGTTTACTGCGATGCGTCCACTTCGGGGTTTGGCGCAGTTCTGATGCAGAGGGGGCATGTCATTGCCTACGCTTCACGGCAGCTCAAGCCTCACGAGGCAAACTACCCGACGCACGATTTGGAGTTGGGGGCGGTGGTCTTTGCTCTCAAGATTTGGCGACATTACCTCTACGGGGTTCGGTGTACCATCTACACGGACCACAAGAGTTTGAGGTACCTCATGGACCAGCTGAATCTGAATATGAGGCAGCGGCGGTGGTTGGACGTGGTGAAGGATTATGATTGCGAGATCCTTTACCACCCGGGGAAGGCCAATGTGGTGGCCGATGCGCTTAGCCGCAAGACGGTGCCGATCAGGGACGTTTGTTTGAGGATGACCGTGGTGACTCCCCTATTGGAGCAGATTCGGGAGGCTCAACAGGAGGCTATCAAGGAGGAGCATCGGAAGAGCGAGCGTGTGGTGGGTCAGGTTTCCTCCTTTGATTATGATGGCAGAGGACTTTTGACACTACACCGTAGGGTGTGGGTGCCGTATCACGGTGGCGTGCGTCAGATTTTGATGGAGGAGGCGCACAAGTCCCGATTTTCTATTCATCCCGGGGCGACGAAGATGTATAGGGATCTTCGTCCGGATTACTGGTGGCCCTGCATGAAGCGGGATGTGGCATGGTACGTCGAGCGGTGTTTGACGTGCAGGAAGGTCAAGGCCGAACATCAGAGACCGCATGGCAAGATGCAGCCGTTGGACATCCCACTGTGGAAATGGGAAGATATCACGATGGATTTTATCACAAAGCTTCCCAGGACCGCACGTGGAGTGGATTCGATTTGGATCGTCGTGGATAGATTGACCAAGAGTGCTCACTTTATTCCAATCCAGGAGAGCATATCGGCCGAAAAATTGGCCGACATCTATATCAGGGAGATTGTGGCACGGCATGGAGTGCCAGTATCGGTAATCTCGGACAGGGATGTGCGTTTTACTTCCAGATTCTGGAAGAAATTCCATGACGAGTTGGGCACTCGTCTGCATTTCAGCACCGCCTTTCACCCGCAGACAGATGGTCAGAGTGAGCGGACCATCCAGACTTTGGAGGACATGTTGCGGGCGTGTGTGTTGGATTTCGGTGGTAGCTGGGATACCTATCTTCCTTTGGCTGAGTTCTCCTACAACAACAGCTATCACGCGAGTATTGACCGACCACTGTTCGAGATGTTGTATGGGCGGAAGTGCAGAACCCCGATATGTTGGGGTGAGGTTGGCCAGAGAGTCATGGGAAGCACCGAGGTGGTGCTAGAGACGACTGAGAGGATCCAGCAGGTTCGGAGCAGACTTCAGACTGCACAGAGTCGGCAGAAAAGCTACGCTGATAGACGTCGATCCGACTTGGAATTCCAAGTCGGGGATATGGTCCTCCTGAAAGTGTCGTCTTGGAAAGGTGTCATTCGATTCAGGAAGCGGGGCAAGTTGGGCCCAAGGTTCATCGGGCCGTTCAGGGTTGCAGCCCGGGTGGGCAAGGTGGCGTATAGGCTGGACCTGCCAGCCAAGCTCAGTCAGATCAACAGCACCTTTCATGTTTCGCAGCTGCGGAAGTGCCTGGTGGACGATTCAGCAGTAGTACCATTGGAGGATATTCAGGTTGATGACAGCTTAAATTACATTGAGCGCCCAGTCACGATACTTGACAGAAAGGCAAAGACGTTGAGAAACAAGAGGGTAGAACTAGTAAAGGTGCAATGGCAGCACCGCAAGGGTTCGGAGTGGACTTGGGAACCGATGGACGAGATGATGGAGCATTACCCCGAGCTGTTTCAGGACTGGGCAGCAGACTTCGAGGACGAAGTCTAAAATAAGTGGGGGAGATTTGTAGCACCTGGTTTCCGGTATGTGAATTTTATTTGAGTATTGCCCTATTTTAGCCTTGGACTCGGCGAGTCACAAGGTCCGACTCGCCGAGTAGGGACGAGGCCCAGGACACGTTTAAGTTGGCGACTCGGCGAGTCCATATCCCGGACTCGGCGAGTCACCGCTGTTGGATGAAACCCTAAGTTTCAGGGGTTTGCACCCTATTTAAACCTCATATCTGCCTCTTGCCAGCCCCCATTCACCCCCAGAGCTCCCAACCCTCGTCCTAACTCGTCCTAAGCTTGTTTCTTGTGAATTTGAGGCTCTTGTGTGGATTCTTGAAGGTTTTGAGGCAAGAAGGGGAAAGAGATCAAGAGGAAGGAGAGCCATCCAAGCATCATTGTGTTTTTCAGCGGTTTCATTGAGGTATATCTCGTTTTCCCCCTGTTTCTATGCTTAAGATTTCATTTAAGACACTCTTGAGCCATTCCCCAAGCTTGTTTGTGCTTAATGTTTCGTAATAAGTGGGTTGGCCTTTAGATCTAGGCAAGATTGAGCTCCAAGAGCTCAGATCTGTTAGCTTTATGGACCCATGTGGCTTGTTCATCCTAGATCTACCCTTTTTGAGGCATTTTGGACCCTAAAATCCATATTAGTGAAGATCCACACGTAAAGTTGGAAACTTTACGTATGATTCGTGTCTCAGAAGCCCAGATCTATGAATGGCATGGACTGTAATCAAACAAATCGGTGTATCTCGTGAATGCATGGCGACAACTCGGCGAGTCGTTCATGTGACTCGGCGAGTCGGCTCGCGAGTCACCGAATTGGTCCCTTTTAGACGTATCGAGTTGAGCCGTGAGTCACAGGGGGTGACTCGGTGAGTTGAAAGCTGGACTCACTCATGATAGGACTCGGCGAGTCAATGCCCTAACTCGGCGAGTCCAAGGCAATCTTCATAGATCAAGAACAGACTCGGCGAGTTGTTCATACAACTCGGCGAGTCTTAGCATATGTGTTCTTCGGATGAAGATGAACTCGACGAGTTGTTCATACAACTCGGCGAGTAGGATGAAGGAGTTGAATGACAGTTTAGAAGATGAACTCGTCGAGTCATAGCCCAACTCGACGAGTAGAATCAGGGACCCAGGACAATAGTTTGCTAGGGACTCGGCGAGTGGAGATCCACTCGGCGAGTCGGGTAAACTAAAAGTTAACTTCGATTTGACTTAGGGCTAGACCAGGGGTAAAATGGTCTTTTTACCCAAAGGACAGTTAGCAGTGTATGATTAAGTATATTGTGGGAATTACAGCCGGGGAGTTTCCGGAGCAGCAGCAGCAGTAGTAGGTGATCAATTCCCACACAGACCAGCAGCTATTTCGAGGTGAGTTTCCTTTCAGTAGTAACGGGTCTAAGGCACCAAGGCCGGCCCGTATAGATGAGACGTTAGTATTATAGTGTGGGCCGAGCCCGTATCTATTAGTCGAGTTGATTGTGATATATGCCAGTATGATAGAACTGTTACACTTGTTGTCTGTGTGATACTTGTATGATATGTGTTGACGGTTGGGTGTGGGCGAGGCCCGTATCTCTCCGAGAATGGAGTGTGGGCTAGGCCCGTATCTCCCAGGTAGCAAAGTGTGGGCGGGGCCCGTATCTTCACGAGTGTGGGCGGGGCCCGTATCTCTCAGAAAGTGAGGTGTGGGCGGGGCCCGTATCTTCACGAGTGTGGGCGGGGCCCGTATCTCCTAATTGCATGTTATTTGTTATATGTTGTATGGTATGGGGTATTATGGGGGAGCTCACTAAGCTTTGTGCTTATGGTTTCAGTTTTGGTTTCAAGTACCTCCTCAGCTAGGGGAAAGGAGCTGGCACGGTAGCAGCATGTCACACACACACTCTTCGGTTTCCACGTTTACGAGATTCACTGGGATTGTACTCTGATATTTGATGGGTTGTATGGTTTGATTATTAAAACATGGTTTGCGATGTGTTATGGCGTGATCAAACAATGTTTTTATTTACTAATGTTTTCTAAAAGTAATATTTTAAAATGAAATTTTTGGACATGAAAATTGGGTCGTTACAAGTTGGTATCAGAGCCCTGGTTTGAGGGATTCGGACACGCCTTTGGGAGTGTCTGAACTCAAATCGAGGGATTGAAAGATTTTCTAAAAGAAAATGTTCTCTAAAAACTCGGAAAAGAGTCATAAGAAAGAGCGAAGTGTGTGACGTGCGCGACCGGCCGAGCTTAAGTAAGTATTCCCCATAGTACCCATACAAGTTTATGTTATGTTTATCAGCTTACGTAGAACCGCATGCTAGAATAGGGCTAAAGATCTAGGAGTGATGCCTTATGTGCTTGCTTATGTGTTACAGCTTTATGAGTATTGCATGCTAGAATTGAGTAGACAGCAGTAGGATAGCCTGTTTAGGTTATGCCTGATAGTATGAGCTTAGCATCTTATGCTAGTGCCGTTTCTTGTTATAAGAATAGTTTTGGCTTGAGTCTGTTTCCCCTTAACCGAATGTTGCTTGCTTCGTGCTTGGTGGGGTTCTGAGTAATGGGAGTTAGCCACTAGGCGAACACGTCACACCACATGTAATCAGGTTTGAATAATCCCAAAGTACTGGAACTGGCCCTATTGCGCAGCTCTTGTTTGAGTCCAACCGTTGTAGGGACGGATCTTTTACTTGAAGGATTATCTAATCCTCATCACATGTGATGGTGTTTAGGTGGTGGCTAACTGGCATTATGAGGAGACCTACAGCAGCTGAGGACCAGTCGTGTTGAACTTGAGTTTTCCCTAGGGCAAGCCTAGGATGAGGATAGCAGGGAGTAGCAGTAGAAAAGGGGATATGGTGAAGTCGAGGAATTTCTCGGAGAAGGTACGGATAGATGTGGAAGGTAGTATGGGCCCGTACTACTGAAAGCAGAGGATCCGTACCCTAGCCGAGGAAGGCCAAGACGAGACCAAGGAACCTGTAAGTAGTTGAGATCCCTCAGAAAGTAGCAGTATCACTAATGATTATTATGATATTTTGCAGAATGGTGGTACTTCGACCGAGACCGATAGATGGCGGGTCGGGAGAGGGGTCAGGTTCGGGATCAGGCACCGAGCCAATTGATGAGAGGCTACGTGAGTTCATCACGTCGGAGATCACCAGGGGCATCCTTGAGTCGACCCCCATCCTCTTTGGGTCGATCAAGGAAGGGATTATGGAGTTGATGGAGGATCGCCTACGGGTATTCAGGAGCGATTTAGCCTCTAGCCAGTCAGGATCTCGCACACTGTCCTTCAAGGACTTCAGGGGCAGTGGTGCGCCGGATTTCCATGGGGTGAAGGACCCCATTGTCGCCAGGCGGTGGATTGCGGATATCGAGTCTGCCCAGTTGACTAGCTTCTGCCCCGAGGGGTCAAAGGTGAGGTACGCAGCAGGGTGTTTACGGGACCGAGCCTGGGATTGGTGGGAGTCAGTGGGTGACTCGTTGGGAGCCTCGGCTATCGAGGCAATGACCTGGTCGGACTTTGTGACTAGGTTCAGGGCAGAGTTTGCACCGGCGGTCGAGCTTCAGCAGCTGGCCAGGGAGTTTCTAGACATGAGGCAGACGATGGAGACTGTGGCGGAGATCACCGCCAAGTTCCGGGAGAGGGCTTTATTGGTGCCCCAGTATGCCGGTGACGAGGATATGAGGAGGACTCGTTGCCATGATATGCTACGAGCTGACATCCAGGAGCATAGCTTGCCCTACCCTGGACTCTATGATTGCCAGGGCTAGGGAGAGAGAGATAGATTTGGAGCACATCCGGAAACGGAAACTAGAGGACGGTCAGGCAGGAGGGGCTTCGGAGAAGAAGCCCAAGGGATCAGACGGTAGACCGAAAGGTCATTCAGGATCGAGCCGCTGCGGGAAATGCGGCAGGACGCACGTAGGGATATGTAGGATGGGATCAGGAGGCTGCTACAAGTGCAGCAAGACAGGGCACTTTAGCAGGGATTGTACTGCTCCAGTTTCAGCTATTCAGACATCCGAGTTGCTGTGTTTTCACTGCAACCAGAGGGGCCACAAGAAGGCCAATTGCCCCCAGTTGTCAGTTGCAGCGCCAGTGAAGGCGCCGGCTCCAGCGACCCTGCGGATCACGGATGGTCGGCAGGGCAAGGCAGAGGCTCCAGTAGTGAGGAGTCGGGCATTTCAGTTGACTGCCGAGGAGGCACGCGCCGCGCCCGAGGTGGTGACGGGTATGATTCTTTCCTTCTATCTTTTGTTTTATGTTGTTATGATATTGATATGTGCTCCGTGTGTATACATGTATATTAGGATCGTTCCATGTGAACGGCATTCCGGTTCAGGTATTGTTCGACTCGGGTGCATCCCGATCGTTCGTTTCTCTTGCTCTTAGCAAGAGATTTCATGAGACTTCAGGCGAGTTAGATTGCCCGTTAGAGGTAGAGATTGCTGACAATCGATCGATGCGAGCATCGATGGTGTTTCGAGATTGTGTTCTGCGACTGTTTGAGGAGCGTTACCTGGTAGACTTGGTTCCCATCCCATTGCGTGGGAACAAGGTGATTATTGGTATGGATTGGTTGAGCCCTAATGGGGCAGTGATAGATTGCGCGCAGCAGCTAGTGCGAGTCAGGACCCCAAGCGGGGGAGAGTTAGTGATTCATGGAGAGCGGCCGCAGTGTGGACCCACTGTATGTTCAGCAGCGAGGGCTAGGCGCTACCTTCAGCAGGGATGCGCGGGTTATGTTGCGTATGTGATGGATACCCGGGAGGCGGGTAAGGCGACCGTGAGCGAGGTCCCGGTGGTTCGAGATTTTGCAGATGTTTTCCCAGAGGAACTACCTGGGATACCTCCGGAGCGACAGGTGGAGTTCAGGATTGACCTCATTCCCGGTGTGGCTCCGATAGCCAAAGCACCGTATCGGTTGGCTCCTCCCGAGATGCAGGAGTTGTCTACGCAGCTGCAGGAGCTGCTAGACAAGGGATTTATTCGTCCGAGCAGTTCACCCTGGGGAGCCCCAATTCTGTTTGTAAGGAAGAAGGACGGGTCGCATCGGATGTGTGTAGATTATCGGGAGCTGAACAAGGTAACGGTGAAGAACCGATACCCGCTTCCGTGGATTGATGACCTATTTGACCAGCTTCAGGAAGCATCTTGGTTCTCCAAGATTGACTTGCGTTCAGGCTATCATCAGATGAGGGTCAGGGAGGAGGATATGCAGAAGACTGCGTTTTGAACGCGCTATGGTCATTACGAGTTCGTGGTGATGCCGTTTGGGCTCACCAATGCTCCTGCCGCATTCATGGACCTCATGAACCGCGTGTGTAGACCGATGCTGGATCGGTCTGTGATAGTCTTTATCGATAATATTTTGGTCTATTCCAAGACTCGGGAGGAACACGAGGAGCATCTGAGGGAGGTATTGGAGACCCTGAGGAGGGAGAGCTTGTATGCCAAGTTCTCCAAGTGTGAGTTTTGGTTGCGCGAGGTGCAATTCCTTGGACACCTCGTCAACCAGAACGGGATTCTGGTTGATCCGGCCAAGGTCGAGGCCGTGATGAGATGGGAGGTCCCGAAGTCTCCATCTGAGATTCGGAGCTTCCTGGGATTGGCAGGCTACTATCGGAGGTTTATCCAAGATTTCTCCAAGATAGCCGTACCCCTGACGCGACTGACGAAGAAAGCCGTGGTCTTTCGGTGGGGACCCGAGCAGCAGGCTGCGTTTGAGATGCTGAGACAAAAATTGTGTGAGGCGCTGATCCTAGCCCTGCCTGAGGGCGTAGAGGATTTTGTGGTTTATTGCGATGCGTCCACTTCGGGGTTTGGCGCAGTTCTGATGCAGAGGGGGCATGTCATTGCCTACGCTTCACGGCAGCTCAAGCCTCACGAGGCAAACTACCCGACGCACGATTTGGAGTTGGGGGCGGTGGTCTTTGCTCTCAAGATTTGGCGACATTACCTCTACGGGGTTCGGTGTACCATCTACACGGACCACAAGAGTTTGAGGTACCTCATGGACCAGCTGAATCTGAATATGAGGCAGCGGCGGTGGTTGGACGTGGTGAAGGATTATGATTGCGAGATCCTTTACCACCCGGGGAAGGCCAATGTGGTGGCCGATGCGCTTAGCCGCAAGACGGTGCCGATCAGGGACGTTTGTTTGAGGATGACCGTTGTGACTCCCCTATTGGAGCAGATTCGGGAGGCTCAACAGGAGGCTATCAAGGAGGAGCATCGGAAGAGCGAGCGTGTGGTGGGTCAGGTTTCCTCCTTTGATTATGATGGCAGAGGACTTTTGACACTACACCGTAGGGTGTGGGTGCCGTATCACGGTGGCGTGCGTCAGATTTTGATGGAGGAGGCGCACAAGTCCCGATTTTCTATTCATCCCGGGGCGACGAAGATGTATAGGGATCTTCGTCCGGATTACTGGTGGCCCTGCATGAAGCGGGATGTGGCATGGTACGTCGAGCGGTGTTTGACGTGCAGGAAGGTCAAGGCCGAACATCAGAGACCGCATGGCAAGATGCAGCCGTTGGACATCCCACTGTGGAAATGGGAAGATATCACGATGGATTTTATCACAAAGCTTCCCAGGACCGCACGTGGAGTGGATTCGATTTGGGTCGTCGTGGATAGATTGACCAAGAGTGCTCACTTTATTCCAATCCAGGAGAGCATATCGGCCGAAAAATTGGCCGACATCTATATCAGGGAGATTGTGGCACGGCATGGAGTGCCAGTATCGGTAATCTCGGACAGGGATGTGCGTTTTACTTCCAGATTCTGGAAGAAATTCCATGACGAGTTGGGCACTCGTCTGCATTTCAGCACCGCCTTTCACCCGCAGACAGATGGTCAGAGTGAGCGGACCATCCAGACTTTGGAGGACATGTTGCGGGCGTGTGTGTTGGATTTCGGTGGTAGCTGGGATACCTATCTTCCTTTGGCTGAGTTCTCCTACAACAACAGCTATCACGCGAGTATTGACCGACCACTGTTCGAGATGTTGTATGGGCGGAAGTGCAGAACCCCGATATGTTGGGGTGAGGTTGGCCAGAGAGTCATGGGAAGCACCGAGGTGGTGCTAGAGACGACTGAGAGGATCCAGCAGGTTCGGAGCAGACTTCAGACTGCACAGAGTCGGCAGAAAAGCTACGCTGATAGACGTCGATCCGACTTGGAATTCCAAGTCGGGGATATGGTCCTCCTGAAAGTGTCGTCTTGGAAAGGTGTCATTCGATTCAGGAAGCGGGGCAAGTTGGGCCCAAGGTTCATCGGGCCGTTCAAGGTTGCAGCCCGGGTGGGCAAGGTGGCGTATAGGCTGGACCTGCCAGCCAAGCTCAGTCAGATCAACAGCACCTTTCATGTTTCGCAGCTGCGGAAGTGCCTGGTGGACGATTCAGCAGTAGTACCATTGGAGGATATTCAGGTTGATGACAGCTTAAATTACATTGAGCGCCCAGTCACAATACTTGACAGAAAGGCAAAGACGTTGAGAAACAAGAGGGTAGAACTAGTAAAGGTGCAATGGCAGCACCGCAAGGGTTCGGAGTGGACTTGGGAACCGATGGACGAGATGATGGAGCATTACCCCGAGCTGTTTCAGGACCGGGCAGCAGACTTCGAGGACGAAGTCTAAAATAAGTGGGGGAGATTTGTAGCACCTGGTTTCCGGTATGTGAATTTTATTTGAGTATTGCCCTATTTTAGCCTTGGACTCGGCGAGTCACAAGGTCCGACTCGCCGAGTAGGGACGAGGCCCAGGACACGTTTAAGTTGGCGACTCGGCGAGTCCATATCCCGGACTCGGCGAGTCACCGCTGTTGGATGAAACCCTAAGTTTCAGGGGTTTGCACCCTATTTAAACCTCATATCTGCCTCTTGCCAGCCCCCATTCACCCCCAGAGCTCCCAACCCTCGTCCTAACTCGTCCTAAGCTTGTTTCTTGTGAATTTGAGGCTCTTGTGTGGATTCTTGAAGGTTTTGAGGCAAGAAGGGGAAAGAGATCAAGAGGAAGGAGAGCCATCCAAGCATCATTGTGTTTTTCAGCGGTTTGATTGAGGTATATCTCGTTTCCCCCCTGTTTCTATGCTTAAGATTTCATTTAAGACACTCTTGAGCCATTCCCCAAGCTTGTTTGTGCTTAATGTTTCGTAATAAGTGGGTTGGCCTTTAGATCTAGGCAAGATTGAGCTCCAAGAGCTCAGATCTGTTAGCTTTATGGACCCATGTGGCTTGTTCATCCTAGATCTACCCTTTTTGAGGCATTATGGACCCTAAAATCCATATTAGTGAAGATCCACACGTAAAGTTGGAAACTTTACGTATGATTCGTGTCTCAGAAGCCCAGATCTATGAATGGCATGGACTGAAATCAAAAAAATCGGTGTATCTAGTGAATGCATGGTGACGACTCGGCGAGTCGGCTCGCGAGTCACCGAATTGGTCCCTTTTAGACGTATCGAGTTGAGCCGTGAGTCACAGGGGGTGACTCGGTGAGTTGAAAGCTGGACTCACTCATGATAGGACTCGGCGAGTCAATGCCCTGACTCGGCGAGTCCAAGGCAATCTTCATAGATCAAGAACAGACTCGGCGAGTTGTTCATACAATTCGGCGAGTCTTAGCATATGTGTTCTTCGAATGAAGATGAACTCGACGAGTTGTTCAACAACTTGGCGAGTAGGATGAAGGAGTTGAATGACAGTTTAGAAGATGAACTCGTCGAGTCATAGCCCAACTCGATGAGTAGAATCAGGGACCCAGGACAATAGTTTGCTAGGGACTCGGCGAGTGGAGATCCACTCGGCGAGTCGGGTCAACTAAAAGTTAACTTCGATTTGACTTAGGGCTAGACCAGGGGTAAACTGGTCTTTTTACCCAAAGGACAATTAGCAGTGTATGATTAAGTATATTGTGGGAATTACAGCCGGGGAGTTTCCGGAGCAGCAGCAGCAGTAGTAGGTGATCAATTCCCACACAGACCAACAGCTATTTCGAGGTGAGTTTCCTTTCTGTAGTAACGGGTCTAAGGCACCAAGGCCGGCCCGTATAGATGAGACGTTAGTATTATAGTGTGGGCCGAGCCCGTATCTATTAGTCGAGTTGATTGTGATATATGCCAGTATGATAGAACTGTTACACTTGTTGTCTGTGTGATACTTGTATGATATGTGTTGACGGTTGGGTGTGGGTGAGGCCCGTATCTCTCCGAGAATGGAGTGTGGGCTAGGCCCGTATCTCCCAGGTAGCGAAGTGTGGGCGGGGCCCGTATCTTCACGAGTGTGGGCGGGGCCCGTATCTCTCAGAAAATGAGGTGTGGGCGGGGCCCGTATCTTCACGAGTGTGGGCGGGGCCCGTATCTCCTAATTGCATGTTATTTGTTATATGCTGTATGGTATGGGGTATTATGGGGGAGCTCACTAAGCTTTGTGTTTACGTTTTCAGTTTTGGTTTCAGGTACCTCCTCAGCTAGGGGAAAGGAGCTGGCACGGTAGCAGCATGTCACACACACACTCTTCGGTTTCCGCATTTACGAGATTCACTAGGATTGTACTCTGATATTTGATGGGTTGTATGGTTTGATTATTAAAACATGGTTTGCGATGTGTTATGGCGTGATCAAACAATGTTTTTATTTACTAATGTTTTCTAAAAGTAATATTTTAAAATGAAATTTTTGGACATGAAAATTGGGTCGTTACAATTTTATCATAAATTACGTGCTATGTGTGCATATTGTCTGAATACTTGCTGTTTATGCTGGTCAAAGATTTTTATACATGTTTTAAATGATGTAAACTGTATAAAGTATTTTATATCTACAAAATATGTTGGGTAAAACATGGGTAGATGAATGATGAGGGATAAAAGCTGAAATAGAGGAACATTAGTAGCATGGACCTAGTGCCCTATAGGTATACATTGACAGCAGTGGACCTAGTACCCTATAGATGAGCACTAGCAGCTGCGCCACAACCCTCAGATGTTTTAGATCTACGGTAAACGTCCTAGCAGCTGCGCTGTAAGGACAGTATCGGTAACTGTGCCTAATAGGGAGCCTTATGACCATGATAGTAGCGTTTAAAGGTCAATACCGACAGAAGCGCCTCATAGAAAATGTCCTAATTCTAGCAGCTGCGCCTAAGTGACAATATTAGCAGCTGCGCTTGACCAATGTGTCATTGGCAACAATGGACTTCATGTTGTTTCCTTAGGATGACCATTAGGAATGAATGAATGAGAAATAGCTGATTCTTAGGGTAGATTTTTAAGAATAAAGAAGATAATGGGGATGGGTAATTGGGTTGATTGTTTGAATATTTAAACATAATAATTATATTATTGTGGGTTGAAAACCCTATGTACTCACCAGGTTTCCCCACCTGACCCACTCAGTTTATTTATATCACAGGTATTGATATGAATTCACATTATGTGACATCCCCAAAATCTCGGCCAGAAAAGACCGATTTTCATTTATGCTTTTAAAATAATTTCAGAGTAAATCCTTTTGATTTGAAAGAGTTGCGGAATTTGTTCCCAAAAACAAAACATGATAAAACAATGTTTACCAAAGCATTTCATAAAAGAAATGTATTTTCATTATATAATCAAAATCGGGGTGTCGTGTTCCGATACAGACCCATAAGCATAAACGATAACATTACAAGTCATTCAACAAATATATACATATACAGACTTGTAAACAAAACAACTTGATGGTTCATCCATGTTACGCCCTCGCGCCACTTCTTGTAATACAAATAAAACTGAGTGGGTCAGGCTTGGGAGCCTGGTGAGCATATAGGTTTTTCAACCCACAATAAATAAATAAATAAATTTTCATCAACCAACAATAACCCAATTACCCATTCTCGTTATTCTCACTTTACGTCCCTAAAATAACTAACACAAGGGGCCTAGTTTAAGAATATTTCATCGGGGTGGAAACACATGCTTCGGGGGTTCCTCAGCAATATAAGTCAAATAAGGCAACCATGAGGGGGATGGAATACAACGAATGAACACCCAAGTTCATTAACACCTACATGTTATGAGCCTGCTAGCGTTCCACTGGACTGTCTAGAAAAGTCCGTGGTCGTCATCTAAATTCTGCTAGATGACTAGATCCAAAACAACATCGAGGCCTATCATCGGTTTATTACACACCAACTATCTACCCATGTTCTACCCAACATATTAGTAGATAAAATATACATTTTTATACATAGTTTCAAAACCTGTATAGCATGCTCAATCAATACATTTTCCACATAACAGATGAGGCACACAAACATAACACGTATTTCGTAGAGAAATAATAAGATCTATAAGATAGAAGAAAGTGAATATACATTCACACACATAACAACAAAATATACACATAACATGTATTTCGTATAAAATACTTCATAATTATGCGTTAGAAGAAAGTAACTACACACTCACTTGATCAGAAGATGATTGGACAGCACTTCGGCTCGTAGAAGTAGTAATCCTCAGCAGATCTGGAAGATCTCTACAAAAATCGAACTTCTCGCAGGTAGAGCTTCGGCTCAGGAACCGCACTTCTCGGGATCTTTGGGATCTCGGGACTTGCTTCGGGGCACAAGAATAATACCGGGGCTTCGGGGTACTTCTGGCAAAAGAGCCGGCTGCCCTCGCATCCTATTTATAGGAGGGTGAGGCCTCGGAGTACGCGGTCGTACTACGGTACGCGGGGCGTACTGCCTCGATTCGTAAGCGCATGCGTCATCCGAAGAACTCGAGTGCGAGTGTCGACATACCTTGGGTACGCGTGGCGTACTTCGGATGAGTCCGGTGACTCCTCTTCGGATAATGCCGGATTTAATAATTAAATTTGATTATTAATTATTTAATAAACTTCGAAAATTCATATCTTCTTCATACGAACTCCGTTTTCGACGTTCTTTATATCCACACGAAGGTGAGACTACGCTCTACACTTTCGTTTAGACTTCGTCAGCTAATTTTGACTTTATTTTTATTATTTATTTTTAATAGGCCGGGACAGAAAATTTCGTTATAAATTCATAACTTCTTCGTTTGACGTCCGTTCTCGCCTAACTTTTTATCGCTTCGATACTAACAACGAGATCTTCGATTCTCGTTTAGATCACTAAGGCTAAATATTGATCTAATGTAAATTTCACTTTTTACGTCATTCAGCGTTGCCGGTTCTGTCGCGAAACTTGGACAGGTCATAACTTCTTCGTTATAACTCGGATTTCGGCATTCTTTATATCTTCAGAAACCTTGTTTCAACTACTACAACATTATCCAAAGATATCAAGTTTATTTTACACTTAAATTTTGACCCTTATTTTAATTCTTAATTAATCAAACCACATAATTAAGCAATTAAGCACAAAACACATAATACTCAAATAATACACTTCTATTATTTCAAAACGGGTTACAAAGGTTAACCTAGACTATTATATCATCATTAATGATAGGCCCAGAAACACAGGCGTTAGAATTCTCTCCACCTTAGAATGATTCCGTCCTCGGAATCACACATCAATAAACAAATGCGGATAGCGACCCATCATGTCACTCTCCGTCTCCCAGGTGAGATTCGGCCCATTCGTGTGTTTCCATCGGACAAGCACTAACTCGACCATCTTGCGTCGCAACTTCTTAGTCTTTCGGTCAACAATTGCCTATGGTTCTTCAATCAACCTTTTGTTCTCATCGATTCTCAACTCCGAAAGTGGAATCATGTCGGGAACTTCCCCCGTGAACTTCCGTAAATAACACACATGAAAAGTGTTATGAATTCCATTCAGTTTTTCTGGTAGTTCGAGCTTGTAAGCTTGTATCCCAATCCTCTGAAGAACTTTAAACGGTCCAATAAACCTCGGACTTAATTTTCCCCTTTTTTCCAAATCTTATAAACCCCTTCCACGGCGAGACTTTAAGAAAAACCGAATCCCCAACTTCAAAAGTCATCGGTCTTCGCTTTTTGTCAACATAGCTCTTTTGACGATCCTGAGCAGCTAACATTCCTTCCGTAATTATTTTCAACTTTTCAGCAGTTTGATGAACCAACTCCGATCCCATAAACTGCTTTTCCCCAGCCTCAAGCAAACAAGATGGCGTACGACACTTTTGTCCATACAAAGGTTGGTAAGTTGCCATCTTAATGCTCGAGTGAAAACTATTATTATAGGAAAATTCTACCAATGGTAAATGTTCATCCCAATTACCTAGGAATTCCAAGGTACATGCTCTCAACATATCTTCAAGTATTTGTATCGTTCTTTCACTCTGACCATCAGTCTGCGAATGGTAAGCTGTACTTAAACATAACTTGGTACCCATTTCCTCTTGTAGACTTTTCCAAAACCTTGAGGTGAAACGGCTATCACGATCCGATACAATCGTTAACGGAACACCGTGAAGCCTCACAATTTCTTTCACGTAAGAATTTGCAAGCTTTTCCATAGACCATTTCTCCTTGGCTGCTATGAAATGTGCACTCTTAGTGAATTGATCAACGACCACCCATATCATGTCGTGACCATTCTTTGTTCTGGGCAATTTAGTGACAAAATCCATAGCAATGTCTTCTCACTTACCCATAGGCACATGCAATGGTTCTAAACTCCCGTACGGTTTCTGATGTTGTGTCTTGACTCTTGCACAAGTCACACACTCAGCCACATACTTTGCAACATCAAGCATCATCGTCGGCCACCAGTAGTAGGGTTTTAGGTCCCTATACATTTTTGTGCTACCGGGATGAATCGAGTACATGGTTTTCTGAGCTTCTTCCATCAGAAGATCCCTGAATCCTCCTGTCTTAGGTATCCAAATCCGATCCTGGAACACCTTCAGTCCATGACTGTATAGACCGAACACCAACGTTTTGCCCAAACGTTCCTCCTTTCGGTCATTCTTCTCAGAAGCTTCACTTTGAGTTTTCTTTATACTTTCCAAAATAGTCGAGACAACTTCAATTCTCAACGCTCTTGGCCTTTTTCTCTCAACATTGACTTTCCGACTGAGAGCATCAGCAACAACATTAGCTTTACTGGGATGGTAAAGTATCTCATAGTCTTAGTCCTTGAGTAACTCTAGCCAGCATCGTTGCCTCATATTTAACTCTTTCTGATTGAAGAGATATTGGAGACTCTTATGATCAGGGAAAAGTTTGCACTTCGTGCCATAGAGGTAATGCCTCCAGATTTTTAGAGCGAAAACTACCGCTGCCAACTCCAAATCATGAGTCGGGTAATTCTTTTCATGCTCCTTCAACTGTCGAGACGCATATGCTATCACATTTTCTCTTTGGGTTAAAACACAACCCAATCCAACACCAGACGCATCGCTATAAACAACGAAGTCTTAGACTCCATCGGGTAGAGAAAGTATCGGTGCCTCGCATAGCTTCTTCTTTAGCTTCTCGAATGCTTCTTTATGCTTCTCACTCCAAGCATAAGTAGCTCCTTTGTGGGTCAAAGCTGTCAACGGAGTAGCAATCGAAGAAAAACCTTGGATAAACCTTCGGTAATATCCGACTAATCCTAAAAGGCTTCGGATCTCTGTGGGACTTTTTGGTTGTTCCCACTTCATTACAGCTTCAATCTTTGCTGGATCAACCATTATCCCTTCTTGGTTGACCACGTGACCCAAGAATTGGACTTCACGAATCCAAAAATCACATTTGGAGAACTTAGCATACAACTTCTCCTGATTCAAGACTTCTAACACTTCTCGCTAGTGTCTGCCATGCTCTTCCTGGCTTTTCGAGTAAATCAGAATGTCATCTATGAACACTATCACAGATTTATCAAGGAACAGATTACAAACTCTGTTCATTAAATCCATGAATGCTTCTGGAGCATTGGTTAGTCCAAACGACATAACCAAAAACTCATAGTGTCCATATCGGGTTCTGAATGCAGTCTTCTCTATATCCTGCTCTCTTACTTTCAGCTGATGATATCCTGACCTAAGATCGATCTTCGAGAAATAGCTCGAACCTTGCAATTGATCAAATAGGTCATCAATCCTCGGCAACGGATATCTATTCTTTATTGTTGCCTTATTCAGCTCTCGGTAATCGATGCACATCCTCATGCTTCCATCTTTCTTCTTCACGAATAACACCGGAGCTCCCCAGGGTGATGAACTAGGTCTAATGAAACCTTTGTCTAATAACTCCTGAAGTTGCATCATCAACTCCTTCATCTCCGTCGGTGCTAATCGATAAGGTGCTTTTGCAATTGGCGTTGTTCCGGGCAACAAGTCAATACGAAATTCCACTTGTCGATCAGCCGGTAATCCAGGAAGATCTTCGGGAAATACTTCCGGATAATAACACACCACTAGAATACTCTGCATCACCTTCTTTTCCTTCTTAGAATCAATCACGAATGCTAAATATGATGTACATCCCTTGGTCAAACACTTTCTAGCTTTCATTAGGGAAATGATTCCAGAATTCACTCGGTGTTTGTCCCTATACACCATAAACAAATCATTCCCAGGCGGGTTTACTTTAACTATCTTCTTCTTGCACAATATCTCGGCATCATTGGCACTAAGCCAATCCATTCCCAACATGATGTCGAAACCATTAAGTTCGATAGGTAATAATTCTTCGTGAAACTTATTCCCATTAGGGTCCATTAAGATGTTTTTCATATGATGGCTAACATGTACAAACTTGCCACTAGCAACTTTGACTAATAAAGCATTATCTAGTCTATCAACAGGCAAAGCTAGTTTTCTACCAAATTCATGCGATATAAGGGAGTAGTTGGCTCCAGAATCAAATAAAATTTGGGCAGGCAATGTGTTTACGAGAAAGGTACCTGAAGCGACATCAGCTTCATCTTTAGCAGCTTCCAGTGTCATCTGGAATGCTCTTGCCTTCAACTTTGGTGGAATGTTGGGCTTAGCTGCCTCCTTCTTCTTCGGACAGTCTTTCAAAATGTGCCCCTCTTCATTACAACCAAAACACATCCTTTTGTTGTTCGAACATTCATTGGAAAAATGTTCAACCTTCCCGCACTTGTAGCAGGTTACATCCTCGCTACATTTCCCAAAGTGCTTTTTCTTACACATATCACACCACTTCGCTTCGCCTCCTTTTCCTCCAAACTTTTTCGAATCAGATTTCGAAAATTTGCCTTTCTTACCGGAACCAGATGTTCCCTCAAACTTTCTCTTCCCACCAACGTCAATCTTGTTGGTGGTTCTCCCCTTAATCATGTTCTCAACAGACTTGGCAGCCCAAATAGCTGCCTCTAGAGTATGTGCCTGACGTACTGGCACCTCGTACTCCCATGGGAATCCCTTCGCATACCGGTCCACCTTTATCAGCTCTTCTGGAACGATACGCAAGGAAAACTCCATCTTATCGGTGAAGTTATTGGTGTATTCATCAACTGACATGCTGCCTTTTTTCAATGTCAGAAACTTTTTCTCTAGTTCCAATAGATTTTGAGCTGAGCAGAACTTGCGCTTGAACTGCACTAAGAACTCTTCCCATGTCAATTGCAGTGGCTCATTTAGGCTTAAAGTCTTCCCTAGAGTGTTCCACCAACGAACGGCTCCACCTCGGAACTGACGTACTGTGAACGTGGTCTGCAACTTGCCTTTGCAGCCACAAGTCATGAAGGCCAATTCCATTTCTGAGACCCAATCCATAACTCCAATCGGATCCTCCTTTCCATTAAAGGTCGATGGTTTGCAAGTTAGAAAGTCCTTGTACTTGCATCCCATTCCATCATGGTTGTTTTGCCTAACTATTGGTGGGTTGGCTTGACCAACAGACCCACTGAAGTTTCCACCTTCCGAGTGCCCTTCATTTAATTCGGGCTCTTCCACGCGAATTGACAGTTCTTCACGATTCTGTTGAAGCAACCGCCTAGTTTCATCCATCTGACAATCCAACATTGCTTGAATCATCATTTGCACACCAGCCATGGTTATTGGCTCAGGTGCTTCTACTATGACAGGTCTTTGTTCAATCACTAGTGGTTGATTCCAGTTTTCATCAGCATTTCCAACTCCACTTCTTGTTCTCACCATTTTTGATCTACACACCGAATAAGGTGAAATTAGATCCTCATTCACGACAGATATTCAGATCATCCTTATCACTCATAAACGTTTACATGCTAGTTCTAATATCGTAGACATACGCTTAGAATCCTACACACATAAAGTTTCTAGATCCGGTCGGCAACAGACCATAGATCCGAACAAATAATATCATATATGGCAACATATAACATTTAGCACATAAAACATTTTAGGCAACTTTCCTAAAATAAACTAGTGCTCGTGTCTAAAATATAACAGACACACATCTCAAGATTTCACTTAGCATTCTAAGTTTAAGTCTAGAAATCCTACAAATTCCTAGTTCGCTTAAACTACTGGTCTGATACCAACTGTGACATCCCCAAAATCTCGGCCATAAAAGACCGATTTTCATTTATGCTTTTAAAATAATTTTAGAGTAAATCCTTTTGATTTGAAAGAGTTACGGAATTTGTTCCCAAAAACAAAACATGATAAAACAATGTTTACCAAAGCATTTCATAAAATAAATGTATTTTCATTATATAATCAAAACTCGGGGTGTCATGTTCCGATACAGACCAATAAGCATAAACGATAACATTACAAGTTATTCAACAAATATATACATATACAGACTTGTAAACAAAACAACTTGATGGTTCATCCATCTTACGCCCTCGCGCCACTTCCTGTAATACAAATAAAACTGAGTGGGTCAGGCTTGGGAGCCTGGTGAGCATATAGGGTTTTCAACCCACAATAAATAATTAAATTAATTTTCATCAACCAACAACAACCCAGTTACCCATTCCTGTTATTGTCACTTTATGTCCCTAAAATAACTAACACAGGGGACCTAGTCTAAGAATATTTCATCGGGGTGACAACACATGCTTTGGGGGTTCCTCAACAGTATAAGTCAAATAAGGCAACCATGAGGGGGATGGAATACAGCGAATGAACACCCAAGTTCATTAACACCTACAGGTTATGAGCCTGCTAGCATTCCACTGGACTGTCTAGAAAATTCCGTAGTCATCATCTAAATTCTGCTAGATGACTGGATCCAAAACAACATCGAGGCCTATCATCTGTTTATTACACACCAACTATCTACCCATGTTCTACCCAACATATTAGTAGATAAAATATACATTTTTATACATAGTTTCAAAACTTGTATAGAATGCTCAATCAATACATTTTCCACATAACAGATGAGGCACACACACATAACACGTATTTCGTAGAGAAATAATCAGATCTATAAGATAGAAGAAAGTGAATATACATTCACACACATAACAACAAAATATACACATAACACGTATTTCGTATAAAATACTTCATAATTATGCGTTAGAAGAAAGTAACTACACACTCACTTGATCAGAAGATGATTGGAGAACACTACGGCTCGTAGAAGTAGTAATCCTCAGCAGATCTGGAAGATCTCTACAAAAATTGAACTTCTCGCGGGCAGAGCTTCGGCTCGGGAACCGCACTTCTCGGGATCTTCGGGATCTCGGGACTTGCTTCGAGGCTCGAGAATAATACCGGGGCTTCGGGGTACTTCTGGCATGCAAATCGATGCAAAACGAGAGAGAGAAGGGAGAAAAATGTCAAAAAAGCCGGCTGCCCTCGCATCCTATTTATAGGAGGCTGAGGCCTCGGAGTACGCGGAGCGTACTGCCTCGGTTCGTAAGCGCATGCGTTATCCGAAGAACTCGAGTGCGAGTGTCGACATACCTTGGGTACGCGGGGCGTACACGAGTATGCGGGGCGTACTTCGGATGAGTCCGATGACTCTTCTTCAGATAATGCCGGATTTAATAATTAAATTTAATTATTAATTATTTAATAAACTTCGAAAAATTCATATCTTCTTCATACGAACTTCGTTTTCGACGGTCTTTATATCCACGCGAAGGTGAGACTATGCTCTACAACTTTCGTTTAGACTCCGTTGGCTAATTTTGACTTTATTTTTATTATTTATTTTTAATAGGACGGGACAGAAAATTTCGTTATAAATTCATAACTTCTTCGTTTGACGTCCGTTCTCGCCTAAGTTTTTATCGCTTCGATACTAACAACGAGATCTTCGATTCTCGTTTAGATCACTAAGGCTAAATATCGCTCTAACGTAAATTTCACTTTTTACATCATTCAGCGTTGCCGGTTCTGTCGTGAAACTTCGACAGGTCATAACTTCTTCGTTATAACTCGGATTTCGGCATTATTTATATCTTCGGAAACCTTGTTTCAACTACTACAACATTATCCAAAGATATAAAGTTTATTTTACACTTAAATTTTGACGCTTATTTTTATTCTTAATTAATCAAACCACATAATTAAGCAATTAAGCACAAAACACATAATACTCAAATAATACACTTCTATTATTTCAAAACGGGTTACAAAGGTTAACCTAGACTATTATATCATCATTAATGACAGACCTAGAAACACAGGCGTTACACATTACGCTAAGAGATTTAAAAGAGATGTAGATCACTAGTCTAAATAAATGTAAGTTATGTTTATGCTTATGTTTCCGTATTGACGATGACATCCCAAATGTTTTAAAAGTAAATAAAAAATATATTTCTTCAGAAATGCTTTGATAACGCAATTATCATGTTTTTCTGGGAGCAAATTCCGCAACATTTTTATTAAAAGAGATACTCTGATTTTTATAAAGCATAAACAAAATCGATCTTTCTGGCCATGAAAAATGGGGATGTCACAGTTGGTATCAGAGCATTAGTTTAAGCGAACTAGGAATATGGATTTATTTCTAGACTTAAACTTAGAATTCTAAGCAATCATGGTGAGGAGTATGTCTTAGGTAATACACCTGAATAGACACACGCGCTAGCTTATTTAGGGAAAATGCCTAACATGCTTTTATGTGCTAAATGATTTATGATGCTTTATGATGCTAAATGTATAATCGGATCTATGGTCTGTTGCAGACCGGATCTGAAAATTTTATGTGCTTAGGTTTATAAACGTTTAATTACGATATTAGAACTGGCATGTAACTTTTCGGAGTAGTAAGGAGGATTACACGTCTAAATCTTCTTTATCTATATTCTCGTCTTGATGCACTGAACGCATGCTTTTGTGAACGTAACATCATGGTGAAGGCCGGTAGTAAATTGTGTAAATGGTGGAAATGAAAAGGCTTATGATAGTGAATGACATCTATCGGAAGATATCATAAGAATGGTATCTTTCCTTTAGAATATGTATGGTAAAATAACAATGTGTTTAGAAGAGTACAATACGTCCAAAGTACATCTTCGATCGGCGGGATGATGGAACGATTGGTGTAATTCCTGAAGTTGTCCCATCGTATGGAGTTTCCACCACCAACCGAGTTGAAGTAGAATTAATGATTGAACATACACATGGAAGAAGGCCTAGTAGAGTCTAGGGAAATTTTTATGATTGTTTGGACACATTTATATGTGTTAAAATTTGTTTTTTGTTGTGATAATGACTTGGAAAACTGCGAGACAATACTTGGGACGAGTATGAGTAGGTGTGAATGGTAGTAGAGGCCTATACTACCGGAAGCACAGGACTCACACTTGGATCAGGGAAAGTCACAAGGTTACCAAGAATCTAGTAATTGATTTCGTTTTATTCAAGTATGTCGTTACCATTGTTTCGGTAATGACTAAGAAAATTGTTGTTATCCCGACCCTAGTGGTCATATCACGTTGAGTCCAACTAGATGAGTAGGTTATGTGGTTCAGAGAACCAAGTTTGATGTAGCGTCCGACTTAAACCAAACGATTGAAATCAAAGTGATCAATAGAAGTATCACGCTCGTTGTTAAAGAAGTTGGTAGCTAGAAATGCTACATATTAAAGTGTGATTGTATCACATTAGAAAATGAAGGAAGACATAGTCTATTTTAGAATTTAACTCTAAGATACCTGAGTCTAAACGTGCATCACATGATGATAGGTCATAATTTGTTGTCTAACCTGAGGTAGAGAGCAGGTGCACGATCAAGTACTGCTTACAGTCAATAACTCTAAGAGATAGACTTGAAGGAATAAAGATGTTATAATTATTACCTAGGGTGAAGAGATGACGTATGGAGTCATTATACGATCCCTGTTTCATTGATGATTCCGGGACGTAATCATCCTAAGGGGGAGATAATTGTAACGCCCGTAGATCCGGGCTAGTCAATTTAGAGGCAATAGGGGTCGAAAATGACTTTTCAAAAAAATATTATTTAGAATAAATAATCTTAACCAATTTTTAGAATATGTCACAAGGTTTCCATACATATAAAGAACGCCGAAATCCAAGTTATAACGAAGAAGTTATGGCCCGTCGAAGTTTCGCGATGGAACCGGCACGGCATCGGGAAGCGTAAAAAGTGAATTTACGATGGAGGAATTTTTAGCATTAGTGATCTAAACTAAAGTCATAGAATATGTTAAACCGAGAAAATCCATAAAAAGAACGCCCAAATCTGACTTCGTATGAAGAAATGATTTTTCTAAGATTCGGCTTAGTAGTGCACGACCCGAAACTCGAATTTTAGTTCGAGCAGTTTTTGACTTACGCGACCTAAATGAGAGTTGAAGATCTCATTAATAGGAACTCAACGGTAAAAAGATAGACGAAAACGGAGTCCGTATGAAGAAGTTATGAATTCTTCGCGGTCATTTAACAGTCTAAACGCCTCCTACTGATAATTTTGAGATCAGTCGAGAATTAGCCAATGGAGTCTAAATGAAAGTTGTAGATCTTCATTTTACCTACACGTTGAGAAAAAGAACGTCGAAAACGAAGCTCGTATGCGAGAGTTATGATTTTTCTAAGTTTAAAGGCTGATGTGCAATAGGAGGTGACGTGGCACCACCAGAATTGGACACGTGGCACCACCAGAAGGCTGCCACATGCCCCAAATCGGTGAGTAGGTCCTCCTACTCGGTGAGTCCATCAAGAATTCAGCCTATAAATAGAGGTGTCGGGCATTCACTTCTCTTCACACCTCTCCAACATTCTTTGTCTCTCTAGCCTCCTAAACCCCCCCCCCCCCCCCCTAAAGCCTAGGTAAATCCCCTAGCACCTGAAGGAAGCCCCGAGGCTCCCAGAGTCCCGAGAAAAAGGGTCTTTCGGCTCGGAAACACTGCTCCAGCAAAGCCCGATTTTCGAGAAAACCCGCTGTAAGTGAGCTACGCCTACCCTATCTTTAGCATAGCTTATGTTTCGATATAGTAATGTTATTAGGACCTTAAAATAATTATTAGGGCTATTATTATGAGTTATATTGAGTGTTATTTAATGTTTATATAATAATAATAATAATAATAATAATAATAATAATAATAATAATAATAATAATAATAATAGCTAGACTATTAATTTTTCGCGGTTGTCGTTACACTAAACTCTAGTGGTAATGATACTAGGTTTTGTCTGAGGGAAATTGTTTTAACAGTAACGAAGTGTTGTCCGAGTACCAAGTCATCACCTTATCAGGTGAGTGCATGGTCCCTTTCAAATTACACATAGATATGAAGTATTTTATTATAAATTACGTGCTATGTGTGCATATTGTCTGAATACTTGCTGTATATACTGCTGAAAGATTTTTATACATGTTTTAAATGATGTAAACTGTATAAAGTATTTTATATCTACAAAATATATTAAGTAAAACATGGGTAGATGAATGATGAGGGATAAAAGCTGAAATAGAGGAACATTAGTACCATGGACCTAGTGCCCTATAGGTATACATTGGCAGCAGTGGACCTAGTACCCTATAGATGAGCACTAGCAGCTGTGCCACAACCCGCAAATGATTTAGATCTACGGTAAACATCCTAGCAGCTGCGCTCTAAGGACAGTATCGGTAGCTGCGCTTAATAGGGAGCCTTATGACAATGACAATAGCGTTTAAAGGTCAATACTGGTAGAAGCGCCTCATAGAAAATGTCCCAATTCTGGCAGGTGCGCCTAAGTGACAATATTAGCAGCTGCGCTTGACCAATGTGTCATTGGCAACAATGGACTTCATGTTGTTTCCTTAGGATGACCCTTAGGAATGAATGAATGAGAAATAGCTTATTCTTAGGGTAGACCCTTAAGAATAAAGAAGATAATGAGGATGGGTAATTGGGTTGATTGTTTGAATATTTAAACATAATAATTATATTATTGTGGGTTGAAAACCCTATGTACTCACCAGGTTTCCCAACCTGACCCACTCAGTTTATTTATATCATAGGTATTGATATGAAGTCACATTACACTGAGAGATTTAAAAGAGATGTAGATCACTAGTGTAAATAAATGTAAGTTTTGTTTATGCTTATGTTTATGTATTGACGATGACATCCCAAATGTTTTAAAAGTAAATAAAAATATATTTCTTCAGAAATGCTTTGATAACGCAATTATCATGTTTTTCTGGGAACAAATTCCGCAACATTTTTATTAAAAGAGATACTCTGATTTTTATAAAGCGTAAACAAAATCGGTCTTTTCTGGCTGTGAAAAATGGGGATGTCACACTAACTGTAGCTAACAGTTTAGGTACGGGGTTGCCAATCCAATGTAGATCTATACACAAAGTGACGCTCTCCCTCTAGGAGACTGGCTATATTTTATAGGACTTAGACCTGTACCCTGATGGGTACAATTGAAGTAGTGCCTCACAACCCTGTGTTTACTATTTTACATGTAGTGTAGTAGTGTTCTCTTGTACCTTAAACTGTATGTATTACCTAGTGATAGTGTACTTTGTAATGTAAAATAATTATACATAAATAATTATTTAGTAGTGTATCCTTGAATCAATGTATTAGATTAGTGTTCCATAAACTATACCAACTATAGTTTATATACTTGTTTCTGAATCATGTTCTTGAATTTGTAAAGTAGAGTAGTGCTTTCCAAACTATACCTATTATACTCGAGCATCAAGGTTGCCCCATTCGAAGCCCACTATGGACGTAAGTGCAGATCCTCTATGTGCTGGGATGAAGTGGGCGACACACAGCTAGCTAAAGGGAAAGTCCCTGATAGCACTCTCACTGGCCCATAAATCATTCGAGAAACCACATAAAAGATTGTACAAATCCATGAACGACTAAAAGCCTCTAGAGATAGACAAAAAAGCTACGCAGACAGGAGACAAAAACCCTTGGAGTTCCAGGTTAGTGACCGCGTTCTGTTGAAGGTCTCACCCTGGAAGGGCATGATACGCTTCGGAAAGCGTGGGAAGCTAAATCCATGGTACATTGGGCCATTCGATATTCTTGATGGGTTTTGAGCACTACATCATACCTATGGTGTACATGTAAACCCTAATGCTTCGGATCTAGTTTGTCTAATGAACATGCAATTGAATTATCCAAAGCTATAAACCCTAGATCTAACATATTATAAACTGAATTAGGGTATAGAGAATACCTTTGATTATTATGTAGCAATAAAAATCTATTCCTCTTTGTAATTGGCTTCAGAAAGCTTAGTGCGCCAAGTGTTGCACCTCTAATGGAGTCACAAACACCACTAGCAATAAGGATGAAGGAGGAGAAGAGAAAAGGCACCCAAAAACGTCTAGAACCCTAAGGAATCAGTTGGCCCCGTTTTTGGTGCCGTAGGGGTCCTTAAATATGTGAGGCTATTAGGGTTTTGAACTTAGGAAACCCTAATATGACTGCTTAGGCTCTAAGAAGTCCATGGACTCCCTCCTTAGAGGCCTTGGACGATTTCTTATGGGTTTCCCCATAGAATTCATCCACTCCATCCTCTATGGAGTCCATTAGCCCAATATTCAACTATCACATAATTGACAGCTCTAGTCCCCTTTATTTAGTTAATGTCTTTTAGCCACAAAATTAATTATCAATTAATTCTTGACTAATATTAATAAAACAATATGATTTCTCCTTTAATATATTATTCTTATAATATATTAATAAATTATAATTAATCTCCTCTCTCCTTAATTCTTCCTATAAGTTGCTATGGTAAAGGCAACCTAAAAGGACCATGCTCATAATCGGGTCAAGTACATACTAAAATAGTTATGAACTTAGACACTAATCCAACAATTTTCACTAGAATCAACCCAGTAGCTTACAAACTTCACCTACCACAAGAACTTAACAACGTAAACCCTGTCTTCCACTTGTCAAATTTAAAGAAGTGTCTATCCGACGAGACTCTTGTGATTCCACTCGATGAAATTGAGGTAAACAAGAGTCTTAACTTCGTGGAAGAACCAATATAAATCACGGATATGGAATTCAAACAAACGAAACAAAGTCGCATATCAATAGTGAAGGTTCGTTGGAATGCCAAGCTGGGACATGAATTCACTTGGAAGCAAGAAGATTAGATGCAATAAAAGTACCCACATCTTTTCTCTAGTCCATGATGTACTCCCTATAACAAAAATTTCGGGATTCCCACTAACAGAGGCATAATGTAACAGCCCGTCATTTCCAAGTCAATAAAAAGCCAAACCATCTTAATTAAAATTTCAAATTTTATTTATTTCGTTAAGTACACAAGGGTTAAATATGATTTAAATTATATAAATGCTGTTTTATATAAGTATTTGAAATAAAATACACTTAAAAATCAAAGATTTTCCCTTTGGAACCGAGAATCCTTAGACCTAAAACCTTCCCCCATCGAAAGCAGATCTCGGACCGCAAACCCATCTTCGGCTGAGAACCCCCTTTCCGACCGAAAACCCAACCGATATATATATATATATACACTAAACAAAACTTAGTCATTTCTAACTTTTAACTCGAAAACACTCCCATTTCTCTCTCAAGTATCATACAAGGATCTTCATATCTTCAAGAAAAATCTCTCAAATCTTCATAATGTTCACCAAGAACACCAAGTACACCAAGAACAGTCTTCAAATCTTCAAGCTGGCATAAAACACCTAGGACCGAGAACTTGTTTCTGACTGAGAACACTTTAGGACTGAGAACCTAGTTCTCGATTGAGGAATTAGGACTGAAATCAAGGATTTCAGTGAAGGCTATACCGAAAACCCTCCTCAACACTTCATACAATTCTCGGTAATATTTGTAAGAAATTCCTTACACAAAGTAAGTGTTGTCTAACACAATAATTAATTATCTCACAAATTTAAATACGATTATGTGTTTAAATAATTCTAGGATACCGTTCTTCCCACGTACGCTAGCCCAATGATCATCTCTTCAGTCTCGCTATCCAAACACAAAAACGTACTAGATGTGAGTTTATACCCTTATGTTTTCACTATTTTTCAATGTTTTTAGGGGGGGGGGGGGTTGGGAATACAAGTAAAACAAAAGGACTCTTGTGTTAATATTCAAACGATTTCAAAACCTTTTTGTAATTGATTCAAGCTGATTTATCGTTACAATGTAACATCCATAAAATTGAAGCCAATTTAAATCTATTTAAATCATTTAAAACCATTCAGTTATTACAATTTGTGTTCAAAATAGTTTAAACATCAGAGTTCCCAGAAATCATAATCATCGATCGAGGAAGTGTACGATCATGCTTAATGAGTTCCCCCAAAATACCTATATATAAAAAATAACACATATACAAATAACAACATGTAATGGGTCCACAGCTTTACAAACTGGATTACCCCTGGGACCATAGTGTGAGTATGGCTTGCCTTACGGGCCCACAACTCACATCTGGCTTACCACTGAGCCTACAGTACAAGTCTGGCATGCCCTGCCCGACCCTCAACTCGTATCTGGAATGCTCCTGAGCCCACAGTACAAGTCTGGCATGCCCTACCCAGCCCAGAAATCGTATCTGGAATGCTCTTGAGTCCTCAATATGAGTCTGGCATACCCCGCCTGGCCCTCAGCTCATATCTGGATTACTCCTGAGTCCTCAGAATGAGTCTGGCATGCCTTGACCGACCATCATCTCATATTTGGAATACTCTAGGGTTTGGTGGCTACCGCACAGAGCAGTATGTCACACCCCCAAACCAAGGATGGCGGAAACGTCCGGGGGTGGAGGACTTCATGTATAGTATCATAACCACAATTTCAATAGTAATTTAAGCAAACACAACCAACATATATATAATTGAAAAAGTTACATCACTTGTATGAATTACATGTTTCAAAATCAATTACAATATGTTGACAAAATATGAAAAGTTTGACGTCTTAACGTCCCATCCTCAAAAGCACTTGATTACCTGTTTAGTGTTTTCCTGAGAAAACGAGTTGTTTGAAAAGTGTCAACACAAAGGTTGGTGAGTTCATAAGCTTTTATTAATAAACTTAGTAGAAGTCTATCACATGTAAATGTCGCGTTTGTGTCAGAAAAATCCGATATTTTCCTTGAAATCCAAAAAAATGTAGCCTTATAACCAAAGACTAAAAATGTATAAGAAATCATCATTTCTTAGTAGAAACGTCGTGAGTTTAAAATGATATGGAAAGTAAATTTCTTTATCAATCTAAAACCTACTTCGGTTTTATGAAACCCCGTAAACTTTATGAATTGTTATCTCCCTAGGTGAGTCGCTATAATCATACTGTGACTATGTGAACCTGCCACAACGTTTCTCAGGCGTCGCGAAAATGAAATGACATTTGTCACCCGTAGACCTGCAGGTCCCACTGTAGCTAGCAGCAAGGTGTGGGGTGTCAAACCCAATATAGATCTATATACAAGCATCACGTTCTCCCTCAAGGAGATTTTGATTATAACTACCAGGAATTATATCCCGCACTCGGACGTACGGGGAGAGAGAGAGTCTCACAACATAGGTTAACAAGTTTACGTGAAATGTGTGTGGATATAAATCTTTCTTGTATGAATGTACCCTTTTTGTACGAGTGTGTTGAGTGAGGTATCATAAACTATACCTATTATAGTTTATCTAAAATGTATATAATATGTATGAATTCTTTTTATGGAAATGTATTAGTGTTGTGAATTTATCCAACTATACTTTTTATAGTTACATAATACGTGTTCTAAATGAATGAATAATATTTAATATGAATAACTTAGTTTCAGTTCACAATGATAAACTAACAAGGAAACACATTCAAATATTAGAACTTATGATCATACACTTTGCTCAACATATTACAAAGTGTTATGATATTTACATGCTGTTGGCTAACTTTAGCAATTCTGCCCAGTTTTGTAAAAATCATAGAAAAATCATACGAAGTCGAAAACTAGATCCGTAAATTCTGAGAGTTCACAAAATGTGTCTAGTTTACTCATAATTTTTATCACGATTTTTAACGACCTCCAACTTGAGTGAAAATGTCCATAATCACAGACTGGTCCGGATTGTTGTTTAAAATGATAGACAGTTTTGTAAAAATCACCATAAATTGTAGAAAAATCGTATGGAGATGTGCAAGTAGTCATTTTAAAGCTACAAACTTGAACTATTTGCACCTTGTACAGTTTTGAAAACAAAAATGTTTAAGATGCCCAAAACAGTCCATGAATGGGGTTGAACTTTTCTGATGAAGGCTGTTAGAAAAATTTAATTATGTTCTTAGTGTTTTAACTTGTATTCCCCCCCTGAAAACTTGAGAAAACATGAAAATGTAGGGGTATGGACTCACCTTAAGTGATTTCAGTAGGTAAGTGTTGAAGAAGAGAAGTGTTCAACCCAAGAACACTTGAAGAATCACTTGAAGATTCGAAAATCTAACACAATTATGAGAGAGTTTGTTTAAGTTATCCATGATTTGAGTGGAAATAAATGAGATAATCATAAAGAGAATGGATTATGCTTACCAAATGTGGAGGAAAAACTCAAGATCAGCCCTTGAATCTCGAATTTCTAGAGAGAGAAAGTGAGAGAAGAAAGAGTTTGACCTTCTTGTGAAATGAGAGCAAATGAGAGAAGTGAGGAGAGAGGATGAATATTCAGCACTCAAAAACGTGGGAAAGAGGGATAATTGAGTGGAAAAGACATTGATGTGACCTAGGTTAGGTGGGGGGGGGGGGGGGGGGGTGTGGCTGGTCATAGAGTGGGTGTGGGAGTGGTTACTTGTGTTATAAGGTAAAGCAAAGTCAACACTCCACCTCTTTGTACTTTACCCACTTGCTTTCATTATTTAAATAAAGATTTTTATGAAAATATGATTAAATTGTGAATATTTAGGGTTTATTATGTTAAAATATGATTTTGGGTGAAATTCCCACGTTAAAATAATTAAAAACGGGCCTTAAACGCAAAACTACGCGAAAACCGGGAGAAAATGAGTTCCCAGCGAGACCTCTCGGTCCTAGGCCGAGGTTCGGTCCCTAGGCCGAGACCCGGTCCACGCTGAGGACTGTAGCCGGAAACGAACAGAGGGAAACGAAAGCGGCGAGTCAGACGCGAGAAGCGATGGGCGAGGGTTCGGTCCGAAGGGTCAGTGGGGTTCGGTTCGGGAATAAGAGGCGAGAATGTCAGAACCGAATGTACTGTAGTGAACAGTAGTGAACAGTACCTTCGGTTTGGTTGGTGAATAGTACCTTCGGTTCGGTTCCTCTTGAGCAGGGTTCGGTTTCGGTTAGTGGTGAACAGTACCTTCGGGTTCGGCTCAGGAGGGTTCGGTTCGGCATCAGGAGGGTTCGGTTCGGCTCAGGAGGGTTCGGTTCGGCATCAGGAGGGTTCGGTTCGGCTCAGGAGGGTTCGGTTCGGCATCAGGAGGGTTCGGTTCGGCTCCTCTTGCTCTCAGTCCCTAAGAGGACCTTCGGGTCCTAAGAAGCTTCTCTCTTGGTTTCGGTTCCTAATGTCTATTTTTCTCGTTTTTACCCCGTTTTAAGCTGTTTTTGACACGGTTAAGCGTCGGAATGACCCGAATGATTCTAAAAAGTTACGGGAACTATTTGAGAGAGATTCGGGAGAGATTTCGCATACTTGGAGAGATTTGGGAGAGATTTGACATTCTTGGAGAGATTTCTCATACAAAGAGATATTTGCGAGAGTTTTCACATACTTAGAGGGATTTGGGAGAGATTTGACATTCTTGGAGAGATTTCTAATACAGAGAGATATTTGAGAGAGATTTCGCATACTTGGAGAGATTTGACATTCTTGGAGAGATTTCTCATACAAAGAGATATTTGCGAGAGTTTTCACATACTTAGAGGGATTTGGGAGAGATTTGACATTCTTGGAGAGATTTCTAATACAGAGAGATATTTGAGAGAGATTTCGCATACTTGGAGAGATTTGGGAGAGGTTTGACATAGAGAGAGATAGTGTGGAATCGATTGAGAGAGGTTCCATGTGGGATAGTTGTGAGTGTCCGACATCAAAATGTATGGTTCGTGAACCCTGTTAAGCCTTGTTTAAGGATCTTACACACTCCCGATGAGTATGCAACATTGTTTTATCGTTCTAGTTCATTGATTAGAACTAGGGTTTAGGAAATTTTTTAACACAAGACTTTTCTCAAGTGATGTTTTCCCATTAATATAGCAAGTTATACAGTATGAACATAACACAAACCCTAATACACAAGGTTTAATCGAGTTGACCGGTCTTGACTTGATGATTTGACTTGACTCAAGATTGACGATTGTCACACAGTACAACCTCAACCCATCCTACATAATATGTCGATATATAACATAACTAATGCACATACAGATAATCAGATAATAACGCACGTAGTCCTACTGATCTACCAAACTAGCATAACAACTAGCCTGCATAACTAATTCATACTCAACATAACACCAACTACAAGGATATCAGATCCAATGGTACTGAAATAGAGCCTTTGACCCCTTAGTATAGTGAGGATAACTTACCTCACACTGCTGAAGTCCTGCGGATAAACTCTAGCTGCTAGTTGACAGATTCCTGAGCTGTTAATCATCAAAATAACACCCAATTAATAAATGGGTCCCAATACATAACCATAAGTCAATGCTTGGGGCAAAATACTACTTTACCCGCAACCTAGCTTGATTCAAGCCCAAGGCACATCTCACACTCCAAGGCCTAAACGTCAAGTAATGGGCTAAAGCCCAACATATGGCCCAATTTTCCAAATTAGGCCAAGACCTTTACATGGTCTTTCCTTAAGGCCCATCCATTTATTCTAGTCCAAACTCTTGGTACTCCAATGGCCCAATGTCTCATAATCATTAAGGCCCAGTTATGGCCTACCTATAGCCCAATTTGCAAGTCTTTCACATGGGCCTTATCCTAAAGCTAATGTAATTATTTTGGTCTATTTACTTGTTCTTGGATAGCCCATCAATAGTCCAATCACAAAGGCCTAATAGGAAGGCCCAACTTAAGGCCTAAGTGAAATTCGGAGTTTCACATGAAATAATGATTAGGGTTAAGTGTTCTTGCTTAACCCATTAAGGACTTAATCCATTAAGTCCAATATTGCCTTAGGTTAATTTGCAAATGATTATTAATTAACATTTTAAGTTTGGTAATTAATTCAAGTGCGGGTCCTGATAAATCCCCAAAATTAGGGTTTCATGACATTAGGGTTTCCAACCTAATACTAGCCAATTAGTAACATGATTGGGATTTAGTTCAATTAGGGCTTCATTGGGCCTATTAGGGTTTCATTAGGCCCACTAGGGTTTCATTAGTCGGGCACCACCCACTACTACCTCGGGTAGTAGTGGTTAACGGTGGCTCACGGCGGCGGCCACCACCTCGTGGTGGTGGTTTTGGCTTTTGGCTAGAAAATTTCCAAGCATCTCAAATAAATCCAAACACAAACAAGCACACCGCCACCTAACACGGCGGCTGGTGGCGGCAGCCACCACCTTACGGTGGTGGTTATGAGTTTTCTTGATTATTTCAGTTACAAATTACAATAATACACACAATATCCCAAAAATAAACACCCAAAAAATAAATACACAACCCCCTTGTGGCCGCAGGAGGTGGTTGGAGGTGCTAGCCACCACCTCACGGTGGTGAATGTAGCTCTCTTGTGATTTCCAACCAAGCAACACTCGCATAACGCATCTCAAGTTCAATAACAACACATATATCCATCTTTTTGCTTGAAACATGAACACTATCACCCACCTCAAGGTGGCGTACAACAACGACACCTCACGGTGGTGGCGATGTAACAGAAGATGGAGAAGCGAAGAGGGTGGCGACTCCGTTTTGCAAAAAGCAGCAACGATATGTTATAAGATAGATTCCTCTAATCATCCACTGCCCCATCATCCAAGGCAACCTTCGTCTTTGTTGACAGCAGCATCGACGACGGTAGATAGTGGTGGTTTTATGGCGTTATCAGGTAAGGAGGTGGAGGTAGCAATACTCGTCTTCAACAGAAATGATGCCATGACGGTTGGAGGTGAGAATCCGGAAGCACCCATAGGTCGCCTATTGTCCTTCTTTGGTCTCAGTATCTACGGTCGTAGATAAGGAGGCGTCACTGATTGTCTTTGTTGGTCGGAAACACAAGAGGAACAGAGTGGTGGTGCGGCGTCGGAAGGAGGAAGTGAAGGTGGCGGTTGGGAGGATTCGGAGGCATAAGGTGGGGGCTGAAAAGGTCTCCTAGGGTTAGGGTTAGGAAGCAAGGTGACAGGTTTATATGTCCCGTCCCTTCAAACTTCGATCCATATTGACAATATTAGTCCTCTGTTTCCTTTTTTCTTTCAAATCAAATCCCAATGTTACCAAACGACCCTTCTTATATAAAACCCTTTTCGATTTAGGTCCATAATTTACCATTTGGTCCCTCTTTCTGAAAACCCTTAAAAATCAAGTCTAAAATATTTAACAAGCAACCCCTGCCTTCCATAAATCCTTACATATTAAGTCCAAATAATACCAAACACCCCCTGACTTCTAGAGTGGTTACTTAGGACTAGGGGAAAGAGGTGGGTACTTCTGTTCCGCTTGATCTTCTCAATCTCAAGTGAATTCAGATCCTCGCTCAGTGTTCCAATGGATCTTGACTGTTGCGTCTGTTGTTTTGATTGGTAGAGGGTGTGTGGGTTTGGCTTACTTTTCTATGTTCATCCGAATGGTAGCATGTCCACTCGTAGTCATGGGAAAATTTTATGTTGAAGTTCACGGTAGGACTCATACCTGGTCCATCTATCATTGTCTCGTGCATAAAAGTTGTATATAATTAAGACTGACAAGATGGTCAGATGGGTGACTCTACCCCAAGTCCACAGTCAGACAAGGAACATGAGATAGGGCGGAAACACACATCCTAAGTCTGAAAAATATTAATTATATGTCACCCTCGCGTATACACTTGGTAATGATTGTTTAACCGTATTTGTCCCTAGCCTCTGTGCTTGAACTTGACTTGATGCTCGCGTGGTATTCTTGAAATGTCTGTTGGGGATACATCGAGAAGGTTTCAGAAAATAGGGTACTCCTCGCATGAGTACTTCGGAGGTTTGAAGTGAGAGACGATACTGAGGTCTGTGTCAGGTTTTGTCGTTATGAGTGACAAGGGTTTTGTTAGTCGGTTGGTTTGGGCGAAGGGTCTCTTCGGTTGCACCTGGATTTGGTATAGTGAGGACCAAGCCAATCCATGTCGGATGACAACGTCAGAACTTCTTATTGTCACATGTGTTAAGCCGATTCGGGAGAAGTGTTGACTAGCGCGATAGTGGATGTATGTGTACTTTATAGTGCTTTTAGTTTTATCCTTGTTATTACTACTGTGAACATTTTGTACCGCATTAAGCGAGCACTAGTTGTAAGAGTGTTCCGATAGATAGTGATGCTACTTCATATTATGATCCTCACTAGGTCAGTCTATAATCGCTTGGTTTCTACAAGTCATGCAATTAAGGCTGAGAAGACAGTCGACTGAGTGACTCTACCCTGAATCCATAATCAGACAAGGAACAAGAGAGAAGGCGGAATCAGACACTCTAAGTGTAATCTTAATTATATATGACCTTAATGTTTACACTAAGCTATAAAAACTCACCTGCAAGAACCCTTAGTTTTTATATAGGTGTTGTGCTTTGTTCGGACGAGAGAGCAATTTAGGATTGAAATTTTAGTTGATGACTGTTTTCGTAAAAATTTTAAGTTTTAAATATTTTTATTTAGAAAATGTACCGCTGTCTACAGGTGGTTCCGGAAGCGTCTTCCTGCATTGATCCTCAACACTCTTCCATCTCCGCCAGAGTTCTATGTTATCAGAAAATCCCTTTTATAGTGTCTCGTTTCGCCACACCCATACCAGACCTAGCTTACTCCAATGTCGAGGACCTAGGAGATTGGTCGTGTCGGTGCCCTGCAGTGTGCCCCTTCCTGAGGCAGTTCTGCCAATTTGGCTCTCGGCAACCTCTGGTGTGATGGACGTTACACTTGTTACACTTTGGGAGGGTCCCAACATATTGTATGACTAGTGTTGGAGTGGTATATGTTGTGGCAACATGAACCACAACAATCTGTTGTCTTTTTTAGGTCTCTCGTGTTGGTTGTCTCTTTTTCTTGCTCTTAGAATTTCGTTTGTAGTCGTCCCCTTTTGTTGGCTTGATAGTGGGAGTCATCATGCCTTGGAGGACTCCATTATCCACCAGTGTTTGAGCCAAATGCTTAGCACTGTCGAATGTGAGGGGATTCCCATCTATCACATTTCCTTGGATCTGAGGAGATAGTCCTAGGTGTATCTCTCTATCTTCTTGGTCTCTGGGGTAACCATCTCGGGGCATAATGCCACTATATCACTGAATCTATTAGTGTAGGATACTATATCCGAGTCTGCCATGGTAAGGGTCCACAACTCTTTCTCCAGCTTTTGTATTTCACCCCTCGGGCATTATTCTTCCATCATCATCTCCTTAAGATTTTCCCAGCCCATCGCGTTTGCCACTAGTAGGGTCAGTGACTTGACATGGCTATTCCACCATGTAACGGCCCTGTCAGATAGGGTGCAGGCAGCAAACTTCACTTTGTTCCATTCTAGGCACGCACATATCTCAAAAATTGACTCCGTTTTCTTGAACCATCGCATTAGAGAGATGACTCTCCCACTTCTATTAAAGGATTTGGGTTTGCAATTAATGAAGTCTTTATACGAACACTCTCTTGGGTGTCCGTAGCTTTCTCCGTGGTTAGAGTTTTTAGCACCACTACCCGCTCTACTAGCATCACTTGCGTGGATTTGAGTCATGACAGCTATCACTGCAGCTGTTACTGCAGCCTAAAAGACAACAAGATCATACTATGGAGGTGGTGACAGTGGTGTTGGTGGTGTGTTGTTTTTGTTTATGTTAGACTTCTTCGGTGGCATCTTTCTGCCATAAGGTTTAAAAGATGAAACGATTGAAGTCTTTAGTAGTAGTTACAAGTCAAGTGCTATTTGAACCTAAGTTATCTTAGTTCTGAGTGTGTCATGTTCCGACTTCTATAGTGTTTTGAAAACAATTCATGACAGAGGTCTATGTATAAAAAACTTATGAATTTTTGATAGTGACCACCTTTTAAGTGAAATTATGTGACCTGGTTTACTGTTACTAGTTGTTACTAAAAGCCTAAGACACAGTGTGAGTAGTTTAATCACTAACTCACTAAGTTATATTAGTTTATTAGTTATTAGTGTATCGAATGAGCTGCTCTGCCAGCTCGAATGCATCGGTGAGGACCCTCGGGTCATATGTCTTAGTGAAAACCCTCCGGGCTGCTCCTGGTAGGGTAAGGTTCCTAAATGAACTCTACATCTCCTTACTCTTCATCTGATTCCCTCTCGGAATCCTCCTTATGAACCCCCTTCTTGTTCTTCATTGGCTCTCCTGTTGGGTGATGCGGTGGAGTGGTTATACCTAGCTATGTTGATTTACTTGTACCCCCGCCCCCCAAAAAAACATTGTAAAATAGTGAAAACAAAGGGGTATGAACTCACCTTTAGTGTGTGATCGCGTTTGGATAGCAAATTATAAAGACGATCATCGGACTAATGCACGTGGAAAGAACGGTATCCTAATATTATTTAAACACGTAATCGTATTTAAATTAGCGAAATAATTAATTACAGTGTTAGATAACACTTAACTTATGTAAGGAATACTTACAAAAATTACCGATAATTATTTGGAGTGTTGTTGATTATTTTCGGTTTAGCCCACACCAAAATCCCTTGAATTCTGTACTGACCGAAATCAGTCTTCCGTCTAGTGGTCTTCGCTCAACTTGAAGATTTAAAGATTGTTCTTGGTGTTCTTGGTGAAAATTATAAATATTTGAAGGATTTTTCTTGAAGATATGAAGGTTCTTGGATGATACTTGAGAGCAAATTGAGTGTGTTTTCGATTGAAAAAGTGAGAAATAACTCAAGTATTTGTGTGAAATTACATATACCGAGAGGGTTCTTGGTCGGAAAGGGGTTTACAGCCGAGATATGTTTTCGGTGGGGGGGAGGGGGGGGGGGGGGGGGGTTCGGGGCAAGGTTCTCGGTTCCAATGGAAAAAGTTTTGATTTTTAAGTGCATTTTATACCTTTAAATTAAAATACTTATATATGTATATATATATATATATATATATATATATATATATATATATATATATATATATATGCATAACCACCCCCAAAAACTTTTCTTGTCTCTGATACCATTTATGAATAAACTATAGAGTGTTAGTGTTCATACTTATATAATTAAAATAGTTCAAAGATTTGTTTAAAATATTATTTTAGAGGACAAATAGTTTTGTTTTTAGATAACGTATATGTTTGTAAGGAATTTTAATACTAGCTCTTATGAGCCATCTAGCATCATGAATATGATTATTGTTTAAAATTATACCTCGATTAGTAGGTTTATAAGAATCTTTAAGATTTTGGTTAGAGTTATTTAGAGATTCTTGGATTTGCTGTATTCTTAAAAGAATACTTCTATTAGGAATACAATTCATTAAGATTTTGTTAGACATAATTAAATAATTCAAGCATGAATTTGATTAACTTGATTATTAAAAACGAGTACAGTTTTAACAAAAATTTCAAATCTCATAGAATTAACAGTTAGAATAACTCGAAATAAAATTATCATGGAGAAATAAATTTAATAACAACAATACAATGATGAAATATTTTAGATAATACCTTCTTGAATTAAGCTTGAATTACAATCAATACATACATCTGGAGAAAGAATTATTTGAAAATCTAGAGACTTTGAACATCTACTAATAGAAAGAGAGACTCTTGGTGACTTTTTAGACATGGGATGAACATTTTTTAGAGAATGACTATTTTTCTTGCTTGCCTCTACTCAAATATGATGTCTATTTATATTGATTTTGAAGTCTTCAAAGCCTTGAAATCTTGTAGGAAATTTTCCGTATAATCAAATGGCCAATCAATTACTTGTAAGTGGGTGTCACTCATCTTTTGAAGAAATTGTCGTTTGTAATCAATGAATATCTTCTTTTGATAAAGCATGTCGTTATAGAGCATCTTCTAAAGTTTTTGTCTTCATATTATCATTGATGATAAGAATAAATAATTTTGATAATAAATTTAATAATATTTGTTTATACACTATAAATACATATATAGTGTATACACACAGTTTATACGCACTCGTATTTGAAATAATAATTTTGATAATAGAAGAAACGAAATACCTTACATTGAAGGTATTACACCAAATTTAATAATAAGAATTTATTATTCTTCATAAGGATCATCAAAAGGGTCTTGAGAGTCTTGAAATAAATCTTTTTTTATAGATTTTGGAGAATCGTCTGAAACTGATGGAGTTTGGCGAATTTTTTGAAGTAGCTTTTGAAGTTCTTCAAGAGTAGAGGTAGCAGCATCTATAATTCTTGCAATTAGATCCACATCACTTCGAGAAAGACTATTGATAAAAGTGGCTTCAACCTCTGGTTTTTGAATATATATATTTCTTGATAATGTTCAATTACTGCTTGTTCACTGGCTTGAGAAATCTTCATTTTATCCCACCATTTTGAGCGAAATTGGAGATTAAGCTAGGGAGGAGAGGAATCATTTGCTTCTTGATAATGAAAAGTTCAAGACATTATCCATGGAACTTTAAATATCATGTTGAATTGTAACATATATTCAAATTTTGGAATTTGTTGAATAAACAATTCCTTAAATTTGAGATATCCAGCGTAAATTTCTTTTGGTAAACAGCTTGGATGAATTCCCATATATTTGTACCAATTGATAAACCATCTTGGATATTCACAATTGAAGTTCAAATCAATGAACATAAACCATGAGTTTGAATAATTCCGAATTAAGAATTCCTTAGTCCAGGCATCTTAATAATCATAGTAAGAAAATCTGGGATACGCAGGGTAACTTATAAGAGTTTTTTAGAGTGAAGGTTTGGAACCCAACTTTCTGGATAAATGATTTTTATAATATGAGATTGCTAAAATCAATGTTTCCCTCTTTTGAATTAGAACGATGAACAAAATTGACTGAACCAGATTCTTGCAAAATAGCTTGATAATTTTCTCGAGTTTTATATGAATCATCATAAAAGGTTTTCCCTTGACCAAAGAAATGATTTGTAAGAATATGAAAACCTTGATGTAACTTATGGATTTGAAAATCTTTAAGAATTTGAACTCATAAGAAATTTGGATTAAGAACATAAGGGGTTTTTGTAGAAGGGCTAGGAGTAACAGATTTTTGAGTTTGAGAAGTGATAGGTTTTGCAAAAGGGCTTATCATGTCGGTTGAAGTAACTTTTGGAGTAACAAGTTTTGACTGAAGGATATCAGAATAAAGTTGTGAATCTTAGAAGTAGGAGTTAAAGGAGAAAAACGATTTTGATGTTGAAATGGAAAAAGCTTTTGAGAGACTGGCTTCTTGTCATCATGTTTGGAAGAGGACGACGAACTCAATTTCCCTGCAAAAATTCTCGAGAAAGAAAGTCAGGAAGCGAATTATTTTCTCCTTTTATAAATTCTATTTCGAAATCAAAGTTACCTAAGACGGCTTGCCAACGAGCAAAAATTTGCTTGGAAATAATTTTTTTACATCTTTTTCTAAAATAGTTTTTGCAGATTGACAATCTATTCTTAATAAATTTTTTTCATAAATAAATCATCTACAAATTTTTTAATACATAAAACAATGCTTATAATTTCTTTTTTAATAGTTGAATATTTTTTTTGTGTATCATTCCATGCACCAGAATAATATCGAACCAATTGTTCGTCAGTTGACTTAACAAATTTTTGTTTTAAAATTCCTCTGAATCCAATATCACTAGCGTCAGTTTCAACTATGATATTGGCATTGGGATGAGGTAAATTTAAACATGGCAAAGTAGGGACCTTTTGTTTTGTATATTTAATTATATATGTATGTTTTTGAGTCCATGGTTCAGGATTGTCTTTTAATTTATTATAAAGCGGTTTACATATAGTTCCTAAATATTTGAAAAAATAAAGGATATAATTTAAGCATCCCAAAAACCTTTGAAGTTTCTTTTTATCTTTAATTTCATTAAGAAATTTAGTAGAAAATTGCAAGCTTCTTTTAATAGGTCTAATAGTGTTTTTGACTATATCATGTCCTGAAAAACGAATTTCATTTTTAAATGAATGCATTTTTGTTGCAGAGACAGCTAAACCATTTTGATAAATTAAATCATGAAATTGATTTAAATGTTTAAAATGTTGATCAATTGATTTTGAAAAAAATTAGGACTTCGTCAATATAAGCAATAGCAAAACTACTTATAGGAGTTATGATATCATTCATAATATTTTGGAATTCAGAAGAAGCATTTTTTAATCCAAAAGGCATTACATTCCATTCAAAATGCCCGAAGGGAACACTAAAAACAGTTTTGTATTTATCTTCCTCATTAAGTTGAATTTGCCAAAATCCTGATTTCATATCAAACTTTGAAAATATTTTTGAATCATAAAGCTTCTTTAGCAAATTTCGTTTATTAGGAGTAGGATAACGAATCCATTCTAAAACTTTGTTTAAAGGTTTATAATTGATAACTAATCTCGGTGAGCATTTTTCTAATTCTACGGCATTCATAACATAAAATGTTGAACACGACCACCGTAATTTAGCAGGTCTTATGAGTTTTTTATTTATTAAATCTTAAATTTCTTTTTTACAATGACTTTCTAATTCATTATTCATGTGAATGGCTCTAGATTTTGAGGGAATATTCTTTTCATTAATTTTTTTTATATATGGTAGTTTTACAATAAGCTGTTTTCTATTCCAAAATGCATTAGGAATATTAGAACAAACATTTTTTTTTTCAAATTTTAATTTTAAACCTGTTATTTTATTTTGAATATTATTATCATTTAACTGATTAGTTATTCGAACATTATTTATTTCATTAATAAGATATTTGGTTTGTTGTGTTTTATAATTAAGGACAATAATCGTTGAATATAGAGGAGGTTCACAAAATTTATATATAATTTCTTTTCCAAAAACATTGGTTCTTATACCATCATCATGAACCATAAAAGGATATAGTTTTGTAATGAAAGGTGTTCCTAGAATTAAAGTAGAAGAGAGATCTTTTACTAAAATTAGGTGAGTTTTATAGTAGTAATCTTGGTCATTACAAATATGAACATCAGAAACTTTATAATTTATAATTAATTTTCTACCTCCGGAGTAAGTCTAGATGCAGTTTTTTCATAGAATTGTGTAGGAAAAATTCCTTCTTGAATAGAATTCATATCAGCACCATTATCAATTAAAGCAGTTAGGTTGATTTTAAAATTATCATTGACTAAAGTAATTTGAGTTTTCTATTTTTGAAAAACTTGATTATTTTTGTTATTAATTTTTATATTTTTGTTTTTAAAAGTAGAAGGTTTTTCCTTTTGTAAAATTAAAATTTTATTTTTTTATTTCTTTTATTTCTTGTTTTACTATTTTTAATTCTTCTTGACGTTCTTGCTAGAAATTGGCTTTGCTTCAGTAAATCTTTCATATATATATATATATATATATATATATATATATATATATATATATAAAATTAAAATCTTTATTATTAGCAGGAGTTATATTATTAGTTTTATTAAGCATCTGTTTTATTAATAATTCTTTGATATTTTTATCTTTTATAGAATTAAGAGAGTTTAAAAGATCTTTATCATCTTGTGAAAGAACATTAATGGAACTACTAGTAATTACATTGATTAAATTATTACAGTGACATTTACCAATGCACTCGCAAATATCAGAATCTTCAGAACTTGAAGTAGTATTTTCGAGAATATTTAAATCATTTGTTTGAAAATCAAAAATACTTTCATCGGAATCTGAATCAGTATTTAAAATAATTTTTCTTATTTGTTCTTTCAAATCTTCAAAGACATTTAAGTCATTTATTTTTGTCTTAGCATAACAATTATTAGCGGTATGACCATTACGCCCACATTTATGAAAAATAATAATGTCTTTTGATTTTCTTTTAGATTTTTTTTATAACTTGGTTTATAAGGTTTTTTAGATTTCGAAGCGTAATCTTTGTCCTTTTTATAATTTTCTGGAAGATTATATTTCTTTTTCCTGAAATATTTTGAAGATCTTTTCTTATATACTTTAGATTTTGAAGTAAGCGGATCATTCAAGGGCTGATAACCATATTGTTGGCAAAAATTTCCCGATTCATTTTTACTGTTAATTCTATCTTTTTTGAGTTTTTCTGTAAACCTAAGATCAGCACAAACTGCTAATCCCTCTTTATTAATATATTTTATTAAATCTCCATAAGTTAAATTTTGATAAGGGATGGTATTACTAAAATTTTGTCTTAGTTTTTGTCTAACTCTTTCTGCAAAGAGTTTTAGAATCCCAACAATAAAACGTTCTTTCTAATAATACTCTTTACAATCAGGTCTCAAAAAAACTTTAACAAGATAATTATCTTTATACAATCTAAAATCAGTAAGTTTGCTGTAATGTAAATTCATTAAAATTTCTGAAGTTTTTTCTTGAAAGGTAGTAGGATCTCCTACAAAGTTTTTGATAATAGCAAAAATTAAAGTGTTAACCATATCATCTTCAAACGTTTGTATTTGTTGATTATTTTCTTGTTTTATAATAGTTTTCTTAGCAGATAAAATATAATCTTTTTTTTCTCTTGAAATATAGAAATCTCACCAGCCTTTAAGACTGCCAGTAAAACTAGAAGTAATAATATTAAAAATTTGAAGTTGAGTATTATTATGAGCTTCATAAGCATTAGCATCCATAGTCATTTCCTGTACAATATTCATAAGTTGATGTTCAGAATGGCCATCAATATTCCATTCGTAAAAAGAATTACCATCATATTGAGAACGATCAAATTGAAAAGTTCGTTCTTCAAGTTGAACATCTGGAGGAGAGGTTCTATTCCAATAATTTCTTATGGTTTGTTTTGGATTCTTTCTGAAAGTGATTTGCTTTGATTGATTAATATCATCATTTGTATTAACAAATTGTTGAGTAAGAGTTTCAAAATTTGTTTTACTATTAATATCACTATTTTTAGATTCGTCATTTTTAAGAATATTAATATTGTTAGTGTTTGAAATATGAAGTTTTGAAAGTATTTTTTTTCTAATTCGTTAATTAAATCTGTATTTCCTAGATTAAAATTACCATTGATTTGGCAATGAACAAAACTTATATTACTAGTGCTTGCCATATCATGCTTATTAACATTTTTATATTTGAAAATTTTTTCTTCAATTTTAACTAAATGCTCGGTAATACTAGATAAGGTTTCATTTGCATAACTATTTTGGTAAATAATTTTTTGAAGACCCTTTTCAGTAGTAAATTGATTTGGGGCTTGAACTAAAGTAGTTGCAAGAAACATATCCTTAATAATAATTTCTCCTTCTGGTGGAAAATTAGCAATAATTTCTTTAATAGAAATAATATCTTTATATTTTTTTCTATAAAATGGGAGTGATAGAATCATTTTTAAATGGGTAATTTATTTTATGTTTAGGGGCATAAATTAATTAAAACCATTGAAAAAAAGGAGAATAAATTTTATTTGATAAAACATAATCTTCTCAAAGGCCTCAATGGAGAAATCTTAAATAGTATGAAAAATTTTCTTCATGCCAAGCTCTTTTTTTTAATTTTTTTTATTTTTTATTATTATAATCTTTATAATACTCAATATCTTTTAAGTAATCAAAATCAACTAGATATTCTAAATTTGAGAAATTCATTTTAACAGGTTGTTTTTGTTAGGATTGAAGAAATATGTTTTATTGATTCTAAATTATAACTTCTTGATTTTTCGTATTTTTTTATTCCTATATTTAGCCTAGAAAAATTTTCTATTTATTTATTATATTTATTAGTGTATGGAGGTATTTTGTATAAATTATAATTTTCATGATTTCTAGTTTCTTCTAAATGTTGAATGGTTTTGCATATATTAAAATTATCTTCCAATGTCTTTTTAACATATTAGCCCAAAGCTTATTATTTTTTGAACAATTATTTTGTACTTTAGAACTCATAATTGTTGTTTAAAATTTTGAAGTTCATCAATAAAATCTGATTTAGTAGGACTAGGAAGACTATTTTCACTATTTTGATCATCTTGATATAATGGTTTGGGAATAGAATTAGTATAGTCAACAGTTTTTAGTTTTAAAGATCTCGACTTTAATAACGAAGATTTTGAACAACCTGTTTCTAGGATAAAAGAAGTTGATAATCTGGATGATAAAATATTTAAGGAAGAAAATTTTATATCTACTGAACCATCATTATATTCAATAATATTTGAGATTTGTTTTGAAGAGTCTAGTGGTTTTGGATTGATAACCTTTTGTAAGTTTCAATTACATGATTGAGTTATATTAGACCATTTTAATCTTTTTGGTGTATGAACTTTGGTATGGTTAGTATTTGCTTCAAAAATAATTGTTTCATTTCTAGGACTTGATAAACGTGTTTTCAATTCAAGTGTAGTTGTCATAGTCTTGTAACAAACACGATAAATTATTGATAAAGGCTTTGTATCATCTTTATATTCTAAATTTTTTGTTTCTATAGTTAACACCAAAGTATCTAAAATATTTTTATCAAATAATCCTACAGAAAAATTTGGATAACAATTGAAATAAATAGGCCCGTTAGCAATATTTGTTTCAGCCATAGCTAAAATAGAATTTTGAAAATCTTTATGTCTCTTGTCTCTTAAAATAAGGAGAACAAGAGCATCTATTCCAATTCTAAATAGAGGCTTGATAGCAATTTGGACTAAACCGACATGTAAAAATTTATATTTCGTTCTATGCTCTAGAATAGATCGTGATGATAATAAATGTAAATTTTGTTGATTTTGACTAATAGAAAAAGTTTGTTCTATTATTTTAATAGAATAACCTTGAAAAAATCAAACGTTCCTATTTTATATAATGTATTAACATTAGTTTTAGGTATTGTCAAATTATTCAAACTTTGTTCTATGTTATTAACGGTTTCTTCAATTCAATTTATTTGATTATCATCATAATCTTATTCATTGTTGATATTTTTATCAGGAATATATTTTTTAGATAGTATGCATGAAAATTTACTCATATTTAATTAATTTTTCTTTAAAATTCTATATGAAAACTTACTTGTTTTAGTAACATAGAACAGAGGGGAATCGTCCCGACGATTATTGTGGTCCGACACCGTGACTTACGTCCTTATCTGCGCGCTTTACGCTAATCCAACCAATCACTGGTCTTGTCTCTGAATCATACTTATTAAAACTTATAAATTTCTTATAGAATACTAAACCAAAATTAAATAAATTTGAAATAAATATACCATGCATAACCACCCCAAAAACTTTTCTTGGCTCTGATACCATTTATGAATAAACTATAGAGTGTTAGTGTTCATACTTATTATGAATAAACTATATATATATACATATATATATATATATATATATATATATATAAAAACATCATTTATATAATTTAAATCATGTTCTAACCCTTAGGAACTTAACGAAATAATAAAACTTGAATTTTGTTTACAGGGTTTGACTTGAAACTAACGGGTTGTTACAATTAGATCGCTTATGTTGAGTTTTTGGACCTTTTGGTCCCAAGAATGGATTTTTTTTTATCCAAATCCATTTCTAGGCTTAAGGTTGCCAACCCTGGTGCTATATGAGTCCCTATGGAAGAAAGTTTCCATCTTGAAGGTCTTAATGGGTTCATGCAAGAGTTATGGTTATTTCGATGGAAGTTAGTTGCCATATTTCAGGTCTGGGTCCATTTGGTGGTTTGCAAGCCACCAAGTAATCGACTTTATAGGTTAAGACACTTTAGTGGACTCAGATTTGCGTTTAGAGCTTAAGGTCTTAAGGGATTATACCTTTTCAGAGTGTATGGCTTAACATATCAGTACACTAGGTGTACAAGCCCATACGCGCAATATTTAAGCCATGCAAGCTGTACACTTAGCGTACAAAAGAGTACGCTTCGCCTACTCAACATATTTGGGTTTTGCATGGTTTGGACCATCCTTAAGACTCGGCTTCTTTGGTACTTAGTGGGCCATTAGAAGTCAGATATTTTGAGATAAGGATATGTTTGGGATTTAGGGTAAGGCCCATTAGAGGGGTTGGGCCCAATTTAGAAAATTAGGTCGTTAGTGGGCCACTAGTCGGCTTAGAAAGTCTACCTAGTATTGGGCCTTTCATGTTATTGTTTTGGGCCTTAGGTATGGACCAAATTAGATCAGGGGTAAAATAGTCATTTTACCCTAAGGAGGATTATTGGTTTTGGACTAAGTGTTATTTTGGTAATGGTAGCTTGAGGAGTCGAGAGATCAGCAGTTCGGGGATATGCCAACTAGCAGGCAGATGATTATCCGTGAGATTCAGCTTTGTGAGGTGAGTTTCCTCATGTTTGAACAAGTCGAAGGCACCAATGTCGACCCATATTTATGTTATGTGTTTCCGGATTACAATCCAATGTCGGGCGGTACCCAAGGAATGTTAGTTTTCTTGTAGTCTTCGCGATTCCTGCAAGTGTATGTATTGTATGTTTTCGGATTATGGTCCGATGCCGGGTGATGCCCGAGGAATGTCTGTATGCTTCTGGATTATGGTCTGATGCCGGGTAGGGCCCGAGGAATGTTTATATTTATGTTTTCGAACTACGATTCGATGTCTGGTGGTACCCGATGAAGGAATGCTTGTTTAGTTAAACTCGTTGTCTTTGTGATACTTGTATGTACATGGTAGGAAGGTGAGTGTGGGTGGGGTCCCATATCTCATCACTAGTGTGGACAGGGTTCCATATCTTCTCTTTAGTAGAGTAGGGGTGAGGCCCATGATAGGTGAGGCCTTAGGATTTGAACATATAGTACTATGTATGATTCTTTATGTGCTAGCATGATTATATTTGTATAGTGGGCGAGGCCCAGTGACTGGCGGGGCCTGGGAGAAACATATATATATATATATATATATATATATATATATCAAGTGGGGCTCGATGCCAGGTGGGGCTTGATGACAGACACTATCTGATGCCGGGCAGGGCCCGATGAAGGGGCGGGGGCCCAGTATATCTGATTATGTGTATGGTATGTGGTAGTATAGGGAACTCACTATGCTTCATGCTTACGATTTTCAGTTTTGGTTTCAGGTAGTTCCAGTTGCAAAGAAAAGTGCTTGGGATGACTGCATTGGACACTCCATAATGTTTAGCCTTGGATGTTTACTCTGATGTTTTGATATGATACTATGATTTGTTGTTTGGAATACTATGACTTATATTTTAATCAAATGATTTTAATAACTATGGTTTATTTAATGGTTTAAAAATGGAATTTTTGGTCATGATTTTTGGGATGTTAAAAGTTGGTATTAGAGCCTTGGTTTGAGGGATTCGGGCACACTCTTAGGTGTGTCTGAACTCAAACTGAGGACTTGGTATAAAATTTTTAAAAGAAAATCATTTTTATAAAAAAGATTTTGAAAAGAGAAAAGGGTGTGTTGCATGCAATTAGCCAAGATCAAGTAAATTCTCCTAAATTACCCATACATGTTTGTTATGATATGATATGATTATGAGAATTGCATGCTAGACTAGGGCTAAGGATCTAGGAAGGATGCCTTGTATGCCTGATGTATGAGCTTATTGAACTACACGCTAATACTGGTTAGCCAGTGATATTATGGCCTGATTAGAATATGCTTGGTTTTGTTTACTCGATACCTAAATTTTTCTTGCTTTGTGCTTTTAGAAGTTCTAGTTATCTTTAACTAACTAGTAAACGCATATCTTAAGCTACATATTACGAGGACTAAATAATTTCAGAAGGTTAGGTTTAGCCCTATTTTGCAGCTATCATCTGAGTCTAAACGTTGTAGGGAGAGACCTCTTATTTGAAGAATTATCTGGTCTCAGTGATATGTAATGGTATTTGTGTGCTTGTTATGGAGAGATAGCAGGGATTTGTTATGCAGCTGATGTCATAGAGTGGGTTGGAGATTACCTTAGGGCAAGCCTAGGATGAGATTAGTGTTGGGAACAATAGTCGTGAAAGGGACTTGTTGGAGTGAAGGCAATTCTTAAGGAAAGTATGGATAGATATGGAAGGTAGTATGGGCCCGTACTACTGAAAGCAAATGATCCATACTCGAGTCAAGGAGGGTTAGATAAAAATAGGAAACTTGTAATATGAAGGTGATCCCACGATACTAATGAGCATTCTGATGGTTGTTATGATATGTTGCAGCATGGTGACGCTACGCACTAGGCCACTTGGCAGTTCTGGCGCAGGCGAGGGGTCAGGCTCGGGCTCTGGAGCTGGGCAGCTTGATGATCAGATGAGAGAGTTTATTTCAGCTAAGATTATGTGCATTATCATTGACCATGCTCTTGTGATCTTCGGTACAGTCAAGGAGGGTATCTTGGAGATTCTTGATGAAAGGATGAGTGTTTTCTATACTGAGATGGCAGCCATGATGGGGGCGCGCACGTTGACATTCTGGGAGTTCAGAGCTTCTGGAGCTCTAGACTATAATGGGGATAGGGACCCCATTGCTAGCAGTTGGTAGTTGGTAGATGTTTCCAATGCTTTGCGTTCTAACCGGTGTCCCGAGGGGGACAAGGTCCGACTCGCCTCCTGTCTTCTAAAGGAAGAAGCATGTGACTGGTGGTAGGAGGTTGGACATGCTATTGGAGATGATGCTGATATTGATGCGATGAAATGGAGTGAACTCTCGGCCAGTTTCAGGTCCGAGCTCACACCAGTGATTGAGGTACAACAGTTAGCACGCGAGTTCCAGGATCTCCAGCAGACTATAGAGACGGTGGCTGAGATCACCGTCAAGTTCAGGGAGAGGGCCCTTTTTGTTCCTTAGTATGTATCCGACGAAGAGATGAAGAAGGCCCGATATCACAAGATGTTGAGGAACGACATTAGACAGTTTGTGAGTTGATCCAGCTGCAAGACGCTGGAGAATATGATCGCTCGGGCCAGGGAGAGGGAGATCGACTTAGAGGCAGAGAAGAAGAGGAATCCAAATGGGGTTCAAACATCCGCGAGATCGGAAAAAAGGCCCAAGGTATCAGATTCTAGATTGAGGGGTCATCAGGACCGCAACCGTTGTGGCAAGTGCGGTAGGACTCACAAGGGTGTGTGTATGAGTTGCAGTGGTTGTGATTATGGATGCTTTAAGTGCAGCGGGATCATTCATTATAGTACGGATTATACTGCTACCACCACCCATGAATCAGACTTGATCTATTTTCATTGTAGTTAGTTGGGCCACAAGAAGGCCCAATGTCTGAGTTTGGTTTCAGTGGGACCGGTGATGGAACCTGCCCCTGTGACATTGAGGATCACCGATGGCCATCAGGACCGGGGATAGGTGCCTGCGGCGAGGAATAGGGCTTTCCAGTTGACTACAGAGGAGGCGCGAGTGGCTTCCAATGTTACAGGTGTATATCATTTACTTTCTTATCAGTTTTTATTTATGATTTTATTGCTATTGTCTTGCATCTATATGAGTAAGTTTATCTTGGAGTTATATTTTCTACTTATGTTTGGTTATGTGCCATCTGCATACCATGAATCTTAGAGTAGTAGTGTGAGGTCATCTCTTTATATCGTGGGTTCCCAGGATACATTATCTACAGCAAGTGATATTGGAACTCAGGAGGTGTTTAGTTATTCTTCAAAGGTAGTACTGTTTTAGAACATGTAAGCTTCGGAACACTAACAGTGGTAAGCGTTGGTCTCAAGCATATTCATTTTGGATGGTAAGAAGGATTAGGAATCCTTCTAGTCTTTTGTGCTGTAAGATGTTAGATAAATAAAAGTGCGGGGGGGGGGGGGGGGGGAATCATTCAGGCATCCAGGAACAGTAGTAGATGCGAAACTAGGATGAGCTCACACTTCTGTTGGGGAGGAAGACGACCTGAGTGGTTTTTTGGGTCAAGGAGTGTGTGAGTTGGGAGTTTCGGAAACTTCCTAACGTTGGGTTCGCGTCCTCTTGGTAGTTTATAGTTGGTGTTTGGGAATCAGATTGGGAATTCCCGTCAGGACGCGAGGTCCAGTCAAGATGTTAACCCATGTGTGTGCTCGAATTTAGGCAGGTTTGGATTGGTATCCAGCTGTAAGAACACGGTTAGTGGTTGAGTTAGCGTGGGAAGTGTTGTAAGACCGTGGGATAGTTGTAGCATTCACCAGCATCCAGATAGCAGGGAAGAGTAACATGCGACTGTAGGGCAACGGTAGCATCCTCTAGGTGGCCAGATAGTGTGGGAAGTATTGTTAGACTGCGGAATGAGCCGTAGCATTCACAGATTCATTCTGATAAGTTAGGCCATGGTGGGTCAGTTCGTAGGATCGTGGAAAGGCCACAGTAGGATCGGAATCAGGAAATGATAGGTCGTTGGGATTCGAGGTGGAGCTGGGCCTGTGTAGCCCTAGATAGGTGGGACCTGTGGGGAAGGCTGCTCCATGATATAGTTTTTATGGGACCCATGGGTGAGGCCCATATGTTTATAGCAATGCAGGTGGGACCTGGCAGTAACCGTTGGGTCAAGGTATGGGGTCGGGGATCCCATGATTTATAGAGCCAAGAGTGGCAAGGTGGATAGGGCAGTTTTGATAGCCGGAGTTTTCTTCGAAAGTTAAGGGGAGCGACTATAAGGGTGTTCATTGGTTCAGCAACTGGGTGGGACTCCAGTATACACTTGTAGTTGGATTGAATAATCTCATAGTAATTGATTTGACCCTGTTGCGTAGTTCTCGTCTGAGACTAACCGTGCAGGGATGAATCTTCTATTTGAAGGATTATCTGAGCCTTCTTTCAAGTATAATTGTCCTGTAAAAAGTTATGCATGGGGAGTCTATTACGGAGACAAACCAATATGTATTCACACTCTGGGGAGGCAGAAGTGGTTTGCAGAAGCTTGAAGTTCACTTTCTTCGGAATGGAAGTTCGGTTGGGGTTTCAGTTTTCTTGAGAAGATTGTTTACGCGTAGAATCATCAGTTGTGTTCCCTAACTCACTTGTTGGGATGTGGGTGATAGTAAGGAGAGATTTCGAGAACAAAATCTAATTTAAGTGGGGGAGAGTTGGTGTTGGATAAGGTGTCTAAGTCCATAACTATTTATGGTATGTACTTGACCCGACCCGGCATGGTCCATTTGGGTTGCATGGCACCATGCAATTGGATAGACTAAATGAGAGAAATAACACTTGGAGATTATTAATATATTATAAGTTCTAATATATTAATAATATTATTTGATTAGTTTGATCAAGAATTAATTTAGAATTAATTAGGTGATCAAAAGATAACTAATTAAATATATGGGTTGATTATGTAAATCATCCATATCTTGTATAGTGAGCTAAGAGGCTCCATGGATTATCAAGTTGGGTTCCACCCATAGGATGTTCCATGGGAGTTACAAACCCATGGGTCATCGAAATGAAGAGTCATGACACATTAGGGTTTACATGGTGTAACCCTAGATGTGTCAACACTGTATAAGAATCCCATTCTCCACCAAAATCGGCTACACATATGAAACAAGAGGGCTAGGCCGATTTCAAGAAGTGTGTATTCTCTGAAAAGTCTTTCCAAGAGAATTTGGTGTTGTGTGAAGTATTTGAGGCATCACACTTGGGGTGCTAGGCTCACAAGGTTTCAAGGAACATAAGCAACAACAAGGTAAGTTATTCTATCTTTCATTCAAGTTAAAAATTGTTCCCCATGTATGCTAGATGGGAATATAACCTTGGAATTCAACTTTGCATGATAATTAGACAAACATAGATCCAAGGTTATTAGGGTTGCATGTACACTTAGGAAGTGTTAGAATGCTCAAATCCCTACAGTTGGAACACCTGCTTTTGAAACTGCACCGTTGCTAGGGATTGTGCCCCACTCATCAGTTGTGATAAGGGTTAGGGCCTTGGGAAAGGAAGAATTTGGCCCATTTTAGATTTGGGTGTTAGGGTATACGTGATCCAAGTGTTTGATTGTGTCTTCGAAGGCCAATGGCATGATCGTTATTTGACATATTGACCTTCTGGGGATTTGGGGTTCTTGTTTAGGAAGTTGTTAGGTAATGATGAGTTGTTAGAAGTTGTTAGGTAATGATGGGTTCTTGTTTGGGCCTTAGTGGGCCATTAGAAGTCAGATAATTTGGGCTAAGGATATGTTTGGGCATTTGGGTAAGGCCTATTAGAGGGGTTGGGCCCAATTTAGAAAATTGGGCCATTAGTAGGCTTGTGAAGTCTACCTAGTATTGGGCCTTTCATGTTATGGTTTTAGGCCTTAGGTATGGACCAAATTAGATCAGGGGTAAAATGATCATTTTAACCTAAGGTGGATTATTGGTTTTGGACTAAGTGTTATTTTGGTAATGGTAGCTCGAGGAGTCGAGATATCAACAGTTCCTAGATCTGCCAGCTAGCAGCCAGAGGATTACCCTTGAGATTCAGCTTTGCGAGGTGAGTTTCCTCCTATTTGAACGAGTTGAAGGCACCAATGCCAACCCGTATTTATGTTATGTGTTTCTAGATTACGATCCGATGCCAAGCGATTCCCGAGGAATGTTACTATGCCTGATGTCTTCGTGATTCCTGCATGTGTATGTATTGTATGTTTCCGGATTACGGTCCGATGTTGGTTGATGCCCGAGGAATGTCTATATGCTTTTGAATTACGGTTTGATGTCGGGTGGGGCCTGAGGAATGTTTATATGTATGTTTTTGAACTATGGTTCGATGCCGGGTGGTACCTAATCAAGGAATGTATGTTTAGTTATACTCGTTGTCTTTGTGATACTTGTATGTACCTGGTAGGAAGGTGAGTATGGGTGGGGTCCCGTATCTCATCACTAGCTAAGTGTGGATGGGGTTCCATATCTTATATTTAGTAGAGTAGGGGCGGGGCCCATGATAGGCGAGGCCTTAGGATTTGAACATATAGTACCGTGTATGATTCTCTATGTGCTAGCATGATTATATGTTATTTTTTGTATATGTATAGGCAGCAGGGCCTAGTGACATGCGAGGCTTGGGAGAAATAGATATGTATATCGAGCGGGGCTTGATGCTAGGTGGGGCCTAATGGCAGGCGAGGCCTGATGTCGGACACTATCCAATGTCGGGCGAGGCCCGATGAAGGGGCGGGGGCCCAGTGTATGTGATTATGTCTATGGTATGTGGTAGTATGGGGGAACTCACTAAGCTTCGTGCTTACGGGTTTTAGATTTTCTTTCAGGTACTTCCAGTTGCCAAGAGAAGAGCTCGAGATGACTGCATTGTACACACCATAATGTTTAGCTTGGGATGTTTACTCTGTTGGTTTGATATGATACTCTAATTTGTTGTTTGGAATACTATGACTTATGTTTTGATGGAATGATATTAATAACTAAGGTTTATTTAATGGTTTAAAAATGAAAATTTTGGTCATGATTTTTGGGATGTTGCAACGATGAGCGTACCAACCTTCACTGGGTGTACCATAGAGCCAACTTTCGTTGGGGAAGGACCAGGCTACCCTGCACGTAGCTAGGAGTACGCCTTACGTACCCCATTTGCCTCTATTTCCACCAAGTTAGTTTCTTAATCCTTTAAGACAACCAAATCAACCACATATCTAAGTAATCTACGACATGTTAATCCATGAAGTTGTTGGATTTAATCCATTGCATGGATATGAAAGGTGCAAAACATTACTTCATCCATTCTAAGCTACCTTACTCATGCACGAGCAAAAGTGGGAGGTCAAGCAAGCATTTTTATGAGTCTAAATGTCCTAATATGCATGAATGAACAACTAAAACCCTCTGGAGGGTTCTTAACTCAAAAAGGTCCAAACTTGGGGACTTTTAGCTCATAAATCATTAGCCAAAGATATCTTAAAGAAACCTTGCCAAGGTATATACTTTATACCTGAAGTTGATGCACAAAGGTGGGAGGTTTCTGGATCTTCAAGCTTGGTAGCACCTTCTTCTTCTTCTTCTCCAACTTCCTTCTTCTACTACAAGAGAAAAGAACACTCAAAACTTGAAATATCTCACACACAAGCAACTCACACGAGATTAGGGTTTATGAGAGGGTTGGAGGCTGATAAGGGTGGCCAGAATTGAAGTTATAATGTTTTTAAATAGGGGATTATGAGAGGGTTGGAGGCTGATAAGGGTGGCCAGAAAAGAAGGTATAATGTTTTTAAAATAGGGGCAACCCTTAAAATTAGGGTTTAACATATGGGCTAGTATGCCCTGTGTACCACATGTACGCCCAACGTACTACCTGCCCATCCGCGATAACGGACACTGCATAAGTATGCTATGCGTACTTATATGTACGCCCTGCATACAACCATATTTGCAAGCCTTTTCCTTTGAGGGGCCAAATGTGCCACTTTTGATAAAGATTTAAGAGATATTAAAATATACCTTATTACGGGATGTTACAACTCTCCCGTACTAGAATCAGACTTCGCCCTCGAAGTCATCCTCCGGAAACAGCTTAGGATATTGCTCATGTATCTCAGACTTAGGTTCCCACATCTACTCCGAACCTCTTCGGTGATGCAACTGAACTTTGACCAAGTTCACAACCTTGTTCCTCAAGGTTTTCACTTTTTGATCCACAATGGCTACAGGCTTCTCCACATTATTCAGGCGAACATCTACCTCAATGTCCTTCAAAGGGATCACATATGTCTGGTCAGCTATATACTTCCTCAGCTGGGAAACATGGAAGGTATCATGAATCTGACTCAGTTCCTCCGGTAGCTCCAATCGGTTGGCCACCTTGTCCACATGGGTTAACACTCAGAAAGGGATAATAAACCCGAGGCCCAAATTTACCCGCTTCCTGAAGTGGATAACACCCTTCCAGGGTGACACCTTCAGGAGCACAAGGTCTCCCACCTGACACTATAGCTCAGAGCGTTGCCGATTCGCATAACTCTTTTGGCGTCTCTATGCTATTAGCAATCTCTGTCGAACCTGCTGTATAAGCTTGGTCGTATTGAGCAACACCCCCATGCTCCCCATGACCCTCTGTTCCACATCACCCCAACAGATAGGAGTTCAAGATCTCCTTCCATAAAGGATCTCGAACGGGATCATACCGATACTAGCATAATGGCTATTGTTATAAGAAAAATTAGCCAACGAAAGATAGGAGTCCTAACTGCCACCAAAATCAATGACACAGGAACAAAGCATATCCTCGAGTGTCTGAATAGTCTGCTCGCTCTTCCCGTCCGTCTTCAAATGCTATGTAGTACTAAAGTGTATCCAGGTACCTAAATCCTCATGAAATCTCTTCCAGAACCTATAAGTAAAGCGCACATCCAAGTCAAACACAATAGACGTAAGAACCCCATGCCGAGCCACCAACTCTCATACATACATCTCGGCTAACTTCTCTATATAAGAGCTCTCACTAATGGCTAAGAAGTGAACACTTTTTGTTAAATGATCTCCTATTACCCAGATAGTGTCAACACCCTTTGCAGTCCTTGATAACTTGGTCATAAAATCCATTGTGATCTGCTCCCACTTCCACAGGGGAACCTCTAGAGGCTTCAACTTTCCATGAAGGCGCTAGTGCTATACCTTGACCTTCCGGTAGGTCAAACATATCTCTAAAAACCATGCCATGTCTCTCTTCATGCATGGCCACCAATAGTTGTGCTTCAGATCGAGATACATCTTAGTAGCCCTGGGTGGATGGAAAATCTCAATTTGTTGGCTCCTCCATCAAGATCCATCGGGCCCCACCCGCATACGGTACCCAAACCCATCCATGAAGGGTCAACAGACCCCGATTGTCCATATCAAAAGCTAAAATCTGACTGATCACCCCTTCACTCTTCCGGTTTTCCTCTTTTATGGCATCCGACCTAGCCTCCTTGATAATATCCAAAACCAAAGTCACAACAGTCATTGTCATAAACACATCCTGTATTGGAGTACTCACTGCCCTCCGGATCAAGGTGTCGGCCACCACATTGGCCTTGCTCAGATGATACAAAATACCGCAATCATAATCTTTAACTACATCCAACAACCTCCTCTGCCTCATATTCAAGTTGATTGATCCATAAGATATCTCAGGCTCTAGTGGTCCATGTAGACGGTACACCGAATACCATAGAGGTAGTGGCGCTAAATCTTGAGGATGAAAACCATTGCCTTAACTCCAATTCTTGAGTGGGATATCTCGCTTCATGAGGCTTCAACTGCCTCGAAGCATATGCTATTATGTGCCCTATCTACATCAACACAACACTTAATCCTTCAATGGTGGTATTACGGTAAAATATAAATTCTTCCACTCCCTCAGGGAGGGCAAGTACTGATGCCTCAAGTAATATCTGGTGAAGTGACTCAAATGATGCCTGCTGCTCAGGCCCCCAAGAAAAAGAAACATCATTCCTTATCAACTTGGTGAGAGGAACAAAAATCTTGAAGAAGTCGGTAATGAATCTCCGATAATATCCCACCAATCCGAGGAAGCTCAGAATCACAGATAAATATCTTGACACATCTCACTGCATCATTGCCTCAATCTTGGCTGGGTTGACCATGATACCATTCTGGTTGACGAGGTGTCCCAAAAACTAAACCTCGTGCAACCAAAAGTCACACTTGGAGAATTTGGCGTAAAGCCTCTCTATCCTCAAAACCCCAAGAACATATAGCAAATGCTCCTCATGTTATTCCCTAGTCTTTGAATAAACAAGAATGTCATCGATGAAAACAATCACTAATCGATCTAACATAAGCATGCACACTCGATTCATGAGATCCATGAATGCCGCCCATGCATTGGTGAGCCAGAAAGGCATCACCACGAACTCGTAATGCCTATATCGAGTTCAGAAGGTCGTCTTCTGAATATCCTCCTCTTGCACCCTCATCTGATGATAGTCGGACCTCAAATCGATGTTGGAGAAACAAGACTCCCCCTGAATCTTGTCCAAAAGATAATTAATCCTAGACAATGGGTAACGGTTCTTCACCGTTAGCTTGTTCAACTCCTGATAATTGATGCACACTGGTGTGAACCATCCTTCTTTCTAACAAATAGGATCGATGCTCCCCAAGTAGAACTACTCAACCGACTAAACCCTTTTCCTAATAACTCCTGTAGTTAAGAGGATAACTCCTACATCTCAGGAGGTACAAGATGGTACAGAGCCTTGGCGACCGACACCACACTCGGAATCAGTTCGATTCAGAACTCCACCTACCTCTCAGGAGGCACACCCGGTAACTCTCAGGAAAAAACATGAAGAAACTCATGAACCATCAGAAAATCAGTAATAGAGGTCAATGCTTTCTCCTCAACCTAAGTATCCACAACATATGCCAGGTAACCCATATACCCATGCTGCAAACTTTGCCTTGCCTAGGTGGCAAAATAGAATGTTGATCCTGACCTAGTACCCTTGCTATAGATAGTTAGTACTCCCCCACTAGGATCTTGAACCGTCACCAACTGACGCTCACAGTCAATCAGAGCCCCAAACTGGCTTAACTAATCCATACCCATGATCACACACACATCCCCCATCACAATAGGAATAAGATCTATCGAATAACCAATGCCGAAGATCTCCAATACACAACCTCGATAGACAACAGTGGCAAAGACTGGGGCACCATCAGGTATAGAGACTCTTAAGGGCCTGCTCAAGGTCTCATTCGCAATACTAAAACCTAAACAGAAAGACGTAAAAACAAACGACTGACTTGCAGCTGAGTCAAAAAAGACTAGCGCATGCACAAAATTCACAAGAAGAGTACATACATAACTAATAATATAAGAATACATACTACCCATAGCGTCCGGATCTGCATGGGCCTCCTCTATTTTCAACTGAAAAGCTTTCCCTCGAGCCCTATATGCCTTGGCCTTCCCCTACTGGCTATCAGTGATGCGCAGGGTCACAGGAGCCAAACTATGAACCGTTTTGGATGCAAGCTGAGGATAAATTTCCTTGACATTGCCCGTCTGGTTGCAGCTGAAACAAACCTGGATCCCCTTAGGGAAATCCCTAGCCAAATTCCCCTCCTTGCCACATAGATAGCAAGCGGACCTGGACAGATAGGGTCCATCATGTCCCTTACCTCACTTTCCACATGTGCATCCCTTCTAGCATCCAACTCTCTGATCGGTGGGCTTACCCCGCTTAGTCACTGGCTACGACTGTACTGGCCTCTTGTCTCACCCTAGGACTCAATCTCCTCTCTAGCTTGAGTCTCCAGCTCAATCTCCCTCCACCTAGCTTTGGTCTACAGCTCAACCAATATCTGATAAGTGGTATTTTCCAGACACTCGTTGTCACACCCCGAAACCGATGGCGGAAACGTTCTGGGGCGGAGGACGTCATGTAAAGTACAACAACCAATGAACATAGTAAGCACAGTAAACACAACCATTACATTACATAGAAATATTTACATTTGTTTGAAAGTAAAGTTATACATGATTATAGATATATACATCCAAAATGAACAAAAGTAAAGACGAGACTGCTAAAATGCTCTGTCTTCTCCAAAAGATTGTGGGGTACCTATCTAATGTGGACCTGAGAATAGAAGCAGTTGTGAAAATATCAGCATAAAGCTGGTGAGTTCATAAGCGGTTTGTTTCTGAAAATGAACAAGTTTCCTTTAGTTTTCTGAAAAAGTGTTATCCAAGAAAATCCCATATTCTCTTATAAGTAAAGTTTAGTTATCCGTTAATTATACAATCTGGTTATGAACAGTTTAGTTATCCTAGGAAAAACCCTTATTTTCCTTAAAAGTTTGTAGTTGGTTATCGGTTCTGAATGTAATGTACAAGTATCTACCATACTTAAAGTGTTTGTGTGAAGTTTCCTGAAAGTATGGTTATCTTTGAAAAGTACATTAGTTATAACATGTATATAAAACTAATAAGTAAGTAGAAAAGTTTTCATAATCTAAATTGCGAGTTCCATAACCATACAATAGACTAGATAAGGCTCGGAACAGGGCCAGTATCGTTTTATGACTTTTGTCACCTTTGGACCTTTTGTTCCGACTGTAGCTAACAGCCAGGTGCAGGGTAGTCAATCCCATATAGATCTATAAACTCAAGTCACATTCTCCCTCCAAGAGATTCTAGTTACGGGGGTAGTCCTACACTCTCGTAACTAGGGGGGTGTTACAAGGATGTGTCTCCAATCTTAAGATTAAATGAATTAAAAGATAATAAAATGGGAAATTCTATTTTATTAGTTCTTCACTCTCGTATCTAGGGGGAGTGTTATCAAGGACATGTCTAAAGTTCTAAGTTTAATATTATTATTCCTTCACTCTCGTAACTAGGGGGAGTGTTATCAAGGACGGGTCTAAAGTTCTAAGTTTAATGTTATTAGTCCTTCACTCTCGTATCTAGGGGGAGTGTTATCAAGGACCTTTTTAAAGTTCCAAGATTAATGCTTTTAATATAGTTTCCAATGTTAAAAGCATACGAGATATGAAACATTTCAAATGAAATAATAAGTTTGAGTACAAGATTTCCTTGTACTTTTGCTTGTATTCCCCCTTGAAAACATTGAAAAACACGGAAAAAGGTGTAGGGGTATGAACTCACCAGACGAGAAATGTGTCGATTGGATGCTAAGTGTCAGTTCGGGGCTTGAGTACACACGAGGTTCCTATGTAATATGAAGAGATACATAAATGTATCTAATTAGACTTTGAACTACTAATTAGATAAGAATATACACTCTAAGGCACGAAAACACTTCATTTCAAGTGTTAGGAGTGATCCAGGTAGCATCTAAGGGGGTGTATGGCCTAAATATGGAGTTTTCTCTTCAAGAGTAAACTCCTAATGGAGATTACAGCCCTAAGACCATATCCCCATGAATTTACGGCCGTAAACTCATGGGTGGTGTGTTCTTGGTTGCTTAATGGTCTTACAACACTTGTGAGATGAGGCTAGGTTTAGTTCTAAGGCATTGGAAAGGATTAAACCATCATATGGACCATTTCAAGGAGGTTATGGCTATAAACTAGGATTTTACGGTCGTAAACTCTCATGTACCTTTTCCTTATGTGTTTTGGTGATCCTAGGTTAAGCATAAGTGGTTCTAGTCCAAAGTACAAGCCATGGAAGGAAGTTAGGGCACCATTTGACCACTTTATAGGAGTTTACAGCCCATGAACTATTCCTTGGGGGGTTTTACGGCCGTAATTTCCAAAGGAGGTGGTTTCTCTCATGTTTAAGGTTCCTAACACAATGGTGGATGGTTCTAGACATTATTCCAAGGCTTAGGAGGTGTTTAAAGGGCATTTTAACACCTTAAAAGGTGTTTATGGCCTCAGAAGGGGTGTTTACGATCCAAACATGTTCTTGGGGACGTAAACTCATGTTTACTCCCCATATGTTAATATTTTGGTGTTCTAAGTCCATTCATGTAAGCCCTAAGTCATATCTAAGCTCCAGAAGTGATTTGGAAGGGTTTTGGGGCTCCAAAACCCTATTTAAGGGTGTTTACGGTTTGGGATAGGTACTGGGTCATAAACACAAGTTCTTGGTCCGTTTTTCATGATTTAAGCACGAATTTGAAAGCTAAACATTCTACACTATCAGCTAGGATGGATTACATACCGATTTGGAGCTTGAAAGGGTGGTTTTTAGATCAAAGTTTGAGTTTGTAGAGACAGAGTAAAGAGAGAGAGTGAAAAAGCTTCAAATGAAGTTCTTTCAACTTTATATAGGGTTAGATTTTGAGGCTCGGTGGAAATCTACCCGATACTGACGTTAAACGGGGCTTTTGGTCGTATCCGATTTAGTTGTCGTAACCCGACGTGGTCGAAACTATAAATTTTCGAAATATAAATTTGGGATGTTTTCACACGTTTCAAAAGGGTTAGGACACTCACGAGGTCATAATAAAAGTCTCAATTTAATTAATTTAAACCAAAGTTAACGGAATAATTGGAACATAAACGGTTTTACTGACAGAAACGAGTTACAGTGACGGAAAGTTTATGGGTTGTCACATTATCCCCCCATTAGAGGGAATTTCATTCCGAAATTTAGAATTAAGATACAAATTATGGAATTGGAAAGAGATGCAGATATTTTTGTTTCATCGAGTCTTCGCGTTCCCAAGTGAACTCTTGTCCCCGCTTGGCATTCAAGCGAACCTTCAATATCGGGATGCGACTTTGTTTTGTACGCTTGATCTCTCGATCCATGATTTCGATTGGTTCTTCCACGAAGTTCAGGTTTTTGTTGATCTCGATCTCGTCAAGAGGGATCACGAGGGTTTCATCGGATAGACACTTTTTAAGAATTGAGACGTGGAAGACAGGATGGATGTTGCTAAGTTCTTGTGGTAGTCGGAGTTTGTAGGCTACAAGACCGATCCTAGTGAGGATCTCGAAAGGTCCTATGTACCTCGGGTTATGTTTTCCATGCTTTCCAAAGCATATCATACCTTTCCAGGGAGAGACCTTCAACAGGACACGATCTCCTACCTGGAATTCAAATGGCTTCCGTCGCTTATCAACGTGACTCTTCTGTCTATCTCGTGAAGCTTTCATTCGTTCTCGGATCTGGATGATTTTCTCGATGGTTTCGCGGATGATTTCAGGACCAGTGAGAACACTGTCGGGGACTCGACTCTTGGCTAGCTGCGTGTCACCTACCTCTGCCCATCACATAGGGGATCTGCACTTACCACCGTAGAGGGCTTCGAACGGGGCAGCCTTGGTACTGGTGTGGTAGCGGTTGTTATATGAGAACTCGATCAAGGGTAAATGGGTGTCCCACGACTTTCCGAAATCGATGACACATGCTCTCAGCATGTCTTCTAGGGTTTGGATAGTTCTCTCACCCTGTCCGTCAGTCTGAGGATGGTAAGCTGTACTCATGTCCAGCTTAGTTCCAAGAGCTTTCTGAAGGGACTGCCAGAACCTTGAGGTAAACCTGCTATCTCGATCGGAGATAATGGACACAGGCACACTGTGCAGTCGGACTATCTCTTGGATGTAGATTCGCGTAAGTCTTTCCATCTTGAATGATTCTTTAATTGGAAGGACGTGAATGGATTTTGTCAGACGATCGACAATTACCCAAATGGTATCGTACACACTCGGAGATCAGGGTTACTTGGTGATGAAATCCATGGTAATCATTCCCATTTCTATTAAGGTATCTCGAGCTGCTGGAGAAGACCCGTGGGCTTTTGATACTCGAATTTTACCTTGGTGCAATTCAGACACTTGCCCACGAAGGTAGCAATTTCAGCTTTCATGTTTGGCCACCAGTATTGTTTCTTGAGATCCAGGTACATCTTGTCCGAACCTGGCTGAATAGTGTATCTGGTCTTGTGAGCTTCGTTCATAACAGCTTCTCTGAAACCTCCGAACTTTAGGATCCAGATTCTATCCATGAAACAGTAGACTCTGTCACCTCTGATCTCAAGTCTCTTATCGATTCCTCTCAAGGCTTCGTTCGAAACGTTCTCTAGTTTTAGGGCTTCCAATTGGGCTTCTCGGATCTGAGAAGATAAGTGGGAATGAATGGTCATCGTCAATGTCTTCGCCTTGCGGGTTGAACTCTCCTTTCTGCTAAGAGCATCTGCTACCACATTGGCCTTGCCGGGATGGTAGCGGATCTCGCACTCGTAGTCACTGAGCAGCTCTACCCATCGCCGTTGCCTCATGTTTAAGTCTTTTTTATTGAAGATGTGCTGCAGGATTTTATGGTCGGTGAAGATCGGGCACTTGGTTCCATAGAGATAATGTCTCCAAATCTTCAGTGCGAAGACCACTGCTCCTAGCTCCAGGTCATGAGTCGTGTAGTTAACTTTGTGTGCTTTCAACTGTGTCAAGGCATAAGCGATAACTTTTCCTCTCTACATAAGCACACAGCCTAAGCCCTGATTAGACGCATCTCAGAAGACAACGAAATCCTTTGATCCTTCGGGCAGGGACAGAATAGGCGCGCTGCACAGGGCTCGTTTCAATGTTTGGAATGTGGTGTCTTGTTTTTCACTCCAACAAAAGGGTACACCTTTCTGTGTCAGAGTAGTTAGGGGCTGTTGGATAAGGTGTCTAAGTCCATAACTTATTTGGTATATACTTGACCCGACCCGGCATGGTCCATTTGGGTTGCACTTCACCCGAACTATTTATCGATAATTTTATGAGAGTTATACACATATGTTTATTAATATATTGTAAGTTATAATATATTAATGTGAAGTTATTTAATTAGTCTTAGTCTTAAATTAATTATGAATTAATTTAGAGATTAAAAGGAAGACTAATTAAATTGTGGGCTATTGTTTTATATGGTGTGGGCTAACACTCATTAGTTAATGGGCTAGGCTTATATGAAAGTCCATGGATGATCCATGGATCTTTTAGCCCATGGATCCTTGGAAAAGGAATGGTCATGGTTTATTAGGGTTTCACCCTAACCATGCACACTATATAAGCATGCTTATGTTGCATGAAATAGTCACTAGTGTGTGTGTTTATGTGTGGCTGAATCTATAAGTGTGTATAAACTCTCTCAAAGTTTTCCAAGTGTTTGTGGTGATTTGTGATTTCCATTTGAGGCATTCACACTATTGGTGCTTGGCTCTCAAACTCCAAGGAATCAAACTCATCAAAAGGTATGTAATCTCATCTAATTCTTTTATGTTCAAAAGTACCCCATGCCATGTTAGATAGGTTATGAACCTTGGAAAATTATTATTTTGCATGTATTTAGACAAACATAGATCCAAGGTTTATTAGGGTTGCATGCACACTTAGGAAGTGCTAGATTGCTCAAAACCCAACAGTGGTATCAGACTCTAGGCTTGCTTGTTTGATACTTGATGCAAAATAGTGAAAAAAAGTCACAATTTTTGCTATCTGCATGATGTACTCGCCGAGTCCATGAGGGGACTCGCCGAGTCCAAGGCAAAATTCATCCTACTCGCCGAGTAGATTCGTGCACTCGGCGAGTAGAAGGTTCAGAATGCAGATTTTCGACTTTTGCTACTGGAAATGGACTAGAAACTTTACCCTAAACTGTTTTGATGTTTTAAAACTTATTTTAGTTGGTGTAATGGTTGTTCTAATCCATTTACAATGGCTCATATCAAAATTTCATGTCTTATATGTGTTCTTGTTTTTGTTGAAATTTTGATGTTCATGTTCTTATGAATTTAGAAGATGGTAGGAATTATTTGCTGAATTGTTTAGGATTAATTTTTGATCATTTATGTGTTTTAATGGAGTCCATAATTTTTCCTCAAGTTATGGATATCTAAAGGTCACTTTTCTTTAACACACATTAAAAACACATAAGTTACATAAAATGAAGACTCTTCATTTTATGAACCTTTAATTCATAGGTTATGAAATGAAAAGTTTTGAAGAGTTACAAAACTTGCCCTCAAGTTTTGGAATTTGGAAAAGTTTCACACACTTTAATAAACTTTAATTCCAACACTTAGAGTTTTAAAAGTTAAAATTCAACACTTATACTATTTATAACATTAATGGTTAATTATTATATATATGTATAAGAACAAGTCGTTTTACCGTTAGTAGGCCTCATTCACGAAGCCGGTCTATAAGGTGGGTATAGAGTTGTTGCCTATAAAATGGCAACTTAATGGGTGTCCACTCTCACCCACCGCTTGCTTGACTGGTGGAGGGTCGTTAGCCGAATGGGTAAGACAAGGACTTATAAATTCTCATTAAGTATGATGAATATTATAAAGTAACTAAATCTTTTATTTAACTCCCAATCTTAGTTACTTTAGGAAAAATGTGAACATGGTGCTAGTCCATGGAATTCACACTTTGTACCTTACCAAGTCGTTGGTGGAGCGTGTGTGGTTAACCGGCACACTAACTTGGACTAGTAAGTATCACGAAGGGTGACTTAATGTTTGTCATAGATCAATGGACCGTGTGTGGTTAACCGACACATTGATTAGGTGATAATATTAAGGGTACCAAGTGAATTAGCATGGTTATTCACACCTTGTTTTGTGATCCTCGACATCCCAGTCACAAAACTTGAAGGGAACAATCGAGATTGAAACATGCCATTGAAAGTTCAATGAATCTCAAACGAATCTAGGAATTTCAAATCCAATTAAAACCTAATAATTCATTTTGTTTTTCATGGTGGAAATTGGTGAATCGTCATTCACCTACCTTTCAAATATATTATTACTTAGATTACGGCATCCCTCTTCTAAGTATAATATATTGTGATTGGATCCTAGCCTTAATATTACATTTGGGTGTCTTATTAAGGACTCTATATATCTAATCTAAACTTGCTTTCTTCTTTCAGATGTCTTCCAACACTAATGCTTCGGGCTCTAACCCAACTGGTTCTTTCTCTCTCATGAATCTTTGTGGGAGAGTCATCTTTGATGGTTCCAACTTCATAGACTGGATCACGAACATCAGGATGGTAACTCGTTAGGAAGACAAGGAATATGTCCTCGATAAGGAGTTAAAAGAGCTTGATGAGTCTACTGCTACTCCTGAGGAGATCGCTGAATTCAGGACACATGAGAGAGATGCTACTAAGGTGGCATGCATCATGATGGCCACGATGACAGTCGAGCTCCAAAATTCCTATGAGGACTTCTACCCTTTTGAGATGCACCAAGACCTGATGGAAAGGTACCATCAGAGTGCTCGTCAGGAGCGGTATGAAATAATGTCCTCCATAATAACATCCCGCATGAAGGACGGTGAATCCGTCACGGGCCACATGCAAAAGATGCAAAGGTATGTGGACCGTTTGCTGAAGCTGAATGTGAACTTCCCTGAGGAGTTGGCAATTGACATCATTTTGCACTCCTTACCTTCTTGTTATGACCATTTTCGTATGACATATCATATGAACAAGGAGGAAGTTACCCTTAGCAAACTTCAAGGACTCTTGAAGACCGCTGAAATCGGTCTTAAGGGCAAGTCGGTTGTTACCTCTACTACTCCTACTCCAACATCTACCCCTGATTTGGCTATCGGGCAAGGCAAAGGGAAAAAGAGGAAGACCCCTTCGAAGGGTAACAAGGGAAAGTCTCTTGAAGGATCCTCATCAAGGACCAAGAGCGGTTCTGTCACTCCTTCTGCCATTCCCAAGGATGTTGATTGCTACTATTGCCAGGACAAGGGGCACTGGAAGCAAAACTGCCCTAAATACTTGCAGGATCTGAAGGATGGGAAAGTGAAACCCACCCACGCAGGTATTTACACAATATTGTTTACTAACTCACCATATTCTAACTCTTGGGTGCTTGATACAGGATGTGGTATTCACATATGTTCTGATTTGCAGGGCCTAAGAAGAAGTGAGGATGTGGAGCACGGGAAGATAAACTTGATCATGGGGAATAGGAAGGCTTCACCTTTTTCCAAGATTGGAGTTTATACTTTGTTGCTAAATAATGGGTTAAAATTAGATTTGAATAAATGTGTGTACTCGTCTGAAATGGCGAGGAATATTATTTCCTTTCATGCTTTGTACAAACAAGGTTTTACCTTTTCGTTTGATAATGAATGTGGTGGTATTAATGCTTTCTTTAATAATGTGTTTTATTTTAAAGCATTACCTTGTGATGGTGTGTATGAAACTGTGTCGATCGTAGACAACTTAGGAAATAATGTGTTGTATATTGATTCTTCTACTAGCCTCGATAAAGCATCATTGTGGCATTGTCGTCTTGGACATGTAAACAAGAAACGCATAGGCCAACTCCAAAAGAGTGGAGTCTTGGAGTCGTTCGACCTTAAATCGGATGATAGTTGTGAATCTTGTCTACTTGGAAAGATGACAAAATCGCCTTTCACTGGAACTTGTGAAAGGGGTGAGGATTTGTTGGACCTAATACACACTGATGTATTTGGGCCATTCAAAACGACCACAAGGGATGCTAATCGCTATTATGTGACTTTTATTGATGATTTTAGTAGATATGGTTATGTCTACTTGATCAAACATAAGTCAGAAACCTTTGAAAGGTTTAAGGAATTCAAACAGGAAGTAGAAAATCAATTGGGCAGGAACATTAAGATGCTTCGATCCGATCGAGGTGGTGAGTATCTTAGTATCGAGTTCCTTGACTATGTTAAGGAGTGTGGGATTGTCTCACAATTGACTCCTCCCAGGACACCACGGCTAAATGGTGTAGCTGAGAGGCGTAATCGAACCTTTTTAGACATGGTACTCTCTATGATGAGTCGGGCTTCGCTACCAATCTCTTTTTGGGGGTATGCCTTAGAGATTGCCACCCATATCCTTAATCTAGTCCCTACAAAGAAGGTTACCAAAACACCTCATGAGATGTGGACTGGGAAGGTTCCCAATTTAGGCCACATCAAAATTTGGGGTTGCGAAGCTTTCGTGAGGCGTGAAACTCATGATAAGCTCGAACCCTGAAGTGAAAGGTGTATTTTCATCGGCTACCCACAAAAATCCTCCGGTTACCTCATCTACAGACCCAGTGAGAATGTGATCTTTGTAGCAAGAAGAGGGATCTTTCATGAGAGAGAATTTGTAAGCTAAGGAGATAGTGGGAGGCAAATTGATCTTGAAGAAATCCAAGAATCAATTGGTGAAGGAACCTCAGACACTAGCAATCAACCTGAGGAGGAAACTCTTGTTGAGCCAGCTGATGAGTCTGTACCTCCGAGGCGTTCCACACGGGTTAGGAACACACCTGCGTTTTATTATGGCTTTCATATTACTACGGAAGGTGATACATTTATCAGCGATAGTACACTGATAAATTTGGATGAACCTAGCAGTGTTAAGGAAGCCATGGCAGGCCCGGAGTCTGCTAAGTGGAAGGAGGCTATGGACAGCGAGATACAGTCCATGTATGACAATCAAGTTTGGAACTTGGTTGACAATGTACCAGGCCATAAAACAGTCGGGTGCAAATGAACCTTCAAGAAGAAGATCGACATGGAAGGAAAAGTGCATACTTATAAGGCTCGACTGGTTGCGAAGGGTTTTACTCAGACTCAGGGTATTGATTATGATGAAACCTTCTCGTCGGTAGCAAAGATTAAGTCTATTAGGGCTATGCTAGCCATTGCTGCATTTCATGATTATGAAATATGGCAAACGGATGTAAAAACCGCTTTTCTTAATGGAAAATTGGCTGAGGATGTGTACATGAATCAGCCAGAGGGTTTTGTTAGTGCAGAGTACCCTAATAGAGTATGCAAGCTTGAGAAATCCATTTATGGATTAAAACAAGCATCTCGTAGCTGGAATCTTTGTTTCAATGAAAAGGTCAAGGAGTTTGGCTTCTCGAGAAGTAAAGATGAGTCTTGCGTGTATGTCAGAGCTAGTGGGAGTATAGTTAGCTTCTTGGTACTGTATGTAGATGACATACTACTTATAGGAAATGACATCCCAACCTTGCAGGAGGTTAAGTCCTGGCTTGCTAAGTGCTTTGCTATCAAGGACCTAGGGGAAGCTGCCTATATCCTAGGGGTAAGGATATTAAGAGAAAGGAGTAAAAGACTAATTGGACTTAGTCAGAGTACCTACTTGGATAAGGTCTTGAAAAGGTTCAACATGCAGAATTCCAAGAAAGGAGATTTACTGATCCAAAGCAATACCAAGCTGAGTATGACTCAGAGTCCGAGTACAGAGGCAGAGATAGCTGAGATGAGCCAATTACCGTATGCTTCCGCTTTTGGCTCGATCATGTATGTTATGACTTGTACCTGCGGTAAAGATCATTATCAAGTACCTGCGGTAAAGAACATTATCAAGTACCTGCGGAGGACTAAGGATTGGATCCTTACCCTTGGTGGGAGTGATGACTTGAGAGTATTAGGGTATAGTGATGCTAGTTTTCAGACTGATAAGGATAACTTTCGCTCTCAGTCGGGCTGGGTCTTTACCTTAAATGGAGGGGCAATCTCTTGGAAGAGTTCCAAGCAGGATACGGTGACTGATTTGACTTGTGAATCAGAGTATATAGCAGCGAGTGAAGCAGCGAAGGAGGCGATATGGCTGAAGAACTTCATCGGAGACCTTGGAGTTGTGCCAGCTATCAAGGAGCCTATGGAAATTTTCTGTGACAGTAATAGTGTGGTTGCTTTAGCTAAAGAACCGAGAGATCATGGGAGATCCCGACACATTGACAGAAAATATCACTTCATAAGACACAAGATAGAAGAAGGACTCCTCGTGGCAAAGCGGATATCATCAGATGAGAACCCTGCGGATCCCCTTACAAAGGGACTGACGAGGGCTAAGCATTTTCAGCATGCGAGGCGCATCGGGCTGAGGGACGATATTAGTTTTACCGATTAGATAGATTCTCGGAAACTTGTAAAATGTAGTCGACATTTGATGATGAATAAAATTGTGATTTATTTATGAGTAAGGTGTTGCTATCATTGTCAGTTATTTACAATTATTTCAGCTTTGCATGTTTTGACTTCCAGAATAATTAATTTATTCAAACCTCCACAATCGGTCATACGTCGGAAGTAGGTATGAATCAAGATTGTCATGAATTGGGTTTATAGATGGCTAAAAGTGTTTAGACATGGCAATGGTTGCTACAACGTTCATGAATACTCATAAGTTATGAGTATTGGAATAAACCCACGCTCACTTGTATCACTTCATGGAATTTATCTCAAGTGATCGTGATACGGTAATATCATATAAGTCTTCAAACCTAGAGATATGAGTTGTTACCTATGATTTGGTTGTGCATTGATTGCATGTAAACACATCAGTAACTTGATGTTATAAAACGTGCCTTTGTGCACAATTCAACAAGTAGTAGAAAAAGCATATGAGTAGAAGTTTATCTGTTCCTTCAAGAAATAGAAGCGATATTTGGGCCCCTCGATGATTTTTCGTTGACCCATGTACCGGGCCCGGTCAGAACTAAATTGTTGTGTTCAGTTGAGTTCTTTGTCAAACAAATCGGAAATCGAGAAACAACTGCCAGAAAATAAGAAAGATATAGTTCCATGTGTTTTTCCGGCTGATATCATAAGAACAGAGGATTATATGATCACTTATCTCAAAATGGCGCTTCATAGTTCAACAGAGTTTTTGAGACTTACGATTGCTGGTTGGTTCCTGAAGTAATATAGGCAAATACAGTTATTAGACTTATCCAAGTGGGAGTCTGTTGGATAAGGTGTCTAAGTCCATAACTTATTTGGTATATACTTGACCTGACCCGGCATGGTCCATTTGGGTTGCACTTATTTATGGATAATTTTATGAGAGTTATACACATATTTTTATTAATATATTGTAAGTTATAATATATTAATATGAAGTTATTTAATTAGTCTTAGTCTTAAAGTAATTATAAATTAATTTAGAGATTAAAAGGAAGACTAATTAAATTGTGGGCTATAGTTTTCTATGGTGTGGCCTAACACTCATTAGTTAATGCTAGGCTTATATGAAAGTCCATGGATGATCCATGGAGCTTTTAACCCATGGATCCTTGGAAAAGGAAAGGTCATGGGTTATTAGGGTTTCACCATAACCATGCACACTATATAAGCATGCTTATGTTGCATGAAATAGTCACTAGTGTGTGTGTTTGTGTGTCGCCGAATTTATAAGTGTGTATACACGCTCTCAAAGTTTTCCAAGTGTTTGTGGTGATTTGTGATTTCCATTTGAGGCATTCACACTATTGGTGCTTGGCTCTCAAACTCCAAGGAATCAAACTCATCAAAAGGTATGTAATCTCATCTAATTCTTTTATGTTCAAAAGTACCCCATGCCATGTTAGATAGGTTATAAATCTTGGAAAATTATTATTTTGCATGTATTTAGACAAACATAGATCCAAGGTTTATTAGGGTTGCATGCACACTTAGGAAGTGTTAGATTGCTGAAAACCCAACAGGGGCTTGGTGATTCTGGAAAAATTTTGAATGGACCTGCGATAGTAGCCAGCAAGACCCAAGAATTGACGGATTTATATGGGTGTCTTCGGTGCCGACCAATTCTCTATTGTGTTGATTTTTGACCGGTCCACATGTATACCCTCATCGCTTACCACGTGACCAAGGAAAGCTACCTTCCGAATCCAGAATTCATACTTGGAGAATTTCGCCTACAGGTTCTCCATTCTAAGTGTTTCCAACACTAACCTCAAGTGTTGTTTGTGATCTTCTTCACTTCGGGAATAGACAAATATGTCGTCAATGAACACGATGACGAACTTGTCCAGAAAGGGGCGACACACGAGGTTCATCAGGTCCATGAACACAGCCGGTGCATTGGTAAGACCGAAAGGCATCACTACAAACTCGTAGTGACCATACCGAGTTCTGAATGTTGTCTTGGAAACATCATTCTCATGAACTCGAAGCTGATGGTACCCTGATCTAAGGTCTATCTTCGAGAAATAACTGGCCCCCTGAAGTTGATCGAAGAGGTTGTCTATTCGAGGAAGAGGATAACGGTTTTTGACGGTCAACTTATTCAACTCATAGTAGTCTATGCACATCCGAAAGGATCGATCTTTCTTCTTCACAAATAGTATCGGGGCTCCCCAGGGTGAGGAACTCGGTCTGATGAACACTTTGTCGAGCAGCTCATTAAGCTGACTAGATAACTCTTGGATTTCTGCTGGGGCTAAGCGATACGGAGACTTGACTACAGGATTGGCTCCAGGAATTAAATCGATGTGAAACTTGACTTGGCGTTCGGGAGGAATTCCCAGGAGCTCTTCGGGAAAGACATCAGGAAAGTTGCAGACTTCGGGGATGCTCTCGAGGTCTTTAACTTCCTATTTCTCGTTGATTACATGAGCTAGGAATGCATAACACTCCTTTCGCAGAAGCTTTTGAGCTTTGATACAAGATATGATACGAAGATTGGAACTAAGTTTATCACCGTAGATCATGAGAGTTTGGCCAGAGGGGAGATTAATACGGATGGCTCTTTCATAACAAAGGATATCTGCATGATTGGGACTCAACCAATCCTTGCTGATGATAACATCAAAGCTCTTTATGCAAACTAGCATTAGGTCAATGGGAAAAGAATGATCATCCAGGGTAAGGGTACAACCTATGAATATGCCGTTAGCGTTTTCTTTCTCTCCGTTAGCCATCTCAAAGGTAAACGTTTGAATTAATGGGTTGGGGATTATGTTTAAGAAGATGTTTGAATGAATGGCTAACAAAACTTCTTTCAGCACCAGAATCGAAAAGGATACTAGCATAAGAGTTGTCGAGAAGGAACGTACCCGAGACGAAGGTGGGATCGGCGACTGCCTCTACTCATCCCATAGCTAGGACTCTCCTAGTGTTGCCATTTGTTGCTTCCTTGGGGCAGTTTCTCTTGAAATTTCCGACTTCACCACATCCGTAGCAGGCCTAACCGAAACCCGCTCCGGAAGATTGATTTATTGATTGGGTTGGTGCCTTGCAGTTTTTCGCAGTGAGGCCCTTTTTGCCACAGCTGTTGCAAAGCGCCTCCCGACATGGGCTGGAAGTGAGGTGATGATAGTTGCACTTGTTGCACATAGGGAGGGTACCAGCATACCTACTAGTAGATGTTTGATTTGTGGATCCGATGGCAGAAACAACAACAGGGGTAGTAGCAGCGAGGACTGCCACAATTTGCTGCTTCTTCGAGGACTCCTGCGAAGACTGACTCCTCTTATTCTTCCAAAATTTCCTTTTCTCACCACTCCTCTTTGTCGGTTCAGGAGTGGTGGCCACTTCCTCAAGGTCATCACTATGGTCAATCAAAGTCTGCGCTAGACATTTGGCGCTATCGTAGGTGTCTGGCTTCGTAGCTAAAACGTTACCCTTGCTTTGTTGGGTTAGCCCCCAGATAAATCTCTCAATCTTTTTACTCTCCAGGGTAAGCATTCCCGGACAGAGAAGCGCCAAGTCATAAAATCTTGAAGTGTAAGCGGCGATATCGGAACCCTCATCTTAGGTTCCATAGTTCGTGTTCCAGCTTCTGCATTTCGCCCTGAGGGCAGTACTCCGCAAGTAGAACCTCCTTCATGACCTCCCAACCCATAGCATTAGCTACAAGTAGGGTTCAGGATTTGACTCAGCCGTTCAACCAAGTCAGGGCTTTATCGGTGAACATGCAGGCGACAAACTTCACCTTGTCGGATTCTGAACAGGCACAAATTTCGAAGATAGATTCGATTTTCTCGAACCATCGGGTTAGAGTAATGACACCTCCTGTGCCATTGAAGGGCGTGGGTTTCGCGTTCATAAAGTCCATGTAGGAACATGCCTTCCAGTGTCCCTGACTACCTTCCTGGTTTTGAGGCTGAGTACCACCTCCTGGCCCGCTTGAACCACCGAGGTTCATTTGTGATATGGTAGCAGCCACAACAACATTAACAACTGCTTGAAACATGGCGGGATCAAATGGAGGGGGAGGTGGTGGTGGAGGAGGATTGTTGTTCTTTGAACTGGGTCTTTTCTTTGGAGGAATCTTGATCTAAAATAGCCAGGAAAGAGAGGATCATAAGTCCTCTGAATCGAATCAAGAGATATGGAACACGAGATATCTCTTTATGACAGATACAATGATCTACTAAGCGATAAAACAGGAAGGAGTTATCAAAGCAGATAAACAATCACTAAGGAAAGAATGAGTAGCAACACTCGGAATGAATTTCTACAATGTAATCAGTGTTGGCTAAAATCCTCCCATAGTATTTTATGTTTTGCTGCAACGATGAATCATTGTTAGGATATTAGGTAAGTTTTATGCATGCTGCACACCACAGTCACTCCCAAGCACATGTTGGCCGTGTCTCGAATGAATATAGTTGATCAAACTATATTGACCCTAGACATGACTACATAACAGCCCAGGTTTAATTGCAGAGCACAACACCTAATTACTTATGTTTTATTCTACTCGAGGTTACGATCTCTGACGTTTAGGTATTCTTGTATACTTTTGAAAAATACTTATATTTTAAAGTATACTTTTATTTCAGAGCACTTCGGTCCCTTGGTGTTTATAGTCTTATACCATGTAAGGTTCGATATACTTAGTTCACTATAAACAAGGGCTCTGATACCAATCTGTCACACCCCGAAACCAATGGCGGAAACGTTCCGGGCCGGAGGACGTCATTTAAAGTATCACAACCAATGTACATAGTAAGCAGAGTAAACACAACCATTACATTACATAGAAATATTTACATTTGTTTGAAAGTAAAGTTATACATGATTATAGATATGTACATCTAAAATGAACAAAAGTAAAGACGAGACTACTAAAATGCTCCGTATTCTCCAAAAGATTCCGGGGTACCTATCTAATGTGGACCTGAGAATACAAGCAATTTTGAAAATATCAGCATAAAGCTGGTGAGTTCATAAGCGGTTTGTTTCTGAAAATGAACAAGTTTCCTTTAGTTTTTTGAAAAAGTGTTATCCAAGAAAATCCCATATTTTCTTATAAGTAAAGTTTAGTTATCCGTTTATTATATAATCTGGTTATGAACAGTTCAATTATCCCAGGAAAAACCCCTATTTTCCTTAAAAGTTTGTAGTTAGTTATCGGTTCTGAATGTAATGTACAAGTATCTACCATACTTAAAGTGTTTGTGTGAAGTTTACTGAAAGCCTGGTTATCTTTGAAAAGTACATTAGTTTTAACATGTATATAAAACTAATAAGTAAGTAGAAAAGTTTTCATAATCTAAATTGCGAGTTCCATAACCATACAATAGACTAGATAAGGCTCGGAACGGGGCCAATATCGTTTTATGACTTTTGTCACCCTTGGACCTTTCGTTCCGACTGTAGCTAGCAGCCAGGTGCGGGGTAGTCAATCACGTATAGATCTATACACTCAAGTCACGTTCTCCCTCCAAGAGATTCTGGTTACGGGGGTAGTCCTACACTCTCGTAACTAGGAGGAGTGTTACAAGGATGTGTCTCCAATCTTAAGATTAAATGAATTAAAAGATAATAAAATAGGAAATTCTATTTTATGAGTCCTTCACTCTCGTATCTAAGGGGAGTGTTATCAAGGACAAGACTAAAGTTCTAAGTTTAATATTATTATTCCTTCACTCTCGTAACTAGGGGGAGTGTTATCAACGACAGGTCTAAAGTTCTATGTGTAATGTTATTAGTCCTTCACTCTCGTATCTAGGGGGAGTGTTATCTAGGATGTTTTTAAAGTTCCAAGATTCATGATTTTAACAGTAATGATATATAAAATCGATTGTGAAATATATAAAATATAGCATCTTATAATAAGTTTCACAAATGGTTTGACAATTTACTCTACAAGTTAAATCGTTGGTTAATACAGTTTCCAATGTTAAAAGCATACGAAATATGAAACATTTCAAATGAAATAATAAGTTTGTGTACAAGATTTCCTTGTACTTTTGCTTGTATTCCCCCCTTAAAACATTGAAAAACACGGAAAAAGGTGTAGGGGTATGAACTCACCGGACGAGAAATGTGTCGGTTGGATGCTAAGTGTCAGTTTGGGGCTTGAGTACACACGAGGTTCCCTTGTAATATGAAGAGATACATAATTGTATCTAATTAGACTTTGAACTACTAATTAGATAAGAATATACACTTCGAGGCACGAAAACACTTCATTTGACGTGTTAGGAGTGATCCGGGTAGCATCTAAGGGGGTGTATGACCTAAATATGGAGTTTTATCTTCAAGAGTAAACTCCTAATGGAGATTACGGCCCTAAGACCATATCCCCACGAGTTTACGGCCGTAACATCATGGGTGGTGTGTTCTTGGTTGCTTAATGGTCTTACAACACTTGTGGAATGAGGCCAGGTTCAGTTCTAAGGCATTGGAAAGGATTAAACCATCATATGGACCATTTCAAGGAGTTTACGGTTGTAAACTAGGATTTTATGTCCGTAAAATCTCATGTACCTTTTTCTTATGTGTTTTGGTGATCCTAGGTTAAGCATAAGTGGTTCTAGTCCAAAGTACAAGCCATGGAAGGAAGTTAGGGCACCGTTTGACTACTTTATAGGAGTTTACGACCCAAGAACCATTCCTTGGGGGATTTACTATCGTAATCTCCTAAGGAGGTGGTTTCTCTCATGTTTAAGGTTCCTAACACAATGGTGGATGGTTCTAGACATTATTCCAAGGCTTAGGAGGTGTTTCAAGGGAATTTTAAAACCTTAAAAGGTGTTTACAGCATTAGAAGGGGTGTTTACGGTCCAAGCATATTCTTGGGCCGTAAAATCATTTTTACTCCCCATATGTTAAGATTTTGGTGTTCTAATTCCATTCATGTAAGCCCCTAAGTCATATCTAAGCTCCAGAAGTGATTTTGAAGAGTTTTAGGGCTCCAAAACCCCATTTAAGGGTGTTTACGGTTTGGGATAGTTCTTGGGCCGTAAACACAAGTTCTTGGTCCTTTTCCATGGTTTAAACACGAATTTGAAAGCTAAACATGCTACACTATCAGCTAGGATGGATTACATACCGATTTGGGGCTTGAAAGGGTGATTTTTGGATCAAAGTTTGAGTTTGTAGAGAGAGAGAGAGTAAAGAGAGAGAGTGAAAATGCTTCAAATGAAGTTCTTTCAACTTTATATAGGGTTAGATTTTGAGGCTCGATGGAAATCTACCCGATACCGACGTTAAACGGGGCTTTTGGTCGTACCCGATTTAGTTGTCGTAACTCGACATGGTCGAAACTATAAATTTTCCAAATATAAATTTGAGATGTTTTCACACGTTTCAAATGGGTTAGGACACTCACGAGGTCATAATAAAAGTTTCAGTTTAATTAATTTAAACCAAATTTAACGGAATAATTGGAATACAAACGGTTTTACTTACAGAAACAGGTTACAGTGACGGAAAGTTTACGGGTTGTCACATTCGCGAATATCCCTCCTTAAAATGCTCAAATACCAACACACATGGGTTTTCTCCATGGAGACCTACTCAAGGCAAAACAAAGCCCTTTCACAAAACATCCTGGTGATCTCCATCACCATCTCTGTCCTCTGCTTGAGGTACAGGAACTACTGGGACAACCTTTCCCGCTCAATTGCGGGTACAAACACAACCCTAAACATCACAGTAAACCTCCCCCAAGGCATCACAACATGCTCTGCAAGCCTATAGTTAGTTGCCACAAACTGCGGGTACAAACACAACCCTTAAATTCTCCAGACATGAGCAAGTATAAAAACATCCCTTAACATCGTAGATCCATCTCATAGCCACAATCGGATTCTGGTTCCCATCAAACTCGAGTGGCTTCAAGTTGGTGAACTCTTTACCACAACGAATAACCCCCTTTCATCTAGCAACAAAAATAGCTGCAATGGCTGCGACCACAACAGCCTCAGTGACAGCAACATAACACTCATCAAACATCTCAATAAAACAGGTTTTGAAAGAGCTAGACACCTCTGGAATAGCTCCACTAACGGCTGTCGACACCTCTGCGGCAACAATCATGTGAATTTCATCATCGTTGACACTCGACCTCTCAGGGTGTAACATCCCAAAATCGAGACCCAAGTTTTTTTGTTTTAATGTATATTACTTGTAAAAATAGTTAACGGAAAATAGCATCGCAATCTTTTCAAACACAACATCACAAATCACAAGTGTCAAACCATATTAGTAATTAGTATAATATCAAAGTACAATCCCAGGTTTCTCAAATACGGAATATTATGTGTGTATGTGTGATACGCTGCTACACCGCCAAATTCTTCCCCTTAGATGAAGAGGTACCTGAAACCAAAAACTAAAAACCGTAAGCACAAAGTTTAGTGAGTTCCCCCATCATACTCATACCAAATAATGCATAATCTTCGGTATCTTTTAACCGGTAACTATCAATCATATCCAGGAGCTGGGCACCTCCTCTGTATCTTTCAACCGGTAACCGGGAACTAACCTCCCCTTCGGTATCTTTCAATCGGTAACTGGGATCTACCCTTACCTTTGGCATCTTTCAATCGGTAACCGGGGACTATTTCACCCCTACTACTATGAACACATATCAAGCATAGTAAATGCATCAAGCACAATAGTCATATCAGGCATCATAATCATATCTCATCTCAATAATAGATAATTATCACAAAGACAATCATCTATCCAACACTCTTACTCGTGGGCCGGCATTGTGGCCGCAGACCCACTCCTACTGGGAGAAAACTCACCTCAAAGTCATGTAGTCACTGCACTGATCTCGGTATAAAACCAACTCTCCTCGAATCCTCGATCCCTACACAACAACTTTTCTAACTTATCAATTTGTACTTGTAACCCATATAAGAGTCACTCAAATCCAAGTCAAAGTCAAAGTCAAATCCTTGGTCAGAGTCAACTTTTGGTCAAAGTCAACATCTGGTTGACTCGACTCGCCGAGTTGGCTTGTAAACTCGTCGAGTCCCCATATCCTCCAAACGCCATAACCCCAGCCCTACTCGTCGAGTCTAGCAAGAGCTCGACTAGTTCACCTTCAACAACATATCGGACTATCTTCAACCGACTCACCGAGTTCATCTACATCCATAAAAAGGTGTTCAGTGTATGACTCACCGAGTTCATCCTTGAACTTGTCAAGTCCGTATTCATGTGGTTGGGATATTGCCTTGAATTCTGTTCATACACTCACCGAGTCCTATGATTTTTAGGTCCATACAAACCCTTAGCAGGCTGATTGTTTCCTTCCACTCAACCAAAAACCATTTCCAGAAGACGTTTGGGGGGAAAATGCGTCTCGACTCGCAGAATGACCCAAGTGACTCGCCGAGTACCTCCTTGTCCAAAACTATACAGTCGATTATAATGGGTCTTAATGCACTCAAAACATAGATCTAGCCTCCTAGGGTCCCTTTTACACGTAAAGCTACAAACTTGATACACATGCATGTGGGTTTTGGCTCAAAAGCCATGAAAATGGGTCTACAAGATGCATGGGGTCCTTATGGCAACAAAGTTGGCACCTTTATGCCATAAGGACCCTCAATAGCTCCAGAACCGAAGTGCAACTCCAAGCATACCCACAAAATCCGATTTTAGCTTCTCTAAACTCATAAAAACAGTAGAAATGTCCCCAAATCAAAATCTAAGAGATAGATGGTCAAGGTTCCAACTTTTTACCTTGAATGAGCTGAGAATGGAGTAAAACTACTGAATCTCCTTGTTTCTACTTGAACTTCCAAGCCTTCTTCTTCTTCTTCAACTTCAAACACACACATTAAGCACCTAAAAGGCTCAAAAACACTCAATACAGGTTTAGGGTTTCAATCTAGGGTACTATGAGTTGGGACGGTGATGGAGGCTGCTTTTGGATGAGATAATGTGTTTAAATAGGGTTCAAACCCTAAATATTAGGGTTTTGTCCAGACAGCTCCTACTCGTCGAGTCTGCCTCCCAACTCGTCGAGTAGATTACTAAAACCCCCACAATAAGTCGAGTCTACTCGACGATTTGGGCCCCCAACTTGCCGAGTCTCAGAGTAAATTACAACATTACTTTAATTTAAATACGTACCAGGAACCGGGTGTTATAAATCTCCACCACTTATTTTAGACTTCGTCCTCGAAGTCTGCTGCTGAATTCGGAAAAATCTCAGGGTAGTGCTACCTCATATCATCCTCCGGCTCCCACGTCTATTCTGAGTCCTTGCGGTGTTGCCATTGCACCTTCACTAGTTCCAATATCTTGTTTCTCAGATCCTTCGATTTCCTATCGAGGATAGCTACCGGCCGTTCGATGTAGTTCAGGCTATCATCCACCTGAATATCCTCCAAGGGCACCACTGCCGAGTCGTCCACCAGGCACTTCCGTAATTAGGAGACATGAAACATACTGTGAATCTGACTAAGTTCGGATGGAAAGTCCAGCCTATGTTCCACCTGACCTACCTGGGCTGCAACCCTGAAAGGTCCAATATATCTGGGGCCCAACTTTCCCCGCTTCCTAAATCGGATGACAGCTTTCCAAGGAGACACCTTCAGAAGCACCATATCTTTGACCTGGAACTCCAGGTCTGATCGTCGCTTGTCAGCATAACTTTTCTGCCTACTCTGAGCAGTCTGAATCCTACTCCGAATTTGCTGGATCCTGTCTGTAGTCTTGAGTACCACTTCAGTACTCCCCATGACCCTCTGGCCATCTTCACCCCAGCATATCGGGGTCATGCACTTCCTCCCATACAACATCTCAAATGGAGGACAATCAATATTCGCATGATAGCTGCTATTATAGGAAAACTCAGCCAAAGGAAGGTAAGTATCCCAACTACCTCCAAAGTCTAAAACACATGCCCGCAACATATCCTCCAGAGTCTGGATGGTCCGCTCACTCTAACCATCCGGATGCGGGTGAAAAGCAGTGCTGAAGTGCAAAGGAGTACCCAACTCGTTGTGAAACTTCTTCCAGAATTTGGAAGTAAACCGTACATCTCAGTTCGAAATCACTCATACTAGCACTCTGTGCCAAGCTACTACCTCTCGGATGTAGATATCGGCTAATTTCTTAGCCAAGATGCTCTCCTGAATCGGTATGAAATGGGTACTCTTGGTCAACCGATCCACGATGACCCAAATCGAATCTACTCCCCGCATGGTCCTGGGAAGCTTCGTGGTGAAATCCATAGTGATATCCTCCCATTTCCATAACAGAATATCCAACGGTTGGGTCTTGTCGTGTGGCCTCTAGTGCTTGGCCTTGACCAGGTCAGGCATATTTCAACACACCCTACCGTGTAGAGTCAACAATCCATAACTATCATAATCGAAGGAGGGAACCTGACCCACGATACGCTCACTCTTATGATGTTCCTCTTTCATGGCCTGCTGCTAGGCCCCTCAAATCCGCTCAAGTAGCAAAGTCACCACAGTTATCCTCATGCAAATATATTCAATCAGCGTTGCTTTGCGGCTAAGCACGTCGGCCACGACATTGGCTTTCCCTGGGTGGTAGAGGATTTCACAATCATAATCCTTCATCACATCAAGCCATCGAAGTTGCCTCATGTTCAGATTCAGCTGATCCATAAGCTACCTCAAACTCTTATGGTCCGTGTAAATGGTACAACAGACCCTATAAAGATAATGACATCAAATCTTGAGTGTGACAACCGTCAAATTCTGTTCAATTCAAAGTCAAATAAAGTCAACGAGTCAAACCGGTCAGCTCAACTAACCTTGTGTATTAGGGTTAGTGTTATGTTCGTATTGTATAACTTGCTATGTTAATGGGAAAACATCACAGGAGAAAAGTTTGTGTTAAAAATTTCCTAAGCCTTCGTACTAATCAAGAACTAAACTGTGTTCGCATTTGGAATGAAAAATTTTGTGAATCGCATTTGATTAATTAGGTTAAAATGCGAAGGTGATTAATGCGAAGTTGGATTTAGCTTTGCTATAAGTTTCAATCGATTTTGAAATTGAGTATTGTTCGCATTTGTATGAGTGTAGTCGATGAATCGATAAAGCAAGAACATATGAGTTTTTGATTCGCAATTGGATTGATGATTGAGGGATGATTCGTGAAGAAAAACGCGAAGTCAAGGACTATGAAATTGTTGTTTGCAAGAATTTAAAAACTCGATTGTGGAGTTGTTGATGCTCATTTTGCGAAAGTAAAACAATCGAGTGTTCGCATCTATGAATCAATTTGAAGTCAATTGGGTTAATATTCGCATATGGGTTCAACATATGAATTTTTGATTTCGCAAGTTTAGAGTTCAAGAACTAAACTGTGTTCGCATCTGGAATGAAAAATTTTGTGAATCGCATTTGATTAATTAGGTTAAAATGCGAAGGTGATTAATGCGAAGTTGGATTTAGCTTTGCTATAAGTTTCAATCGATTTTGAAATTGAGTATTGTTCGCATTTGTATGAGTGTAGTCGATGAATCGATAAAGCAAGAACATATGAGTTTTTGATTCGCAATTGGATTGATGATTGAGGGATGATTCGTGAAGAAAAACGCGAAGTCAAGGACTATGAAATTGTTGTTTGCAAGAATTTAAAAACTCGATTGTGGAGTTGTTGATGCTCATTTTGCGAAAGTAAAACAATCGAGTGTTCGCATCTATGAATCAATTTGAAGTCAATTGGGTTAATATTCGCATATGGGTTCAACATATGAATTTTTGATTTCGCAAGTTTAGAGTTCAAGAACTAAACTGTGTTCGCATCTGGAATGAAAAATTTTGTGAACCACATTTGATTAATTAGGTTAAAATGCGAAGGTGATTAATGCGAAGGGATGCGAAGGGTGTAAGAATGAAGATGCGAAGTATTTCACAGTAGAATGCGAATTGGGGAAGAAAACAGAAGATTTCAAATATTGTCCCTGGAGTTTCGCATTTTTGGAAATAAATACTCAACTTCGCAAATGGGGGTCATAAAATGATGAAATTGCAGAATTTTTAAAGAGATACACACACATAGACAACCACACATATATTTAGAAAATTAAACTAAAAGATGATAAATTACAGATTATAGCATTGTTCTTTGAGAATAAATTACTAAAAATGGGATATAGACAATTATAAGACATTGTTCTTGACTTTTGAGTCCAAAGACGTATGATCCGAACTTTAATTGTGAAATCGTCCTTGATTGAGTCAATTTCCTTTATAGGAGTAATATATTCCATTGTGCCTTGCAAGTTTAAAAAAAAAAAAAAAAAAAAAAAAAAAAAAAAAAAAAATCAAAGTCACAAGCAACCACCCCACACCCACTCTATGACCAGCCATACCTCCCCACCTTACCTATGTCACTTCAATGTTCCCTTACACTCAAATTTCACTCACTCCCACGTTTTTGAGCTGGAACAATCAACCACACTCCTCATTTTCTCTCATTTCTCTCATTCCACTAAGTAAAAAACATCACTTTTTCTCTCAAACTCTTCTACACAAATTTTCGAGATCCAAGGCTGGATTCAAGTGTTCTTCCACACTTAATTCTCGAAAACCTTCAAGGCATCTCCAAGTGTTCTTGAATTAAACACTTCCATTCTTCAACAATCATCTACTGAAATCACTCAAGGTGAGTTCATACCCCTACATTTTCATGATATCTCAAGTTTTCAGGGGGTGAATACAAGTTAAAACACTAAGAACCTATCAAAAGTTTTCTAACAGCCTTCATCAGAAAAGTTCAACTCCATTCACGGACTGTTTTGGGCATCTTACACATTTTTGTTTTCAAAACTGTACAAGGTGCAAATAGTTCAAGTTTTTAGCTTTAAAATGGCTACTTGCACATCTCCATACGATTTTTCTACAATTTATGGCGATTTTTACAAAACTGCCTATCATTTCAAACAACAATCCGGACCAGTCTGTGATTTTGGACTTTTTCACCCAAGTTAGAGGTCATTATAAATTGAGATAAAATTTATGAGCAAACTAGACACATTTTGTGAACTCTCAGAATTTACGGATCTAGTTTTCGACTTCGTATGATTTTTCTATGATTTTTCCAAAACAAGGCAAAATTGCTAAATTTTGCCAACAGCATGTAAATATCATAACACTTTGTATTATGTTAAGCAAAGTGTATAATCATAAGTTTTAGTATTTGTATGTGTTTCCTTGTTAGTTTATCATTATGAACTGAAACTAAGACATTCATATTAAATATTATTCATTCATTTTGGAACACGCATTATTAAACTATAAAAAGTATAGTTTGATAACTTCACAACACTAATACATTTCCATAAAAGAATTCATACATATTACATACATTTTAGATAAACTATAATAGGTATAGTTTATGATACATCACTCTACGCACTCGTACAAGAAGGGTACATTCATACAAGAAATATTTATATTCACACACATTTCACGTAAACTTGTTATCCTATATTGTGAGTTTCTCTATTTTTCTTTCTCTCTCTCTCTCTCTCTCCCCGTACGTCCGAGTGCGGGATATAATTCCTGGTAGTTATAATCAAAATCTCCTTGAGGGAGAACGTGATACTTGTATATAGATCTATATTGGGATTGACACCCCACACCTTGCTGCTAGCTACAGTTGGACCTGCAGGTCTACGGGTGACAAATGTCATTTTATTTTTCGCGACACTGAGAACGTCGTGGCAGGTTCACATAGTCATAGTATGATTATAGCGACTCACATAGGGATATAACAATCCATAAGTTTGCGGGATTTTATTTTTAAAACCTAAATGAGTTTTATGTCGATTTAAAATCACCTTTTTATCTCTATGAGTACAGATATTACTGTACACTTTTGGTTTTGGTAGTTACGACTACACATCATTTGAAACCGCATTTATACTTTTAAGTATGGTCAATACTTGTTATTACTCGGTCCTCTAATTTAGGACTACATATATATAATGTATTAACAAACATGAGAACGTACAGAAATTTCGTTTAATTCAAAAGCGTCCATGTCCATTTAAATACATAACATTTTCTACTAATAAGAAGGGTTACTTATACATTTTGGTCTTCAGTCATAAGACGACATTACACAGGTTTTAAAGAAAATATCGGATTTTCTGGATACATACTCTAACGCTTTTTCGAGGAAAACGATTTACTTTTCTAACGAAATCTCTTATGAACTCACCAACCTTTGTGTTGACACTTTTCAAAACTACTTGTATTCTCAGGAATTCAGTGAAAACAGGAAATCAACAACGTTTTGAGGATGGGACGATAAATCGTCAAACAGTTCATTTCGTATTATAATGTAACTAATGTGAATCATGTAAACATGTGCTTCGATGTAACATTTTCAATGATATTTGTGTTGGTTGTATTTACTTTGAGCACTATTATACTCATTGTTGTGATACTCTACATGAAGTCCTCCACCCCCGGACGTTTCCGCCATCCTTGGTTTGGGGGTGCGACATTGAGGGTGAAAACAACTGCCCCCAACTCCAAATCATGCGTCGGATAGTTCGCCTCATGAGTCTTCAGCTGCCTCGATGCGTAGGCGATAACATGCCCCCTCTACATCAATACCGCTCCCAAACCCGAGATGGACGTATCACAATACACCACAAAATCCTCCATGCCCTCCGGCAGGACTAAGATTGCCACCTCACACAATATCTATCTCAACGTCTCGAATACAGCCTGTTGCTCTGGATCCCAGCAAAAGACCAAGACTTTCCTTGTCAACCGAGTCAAAGGCACTACTATCTTGGAGAAGTCCTGAATGAATCTCTGATAGTACCCTGCCAATCCCAGGAAGCTCCAAATCTCAGATGGAGACTTTGGGACCTCCCACCTCATCACGACCTCCACTTTGGCCGGATCGACTGAAATCCCGTCCTCGTTGACAAGGTGCCCAAGGAACTACACCTTGCACAACCAGAACTCACACTTGGAGAACTTGGCATACAAGTTCTTCCTCCTAAGATTATCCAATACTTCCCGCAAGTGCTCTTCATGCTGCTCCCGAGTCTTATAATAGACCAAGATGTCATCAATGAAAACTATCACAGACCAATCCAACATCGGTCTACACATATGGTTCATGAGATCCATGAACGCGTCAGGAGCATTGGTGAGCCCAAAAGGCATCACCACGAACTCATAGTGACCATATCACATCCGAAAAGCAGTCTTCTGCACATCCTCCTCTCTGACCCCCATCTGATGATAACCCGAATGCATATCAATCTTGGAGAACCAAGATGCTCCATGAAGCTGGTCAAAGAGGTCATAAACCTCGGGAGTGGGTAACGGCTCTTCACCATTACCATATTTATCTCCCGGTAATCTAAACACATCCGATGCGACTCATCCTTCTTTTCCACGCATAGTATCGGGGCTCCCCAGGTTGAACTTCTTGGTCTAATGAATCCCTTGTTTAATAGCTCTTGCAGCTGTGTAGACAACTCCTGCATCTCAGGAGGGGCCAACCGATACAGTGTCTTGGCTATCAGAGCCGCACCAGGGACCAGGTCGATCTTGAACTCCACCTGCCTCTCCATAGGTATCCTAGGCAGGTCCTCTGGAAATACATCCGCGTACTCTCGTACCACTAGCTCATCACTCGCTGACTCCAGACCCGCCTCTCGGGTATATAAAACATAGGCGACATACCCCATACAACCCTGTTGGAGGTAGCACCTAGCCCTCGTTGTTGAACATAAAGTCAGTCCATGTTGGGGACTCTCACCCCGAATCACTAGCTCCCCCACACCTGTGGTCCTTATCCTAACTGTAACAACCCGAAGTTATTCATCGCCGAAAAACCCATTCTACCCGTATAACTCGTCGTATATCGATTCGTTCCGATGTCGTTTTTGGGTTAAATTAATTAAACTTATATGTTTAATTGATGCTAATGAGTGTCCAAACCTGTTAGGAACTCACGAAATTAGCCCAAATTGTATAACTTAGGAATTTTAGAAACGTCCCCGTCGAATTACGGAAACTTAATCGGGTGCGACCAAAAGCCCCGTTTAACGTCGGTATCGGGTAAAATTCCACCTTGTCCAAAACTTAGACACTATTTAAAGTGATCTAATCACTCATTTGAAGCTTCTTCTTCCTCTCTCTACTCTCTCGCTAACCTCTCTCCTAAAATCCAAGTTTAAGGGTCCAAATCATCAATTTTAGACTCCAAATCTTTGAGGTACTTCCCCTAGCTTGTTATGTAACATCCCTAGCTTTCAAATTCGAGTTCAAAGCATGAATTAGGACCATATTCATGAGTTTACATCCATGGAACCATCCTAGGCCGTAAACTCATATAACATGGGTTTTGGAGCACAAAAACCCTTCCTAAACACAATTGGACCTTAGATATGGCTAGATGGCATCATGGAATGGACATGTAACATTTTAAACTTGGATTTTGAGTCATTTGAAGGATTTTGCAGCCAAGGCACAAGCTTGGGCTGTAAACTCATGTAAATGGGGTTTTCATGACCTTAAACCCTTCCAAATCACAAACAAGACTTAGATATGACTTGTAGAATATTGGTAATGGACCTAGAACACTTTGAACATAATTTTTGAGGGGTTTGTGTGAGTTTCAAGCCAAGGCATGTGCTTGGGCCATAAACTCCTTAAACTTGGGTGTAAACTCACTTCTGAGGTGTTAGAAAGCCATCCAACACCACCAAAAGCCTTGGAATAAATCATAGGACCAACCAAAAATAGTTTAAGGACCTTAAACACATCAAAACCCCACCTTTGAGAGTTTACGGCCATAGAACATGCCCCATGACCGTAAACTCCTAAAAGTGTCAAATGGTGCCCAAAATTCATTTCTAGGCTTGTGGGAATTTTTAGAATCACATGTGATTAATTTTAAGACCTTAAAAACACTTATTCAAGAGGATATGAGAGTTTACGGCCATAGACCCCATGCTTAGGCTGTAAACTCCCTTAAGTGTTGTATTTGATGATTTTAATTCAATCCAAGCCTAGGTAAAATTATTCCAAGCATTTCCAAGTGTCCATATCCATTTGTGACCCATTAAACACCATAAACCACCCCACCATGACTTTATGGCCGTAAACTCATGGGGAATGGGTGTTTAGGCCGTAAACATCATTAGGGAGTTTACTCTTGGGGAGTAAACTCAAATCCCAAGTCCCTCGCTTCAATTCCCGTCCGAAGATGTCACCCGGGTCACTCCAAACGCTCGTTTTGAGGTGTTTAACCTCGTTGGAGTGTAATGTTCCGTATAATTAGTCATTGTAAATCTAATTAGATATATATGGACATTATTACATTTTACATAGGGACATCGCAAGTAATCAAGCCCCGAACCAACATTTAGTGTCCGAAACCGTCGCATTTCCTAGTCCGGTGAGTTCATACCCCTACCCTTTTTCCGTGTTTTTCAATGTTTTCAGGGGGGAATACAAGCAATAAGTACAAGTGTATTTTGTACTTAAAACTGATTTTCAACTTGATGGTTTTACTTACTAAATGTCTTGATTTCCAAATATTTGTGATAACTAATGTTTCGAATTGCAGGTTAAATATAGATTTCTTTTAAAAGTGTTATAACTATATTCTCTTTAAATAAGAAATCATACTAATCTAGTACGCCTACGAATACGAATGTAATCTAATACGAATACGAATGTAATCTAATACGAATACGAATACAAATGTAATCTAGTACGAATACGAATAGGAATACAACTACGAATACGAATACGACTACGAATACGAATACGAATACGAATACGACTACGAATACGACTACGAATGCGGAAATATGCCTCTGGACCTTTACTGATTTTCGAATATATCTGCCTCAGAATGTCGACAGAGCTTCGAATATACGAATAATGTACTCTTTTGGAAACAGTAGAACTTCAAAAATACTGTAATACGCTTCTGTGTGATTCCAAATATTCGAAAATACAACTAAGTTAGTAGATAATAGTCATTCGAATGTAGAATAACTAAGGGTTTAGAACACGTAACTAATACTACTCACATGTTAATTACTAGTCCTTCGAAATCAGACCTAAGAGCCAACCACCACATATAGGAAAATATGGGATTTTTCCTGGGTTAACATAACAACTAGTAACAAATTTAGAAACGAATAAACAACTCAACATATAGGAAAATATGGGATTTTCCTGGGATAGCATAACAACCAGTAACGAACCTAGATATAAATGGACAACTCAACACATAGGAAAATATGGGATTTTCCTGGATAGTACAACAACACATAAACGGATAAAGTAACAAACGAATAACTAAAACTATAAGGAAAATATGGGATTTTCCTGGAATGATATAACTAACCATTTTCGAAATTGTAACAAAGGATAACCAAACCGTTTTCATAAGAAAATATGGGATTTTCTTGATCAACAATTTTTCAGATAGCAACGGAAACTCGTTCTTTTCAAAACTAAACCGCTTATGAACTCACCAGCTTTATGCTGATTTTCAAACTGCTTGTATTCTCAGGTCAGAGTTAGATAGGTACATCGCAACCTTTTGGAGAAGACGGAGCGTCCCGAAGACTCATCTTTACTTTTGTTCATATCATATATGTATAAAACACTTGTACAACTTTACTTGCAAACAGCTGTAAACAATATTATGTAATGTAATGTTTTGTGATTACTGCTTTACTATGTGCATTGGATTTGATACTTAATGTGGAGTCCGCCCCGGAAACGTTTCCGCCTTTGGTTTTCGGGGTGTGACACTAACCAACTGCTATGCACAATCGATCACTACCCTATTGGGGCTCAACCAATCCATCCCTATAATAACATTGTTCGCAATGGTATGGGAACCAAATCTACCAAGTAATGCTCTTCATACAACCTCAGAACACAATCTATGAAAACCTATGACGCCCACAATGATCGGTCGTCCATAATCTCAACCTCTAGAGGGCAATCTAGCATGCCTTAAGACTCAGGAAACCTCTTGCTAAGCACAAGAGAAAAAATGATCAGGTAGCACCCGAATCAAACAACAACTGAACTGGGATACCGTTCACATGGAACGATCCTAAACGAAACATAAAGCATAACACATCAATATCACAAGCGACATATAATAAAAGTTAAAGAGAAGAAACCATACCCGTCACTACATTGGGTGCGGCGCGTGCCTCCTTGGTTGTCAACTAGAAAGCTCAGCTCCTCACCACTGGAGTCTCTAACTTGACCTTCCGGCCATCCGTAACCTGTGTAGTTGTTGGAGTTGGCGCCACCACTGGCGCTGCTTCCGCTATTGTCAACCTGGGGCATTTGGCCTTTTTATGGCCCCTCTGATTGGAATGAAACCAAATCAGGTCTGACATCTGAACAGTGGGGGCAGGAGCAGTACAATCCCAGCCAAAATGCCCGATCTTGCTGCACTTGTTGCAGCCTGATCCCGACCCAGTACGGCAAACTCCCTCGTGTGACCTACCGCATTTCCCACAGCAATCCTAGCCCTGTTGGCTCTTCAACCTAGCATCGAATCCCTTGGGTTATGTCCTTGGAATCCTAACAACCTGCCCTGTCTCCGCTTTCCTCTTCCTGAGGTGCTCAAAATCAATTTCCCTATCCATTACCCTGGCAATCATGGAATCTAGGGCCAGGCAAGAAGAACAGCTGACGTGCTACTAAATGTCAGCCCTCAACATATCATGATATCGGGTCTTCTGCATCTCCTCATCCCCTGCATACTAAGGTACCAACTAGGCCCTCTCCCAGAACATGGCGGTGATCTCTGCTACAGTCTCAGTAGTCTGCCTCATATCAAGAAACTCTATGGCCAGCTGCTTAAGCTCCATAACTAGCATAAACTTAGCCCTGAAACTGGTCACAAAATCTGACCAAGTGATAACCTCAATGGTTGGGGCCCCTAGTGAATCACCCACTAACTCCCACCAATCTCTGGATCGATCCCTCAAACAGCGCGCAACAAAGTGGACCCTCGACCCCTCTGGGCAGAAGCTCGCCAACTGTGCAGACTTGATGTCTGTAATCCATCTCCTGGCCATAATAGGGTCCTTCACCCCGTGAAAGTCTAGCGCACCACTTCCCCTGAAGTCGTTGACGGACAGTGTGCGCGAACCCGACTAGCTGGATGCCAAATCAATCCTAAACGTCCGAAGGCGGTCCTCTATCAGCTCCATAACCCCCTCCTTGATCGATGTGACAACTCGTAAATTATTCCGTTAACATTTTGAATTAGGTCATTTAAATTAAGACTTTTATTTTGACCTCGTGAGTGTCCAAATCCATTTTAAATAAGTGAAAATGCCCTAAATTTTTATTTGGAAATTTTTTAGTTTCGACCACATCCGGTTACAACAACTAAATCGGGTACGACCATAAGCCTCGTTTAACGTCAGTATCGGGTAGATTTCCACTGAGCCTCAAACTCAAACCCTATATAAGGGTGATTGGACTTCATTTGAAGATTTTTCACTCTCTCTACTCTCTCTCTTCAAACCCAAATCTTGATCTAAAATCACCTATTTCAAGCTCCAAATCGGTATGTAATCCATCCTAGCTGATAGTGTATCATGTTTAGCTTTCAAATCCGTTTTTAAATCACTCAAAAGGACCAAGAACATGTGTTTACAGCCCAGGAACATTCCCAAACCGTAAACACCCTTAAATGGGGTTTTGGAGCCCCAAAACCCTTCCAAACCACTTCTGGAGCGTAGGTATGACTTAGGGGCTTACATGAATGGACTTGGAACACCAAAATCTTAACATTTGGGGAGTAAACATGAGTTTACAGCCCAAGAACATGCTTGGCCCGTAAACACCCCTTCTAAGAACCGTAAACACCTTTTAACGTGTTAAGATGCCCCTTAAACACCTCCTAAGCCTTGGAACAATGTCTAGAATCAACCACCATTGTGTTAGGGACCTTAAACATGAAAGAAACCACCCCCTTAGGAGATTACGGCTGTAAAACCCCCAAGGAATGGTTCCTAGGTCGTAAACTCCTATAAAGTGGTCAAATGGTGCCCTAACTTCCTTCCATGGCTTGTACTTTGGACTGAACCACTTATACTTAACCTAGGACCACCAAAACACATAAAGAAAGGGTACTTGAGAGTTTACGGCCATAAAATCCTAGTTTACAGCTGTAAACTCCTTCAAATGGTCCATATGATGGTTTAATCCCTTCCCTTGCCTTAGAAATGAACCTAACCTCATCCCACAAGTGTTGTAAGACCATTAAGCAACCAAGAACCCACCACCCATGAGTTTACAAACATAAACTCATGAGGATATGGTCTATGGGTCGTAATCTCCATTAGGAATTTACTTATGAAGAGCAAACTCCATATCTAGACCTTACACACCCTTAGATGCAACCCGAATCACTCCTAACACTTGAAATGAAGTGTTTTCGCGCCTCGGAGTGTATATTCTTATTTAATTAATAGTTCAAAGTCTAATTAGATACATTTATGTATCTCTTCATATTACATAGGAACATCGCGTGTACTCAAGCCCCAAACTGACACTTAGCATCCAACCGACACATTTCTCATCTGGTGAATTCATACACCTACACTTTTTCTGTGTTTTCCAATGTTTTCAAGGGGGGAATACAAGCAAATCATAAAGGTTTTTGAAACTTAAAACATATATAATTATACGATTTCCTAATAAACTTTAAATACTAAATCCCTTTTGTAATATGTAGAGCATAAGGGAGGTTTTCAGAATTACATAACATTCAAACAATAAGGGAACTCATCAAATCATCTGATGTATAACTCATCTAATCATTTAAATTATTAAGGGAATAATTTGGGATCGACATTACTTGTTTTATGGATTCAAAAACTATGACCGGTTTAGTTTATCCATGTTTAATCTACAGTATCTCGTTGAATAATTATCTGTATTTGATTATTTATATTTTACCAAACTATTTCGAAAATCAAGAACGATCTATTTTCTGTGAATTGGTAATACTAGCTTGTGAGATTCGTCTTCATTATTCCCTACGGGGTATCAGTAAATCCTCTCTAGAAGTATAACCAGAGTCTCCAGGAGGGAGAGCGTGAAATTTGTGGGTAGATCTATTCGGGACTGACAATCCCACACCTTAAGTGCTAGCTACAGTTAGGCGGGCATGTCTGGGGTGACAAATTTTGGATTCTATCGACGCCTAAAGAACGCCAAGGAGGTCACGGGTCAAATTAGTATGGTTATATGACTCACAATATGTATTAAATTAACAAATTTTATTCACGGATGTTTTTCTCTCTTCTATAGTTTATGTATTGAAACTAATGTACTTTCAAAGTTAATCAGGCTTTCAGAATAATTCACTTAAATGTTACAAGTAGGGTAGATATTTGTATACTTCATTTTGAATCGATAACAAACCACAAACTTTTAAGGAAAATAAGAGTTTTTCCTGAGATCACAAAACTGTTCTTAACCAGATTGTGTAACAAACGAATAACTCAACTCTTCTTATAAGAAAATATGGGATCTTCTTGGATAACAACTTTTTCAGAAAACCAAAGGAAACTTGTTTTTTTACTAAAACAAATTGCTTATGAACTCACCAGCTTTATGCTGATATTTTCAAAACTGCTTGTATTCTCAGGTCTACATTAGAAAGGTGTCCCGCGATCTTTTGGAGAAGACGGATTATTTTTAGCAGTCTCGTCTTTACTTTTGTTCATTTTTGATGTATATATCTATAATCATGTATAACCTTACTTTAAATCAAATGTAAATACTTCTATGTAATGAAATGGTTGTGCTTAATGTGCTTACTATGTACATTGGTTGTGATACTTTACATGACGTCCTCCGCCCCGGAACGTTTCCGCCATCGGTTTCAGGGTGTGACAAAATCGACCCAAAAATGACCAGGGTTTCCTCAAGGATACCTCTCGTGATCTTAGATGTGATGAACTCGCGTAGCCCGTCATCAACCTGCTCGGATCCCGAACCCGAGCCTGACCCTGATACTGACCCAAATCCCGCTACATGTCACGTAATCGACATACTGAAAATAAACACAAAGATGTTAGGGTCATACATACTCTTGAGAGTTCTCACACACTCTCCAAGTTTCCTGGTTCTGTCTTAGCCCTCCTTGATTTGAGTACGGATCCTCTGCTTCCAGTAGTATGGGCCCATACTACCTTCCAATCTATCCGTACTTTCCTTAAGGATTACTTCGACTTCACCAACTCCCTTCTACTAATACAGCTCTCCAGGATAATCTCATCCTAGGCTTGTCTTAGGGCACTCTCCGGCCTACTCTCCGCCATCAGCTGCACAAGGAGTCCCTACCATCTTTCCCTAACTAGCTTGCGGATACTATTACATATCCGCTTACTAGTTAGTTAAAGCTAGTCGGAACCCCTATCAACACAAAGCAAGCAACATTCATGCATTGAGTAACCATTACCAAGCATAACCCAACCAGGCTACCATACCGACTAACCAACCCTAGCATAAAGCTCAATAAACTCATACAACAGGCATATATGGCATCCTTTCTAGATCCTTAGCCCCAATCTAGCATGCAGTTCTCATAGTCCTATCATATAACATAACATAGCATGTATGGGTATCTTGGGGAAAACTTACTTAAGCTTTGCCGATCACACGCCTCACACACCTCATTCTTTCCCAATCTCCTTATTTTTTTAAATTAAAAAACAATTTTTTTTTCTTGAAAAAAATCCATCAAGCCCTCGGTTTGAGTCCATACACCCCTGATGGTGTGACCAAAACACTCAAACCAAGGCTCTAATACCAACTTGTAACATCCCAAAATCGAGACCCAATTTTTTTTGTTTTAAAGTATATTACTTGTAAAAATAGTTAACAAAAAACAACATTGTAATCCTTTCAAACATAACGTCACAAATCGCAAGTCTCAAACCATATTAGTAATTAGTATAATATCATAGTACAATCCAAGGTTTCTCAAATGCGGAATATCATGTGTGGATGTGTGATGCACTACTACCCCGCCGGCTCCTTCCCTTTAGATGAAGAGGTACCTGAAACCAAAACTAAAAACTGTAAGCACAAAGCTTAGTGAGTTCCCCCATCATACTCATACCAAATAATGCATAATCTTCGGTATCTTTCAATCAGAAACTGTCGATCATAGCCAAGAGTTGGTCTCCTCCTCGGTATCTTTCAACTAGTAACCGAGAACTAACCTCCCATTTCGTATCATTAAACTGGTAACTTGGAGCTACCCTCCCCTTCGGTATCTTTCAACCAGTAACCGGGGACTATTTCACCCCTACTACTGCTAACACGTATCAAGCATAGTAAATGCATCAAGCACAATAGTCATATCAGACATAATAATCATATCTCATCTCAATACTAGATAATTATCACAAAGTCAATCATCTATCCAACACTCTTACCCGTGGTCAGCATTGTGGCCGTAGACCCACTCCTACAGGGAGAAAACTCACCTCAAAGTCGTGTAGTCTCTGCAGTGATCTCGGTGTAAAACCAACTCTCCTCGAATCTTCAATCCCTACACAACAACTTTTCTAACTTATCAATTTGTACTTGTAACCCTTATAAGAGGCTGCTTTGGGTTGAGATAATGTATTTAAATAGGGTGTAAACCCTAAACATTAGGGTTTTGTCCAGACAGCTCCTACTCGTCGAGTGTGCCTCCTGACTCGTCCAGTAGATCACTAAAACCCCCGTAATAAGTTGAGTCTACTCGACAAGTTGGGCCCCCAACTTGCCGAGTCTCAAAGTAAATTACAACATTAATTTAATTTAAATACGTACAAAGAACCGGGTGTTACACAGAGTTGCTGGAACCTGATCCTCGAGTAACAACCATACTGAAACACAATAGGAAATCATTAGAAATCAGGCTAAAGCACAAAACCAACACACACACTTCTACAAGTTTCTTAGTTCCTTAAGGTTCCTCCAAATCCGAATACAGATCCGGTGCTTTCGGTATTATGGGCCCAATACTACCTTCCACACCAACCCGTATTTGCCTCGAGTTATCCCATCAAGACCCAAAGTTACCAATATTCTACTTCCTTACACCAGCTAAGAACTCATCCTGTAGGCTCCTTGGAATCACTACTAAGAATCTAGACACTAACTCTAGACTGCTCCCCAGTACTCCTTCGCCTCACGTGACCTTCGTTGTCCTTGCCATTTGCTTTGCGTATGCCAATTGTACATAATACGAGACTTGATATACATTCAAATAAATGAACCTAGCGCAAATTCACAGCCAAATAAGGAACATGAAGAAAGGCTAAATCAGGCATTCTGAGGCTATAAAATCCTAGCTATGTACAACTATATAACATACATAGAGCAAACAGTAATGACAAATTCAATGTCATAAGAGTGAACTCCTAGGCTAAGGCATCATAAATTAGGCAACAATACCACCCTATCTCTACAAGATTCCTTAGCCTGCCTCTAACTAGCTTGCAATTCTACCACCTCATAGTAAATCCATTATGCAATATTTATAATGTAGATTTGGGTATTTTGGGAAACTGCCACTCTAGCGCTGGTTGATTGTATACAATGCTTCTTTGGATTTTTTTCTCCTTTAAAAATTTGCATTTCCTTGTTAAGTTCTTCAAAAACTTTCAAATCCTTAGATTGAGTTTTGAATCACCTTAACGTTCTCCAAATCCCTCAAATCAGGGCTCTGATACCAAATTGTAACACCTTAATTTTCAAACCAAAATTTTAATTTTACGTTATCAAAATCATGGTTTCACAAAACAAGTTTTCAAGTACATACTTATTTAAAACATTCATTTCCATAATATCAAAGTTCACATCCGTCCCAGCAGCAAGCATCCTAGTGAGCGACAGTTTCCGAAAATACCTACTGGGATGCTTGCTGATAATCCATAATTCGCTTTCTTGCGGTCCTCAAAAGTACCTGACACATATAATCAACAATTGTAAGCATAAATCTTAGTGATTTCCCCAAAAATACCACGTATAGAACAACATAAAATAAACAATTATGGACTATCAGCAATCCTGGGGACTATAAGCAGTCCCAATGAGCTACAGCATACCCGATGGGTTATCAGCCACCCGGGAGACTATCAGCAGTCTCATTCACATACAATCAGCATAATAAAAGCAACAAGACCCAGCTAGTCATCACATATATACCTATTCTACCACACAGTTGAGAATAAGTGAGGAGACTCACCTGACATTGACAGCTAGTAATCCTCATGCACGGACTATGAGAACTATACTCTGCCTAATTAACATAATATTTAGCCCTAATTAATAATTAAGGTGTAAAAGCCAACTCAGAAGTCCAATTCCTACGGATAAACCTTCTAAGAGAAAAAAGGATCTCTTTTCCCTTCTCATAGTCCAAAACTCGAAACCTTGACCAAGGGTCAAAGTCAAAGAAAGTCAACATAGTCAACACTTAGCGAGTATGTTGAGCTTACCAACCTTACGTTGGGCATACCACGGAGCCAAATTTCATCAAGGATGGACTAGGCTACACTGTGTGTAGCCAGGAGTATGCGTTGCGCGCTCTGTCTGCCTAAATTTCTACCAAGTTAGTGTCTTAATCCTTTATGACAATCAACTCAACCACATACCTGACTAATCTAAGACATCTTAATCCATAAAGTCATTGGATTTAAGCCATTGCATGGATATGAAAGGCTCAAAGCATCACTTCATCCATTTTAAGCTAATTTACTCATGCATTAACAAAAGAGGGAGGTCAAGCAATCATTTTTATGAATCTAAATGATCTAATATGCATGAAAGGATAGCTAAAACCCTCTGGAGTGTCCTAAACTCATAAAGGTCCAAACTTGGTGACTTTTAGCTCATAACTCATAAATCAAAGAGAACTTAAAGAAACCTTGCCAAGGTATAGTAACAAAATTCCCTATCCAATAGCCACACATTTATGATACATCCATATTTTTCATATCACACAGATACTAAATTTTAAAGTGACCATAAGACCCATACAATGACATCACATTCGGTCACACTTTTATGGTATGTCCGTTGATCATTTTTGTACTAGTATGGATCATATGCCTTCGTATGGGATGGTGGATGAACATAACTAGAACGTGAGCCTAAAAGTTTGATAGGATGATGAAAAAGGCCTAAAAATCTGATGGGATTACAAAGAGAGCCTAATATTACGAGAGGATGATGACAAAAACCTACAAGTCTGGTGGGATGAGGCGAGAGCCTACATACCCGATAGGATGATAGCAAAACAGTGTAAGACTACAAGCCAACATGTCTAAGATAATGGGGGGCGTTTATGATGGGATCGTAACTCTATAGTTTTTATATGAAGTATCCTACCTAATAAATAATGATCCTTTTGCCACATGTCCTATTCTCTTTGATTTTGACACATGACAATTTCTAAGATTTTTGATTTAATGTATTTTCAACATGTATATTTCTTATTTGTTCCAGTAGATTTTAGTTGACAACTCACTAAATTATTTATGCAAAATTAATGTCAAAATAAATCATAATAAATACCATAAATAATGCCTCCAAAATTGCTTCCTTTCTAAAGTAAATCCGGAAATTTAGTCTATATTGACAATATCCAGTCATTCATAAAAGCTTTTAGTATGAAGTCGCTTCTTCTGGATATTTATCCTTGCAGACACCACCATGATGTTTTCTTTTACTTTCTATGTGTTTTAATTTTTGTTATGATGCTTAATTTTGTTCTTGGTTGCAAAATTTTAAGATTTCGTGACATTCTTCATAATTTACATGGCAAGGATGTTAAGAAAAGGGTATGCTAACTCAAATTGTTGTTTATTTTTACTTCAAATTCTAATTTTTTTAGTTCCTTCATAACATATTGAAGAGTTTTAATCTCAATCGAATTATCTCTAATAATGAAAATGTTTATCTGGGTTGTACGTAACTGGTGAATCCCCATTTCAACATATTATATTCATTTGGACTACCAACTCTTCGACAAATTGTCACATTGGAATTAATTCATTGATTTATCTATTTTCCAGTTTCCATTCTTATAATCAGTAACACTAATTACATAAACTTTTATTTCCTTCGTATAAGTTGCATCTACCAATATATTCTTAAGATAATATGACCAAATCTATATATATATATAGGAAAGATCATTCGAGAACTCAAAGTTTTTTGAGAACCCGAGAACTCAACAATGATCGTTAGATTAAAATAATAGAGAGTTAGGATGCTTTGTGGTATATTTGTAAATATATGGAAATAAAAATGGACGGGGGCATCTTATTAAAAGGAATCAGGGGTATTTTTGGGACAGTGTAATTGTTTCCCCTTTTTCAGATTTAATCACGTTAACTTTGCCCCTATCTCTCTCTCTCTCTCTCTCTCTCTCTCTCCTCTCTCTCTCTCTCTCTCTATTTTGCCCCTCTCTCTACACCTACATCACGTCTTCATCGTTGATTGTTGGATGAATCCACCGTTTGAAATCCGTGGCTGCCTTCGATAATCGTCACCCCCATCAATTGATCGGCTTCCTCATCGTGTCCCTCTCTTTTTCTCCCTCACACACACATCTTTATGCCTTCGAGATGAAAATTCATTTGATTAGGATAACATTGGAGAGAATCGAGCACGCCGATCTTCCCTAAAACCAACATCACCACCATCGTCTCCTCCTAAACCTACACCATATCCGCCTCCATTAAAACCTACACTGTAATCACCTCTTGAAATAGATCTTATTGTGTTTGTATCTGGTTATTGATGAAGTCTGAGGAGTTAAATGTCTTCACTCATCGTCTTCATATTGATGAATCTAGGTTTGCAGACTGCTCTATAAAAAACGAAACGAAATTCGCATCTCCACTGTATTTCGGACGATTGACTGAGTATTTGATTAGAGAAGCTTCCACTGCCAAATCAACCTTTGATTAGAGAAGACGATCCTATGCCGATCAAGTATTTGATTTTACAAGCATCTATTTCCAAATCGACCTAACCAAATATTTACCACATATAACCACCAATAAATCGAAATGAAAACTCTGACAATCAAGTACCTACAACTATAATCAGGTAAATCGTTAATCTCATTTTCTGAATGTTTATTTTAGTATTTATGTTCTTCTCATAAGTTAAAGGTTTCTTTGAGCGACCAGATAAGGTTTTATTACAGATAAGGTTGTTCAATAATCATTGTTGGGATCCAGCTTATCAAACATGTTGTTAGTTATTGGTTGTGCTTTTTTTACTAGTTGCATTGTGCATTATCTAACAGTTAAATGTTTCAACCAGACAATTCACCATTTTGGAATCTGATTCCACTCCTTTGTATGGTGGAATTTAGATCTCTGGAATCACTCATTTAGTGATTTGTATTTATGGCTCTTTTTTTAGTTTTTGGTATTATATGTTTTTATGTTATGTCATCTTTTTTAGGTATTGGGATTTGAGACAATAGAATCCAGTCCACACACAACAACTACCTGATTGTTGCTATGGACTTACAATGAGACATCCTTTGATGGTTGTTGTAACAACAGATAGAAATCTTATTGCATTCAACTTACAAAACCCTCAAGTAAACTGTTTTATATCATTTTGAACAGATGCTAGGAAAAGCCAAAGCTTTAACCTGATAATTCTCAATAAAATAAGATCCCCAAATTAATACACCATTCTAACAAAATGCAAATGCAAGTAAACCAAATTTACAACCTACACCATTTCCAAAAGGACAACCTAATAGATTATCAATATCCTAACTACTAACTGTAATTGCTCAAATATGCACTACATGATCTAAGACCATCTACCACATAGAAAATCACTTAAAAACCTTTTTACAGATTTAATTTTATTTCCATTTTCATCCCTCAAGGATGATGTAATTTGGTGTACTTCATATAAGGATTATATATGCTTAAAGTGGTATAGTCCACTAGTCAAAAAAGTATGCATTGGTATTTGATGCTGTTTATACACCTAAAATTACCAGATTACTTAGAGAAGCAAGAGAATATGGAGCCAAATTTGTTACAGGGGCGGAAATGTTTATAGGGCTGGCTTAAGAACAATATGAAAGATTTATAGGGTTACCAGGTAAGATTTTTAAAATTTTAAATTATATGATACTAGTTGTGAGACCCGTATGTTATATGAGTTGGATAAAACAAAAAATAAATAAATATGAAGGTTTAAATAAAAATTTATTTAAATATGAAATTTAAAATTTGAATTTAAAAGGAAACATATTAAATACTATATGAGTTGTAATATTGTAATTTATTGGTTATTTTCAATTAAGGTAATCATTAATTAAGGTGTAAATATGATGTGTTAATTAAGAAATATAAAAAATGAGTCAATGACAAATGGAAAAAACATTTATTCAAAAATATCACAAAATGACAAGTGTCAAAACTCATAAGAGATTGACATGTGGCAAAAAAAACCTTCATTTATTAAGGAGGATTTCATACTTTTCCTTTTCCTTTTTTATTATTAATTATACTTTGCAATTACAGCACCTAAGGAGTTATTTAGTGAGATTATGGTAAAGTATTGATTGTTGTGGGCCATTCACTTTGGTATGTACCTCCTTGTATTACACATTAAGGGTAATGTTTGCATATTATCTATCTCAATATATACATATTTCAAAAATTTCTCACTTGCAAACGTATATCTTTTTCCTTTTTTTTTTATTGTAACAGGTTCTTCCTATCATGATTGATGTTGGAACCAACAATGACAACCTTCTAGAAAATCCCTTGTGTAACTTTTTTTTCTTCTTTTCTTGATTTTTTTTCCGAACCTTATTAAGTAAATTACATGTGATTCACATGTAAATCATATATGAATCACATGTGATATACATATAGTTAACATATAAATTACATGCAAATCACATGTTATTCACATATGAATTATATGTGATTCACACGTAAATCATATGTTATTCACATGTAAATCATATATGATTAGATGTGATTCACATGTAAATCACATATAAATCACATGTTATTCACATATGAATCAGATGTAACTCATATATGAATTAGATGTAATTCACATGTAATTCACATATGAATTACATGTGATTCACATGTAAATCACAAATGTATTTTTATGAGTGTTTTTGCATCAACCGATTTTTTTTCTTATAGATTTGAAAAAATTGTAGTGAATATTGAAGAGATGAAAAACGATAAATTAAAGAAAATATGGAAATATTGACACGAAGACATGAAAAAGGCTTTAAAATCTGTAGCATTTTTTATTTTTTATATTTCATTTTCTATTGAATAAAATACTTGTACTATTATGTTTACAGATTAATTAATAAATATGAGATTTGTTGTGATTTACTTATTAATATTATAGTATAAGAAATGTACATATGTGCATTTGAAAAATTTGCACAAATGCACCTAAAAATTTACTTTAAAAAAATGCAGTTAAAAAAAAAAGAAAAAAAAAACTGCAGTTTTTTTTAAATACAATTTTTTTTTTTGAAAAAATGTAACTTTCTTTAAAAAAACTTACAATTTTTTAAAAAAAAAATTGTAGTTTTTTATTTAAAAATGAAGTTTTTTTAAAAAAAAATTGCAGCTTTTTTTGAAAAAATTGCAGTTTAAAAAAAAAATCAATTTTTTTTTTCAAAAATTCATTTTTTCTAAAAAAATTAAAAAATCTGCATTTAAAAAAAAACGAAAAATACTATTTTTAAAAAAATATGAAAATTTGATTTATGATGCAAATTTTTAGACATTTATATTAATATGTTAAATAACACTAAAAAAATTAAATATTAAATGAGATTGGTAAGATGATAGTCATGTCCTTAATAAATTACTTTTGATCCAATGGTCCACTTTTTGTTCTCGAGTTCTTGGGAAACTATGAGTTCTCAACCTTATATATATATATATATATATATATATATATATATATATATATATATATATATATATATATATATATATATATATATATATATATATATACACACCACCATTTTCTTAAGACAGTAAGGAAATAATCCACTCCACCATATTCAGAGCAATGGACTTTGTTTTGAGCCATAAAAGTCAAATTCTTTATATTAATTGATCCTATACATATTTTATTATTATTATTATTATTATTATTATTATTATTATTATTATTATTATTATTCGTAAATAAAGAGTTTAAGAGGACAAGTTTTAGTAATTTTATCACTATGGGAGTTAAAGACGTTAAGAAGAAGATTAATAATGTCTACGAAGAAGTTAATAACATTATGGTTGTAGGCAGTTTTTCCAGCCTTTACAATTCTTCTACTAAAGGGTAAAATTTTGGAAATAGAAGTTTATGAAGTAGTTAGAACATGGAAATTTGGTATGATAAGACAAGTCTTTGCAGCCTTTGCAATTCTTCTAGTAAATGGTAAAATTTTGGAAATAGAAGTTTATGAAGTAGTTTGAACATGAAAATTTGGTATGATAAGACAAAGATGATGGTTGAGTTATTGACTGCCTATTTTCTGATATTTCATCTTTTAGTTGAAAAAAATTACAAAGCAGTAAATTCCATATGGAAATTTGAATTTAACACTTTCAAGTTTTTTTTTTTTTTAACATTATGAACTTTTATCTGAAATGTAATGAACTTTTATCTGAAATTTTGGACTTTGGAGTGGATTTTCCCTTAAAAAGGAACATTATGATGGGTCATTGGGTAGAAGTTTCAAAATACAATGTTTTGGATCTGAAATCATAATGGTTACTCTTACAAATTTATGTTTGTTTTTGTACACTTTCTCCTTTTTTATTGATTGTAAACGGTCTATATAATTGTGTTTCTTAATTAATGAGAATAATAGGTAGAATTATTTATTTATTTATTTATTTATTTTACAAACATGTTGAAATAACAAATGAGATTCACATTTTGAATGCTAAAACTAAATTATATATAGTTTAAACTTACAGTATGAATCTGAAATAGGTCAACGTAAAATTAAAATTAAAAAACCTTATAACATATGGATATCTATTTATAAAAGATGTAAAATAATCAATTTTGTTATGTTTTTCTAGAAACAAAAAAGTTAATCCCTAAAAATGATTTTTTTAATGATTTTTTTCTTATAATTTGAAGCATGCACATTCATCTAGTACATGTGTATCCCGTCTTTGGTCGTTTATAATTTAAATTCTAGCGTTCATGATTTATTCATTGGTTCCTTATTTAAGAGAAAAATACGGTTTTACTCCCTAAGATTTGGTTAGATTCATTTTTTCAGTCCAACATTGGAAATATTGACAAGATGTATCCCCGTTGTTTAAAGAAATTGCATTGCACGTCCTTAGTCAAACTAAAAAGATCAATTTACCCTCACTTTTATATTTTTGTTTCTCTTTTATATATATATATATATATATATATATATATATATATATATATATATATATATATATATATATATATATATATGTGTGTGTGTGTGTGTGCGCGTGCAAACACGCCCTTGTGTGTGTATATTTATTTATTTATTTGTTCGCTTATATTTTATTTTAATTATTTATATTTTATATTATTTAGGTTTACTTGACATTTTTTTAATACATTGTTTAACGTTTTTTTTTTTACATTTCGTTTGTTTATATATATTTTTTTTGCTATTTTTTGAATAATTTTTTCTTGATTTTTGATGTGTTGTTTGAATACATTTTATTTATTTTTTTGACATTTTGTTTGTTTATATTTTTTAAATATTTTTTTATAAAAAATATAAAAAAGTTTGTTAAATGTGAATATTATTAATATAGATTAAGTATAAAGTTATTTTTTTAATATGATTAATAGATAGGTTAACCAAAATTCGTAAAACATTTCCAAGTTATATAATGGCTAACTTGAAACAATATAACTCGAATACGAACAAAATTTTTAATTATAAAAAATGAACTAAAAAACATTTACACATGTGTTTGAGTTATAAGATTTTTGATTAACATTTTACATTTGGAACAAAATGTAAAAAAAAATTCTAAAACTAAAAAAATTTAATTCGAAGCAATCACTTTTTCGAATTCCAGTTAACCTATACAATAAACCTATTAATAAATAATTTTATGCTTAATATGTGTTCATCATATCCACATTTAACAAACTTTTTTATATTTTTATACAAAAGTACTTATAAAAAGCTTTAAAAAAATATAAATAAAAAAAATATCAAAAAATCATTAAAAATTATATTCGAACAAAACATAAAAAACTAGAAACATTATTCAAAAAAATATCAAAAAAAATATGTAAATGATCAAAATATAAAACACTATAAAAATATATATTCGAATAAAATTTAAAAAATATATATATAAATCTAAAAATATATAAGTAAATAAAATAAAAGGTAAGCGGAAAAATATAAAAAATTAAACAATTATATATATATATATATATATATATATATATATATATATATATATATATATATGATTAGTATTAAATGTGAATCTCAAGTATTGTATGAATGTGTTACTAAATTCTAAACATTAGATATGATATTAGGATAGACGGTATTAACATAAGATATCATTATTATGTCATTACAATTAATTAATTCTAGGATAATTAAAAATATAAATATCATATTTTATTAAAAGAGAAAAATAAAGTAACTAAATTTTAGGTAATCAGGTCAACTCTACCAATTAAAAGGACCAATTCATTTAATAGAAAATCTTTAAATATTATTAAAAGAGAAACCTTATGATATCATCTAAAATAATCTGGATCGTTGATTGTGTTTTCTTTATATGTTTTACACCCTTAGATCAATTTGCTTACGTCACATTGATCAAACAAGAAGTCAATCCGTTATATTAGGAAATTAAATGTAGGAATTGAATGAAAATGATATTTGAATTCTTTACAAACTTACAACTACAAAATTGGTTCCTTATTAATGTAAACCTGAAATTTAGGCTCTATTTCCATTCAAAATTGCTTTCCAAATACATTATATGTTGAAATCTCGGAAACTATTAATTTCAAATTTCAAAAGTTTCGGATATTTTTATGAATCAATACACTTTCAAACATGATATCCTTTATTTTAAGTTTAAATGAGATTTCAATTAATTACATGCTAATTTTCATCATATTGACTTGTATATACATTTCAAACCATTTTAATAATCGATTTACACAAACATTATGTCGTAATTCTTACGTAGAAAACAAATGGAAAAAACCTTCAACCTTCCCATCAGTCTGATTAGTCGAATAAATGTATGTATTTCTTCCTTAAATCATTTTAATCTGTAAGTTTGATATTGTTTTCGAAATTATATGTTTTTACTCATTCATATGGTTCTTTGTTGAATACTTATAATTTGGATGTATAATGTTGTTTTTGATTTTTTTTTTTTTTTTTTTTTTTTTTTGATGTTGTGTTCGATTCTTGGTTCCATCTTTTTAATCGGTAACTATGATCCTATTTTCTAAAGCAGTAAACTCAATGTTAAAATTGAATGTTATATATAATGAAATTATGATGTTACATGTGTGTGTATACCTTTGTAAAAAATCAATAGACAAGACAAGAGATGACATTACGTAATATAACAGACGGGTTGTACAAAAAATATGAACACCCTCATTAGAAAGTTTTTTTTATGTCTCCGGTAGTAACAAAATAAGTATAACAAATATACCTTCTCAACAATTGATGTGAGCTTTAAAGTTAAATATACGAATGTTGTGAAAGATGAAAATAGGCTTCCGTATTCTTTTTTCAAAAAGAATCGGTACCATATATAGGCAAGTAAGAATGCACGGTATAATAGAAGTGTGCACTCAACTAGAGTCAGCATTTGACCCTGAAATACCAAAAACGCTCCTTAGAACCTTCTGAAAAAAAAATCAGGTATACTTAAGGACCAAAAATGTAATCTACTCTAAACTTAAGAAAAACTATATATATATATATATATATATATATATATATATATATATATATATATATATATATATATAAATTTTGTTGTTATGCTATATGTTTTTCAGTTTTGGTTCAAAGACAAAATGGTGATTAAAAAAAAACTAATAGTTAGGCTGTTAACTTAGGCAATCATAAAAGTTTTATGAAACAGTGAAACAAGATCCAAAAACTACAACTTGATTCTTTTAGGGACCAAAACCAAAAAAAATCAACTAAACACAAGGACCAAATACGTAAATCACCAAAAATAAATGATTAGTATTATGTGTGTATATATATATATATATATATATATATATATATATATATATATATATATAATATATATATATATATATATATATATATATATATATATATATGATTAGTATTAAATGTGAATCTCAAGTATTGTATGAATGTGTTACTAAATTCTAAACATTAGATATGATATTAGGATAGACGGTATTAACATAAGATATCATTATTATGTCATTACAATTAATTAATTCTAGGATAATTAAAAATATAAATATAATATTTTATTAAAAGAGAAAAATAAAGTAACTATATTTTAGGTAATCAGGTCAATTCTACCAATTAAGAGGACCAATTCATTTAATAGATAATCATTAAATATTATTAAAAGAGAAACCTTATGATATCATCTAAAACAATCTGGATCGTTGATTGTGTTTTGTTTATATGTTTTACACCCTTAGATCAATTTGCTTACGTCACATTGATCAAACAAGAAGTCAATCCGTTATATTAGGAAATTAAATGTAGGAATTGAATGAAAATGATACTTGAATTCTTTACAAACTTACAACTACAAAATTGGTTCCTTATTAATGTAAACCTGAAATTTAGGCTCTATTTCCATTCAAAATTGCTTTCCAAATACATTATATGTTAAAATCTCGGAAACTATTAATTTCAAATTTCAAAAGTTTCGGAATTTTTATGAACCAATACACTTTCAAACATGATATCCTTTATTTTATGTTTAAATGAGATTTCAATTAATTACCTGCTAATTTTCATCATATTGACTTGTATATACATTTCAAACAATTTTAATAATCGATTTACACAAACATTATGTCATAATTCTTACGTAGAAAACAAATGGAAAAAAACTTCAACCTTCCCATCAGTCTGATTCGTCGAATAAATGTATGTATTTCTTCCTTAAATCATTTTAATCTGTAAGTTTGATATTGTTTTCGAAATTATATGTTTTTACTCATTCGTATGGTTCTTTGTTGAATACTTATAATTTGGATGTATAATGTTGTTTTTGATTTTTTTTTTTTTTTTTTTTTTTTTTTTTTTTTTTTTTTTTTGATGTTGTGTTCGATTCTTGGTTCCATCTTTTTAATCGGTAACTATGATCCTATTTTCGAAAGCAGTAAACTCAATGTTAAAATTGAATGTTATATATAATGAAATTATGATGTTACATGTGTGTGTATACCTTTGTAAAAAATCAATAGACAAGACAAGAGATGACATTACATAATATAACAGACGGGTTGTACAAAAAATATGAACGCCCTCATTAGAAAGTTTTTTTTATGTCTCCGGTAGTAACAAAATAAGTATAAGAAATATACCTTCTCAACAATTGATGTGAGCTTTAAAGTTAAATATACGCATGTTGTGAAAGATGAAAATAGGCTTCCGTATTCTTTTTTCAAAAAGAATCGGTACCATACATGGGCAAGTAAGAATGCACCGTATAATAGAAGTGTGGACTCAACTAGAGTCAGCATTTGACCCTGAAATACCAAAAACGCTCCTCAGAACCTTCTGAAAAAAAATCAGGTATACTCAAGGACCAAAAATGTAATCTAGTCTAAACTTAAGAAAAACTATATATATATATATATATATATATATATATATATATATATATATATATATATATATATATTGTTGTTATGCTATATGTTTTTCAGTTTTGGTTCAAAGACAAAATGGTGATTAAAAAAAAACTAATAGTTAGGCTGTTAACTTAGGCAATCATAAAAGTTTTATGAAACAGTGAAACAAGATCCAAAAACTACAACTTGATTCTTTTAGGGACCAAAACTAAAAAAAAATCAATTAAACACAAGGACCAAATACGTAAATCACCAAAAATAAATGCTTAGTATTGTGTATATATATATACACACACACACATATATATATATATATATATATATATATATATATATGATTCGTATTAAATGTGAATCTTAAGTATTGTATGAATGTGTTACTAAATTCTAAACATTAGATATGATATTAAGATAGACGGTATTCACATAAGATATCATTATTATGTCATTACAATTAATTAATTCTAGGATAATTAAAAATATAAATATAATATTTTATTAAAAGAGAAAAATAAAGTAACTAAATTTTAGGTAATCAGCAATTAAAAGGACCAATTCATTTAATAGAAAATCATTAAATATTATTAAAAAAGAAACCTTATGATATCATCTAAAACAATCTGGATCGTTGATTGTGTTTTCTTTATATGTTTTACACCCTTAGATCAATTTGCTTACGTCACATTGATCAAACAAGAAGTCAATCCGTTATATTAGGAAATTAAATGTAGGAATTGAATGAAAATGATACTTGAATTTTTTACAAACTTACAACTACAAAATTGGTTCCTTATTAATGTAAACCTGAAATTTAGGCTCTATTTCCATTCAAAATTGCTTTCCAAATACATTATATGTTGAAATCTCGGAAACTATTAATTTCAAATTTCAAAAGTTTCGGATATTTTTATGAACCAATACACATTCAAACATGATATCATTTATTTTATGTTTAAATGAGATTTCAATTAATTACCTGCTAATTTTCATCATATTGACTTGTATATACATTTCAAACAATTTTAATAATCGATTTACACAAACATTATGTCATAATTCTTACGTAGAAAACAAATGGAAAAAAACTTCAACCTTCCCATCAGTCTGATTCATCGAATAAATGTATGTATTTCTTCCTTAAATCATTTTAATCTGTAAGTTTGATATTGTTTTCGAAATTATATGTTTTTACTCATTCGTATGGTTCTTTGTTGAATACTTATAATTTGGATGTATAATGTTGTTTTTGATTTTTTTTTATTTTTTTTTATTTTTTTTTTTTTGATGTTGTGTTCGATTCTTGGTTCCATCTTTTTAATCGGTAACTATGATCCTATTTTCAAAAGCAGTAAACTCAATGTTAAAATTGAATGTTATATATAATGAAATTATGATGTTAAATGTGTGTGTGTATACCTTTGTAAAAAATCAATAGACAAGACAAGAGATGACATTATATAATATAACAGACGGGTTGTACAAAAAATATGAACGCCCTCATTAGAAAGTTTTTTTTATGTCTCCGGTAGTAATAAAATAAGTATAAGAAATATACCTTCTCAACAATTGATGTGAGCTTTAAAGTTAAATATACGCATGTTGTGAAAGATGAAAATAGGCTTCCGTATTCTTTTTTCGAAAAGAATCGGTACCATACATGGGCAAGTAAGAATGCACAGTATAATAGAAGTGTGCACTCAACTAGAGTCAGCATTTGAGCCTGAAATACCTAAAACGCTCCTCAGAACCTTCTGAAAAAAAATCAGGTATACTTAAGGACCAAAAATGTAATCTACTCTAAACTTAAGAAAAACTATATATATATATATATATATATATATATATATATATATATATATTGTTGTTATGCTATATGTTTTTCAGTTTTGGTTCAAAGACAAAATGGTGATTAAAAAAAAACTAATAGTTAGGCTGTTAACTTAGGCAATCATAAAAGTTTTATGAAACAGTGAAACAAGATCCAAAAACTATAACTTGATTCTTTTAGGGACCAAAACCAAAAAAATTCAACTAAACACAAGGACCAAATATGTAAATCACCAAAAATAAATGATTAGTATTGTGTGTGTGTGTCTATATATATATATATATATATATATATATATATATATATATATATATATATATATATATATATATATATATATATATATATATATATATATGGTTAGTATTAAATGTGAATCTCAAGTATTGTATGAATGTGTTACTAAATTCTAAACATTAGATATGATATTAGGATAGACGGTATTTACATAAGATATCATTATTATGTCATTACAATTAATTAATTCTAGGATAATTAAAAATATAAATATAATATTTTATTAAAAGGACCAATTCATTTAATAGAAAATCATTAAATATTATTAAAAGAGAAACCTTATGATATCATCTAAAACAATCTGGATCGTTGATTGTGTTTTCTTTATATGTTTTACACCCTTAGATCAATTTGCTTACATCACATTGATAAAACAAGAAGTCAATCCGTTATATTAGGAAATTAAATGTAGGAATTGAATGAAAATGATACTTGAATTCTTTACAAACTTACAACTACAAAATTGGTTCCTTATTAATGTAAACCTGAAATTTAGGCTCTATTTCTATTCAAAATTCCTTTCCAAATACATTATATGTTGAAATCTCGGAAACTATTACTTTCAAATTTCAAAATTTTCAGATATTTTTATGAACCGATACACTTTCAAACATGATATCCTCTATTTTATGTATAAATGAGATTTCAATTAATTACCTGCTACTTTCATCATATTGACTTGTATATATATTTCAAACCATTTTAATAATCGATTTACACAAACATTATGTCATAATTCTTACGTAGAAAACAAATGGAAAAAAACTTCAACCTTCCCATTAGTCTGATTAGTCGAATAAATGTATGTATTCTTCCTTAAATCATTTTAGTCTGTAAGTTTCATATTGTTTTCGAAATTATATGTTTTTACTCATTCGTATGGTTCTTTGTTGAATACTTATAATTTGGATGTATAATGTTGTTTTTGATTTTTTTTTTTTTTATTATTTTTTTTTTTTGTCTTCGGTTGTTGGTTCCATCTTTTTAATCGATAACTATGATCCTATTTTCGAAATCAGTAAACTCAATGTTAAAATTGAATGTTATATATAATGAAATTATGATGTTACATGTGTGTATACCTTTGTAAAAAATCAATAGACAGAACAAGAGATGACATTACATAATATAATAGACGGGTTGTACAAAAAATATGAACGTCCTCATTAGAAAGTTTTTTTATGTCTCCGGTAGTAACAAAATAAGTATAAGAAATATACCTTCTCAACAATTGATGTGAGCTTTAAAGTTAAATATACGCATGTTGTGAAAGATGAAAGTAGGCTTCCATATTCTTTTTTCAAAAAGAATCGGTACCATACATGGGCAAGTAAGAATGCACGGTATAATAGAAGTGTGCACTCAACTAGAGTCAGCATTTGAGCCTGAAATACCAAAAACGCTCCTCAGAACCTTCTGAAAAAAAAATCAGGTATACTCAAGGACCAAAAATGTAATCTACTCTAAACTTAAGAATATATATATATATATATATATATATATATATATATATATATATATATATATATATATATATATATATATATATATATATATAAATTTTGTTGTTATGCTATATGTTTTTTAGTTTTGGTTCAAAGACAAAATGGTGATTAAAAAAAAAAACTAATAGTTAGACTGTTAACTTAGACAATCATAAAAGTTTTATGAAACAGTGAAACAAGGTTCAAAAACTACAACTTGATACTTTTAGGGACCAAAACCAAAAAAATCAACTAAACACAAGGACCAAATACGTAAATCACCAAAAATAAATGAAAAAACACAATGGATTATGAGAAATCACAAAAAATAAGAACCAAACCTAGGAACCAACATCGAACAAAAAGCCTACTTTCTTTACTTCAAAAAAAATCAACATACCTTCACATACTCAAAACCGTAGAGAGAATTTCACAAAAAAAAATGTTATTTCATTAAAAAAGGAGCTTGAAAAAAAAGATGGTGGTAAACCGAAGAAGGCATATCAAAAAAACAAAAAAAAAAAACAAAAAAAAAAACAAAAAAAAAACAAAAAAAACCCGAATATATAAACATAAATAATGGACCTGATAAATGATTTCTATCATATTATCCGTAAAATAAAAAAGCAGTCATCAATGAATCTTAACATTATCGGTGATAGTGACAATAACTTAGATTAAGGAAAAAAATATATCTGATATTAGAGATGAAGTGGAGGGAGATGATTAGCTTCGTTGCAAATTTATTGGTTATAGTTTCTTTATATTAAATATTGTGGGGGGTTTTATGTGGTTCATTTTGAAAGAACATAAATAGGTTGCTATTTTTTGAAATAAACAGTTATATTTCGCAATATAGCCATAAAATAACAATGTATTTTGAAAGTATATTGTTAAATGTTGGATTATATTTGTTTAGATCCATTTTTACGCATGGTTGGCTATATATAGTTGTTTTCCGAGTCACAAGTAAAAAATGTTTGAATGTACTTATATGCGACAAACAAGGTCATTGAACTAATAAAACAAAAAATATTGTTAATAAAGAGGTTCTTTAACGCAATATATATATATCTATATATATATATATATATATATATATATATATATATATATATATATATATATATATATATACCTATTTTAGTGTAATTTCTACACATTTCAATAATACCAATAACCCTACTTATTTTATAATTATTTTGTAATATCTATATAAATTTGTATTTTACTTATGTGTTCCCCACGTTTAATGCGGATCATAATCTAGTTACGTATTAAAGAATAAGTAATATTATTTTTATAGAATAATCACAAAATCATGAAATATATTTCATGCTTTAAGAATTTTTCGATTTCATGAAACTAATTTCTTTCTTTAAGAATTATTCTTATACGATTTCATTGACAATTATTTTTGTACAATATTTACAAATATGAAATTAAAGAATATGATTATTTTTTCTTTTAAAATGAAGTTTTTATTGGAACTTATTTCATTCCTTAAGTATCATAATTTATTCTTTGAGAATACATTCATAAATGTTTTTGAAGTATTGTCATAAAGTTATGAGATACAACAAATTATATGTAGTATTCTTTTTACATAAATTCACAAAAACTATAAACCAATTGAAAATTCTTGAAGAATAATAAATTTTATTTTTACACATAAAAAGATGTTAGACATTATAAGAGTACGGTATAAAATAATCGATTCTTGATATAAATTATGAAAGAATAACGTTTTGGCACTATCTCCATTTTCAGTTACATACGAAAAGCATAATATGGATAGTTTTTTCAGATTTTAATGATTTTCCAAGTTTAAAATACCCTGTGGATATACTTGCTTTTCCAATTAGACCTTCATATGAAAAAATCGGTAGCTTATAAAGCGTTATCCAACTCTAGTGAATGTTATCCCACTAGATCGTCAAGCAAGATTTAACAAGTCGAAAGTTCGTGCACTCTTCTTTTGACGTCAAATAATAATACTTAAGAAAAAAGAATATGTGTTTTCTATTTTCAATTAACGCCAGCATTTCCAACACAAATGAAAAAGAAACATCATATTTTTTTGTGTATTCTTCCAAAAATATGATTATGAGTTTATAACACACCATGAAAATTTCCTTTTTTAAAGAACAAAAATATAAGACTGGAAGGAGTGGGAGGGAAGGTTCCCTCACTTTTGGTGGGTCATACCTTTTTTTCCTTCACTCTTCTTTCCCTCACCTAAAAACCAAGGAGTGGGAGGAAGTATTTCCCTCATTTTTTTTTTTTTTTTTTTTTTTTAATTTAGTTTTATTTTTTTTATTTTAAATAAAATTAATTTTTTATATTTATAAATTTTAAATTAATATCATACATAAAATTTAATTAAAAATAAAAAGCATTTCATTAAGTAAAATAAAAATTACATTAATCCTAATATTTAAAAAAGTAGAAAAAAAAACCGCAAAAAAAAAAAAAAAAAAATCAAACAAACTACAACATAGTACAAATTATTAATTAAAATCCTAATTTTATTTCACCTAGATATGTCACTTGGAATCATCGTCTTCGTCATCGCCTTGATCATCTACATCATTCTCCCAAGCATCACTCTCGTCGTCGGAATCTTTACATTCGACGAACATATCAAAATCCTCGTCTGATTCGTCAAACAAATCATCATTGTGAGATAACTTGTGCGGGGGCTGAATATGAGCCCTATAAATGTGCTCCACCAAATCAGCACGAAGGGCCTGATGAAGGTCGCGATTGTGTACTTCTCTTTTATTCATCCTATACTTTTGTGTACCAACGGCTACTCCTTCGACATTTGGCAAAACTTTATTTTCGTTGTATCGACATATCGCTCTTCCTTCGTCTTCAAGAATCATATTATGCAATATGATACATGCATACATTACGTGTTGTAACCTTTTCACCTCATATGACCTTGCTTCGACCGTTAGTACTTGTCAACGTCTCTTAAGTACACCAAATGCTCGCTCCACATCCTTCCTAGCTGACTCTTGCATCTCTTTAAACTTTTTCCTTTTCGAGTCGTTAGGATATGTAAACGATTTCACAAAAACAGACAAATGAGGATATATACCGTCAGTAAGATAGTATCCATGCTTATATGCTACCCCATTTGCTTGAAAATGTACATCGTGTGACTTTCCAAGGTAGATATCATTGAATACAGGCGACTGGTTGGACCAAATGCACGTTGATGTCATTGTTTGCACCAGTTGGACCAAAGAATGCATGCCATATCCAAAGATCATGTGATGCGATAGCCTCTAGAATGATCGTCCGCTCTTTGTGGTCGCCTCTCATATACTGACCACGCCATGCGTTGGGGCATAGTGACCAACTCCAATGCATGCAATCGATACTACCTAGCATTCCAGGGAATCCATGTTTGCCTTCATGCACCGTATACAATAGGTGGATATCGTTGATAGTTGGTTTGCGCAAATATCGTTGCCCGTAAATCAAACATATCGCTTTGCAGAACTTGTACACAGACTCCCTCACGGTACGCTCTGACATTCTAAAATACTCATCCCATTTGTCTGCGTCCATGCTGTATGCTAGCTGACGAATTGAAGCCGTGCATTTTTGAATGGGAGAGAAACCTTTTTTCCCCTTGCATCCATTTTCCATTGGAAATATGGTAAGCGGCCTTCCAAATCGCCAACAATACGTAAAAATAGTTCCTTCCTCATCCGGAACCAATGTCGAAACTTTACAGCGTAGACGGCGTCATCTGCAAAATAATCTTCTATAAGACGATCATGTCCGGCTTCGTGATTTCTACGTAATGACGGCTTTCTTAGGTTAGGTCGTGCACGTGATGTTTCACCAAGTCGGTTTTGATAGTATGCAACCGTTTTCAACATGATGGAACCGATAAACTTAGCCTCCTCTACTGCCGTCGAATCGGATGATGAAGATGATGACATTTTGAGTAATATTTTTTAGAGAGAAATATAGATTATGGTTTAAAAAATGATAAAATGTTTGAGTATTAATAGATTAAGAAAAGGGAAGGAAAAAAGATATATATATATATATATATATATATATATATATATATATATATATATATATATATATAGATGATCAAATGAGAACACCTAAAAGGTTGAGAATGCGAGAACAGATCTGGACCATTTAAATACATAGATCTAAGGTTATTATTAAAGGGACGATTTATGAAAAAATTTAAAACTAATGGTATTAAAGTGTAAGTTTTAAATTATCAGAAGGGCATAATAGGAATTGCAAGTGTACATATTTCCTATAATTTCTCTCCCTTTCACCCTTTTCCTTTAATCTTTCTCGTATCTATATTCCCCCTTTCTCTTCTCTCTCTCTAGGGTTTCAAAATAAAGCCGACTCCATCTTTCTTGTATCATCACCTCACGCTGCAGCCACCGTTTCCGTCCATCACCGGTGTCACCAGAAGAGGCGCCGTTAAGTCCAGATGAGGAGCTTGCCTTTCTCTCGATTCTTGGGCTAATCTCTCCATCTTCCACACAACACACAAAGACACACAGACACTAACTGTTTGTAGAGATGTCCGGTCGCCATGAAAAGGGCGTCAATGTTCAGGTCCTTCTTCGATGCAGGTACTGTGAATCTAATCCTCTATTTTCGCTTTTGTTTGTTCCTGATTTCGATTACGGTTTCGAGATTCCCTTTTTGATAATCTAATTCGTGTGTGGATCTATAATTGTTTGTTAGGCCTTTTAGTGATGACGAGTTAAGGAACAACGCGCTTCAGGTGGTAACGTGTAATGAGTATCAAAGAAAAGTTGCGGTTTCAAAGAGTGTTGTTGGGATGCAAATCGATAGGGTTTTCACGTTTGACAAGGTACCTGATTTACTAGAACACTTAAACTGATTCTTATTCTTTTCTTTTGATTTGAGGAATTTATAAATTGCATTGCATTGTAAGTTTATTTGAGGATGTTTACAAATTACAGACATGGTTCTGCGTTTTTATTCATTGTTTTGATGATGCATTAATCTTAACCCTGAAAGCAGTTTGATTATAAATCCACTAGCCAGTGAGTCATGTCATGTTAAACTAATTATCAATTATAGAATTTTAAAATTTAAACAAAGCAGTTGCTTTTTGAAGTACAATAACACGTCTTTGCAATTTGATTGTTCAATTCGTGTATGTTGCTTCCTTGCTCCACTATCTAAGTGTGATTAGTTTATAAATTGATCATGATTTTTAAGTGTTAATCATTTATGATTTTCAGCTCTATTCGATTTATTCATCAGTGTTAATACATAATTATAGTTATCATCATACATGATTTTAGTTATCATCATACATGAATAAATCTTTATTCATTACAAGGTTTATGGTAAAAACTAAAAAAGTTTTTTTCCTTTCTCTGCTATCAAAAGGCAAACATACATTCATTTGTGAATCAGTAAATATATATACACAACGTTATTATCTGATTTTTTTTAATTATCCCTGAACTTGATTTTTGCAGGTGTGAACCCAAGAATAACAATGATCATATGTGCCCTTCTTTGTTTTTTTTGTGTGTGATGATAGCAACAAGAAGAATCACAACAAACTAGATTTTTTATCTTCTTGAGTCATTTGTTATTACAACTAAAGTAGATTTTTTTATCTTTATATTTTCCTTTATTCATTAATGATTCCAGATGTATTGGTTTTCTATATTTGTAAATGTACTTTTATACCTTTATGATTACGACTGAATTGAGTCTTTATTTTTAGTTATTTTTTTTGGATGATGTTTTACTCATTCCATCTTTTATTGTTATATATAATCCTTCACAATTAACATAATCAAACCAAATAAAACTGTTGAAAAAATAATAATTTAATGTATGTTTTCTTTCATTTATGAATACAAAAGAAAAAGTGTTTTTTAAATCTTTATACACATAATATCTGATGAATGATAATTTAAAAAATTTGACTTTTTTAACAAAAAGTTAATAAAAATTATTTTCGTTATATATTAACAAAAAAATAAAATAAAAATCCGTTAATCTATTATTTTAAGTAACTGTAATTAATATTGCTAAAATTTAGGAGATTAAGATTTGTTATCATTTAAATTAAATATGCAATTACTAATATACCCTTGTAAAATGATTGGTCCAGAAGTGTTCTCGCGTTCTCAACCTTTTTGGTGTTCTCATTTGAGCCTTTCCCTATATATATATATATATATATATATATATATATATATATATATATATATATATATATATATATATATATATATATATATATATATATATATATATATATATATATATATATATATATATGTTAACGGCTATATAGCCGTTTGAGTAAAAAAGAAAAAAAATGCATTGGCCAGTGGTTGGAAGAAAGAGAGAGAGCAAGACTCTCTCCCCCCGGTTGCTTCTCGCGGTTCCTTTCCCGCACCCACGGTGCGGTGTGCACAGGTGCGGGATCGGTTCCCTCACCTTTCCCTCATCTCCACTCTGTCCGACCTAAGAGAAAATGTCACTGTAGCCCCACGAACTTATATGTTTTGGTTTAAAACGTCTCTTATGTTATTTTTTGGCTTTACAAGGGCATGAATTAACATTTAACTGACTAACAAGACCATTTTCTAAAAAGTGAAGGTGTCACCCGGTGACCCCAATCCCAAGAAATTATGTTCTATCCTTAAATCACATGCCACGTATAACTCTATCCTCAAATTAGACTAACCCTTCCTCTACAAGAAATTATGTTCTTTAGTCGGTTTCATCTACCCCTTTCTTCTATTTTCTTCTACTGTTCATCGAAGAAAAGTGTCTTGGATTCTTGCTATGGTCGTCTACATGAAGATAAATCTTCATTTTGCTGATTTGTTTACGAGGTATCCAGTGATCAGTTACTCAGATGGAGTGGAGCAAAGGTTTGAGGATGTGGATTTTGCTGGAGTAGACAAAAACGAATTTTTATTGTTCATTCAAAGATTCACAAATGAGACATGCGTTGATGTGTACTATTTCATCCCCGTTATTGAGTTCCCTAAAGGATTGAGGATAATAGCAACTGAGAAAGACTACTAGGAGTTGATCGAAGTAGGGTATGATTCTGGTTGTGTAATTTTTGTGTACATGGATCATATTTGTGTTAATGTTCATTAATGGATTGTCGATGAAATGGCTGAAGTATGCACCCCCGGCGACAAGTATTATGATGTAAGTGACGTAATAGAAGATTTGCATGTTGAGACAGAAGGAGGCATTGAACTAGATGAAGTGCAAGTGCAAGGTAATTTGGATGATAACATTGAAGATGGAGATTGCATTCCAATGAACAAGACCTTGAATGATGTATTTTTAAACAAGCTTTGCCCCAAGGAGCAGCCAACTCCAAACAGTCCACCCCATGAGGATCCATATGATCAGATGGATGAATACGACCCAATTCATGAGGAAGTAATAGCTTTTAATGAAAATGTTCATTGGAAAAAGCAAAAACATGTGTTAGGAATGAGATTTGAAAGTCCTAAACAGTTAAAACATATGTTGTGTAATTATGTTGTTGCTAAAGGGTATCAATTGTGCTACAAAAAATGATAGTAGGAGGCTTTTAGTTAAATGTTGTTAAGGGCAATGCAAGTTTAGATCGTAGGCTTCATGGATGAGTGAAGAAAAATCTTTCCAGATTAAGTCTCTTATAGATGAGCATAATTGTGCAAGAAAATTTAAAATGGGGTCTATTGTAAACTATGCATGGATTGATAGCCATTTCACAACACAATTCTTACAAAAACAAAAAATGAGTGTTAGGCTACTAAAGGAAGAAGTAAAACAAAAATTTGGAATTGATGTAAGTATGAGACAATGTAGAAGAGCAAAAAAATATGCAATTGAACTAATTGAAGGCACACTAGTTGAGCATTATGCCAAGCTTTAGTCATATGGTAAAGAGATAAGAAGATCCAATCTAAGATACCAAAATGTATTAATAAGTAATAATGGTTGTGGCTAGGTTTTGTTCAATAACCAAACAAACTCTCCCATACATACTCCTTACCTGCTGCACATATTTCTAATAAACTAGGTTTTTATAGTAAATTTATAAAAGTCTAAAAAATGTAGCGTTTATATTATGAAAATTTTTGTATTGATTAAAGGGGGTTAAAGAAAATTTATAATAGATCCACGGTTATAGAAAGGTAAATGATATTTCCATTTAATAATTTAATACATCCACATGAAGTACAACACTTTTACATCCACATGAAGTACAACACTTTTACAACTATCGTACAAATTGGTAAAACATACATTTCAATGAATTTATAAAGTGGAAATATCATTTTCCTTACAGAAAACATTGAACAAAGCCCTAATTATAATTGCTCCACGTAAATAATAGAACCCCATTGAAGGTTTATAATAGCACTTTAGTGAGGTCGACAACATCGTGATGCTTCTAGTGAACCTTACTAAAATACCCTCACTTTAATATCTAAACATTTGGTGGGAGTACCAGAAGGTGCGTTCAACGCTTCAATAAATACCCTATCTCAACACATCTACTCTTCCCTTTCTCCCTCCGATCAAGTCAAGCATACACATGATGGCTTTTGAAGTAGACCCAGTTCAGTACTATCTGATTGAAGCGGAAATTCACGATATTCTCCAACCCCAACTACCAACCCGCTCCACCTGCACCTCGGCTTCGGGATCAGTGTCTTCTGAAGAAGAACAGAAGCGTAGACGGATGATCTCAAACCGGGAATCAGCCAAGAGGTCTAGGCAACGAAAGAAACGCCGGTTACAGGAACTAACTGATCAGCTTAAACAGCTAAGAATGGAAAATGTGGAGCTCAAGACCCGGTTGACCTCAGTTGTAAACCATCGTAACTACGTCCTCACTCAAAACTGTCAGCTCCAGTCCGAGAGCCTTCTTCTCCAGTCAAAGTTGTCTGCTCTTTGCCAACTTCTAGTCTGTAGTCGGACATTCAGTTGTATGAATTAGAATGCCAAATCATTAATGCTCGCTCTAATACGTACAAGTACATAGCATCTCCATATGCAACCCCACTCTCTATACACGTTAGCTTACGCTAAAAGGCACTGTCGAGAAAATTTTGAGAATTTTTTTATTATTAATTGGCTTTTATGTTCGTGACCATCTTGTTCATGTTGTTTCTCACTACAGAAAGACGCTTAATTAGATCTCAGATCAATTGCTAGCTCTCTTTGTTAATATTATATACTCGGTGCCAATGGTTAATGTTTGGTGCAGATTGATGTGGTTGAAAGTAAAAGTAGATAAAAACATTAAATTAAGACTAATATTTAAACTCAATCTTTTAGAGGATTGCATGCCAATAAGGGGCAATACCAAGTTTTAGGGGCAAGACCAAGTTGTGAATTCACATGACATATAAACAAATGGTGTTATAACAATAAGTGGGCAGATGAACACCAAGATTCAACACCAAATTTTTGAAAATAAATATGTTTTTATTATTGATTTTTGTTTTGAAACTGGATTTTTTTTATTATTATTTTTTATTTTTCTATTTTTTTTGCATTTTTTAATCACTAACATGAATATATATTTTATAAAACATAAAATTTTTAAAAACAAAAAAAAAAGACATAATATTTAAATTCTAAAATTATGATTATAGTTAAAAAAAACATAATTTTAAACCTAAAATCATAACTAAATACTAAAATACCACTCAAATTACTACTAAAACCACATGATAATCCTAATTAACCCAAATATTTCTTCCTAATTTGTTACTTCATTGCTTGTAGAAACGCTAGATCAGCAGGCGTCAAACCTTCCTCGTTCGTCCGAAAAATTGACAATTGATGTGTCATTAGTTCCCTTTCTTTTTGCTCCTGCTTCACCCATGTCTGGAACTCCAAATGACAACGTTTTAACTCATTTTTTTTCTTTTATTAATAAATTATGCTCGTCGAATTTCGCTCTCATTTCCGCCACCTCTTTTGCTCTCGTCTCCACCTCCTCCGCATGTTTTGCAGAACGCCTCGCTTTGTCACGTCCGGGCGGTCATCCGGGATCTCATCTGTCACACCTCGAACCAGACGGCGGAAACGTCCGAGGGCTATTGTGACTTAATTGAATACCATCACAATTATTATACATGAATCATAACATCATTCATCACCATGCATTGAAATATTACAATTGATATTGTTTACATTCGGTACATTGTTTTAAACATTACAAATCCATAACATAAACCGTTTGATAATAAATTTAAGCAAAACACCATGACATCACTTGATACTTATTCTTCGGTTTACCTGTTGCCTAAGAATACAAATATTTTGGAAAAACGTCAACATATGAAATGTTGGTGAGTTCATAAGTAATGTTGTGAAAAGTGATTTCTGTGAAGTTTGAAAAACCCAGAAAATCCGATATTTTCTGAAAAGAGTATTGTTTATAAAAAAAAAAGTGTGAAGATCCGTAAGTATGCTTGTCAATTTGTAAACATTTATAATTGTTGAACTTTGTATACATCACATAAGTAAAAGTGTTGAACTCCCCAGGAAAACCCGATGTTTTCCCAATACATAAAATTACGTGTCTTATTTATTGTTATACCGATACGACGATTGTTTTTTATTGGATTAATTATGGGTTGTGAGTTGTTATAATCACGCAGTAATGAAAATGACTAGTTTATAACTACCAATTACAAACGATCCTTTAGGCGTCGTCCGTACTACTCACTTAATCCAACCACCCTGACTTCTCATAGCCCCATAACCGAGGAGAAAGGAGGGTATGAAACCCCATTTATTTCCATAAGTTGTTCAAGGCTATCGGGAATGCGAAAGGCGCTTGGCCCGACTCGCATTTGACTTCTCGACTTCATTAGCAGTACCAATGGACCCTTGGGGCCCAACAACACAATAGAGCTATTGAAAGTCCTTTTACATGGAATTAGGTCATAGAAGGCCCAATAACATGTAAGCACGTTCCCTTCGGGCCTAAAGATCATGTTATTGGGCTAGCAAGGCCCAACAAGCACGATTTGAAACTTTCGAGCCCAAAGATTGAATATTGACTCCTCGTAGATTTTGTGTGTTTATTGAAGTACTATTGTTTATTGATTTTTGATTTGTTATTGATTCGAGACCGAATCAATTCGTTTGGTAACGATATTGGTGTTAAAAGTGTATTTGTTATTACGTTTCTCCGGTAGTCGTGGATCTCGTATTTTGTCTTAAGGGGTTTATTTGTTTAAAAGTAAGATTTTACCTTTTCACGACCCTTCTTTGAGAAAATTTGCACTTTTAAGTCTTTATATAAAAGAATTTTCATTTTAGTCCTCAAACCATTTTTTTTCTTGACACTTTAGTACCATAACTTATTGAAAAGACATTTTCAGCCCAAACTTACTTTGTAAACAGCTTAAGTCCTTCAAAAATGATGTTTTCTCGTTTGGAACCCCCATTTTCGCAACTTTTACCGTTTTGGCCCAAAAATGGAAAAGTTTTGCATTTTTGATCCCTTTTCAATTTCAAAAACATTTTTGACCTTTGAAATGGTTTTAATACACTTGAAATCCCTTGTTTTACGGAAAGTTACATTTCCAGCCCCTCAAATTTAAAAACTTCGCAAATTGGAGCTTATTGGGCCGAAAACCCATTTTAGCCCATTAGGTTCAAAATTTACATTTTAAGGCCCTAAAAAATGTTGATATTCAAAAAAATTGTATTAGAAACTGTTTGGACCCTTTTCAACCTCCAGAAATTATAATTTGTCGTTTTGGGCCCTTAGTTTTGTATTTTTGACAATTTAAACCCAAAAATGGATTTTATGTCCAAATATGTTCATCCTAACCAAATGAACTATTTTTCTTGACTTGATTAGTGTAAAATGGTGCAAGTTATGTTTATTTCATCCCTCATGTTATAGATCTCGGTTTTTAGGTACTTTTTGGCTAACATATTCATCACAACACATGATATTACACACAAACATGCATCAAATCACACAAAGCATACATTTACTCATTGATCTACACATTTGCTTGTATTCTCCCCCATAAAAACTCATAAAAACCGAAAGAAAGGGGGTATAAAGCTCACATTGAGTGGTAGTTTCGGTTTTGAAGAAGATTGGAAGGAGCTTGATGTTGTTTTCGGCCCTAACAAGCCTTCCTTTGATGATTTTGAACTTAGAGGGTTTCTAAGAGAGTGAGCATGATTTTGCATGGATTAGAAAGAGATTTTTGATAAAACAAAGAACCTAGATCATAGATCCAAGCATGATCTTACCTTAGATGAAGAATTTGTAGAAATATCTTCTTGAAAAACCTTCTAAATTTCGATAACTTGATGAAGAGTGGAGGGAGTTTCCTTGAGAGATTTGTGAGAGAAATGTGTGTGTATGTGTGTGTGCGCTTGGAATCGGCCGAGAGCAAGAGAGAGAGGAGAGAAGAGTGATTTTTGAAGTGAGTTGCATGAAAACATGAGATGGCATGGATGTTTGAAGTGTAATAACCCAGATATCTTCCATGCAAAGATGAGGTGTCATGCAAAAGTCAACTTCTTCTTCTCCTTTTGGGCTTGGGTCGATAATTAGAGAGGAAGAGAAAAGAATTTGGACCTTGTATGCTTAAGCCTTTTTCATGGTTATGTTAAGTGATGTTTGGTCCAAATAATCATCAATGTGAGTCTTATGACCTATTAGGGCTAAATTATGTTAATTATGACCCAAAATGGTTCATATAATTAATTTATTTCATTCTAGGCCCAATATGACCCAAAATATTGAAATAAATGGAAGTGGATCCAATTAGAGCCCATTTAAGAGTTGTAAGCCCAAGGTGGTCAAATTGGAAGCTTATTGGTCCATTGGGCCTAATAAGGAAGTCCTAGTCCAAAATGGACTTAAACAAGAACTTCTAGGGTTTCCAATTTCTTATTGACTACTTGAAATGCTTGCATGGTGTGTTTGATTGAAATTTTGTTGTCATAGAGTATGCATCATACATGCTCTTATGTCTTTGATTCATAATTTGACTTAAGTGTTGTAGTTACAAGGCACAAAAATTTCTAGTTGTGACATCATCCCCCTGTTAGAGGGAATTTCGTCCCAAAATTCTTTTGAAAGCTAGATTTAAGAATGCTAGAATAGGTGAGGGTACTTTTGCTTCATTTGGTCTTCGCGTTCCCACGTGAATTTGTTGGGTTATGAGCATTCTAACACTCCTAAGTGTACATGCAACCCTAAATACCTTGGATCTATGTTTTCTCTATTATACATGCAAATATGAACATCTAAGGTATTATCCTAATCTAGCATACAAAACTATCAATATAACAAGATAGAATACATACCTCTTTGATGTAGAATGTCTTCATGAAGCTTGAGTGCCTAGTGCCCCAAGTGTGATACCTCAAATGGTTCACACAACACCAAATACTCTTGGAATAACTTGAGAGAATTCTACACTTCATAAAATCAGCTAGCCCTCTCTAGAATAATCTAGTGACCGATTTTGTCAAGAATAAGATCTTTATATAGTGTTACAATTAGGGCAAACCCTAATTGTCATGACTTTCCATTTCCTTGGATCCATGGGTTCAAATACACCATGGAGCATCCAAGGAGCATCATATGGGTTTTGGCCCAACTAGATAATCCATGGAGCATTAGCCCACTATACAAGTATGGATGATTTACACAATCAACCCATATATTTAATTAGTCTTCTTTTGATCACTTAATTAATCCTAGATTAATTCTTGATCAATACTAATTAAATAATCTTATTATTCTTATTATTAATATACTAGAACTTATAATATATTAATAACCATAAGTGTCTTATTTCTCTCATTATAGTTTATCCAAGTGCATGATGCCATGCAACCCAAATGGACCATGTCGGGTCGGGTCAAGTCTTACCAATTATAGTTATGGACTTAGACATTAATCCAACAGTCTCCCACTTGGATAAGTCTAAAACTATTATTGCGTATGACTTCAGGAACCAACTGGCAATCGTAGCTCTCAAAAGCTTTTGTCAAACTCTGACCTTGTAGATGAACTCTGATCTTGTCAATGACTTGTCCATTAGATAAGGGATCATATATTCCTCCATTCTAGATATTATATGGACTGAGACATGGATTATAATCATTCTCTCTGTCCATTTGTTGTTTCCCGATTTCCGATTTATGACGACTGACTAATTGAACAAATCAAATCAGTCCTGGCCCGGCCGAGCACTTCCGTTTGTCATCATCAAATCATCGAGGGGCCCACAGATATCGCTTTTATCCCGAAGGTAAAAGGAATGGATAAACTTCGACTCATATGGCTTGTTCTACTACTTGTTGAATCATACACAAAGACACGTTTTATAACATCGAGTTACCAATGCGTTTCGTGCAATCAATGTACAACCAACTCATAGTAACAACTCATATCTCTAGGTTTGAAGAATATAAGATATTATCGTCTCATGATCACTCGTGATAAAACCCATGAAGTGATTCCAATGAGCGCGGGTTGAATCCAATACTCAGAACTTATGAGCACTCATGAGTGTTGTAGCCATTTGTCCAACACCTTAGACCTCTACAAGCCAACCCATGACAGTCTTAATTCATATCTACTTCCAACATATGACCGACTGTGGATGGTTTGAATAACTTAGTCATTCCGGAAGAATAACCTAGTTTATTCGGGAAGTCAAAACATGCAAAGTGAAACACAAGAATAATTGAATCCAATATGGTATCAAAACCTATGAACATAAATAAAACACCTTTTATTTATCACCATATGAATACACATTATTCATTGTATACTGTTTCAGCTATCAACTTTATTCTTGAATTTAAAACAATAGTTATCCCATGCTCCAAGCATGTACACTATGTTTTCTAAACACTAGCATGCCATACACCAAGTATGCATAATATGTTTGTCTATGATCTTTATTTTGTGAACTAGATCAATTGAACATAACTTCAATGATTCTCTTTTCACACTCCCAAATCCTTACTGCAAATGCAAGAATTCCAAATTCATGTCATTTACTGAAATCTGTTAGATTCTAAACTTATATGCATTGATCCTCTTGTAATGGTTATGCACAAAATCAGAAAGACTTGGCAAAAATCATTACAGAGTATTCCAAAGGAGATCAACTCCTTGGAAACATCCTTTTTGCATTAAGTTTCCTTAATCTTACACAGATTGAAATCTCTGACTTTGAAACATTTCCAGATTCATTTTGACTATCACTTCTGAACAAGAGTTGCCTTCTTACAGATTATGTCAATATGGTCCTTCCAGAATTATCACTACACTTCCAACTGTCCTTGAGCAACCAATCTTTGGTAAACCTTAGATTGTCCTCGACAATTGTTTAATCCTTTTAGTCATATCCAGTTCTAAACCTTTTCCCTTCTTAATGCCCTAGGCATTTGGAAAATTTTAGAAAGGATGAATATAGCACATGTAATCGATCCTATATCCGAAGCATATGGGACACGATTCATGATGTCTCACATGAAGACTAAACCAGTCTTTTGCTATAACATTTCCATTTCTATTTGCCAAGTTCTCATAATTCAGATTATGAAAAGGGATGTCGTAATCATAATCGAATTTAAGAACGTAAATAATGGACCCATATACAGAATTTCCTTATGTTGAGCCATTCCAACATGAAATTCATATATATTTCCTTGACTAAATGATTAAAGCCTCACGATCTAAGCTTATAGATTTGAGATGAAGTATAATTTCCTCTCCCTTAATTATAGCAAAACAACTTTTCCCAATTGAAACATTTTGTTTTCTATAATTAACATTGCTAGCTTGCAATACTTTATCATAATTATCATGCTCCCACTAACATGATGATTATTAGCATAACACTTATGCTCCCACTAGCTTTGACATGTACTCAGAAAGCTCGACTTCTAGAAATCAACAATTTATTGATTTTCTTACCAAAGTTCAGATTTCTGATACTAGATTGTTTTGATAAAAATTTATCAAAAACATACACCTTCCCTTGGATAGCACACTTGTGTGTCTAAAAAATTATGAAGAGGGATGCCGTAATCATAATGGTTAGACCTTTTTTCCACTTCTCACAAGTCCAGGTTAGTATGCTGGTAAACTACACATGCTCCACTAACGACTTTGAGAATGCAAATATCACAATTGCTATCTAACTAAAGTCTACTTAGTGAAAGTGTTTCCTCACCATCATTTTCATGAATCGGAGAGAAACCTTATGACACTTAGATTTAATGGTGTATGTGTTCTTATCCATGTGAATTGTCAAAACCATAGTCACAAGACAAGGATAATGACAAATCCAAACTCATATGGACTGAACTCAATCTTAATTTCTTGCCACCTGGCAGCTCAAGGGCCTGCCATTGCTTCCAAGTTGTTGTGCAACACATTGAGAACTCTAAGAACTCATATGCAAAGCCAACTTCAACTGGAATGGGCACAGAATATGTCAACACGATAGGTTATAAACCTCAAGTTGTGTGCTAGTGAGGAACTTCAGGTTTCATTCTTGATTAGCTCTTGATACTTTCAAGACCTTTAAGACTCCCACTGTCCTCTTGACCTATAAGACTCCCTTGTCAAACATCCAAGAGATAGTGTGGATTCTAATCAAGACAAAGACTTCACACAATTGGCCTTAGTTGGTCTTTGTTTTATCCAAAACATCACAACTTACCAATTTCAAATGTACAAGGGTAGGAAACTTTTACTCTTACATTTGTCAAGTGTTTTAAACCTTCTTTAAAACATGTCACTCAAATTACAATCTTGGAGTATGACTCTAAGACTTGTATTGGAACGAAGTATGACTCATCTTCTTGATTTAACCATTTCAACAATTCAAGATCCCTTCTTCTTAGTCATAAGAATGCACTAAGACTTCCTTAGAGAACAAATTTTGATATGGTTTCTTAATCATTAAGATGATCACAAAACTGATACTAAAGTACTCTCCCATCTTTTCAGATTTGAGAAACTTTTATCCTTCTGCCTAATTTGATTCTTCTTATCCGCTCTGCTATGCATTAGAACCTTTTTCCAATGTCTCAGAGTTACACTTAAGCTTGTAAGTATAATTATATTTACTGAGCTTTAGTAAACTATGATGAATAGTCTTATCAATCTTTTGTGATGGACTTGACCAGTGCACAAGAATGTGTACTCGATCCCTTAGTCCATTACTTTACTCACACATCCATGTGAATAAGTAATTAGTCTTAATTTTTCCAATAGTTGAAAGTTCTCATTCATCATGCAATACAACTTGCATGATTCCAAGTCCCGGTCCAATTGAGACTTTGGATGATGAGAGTCTTTCCTTATTTGGTAAATTTAGACATTACCACAAATGAAGGAATCAATTTCATATTTCCACTCTTGCTATTAATGGAATCATATAAGCAACATTTTTTCCTCAAATGCCATTGTAAGGATATTTTAAAATAAATAAAATCAAAAATTTTCTTTTATTTTAAAACTATGCGGAAAAACTTATCCTTACAATCCATATGAAAACTTGTTGTTATCTATTCCTTAGCAATATCTCATAACTCCTAAGAAGTAGCTCAAGAATCCGATCTTCAAACTATGCGATAGAAATCCATCTACGCGATCAGATTCAGCATATTCTTTCTTTAAGTTTCTTCACTTTTCTTTGATTCTTAAAACATCACCATGTGACCCAGTCACATCATGCATCAAAAATCTCATAATAGAAACTTAACAGAGTTAGAGTAGTGGACTTTACCTGAAGTAGAGTCAACCTTATTGACTTTAACACCCTTAGGTAAATTTGGCAGCTTCGCAAATAATGACCCTTTCTTTGGCAATATAAACATATGGACCCTTTGATAATGGTACACGGGACTATCACAGACTTAGCTTTTCTCTTTACCATTTGTTCAACCGAGTTGACTATGGCCGATCCCTTTCCATTGGGAAGAGAATGCTTTTTCTGTATTTCCAGTGTCACCATTGTTAATGTCCAAAAAGTTTTAGGAAGTTGATCTTAGCAAATAGATAAGATCATTAAGGGTCTTGTCATAGTCTGTTTCATAGGTGTTCCAAAAGAACTCACTATGTGACTTAGAAAGTAGTTGAACCACCAACTTCCTCAAGACTTTGACACCCAACTCTCCCGGCTTGTCAATATGTGACTACATCTCCAAGATGTGATCACACCTAGATCTTGCCTTGCCAATAGGGCTTGAGTGACTTTGAACTTGTGGGTTGGGAGAATAATTTGAGGAGGTGAAAGAAGTATGATTTCCATTGGAACATCATCTTCATTTAGGAAAGCTTGTTTCAAGAGATTTGGGAAGATCATAAATGTCTAAACCAGACATGTTATGGGAGATATTCAAGATAGTTGATTTATAGTCCTTAATATGACACCCAATATGAAATATTAAGGCTAGGACCCAAAAAACTATTTTATAACTTAGAAGAGGTATGCCGTAATCCAAGCTATAAAACAATTTGAAGGTAGGTGAATGACGATTCACCAATTTCCACCAAGATAAACGAAATGTATTATTAGGTTTTAATTGGATTTGAAATTCCTAGATCTTTTGAGATTCATTGAACTGTTCAATGGCATGTTTCAATCTCGAGTGTGCCCTTCAGGTTTTGTGACTAGGATGCCGAGGATCACAAAACAAGGTGTGAAGTAACCATGCAAATTACTTGGTACCCTTAAGTGTTTACCCCTCAATCGATGTGTCGGTTAACCACACACGCTCCATCGATACTATGATAAACATTAAGTCACCCTTTGCCTACCTTGTTAAATACGAGTTAGTGTGCCGGTTAACCACACACGCTCCACTAACCGACTTAAACAAAGTGCAAAGTGTAATTTCATGGATTAGCACCTTCTTCACATTTTCCTAAGTAACTAAGATTGGGTATTATTTAGAGTTTAGTTACTTAGTATTTATCATTAATACTTTTAATGAAGGGAGAATTATAGTCCTGTCAAACCCGTTCGGCTAACGACCCTCCACCAGTCAAGCAAGCGGTGGGTGAGAGTAGACACCCATTAAGTTGTCATTTTATAGGCAACAGCCTTATACCCACCTTATAGACCGGCTTCGTGAATGAGGCGTACTAGCGGTAAGATCGACTTTACTCTTATACACATATATATTATTAACTTATAATATTATAAAGTATAAGGGTTGAATTTTAACTTTTAAAATTCTAAGGGCTAACTTGGAATTAAAGTATTCATAAGAGAAAACTTTACAAATTCCAAAACTTGAGGGCAAGTTTTGAAACTATTCAAAACTAATTAATTCCATAACTTATGTGTTTAAAGTAGTTTTAATCCAAAAACTCTTCAAGTTCCATAACTTGAGGACAAATTATGGAAGACTTTAAACTAATAAAGAATTAACTTTTTCTTTATTTTATAACTTATGAAATTAATTAAGGTTACATTATTTTTTTTATATATTTATTTAATGAAGAGACTCTTGGTCCTCCATAACTTGAGGACAAATTATGGAGTCATAACTCCAATTAATTAGAACTAGACTCTTCATTTTTTGTAACCTTTGCCAATTTTATGAGTTTTATGAGTCTTTAATGTGACTCTTCATGTAACTTGAGGATAAGTTACACAAACACATTTTATCCTCAACTCTTAGATTAAAATGGATTGAAAACAACTATTTCATTCAACTTTTCTATTAATCTAAGAAACTCATAAGAACAAGATAATTCAAATCAAACTTTTTCATGTAATTAGTCTAACCTTTAAACTAATACAAAACATGAATCTATTGAAAATTATCTTTGAAAATGGATTAGCATGAACATTACCACATCAAAAAAACAAGTTTATAAGTTCAAAAACAACTTAGGGTAATGTTCCTAGTCCATTTCTAGCCAAAAACCTCGAAAATATGCTGTCTGGGGTCCAACTCGTCGAGTGCATGAACACAACTCGGCGAGTTGGATGCATTTTGCCTTGGACTCGTCGAGTCTCTTCATGGACTCGGCGAGTCTGCTGGGCTGACAGCACCAATTTCGATATTTCAGCTTCTATTGCAGGTATAACAAGAAAACAAGCCTAGGCTCTGATACCACTGTTGGGTTATGAGCATTCTAACACTCCTAAGTGTACATGCAACCCTAAATACCTTGGATCTATGTTTTCTCTATTATACATGCAAATATGAACATCCAAGGTATTATCCTAATCTAGCATACAAAACTATCAATATAACAAGATAGAATACATACCTCTTTGATGTAGAATGTCTTCATGAAGCTTGAGTGCCTAGTGCCCCAAGTGTGACACCTCAAATGGTTCACACAACACCAAATACTCTTGGAATAACTTGAGAGAATTCTACACTTCATAAAATCGGCTAGCCCTCTCTAGAATAATCTAGTGACCGATTTTGTCAAGAATAAGATCTTTATATAGTGTTACAATTAGGGCAAACCCTAATTGTCATGACTTTCCATTTCCTTGGATCCATGGGTTCAAATACACCATGGAGCATCCAAGGAGCATCATATGGGTTTTGGCCCAACTAGATAATCCATGGAGCATTAGCCCACTATACAAGTATGGATGATTTACACAATCAACCCATATATTTAATTAGTCTTCTTTTGATCACTTAATTAATCCTAGATTAATTCTTGATCAATACTAATTAAATAATCTTATTATTCTTATTATTAATATACTAGAACTTATAATATATTAATAACCATAAGTGTCTTATTTCTCTCATTATAGTCTATCCAAGTGCATGATGCCATGCAACCCAAATGGACCATGCCGGGTCGGGTCAAGTCTTACCAATTATAGTTATGGACTTAGACATTAATCCAACAGAATTCTGGCCCACGCTTCACGTTCCACCGTACTTTCACGATCGGGATGTGACTTTGTTTAGTATGCTTCACCTCCATGTCCATGATTTCGACTGGTTCTTCAACAAATAGGAGATTCTCGTTGATTTCAATCTCGTCAAGGGGAATGACGAGAGTTTCATCTGATAGGCACTTCTTTAGATTGGAAACATGGAACATGGGGTGTACGCTGCTTAGCTCAGCGGTTAGCTGCAGTTTGTACGCCACTGGACCTATTCGGGCAACGATCTCGAAAGGTCCAATGTATCATGGGTTCAGTTTTCCCCGTTTTCTTAAACGAATGACCCCTTTCCAAGGTGAAACTTTTAACAACACACGATCCCCAACCTGAAACTCTAAGGGATTTCGTCATTTATCAGCGTAGCTCTTTTGTCGGTCGCGCGATGCTTGTAGTCGAGCTTTGATTTGAACTATCTTTTCCGTGGTTTCACGTATGATCTCTGGTCCCGTTAACGCCTTGTTCAATGCCAGTTTCTTTGCTAGCTGGGTGTCGCCACCTCAACCCAACACAACGGTGATCTACACTTACGTCCATATAGTGCTTCGAAAGGAGCGAATTTGATGCTCGAATGGTAACTGTTGTTATACGAGAATTCAACTATGGGTAAGTGGGTATCCCAAGACTTCCCAAAGTCTATCACACATGCGCGAAGCATGTCTTCAACCGTCTGGATGGTTCATTCGCTTTGACCATCCGTTTGTGGGTGAGAAGCGGTGCTCATGTCTAGATGGGTTCCCAGTGCTTTCTGAAGTGATTTCCAAAAACGTGAAGTGAATCTACTGTCTCTATCTTATTTCGTCAGTCGGTCAACTATTAACCATATAGTATCTAATCCGTCCGACGTCTTGGGTAGCTTGGTCACAAAGTCCATGGAAATCCCTTCCCATTTCCACTTGGGGATTACCGGTTGCTGTAATAACCCCAAGGGCTTCTGGTACTCCACCTTTACTTTGGTGCAAGTAAGGAATTTGCTGACATAGGTGGAAATTTCTGCCTTCATGTTAGGCCACCAATAATGTTGTTTAATATCCAAGTACATCTTGTCCAAACATGGATGGATGGAGTATCGCATCTTGTGAGCTTCATTCATGACTACCTCCCTAAATCCTCCAAGTTTAGGGACCCAAATACGGTTCATGAAATAGTATACTCCATCCTCTTTTACCTCTAGATTCTTCTACACTCCGCATAACGCTTCGCTTGCTCTGTTTTCTGTCTTCATGGCATCTGACTGGGCTACCCCGATCTGAGTGGTTAGGTGAGATTGGATGGTTAGTGAGAGAGTTTTCGCACGATGATTAGAGTACTCCTTCCGGCTCAAGGCATCAGCTACCACGTTGGCCTTGCCTGGGTGGTACTTGATTTCACACTCGTAATCATTTAATTATTCAACCCATCTTCGTTGCCTCATATTCAGCTCTTTCTGATTCAAGATGTGCTGGAGACTCTTGTGGTCCGTGAAGATGGTGCACTTTGTACCATAAAGGTAATGCCTCCAAATCTTCAGAGCAAAGACCAGTGCTCCCAATTCTAGGTCATGGGTCGTATAACTCACTTTGTGTGTCTTTAGTTGGCGGGATGCGTAAGCTATCACTCTTCCACGTTGCATGAGAACGCAACCTAAACCCTGATTTGACGCGTCACAGTAGACCACGAAATCTTCCGTTCCCTCTGGTAGAGATAGTACCGGGGCACTGCAGAGCGCTTGCTTCAGGGTTTGGAATGCAACTTCTTGTTTGTCTGTCCATTTGAATGGTACGCCATTTTGTGTAAGCGAGGTATGTGGCTTGGCGATCTTAGAGAAGTTTTGAATGAACCTCCTATAGTAGCCTGCTAGGCCTAAGAATTGGCGAATTTCTGTGGGTGTCGTCGGGACTGCCCATCCTTCAACGACTTTGACCTTAGAAGGATCCACATGAATTCCTTCCCGACTAACAACATGACCTAGGAAGTTCACGCTACGGAGCCAGAACTCACACTTGGAGAGTTTTGTGAATAGCTTTTACGTTCGCAGGTTTTCCAGGATTTGTCATAGATGTTGGCCATGCTCTTCTTCGCTTCGGGAATAGACTAGAATGTCGTCAATGAAGACGATAACAAAGTTGTTGAGGAATGGTCGACAGACTCGGTTCATCAGGTCCATAAATGCGGCAGGGGCATTTGTTATACCGAAGGGCATTACGACAAATTCATAATGTCCGTAACGAGTTCGGAAAGCGGTTTTGGCAATATCCTCTTCCCGGACCTTGAGCTGATGGTACCCGGACCGTAGATCTATCTTAGAGAAGTAACTAGCTCCTTGGAGCTGGTCAAATAGATCATCGATTCGTGGGAGTGGATAACGATTTTTGACAGTGAGTTTGTTTAGCTCTCTGTAATTGATGCACATTCAAAACGATCCTCCTTCTTTTTGACAAAGAGGACCGGAGCTCCCCATGGCGAGTAGCTGGGTCGGATGAATCCCTTGCCCAGGAGTTCGCTGAGTTGGCTGGACAATTCCTGCATTTCAGCAGGAGCTAGCCGGTAAGGCGATTTAGCGAGAGGGGTTGCTCCTGGAACGAGATCAATTCGGAACTCAACTTGTCTCTCTGGGAGTACACCAGGAAGATCTTCAGGAAATACGTCTGGGAATTCACGTGCTACTGGAATGTCTTGAATGTTAACCTCTTCCTTGGTTTTATCCACTATGTGAGCCAGGAACGTCAAATTGTTCTTTCGTAGATGCTTCTGTGCCTAGATGCACGAGATGAGGCGAAGGTTCGTGCCAGGTTTTTCTCCGTAAATGAATAGGGTTTCATGATTGGGAAGGTGAAGGCGAACGGCCTTTTCGTGACACATAATTTCAGCATGGTGGGGGCTTAACAAGTCCATGCCAATAATCACATCGAAACTCCTAATGGAAACAGACATTAAGTCTATTCGAAAGACGTATGATTCAGGGTTAGGGTACATCCGATGTAGATTTCCCCAGTGGATTCGGTTTTCCCATTGGCCATTTCCACCATAAAGATTTCATTGAGCTTCTAGGGTTTTTGTTTTAACAAATGTTTAAACTTATTGATCACAAAGCTTCGCTCTGCTCCGATGTCAAATAGGATGCATGCATAAGTGTGGTTTAGGGGAAACGTACCGGTAACAACAGCGGGATCTTGAATTGCCTCCCCCTGACCCATGGTCAGCACCCTTCCCGTTCCTCCATTTCCGGGATTGTTGTTGTTAGGGAAATCTCGACAGAAATTCCCAGTCCTTCCACACCCATAGCAGGTGTGGCTAGGTCCTGCATTGTTGCCACCGGTGTTGGTGTTGTTGTTGTTGTTGCGGTTTTTGTTGTTGTTGCTTCCCTGTTGTTGATTCTGAGGAGGGTAAGTCCTGCAGTAACTTGCTGTGTGCCCCTTCCGATTGCAAATGGTGCACTGCATCTCCCTGCATTCTCCATTGTGATGGAGACCGCACTTGTTGCACTTGGGAAGATTACCAGAATAAGGTCTAGGAGCACTTGGAGCAGCTGAGGCTGGAGCATGTGGTGTGGACGGAACTTGCGCGGTTGCAGCATTAACCGCCACTGTCTGCTGCTTGTTGGAAGTTTCGGAGCCTTGACGCCCCTTTCTCTTGTTGTTCTTCCCCTTCTTGATATCATTTTCCTTCTTGGCTTTGGTCTCCGCTGGCTTCTCACCCTTCTTGTTGTTGTGGTCATACAACTTCTTGGCCAATCTCTTAGCACTGTCAAAAGTTTTGGGATTTGCAGCTATCACATTTCCTTGGATCGGGGAGGTTAGTCCCCATATGAATCGCTCGATCTTCTTTCCTTCTGAGGTGATCATGCCAGGACATAATACAGACAGTTCGCTAAACCTTGATATGTAGGCATCTATATCAGTATTCCGGACAGTGAGGTTCCACAGCTCTTGCTTCATTTTCTGAATTTCACCATGAGGGCAGTATTCGGCCATCAACATTTCTTTCATTTCTGTCCATGGCATGGAATTGGCTATGGGGAGAGTCATGGCTTCCAAGTTTCCGTTCCACCAAGTGAACGCTTGGTCAACAAAAGTGCATGCAGCAAACTTCACCTTCATCTCTTCATGGCAATCGCATATCTCGAACACCGATTCCACCTTCTCGATCCATCGTTTCAGGGTGATCACTCCTCCAGTGTCATTAAAGGTTCGTGGTTTGGTGTTTGTGAAGTCCTTGTAGGAACATGTTTTGGTGGGTCCTTGATTCATTCCATTGTTCGAACTCCCGGCCCCTTGTCCGTTGACTCCTCCGTTGTTCCCTTGGTGAATTTGTGCCATTGTTGAGGTGACTGCAGCAGATACAGCTGCCTGGAATGTAGTTGAGTCAACTTCGGGTGGGGTTGGTCCAGGGTTTCCGCGAGTGGGTCGTCGAGGCATCTTTCTGCCAAGGAACAGAAAGATGTTGAGTATCTGTGCTTTTTGTGTGAGCGTGATCCTATGATCTAGGTGTGTGGCACTAACTTAGGCACTTTCACAATTTGGCACACAATCATGGATTCGTACACATAGTAGGTTACAACATTAAAGTAAAACACATAAAAGTTTACTAATATTATCTGCATTTAATACACGAAAATTTTTGCTCGAAAGAGCATACATAAGTGATATTAGTTCGACAGCATAACAACTCTATGAGTAGTGTAGTCACTTAAACATAGAGTCGGGGTACATAGCATAGATCCTAATGACATAGTAAGATAAGTCTATTCCTAACACTCCATGGTGTGTCCTAATATAGTGGCGGGATCATATGTCGAAGTGTTGAGCCAACAACTGAGCCATCTCAGTCATGTTTCCAATGACCTCATCCCTCTTAAGCTCAGCTCGCAGCGCACGCGCTTCCATGACGAACAACTGTTGTCACATGGCGGCAATCTTAGCTTCGGGGGAGCGATTCTCCCTTGCGGGGTTCACTGGTGGGGCGGGGTGGTCCTGCTGCACCTCGCTGACAGGTGATGCGGCGTGATCTTTGCCCGAGTCTTGTTCTTCCTCCATGTCATCATCGGCCTCCTCGAACTCATAGTCGGTGTCCATGTACTCGTCAGGTCTAACGTCGTGTGCTCCCTCTTGATTCCCTTCTGGTTTATCTTCAAGCATCCCGTGAGCCACTAAGACTTGATGAAACTGAATGCCCTGCTGCTCTCCTTCCATGAAGACTGAGAGAAGGTATACGAATAAACTATCGTTATCCTATGACTCTACCACTATTGCATAGACTAAACGGATGTTCTCTTTTTGGTGATAAAAGGGTATGTTTTTAGGTTCCCTAGCTATCATAATCTCCTCATAACGTGTGATAGTTATACCTTGGAGGGAATGTTGTTGATCAGGCTACATCCACTCCTTGATATGACTAGAACAGCTCTGGCTTAACCGAGATACTAGCATTATCTTGTTTGGTTCGGTATTATGTTCTTGTTCCTAATGCAAGCAAGGGTGTTTTATTGTTATGTTTTAATGGTTTTATTCAGAGTTGTGTTAGTCCCTCTTTAGGTTTATAGTTGCATATCAATGTGTGGTTAGATATGCTAGTTCACTATAAATAGAGCTCTGATACCAACCTGCCACACCCCCGAACCAGACGGCAGAAACGTCCAAGGGCTATTGTGACTTAATTGAATACCATCACAATGATTATACATGAATCATAACATCATTCATCACCATGCATTGAAATATTACAACTGATATTGTTTACATTTGGTACATTGTTTTAAACATTACAAATCCATAACGTGAACCGTTCGATAATAAATTTAAGCAAAACACCATGACATCACTTGGTACTTATTATTCGGTTTACCTGTTGCCTGAGAATACAAGTATTTTGGAAAAACGTCAACATATGAAATGTTGGTGAGTTCATAAGTAATGTTGTGAAAAGTGATTTCTGTGAAGTTTGAAAAACCCAGAAAATCCGATATTTTCTTAAAAGAGTATTGTTTATATAAAAAAGTGTGAAGATCCATAAGTGTGCTTGTCAATTTTTGTAAACATGTATAATTGGTGAACTTTGTATACATCACATAAGTAAAAGTGTTGAACTCCCCGGGAAAACCTGATGTTTTCCCAATACATAAAATAACGTGGCTTATTTATTGTTATACCGATACGACCATTGTTTTTGATTACCCAGGTGCATTGGATTAATTATGGGTTGCAAGTTGTTATAATCACGCATTAATGAAAATGACTAGTTTCTAACTACCAACTACAAACGATCTTTTAGGCTTCGTCCGTACTACTCACTTAATCCAACCACCCTGACTTTTCATAGCCCCACAACCGAGGAGAAATGAGGGTATGAAGCTCCATTTATTTCCATAAGTTGTTCAAGGCTATCGGGAATGCGAAAAGCGCTTGGCCCGACTCGCATTTGACTTCTCGACTTCATTAGCAGTACCAATGGACCCTTAGGGCCCAACAACACAATAGAGCTATTGAAAGTCCTTTTACATGGAATTAGGTGATAGAAGGCCCAATAACATGTAAGCGCGTTCCCTTCGGGCCTAAAGATTATGTTATTGGGCTAGCAAGGCCCAACAAGCACGATTTGAAACTTTCGAGCCCAAAGATTGAATATTGACTCCTCTTAGATTTCGCGTGTTTATTGAAGTACTATTATTTATTGATTTTTGATTTGTTATTGATTCGAGACCGAATCAATTCGTTTGGTAACGATATTGGTGTTGAACGTGTATTTGTTATTACGTTTCGCCGGTAGTCGTGGATCTCATATTTTGTCTTAAGGGGTTTATTTGTTTAAAAGTAAGATTTTACCTTTTCACGACCCTTCTTTGATAAAATTTGCACTTTTAATTCTTTATATAAAAGAATTTCCATTTTAGTCCACAAACCATTTTTTTTGTCGACACTTTAGTACCATAACTTATTGAAAAGACATTTTCAGCCCAAATTTACTTTTTAAACAGCTTAAGTCCTTCAAAAATGAAGTTTTCTCGGTTGGAACCCCCATTTTCGCAACTTTTACCGTTTTGGCCCAAAATGGAAAAGTTTTGCATTATTCATCCCTTCTGAATTTGAAAAACATTTTTGACCTATGAAATGGTTTTAATACACTTGAAATCCCCTGTTTTATGGAAAGTTACATTTCCAACCCCTCAAATTTAAAAATTTCGCAAATTGGAGCTTATTGGGCTGAAAAGCCCATTTTAGCACATTAGGTTCAAAGATTTCATTTTAAGCCCCTCAAAAATGTTGATATTCAGAAAAATTGTATTAGAAACTATTTGGACCCTTTTCAACCTCCAGAAATTATAATTTGTCGTCTTGGGCCCTTAGTTTTGTATTTTTGACAATTTAATCCCAAAAATGGGTTTTACGTCCAAATATGTTCATCCTAACCAAATGAACTATTTTTCTTGACTTGATTAGTGTAAAATGGTGTAAGTTATGTTTATTTCATCCCTCATGTTATAGATCTCGGTTTTTAGGTACTTTTTAGCTAACATATTCATCACAACACATGATATTACACACAAACATGCATCAAATGACACAAAGCATACATTTACTCATAGATCTACACATTTGCTTGTATTATCCCCCATAAAAACTCATAAAAACTGAAAGAGAGGGGGTATGAAGCTCACCTTGAGTTGTAGTTTCGGTTTTGATGAAGATTGGAAGGAGCTTGATGTTGTTTTCGGCCCTAACAAACCTTCCTTTGATGATTTCGAACTTAGAGGGTTTCTAAGAGAGTGATCATAATTTTGCATGGATTAGAAAGAGATTTTTGATAAAAAAAAAAGATCCTAGATCATAGATCTAAGCATGATCTTAACTTAGATGAAGAATTTGTGGAAATATCTTCTTGAAAAACCTTCTAAATTTCAAGAACTTGATGAAGAGTGGAGGGAGTTTCCTTGAGAGATTTGTGAGAGAAATGTGTGTGTGTGTGTGCTGGGAATCGGCCGAGAGCAAGAGAGAGAGGAGAGAAGAGTGATTTTTGAAGTGAGTTTCATGAAAACATGAGATGGCATGGATGTTTGAAGTGTAATAACCTAGATATCTTCCATGCAAAGATGAAGTGTCATGCAAAAGTCAACTTCTTCTTCTCCTTTTGGGCTTGGGCCGAGAATTAGAGAGGAAGAGAAAAGAATTTGGGCCTTGTATGCTTAAGCCTTTTTCATGGTTATGTTAAGTGATGTTTGGTCCAAATAATCATAAATGTGAGTCTTATGACCTATTAGGGCTAAATTAGGTTCATTATGGCCCAAAATGGTTCATATAATTAATTTATTTCATTCTAGGCCCAATATGGCCTAAAATATTGAAATAAATGGAAGTGGGTCCAATTAGAGCCTATTTAAGAGTTCTAAGCCCAAGGTGGTCAAATTGGAAGCTTATTGGTCCATTAGGCCCAATAAGGAAGTCCTAGTCCAAAATGGACTTAAACAAGAACTTCTAGGGTTTCCAATTGCTTATTGACTACTTGAAATGCTTGCATGGTGTGTTTGATTGAAATTTTGTTGTCATAGAGTATGCATCATACATGGTCTTATGTCTTTGATTCATAATTTGACTTAAGTGTTGTAGTTACAAGGCACAAAAATTTCTAGTTGTGACATCATCGTCGTCAACGTTTAGGTTGATGTTAGTCTGTGCGTCCGACACGTCGACCGAGCTAGAATTGCGAGATCTTTTGGATTGAACCTCTTACTATGTAGGCGTTTTATTCCACTTTGGATCCGCTCGCAACAATTCCCATGATTTTTCAAAGTTGAAAACATGATTCATTTCAACCCGATATTGTTCCGTAACAGATTTGAACAAATCGAGCTCATTGGTTCCGCTTTGTTGTTGCGCCTCAAGCCGGTTGTAAATACCGTTGAATTTGCTGCACCACCTAGTTATTTGACCTCATTTGCTGCTCAGCATGTCATTGTGGCGATACGGATTTTTCTTCAAAATAATGTGAAACTTGTCGCGCACCGCCCCCAATAAGCTCCTTTCTTTATTCCATTTCCGCGTAGCTCATCTTTTGAGGTAGCACACCAAGCCTTCGTCAAAGCATATTCCTCCTCCGGTATCCACCATTGTGGAACGTCTGCATTTTCTGTTTCAACCGCTATCACTTTCCCTTTCGATTTTCCTTTCGCTTTCCCTCTCCTACTACCTCTCGCATCCACTTCGACCGATTGTTGTGTCGTAGGCGATGGTTGGTTGGTTGTTTGTTGCATCGAAGCAAAAGTAGGGAAAATATTTTGTTGTAAATTTGAGTTTTAACCAAATTGATTTTGTCGAAGGTAAGGTGAGTTGGAAAATTGCAGTGGCGGTGAAGCGAGATTGAAAGCGGCGCCATGGTATGAGATTTGTGGTGAGCCTTGTGACGATAAAAGCTTGAAATAATTTTCATAACCCACGAATCCGAGATGCGAGGTTGTGTTTGGGTTTGATGATGGAGGGGGGGGGGGTGTTTGGGTTTTGCTCCATTTTTTAAAAAATTTAAAAAAGATATGTGCATAAGATATAGAGAGAATGAAAGAAAGGTTTAAAAAATGTTTTAAAAGTAGTATTTATAGGTAAAAAGGTAATTTTTTTTCGTTTGAATACTGACCGTTGCAAACGGTCATAAGCCAAGAACGATTGTTTTTTTCCCATTTTAAGTCGTTGTGATGACCACAAGACTTGCTTGACGAGATGCAACGAGTAGGGGAGGGCGGTGTTCCCCCCATTAAGACGGCGTTTCGATGTGCCAACTCAACCTCGTCATTTCTCGTTCTGGCCATATCGCATCGTCTTATGTTATGAATTCCAAGCCCTACTCGTTATCTTTAGGAAAAAAACGCAAACGCCACGATCAAATACAAAATAAACTAAGAATCGAATAGAACAAACATGTGCTATCATTTTTTCTTACTTATTAACTTACTAGGTGTGAGATACATGTATTTAATGAGTTTATTCAAAACCTAAAAAAAACATGATGTAACAATTTAGAATATATATAGGGTGTGTTTGGCACGGAGCTTTTAGAAGTGTTTGGGAACTTCTAGCTTTTAGCTTTTGATAAAATGCTCTAATTTAAACAAAAACCTCCATTTGGTAGTACGAGCGTTTAGCTTTTAGTTTTAACAAAACGCTCCAATTCTAAAAGCTACTTCATGTAGCATTTAACAAAACGCTCCAGAGTTTTTGAAATCTATTTCCATAATTACCCTTAAAAATATATTTATATATTTATTTATTTTTAATCAATTATCATTTTATGTAATTTTCTATATTTCAAAAGCTTCCAGCAACTTTTGCCAAACATCCATATACCAAATAAAAGTTACAGTTTTCCGCTACCAGCTACCGGCTACACGCTACCATCTAACCGCTACCCGCTTCCAGCTACCAGCTACTTTTACCAAATACACCCATATATATATATATATATATATATATATATATATATATATATATATATATATATATATATATATATATAAGTTGAAGTGTTTATTTATCTTTTATATTTAAACTAATAATTTAAATAAATAAACAACTAAAATAATTGTATTCAATTTAGAAACATAAAAATTATAAGGAAAGTTGCATTAATGAATTGGATATACATTTATTATTATATTTGTTTCATTTAAGTACTATATGAAATTTAATAAAATGAAAATAAACCACAAAATGACATATGGATATAATTTAATCTAAATTTACCACAAAATAACATGTGATTTAATGCATAAAAGAATAAAAAGCGATAAAATTATTTTCATTTATTAGGGAGGATGGTAATGCTTTTAGAAAATCATTTCTCTCTAAAAGTGGAAGGATAAAATAGTCCTTTGCTTACTTTAGGGGTTTTTTAAAAGAATAAAATCTCATTTTAAGAAAATAATTTTTATTTTATTGGTAGAGATGAAAATAGAAATATTGTCTCCATATGTTCGTTAGATTCCTGTTTTATATCACTCCAATACGATATGCTAATATGTATTCTTTTTAGTATAAAATGTTTTCATCTTTTCCATAAAAAAACAAATCCTTTATATATATATATATATATATATATATATATATATATATATATATATATATATATATATATATATATATATATACACTAGCCGTTTACCTGCACAAAGCGGCGGGCGACAAATAGTTTGTTTCAACAATTAATTTCTTTTTGATAGAGAATGATTAGTTTCAATTCAATCATTAATTTGTTTTAGGAAACATATCATATTAAAAATAAAGAAAATTCATGAAATGACCAAATTATAGGATGTTGAGTATTTATTTGGATGAAAAAAGATCTAGTCAAAACCTTGGAAGAGAAGATTTATAGGAGTTTGTTTAAATTTTAATATTATTTTATTAGTGATTAGTTGTACAATTAGCTTAATGATTTGGACGTTTTAAAAAATATTATTATTTTATTCAATCTATTTTTAGAAATAGTGGGATTTGTTTTATAAGATAGTAAAGATATATATGAGGGTTCAATTGAGAAAAAAATGTTGACAATGGAGGAACCATTATCAGCCAATCATTTAATGAGCTTAAAAAACATACGGTGACAAACTTGTAAATAATCCAAATACATTAATCAGATGATACGATTTAGCACCACCATTACCGATCCAACTCTGATTAGGGTTATCGTCACCATCTCAGACAACGACGACCTCGAACTTCATCTTTGTCCTTCTCCGACGACCGCTAAGAGAAAATAAGTAGCGTTACGGGGCTTGATTTCCATGGCAACCACTAGTGTAATAAGAACAGAATGTTAAGTTGGAGTAGGAGTAGGAGCAGATGATGGAGCTGACGATGAAAAACCACCACATTGTAGCTTCCTACAATCAACATGACCAAAATCTCTAGAGGATCACTCCCCTACCAGCCAAAGTATCATGTTTTTAACATTTAATAAAAAAAATTAACTTGTATGCACTCCAACAATTTGATGAAATGCATAAACTAAATTACCACATTATATTCACATATGAATATGCTTTCTCACCTGAATCAGTATATGATTATTAAAAACACAAAACAAATATGCAAGTCTGCATGTTATTCATATGTGAATAACATATAAAAATTATATATATTTATGAAAATATCTTGTGTTCATAAGTGAATATATTCACAAGTGAATATGCTTTGTAATATTCATATGTTAATATAATGTGTAATATTCATAAGCGAATATATAATCTAATATTCATAATGGAATATACTATATTCACATGTGATATACCATGTAATACTATGTAATATTCATATATGAAAATATAATTTAATATTCATAAGTGAATATACCATCTAGTATTTACAAGTGAATATACTATGTTAATATTCACAAGTGAATGCATCGTCTAATATTTAAATATGAATATACTATGTTTATTATATACTATATTCATATACAAATGATACTTAAATTGTAAAAAAAAATTAATCATACTTTTTATTTATAAGTGAATAATGAATATACTGTAATAAAACCTGATGTATTTTTATTCACTTATGAATAACGATAGATGAAAATAGAAAAAAAAAAATTTGTTTTAAAACTATATTAATATGGATGTCTATTTGTAGAGACTAAAAAATCATGCATTTTGGTACATTTAAAATCATTTTTCGATAAAAATAGTTTCTTAAAAAAAAAAAAACTCTGTTTTTGTATATATTAAGGTAATGATTAGTATAGTTTAAGGAAACATGTTTTGTTGGAATATATATGTCTATTCATTTCCCATTTCCACTGGTACGACGGAGGCTTTTCGGCAAAAATAAATGAGTGGTTGAGAATGATTCCCTCCATTCTCAACATTTTTTATTTTCTCAACTGAACCTACATATATATATATATATATATATATATATATATATATATATATATATATATATATATATATATATATATGCAAAAGTGAATATACATTACAACCCTACAACCCCACCTAAGCTTAGGTGGTAAACATCATGAAACTACGTCGTTTTACTAGCTAAAGATTACAATTTGCTGATTCATGATTAACACTTGACGTTGCAGATTCTATATTAAAGCAATAATTTGATTGGGAAGCAAAAATGTTAATTATCATTGACCTTCGTGATGATGCAAAATAGTAATGTTTGCTGATGTAAAGTAATAAACGGTAACGGTGTAAAGAAAACATAGATTGTTAAACCATAATAGAGGAAAGAAATGCAATGGAGAATTGTATATTTATTAAAGGAAAATTAAACGGGTTATATTTACTAAGATAAAAATGCATAATTTTCAAGTTTAGTACCTAAGCTTAGATTAGGTTTTAATGTATATTTCATATCCTTATATATATATATATATATATATATATATATATATATATATATATATATATATATATATATATATATATATATATATATATATATATATATATATGGTTGGAAATATGTGGTTGTTATGTACAGAACCATAAAAAAATACGTAGTTTTAAAAAAAAATTCAGTCAAATCTGATGTGAATTATGAACATTGGTTTGACATGCGAAATTAATGAAGACACAAAAGACACGGTGATTTCGGTGTTTACAAGATGCATTCGATTATGAAAGGTGTTTACAAAAAAGGATCTAGATCTAAATCTACATAATTAACACACACTAACACTCTCAATATTACCTCTCTCAAGCACACCTCTAAAAATGGTATGAACCCACCTTATATAGAGGTGTTTACATCTCTCTCTCTCTCTCACTCTCGCTCTCTCTCTCTCTCTCTCTCTCTCTCTCTCTCTCTCTTTCTCTCTCTCTCTCTCTCTATCTATCTATCTCTCATGTCACAAGGCTACTTTACCACATGCAAGTGGGTCTACAAAAGTCAAACCATTTACAAATTCATACATGGATAGCTTTGTACCCAAAATTCTCCTCTTCAAAGTTAGGAATGGATGACCCGCTTCAAATCTTCCATAATCAAGCAACTTCACGAACCGAGTGTAACACCGTAAATTTTCAAACCAAAATTTTCATTTTAAGCACAATAAAACACATGCCACATTTTCTCAAAAATCACAAGTATCAATTTATCAACACGTATTCCAAAATTGTTTATCACAAATCTAGGATCCTCCAAAAACATATTTCTAGCTCAGATGTGTGTCTTCCCGTGATCTTGAGAAGTACCTAAAATACATAACACGTAACACATAACACGGTAAGAACAAAAGCATAGTGAGTTACCCAAAATACCACACATATCTCATTAGCCTCTCATGGCTATGCTCAAATAAGTCGCTCCGGTCAATGTGTCTCACGTGGAACCCTACAGTCCCACTACTTGGGTGGACCCTCCAATCCTAACTCGGTAACCTCAGAATAATACACAACATAAATCACAAATACATAATGTAGGATATCACAATACTCAATATAACACATAAGACTCTTCGGTCACACAAGGATTACCACACTAGGTAAAGTACAGTGAGAAGACTCATCACGTAAGCAAGCAAGTAACAACCTCGTACACGTAATCCCGAACTAGCCTCCGCCTAACAAATAGGATAATTATCTCTAGTTAATACTTTATTCACACTCAAAATAAATCGAAGGTTACACACACACACACACACACTCTCTCTCTCTAACTCTTAAGATGGGTAAAAGACCATTTTACCCCTCTATTGTCCCTAAAATCCCTGACTCGACCAAATCCTAAAGTCAACAGAAGTCAATACTCGAGTCAACTATCTATGTTGACCTAACTCACCGAGTGCACCTGTGTGACTCGTCGAGTCGACTCGTTTACTTAGTAGTCTCGTGAAGGTCCAGCTCAGATCGTCGAGTGGACCCCCAACTCGATGAGTTATCGCATAATCAAGCTCATCGGGACAAATCCTAACCGACTCGTCGAGTTAGTTCATGGACTCGGCGAGTCCTTTCAATCTAATTTCTCATTCAGACATTCCAAAGCAGATCTACCACTCCAAATAGTAGATCTAGCATCCCAAGACTCGATTGTCACATAAAGTTTCGATCTTTACATTCATGCATGGTGATTTTGCTCCAACATACCAATACATGCTGTCACAAGGTGTTATGCACAATAACCTTCATATGGATGAATAAAGTTGGGACCTTTGGACACTAGGGACCTCATAAGGTCCAGATCTGAGGTCTAAACCTCATAACTCTGTATGCTCAAAGTCCTAATAAAAGGTGGTTTTAGAATGGCTTGAAGAAGAAATCAAAGATTAGAATCAAGTCGATTATTTGGACCACTACAGAAGATTAAATGTATTCATTCAAAAATTGTATATTAAAGAATGCTATTTTCTAAAAAAATTATTCATTTTCGATGAAATTTTGTAAGAATATGTGTAATTATATTAAAATGTATTAGACTATTATTCTTTAAAACTATGTACGAATTTGTATTTAAGTTCGGATGTCTACAAATATATATATCAGAATGTTGTTATTATCCAATTGAGGATTCAATTTTTTATTCTTCATAAATATTATAATAAATAACATTCTAACAGAATCACATAACAACAATCTTACAAAATAACATTATGACAGAATAAAATCGGTTAAGATCACAAATTCAGAATGAAATGAAATTAATTTTAAAAAATCAGATTTTTTAATTAAGAGAATTAATTATTTTCTAAAATCTCCAATTTTCCTTTTTTAAATTTATGTTAAGTGACTGAAATGCCATTAGAATGAAATTAGATGGTATTTTTCAATAATCTTTAATTCAATAATATGTATTAATCTCCTTCTTAAAATAACTAAAATGATTGGTCCACAATCAATCCTACATCCAGACAGTAGATAGTTAGAATACAATAACCTAAGCCTAGTCATGTTATTCTATAAAATAATTATTTTCTCGTAAGAAGATTATATGTCAAAAAGTTATTTATTGTCGACGCTTTGCACGGGCACACATCTAGTGTGTGTATATATATATATATATATATATATATATATATATATATATATATATGTATATATATATATATTTGAAAAGTGAATATACCTTACAACAGTAAATAAGCTTAGGTATCCCAACCTCATCATAGTACATCATTATGTATCATATATATATATATATATATATATATATATATATATATATATATATATATATATATATATATATATATATTGTAATCATCCAAGGTTTTTGGACTTAGATTTACAAGATTTTCAAGAATCTCAAAAATATCTTCCTTTACATCCTTTTCATTTTCAACAATAGTATATATAGACCAATAGGTGCTCAACAACAAGATATGATGTAAGATGAAGATAAAAGTGAAAATATCAAATTCTTGGAACTTGATTATGTTACTTGTTGAAGTTTAAGAGTGTTGATACATAAAAGTGAACCTCTAGCAATCCTAAGTCAAACCAGAACTGAAGTCCAATGCATTCTGAGATGTGAAGAGTTTCGAAGTCAAGCTTCTTCCGAAATGAATTCTTATCCAAGACATTCCTAGTTTTTGATGTTATAGAGTCCATACAAGCATTTAATGCTCCTTGTCATTTTTATTGATTATACAATTCATGGGGTAAAATCAAGTAAATTGTGTGTCTGAGCTTTTCTGACTTATCAGATTTGCATTCTCCATCCAATTCTTTTATTTTGTCTCATTGTATCTACTTTCCTATATAAGGAGATGATTTATCCATGCATTGTAACATTTAAGAAGCAATATTTTCTTCACATCAAATACCTAATATCTTGCAAGTCAAATCTCTTTCTCCATCATTCTCTTTGTTTTTAGGTTATCTTTACTTTGTTCATACTCACTTTATTTTACTTAAATATTTTGTTGAATACTTTGTTGATCTTCATACTTCAAGACAAGAATGGAACAAAATATTAGCAGGAAACATTGATCTTAAGTTAATTCAAGTTTTGAGTTTTCAAACCTTGTCTGCCGACTTGATATTGCACTTTCAATTGGTATCAGAGTCTGAGTGGTTGTCCTTTGAATCCATAAGAAAAGATTATAGTGTATCTAAGATTACCTTGGTATGTTAATCATTTTTGTGTTCAGGATAAAAGTTCTTCTATATACCGCTTCTGCTCCAATACTTTAACTTCAATGGCTGATACTAATCAAACTCAACAAATGTATTCAATGCAAATAGCAAATAACATGGGTTGCCCATCTCATGCTCCATTACTAGTTATTGAAGAGTTTGATCACTGGAAAATTAGAATGGAAAGATTTTTACTTGGTAAGGAAAAATGTGAAGAGATATGGAGATCTGTTAAAGAAGGTCCTCATGTTCCAGTAAGACAAAATGGTCAGAGATATTGCTGCTACTCTCATGGTCCAAGATGAACAACGTCTAACACCTTTTACTGCATCATACATCGTAAAGATTCATGCAAATCAAATTGCATTTTCAAAGATGGTGGTGTTCCTCCATCTCTTTTTGAGCACAATAAGTTATTCAAATCTGCCAAATAGGTTTTGGACACTATTCAAGACTTGTTTGAAGGGTCTGAGAACATGAAGGATAAGAGTTTGACTTCTATTGTTAATGATTTTGATACCTTCACCACAACTCCTAGTAAATCTATAACCTCTGTTTTGAATAGGTACAAAATTATTGTGAAAAATATGACTGCACATGGTATAGTCAGAACTCCTTTCGAGTACAATATTAAGTTTATCAACAACCTCGGAAAGATTAGGGGAACGCTAAGTCATATCATCAGAGTAACGGATCTCTGAAGAAACCGAAGCTTTATCAATTATTTGATGAACTAAAAGTCCATTAATATTGTTGGATTAATTTCTAAGTCCATAACTATAATTGGTAAGACTTGACCCGGCCCGGCATGGTCCATTTGGGTTGCATGGCATCATGCACTTGGATAGACTATAATGAGAGAAATAAGACACTTATGGTTATTAATATATTATAAGTTCTAGTATATTAATAATAAGAATAATAAGATTATTTAACTAGTATTGATCAAGTATTAATCTAGGATTAATTAAGTGATCAAAAGAAGACTAATTAAATATATGGGTTGATTGTGTAAATCGTCCATACTTGTATAGTGGGCTAATGCTCCATGGATTATATAGTTGGGCCAAAACCCATATGATGCTCTATGGATGGTCCATGGTGTATTTGAACCCATGGATCCAAGGAAATGGAAAGTCATGACAATTAAGGTTTACCCTAATTGTAACACTATATAAAGATCTTATTCTTGACAAAATCGGCGACTAGGATCATTCTAGAGAGGGCTAGCCGATTTTCATGAAGTGTAGAATTCTCTCAAGTTATTCCAAGTGTATTTGGTGTTGTGTGAACCATTTGAGGTGTCACACTTGGGGCACTAGGCACTCAAGCTTCATGAAGACTTTCTACATCAAAGAGGTATGTATTCTATCTTGGTACATTCATTGTTTTGTATGCTAGATTAGGATAATACCTTGGAAGTTCTTATTTGCATGTATAATAGATAAAACATAGATCCAAGATATTTAGGGTTGCATGTACACTTCAGAGTGTTAGAACGCTGAAAACCCAATAGTGGTATCAGAGCCTAGGCTTGTTTTCTTGTTATACTTGCAAATGGAGCTGAAAAAACGAGTTTTGATGCTGTCTGCCCAGCAGACTCACCGAGTCCAAGGCAAAAAGCATCCAACTCGCCGATTTGGTTCGTGCACTCGACGATTTGGACCCCCAGACAGCATAAATTTGACTTTTTTGGCTGGAATTAGACTAGGAACATTACCCTAAGATGTTTTTGAACTTATAAACTTGTTTTTGATGTGGTAATGTTCATGCTAATCCAATTTCAAAGATAATTGTCAATAGATTCATGTTTTGTATTAGTTTAAGGTTTAGACTCATTACATGAAAAAGTTTGATTTGAATTATCTTGTTCTTATGAGTTGCTTAGATTAATAGAAAAGTTGAGTGAAATAGTTGTTTTCAATCCAAATTAATCTAAGAGTTGATTCTAAAATGTGTTTTTTGTAACTTGTCCTCAAGTTATATGAAAAGTCACATTTAAGATTCATAAAACTCATAAAAAGTTGGCAAAGGTTACAAAATGAAGAGTCTAGTTCTAATTAATTGGTGTTATGACTCCATAATTTGTCCTCAAGTTATGGAGGACCAAGAGTCTCTTCATCAAATAATAAATAAAAAAAAGTGTAACCTTAATTAATTCCATAAGTTATAAAACAAAGAAAAGTTAATTCTTTTATTAGTTTAAAGTCTTCCATAACTTGTCCTCAAGTTATGGAACTTGAAGAGTTTTTGAATTAAAACTACTTTAAACACATAAGTTATGGAATTAACTAGTTTTGAATAGTTTCAAAACTTTCCCTCAAGTTTTGGAATTTTTAAAGTTTTCTCTTATGAATACTTTAATTCCAAGTTAGCCCTTAGAATTTTAAAAGTTAAAATTCAACCCTTATACTTTATAATATTATAAGTTAATAATATATATGTATAAGAGTAAAGTCAGTCTTACCGCTAGTACACCTCATTCACGAAGTCGGTCTATAAGGTGGGTATAAGTTTGTTGCCTATAAAATGGCAACTTAATGGGTGTCCACTCTCACCCACCGCTTGCTTGACTGGTGGAGGGTCGTTAGCCGAACGGGTTTGACAGGACTAGAATTCCCCCTTCACTAAAAGTATTAATGATAAATACTAAGTAACTAAACTCTTATAAATACCCAATCTTAGTTACTTAGGAAAATGTGAATAAGGTGCTAATCCATGAAATTACACTTTGCACTTTGTTTAAGTCGGTTAGTGGAGCGTGTGTGGTTAACCGGCACACTAACTCGTATTTAACAAGGTAGGCAAAGGGTAACTTAATGTTTATCATAGTATCGATGGAGCGTGTGTGGTTAACCGGCACATCGATTGAGGGGTAAACACTTAAGGGTACCAAGTAATTTGCATGATTACTTCACACCTTGTTTTGTGATCCTCGACATCCCATTCACAAAACCTAAAGGGCACACTCGAGATTGAAACATGCCATTGAACAGTTCAATGAATCTCAAAGATTTAGGAGTTTCAAAAACCAATTTAAACCTAATAATACATTTCGTTTATCTTGGTGGAAATTGGTGAATCGTCATTCACCTACCTTCAAATTTTTTATAGCTTGGATTACGGCATACCTCTTCTAAGTTATAAAATAGTTTGTTGGGTCCTAGCCTTGATATTTCATATTGGGTGTCATATTAAGGACTTAAGATCAACTATCTTGAATATCTCCTAAAACATGTCTGGTTCAGATATTTACGATCTTCCCAAATCTCTTGGAACAAGCTTTCTTAAATGAAGATGATGTCCCTTGGAAATCATACTTCTTTCACCTCCTCCAATTATTCTCCCTAACCCACAAGTTCTTGAATAGTTTTAGATCACTCAAGCCCTATTGGCAAGGCAAGGTCTAGGCATGGTCACATCTTGGAGATGTAGTCATATATTGACAAGCCGGGAGAGTTGGGTGTCAAAGTCTTGAGAAATTTGGTGGTTTAATCACTTTCTAAGTCACATAGTGAGTTCCTTTGGGACACCTATGAAATAGACTATGAAAAGACCCTTAATGATCTTATCTATTTGTTAAGATCAACTTCCTTAAAACTTGATGGACATTGACAATAGTGACACAGGAAATCCGGAAAAGCATTCTCTTCCTAATGGAAAGGGATCGGCCATAGTCAACTCGGTCGACCAAATGGTAAAATAGAAAAGCTAAGTCTGTGATAGTCTCGTGTACCATTATCAAAGGGTCCATATGTTTATATTGCCAAAGAAAGGGTCATTGGTTGTGAAGCTGCCAAATTTACCTAAGGATGTTAAAGTCAATAAGTTTGACTCTACTTCAGGTAAAGTCCACTATCTAACTCTGCTAAGTTTCTATTATGAGATTCTTATTACATGATGTGACTGGGTCACATGTTGATTTTTAAGAATCAAAGGAAAGTAAAGAAACTTAAAGAAAGAATATGCTGAATCAGACCGCGTAGATGTATTTCTATCGCATAGTATGAAGATTGGATTCTTGAGCTACTTCTTAGGAGTTATGAGATGTTGCTTAGGAATAGATAACAACAAGTTTTCATATGGATTTTGAGGATAAGTTCTTCCGCAAACTTTTAAAATAAAAGGAAAACTTTTGATTTTATTTATTTTAAAATATCCTTACAATGGCATCTGTGAAAAATTTTGTTGCTTATAAGATTCCATTAATAGCAAGACTGGAAATATGAAATTGATTCTTGCATTTGTGGTAATGTCTAAACTTACCAAATAAGGAAAGATTCTCATTACCCAAGTCTCAATTGGACCGGAACTTGGAATCATGCAAGTTGTATAGCATGATAGATGAGAACTTTCAAGCATTGGAAAAATTAAGACTAACTACTTGTTCACATGGATATGTGAGTCAAGTAAAGGACTAAGGGATCGAGTACACATTCTTATGCACTGGTTAAGTCCACCACAAATAATCTATGAGACTATTCGTCATAGTTTACTAAAGCTCAGTAAATATGATTATACTTACAAGCTTAAGTGTAGCTCTGAGACATTGGAAAAGGTTCCAATGTAAGGCAGAGCGAATAAGATGAATCAACTTAGGCAGAAAGATAAAAGTTTCTCAAATCTGAAAAGATGGTAGAGTACTTTAGTATCAGTTTTGTGATCATCTTAATGATTAAGAAACCATAGCACAATTATTTCTCTAAAGGAATCTTAGTGCATTATTATGACTAAGAAGAGGAATCTTGAATTGTTAAGATGGTTAAATCAAGAAGATGAGTCATACTTCGTTCCAAAAACAATTCTTAGAGTTATACTCTAAAATCGTAACTTGAGTGACATGTCTTAAAGAAGGTTTAAAACACTTGTCAAATGTAAGAGTAAAAGTATCCTACTCTTGTACATTTGAAATTGGTAAGTTGTGATGTTTTGGATAAAACAAAGACCAACTAAGGCCAATAGTGACAAGTGTTTGTCTTGATTAGAATCTACACTATCTCTTGAATATTTGACAAGAGAGTCTTATATGTCAAGAGGACAGTGGGAGTCTTAAAGGTCTTGAAAGTCTCAAGAACTAATCAAGAATAAAACCTGAAGTTCTTCACTAGCACACGACTTGAGGTTTATAACCTATCGTGTTGACATATTCTGTGCCCATTCCAATTAAAGTTGGGTTTGCATATGAGTTCTTAGAGTTCTCAATTGGCTGCACAAAAAACTTGGAAGCAATGGCAGGACCTTGAGCTGCTAGATGGCAAGAAATTAAGATTGAGTTCAGTCCATATGAGTTTGGATTTGTCATTATCCTTGTCTTGTGACTATGGTTTTGAAAATTCACATGGATAAGAACACATACACCATTAAATCTAAGTGTCATAAGGTTTCTCTCCGATTCATGAAAATGATGGTAAGGAAACACTTTCACTAAGTAGATTTTAGCTAGATAGGAATTGTGATATTTGCATTCTCAAAGTCGTTAGTGGAGCGTGTGTGGTTTACCGGCACACTAACCTGGACTTGTGAGAAGTGGCAAAATGTCGCACCCCAAACCAAGGATGGCGGAAACGTCCGGGGGTGGAGGACTTCATGTAGAGTATCACAACAATGAGTATAATAGTGCTCAAAGTAAATACAACCAACACGAATATAATTGAAAATGTTACATCGAAGCACATGTTTACATGATTCACATCAGTTACATTATAATACGAAATGAACTGTTTGACGATTTATCGTCCCATCCTCAAAACGTTGTTGATTTCCTGTTTTCACTGAATTCCTGAGAATACAAGTAGTTTTGAAAAGTGTCAACACAAAGGTTGGTGAGTTCATAAGAGATTTCGTTAGAAAAGTAAATCGTTTTCCTCGAAAAAGCGTTAGAGTATGTATCCAGAAAATCCGATATTTTCTTTAAAACCTGTGTAATGTCGTCTTATGACTGAAGACCAAAATGTATAAGTAACCCTTCTTATTAGTAGAAAATGTTATGTATTTAAATGGACATGGACGCTTTTGAATTAAACGAAATTTCTGTACGTTCTCATGTTTGTTAATACATTATATATATGTAGTCCTAAATTAGAGGACCGAGTAATAACAAGTATTGACCATACTTAAAAGTGTAAATGCGGTTTCAAATGATGTGTAGTCGTAACTACCAAAACCAAAAGTGTACAGTAATATCTGTACTCATAGAGATAAAAAGGTGATTTTAAATCGACATAAAACTCGTTTAGGTTTTAAAAATAAAATCCCGCAAACTTATGGATTGTTATATCCCTATGTGAGTCGCTATAATCATACTATGACTATGTGAACCTGCCACGACGTTCTCAGTGTCGCGAAAAATAAAATGACATTTGTCACCCGTAGACCTGCAGGTCCAACTGTAGCTAGCAGCAAGGTGTGGGGTGTCAATCCCAATATAGATCTATATACAAGTATCACGTTCTCCCTCAAGGAGATTCTGATTATAACTACCAGGAATTATATCCCGCACTCGGGCGTACGGGGAGAGAGAGAGAGAGAAAGAAAAATAGAGAAACTCACGATATAGGATAACAAGTTTACGTGAAATGTGTGTGAATATAAATATTTCTTGTATGAATGTACCCTTCTTGTACGAGTGCGTAGAGTGATGTAACATAAACTATACCTATTATAGTTTATCTAAAATGTATGTAATATGTATGAACCCTTTTATGGAAATGTATTAGTATTATAAATATATTCAAACTATACTTCTTATAGTTAAATAATACGTGTTCCAAAATGAATGAATAATATTTAATATGAATGTCTTAGTTTCAGTTCATAATGATAAACTAACTAGGAAACACATTCAAATATTAAAACTTATGATTATACACTTTGCTCAACATAATACAAAGTGTTATGATATTTACATGCTGTTGGTAAAATTTAGCAATTCTGCCCTGTTTTGGAAAAATCCTAGAAAAATCATACAAAGTCGAAAACTAGATCCGTAAATTCTGAGAGTTCACAAAATGTGTCTAGTTTGCTCATAATTTTTATCACAATTTATAATGACTTCTAACTTGGGTGAAAAAGTCCATAATCACAGACTGGTCCGGATTGTTGTTTGAAATGATAGGCAGTTTTGTAAAAATTACCATAAATTGTAGAAAAATCGTATGGAGATGTGCAAGTAGTCATTTTAAAGCTAAAAACTTAAACTATTTGCACCTTGTACAGTTTTGAAAACAAAAATGTTTAAGATGCCCAAAACAGTCCGTGAATGGAGTTGAACTTTTCTGATGAAGGCTGTTAGAAAAATCTAGTTATGTTCTTAGTGTTTTAACTTGTATTCCCCCCCTGAAAACTTGAGAAAACATGAAAATGTAGGGGTATGAACTCACCTTGAGTGATTTCAGTAGATGATTGTTGAAGAATGGAAGTGTTTAATTCAAGAACACTTGGAGATGCCTTGAAGGTTTTCGAGAATCTAACATCATAGTTAGGGAGTTTGTGTGAGCAACCAAAGATTTGAGTAGAATGAAGTGAAATAATAATAGGGAGGATGAATTTTTACTTACTAAGTGTGGAAGAACACTTGAATCCAGCCTTGGATCTCGAAAATTTGTGTAGAAGAGTTTGAGAGAAAAAGTGATGTTTGTTACTTAGTGGAATGAGAGAAATGAGAGAAAATGAGGAGTGTGGTTGATTGTTCCAGCTCAAAAACGTGGGAGTGAGTGAAATTTGAGTGTAAGGGAACATTGAAGTGACATAGGTAAGGTGGGGAGGTATGGCTGGTCATAGAGTGGGTGTGGGGTGGTTGCTTGTGACTTTGATTTTTTTTTTTTTTTTTTTTTTTTTTTTTTTTAACTTGCAAGGCACAATGGAATATATTACTCCTATAAAGGAAATTGACTCAATCAAGGACGATTTCACAATTAAAGTTCGGATCATACGTCTTCGGACTCAAAAGTCAAGAACAATGTCTTATAATTGTCTATATCCCATTTTTAGTAATTTATTCTCAAAGAACAATGCTATAATCTGTAATTTATCATCTTTTAGTTTAATTTTCTAAATATATGTGTGGTTGTCTATGTGTGTGTATCTCTTTAAAAATTCTGCAATTTCATCATTTTATGACCCCCATTTGCGAAGTTGAGTATTTATTTCCAAAAATGCGAAACTCCAGGGACAATATTTGAAATCTTCTGTTTTCTTCCCCAATTCGCATTCTACTGTGAAATACTTCGCATCTTCATTCTTACACCCTTCGCATCCCTTCGCATTTTAACCTAATTAATCAAATGTGGTTCACAAAATTTTTCATTCCAGATGCGAACACAGTTTAGTTCTTGAACTCTAAACTTGCGAAATCAAAAATTCATATGTTGAACCCATATGCGAATATTAACCCAATTGACTTCAAATTGATTCATAGATGCGAACACTCGATTGTTTTACTTTCGCAAAATGAGCATCAACAACTCCACAATCGAGTTTTTAAATTCTTGCACACAACAATTTCATAGTCCTTGACTTCGCGTTTTTCTTCACGAATCATCCCTCAATCATCAATCCAATTGCGAATCAAAAACTCATATGTTCTTGCTTTATCGATTCATCGACTACACTCATACAAATGCGAACAATACTCAATTTCAAAATCGATTGAAACTTATAGCAAAGCTAAATCCAACTTCGCATTAATCACCTTCACATTTTAACCTAATTAATCAAATGCGATTCACAAAATTTTTCATTCCAAATGCGAACACAGTTTAGTTCTTGATTAGTACGAAGGCTTAGGAAATTTTTAACACAAACTTTTCTCCTGTGATGTTTTCCCATTAACATAGCAAGTTATACAATACGAACATAACACTAACCCTAATACACAAGGTTAGTTGAGCTGACCGGTTTGACTCGTTGACTTTATTTGACTTTGAATTGACCAGAATTTGACGGTTGTCACATCATCCCCCCGTTAAAGGGAATTTCGTCCCGAAATTTGAAGTTAGGCAAGGGGGTAGGCATGAATAATCAAGCCGAGAAGTGAGGATACTTCCTAATCAACTGACTCATGCGCTCCGATGTGACTCTAGGTCCGTGGTTAATATTCCAGCAAACTTTCACTAATGGGAAGTGGCGTTGTTTCATCCGCTTGAACTCGATCCATGGTCACCATGGTTCTTCTAAGAAGGTGAGGCTCTTGTGGAACTCGATCTCGTCGAGGGGAATTGCAAGAGTCTCGTCGGATAGGTACTTCTTGTAAATTTGGGACGTGTTGGGTAGAGTGTACTTTACCAAACTCGCGGGAGTAGATTGAAGGAGCGAGTTACAGGGCTGATTCTGACAAGAATCTCGAAAGACACAATTATTCGGGGTGTTGGCTTTCCATGCTTTCCGAAGCGTACTAAGCCTTCCCAGAGTGAGTGTCTCTAGAGGAATTTGATCAGTTATACCGGCGTTCTAAAGGTTTCTTCCTCTTGCTTCTCTTCCTGTCAAGGGTTGCTCCCTTTTGGGTCAAAGTTGGGAGGGGTTTCGTATTTTTCGAGAAGTTCCAAAGGAACTAAGACAGTAGGTCAGCAAGACCCAGAATCTTGGCGTATTTCTGCTAACACCTTCGGTGCTGACTGTTTCTCAATGGTTTTGATCAATTGAAAGGTTCCTTATGAATTTCCACCCTGGGTAACGATGTGTCTTGAGAATTGAACTCCTCAATTCCTAAACTCGTATCTGGAGAACTTCGGGTAATACTTCTCTTATCGTATTTCTTCCGTGGTTTGTTGTAGCTGCTCTCCTTGGTTTCCTTCTTACTACGAGGGTAGATAAGTAAGTCATTTGTAATGACGATGATGAACTGATCCTAGCAAGAAGGGTATATCCTATTTATTACGTTCATGAATCCAACGAGTGGGTCTGGTCCTATCCGAGGGTTATCACAACGAACTTTCAGCGTTCTTATCGAAATTGGAGGATTGTTCTCAGATATCCTTCTTCAATACTCGTGACTGGTGATATTCAGATCTCAGGTCCAATTCCTGAAGGGTACCTCGTCTCTTGAGGTTGGCCGGCCTATTCGTCAATGCGAGGTAGATAGTAAAGGTTTCTATTAGAGATGTTGTCTGGGCCTCTGAAATCGATGGAATCGTGAGCAATTTGTCTTTCTAATTTGAAAAATAAGATGAGAGCTTTTCAGGGTGAGAAACTTGGTTCTTCAATTTCATTGTTGAGTAGTTCGATAGGTTTGACCCGACAGCTCTTGTAGCTCGGTAGGAAGTATGTGGGTTTGGTCCACACAACTATGACTTTTTGAATGGTAGGGAATTTACTCGTCCTTCTGGGCAACCTTAGCCCGAAGCTCATGGCAGGACTCGTACCCTATCTGTCCCAAGCTTCTATGCTTGAACCTTGTCAGCTACATGCGCGACATTCCCGAAGGTCTCCTGTATATACATGTGATAAAGCTTCGGGAAGTATGACACTCCTCTGGTGCGTGTTTTGGAGTTCCACAGCGAGAGACGACCCAAAGGTCCGTGCTAGGTGTCTACGAGAGACGATAGTTTCGATAATCAGGGGTTAGGCGAAAAGCCCCTTTTTATAGTCATTTAATCAGGAAGACGAGGGCAATATCAATCAAAATTGGAATACGACAACACTATCTTTTTAGATAACAGGAGATAAGTTGTATTCGAAGGAAGAGATCACTAGAGTGATAGAGTGTCCTGTATTTCTTTTCTGTGTGTTCCGTTTTGTTTGATGTTATGATTATTGTAGATGATTCCTACCACAGTGTCTAGCACTGGTAGCGGGTGTGTTTTCGATAGCCAGTAATGATACTTGATATCATGACTCCTGACAGGTCTCCTTACGATCGAGCGGTATATGATTGTCGTATGTAAATTGACATCGCGAAATTTGTCGAGTGGGTGACCCCACTCAACCCCTAATACTAGACATGGAATCGGAGTCAAGATGGAATTTTCTATTTCAAGACTTAAGTATTTTGATTTTAAATTAACCCCGATGTATGGACAAGGTCATTACAACTTACAAGTAATGCTCCTAAGGTCACATATGAATGTCTTTGGTTTGATTTGTATGAGAGAGAAAATATCTTAGCTACTTTTTAGAAGGAAGGTTACCTTAGTAAGCGTACCAAATTCATTACAAACATATAGTACTTAAACGTATTATCGTTGGGAACATTACAAAAGTCCTAACATGGTTCCCTTGCTGCTCCTGTTGGTGTGTTCATCACATTCCTCCTGTTCCTTCGTCGTTCTTATCAGTTGGACATTCTCTCTTGAAGTGTCCCGTTTCACCGCATAGGTAGCATACTGGGCCTACCTTGGTGCAGTTGATTGAAGGGAGGTGATGGGCCGAGGCCCTACAGAAACGAGCGGTATGCCCTTTCCTGTTGCAGGTTTTACAGTGCATCTCCCGGCAAGCCCCATGGTGATGAAAGCCACATTTGTTGCACTTTGGGAGTGATCCCTCATATGGTCTGGCAGGCATTTGGGTGGCAGACCCCGAGGCTAGTGTCGAGGCATTTGTCATGACTGCTATTGTAATGGTAGGGGCGGCCTTAGGCTGTTGTCTTTTAGTGTATCCCTTTGATTGGTGGCGCTTTTTCATGTCCCAAAACTTTCTCTTCTTGTTCGTAGGTTCGTGGCCTGAGGTATTTTTGTTGGTAGGTACCCATTGGTGTCCCTGATTGTTACCACAATTTGTATTGTTAGTACCGCTTCCACCCTTGTTGATGTTGTTAGTATTGAAATGCACCATGACGGCTGCCACGGCTGCCGTGACTGCAGCTTGAAATGTAGCAGCGTCTATCTGAAGTGTTGGTGTCTTGCTAGTTGGTTTGTTGCCTCTTGGTGGAGACATAGCTCTGTTTCATGACGAAAAACGACTTCGTTAGTGGAAATGATTGTCTTAAGTGCATCTTTACAATTTATATTTACGCATATAAATTTTTGCACATTACTGTACTATCCTTAGTGTCTCTGCTAACGCTCCCGAGATAGAGTTATGGCAGTAGGTAGGAGTAGGTTTCATACGGACGTTAAGCTTTACTCCTCTTAGAATCATGTTCGTCCGAACACCTTGGCTGAGGAATTTCAATGGGATTCCGGTGCATTAGTGCTGGTATGATAGCACCCATAGGTCTATGAAGAAGAAACTTCTCAACTAATGTTTAAAGGGTGAGACGATAATGAGTTTATAGAATGGCTATATGTCGCGAGTTTTCTAACTAAGTTTATCTCATATCGATTTGTATCAAAGCTCGGTTGTTTAGGGTGTTCTGAAAACAATTATAATGAGATTCTTTGTATAATAAACTCATGTATTTTAGTAGTTCGGTATTCAAGTGAAACCTTATACTTGACCCAAGCTAAGTCCTTATCACGACCTATTGATGTGTGCTTAGTTATATAATTAAGGCTAGTTAGTCCTTCGAGTCTGATAGGTACATCCTAAGCCCATCTTGTTAATATGACTCTAGAAATCATGGTTTCAGTGAAAATTTTTGACCTCAATGCAGGTCTACTTCACATTCGTGCATGGGCGGGTTTTGATAGAGGATAGATTTCTCGATTAGAATGACCACTTAATTTGTTGTGTCGCGATTTCACTTACAATAGAGTAGCACCAGCACATACTTATGAAGTTAATTTACCAGGTCTGGTGAGCGGTACGAACTCTACTTACGATGATCCATCCCTTGTGATGCCTGAGGCAAGGTCGATGTAGTTTTGTAGCTTTGCCAATCAGCGCTTGGCTACAATCATCCTTTCTTTGAATGTTGTGTGTCCTACCCTGTTTTCTGGAATAGTAGTTGGTCTCGGGAATAGTAGTATAATTCTGAGTCACCGGTACATGAGATGGTGGGGTTTATAGTAGCGCGCAGTTTTCTGAACTCAGATTGTAGTCTTCCTGTTTTGATCCATGATCATCGCGATCTGCCGGGTCCTTGCCGGGAGGGCTCTGTCCGTCGGTCCCCCGTGGTTGAGGTCATAGCACCCTCGTTGGTCTCCACATGGTGGTTGTTTTCATTGTTGTCGACATTCAACCCTCGATCACGATTGCCCAACGGTTCACGGTTTCGTTATAGTCAAAACGGTTCACAGAACCCTTGCTATGCATGGAGGATTGATTACCTCCGGTCCCGCTTATGATTCTTCTCATAATCATTCACCATTCCTCGAGTTCGGATTAGGAAAGTAAGGATCGTCCGGTGAGTAGGATTTTTGCTATGCCGTATTTGCGAGAATAGAAGTGGAGGAGATAAGTACTATGCGTCTAACTCTATTATCAATTACTTATAGGGGGAAATCCTTATTAGTTACTTCTATAATGACATAGTGCATACTAATTACATATAACAAGATACGATAGACCTTTGAATAAGTGATCCCACTCTAAGTCCACATCCAAACAAGGAAAAGGAAGTAAAGTAATGACCACAAATTCTAAGTCTATAATTTCTAAGTTATATATAACCTTAAGGTATCCACCTAGGGACTATAGACCTATCATTGAGGATCTATTTACTTTTCATATAAATTATGATATTACAAAATACTCCTATAGTATTTTAAACTCATGTTCCATTCTTATGTTCTCATTGTGGTAGTGTTGGTAAGTTTTTAGACTTGTTACCATATCACAACTATTCTTGGGCATGTGCTAATCACTCCTCGGACCAGCATAGTTGATCATGCTATGCCACTCCCAAGACTGACCATACATCCCCGAGCTTACCTGTGATATTCAACAATCATTAATTTTCTTTTATTCAAGAGTGGTGCTGACCTTAATATGTATGTATGCATGTATACCTTTAATAAGAAACTATTTATTTCTAAAAGTATGGTTGTTTTGAAACTTTAAATCAGAGACTTAGTCCCAATGCATTTATAGTTTGTATATCTTATGTGGTTTGATATACTGAGTTCACTATAAACAATGCTCTGATACCAATCTGTCGCACCCCCAAACCAAGGATGGCGGAAACGTCCGGGGGTGGAGGACTTCATGTAGAGTATCACAACAATGAGTATAATAGTGCTCAAAGTAAATACAACCAACACGAATATAATTGAAAATGTTACATCGAAGCACATGTTTACATGATTCACATCAGTTACATTATAATACGAAATGAACTGTTTGACGATTTATCGTCCCATCCTCAAAACGTTGTTGATTTCCTGTTTTCACTGAATTCCTGAGAATACAAGTAGTTTTGAAAAGTGTCAACACAAAGGTTGGTGAGTTCATAAGAGATTTCGTTAGAAAAGTAAACCGTTTTCCTCGAAAAAGCGTTAGAGTATGTATCCAGAAAATCCGATATTTTCTTTAAAACCTGTGTAATGTCGTCTTATGACTGAAGACCAAAATGTATAAGTAACCCTTCTTATTAGTAGAAAATGTTATGTATTTAAATGGACATGGACGCTTTTGAATTAAACGAAATTTCTGTACGTTCTCATGTTTGTTAATACATTATATATATGTAGTCCTAAATTAGAGGACCGAGTAATAACAAGTATTGACCATACTTAAAAGTGTAAATGCGGTTTCAAATGATGTGTAGTCGTAACTACCAAAACCAAAAGTGTACAGTAATATCTGTACTCATAGAGATAAAAAGGTGATTTTAAATCGACATAAAACTCGTTTAGGTTTTAAAAATAAAATCCCGCAAACTTATGGATTGTTATATCCCTATGTGAGTCGCTATAATCATACTATGACTATGTGAACCTGCCACGACGTTCTCAGTGTCGCGAAAAATAAAATGACATTTGTCACCCGTAGACCTGCAGGTCCAACTGTAGCTAGCAGCAAGGTGTGGGGTGTCAATCCCAATATAGATCTATATACAAGTATCATGTTCTCCCTCAAGGAGATTCTGATTATAACTACCAAGAATTATATCCCGCACTCGGGCGTACGGGGAGAGAGAGAGAGAGAAAGAAAAATAGAGAAACTCACGATATAGGATAACAAGTTTACGTGAAATGTGTGTGAATATAAATATTTCTTGTATGAATGTACCCTTCTTGTACGAGTGCGTAGAGTGATGTAACATAAACTATACCTATTATAGTTTATCTAAAATGTATGTAATATGTATGAACCCTTTTATGGAAATGTATTAGTATTATAAATATATTCAAACTATACTTCTTATAGTTAAATAATACGTGTTCCAAAATGAATGAATAATATTTAATATGAATGTCTTAGTTTCAGTTCATAATGATAAACTAACTAGGAAACACATTCAAATATTAAAACTTATGATTATACACTTTGCTCAACATAATACAAAGTGTTATGATATTTACATGCTGTTGGTAAAATTTAGCAATTCTGCCCTGTTTTGGAAAAATCCTAGAAAAATCATACAAAGTCGAAAACTAGATCCGTAAATTCTGAGAGTTCACAAAATGTGTCTAGTTTGCTCATAATTTTTATCACAATTTATAATGACCTCTAACTTGGGTGAAAAAGTCCATAATCACAGACTGGTCCGGATTGTTGTTTGAAATGATAGGCAGTTTTGTAAAAATTACCATAAATTGTAGAAAAATCGTATGGAGATGTGCAAGTAGTCATTTTAAAGCTAAAAACTTAAACTATTTGCACCTTTTACAGTTTTGAAAACAAAAATGTTTAAGATGCCCAAAACAGTCCGTGAATGGAGTTGAACTTTTCTGATGAAGGCTGTTAGAAAAATCTAGTTATGTTCTTAGTGTTTTAACTTGTATTCCCCCCCTGAAAACTTGAGAAAACATGAAAATGTAGGGGTATGAACTCACCTTGAGTGATTTCAGTAGATGATTGTTGAAGAATGGAAGTGTTTAATTCAAGAACACTTGGAGATGCCTTGAAGGTTTTCGAGAATCTAACATCATAGTTAGGGAGTTTGTGTGAGCAACCAAAGATTTGAGTAGAATGAAGTGAAATAATAATAGGGAGGATGAATTTTTACTTACTAAGTGTGGAAGAACACTTGAATCCAGCCTTGGATCTCGAAAATTTGTGTAGAAGAGTTTGAGAGAAAAAGTGATGTTTGTTACTTAGTGGAATGAGAGAAATGAGAGAAAATGAGGAGTGTGGTTGATTGTTCCAGCTCAAAAACGTGGGAGTGAGTGAAATTTGAGTGTAAGGGAACATTGAAGTGACATAGGTAAGGTGGGGAGGTATGGCTGGTCATAGAGTGGGTGTGGGGTGGTTGCTTGTGACTTTGATTTTTTTTTTTTTTTTTTTTTTTTTTTTAACTTGCAAGGCACAATGGAATATATTACTCCTATAAAGGAAATTGACTCAATCAAGGACGATTTCACAATTAAAGTTCGGATCATACGTCTTCGGACTCAAAAGTCAAGAACAATGTCTTATAATTGTCTATATCCCATTTTTAGTAATTTATTCTCAAAGAACAATGCTATAATCTGTAATTTATCATCTTTTAGTTTAATTTTCTAAATATATGTGTGGTTGTCTATGTGTGTGTATCACTTTAAAAATTCTGCAATTTCATCATTTTATGACCCCCATTTGCGAAGTTGAGTATTTATTTCCAAAAATGCGAAACTCCAGGGACAATATTTGAAATCTTCTGTTTTCTTCCCCAATTCGCATTCTACTGTGAAATACTTCGCATCTTCATTCTTACACCCTTCGCATCCCTTCGCATTTTAACCTAATTAATCAAATGTGGTTCACAAAATTTTTCATTCCAGATGCGAACACAGTTTAGTTCTTGAACTCTAAACTTGCGAAATCAAAAATTCATATGTTGAACCCATATGCGAATATTAACCCAATTGACTTCAAATTGATTCATAGATGCGAACACTCGATTGTTTTACTTTCGCAAAATGAGCATCAACAACTCCACAATCGAGTTTTTAAATTCTTGCAAACAACAATTTCATAGTCCTTGACTTCGCGTTTTTCTTCACGAATCATCCCTCAATCATCAATCCAATTGCGAATCAAAAACTCATATGTTCTTGCTTTATCGATTCATCGACTACACTCATACAAATGCGAACAATACTCAATTTCAAAATCGATTGAAACTTATAGCAAAGCTAAATCCAACTTCGCATTAATCACCTTCGCATTTTAACCTAATTAATCAAATGCGATTCACAAAATTTTTCATTCCAGATGCGAACACAGTTTAGTTCTTGAACTCTAAACTTGTGAAATCAAAAATTCACATGTTGAACCCATATGCGAATATTAACCCAATTGACTTCAAATTGATTCATAGATGCGAACACTCGATTGTTTTTCTTTCGCAAAATGAGCATCAACAACTCCACAATCGAGTTTTTAAATTCTTGCAAACAACAATTTCATAGTCCTTGGCTTCGCGTTTTTCTTCACGAATCATCCCTCAATCATCAATCCAATTGCGAATCAAAAACTCATATGTTCTTGCTTTATCGATTCATCGACTACACTCATACAAATGCGAACAATACTCAATTTCAAAATCGATTGAAACTTATAGCAAAGCTAAATCCAACTTCGCATTAATCACCTTCGCATTTTAACCTAATTAATCAAATGCGATTCACAAAATTTTTCATTCCAAATGCGAACACAGTTTAGTTCTTGATTAGTACGAAGGCTTAGGAAATTTTTAACACAAACTTTTCTCCTGTGATGTTTTCCCATTAACATAGCAAGTTATACAATACGAACATAACACTAACCCTAATACACAAGGTTAGTTGAGCTGACCGGTTTGACTCGTTGACTTTATTTGACTTTGAATTGACCAGAATTTGACGGTTGTCACACAAAAAGGTCTAACCATTATGATTACGACATCCCTCTTCATAATTGTTTAGACACACAAATGTGCTATCTAAGGGAAGGTGTATGATTTTGATAAAGTCTTATCAAAACAATCTAGTATCAGAAATCTGAACTTTGGTAAGAAAGTCAACTGATTTCTGAATACATGTCAAAGCTAGTGGGAGCATAAGTGTTATGCTAATAATCATCATGTTAGTGGGAGCATGATAACTATCATAAATATTACAAGTTAGCAATGTTAATTATAGAAAACAAAAGGTTTCAATTGGGAAAAGTTGTTTTGCTATAATTAAGGGAGAGGAAACTCTACTTCATCTCAGATCTATAAGCTTAGATCATGAGGCTTTAATCATTTAGTCAAGGATATATATATATATATGAATTTCATGTTGGAATGGCTCAACATAAGGAAATTTTGTATATGGGTCCATTATTTGCGTTCTTAAATTCGATTATGATTACGGCATCCCTTTTCATAATCTGAATTATGAGAACTTGGCAAATAGAAATGGAAATGTTATAGCAAAAGACTGGGATAGTGTTTATGCGAGACATCATGAATCGTGTCCCATATGCTTCGGATATAGGATCGATTACATGTTCTATATTCATCCTTTCTAAAATTTTCCAAATGCCTGGGGCATTAAGAAAGGAAAAGGTTTAGAACTGGATATGACTAAAAGGATTAAACAATTGTCGAGGACAATCTAAGGTTTACCAAAGATTGGTTGCTCAAGGATAGTTGGAAGTATAGTGATAATTCTGAAAGGACCATATTGATACAGTCTGTAAGGAGGCAACTCTTGTTCAGAAGTGATAAGTCAATATGCAATCTGGAAATGTTTCAAAGTTAGAAATTATTCAATCTGTGCAAGATTATGAAACTTAATGCAAGAAGGATGTTTCTAAGGAGTTGGTCTCCTTTGGAATGCTCTGTAATGGTTGTTGTCAAGTCTTTCTGACTTTGTGCATAATCATTACAAGAGGATCAATGCATATAAGTTTAGAATCTAACAAGATTTCAATAAATGGCATAAATTTGGAATTCTTGCATTTGCAGTAAGGATTTGGGAGTGTGAAAAGAGAATCATTGAAGTTGTGTTCAATTGATCTATTTCACAAAGTAAAGATCATAGACAAACATAGTATGCATACTTGGTGTATGGCATGATTAGTGTTTAGAAAACATAGTGTACGTGCTTGGAGCATGGGACAACTATTGTTTTTAAATTCAATAATAAAGTTGATAGCTGAAATAGTATACCATGAATAATGTGTAATCATATGGTGATAAATAAAAGGTGTTTTATTTATGTTCATAGGTTTTGATACCATATTGGATTCAATTATTATTGTGTTTCACTTTTCATGTTTTGACTTCCCGAATAAACTAGGTTATTCTTCCGGAATGACTAAGTTATTCAAACTATCCACAGTCGGTCATATGCTGGAAGTAGATATGAATTAAGACTGTCATGGGTTGGTTTGTAGAGGTCTAAGGTGTTGGACAAAGGGCTACAACACTCATGAGTGGTCATAAGTTCTGAGTATTGGATTCAACCAGCGCTCATTGGAATCACTTCATGGATTTTATCACAAGTGATCATGAGACGATAATATCTTATATTCTTCAAACCAAGAGATATGAGTTGTTACTATGAGTTGGTTGTACATTGATTGCATGAAAATGCATTCGGTAACTCGGTGCCATAAAACGTGCCTTTGTGTATGATTCAATAAGTAGTAGAACAAGCCATATGAGTTGAAGTTTATCCATTCCTTTTACCTTCGGGATAAAAGCGATATATGTGGGCCCCTCGATGATTTGATGATGACAAATGGAAGTGCTCGGCCGGGCCAGGACTGATTTGATTTGTTCAATTAGTCAGTCGTCATAAATCGGAAATCAGGAAACAACAAATGGACAGAGAGAATGATTATAATCCATGTCTCAGTCCATATGATATCTAGAATGGAGGAATATATGATCCCTTATGTAATGGACAAGTCATTGACAAAGGTTAGAGTTCATCTACAAGGTCAAAGTTCGATAAAAGCTTTTGAGAGCTACGCTTGCCGGTCGGTTCTTGAAGTCATACGCAATAATAGTTTTAGACTTATCCAAGTGGGAGACTGTTGGAGTAATGTCTTAGTCCACAACTATAATTGGTAAGACTTGACCCGACCCGACATGCTCCATTTGGGTTGCATGGCATCATGCACTTGGATAGACTATAATGAGAGAAATAAGACACTTATGGTTATTAATATATTATAAGTTCTAGTATATTAATAATAAGAATAATAAGGTTATTTAATTAGTATTGATCAAGAATTAATCTAGGATTAATTAAGTGATCAAAAGAAGACTAATTAAATATATGGGTTGATTGTGTAAATCATCCATACTTGTATAGTGGGCTAATGCTCCATGGATTATCTAGTTGGGCCAAAACCCATATGATGCTCTATGGATGGTCCATGGTGTATTTGAACCCATGGATCCAAGGAAATGGAAAGTCATGACATTTAAGGTTTACCCTAATTGTATTACTATATAAAGATCTTATTCTTGACAAAATCGCCGACTAGGATCATTCTAGAGAGGGCTAGCCGATTTTCATGAAGTGTAGAATTCTCTCAAGTTATTCCAAGTGTATTTGGTGTTGTGTGAACCATTTGAGGTGTCATACTTGGGGCACTAGGCACTCAAGCTTCATGAAGACTTTCTACATCAAAGAGGTATGTATTTTATCTTGTTACATTCATTGTTTTGTATGCTAGATTATCATAATACGTTGGAAGTTCTTATTTGCATGTATAATAGACAGAACATAGATCCAAGGTATTTAGGGTTGCATGTACACTTAAGAGTGTTAGAATGCTCATAACCCAACACATATAACATTGCTCAAACGTTAAGAGAACTGTCGGAGGTCCTCTTGCTTTAGTTACTTGTGTTAACACACTAATCCTGGGCCCTTCCATGCCAAATCCTTTTGGAACTATCCCTCCTATTTCGCCTATTCAACCAACAATTCCTATCCCACCTACTCCACCTGTTCTAAACCACTCATTTGAAGAAAATCTTGATCTCGATCTAGCTAGGTTTGAACTTTGTTTCCTACAAGAATTCGCACTATTTCCCATGAAGTAAAAATGTCATTGGAAACCTAGTCATAAACCTTACCAAAACCGATTTCAAGCCCCTCATCAAAGTAATACTTAACCATTTACTAAACCTTCAGACAACCCACATGCATACCGACCCAACATCCCAAACCAGTCCTTAGAATCCCAAGAAATTACGAAATCAATCAAACACAAGATAGTTTGTAATAAATCTCGTCTAGGTAACCACTTTGTAAAAGATTCTTTAACTGAAACCTCTAGAAAACCGAAGGTAAAATATTTTGCATATTATGCTCGCAGAGCCCAAGAGCAGGCAGAAAGTGAGAAAGCTTTTGTTACCACAATATCAAGAAATATTGATAGATACTGGTCTTTTGGAGATGAGGATGAAGTGAGATCTAGAAGGAACATGTGTCTTATGGCAAGATAATCGATCAAATGTGATGAAGGCTACTAGTCTTCAGGTTCAGAAGAAGACGATAATGATGCTGAGCCAAACTTTTGGTACATGGAAACAAATGATCCACCCGACAGAAGCATCCTTTAGCTGGTAAAATCCATGATCACTAGCAATAATTTTTATTTGTCTATTTGTGAACCCTATCTAACTCAGATCCAATTAGATATGAGATTTATTCATAGAGCCTATGAGTCTACCATAGAAGTTAGTGAAATGCTTGATAGTGAATTGACTCGTCTTAGATTACGCTTTGAATATCACAAGATTAAGATAGAATCACTAGAGAGAGAGCTTGTAATTTCTAGATATGAATGTATTATTTTAAAAGACAAATGTGAAATAACTTTTTATGAAAGGAATATCTTATTTTTTGATAAAAAAAATGGATTAATGCCAAAATTGATGACTTGCATAGTTCTATTGATATTCTTGAAGCAAACATATAGATGACACATAATTTTCTTCACCCATGGTCCAAAGCACTAGGCCTCGGAAGTGAGTTTCTAAAACTTGTTGCTCATTCCAAGAAGGAACTTCAAAATCTAACGTTTATGCGAGATGTTCTCAACCATACTTACTCAGATACCACTGTCTCACCATTATCGCCCCTTCCTAAGACTCCGTACCAGTTCCAATCTCTAATTCTTAAGTTCCAACCTATAATTATTAAATGTCCTAATTCCACTCCTCTTCTACCTCTGATATCCTTGAACCTAAATCAGTATTCAGATTCATTCCTTGATACCAATTGTGTTGGAGTTCAGATTCTAAACTCTGGCCCTCCAAATGATTGTGTTGTTGAGAAAATAATTCCTGAGATAACTGGACATGACTCTGACACATCCAACTTCATTTAGGCATCATTTGATAGTGATGTAGATGAAGAAAGTTTATGTGACGATTTATTTGCATATTGTATCTCTAACTCTAATGTGATTTCGAAATCAACTCTAGTACCAATTAAGCCTAAGTTCAATAATCCATCGTCTGGACAAACTTCCTAGTCATCATCTGACTCTCTGAAGAAACCTTGGTTGAATAAGAAATACATTCTTCACCTAAAGACCGAAGCAAATAATGCTCTTAAGAAATAAATTAGGTATAGTCAAGATTCCAAATTCATTGAGAAATCCAAAAAGAAAGTGTATCGAATAGTTAGTCTAGCCCTTAGTAACCACAATACCTTTATGCCTATTAAGATTCTTAAGAGCCCATATAATCCTCCTAGTTTGGTTGTTCAAAACAAATCTGTCTACAATTATCCAAAAACAGTCACTGTTGAGACTCCTTTTGTGAAAACTGACTCTGCTCAGACAATTACTTCATTGTTTATTGCTAAATCCGTTGGCATAATTTTCAAAAATAAAACGAATTTCAAAACCAAAATGCGCAGCGAATAATAGGTTGCTAATAGCATTGTTGTTCAGAAATCCTCAAAAGATTCAAAACAAAAGTTTGAGTGGAAAGTAAAAAGGCTGAAAACACATATGTAACATCTATCAACACAGTGATTCCTATAACATCTTGAAAAATTGTTGGTATGAGAAAAGTAGTATCCAAATAATCTTTGATTGAATACGATCTTTGGATAAATGGAAAGAGCTTGACATTCTGCTTCTTTTTGAAGGAATCTTGGGATAAGACCTCCAAGATACCAATTGCTCAAAAGTCACAATCCAAGTCCAAAGTCCATACCAAAGTCCCTAAATCTAATTCGGAGCCTAAAAACTCCAAAACTTACTGATTTTGAATGCACTATGTGCTTCAGAACAAGATAGAATATGGTATGTTGATAGTGCTTGTTCCATGCACATGACTGGGCAGAAAGACTTTATGCGTGATCTAAAGCTCATTCCTAATGCTAGTTATGTGACATGTGGCAAAAATTAAAATTCACAAATTTGAGGTTATAGCGTCTTGACCAATGACAATTTACCTATCTCCAATGTGGCACATATGGCTGATTTCAAGCATAATCTTATTAGTGCAACTCAACTCACTGATGCAAACCGAAGAGTTGAATTCTGTAAAAAGCACATCTACGTGATGACAGAAGACTGGAAAGAATGTCTAATCAAATTAGATCGTATCAAACACAGTATCCATTATACATTAACCTGATCATGTGAAAGCCTCAACTTTTTCTTCTTTAAAAGGTCGTTGCTAACGTTAGTTAGCGATGGCATCGGAGGGTTGCTTATCTCAACTTCCGATACATGAATGATCTTGTTTCTGGTAAAATGGTCTGAGGTCTACCCCTCTCCAAATTCGAAATTGATCATCTATGTGTTGTGTGTGAATGTGGGGAGCCATCAAAGAAAGGTCATCTTGTAATCGTTAAAAAGTAAATTTCATAACCATTAGAACTTCTTCATATTGATCTTTGTAGACCATCCACCATAGAAAATCTGCTTGACAAAAAGTACATTCTTGTGATTGTTGACGACTACAAAATGTTCAACTGGGTCATCTTCCTTAGGTTAATATGTGAAACAGCCTCTGAACTTATAAAATTCATTAAAGGAACTGAAGTTCTTGTCAAACTCTCTGTTAGCAGAATCCAAAGTGACAATGGCTCTGAATTCACCAATGTCACCATTGAGAAATTCCTCTCTGACAAAGGCATCGACCATAATTTCTCTGCTTACTACACTCCTCAACAAAATGGTAAGGTTGAAAGAAGAAACCTAACTCTTGTTGAAGCCACTCGATCGATGTTGAACTTTGCAACCTTCCTCTTTATCTTTGGGTTGAAGTTGTGTCTACTGCCTGCTTCACTCAAAACCGAAGCATCATTAATCACCTTCTCCACATGACACTATATGAAACCATGAATGGTCGCAAGTTGGGTATCTCGTGCTTACACAATTTTTTGTTGCAAATGTTGATGGGTTATATGCAAAGCATATAAATTCTATGTGTGCATGCAACCCTAATAATTTATCTATGTTTTATCTAATTGACCATACAATTTGAATAACAAAATAGAAACCCTAGAACACTAGCATATTTTCATGAAATACAAAGAGGGTTAGAAGGCAGTGGACACAAAAAAACCCTAAATGTCTCGCCTTGATTGCTATTTAGTAATATCAATGAAAAATCCTTGTGCTTTTGAAGCTTTGAGAGCAAGCATCACAAATGTCACGCTTCTAGTGGTTCACACCCAAAACTATCAAACGAAGATGATTAAGAAGGAGGAGAGAGGCTAGAAAATTTAGCTAGCTCTTCCAAGAAGCAAGTGGTTGAAAATTCCAGTGTTGAGGTTGTATATGTAGTGCAATCACGAAACCCTAGATATGCCCTAATCCAAGATTATCTTAAACCGGGTAATTATCCACTTTCCTGTTTATCCACTAGGGATTACTCTAGAACCCCTTAGGCATGAAGAACTCGTCCAAACCTAATGGAGGATTCTCGATTGCCTCTTACTCAACTATTGAACAGTTACACTTTAGCCCATGCACTTTTAATTAATTCCTTTAATCCCAAAGTTAATTTCAATAAATTTATGATTAAATATTAATTAAATATTACTATTTCTAGTTAATATATTATTGTCATAATATATTAAGAAACTATTTATTTTAATTTATTAAACAAATGATAAATCAAGCTCTTTCTCTAGAATCATCATGTCTAGTTGTTAGTTTTGAGTGAAACCCGAAATGACTATGCTACTATCAATTTAAGTATATATCAATTATATTTATGGGATTAAACATCTAATCCAATAGTCTTCCACTTGGATAAGTCTAATAACTATAGTTTCCAGTATAACTTCAAAAACTGATTAGAAAATTATAGCTCTCAAAAGTTGTTGTTAAACTCTGACCTAGACATTAATATATCCTAAGATAAGTGATCATATAATCCTCCTTTCTACAAGATATCATGTGGACATGAAATATGGAACATAATCAATCTCATTATCCAATACTTTGTTTCCCTATTTCTGATTTGTAATGACAAAGAACAAATAATCGAACACATCAATTTAGTCCTAGCCGAGCCCGACACTATAGGTCAACACTAAATCATCGAGGGGACCAAAGATATCACCTTTTCCCATTAAGAAAAAAAGGAACATATAAACTTTGACTTATATGTTTTTTCGATTTACTCACCAAATTATATACAACAATACGTTTTATAACATCATGTTAGTGGTGTGATTACATATTATCAGTGCACAATTGACTTGTAAACTACCACTCATATATCTCCGTTTAAATAATATAAGATATTATCATCTCAGAATTACTCGTGATAAATTCAAAGAAGTAATTCTCTGAGGGTGTGTTAATCTAATACTTAAAATCCTTATTTTCAAGTACTCATGAATGTTACAGCAAACCATTGCTATGTCTAAAACCTTAGACAATCTACAATCCAATTCATGATAGCCTTAATACACTACTTACTTCCACAAGTATGATCGAATGTAGATGTATGAAAAATCCAATTAATCTGGAAGTAAAGCATGCAAAATAAAACACAAAATAAACAATAGACAAAATGTAGTAATCCAACTCATAAATTAATCTCCATTACTTAATCACCAAAAGTCAATTACATTTATTTTGTTATAAGTTTCTAAATAACTATCTAACTGCTAAAACTAATATCATTATTCAGACCAACGCTCCTAGCATGCTGAATGTACTTGACCCTACTCAGACCCTTCATGAGGGGATTTGTTGGATTCGCTTTTGATGATGCCCTCTTCATAATGAAGCGGCCTTCTTCTAATCTATGTCTGATGAAATGGTATTTTCTATCAATATGTCTCGATCTTCCATGATCTCTTGGTTCTTTTGTTAAGGAAACAACATCTTCTTTATCATAGAAAATCTCCATTGGCTCCTTGATGGCTAGAAAAATTCCAAGGTCTCCAATGAAGTTATTTAATCAAATCACCTCTTTTAATGCTTCTCTTGTTGCTATGTACTCTAATTCATAAGTAGAATCAGCCACCGTCTCCTGTTTGGAACTTTTCCTTGTTACCACTCCTCCATTAAGGGAAAACACCGATCCAGATTGAGAATGGAAGTTGTCTTTATCTGTTTGAAAGTTGGCATCACTATAGCCAGTTACTCTCAATGTATCACTTCCACCAAGCACAAGGACCCAGTACTTAGTTCTTTGTAGATACTTAACAATATTCTTTTTTGCTATCCAGTGAACTCTACCTAGATTTCCCTGATAACAACTAACCATGCTCAAAGAAAAAGGCACATCAGGTCGAGTATATGTCATAGCATACATGATAAATCCAATGGCGGAAGCATATGGAGCATTACTCATTTCTGCTATCTCTGCATCGATAGTTGGACTCTGAGTCTTACTCAGGTTGGTATTACTCTGGATAGGCAGTTCTCCCTTCTTGGAATTTTCGATGCTAAAACGCTTTAGTACCTTTTCTAAATATGTACTTTGACTAAATCTAATTATTCTTTTACTCCTATCTCTCAAAATCCTTATCCCAAGAATATAAGCAGCCTCTCCCAGATCCTTCATAGCAAAATACTTTCCAAGCCATGACTTGACCTCTTGCAAAGTCGGAATGTCATTTCCTATAAGAAGTATGTTATCGACATACACCACTAGGAAGATTACTATACTCCTACTAGCTTTGACATATACACAAGATTTATCTTCACATTTGGAGAAACCAAACTCTTTGACGTTCTTGTCAAAGCAAATATTCCATTTGTGAGAAGCTTGTTTCAACCCATAGATTGACTTTTCAAGATTACACACTCTATTCGGATACTTTTCATCCACAAAACCCTCTAGATGACTCGTGTAAACATCCTCAACTAACTTCCCATTAAGGAAAGCGGTTTTGACATCCATCTGTCAAATTTCATAGTTATGGCTAGCATTACCCTAATATAATTGATCTTAGTTACTGGTGAGAACCTCTCATCATATTCGGGGGCTTGAGTAAAGCCTTTCGCAACCAATAGAGCTTTGAAAGTGTGTACCTTTCCATCCATGTTGGTCTTCTTCTTGAAGATCCATTTGTAACCAATATTCTTACAATCTGGTACATGGTCAACCAAATTCCAAAACTTGATTCTCATACATGGACTTGATCTCGCTGTCCATTGTCTCTTTCCACTTGGTTGACTTAGGGCCTGCCATTGTTTCCTTGTAGTTAGAAGGTTCATCCAAATTTACCAGTGTACTATCATTGATAAACTTATCACCATCTGTACTAATATGGAAACCAGAAAACTTAGGTGTCATTCTAACTCTAATGGAACACCTAAGAAGTAACAATTCGTCAATTGGTTCAACTGGAATTTCGGGTTGAGCCCAAACATTTTCAAAGGTTCTTCATTATTTGACTCTTTAATTTCTTCAATATCAGTTGTACTCCCACTATCCTCTTTGCATATGAGATCTATCTCACGTAAGACTCCCCTTCGTGCTACGAAGACCACGTTCTCATTAAGTCTGTAGAACAAATATCCAAAGGACATCTTTGGGTAACAGATGAAAATACATATCTCACTTCGAGGTTTAAGCTTATCATGAGTCTCTTGTCTAACAAAAGCTTCACATCCCCAAACCTTGATATGTGCTAACGAGGGAACCTTCCCTGTCCACATCTCATGAGGTGTTTTGGCAACCTTCTTAGTTGGGATAAGATTAAGAATCTGGGTGGCAGTCCCTAGGTATACCCCTAGATTGAGATTAGAAGTGAAGCTTGAATTATCATGGAACGAATAATGTCCAACAAGGTTCGATTACGCCTCTCAGCCATACTATTAAGTTGTGGTGTCCTAGGAGGTGTCAATTGTGAAACTATTCCACATTCCTTGAGGTAGTCGAGGAACTCGATACTATGACACTCACTGCCACTGTCGGATTTAAGCATCTTTATCTTCCTGCCTAATTGATTCTCGACTTCTTGTTTCAACTCTTTAAAAATTTCAAAGGTTTCTAACTTATTCTTAATTAAGTAGATATGGCCATATCTGCTATAATAATAAGTAAAAGTCACACAGAATCGATTTGCATCCCTTGTGGTGGATCTGAAGGGTCCAGACACATCTATATGTATGAGATCCAACAATCATTCACCTCTTTCACAAGAGCCAGTGAAAGGTGATTTTTTCATCTTTACCAGTACACAGGACTCGCATGTATCATCCGACCTTAAGTCAAATGATTCCAACACTCCATCCATTTGGAATTGGGCTATGCGTTTCTTATTAACATGTCCAAGGCGACAATGCCATATGCATGCTTTGTCTATACCATTAGACGAATCAATTTGAAAAACATGATTACCTAAATTGTCTACAATCATCACATTTTCATATACACCATCACAAGGTAAAGCTTCAAAATAAAAACAACATTTTTAAAAGTAAAAATAGATCCATTCTCATCATTAGAATAATATCAAAAACCTTGTTTAAATAAAGCATAAAATGAAATGATGTTTTTTGTCATTTCTTACAAGTAGCAATAATTTATCAAATCCAAAGCTAACCCACTACTAAGCACTAAGCTATAAACTCCAATCTTGGTAACAGGTGAAGATCGCATATTGCCCATGATCAAGTTCGTCCTTCCATTCTCCACATCCTCACTTCTTCTTAACCCTTGCAAATCAGAACAAACATGAAAACAAGATCTTGCATCAAGGACCCAGAAATGAGAATATGATTTGTTGTTATATAATATAGTGTAAATACCTACCAAGGTTGGCTTCACCTTCTCATCCTTCATATCTCGCCAGTACTTTGGGTAGCTTCTTTTCTAATTCCCTTTATCGTGGCAGTAGAATCAATTGACCTCTTTGGGATCTGTGGTAGGGGAGCTTCAGAACTGCCATTTCCTTTGGGTCCATTGCTTGATGACCCAGCTTGAAATTTTCCCTTCCAATTCTGCTTTGGAGGACCTTTCCTCTTTTTGCCCTTTCTTCGCCTAATGTCTAAGACTGGAGTAGCAGTAGGATTAAAGGCAACACTTTTTCCTTTCATTATTGCTTCAGCCATTTGCAGGAGGTTCTAGAGTTGAGCCAATGCAGTCTCTTGGTTGGTCAAATGATAAGTTAAAATAAACTAATCATAACAACTAAGCAATGAGTGCAAGACTATATCAATATCAAATTCCTCATCAAATTTCACATTTAGCTTCAAGAAGCGATCCACATATCGTTGCATCCTCTACACATGGCTACTAACAGACTCCCCTTCATCTTGCTAGTGATGAGGGACTTTACTACATCTTACTTTTCTTGATGGTAATTTTCCATCAAGTCCTTGTTCATCTCGTATGACATGTAATCCTCATTGAACCTTTGTAACTCAAGATTCATAGTCGCCACCATGATATAAGAAACTTTTGTTGCATCATTGTAGTGCTTCTTATACTTAGCTATTTCTTTAGGGGTAGCTTTTGTTTCATCAACTTCAAGGGCTTCATTTTCTATGACGTACTCCTTATCTTCAAAGCAAAGAGCCATATTTATGTTACACATTCAATAACTGTAATCGGTTCCATCCAATGTCACCCTAGAGCAGATATTAAGCAACGAAAAATTGTTGTTGTGGCTGTTGGAGGAGGAGGAACCATAAGCATCGATTGGAGTAGACATCTACAAAAGAAGGATAGTTTTAGTTAGATAAGAATAATCCTCAATATAATACCTAAAATGAAATATCAAGGCTAGGATTCAACTTGATAATTCACAACTTAGAAAAGGGATGTCGTCATCTAATTGTAAATTATATAAAGGTAGATAAATGACGATTTACCAATTTCACCACAAGAAACAAATTTTGAACGAATTAAGTTTTAATGAAATTTCTAGATCATTTGAGATTCACTAAAGTTTTCAATGGCATGTTTAATCTCGATTATGCTCTTCTATTTGTGACTGGGATACCAAGGATCACAAACATGATGTGAATAACCATGCAAATTAGCTTGGTACTCTTAATGTCATTTATCTTCTCATTTTAATGTGTCAGATAGCCACACATACTCCATTAATCAATGACAATTTATGAGACACCCATTGCCACTCTTTATTTGTCCCTATTAGTGTAACGATTAACTACACGTGCTCTACTACGACTCATAAAGTGCAATGTGCAATTCCATGGGTTAGCATACAAATTCACATTTTTTTTCCCAAAAGTAGCTAAGATTGAGAAGTTTATACAAAATTGATTAGTTACTTTATGATTCATTATACTTATTAATGAGGATTAAGTTGTCCTATCAAACGCGTTCGGCTAACAACCCTCCACCAATCAAGGAAGCGGTGGGTGAGAGTGGACACTCATTCAATCGCCAATTTATAGGAAATTTCATTATGCCCCCTTATAGATCGGCTTCGTGAATGAGTAATACTAGCGGTTCGACTGAATTAGACTTATATGTATAGTAATATAATACTTTTAATGTTACATATAGTATAAGGGTGTATTTTTAAAACTTTTCAAAAATACTAGGTTAAATTTCAAATTTCAAAAATAAACAAATTAATTTTTAATTTAAAATTTAAGCCAATCGTAAATTCAAGATAAGGATATTATATTACTTAGAAAAATATTCAAATTTATACAATCAGAACATTATTAAAACTAGTTATCCTAATAAATTCATGAGATAATTAATAAAACTGAATTGTATGGATCAGACAGCCCACCACGTCATGGTGAAGAATTACCACGTTGGGGTAGAGCAAATTCGAGGGTCACCACGTAATGGTGTCAGAACAGAATAACGATTATGTTTGCTTCTCCTTGTTCAAGTTCAACATTTGTATCAATTCAATAGAAAACTAGACCTACGCTCTGATACCACTAATGGATTATATGTAAAAACATATAAATTGTATGTGTGCATGCAACCCTGATAATTGATCTGTGTTTTCTCTAATTGAACATACACCTTGAACAACAAAATATAAACCCTAGAACACTAACATATTTTCCAAAAATACAAATAGGGTTAGAAGAATCATACCTTGATTTCTATTTAGTAATAACAATGAAAAACCTTGTATTGTTGAATTGTTGAGAGCAAGCGTCACAAATGTCACGCCTCTAGTGGTTCATAGCCAACACTAGCAAAGGAAGGTGATTGAGAAGGAGGAGGGAAGCTAGAAAATTTAGCTAGTTCTTCCAAGAAGCAGTTGGCCGAAAATTCTATGGTTGAGGCTGTACATATAGTGCAGTTAGGAAATCCTAGATAAGCCCTAATCCAAGATTATCTTAAACCGGGTAATTATCCACTTTCCTGTTTGTCCACCTGGGAGTATTCTAGAACCCCTTAGGCATGAAGAAACCATCCAAGCCTAATGGATGGTTCTAGATTGCCACTTTCTTATCTATATAACAATAGCACTTTAGTCACTGCACTTTTAATTAATTCCTTTGTAACATACACGTTAATAACCATGTATAATTATCGTGTTTTGTAAGCTTGATAGCTTAAAAGTGAATATTATTATATAATATATGATTTTGAGCGTTGAGTTCTATCAAGATAGTTTTATGAGATCTAAACTAAAACTATGTTTAGAATCACTTAGAAAATGATGGGAGGTCTTACGAGATTCCAATCAAATAGTCAATTATCGAAATTAACGAACATGTAAAACTAAGAGTTGTAAATTATCTCGTTAGAAACGTTTAGGTGAAAACCTCATCGAAATCCGAGTTTTAACAAATAAGTTATGACATATTGAAGTTCCGTGATAGAACCGGCACGACGTCGTATGATGTAAAAAGTGATTTACGATAAACTACTTTTTAGATTTAGTAATCTAAATGAAAGTCGTAGTATTCGTTAAACCGAGAACTTTAATAAAAATAATGTCCAAATCTGGCTTCGTATGAAGAAGTTATGATTTTTCTAAGATTCGGCATAACAGTGTACAACTCAAAATTCAAATTATAGATCGAGCGATTTTCAACCGATACAATCTAAACAAGAATCGAAGAACTTTTCGATTGTAGTTCAACGGTAAAAAGACAGATGGAAACGGCCTTCGGATGAAGAAGTTATGAATTTTTAACGGACTTTTCCTGTCCCGACCTGTTAAAAATATAATATTAAAGATAAGTTCAAAATTAGCTTACGGAGTCTAAACGAAAGTTGTAAAATATAATTTCACCTATGCGTGGATATAAAGAACATCAAAAACGAAGCTTGTATGCAAAATATATGAATTTTTGAAGTTTAGACACAAACTTCGAGGAAGGTCATACGCCCATCGTACTATAGTAACGTTCCGTGTACTCGGAGACTAGGTTTGGAGTCAGCCACATCGCCTTCCTTCGCATGCAGACAGGTATCAGCCATGTCTGAAGCTCAGAAACCGCACATATGCCACGTTTACTCATACGCCCTGCGTACTACAAGCGTACGCCCAACGTAGTGACTTGTAAAGGAGTACGCCCCGCGTAGCTTGCTAATTACCCCCAGCGTAATAAGGTGATTCAGACACTATAAATAGGGTGCAAGGCTGCCCGATTTAAGATTACACAATTTACACTTCTACACCCTCTTTCATCCCTCAAGCTACCCTAACACCCCCCGAAGCCTAGGAAACATACCCAAGACCCGAAGCAACTCCCGACGCACCGAAGACCCGAGAAAATAATATTTTCAAGTTGAAACTATGCCCATGCAAGGCCCGGATTTCAACAAAACCCCCCAGTTTCGTCAAAGAAAGTCATTTTTAGACAAGAAGTGCTGCCCAAATTATAATTTTATCATTCAGTTATTTAATGGTGAGTTCAATATAGGAACAATTGTATGTTATGTGTTATATGTTCAATGTGATTTCCTAAGTTATTATGGTTTTATACCATTGATCATGTAGAGCATGACTCGTATAACTTCTAGTATTGGTTTTGAGCCTTTATCCATGTAGAGCATGTCTCGTATTATTTTGGTATCAAATTTATGCCTTTGGCCATGTAGAGCATGTCTCGTATCACTTTTAGTATTAGCTTTGTGCATTTGTCCATGTAGAGCATGACTCGTATAACTTCTGGTATTGGCATAAGGCTATGTAGGGCTGAAAACCTGTATATTCTAGCAAAATGATAATCCGAAATTGTATTTTTTGTGCCACTTGGGCTGAAGTTTTATTGAAGTATATCAAGTTGAATTTGTTATGTCTCGTTAATTTTAAATCTTTGAATCAAATTATTGGTTGATTTGAAAAGCCTGTCATATCATACACAGTTTCCTTTATTATTCTTTGTCCTTCTTTTCTTCTGTCATATTGTTATATATATGGCATAACATTATATTGTAATTGTTATTGAACTCGGTAAGCACCGCCCGCTTATCCCTCTTAGTCTTTAATTATTGCAGGTGATAAGCATCCAGTATAGTTATGTAATGTTATAAGATGTAGAATAGTTAATAATATCACTTTTGTACATTGTGTAAATTCCTGGGAAGTTATGTAATATATAAAACTTTGTACGAATATTAATAGTTGGTTTGTATCTAGACGATTGTAAAATATATTATGAATATGCATGTAGAATGTTTGGAGTAATAATATTGTAAAGGTATTACAGAAGTAGGGGTTCTCTCATCATTTAATCCCAAAATTAATTCCAATTAATTTCTGACTGAATATTAATTAAATATTATTTTTTTTAATTAATATATTATTATGTTAACAAATTATTTATTTTAATTTATTAATCAAATAATAAATCAACATCTTTCTCCAAAATCATCATGTCTACTTACTAGTTTTGAGGGCAACCCAAAAGGATTGTGGTACTATCAATTTAAGTATATACCAATTATAGTTATTAGGCTTAAATACCTAATCCATCATATGATTTATAAAAAACAACCATAATAAACTCACAAAGTTTCAACCAAAAGCCGATGAAGCAATCTTTTTGGGATCCTCAGCAAAATCCAAAGCCTAAAGATTTCTGAATCGTCAAACTCGTGTACTTGAAGAAAGGTTTGATGTCACTTTTGATGATAATTTTTGTTCGGAACTTTGGTCCAACTCATGTTACAACTCTCATCATGGAGTCTGATGCTCCACCTCTTGGGTCTCTGAATTCCCAAATGATCCATGAAGTTGACTATGAATGCCTGTTTGGACCATTAGAAATTGATATTGACTCGGAATCTCGATGAAGATCATCCTCATCAACTAAAGCTCTGATTTCTCAAAATGTATCTGGCCCGACACCTACCTTTCCTCCATTTGATTCTGATCCATTTCAACCTTATCAAGCTGAGGGAGAGAATAGTCATCTAACCCTTGAATCAAATGTTGTTGGATTTCAAGATACAATAGATCAATTCGCTGAATTTGATCCCATTCCAAACAACAATGAAGACGATGTTAACTTCTTTGACTTTCGAACGATGATGATGTCGACATATCCAATTCAGAAGTTCAGGGGGGGCATCATCCTCAAATTCAAACTGTATTAGGGGAGCAGCACAACCCTATTGTTGATATTGGATCATCCGTTGCACAAGAACTTTCGAGATTACACATCTGGACAAAAGATCAACCTCCAAATCAAGTCATTAGAAATCTCAATGCTAGTGTTCAAACTCATTCTGCTTTTAACATCCAAAATGAGTTTCATTTATCGACATTCATATTAATGGTTAAAACAAAATCCATCAAGGAAGCTTTAGAACATGTTGATTGGATTACAGCCATGCAAAAAGAATTAGCAGAATTTGACAGAAATCAAGTGTGGACTCTTATCCCTCCTCTTCAGGATCACCCTATTGTTAGCGCAAGATGGGTCCTCCGAAACAAGCTCGATGATGTCGGAGTTTTAATTAGAAACAAAGCAAGATTGGCACCCAAAGGATTTACTCAGATTGAAGGAATTGATTATGATGATACTTTTGCTCTTGTTGCTCGTATTGAAGCCATTCAAATTTCTGATAACAAAAATCAATGCGCGGACAAGGTTTAAAAAATCAAACCTTGAGTTAATATTTAAGATCAATATCTTCTTCTAACTAGTTGGTCCAGTCAAGTCTGGTAAACCAGTCGAGACTTGAATATTAATAATCATTAAAGTATTCAATTAATAAATGAAGTAAGATTGAGTATGATCAATGTAAAGACAATTTAAAACAAGTAGAATGTAAATAAAAGAATTTTGACTTGCAAGATATATTGATGTGAAAAAGAATAGATTGATTGCTTACTATTCATGGTATGTGACTTATGAAACATCTAGTCCTTATATAGGAAAGGAGAGACATAGTACAAACCGATAACAAATTCTATGGACTGGTTACAACTAAGTGTTTGACAATCTGACACTTAAAATATTCACATAATTTTGTCGTAAGAACTGTTACATCAACAAAAAGACAAAAAGCACTAAATGCTTGTACAGACTCTAGCTTCTGAATATCTTCACCTTGGATTCAAAATAACTTCAGAACTCTTGACATCTCAGACACAAGTTGACTTCAAATCTTGATTAGTTCGGATTGCTAAAGGTTCACTTCTTATGCATTAACAATCTCCCCCTAAGTAAACATAGCAATCAGTCAACTTAGTTAGCATCTTCACATATGAAAAGGTAAGCATCGTAGAGCCAGCTTCGGACTTCTAAATACCATTTGAGATGATTGATGAAATTATTCTTCACATGCTCAGGAGCATCTCTCTTAGCATCATTGGAGATGAACTTTTGCAGAATGGTTGAAGGAACGGGATTCTTATTATAGACTGGGAAAAATTCTTTTATGTTGGTCTTCTTTCTCAGATACACATATCTGAGCTCAAGTTCTTCAATCGGACCTTCTACCATGATTTGAGCTTTAGACAATTTATAATTTATCCTCACTAACACATTTTTAGTTTTGAACAAGTGTGCGAACTCAATGTCAGATCTGTAGAATTCAGCTACATAGTCCTTCAACAAGTTCATTGCAACACTATAAGCTAGGATGCTTAGTTGATCTGATTGATGATTTCGGAAATGAGCAACGATTGTGATAATATTATTAGGGTTGATAGATAGAAAATCTGCATCCGTGATAGTGATAGTGGCTTCTTTTTTCCGAGATATGTGATATCTGTACATATTACGATTTAGGTCGAATTTTCTTTGAACCTTATTTCTGAAACCAGCAATCTTTGTGATCCGCTCCTGAGACCACACGTCTTTTTGACGACGTGCGTTAACAAAATTGAATTTTTTCAACCTCTCTCGCTCAGTTTTGATGATAGTCGATGAACCATCATCTGGAGAAGAGGAGCAAACTTGATGTATTATTTTCTGAATGGAGAGATTAGAAAATCGATATGGTCGGAGTCTTGAGTAGGAAGATTGATGTAAGTGAAGGGCACTATATCTTGATCATGAATGATCCTTTCTCAGAAGAGTGGGTATATATGCATTATATTAATATTATCTTTTAACGCTTGAATCCTGATACTTTCTTCAAGTGCTTGATTTATCTGCTCTTGGGACTAGCCTTCGGATTTTCTGAAGGTCCTTTTGGGGATGCTTGGTTCAGAGGCAACTTTCTTCCCTTTGTCTTGTGGAGGTTTGTTTAATTCAACGATGACTTGTACCATTTCTAAAATATTAAACTCTAGAGGAGGAGTGATCAGGGGCTCTTTTGGGATCTCATCTGGTTTTCAAGTAGGAGCACCTTCATCAATTGTGATGATTCTCGGAGATGGGATTGCAGGCAGCATTGATTGTGTAGTTCGGAAGGAATCAACATTGAGCTTTATCTTTATTTTAGCCATTTCATGGCTTCTTTGGAGCACATATACCAAGGATGATGGCCAAGTAAAATCAGACCATATCCTTCTTTCTTCTTCAGAAAGAACCTTCGTTGGATATTTCCTAGGTGCTTGTAGTCCTACAACAATGCTCTTGATTTGGTTGTCATCTTTTTCTTCTTCATCAACATCGGTAGGAGGGTCCATGGATTTAACATGGATCAAGTCTTCATTATTAGATTTATCTCATAGAGTGAATTCTAAGGCAGGTTTCCATTGGACTGTATGACCCCAGTGACTAGGTCCTTCTCCCCCTCTTGCTTCGGAAGGCCCAACATCTGAGGCAAGTCTGGAAAATGCTTGAACTTCTAATAATCTATCAAATACTCTCAGAAAACTCATGTTGATTTGTTTAGAGATGGCATCGTATGCTTCATCAATGGGGGCTTCGTCTTTGAGGTGATCGAAGTGAGTGCCCAAGATTGAGAGCATTTCATCGAGCTTGTTGTTCAAAACATCGACATTGTTCCAACAAGCTTGGAGCAGTTTGATCAAGACCTATTTCATGACTAAGTTTAATTCATCCTTCTTATTTATCTCCTTCTCCAACCATTGGATCTGTTTTTCATGTCACACATGAGTTTGATTGATTAACTCATTGGTTGCGTTGATCATGTTTTCATGGATCTTCAGCATGGTAGTGGTGGTGTTGATGTGGTGATCAAGGCAATCATTATACTTCTATTCGACTTCCTCCAAGGTGTGCTTGAATCTAAGAGAGATGAGTTGATCCAATTCATTTTATCTTTCGACTTCTGAGGGACCAACTTGTTTAATCTTGGAAAGAGATTAAAGAATAACATCGATTTTGGAATCGATATTGTAGGCTTTTTTATCAAGCTTTGAAACGAGTTGAGCCATAGAGTTATCAAGAGAGTCTACCTTTGAGAAAGCACTTGCTACATTGTCTCAAAGTTCCAGGAGGGCAAACAATTCGGTGATCTTCTCATCCGAGGAGCTGGTGTCCGAGGTGGAACTCTCAGACTTATCATCATTATTATCACCACCTTTGTCTTCATGTGGTTTGGAAGGAGATGTATTTTTCGTTGTTTGATTACCCTGAGGGGGGTTTGTTTCTGTTTCATTTCCTTGAGTCGCTTGGAATTTGTCATCAATCTGAATCTCCTCGTCTTCATGTTGCGAGGAGGATGAAGAAAGGTGATAGTCATAAACCGGCTTAGAAAAAGATGGAGCTTGCAAGGATTTGTAAGTTGAGAATATGGGAAGGGCACCAATGGAAGAACTATCGTCATCGAACATAAATTATGTAGAGTGTTCTTCATCAGAACAAGGCTTCTAAGGGGAATCCTCCAAAACGATAGTTGAATCGTGAGCTTCTCATGTGGTAGTGGTCTACGCTAGATCCAAAGTGGTAAACTCTTGGTATGTTCCTACATCAGTTGGAGCAGTGAATAGAAAGTTGCTCTGAATGGCCCTACTATGCATTGATAAAAAAGTGGCGGCCACCTCCAAGCAAGAAAAAGGGTTAACAACAAAAGGAAATTCTTGAACAAGAAGAAGAACCAGCTGGCCTAGGATTCCACCAAGAAACAACAAATAGTGGCAGTTCGCACTGCCACTACCCCCTCCGCTCCAACACCTCTAAGGCGGTATGTTGGAACCCTCCTCAAATGTAATAAGTGCATCTTTCACCACACTGGCCCTTGTCAAGAGATGCACTACAACAATTTCAGCAAGAAAGGGCATAATGCCTGCTTCTGCAGGGATCCAGCCCAACAAGCCACCCCGGCCACCAATGTTGGGGCAAGCCAAGCCTGCTACGACTATCAGGAGATCGGACACTACAAAAGAGAATGCCCAAAAGCAAGAAACACTAATGTCGGTGGTGTTGGAAGGTTCTTGGCATTGGGGTATGGGGAAGCAATGGAAGATCCCATGCTGGTTATTAGTACGTTTCTCCTTAATAAATCATATGCATGCATATTATTCGATAGTGGAGCGGAGAGGAGTTTCTTTAGACACCAATTCAAACAATTACTAAAACAAAATCCCTAATCACTAAAATATACATATGTCATAGAAATGACAAATGGAAAGGTAGAGAGCACTAACGATATATATACGAGGTGTACCCTCACTCGAGATAACCATTCATTCAAAATCGATCTCATGCATGTTTCAATAAAAAGCTTCGACATCATCATAGGCATGGATCGGTTAAGCTCTAATCATGCCGACATTCTATTTTACGAAAGGGCCGTTCGCCTTAATCTGCCAACTGGCGAAACTCTTGTCATTTATGGCAACAAACCTAGTACGAACCTACAAATCATCAATTGTGTCAAAGCCCAAAAGTATCTCCGCAAGGGATACCACGCCTACTTAGCCCACATAGTGGATAAGAAGAAAAAGGTGAAAGACATCGAGGACATTCCAGAGGTCTGTAATTTCTCTGACGTGTTTCTAGAAGACCGTCCTGGAGTTCCACCCACACGACATGTCAAATTTCGAATCGACCTAATCCCTAGGGCCACCCTCGTAGCCAAAGCGTCATACCGCCAAGTGCCAGCCTAGATCAAGAATTATCCATCCAACTGAATGACTTTCTAAGCAAATGGTTCATCATACCGAGCTTCTTGCCTTAGGGAGCACTGGTTATGTTCGTGAAAAAGAAGGATGGATCATTCCGCATGTGTATCGACTATCGCGAACTGAATAAGCTTATCATAAAAAACCAATACCCTCTACCTCGAATCGACGACCTATTTGACCAACTCCAAGGAGCAACTTATTTATCAAACGTTGATATGAGGTCAGGATACCATCAACTACGGGTCCAGGAGGAGGATGTTCCTAAAACGACATTTATAACCCGGTACGGTTACTAAGAGTTCGTGGTGATGCCCTTCGGATTAACAAATGCACCTGCGGTGTTCATGGATCTAATGAATCGGGTGTGTTGGCCTTACTTAGAAAAGTTCGTGATTGTCTTCATAGACAACATTCTGGTCTATTCAAGGAGAAAGGAAGAGCACATGCAACACCTACGACAAGTATTAGAGACGTTGAGGGCAGAGAAATTGTATGCAAAATTCTCAAAGTACAAATTTTGGGTCCGAGAAGTGGTTTTTCTCGGTCATGTGGTTAGCGAGGAAGGGATACATGTGGATCCTTCCAAAATCAAGGCGATCGAAAATTGGTCGGCACCAAGGACGCCAACAGAAATCTGTCAATTCTTAGGCCTCACTAGCTACCATAGGAGGTTCATCCAAAACTTCTCCAAAATCGCCAACCCACTTACCACCTTGACTCAAAAGGGTGTAACCTTCAACTGGGGAGAAAAGAAAGAAACCACGTTTCAAATGCTAAAACATGCCCTGTGCAGCGCTCCGATTTTATCCCTACCAGAAAGAACAAAAGACTTTGTGGTCTACTGTGACACATCGAACCAGGGTCTTGGATGTGTGTTAATTGCCTACCCCTCAAAATAGCTAAAAACGCACGAGGTCAACTACGCCACACATGACCTTGAGCTGGGAGCAATAGCATTCGCCTTAAACATCTGAAGGCACTACCTCTACTGAAAAACTTTACTATCTTCACCGATCCTAAAAGCCTTCAGCACATCCTCAATCAAAAGGAGCTCAACATGATGCAGAGGCGATGGGTAGAACTATTGAATGATTATGAATGTGAAATTCGTTATCATCTAGGAAAAGCCAATGTATTAGTTGATGCCCTGAGCTGAAAGGTATACTCAGGCCGTTGAGTAAAGTCATTAACTATGACAATCCATTCACACATGTCCACACAGATAAAAGAGGCTCAGTTGGAAGCCCTCAAATCAGAGAATGGGACAGGTGAAGCCTTAAGAGAGATGGATAAGAACCTAGAAATCAAGGGTGAAGGAATTCACTATCTCATGAATCGGTTTTGGACACCCAAGTATGGTATATTTAGAGACGTCTTCATGAACGAAACACAAAAAACTCGATACTATGTACATCCCGGTTCACACAAGATGTATATGGACCTTATGAAACTTTATTGGTGGCCGAACATAAAATCCAAAATTGCTACCTTTGTGAGAAAGTGTCTGACTAGCGTCAAGGTCAAGATAGAATACCAAACGCACTCCAGTTTGTTGCAACAACCAGAGATACCCGAGTGGAAGTGGGAGCGGATCATAATGGATTTCATAACCATTTGGGTGATCGTTGACCAAATCCGCACACTTCCTACCAATAAACGAAACCAACCAAATGAAAAATCTGACCAGGACATACATTAAGGAGATCGTGCGACTGCATTGTGTGCCAATATCCATTATCTCTGATAGGGATAGTCGATTTACCTCGTGGTTCTGGCAGACACTCCAGAAATCCTTGGGAACTAGGCTGGACATGAGTACAGCCAACCACCCACAAACCGATGGGTAGAGTGAGAGAGCTATACAAACACTAGAAGACATGTTAAAGGCTTGTACAATAGATTTTGTTAAATCTTGGGACACCCATTTACCCTTTATCGAATTCTCATACAATAACAACTATCACACTAGCATCAAGGTTGCCCCATTTGAAGCCCTCTATGGACACAAGTGCAGATCACTGTTGTGCTGGGCTGAAGAGGGTAACACACAACTATCTAAGGGTTAAGTCCCTAACAACACTCTCACTGGCCCGGAGATCATAAGAGAAACCACCGATAAGATTGTCCAAATACGAGAATGGTTAAAGGCTTCTAGAGACAGACAAAAGAGTTATGCGGATAATAGACGAAAGCCTTTGGAATTCCAGGTTGAAGACCGGGTGCTGTTAAAGGTCTCACCTTGGAAAGGTTTGATATGTTTTGGAAAACATGGGAAACTAAATCCAAGGTATATCGGGTCGTTCGAGATTCTCGCAAGGATTGGCCAGGTAGCATACAAAGTCCGATTACCGCAAGAGCTAAATAACGCACATCCTACCTTCCATGTGTCTCACTTAAGGAAGTGTCTATTTGATGAGACTCTTGTGATCCCTCTCAACGAAATCGAAATCAACGAGAGTCTCCACTTCGTAGAAGAACCGGTAGAAATCATGGACCGGGAGATCAAAAGAACGAAACACAGTCGTCTTCCCGTTATGAAGGTCCGATGGAACGGTAAACGAGGGCCCGAGTTCACATGGGAACGTGAAGATCAGATGAATCAAAAATACCCACATCTATTCCCCAACCCTTGAAGTCCCAGTTGAAGCTCTATTTTCGGGATGAAATTCCCTATAATGAGGGGATGATGTGACAACCATCAATTTCTGGTCAAGTCAAAGTCAAACCAAGTTAACGAGTCAAACTGGTAAACTTAACTAGTGATTGTTTGTTAGGGCTTACACTATGTTTACTATTGTACAACTCTCTATCAAAATACAAAGTGTCACTCAGAAGTTTCCAATGTTCAGAAATTCTAAACCCTAACCAGGGTGAGTGATGTAACAACTCTAGAAAGCACTATTATGTACCTTCGGGGGCATAAAACACTTATAACGAGGCATAGTGCGGTTTACAAACCTTGAATTGTGGGGCCAAACACTAACAAAGGATAAAAACAAAGTATCTCTCAGTCTCTCCAACTCTATCTCTATCTCTCCAAAATCTCTCTCAACATCTCTCTCAAAACTCTTAGTAATAAAAAAAACACAGTTTTTAATGTTTATGCGAACATCCATACCATCCAGAGCCTTCCCTTGGTCGAAAGCAACTTAAAACGGAAGAAGGAAGTCAAAAAGAGGCCTTAGGGTTTGCAGTTCACTATTTGTTGGATTAATGTCCAAGTCCATAACTATAATTGATAAGACATGACCCGACCCGGCATGGTCCATTTGGATTGCATGGCATCGGGACAATTGGATAGACAAGATGAGGAAAAAGGATACTAGTGATTTATATTAATATATTATAAGTTCTAATATATTAATATATAATCATATTATTTAATTAGTATGGATCAAGAATTAATTTATAATTAATTAAGTGATCAAAAGGAACCAATTAAATATGGACTCTTAGATATATATGTGTGATGGGCCAAGTTCATTTAGGTTAGGCTAAGCTTTCATGGATAGTACATGGAGTGTTTAACCCATGGATCATATGAAATTAAGGTTCATGTGTATAACCCTAATCTCCACACTAAATAAAGATGTCCATGGTTGGTGAAATGGGCACTAGTGTGTGTACACAAAAGGGCAAGGCTGATTTCACTAGAGAGAACCGAAGTATCCTTATTCTCAAGGTTATTCCAAGTGTTCATGGTGTTGTATGAACCATTTGAGGTGTCATACTTGGGGTACTAGGCACTCAAGCTTCATGCAGACAAGCTACATCGACAAGGTATGTATTCTAACTTGTTATATTACCCGAGTATCAAAAGAATGTATACCATATAGGATAATACTTTGGAATATTCATATTTGCATGTATAATAGAGAAAACATAGATCCAAGGTATTTAGGGTTGCATGTACACTTAGGAGTGTTAAAATGCTCAAAACCCAATAGTGGAATCAGAGTCATGGGTTGTTTTCTGTTATGTTGATGCAAATGTTTTATTTTCAAAGTTGAAAAAAAAGGAAAAAAAACATGACGTTTATCAAATTTTAAGATAATTACTTGTTTTTTTTTTTTTTTGAAAAACTAAATTATTTGTAAAATTTGAATCATTTGCTATATGAGTTGAATTAGGTCAAATTGAGTAAAAGATAAAATGATATGATTATTTTATTAGTTTTAAAAGTTTGATCTAAAGAGTGTTTTCTTAGAAACCACCATAAGTTATGGATATGAAAAGGTTTTAAAAAAAATTGATTAAAAGTTTTTATGGAGTTACAAAATTTGGTGTTAATGTTTTAAAATAATTCCCTAACTTATTCTTAAGTTATGGAACATGAAAAGTTTCATCATAAAACAACCATTTAACTCCACAAGTCATGGATTACCAAAAGTTTTTATGTTTCCTTGATTTATGAGTTAGTTTAGATTAATGGAAAAAAAATTGTGTTTTAGTTGGTTTCAATCCTAACTAATCTAGAGGTAGTTTATAAAATGTGTTTTTGTAACTTGTCCTCAAGATATATAAAAGGTTACATTTATGAATCTTAAAACTCATAAAAGTGTTATAGGTTACATAAAAAATGAAGAGTCTTTTTCATAAAATAGTATTATGACTCCATAATGTGTCCTCAAGTTATCAAAGAATAAGAGGTTACATAAAAAATGAAGAGTCTTCATTTTAATGAACCATTAAATTCATAAGTTATGAAATTAAAAGTTTCGAATAGTTTCAAAAACTTGTGCTCAAGTTTTGGAATTTGTAAAGTTTTTCCATTAATACTTTAATTCCAAGTTAAGCCCTTAGAATTTTAAAACTTAAAATTCAATCCTTATACTTTATAATATTATAAATTAATAATATATATATATATATATATATATATATATATATATATATATATATATATATATATATATATATATATGTATGTATGTATAAGAGCTAGTTGTCTTACCATTAGTAGGCCTCAATCATGAAGCCGGTCTATAAGGGGGTATAAGGTTATTGCCTATAAAATAGCAGTTTAATAGGTGTCCACTCGCACCGACTGTTTCCTTGACCGGTGGAGGGTCGTTAGCCGAACGGGTAGGATAATGACTATAATTCTCCCTTCATTAAAAGTATTAATGATAAATATAAAGTAACGAAATATTTTTTATAACTCCCAATCTTAGTTATTTTAGGAAAATGTGAATAAGGTGCTAATCCATGAAATTACACTTTGCACTTTGCTTAAGTCGGTTAGTGGAGCATGTGTGGTTAATCGGCACACTAACTTGTATTTAACAAGGTAGGCAAAGGTTAACCAAATGTTTATCATAGTATCAATGGAGTGTGTGTGGTTAACCGACACATCGATTGAGGGGTAAACACTTAAGAGTACCAAGTAATTTGCATGGTTACTTCACACCTTGTTTTGTGATCCTCGGCATCCCAGTCATAAAACCTGAAGGGCGCACTCCGGATTGAAACATGCCATTGAACAGTTCAATGAATCTCAAAAGATCTAGGAGTCTCAAATCCAAGTAAAACCTAATTAAATGATTGAGTAAATTACACAAATGGTCCCTATGGTTTAGGTTAATTTGCACGTTTGGTCCCTAATTTATTTTTTTAACTTGGAAGGTCCCTATTGTTTGTTTTTGTTACACGCTTGGTCCCTATCTTACCTAAAAAGACTATTTTTCCCTTGATTTGTTAATTTATTTAAATAAACACACTCTCAACCCCACTCCCCTCACCTTACCCTACCTATCCCATCATTTTTTCATGTTCAAATAATAGTCTTTTTAGGTAAGACAGGGACCAAGCGTGTAACAAAAACAAATAGAAGGGACCAAACGCGTAACAAAAAAAAACAGTAGAGACCTTCCGAGTTAAAAAGTAAGTTAGGGACCAAAGATGCAAATTACTCCAAACCATAGGGACCATTCGTGTAATTTACTCTAAATTATTTTGTTTTCTTGGTAGAAATTGGTGAATTGTCATTCACATACCTTCAAATATTCTATAGCTTGGATTACAACATCCCTCTTCCAAGTTATAAAAATATTGTGTTGGGTCCTAGCCTTAATATTTCATACTGGGTGTTATATTAAGGACTTTAAATCAACTATCTTGAATATCTCCTAAAAGATATCTAATTCATACATCTATGATCTTCCCAAATCTATTAGAACTTTACTTGCTCCATCTCCTCCAATTATTCTCTTTAACCCACAAGTTCAAGGTCACTCAATCCTTATTGGCAAGCAAGGTATATATGTGCTCACATCTTGGAGATGAAGTCACATATTAACAATCCGGGAGTGTTGGCTGTCAAAGTCTTAAGAAAGTTGGATGTTCATTCACTTTCTAAGTCACATGGTGAGGTACCTTTGGGACTACTATGCAATAGACTATGACATGACCCTTAATTATCTTATCTATTTTCTTGGTACTGCTAAATCAGCAATGATTTGGAGCTTTGGTAAAGCAAATTTGATTAGTAGATCAACATTCCAAACCTTCAATGGACATTGACAATGGTTGCATTGGATACCCACTAAAAGCCTTCTCTTCCCAATGAAAGGGATTGGCCATAGTCAACTCGGTTGACCAAATGGTAAAGAGAAAAGCTAAGTTTGAAACTGTCCCGTGTACCATTCCCAAAGGGTCTATATGGTTCTATTACTAAAAAGGAAAGGGCATTGGTTGCGAAGCTGCCAAATTTACCTGAAAGGTCATAAGGCTGGTAAAGTCAATAAGTTTGTCTTTACTTCAGGTAAAGTCCACTATCTAACTCGATGAATTTTCTATTATAAGATTCTTATTACATGATGTGACTTAGGAGTTATGATAGATTGCTAGGAAACATGTAATAGTATAGTTTTCATTTAAAGTTGCATTGTAAGGAAAAGTTTTTCCGCATTTGATAAATAAATAAAAGCTTGTTTTACTTTATTTTATATCTCCTTGCAATGGCATTTATGAAAACTTGATGTTTGTATGTTTCTAGCAATATTGAAAATATGAATTAGATTCTTTCTTTTATGGTAGTGTCAAAATTTACCAAATAAGGAAAGCTCCTCATCACCCAAGTTTTCAGTTGGATAGAAATTTGGAATCATACAAGTTGTACAATATGATGAATGAGAACTTTCAGCTTTGGAAAATTAAGACTAGTTCCTTGTTCACATGTATATGTGAGTCAAGTGAAGGACTAATGGATCAAGTACATATTATTGTACACTAGTCAAAGTCCACCACAAAAGATCGATAAGACTATTCGTCATGATTTACTAAAGTTTAGTAAATATGGTAATACTTACCAGTTTAAGTATAATTCTGAAACATTGGAAAATTTTCAATGTATGACAGAACGAATGAGAAGAATCACATTAGGCATAAAGGATAAAAGTTTCTCAAATCTGAAAAGATGGGAGAGTACTTTAGTATCATGTTATATGATCATCTTGATGATTAAGAGACCTTATCACAATTTATCCTCTAAGTGCATTCTGATAGCTAAGAAGAGGAGCTATGAATTGTTGAAGTGGCCAAATCAAGAAGATGATTCATACCTTATTCCAGAAAACAAATGTTAGAGTCATACTCCAAGATTGTAACTTGAGTGACATATCTTAAAGGAAGGTTTCTTAACACTAGTCAAATGTAAGAGTAAAAGTATCCTACTCTTGTACATTTGAAATTGGTAAGTTGTGATGTTTTGAATAAAACAAAGACTAACTAAGACCAATTGTGTGAAGTGTTTGTCTTGATAAAGAATCCAAACTATCTCTTGAATATTTGGCAAGATAGTCTTATATTTCAAAAGGATAGTGGGAGTCTTAATGATCCTGGAAGAATTTCAAGATATAATCAAGAATAAAAACCTGCAGTTTAACACTAGCACACGACGTGAGGTTTATAACCTATCGCGTTGACATATTTCAATTTTTGTGCACATTCCAGTTAAAGTTAGCTTTGCATATGAGTTCTTAGACTTCTCAATTGGTTGCATAACAACTTGGAAGCAATGGCAGACCCTTGAGCTTCCAGGTGGCAAGAAAATAAGATTGAGTTCAGTCCATATAAGTTTGGATTTGTCATTATCCTTGTCTTGTGACTATGGTTTTGACAATTCACATGGATAAGAACACATACACCCTAAAATCTAAGGGTTATAAGGTTTCTCTCCAATTCATGAAAATGATGGTGAGGAAATACTTCCACCAAGTAGATTTGAAGTAGATAGCAAAGATCTAAACAATTAAGACTATGATTACGACATCTCTTTTCATAGTTCTAAAAATTTTTAGACACACTTGTGAGCTATCTAAGATAAGGTGTAAACTCTTATCAAGTCAATCTCGTCTCAGAAATCTGAACTTTGGTAAGAAAGTATGTAAAGTATTGACTTCTAGAAGTCCAACTGATTTCTAAGTACATGTCAAAGCTAGTAGGAGCATAAGTGTTATGCTAATAATCATCATGTTAGTGGGAGCATGATAATTATGATAAAGGTCTAAAGTTATCAATGTTAATTATAGAAAACAAAAGTTTCAATTCGTGGAGTTGCGGGGGTTGAAAAGTTGTTTTGCTATAATTAAGGGAGAGGAAATTATACTTCATTTCAATTCTAAAAGCTTAGATTGAGATTTTAATCATCTTTAGTCAAGAATATATATATATATATATATATATATATATATATATATATATATATATATATATATATATATATGAATTTTATGTTGGTTTGGTTCAACTTAAGAAAAATCTATATATTGTGTTCTTAAAATTCGATTATAATTACGGCATACCTCTTCAAAGTCAAATTTTGAGAACATGGCAAATAAAAAATATTGTAGCAAAAGAGTGGTCTAGAATCATGTCTTTATGTGAGACATCATGAATCATTTCCCATTTGCTTTGGGTACAGGATCGATTGCATGTGCTATAATATTTGTCCTTTCTAAATTTTCCAAATGCATGGGGCATTAAGAGGGAAAAGGTCTAGAATTGGATATGACTAAAATGATTAAGCAATTGTCAAGGATAATCTAAGGTTTACCAAAGATTGGTTGCTCAGGGACAGTTGGAACTATAGTGTAAATTTTTGGAGAGGCCCATATTGACATATTCTGAAAAGAGGCAACTCTTGTTCAGAAGTGATAGTCAAAATGGGAATGTTTCATAGGTAGAAGTTATTTAATCTATGTAAGATTAGAAAAACTTAATGCAAGAAGGATGTTTCCCATGGAATTGATCTCCATCGGAATACTCTGTAATGTCTTTGGACAAGTTTTTCTGACTTTGTACATAGTCGTTACAAGAGGATATGTGCATATAAGTTTAAAATCTAACAGATTTCGATAAATGATAGGAATTTTGAATTCCTACATTTTCGATAAGGATTTGGGAGTGTGAAATTAGAATCATTGAAAATATGTTCAATTGGTTTATTTCACAAAGTATGGATCATAGACAAACATAAAGTGCATACTTAGTGTATGGCAAAACTATTGTTTAGAAAAACGTAGTGTACATGCTTGGAGCATGGGACAACTACTGTTTTAATTCAATTATAAATTTGATAAAACCGAAACAGTGAATAATGAGTAATCAGTATGGTGATAAATAAAAGGTGTTTTATTTATTTTAATAGGTTTTGATACCATATCAGATTCAATTATTCTTGTGTTTCATTTGGCATGGTTTGACTTCCAGAATAAACTAGGTCATTCTTCCTGAAAGACTAAGTTATTCAACCCATCCACAGTCGGTCATATGTTGAAAGTAGATATGAATCAAGACTGCCATGGTTTGGCTTGTAGAGGTCTAAGTTGTTGGACAAAGTGGTGCTACAACACTCATAAGTGCTCATAAGTTCTAAGTATTGAATTCAACCCACGCTCATTGGAATCACTTCTTGGATTTTATCAGGAGTGATCATAAGACGATAATAGCTTATATTCTTCAAACATAGAGATATGAGTTGTTACTATAAGTTGGTTATACATTGATTGCACGAAAACACATTGGTAACTCGATGTTATAAAACGTTCCTTTGTGTATGATTCAACAAGTAGTAGAACAAGCCATATGAGTTGAAGTTTATCCATTCCTTTTACCTTTGGGATAAAAGCGATATCTGTGGGGCCCTAGACGATTTAATGATGATACATATGAGTGCTTGGCCAAGCCAGCACTGATTTGATCTGTTCAATCAGTCAGTCGTCATAAATCGGAAAATTGGGAAACAACAAATTGAAAGAGAGAATGATTTTAATCCATGTATCAGTCCATTTGATATCCAGAATGGAGGAATATATGATCCCTTATCTAATGGACAAGTCATTGACAAGATCAGAATTCAGTTAACACATCATCGTTCAACAGAAGCTTTTGAGAGCTACGATTGCTATTCGGGTTTTGAAGTCATACTCAATAATAGTTTTAGACTTATCCAAGTGGGAGACTGTTGATTTAATGTCTAAGTCCATAACTATAATTGATAAGACTTGACCCGACCCGACATAGTCCATTTGCGTTGCATGGCATCGGGACAATTGGATAGACAAGATGAGGAAAAAGGATACTAGTGATTTATATTAATATATTATAAGTTCTAATATATTAATATATAATCATATTATTTAATTAGTATGGATCAAGAATTAATTTATAATTGATTAAGTGATCAAAAGGAACTAATTAAATATGGAGTCTTAGATCAATATGTGTGATGGGCCATGTTCATTTAGGTTGGGCTAAGCCTTCATGGATAGTCCATGGAGTGTTTAACCTATGGATCATATGAAATGAAGGGTCATGGGTTTAACCCTAATCTCCACACTATATAAAGATTTCCTTGGTTGGTGAAATGGGCATTAGTGTGTGTACACAAAAGGGCAAGGCCAATTTCACTAGAGATAACCAAAGTATCCTTAATCTCAAGGTTATTCCAAGTGTTCATGGTGTTGTGTGAACCATTTGAGGTGTCACACTTGAGGCAATAGGCACTCAAGCTTCATGAAGACAAGCTACATCAACAAGGTATGTATTCTAACTTGTTATATTACCCAAGTATCAAAAGATTGTAAGCTAGATAGGGTAATACCTTAGAATATTCATATTTGCATGTATAATAGAGAAAACATATATCCAAGGTATTTAGGGTTGCATGTACACTTAGGAGTGTTAAAATGCTCAAAACTCATCACTATTCACGTGCGAACCCTCGCAGATCCTTGCAAATCTCGCCTTTCGCACCCTAAAACCGACAATATTCTCATAAGGACTCTATCTCAAGCAAAAATGGGCACATTTGTACATTACCCGAGTCCACTCGCTTCTGGTCAGCATCGATGGCATCTACTCGACCAGTTTCGCACCGAACTCTCTTTCCCCGCGCGTCACCTTCGAAGATGAACCCTCTTTGACTGAACCCTCCTTTCACCTGCGAACCCTCTTGGACCAAACCCTCCTATCTCCTGCAAACCCTCTCGGACCGAAACTTCCCGTGTCACAAACCTTCTCGACTGTGAGCCTTCCCTTCGGAGGTTCGCATCCACATCTTGGTTTTCAACCATTTTCTCATTTTAAGCCCGTTTTTGATGATTTTAACGTGGTTATTTCCTCAAATTCGCATTTTCATCATTTTAAACCCTCCAAACTCGTATCTCATTCCCATTATGAAGATTTATTATCTATAAATCATATCTTTAGCTCAAGCTAACGATAAAGACTTGTTAACTTTTTCCCATAAAGTTATGACACAAAGACATCCCCACATCAACTTTATGTCACTATACACACTCTACCTAGTCAAATCATTGTCATTTCCAACTTTCCCCAATACTCCATCAGATTTCCTTAATCAAATCCACTCAAATAAATCTTTATTCTTCACATTTCCAAAATCTCAAATGCCTCCACCTAAAGCAAACTTATTTTCACTCTCTCTCGCTTCCTCTCTCTCGAACTCGAAATTGCCGGGAAGATCTCGAGTTTTCCCCCATTCTTGGTAAGTTCTTCATTTTACTCATAAATATTATACATTTCTTCATACAAATCATGGATCACTTACACAAATATCGTCATATTAGTTCTTAGGATCTTTAATCCTCAAGCATCCTTCAAGTGTTCTTGACTTGAAACCCCCATTCTTTAACCTCCCACCTCAGGGAATCACTCAATGTGATTTCATACCCCTATCTTTTCATATTTTATTCAAGTTTAAAAGGGGGAGAATAAAGTTACAACATTAAAATACATTTTAACTCAACCAACAACTTTCAACAGAAAAGTTATGGGATATTCACGCACTGTTTTGACCATCTTAAAATTAATATTTTTTCAAAAATGTTCAATATACAAATATTTTAGGTTTATACTTTTCTAATGACTACTTGCACACATTTATACGATTTTTCTACAATTTATGACGATTTTTACAAAACTGCGTATCATTTCATAAATGAATTCGGACCAGCCTGTGAATATGGTCATTTTCACACTGGTTAGAGACCACCAAAAATCATAATAAAAATTATGAACAACCTATACACATTTCCTGAACTCTCAGAGTTTACGGATTCAGTATTTGACTAACAGTAATTTTTCTGTGATTTTTCCAAGAACAATGATAGAAAGGTTAAAACTAGTAAAAACAGTTTACAATTTTATTAACACTTTGTAACATGTTGAGCAATGTGTATAACAATAAATTACTACGTGTTGAATGTATTTTATGTTAGTTTAATATCATGAAAAAAAACAGTCATTCATCATAAGGGTTTTCATTGACTACAAACATTTATGATAAACTATAAAAGGTATAGTTTATGATTCGTTACTCTATAATCTCACTATGAAAGGTTCCATTTACACTAAAAAATAATTTTCATTCATTACAAACATATATGATAAACTATAATAGGTATAGTTTATGGTACACTAACACTACGAACATACTAAGGAAGGTTCCATTTATACTTCAAAAAGGGTTTTCATTTACACTACACATAAACCCGTTGAATCAAAGTTTTGAGACACTACTTCATTGTATTATTTAAAGTATTGGTTAAAGTCTTGTATTATAACCATAATCTCATGTAAGGAGAGCATGATGCTTGTATATAGATCTATATTGGGACTAACAATCCCGCACCTTAGCTTCTTGCAGCAGCTAGACCGGCAGGTTTGGTGTGACAACCCGAAATTTCCATTCTATACAAACAGTATCACTTCAATAGAAGTTATAACCAGACTTTTCGTATAAGTTGGAGTAATTTAGGGTTTACACTTCAGTAAACATCATGAGAGTGTATGCACTGTAGTTTTGTGCAACACTGTTATTCCAACACTCGGATATATTAGAAATCAATTCCGGAATAAAATTATTTTCTGCCAAAATATTTCAGGACTATAAATAGTTTTCTGAACTAAATTAATTCATTATTCACATTTCCAACTAGAGAAAAGCCATTTTCTCTCTCACGGATCTTCGGGTTTTCATCCCAAATCGTGAGTCTACTTTCCTAGATGTGTTTTAATGCTTGTTATATGCTTAATAACATTGTTTACATGTCAAATATGTAAGATCCGGGAGTTTACCACCCAAGAACATTCTTGGGGAGTAAACTCCAAAACGAAGCCTAAAGGCTATCTAGTCCCGTTTCCTTGTTAGGTAGCTAGTTAAGGACATTGTGTAGAATAATTTGAGGCTAGAAATCAATCAAGAACACAAAGCTTTTGGACTTTACGGCCCAAGAGTTTCTTGGACCGTAAACACCAATTTCAAGGGGCTAAATGAGCCCTAAACACCCCTAAGGCTTTAAGACAATTACCCTCTAATACTTGTAGCTAATTTGGAGACTTAAACTCATCAAAATCATCCCTTAAAGGGAGTTTACGGCCAAGGAATATCTCTTGGGCCGTAAACCCCAAGTAAAGGCACAAAAGTGTGCCTAAAGTCCCCTTTAGCCTTAAACAAAAACCTAGAAGCTATCCTTTGTGTGCAAGAGGCTTAAAAGAATTAAAACAAACACCCCATAGTTCTTTAGGCCGTAAAATCCTTAAAGGAGCATTCTAGGGCCCTAAACTACCTAAGGGATTAATCTACCAATGCTAGGCTTATTCTAGAATTCATTTAGCACACTTAAACACCCAAAACCACCAAGACAAGAGTTCACGGCCGTAAACTCAAGGGTTTACGACCGTAAACTCCTTGTGTGGAGTTTATTGGGTGGTAAACTCTTATACAAGGTCCTTGGAAGCTTTTCAATCCTTTTGCCTTGTCCCATATCGACTTAGATGCAACCCTTAGGACCTATAACACTTATACAAAGTGTTTACATGTTCCTAAGTGTCCCAACTTATTTCATTAAGTTATTAATTGGCTAATTAGTTATATATATATATATATATATATATATATATATGTTCATTATATGATAACTAGGCTCGTGCGTGTGAACAAGTCTCCGTTTGCCACCTAGTACGGTACCCGATACTTCAATCCAATCCACTCACCACATGTGAGTTCATACCCCTTTAATTAACCTTTGAAATACTTTTAAATGTTTTAAATGCTTTTATGGGGGGGAATACAAGTTGAATACTTATAGTTATTACATCAATCACATGTGATTAATAACTAGACAACAAATGATTTTACTACTATTCAAACTGTTTATCAAAGATGTTTTACTTCCAACTATTTTACTTATCAAACACTTTTACTTAAACTTTGTTATGCTTATTATAAATTGCATGCCCGTATATGTATAATTATATAATCAATGTTTAAAACGCTTAGGAAGGCCGCACGCCCTATTTCCTTTTCCTCGATTTGGATGTGGTCTGGTGGGATATCGGGGAGCCGTCCGAAGGTCGTTTCAATATTAATTATATATCATGTGTATATATATGGTCATGAAAGTTATTCCATGTTAATACATACTAAATACATCATTTATAAGTTACCATCGGGGTAACACAGGATCATACACATACTATTGTTAGATCAACGAGTCAGTTCATTCATGAGTAAAACTATATACTATGAGAACATATACAACTATACTATGAGAACATATACAACTATACTATGAGTACATATACAAATATACTAGAAGGAGAACATATACAACTATACTATGAGAACATATACAACTATACTAGAAGGAGAACATATACAACTATACTATGAGAACATATACAACGATACTAGAACGAGTAACAATACATTACCTATACATATATACATTTACACAATACATCACAACTATACAGTTGTGATCCACTGTATCGGAGCATGCCTTAAATTTCATGGCCCGAGTTGTAGCCAGAATTCTCTTGGAGGGAGAGCGTGAGTTTGCGTATAGATCTATACTGGATTGACTATCCTACACCTTGCTGCTAGCTACAGCCGGACCTGCAGGTCTGCGGGTGCCAAACGTCGTATCATTTTACGACCTACATTTGTCGTTGTTTATCCAGTCGATAGCATGGTACAATTAATCACATGATACCTTAATATAAATCCGGTTTAAGGTAGTTAGTACAGCAGTAGTTCCTATAAACTCTTTCAAAATAACTTGTATTCTCAGGTCATCAGTAGACAGGTACCGAGACCAGCTTTTGAGAAGATGGAGCGCATCCAAGACTCATCTTATTATTTTGATTTACATTATTTTTGGTTTCTATAAGTGTACAGAACACGCTTGTATTAAAATTATATATTTAATGAAATGGATGATGTTGTTTGCTTATTTGCTGTTATACTGTGTTGTGATACTTTACATGACGTCCTCCACCCCAGAACGTTTCCGCCGTTCTTGGTTTTGGGGTGTGACAGATTGGTATCAGAGCATTGTTTATAGTGAATAAAGTATGTCAACCCATAAAAGATATACTAAACTATAAACCCATTTGGGATTAAAACACTCTGACCAAGAGTCTATACTTTAAATACTAAGATATTTAATTTAGTATACTAGTTTTCATTCATACAATGACAAGAACAAAAGTATTATGATTGTTAAATATCACAGGTAAGCTAGGGGATGTATGGTCAGTCCTGGGAATGGCATAGCCTGATCAACTATGCTGGTCCGAGGAGTGATTAGCATATTCCCTAGAATGGTTGTGATGTGTTAACAAGTCTAAAAACTTACCAACAATACCACAAGAAGATCAATAGAACCTAAACTTAAAATACTATAGGTGTATTTTGTACTTCTAGCTACACATATACTATATCCTTATACCTCTCTTTTCGCGTAGATTTACATGGCTGGATTCCATCACGGCGACCCGTACATTCCAAATGAAGGCAACGCAGGATGGGTCGAAGCAGAGTCCGATGATGAGCACCAAATTCCGTTGGATGATCATCAAGCTGAAGGCTTCTCGGATGGATTAGACTCTGAGCCCAAAGTCAACAACCTACCTCCAGTAGGTCAAGCCCCGAACAACAACCCTCGACCAGCTTTTCCAGGTCCCACTCCCTTGTGGGTAGATAACTAGAATCGCTGGAGTGACGAACAGGGTCAACCCTTACCATATATTGGGGACCGAAGTTTTTACAACGTCAACGAAAGTGGTTCTGCTGACCGAGCTCTGCCCGTCATTATCCGCAGAATAGCTCGTAATGTTGAGCAAGGTCGAGGAGCCATTGACCGGGTCGTGGAGATTGATGCCAACTCTGGTGTCAACACAGTCCGCATCCGCCGTCTCAAAGAAGACATGGAACGTACCCGGAGAACCAATGAAACCCTACAGCAACATCTGGTTGCCTCTCAAGCAGAAGTCATGGAACTTCGAGGTCGTCAAAGGGCTCATGAACGACACCTTCAAGAGGTGATCCGTCAAATGAGAGACCTCAGGGTTCTCCCGAGGAATACTCATCATCGTTAGATGATGTCTAGTACATCATTATCTTTTGGGTTAAGGATTAGCCTTTAACATCTGTGCTCTAAGTAGCACTTATCTGTAAAATATTCCTAACTTTCAGTACTCTAATTAGGAATCTAAGAACTATCAAACTTTCCGTATGGTATGATGTAAGACCTACTGTTAGGTTAATTTTCATTGAACTCGTTACATCAGTAATACCAACATTATTGACAACTACCTACTCTGTGGGAAGAATCTTTACACTTGTGTTTTCCTACAAGTCCTCCTTGTTATGATCTCAAACACTCATTCAATTGTTGGGCTATGGTTAGTTAGTCCATGTGTCACTCTCACCTTACTTACAAATTGATTCTTACCACTTTTCTCATCTTTATAAACTTATAGCTGAAAGATGCCTCCTCGCAAATCTCCCCGGAATAACCCTACACCTACACCGCCTCCTCCACCTCCGGTCATCGATACAGCAGCCCTAAATGTTGTTGTAGCTGCAGCAGTGGCAACTGCCATGGCACAGTATCACTCTAATGATGCCAGCAGAGGTGGAACCCCTGTAAACTCTATTCCGGTTGAAACCCCTGTGCGCTCGAGAGAGTGATCATACAAGGATTTCACCAACTGCAAGCTGAAGTCCTTTCATGGGACCGACAGAGTCATTGCTCTCTCGCGAAGGTTCGAGAAGACTGAATCAGTCTTCGAAATTTGTTCATGCCCTGCTGTGAGCAAAGTCAAATATGCCGCATGCACCTTTGAAGGAAAAGCCCTGACGTGGTGGAACGGCCACGTTAAAACTCTAACTCTCGTCGTAGCCAACGACATAGGCTGGGAAACGATAAAAGACCTCATGATTGAGGAATACTGCCCGAGGGGAGAGATCCAGAAACTAGAGCAGGAGCTTTGGAGCCTGACCATGAAGGCCACCAACATTGTTGCTTATACCGCCAGATTCAGCGAACTGGTGGCCCTCTGCCCTAATATGGTTCCCACTGAAGGGAAAAAGATCAAAAGGTACATATGGGGGCTAGTACCTCCGTATCAGGGGAACGTCCTATCATCAAACCACGCTACCTTCGACAGTGCCAAGCGACTGGCACAGCAACTCATTGACCATGGTGTCAAAACCCCTGCAACCACAACAACCCTAGCCATCCTAGAACCCTCCAAACCCACTGACACCAAGCGGAAGTTCTGGGATGACAAGAAGAAGCAGCGAGCTGCCAAAAAGCAGCGAATTGTGGCAGTACATGCCGCGGTAACCCCTGCTGCTGCTACTGCTCCGATGAAGCAGTATGCTGGAAGTTTGCCAAAGTGAAACAAATGCAACTTCCACCACAACGGCCCCTGGCGTGAAATGAAGTGCTCTAATTGCAATAGGAAAGGACACACCGTCCGTTTCTGTAAATTCCCAGCACAACCGATCACACAAGTCCCCGGCTCTGGCGCGAGCCCGACCTGCTGTGGATGTGGCGAAGCAAGCCACTTTAAGTAAGACTGCCCCAAGGCGAAGAATGTTGGAGGAGCAGGGAGGGTACTAGCTATAGGCCACGGGGAAGCAGTTTCTGACCCGACAGTGGTGACTGGTACGTTCCTCCTCGATAACTCCTATGCATGCATTCTGTTCGATAGTGGAGCGGAGCGAAGCTTCGTGAACCATAAATTTGCTCGCATGCTTAAACAACAACCACACGCACTTAAATAACAATTCATAGTAGAAATGGCTAATGGAAAAACAGAAAACACTAGTAGCATATACTTAGGATTTACCCTAACTCTAGATAACCATTCATTCCTAATCGACCTTATGCCGGTCTCGATTAAAAGCTTCGACGTTATCATTGGTATGGATTGGTTGAGTCTTCATCGTGCCGACATCATGTGCTTCGAGAAAGCAGTCTGCCTAAACCTCCCGTCTAACGAGACACTTATCGTCTACGGTGATAAACCCGGTGCGAGTCTTCGCATTATATCAAGTATTCAAGAACAAAAATATTTGCGCAAAGAATACCACGCATTCCTTGCTCACGTCGTCAACACGAGCCTTGAAACGAAAGAACTAAAGAACATTCCAGTAGTGAGAGACTTCCCCGACATTTTCCCAGAAGAGCTACCTGGATTACCTCCGCAACGACAGGTCGAGTTCAGAATCGACTTAGTCCCAGGAGCTACCCCAGTAGCAAAGTCGCCCTACCGCTTAGCACCAGCAGAGATGCAGGAATTATCTGGTCAACTTAACGAACTTCTCAGCAAGGGCTTCATAAGACCAAGCTTCTCACCTTGGGGAGCACCAGTCTTGTTCGTTAAGAAGAAAGACGGATCATTCCGTATGTGTATCGACTACAGAGAACTCAACAAACTGACGGTCAAAAATCGTTACCCTCTGCCTCGCATAGACGATCTATTTGACCAACTGCAAGGGGCGAGTTACTTCTCCAAAATTGATCTGAGATCCGGATATCACCAGTTACGAGTACTAGAGGATGATGTTCCAAAGACAGCCTTCCGAACTCGTTACGGACACTACGAGTTTGTGGTGATGCCATTCGGATTGACCAATGCGCCCGCAGTTTTCATGGACATGAACAAAGTATGTCGACCTTAGTTGGATCAGTTCATCATCGTTTTCATTAACGACATCCTGATCTACTCCCGAAGTAAGGAAGAGCATGGCGATCACCTGCGACAAGTTTTAGGAACTTTACGAACAGAGAAACTCTATGCAAAGTTCTCGAAATGTGAATTTTGGAATCGAAGAGTCGAATTCTTAGGACACGTGGTAAGCGAAGAGGGAATCCACGTGGACCCATCCAAAATTAAAGCCATTGAGAACTGGTCAGCACAGAAGGCGCCTACTGAAATTTGTTAGTTTCTAGGCCGCGCTGGCTACTACCGCAGATTCATTCAAAACTTCTCCCGAATAGCGAAACCTCTTACAACCCTGACCCAGAAAGGCGTGACTTTTGACTGGGAAGAGAAACAAGAGAGAGCGTTCCAAAAGTTCAAGCGAGCCTTGTGCACCGCACCAATACTATCTCTCCCCGAAGGGATAGAGGACCTCGTAGTCTATTGCGATGCATCGAACCAAGGGCTCGGGTGTGTTCTGATGCAGCGAGGTAAGGTCATTGCCTATGCCTCGAGACAGTTGAAGACAGACGAGGTTAACTACACGACCCACGATCTTGAATTGAGAGCAGTGGTGTTTGCTCTGAAGATCTGGAGACATTACTTGTATGGAACGAAAATCACTATCTTTACCGACCACAAGAGTGTACAACACATTTTCGATCAAAAGGAGCTCAACATGAGACAACGACGGTGGGTCGAGCTACTCAGTGATTATGAATGTGATATTCGTTATCATCCGGGTGAAGCCAACGTAGTAGCAGACGCCCTAAGTCGGAAGGAATATTATGGTCGTAGGGTCAAGTCATTGTCAATAACCATCCATTCACACTTGTCCAAACAAATTCAGGCGGCCCAACTTGAAGCCATGAAACCTGAAAATGTGACGAGTGAATCCCTCAGAGGAATGGACAAGAATTTAGAAGACAAGGGTGACGGATTATATTTCATGGACCGGATTTGGACACCAAAACACGGTGGTTTCCGAGACTTGGTAATGACCGAGGCGCACAACACTCGGTATTCCGTCCACCCAGGTTCAGATAAGATGTATATGGATCATAAAAAGCTATACTGGTGGCCTAATATGAAAGCATAGATTGCTACCTTCATGAGTAAATGCCTTGCTTGCGCAAAGGTTAAGGTCGAGTACCAGAAGCCCTCTGGTTTACTGCAACAACCAGAGATTCCAGAATGGAAGTGGGAGCGGATCACTATGGATTTCATAACCAAGTTTCCCAAGACAACGGGTGGACTTGATACCATATGGGTCATCGTCGATAGATTGACCAAGTCTGCACACTTCCTGCCTATCAAAGAAACCGACAAGATGGAGAAACTTACGAGAACATACATTAGGGAAATCATACGGCTACATAGTGTGCCTATATCCATTATCTCCGATAGAGATATTAGGTTCACCTCAAGATTCTGGCAATCACTACAACATTCCCTGGGAACAAGGCTAGACATGAGCACAACCTACCATCCACAGACCGACGTACAGAGTGAGAGGACAATCCAGAATTTAGAAGATATGTTGCGTGCCTGTGTAATTGCCTTTGGAAAAGCATGGGATACCCATTTACGCCTCGTCGAATTTTCCTACAACAACAGTTATCACACGAGCATAAAGGCAGCACCATTTGAAGCCCTCTACGGCCGAAAGTGCAGATCCCCTCTGTGTTGGGCTGAGGTGGGTGATACCCAATTAGCCATGGGGCAAGCTTCTGACAGTACTCTCACTGGTCCGGAGATCATTCGGGAAATGATAGAGAAAATCATTCAGATCCGTGAACGATTGAAAGCCTCTAGAGACCGACAGAAGAGCTACGCTGATAAGCGAAGAAAACCTTTGGAATTTTAGGTGGGAGACCGAGTCCTTCTCAAAGTCTCACCCTATAAGGGATTGATACGCTTCGGTAAGCGTGGGAAACTTAATCTGAGGTACATAGGGCCTTTCGAGATTCTTGCAAGAGTCGGCCCCGTAGCATACAAACTCAAACTACCTGACACACTTCATAACGTACATTCTACATTCCACGTATCTAAATTGAAAAAGTTTCTGTCCGACGAGACTCTCGTAATCCCACTCGACGAGATCGAGATCAACGAGAGCCTCAACTTCATGGAAGAACCGGTAGAGATCATGGACCATGAGGTCAAGCAGACGAAACAAAGCCGAATCCTGATTGTGAAGGTTCGCTGGAACGCCAAGCGAGAACCGGAATTCACTTGGGAACGCGAGGATCAGATGAAACTAAAATACCCTGATCTTTTCGCTTAATTGTTGTAACTTCATATTTACTTAAATTCTAATTTCGGGACAAAATTCCTTCTAACGGGGGGATGATGTGACAACCCGAAATTTCCATTCTATACAAACAGTATCACTTCAATAGAAGTTATAACAGTCATATTCGATTTTCAGAATTTTCGTATAAGTTGGAGTAATTTAGGGTTTACACTTCAGTAAACATCAAGAGAGTGGATGCACTACGGTTTTGTGCAACACTGTTATTCCAACACTCGGATATATTAGAAATCAATTCCGGAATAAAAAAATTTTCTGCCAAAATATTTCAGGACTATAAATGGTTTTCTGATCTAAATTAATTCATTATTCACATTTCCAGCTAGAGAAAAGCCATTTTCTCTCTCATGGATCTTCGGGTTTTCATCCCAAATTGTGAGTCTACTTTCCTAGATGTGTTTTAATGCTTGTTATATGCTTAATAACATTGTTTACATGTCAAATATGTAAGATCTGGGAGTTTACCGCCCAAGAACGTTCTTGGGGAGTAAACTCCAAAACGAAGCCTAAAGGCTATCTAGTCCCGTTTCCTTGTTAGGTAGCTAGTTAAGGACATTGTGTAGAATCATTTGCGGCTAGAAATCAATCAAGAACACAAAGCTTTTGGATTTTACAGCCCAAGAGTTTCTTAGACCGTAAACACCAATTTCAAGGGGCTAAATGAGCCCTAAACACCCCTAAGGCTTTAAGACAATTACCCTCTAATACTTGTAGCTAATTTAGAGACTTAAACTCATCAAAATCATCCCTTAATGGGAGTTTACGGCCAAGGAATATCTCTTGGGCCGTAAACTCCAAGTAAAGGCACAAAAGTGTGCCTAAAGTCCCCTTTAGCCTTAAACAAAAACCTAGAAGCTATCCTTTGTGTGCAAGAGGCTTAAAAGAATTAAAACAAACACCCCATAGGATTTTACGGCCGTAAACTCTAGGGGTTATAGTCTTTAGGCCATAAACTCCTCAAAGGAGCATTCTAGGGCTCTAAACTACCTAAGGGATTAATCTACGAATGCTAGGCTTATTCTAGAATTCATTTAGCATATTAAACACCCAAAACCACCAAGACAAGAGTTCACGGACGTAAACTCCTTGTGTGGAGTTTATTGGGTGGTAAACTCTTATACAAGGTCCTTGGAAGCTTTTCAATCCTTTTGCCTTGTCCCATATCGACTTAGATGCAACCCTTAGGACCTATAACACTTATACAAAGTCTTTACATGTTCCTAAGTGTCCCAACTTATTTCATTAAGTTATTAATTGGCTAATTAGTTATATATATATATATATATATATATATATATATATATATATATATATATATATATATATATATATATATATATATGTTCATTATATGATAACTAGGCTCGTGCGTGTGAACAAGTCTCCGTTTGCCACCTAGCACGGTACCCGATACTTCAATCCAATCCACTCACCACATGTGAGTTCATACCCCTTTAATTAACCTTTGAAATACTTTTAAATGTTTTAAATGCTTTTATGGGGGGGAATACAAGTTGAATACTTATAGTTATTACATCAATCACATGTGATTAATAACTAGACAACAAATGATTTTACTACTATTCAAACTGTTTATCAAAGATGTTTTACTTCCAACTGTTTTACAAACTATTTTACTTATCAAACACTTTTACTTAAACTTTGTTATGCTTATTATAAATTGCATGCTCGTATATGTATAATTATATAATCAATGTTTAAAATGCTTAGGAAGGCCGCACGCCCTATTTCCTTTTCCTCGATTTGGATGTGGTCTGGTGGGATATCGGGGAGCCGTCCGAAGGTCGTTTCAATATTAATTATATATCATGTGTATATATATGGTCATAAAAGTTATTCCATGTTAATACATACCAAATACATCATTTATAAGTTACCATCGGGGTAACTCAGGATCATACACATACTATTGTTAGATCAACGAGTCAGTTCATTCATGAGTAAAACTATATACTATGAGAACATATACAACTATACTATGAGAACATATACAACTATACTATGAGTACATATACAACTATACTAGAAGGAGAACATATACAACTATACTATGAGAACATATACAACTATACTAGAAGGAGAACATATACAACTATACTATGAGAACATATACAACAATACTAGAACGAGTAACAAAACATTACATATACATATATACATTTACACAATTGTGATCCACTATATCGGAGCATGCCTTAAATGTCATGGCCCGAGTTGTAGCCAGAATTCTATTGGAGGGAGAGCGTGAGTTTGCGTATAGATCTATACTGGATTGACTATCCTACACCTTGCTGCTAGCTACAGCCGGACCTACAGGTCTGCGGGTGCCAAACGTCATATCATTTTACAACCTACATTTGTCGTTGTTTATCCAGTCGATAGCATGGTACAATTAATCACATGATACCTTAATATAAATCCGGTTTAAGGTAGTTAGTACAGCAGTAGTTCCTATAATACAACACTACAGTACTACATTAATTTACTCTTTACACAATTAGTGATCTTTTCACTTAAACATTTATGTACAAACTATATTTTGAGAATGATAGTTACACTTGAGTAAATTACACACTTTTACAGTAAACGAACATACAAAACAGTTAAGCCTTAGTAGAAGGCTACCTTAATAGAAAATATAGGATTTTCTGAGAGATTCAAACTTTTACAAACATTTACATACATTTTACAAACTTACACTTGAGACATATTCAAACGTTTTGATAACAAACACCGACACTAAAATACTTATGAACTCACCAGCTTTATGCTGATAAACTCTTTCAAAATAACTTGTATTCTCAGGTCATCAGTAGACAGGTACCGAGACCAGCTTTTGAGAAGATGGAGCGCATCCAAGACTCATCTTATTATTTTGATTTACATTATTTTTAGTGTCTATAACTGTACAGAAGACACTTGTTTTAAAATTATATATTTAATGCAATGGATGATGTTATTTGCTTATTTACTGTTATACTGTGTTGTGATACTTTACATGACGTCCTCCACCCCGGAACATTTCCGTCGTTCTTGGTTTTGGGGAGTGACATTTGGGGTGACAAATGTCAAAACATTCCGACGCCCGAAGTACGTCGTAACAGGCTTACTATGTCAATTGTATGGTTATAATAACTAATATAGGAAAACAAAGACACATATAGTTTACAGGGATTCTTACGTTCAAAAGGGTTTTATTTATTTAAAACTCCATATACTATCATAAGTATGGTAAATACTTGTACATTTCGGTCTTTGAGTCTTAACACTAAAAATCATTTTATAAGGAAAATATAAGATTTTTCTTGAACATTCACTACATTTACAAAGAAAGGTTTTCAACTCTATATACAAAAGCTTGTGCACTTACCAACTTAATTGTTGACACTCTTTCAAAATTACTTGTATTCTCAGGTAATCAACAAAAACAGGTTACCAGATTTTGAGGATGGAACGCTACAATGTCAGACAAACTCTTTTATCATTATATTGTAATCGATTTTGAAACATGTAACTCATGAAACCATGTAACATTCTTGATTATATTAATGATGGTTGTATTTACTTTGATCACTATTATATTCATTGTTATATTACTATACCTGAAGTCCTCCACCCCCGAACGTTTCCGCCATCCTTGGTTCGTAAATGTGTCATAAAGAAAGGAAAAGCTATAGTTAAATGGTCTAAATTGTGTACTCCCAAAAAATGTGGTGGATTGGGTATAAAGGATTTGAAGTGCTGTAACATTTCTCTTTTAACCAAACATGTGTGGAAGATTGTCAATAATTATGATTCGATATGGGTTAGATAGGTTAAAGACAATTTGATAGGAGATAGAAACTTTTGGGATATCTTAAGTAAGCATAGTTCAAGTTGGATTGAAAAGATTCCTTGGACTTAAAGCAAATTGAGAAAACACATATTCTTGAAGTTAGGTAATGGTGAAAGAACTTCTGCTTGACATGACTGGTAGCATCCTAAAGGTGTTTTGTTTGGTCATATTCCTCGAAGGACTATATTGGAGATTGGGTTTGATGATAAAAGAAATGTGACAGATTTAGCTCTTAATGGTTACATTAATTGGCCAACATAATGGATTATTGATTACCCTAATCTTTGTTCTTACAGATTTCAGGTTAATATCAATTATGGCCATGATCAACTTATTTGGAGAGATAGCAAGGGAAAGGAGATGGATTTCTCAACTCATACAGTTTAGGATTGTATTTGTATACAAGTTGAAGAAGTCAATTGGTGTAATGTTGTTTGGTTCATCCAGAATACTCCTCGTCATGACTTTATCTTGTGGTTGGCTATTCTAGAAAAACTTACAACTCAGGATAAAGTTAAGCATTGGGATTATTCTCAGGTTTTATGTAACAACCCGTTATTTCAAGTCAGTAAAAATCGAGTCCTGTAACCTCTTTGAGAAAGGAATTAGAATATCATCGAAAAATGAAGTATTCAAAAACTCTATTTGGAGTACACTATGTGGTAGTTATCATCTTAAGGTTTCCAAACATATAAATAACACAAAAATCCGAGTTATAACGAAGAAGTTATGATCATTCTAAGTTTTCCAACAAAAACCGGCAATACGAAGTTGCGTAAAAACGCAAAGTTTCAATAAAACACTTTCCGACCTTAGGTGTCTAAATGAAAGTCGTAGATATCGTTAAACTACAAACATGCATAAAAAGAACGCTCAAATCGGACATCGTATGAATAAGTTATGAATTTTTAAAGAAATTCCTTAATCACGTAATTTTAATAAATAAATAATAAAAATAATTCCGGAATTTGTCAACGGAATCTAAATAAAAGTTGTAGATCGTAGTCTCACCTTCGCGGGGATATAAAGAACGTCAAAAACGGAGTTCGTATGAAGGAGATATGAATTTTCGAAGTTTGATAAATAATTTATATATAATTTTTATTAAAACTTCGGTATTATCCGAAGAGGAGTCAGCGTCCTCGGATAGTACACGCTGCGTACCCCTGTACGCCCTGCGTACCCGAGGAGCTTGGCCTCAAACCGTCCACGTCGCCCTATGCGAGGCATCCGACCCGCCCGTCCGACCCGCCGTCCCATCCGACCCGACAGCCTGAGCCGTCCCATCCGAGGCCGAGGCAGTCGAGGCTTCGGTCACGCATGACGTACGCGTACGCGCTGCGTACGAGCGTACGCCCCGCGTACGAGGCTTCTCAGGCCCCCCTATAAATAGCACGCGAGGGTTCCCGGGAAAATGGCTCATTCTCTCTCCTTTTTCTTGCGTTTTACCTCGTTTTCCGTGCTCGCACTACCCCGAAGCCCTGGTCATTTTGTGCAAGTCCCGAGGGTCGATTTTACTCCCGAGGAATCCCGAGATTTCTGAGGAAAATCCATTTCCCGAGACGAAACTCTGCCCGGTTTTCCATCTTGCTATCTTCAAGCTTTCAAGTGAGTTCATACCCCTTTCAAACACACTTTAAATACATTTAAATGCTTTTATACTCTTTTAGGGGGGGAATACAAGTAAACATACAGTTATTATCGTGTATTTTATAAAGTTTCACTTCACTTGTTTTATCGAATAAATCACTTGGAACTTATTTCTATTATGGAAAACTCTTGTCATACTTTGTGTGCATTAGACTTATACAAAGTATATAATGATTTCAAAGTACCTTTCATTGTTAAGTCGTTTTATACATTCTAAAAACTTATGATTTTGCTTTGTCAAACATTGTGAAAAAGGATAAACTTTGCATACAAAACTATCACTTTAATACAGGCTTAGTTGAGAATCCATGAGACGTGTATATCTTCAAACGTTACTTTTCTTTATTAGAAAGTAATGCTGCAAGTCCTGTCTATAACCAGAGTCTCCCGTTCGGAGAACGTGTCAAATGTGTATAGATCTATACGGGAAGTCATGATCCCGCGCCCTGACTGTTAGCTACAGTCCGTCTTTTGGGGTGACAGTTGTCATAACACTGCGACGCCTGAAGAACGTCGTTACAGGCATATTATGTTTAGTATGGTTATAAAACTCATCGAATATACAATTATTATGGTATTATGCTTTTATAACGAGTAGCTATTAAAGCTATTCTTCATCTAACAAATGCGATCTTCGTATAGCTTTATTATATAAAACTATGACACAACTTTTGAACGTCGGTTTCTTGCAAAGTTTTGGTCTTAGAGACTGCCATTTATGTTAGGAAAATAAGGGATTTTCCTGGTGCAATTCTTTACAACTTATAACACGAACATTCATATGCATTTCATACTTTTATAAGAAAATAAGGGTTTTTCTTAGGAAACACAACAACTCGTATCTCAACCGTTAGGGAAAATATGGGATTTTCTGGATTTAATACATTCACTTTCAACAAAACAAATCACAACTCTTTACATTTGAAATGCTGCGTTTCTGGAAAATATACACCCATTTTGGAATGGCATCCAATTTTTCTAAACTACTTATGAACTCACCAACTTAATTGTTGACACTTTTTCTTTGAAATAACTTGTATTCTCAGGGAACCGCTAAGCAGGTTTGGGAATCAACTTTTGGGATTAACGCGCTGGCGTTAATTACTTCTTTTGAATGATGTTTATGTATTTATCTTTTGAACATGTAATGAATACAATTATGTAAACATCTTGGAAACTTTAATATATATGGTGGTGTGTACTTTCCTTTCTATGAACTGTTATGATACTGAATATGACGTCTTCCGTCCCCGAACGTTTCCGTCGTTCTGGTTTGGGGGTGTGACATTTTAGAATGTGCTTTTGGTGATTCTACTTTGGACTCTCAAGATCATTTGTTTTTTAACTGTAAGATCCCTACTCTTATTTGGTTGCACTTTAAAAACAAATTAAATATTACTGATATGCCTGATGATTGGAGAGCCATTATTGAGTATTATAGCAACAATATTAAGGGTAAGCTCCTGGGAAGTATCATTAAGAAACTGTGTCTTGTAGGAGTTGTTTATGAGATTTGGAAAGAAACAAATTGTAGGATTTTTAAGAAGAGAAATAGGGGTTGAAAGAATTATTCATGATCATTGGAGAATCCTGATATATGCAAAAGATGGAATATAGGTTGGCTTGATCATTGGAAAAAAGAGGAAGATTTTGCTTAATTTGAAATTTTATGATGAATAAAAGATTGGTACTTGGTTTTTGGTTGTTAGTTGGAGGTTGATTTGGTTGGGTTATTGGAAAGGAATTGATGGATATGAGAGCTTAACTAATGGTTTGAAATTAGTTAATTTTCTTAAAGGAATTGAAGGAATATGTATCATTTAGAACTTTTGGAGTAGCATGATCTTTATTGAGATTGTTACTTCCAAAGGTTCTGGACACGTGATTGATGTCGAGTCTAGATAAAAACTCTTTTGAATTGACGGATTCAGGGGTTGGGTTGGATGGGGATATTGGTTGATTGATTTCTTTTTGGTTTTTGATTTTAGGCTCATTATCTTGTTTAATTACCAGTAGTGGAGGGTAATTTTTTGGGTAGGTTGGGTTTGGTTTGTTGATAGAACTTGGAGTCTTATTTTTTTTTTTTATGTTCAGGGTTTAACTGTTTTGGATTCTTTTTTGATGATTTTTTAGGTTTTAAATTGTTTTGTTAGGAATTTTAATACTATAGGAAGGTATTGGACTCCAGGTTTTTTTAAGGGTCACATCTATCAAACTATGTTTTTACGGAAGGGGTTGGATTGTTAAGAGATGGTTGTTACCTTTTTCCCATATTATTTGTCCATTTGTCTTTGCAGGAATAAGGGGTTGTGGAGTTTATAGTTTTTTACCCTGGATGATGGTGAATGGAAGGATGAGACTAGTTTGAAGATGAGCATTTGGAGATTGAAACATCTGAGAGGTCGTAATTGGCTTGGTAGATGGTTGCTGGAGTTTTTTTTATTACATGGGGGATATGGATTGGAGTTTATTCAGGTTTTTTGGAGCTGATAAATGTAGCTTTAGATTGTTCTTTGAGGAGTTATCTAACTTTCGTATGGGTTGTACTCTTTTTCGGTATAGGATTTGGCATGCCATTGGTTGTAGGAAATGGTTAAAATAATGGTTGTGGATAGTTTGGATTAGTAGTTTTCATTTTGATTTTGATGGATTATAATTTTGTCTAACTCTTTGTCTTCTTTTATTTAGTCTTTGTCAGGGCTTCGGTCTCTTTCTGTTTTATATATATATATATATATATATATATATATATATATATATATATATATATATATATATATATATATATATATATATATATATATATATATATAAGTTCAATTGAGAAGCATTATTAAAAAAAAAGAATCAAGGATCCAATCTAAAGCATTATAATTTAAAGCAATCAACAGCAAATGAAGAAGAATTGCAGACTTTTATAATTGACGCAATTTATAGGATGATAACAAAATCCACTTCTAATTTTTTTTTTAGTTTAATTTTTTACGCCATGTTTTTAATCAAAAAAACATCGAATATACCGTTTTTCATTATTTCCCGTGCTTTTTCCATAGAGATCTATATTAATAGATAAGAAATGAACTTTTTTTAAAAAAAAAAAACCACTTAATTTTCTTTGTTTTTTGAAAAGTTAAAGTCTATCTTTTATCAAAAAAAATTAATAAATATATCAAAATTTATATTTTTTTGTATTTTTTAAACATAGATTAATATTGATGTTAAAAAAAATCGAAATTTCAGTTAAGATTCATATTGTAAATATGCTCAAATTCACATTGTAAATCTGTTCAAATTCACGTGTGAATAATAGTAAATCGGATTCACATTGTGAATTCTAAAAACTAAATTATATACAGTTCAGATTTACAATGTGAATAAATCCGTTTGTTGATTTCCCAAATCTAATTTACGAGTAATTTAAACGTTAAAATATTATAAAACTACATAAAAATATGTTTCGATTCACATGTAAATTTCACTTAATTTGTAAATGATCATAGAGTTGAAATAATAAGTTAGAATCACATTGTGAAAGCTAAAACTGAAGTATTACAGTTTACGGCTGAGTTATTTTTTTTAATCAATGATGATGTTTTTTAATAAAGAAGAAAAAAATTGAGATTTTAGTATAATTATTTTTTTTTGGATAAAAATAAACTTAATTATTAAAAAAAAACAACAAAAGGAATTGAGTTTTTTTCGAAAAAAAAAAATTCATTTTTATATGTTCACATAGGATCTCTATGGAAAGTGGATGAAAAATCGGGAACAACGGTATATTCGGCTTTTTTAGATAAAAAATGTGGCTTAAAAAATTTAACCGAAAAAAAAAGAGGTGATTTTTTTTGGTAAAGTGGTAAGTTTTCTCGTATAATCTAGTGTATGTGTGTCAAATTTACAAATTTATATCAATTCTCTTAGTCATGTATATATATATAAATATAGAGAGAGAGAGAGAGAGAGAGAGTTAGGTTCATATATAAACCTTATGTATTGTGTGAAAGTATGACGGATTCCATAGTGATTTTCATAAAAAGTCTCAATATTTTGGTTATCGAGTGATTTTCAGAAAAGACCTAATACTTTGAGCAAACTAATGAAAAAGAACAGAATACCGGCTAAATCTCTGAAACCGGCAAAAAAGGGTTTTTTCGAAGTTTTAGCCGGTATTATGTGCTTTTCTATAAACAAAATTTAGTTTGGGAGTTTTTCATAATTTGTACTAAAATTTTAGGACTTTTCTAGAGATTTCCATATATATATATATATATATATCTGAGTGTGTGTGTGTGTGTGTATGTTTTAGAACTCACAGCATATACAAATTCATCTCATATAAGCATTTTTTACCCCACCCAGATAATCCTTACAACGACACAATCTATACTCCCGGATATAAAATTAACCTCTACCTAATCCATACTTCCACATTTAAAATTAACCTCTTTACCTAAGCTATACTTCCGGATTTAAAATTAACATATTTACCTAATCCATACTCCCGAATCTAAAATTAACCTCTTTACCTAATCCATACCCCCAGGTCAGGTATGTCTAATTCAAGCTCCCGGGTCAATAACTATGCCCATTCCATACTCCCGGACTAGGGACAATTGACCATGTCTAATCCATGTTCCCGGATTAATGACAAATAACTTTGTTATCCCCATACTCTCGGACTAAGGACAAATGACTATGTCTAATCCATGCTCCCGGATTAATGAAAAATAATATGTCCTCTCCATACTCTCAGACTAAGGATGAATGACTAAGTCTAATCCATGCTCTCAGATTAATGACAAATAACTATGTCTTCTCCATAATCTTAGACTAAGGACAAATGACTAACTCTAATCCATGATCCCAGATCAATGACAAGTTTTAAAGTTCTACCCTCCGTGTATAACTCAATCGTACTCATAAGGAGATACTACCTAAAATTCATCTTAATTAATTTAGGTTTACTTTGTATCCTAAATCATCATATATTATCAGATATGCTCTTAACACATATTTCAAGCAATATGAAATATTTCACACAAAAATATTGTCACACCCCAAAACCGGAACGGCGGAAACGTTCTGGGGTGGATGACGTCATGTCAAGTATCACAACACATGCATTATAGTAATCAAAGTACAACAAAACATTGCATTAATAGTAATAGTTTTACATGGTTACATTACAATATAACAAAGTATACAAACAAATATAATAAGTACAGCAAGGTACTAAGCCGTCTTCATCAACAGCTCCGGGGGTGTACCTATCTAATGCTAACCTGAGAATACAAGTTATCTGAAAAGCGAGTATCAGCATTTTTACAAATGCTGGTGAGTTCATAAGTATTTAGTGACGTTTCAATCAAATAACTTTAATAAGTAGCAGTTTAAGTGTTTTCTGTGTATTAGAGTTCTTTCCAGAAAATCCTATATTTTCTTTAATAAAGCAGCCTTCTACCAAGACTGGTCAGTGTTATGTGGTAAGAAGTAGTTTTCCCTTAATTGCTATCATTATCAAAATACTGAATTTGATTATTAAAGAAAGCAAGAGACGTCAGGGAAAAACATATGCCTCAGCAGTGAAGACTGCTGACTAAGGCAAAGGAATCATAGACTCCAGGAAAGTATCGAACAAACGACATACCTGGTTCAGTCTAACCAGTGGAGACACGGACCCCAGAAGGCACCAAATGAATGGTACAACTAGTAAGGTCTAAAACAGTGAATACAGACCCCAGACAGTATTAAATGAAAGATACGTCTTGTAAGGTCAAAACAGAGAATACAGGCCCCAGAGAGTATCAAATGAAAGATACATCTTGTAAGGTCAAAAACAGAGAAGACAGACCCCAGACAGTATTGAATGAAAGATACGTCTTGTAAGGTCAAAACAGAGAAGACAGACCCCAAACATTATCGAATGAAAGATACCTCTTATAAGGTCAAAACAGAGAATACAGACCCCATACAGTATCAAATGAAAGATACGTCTTGTAAGGTCAAAACAGTGTGACTCTGAAAATGAATTACCAGCATACAGTGTAAATTGCTGGCGAATACCATTACCTTAAGGCCAAAGAATTATAAGGTAACCCGGGATACTCGTAACCATACTGACTAGAGTACCAGACGCCCTACAAGCATCCAAGATATGACATTTGTCACCCGTTGGCTTGGTAGGCCGGGACTGTAGCTAGTAGTCTGGGTGCGAGGTTGTCAATCCCGTATAGATCTATACACACAATGTCCTCTCTCCCTACAGGAGATTCTGGTTACCAACTAGACGACAGAGAAGGCTGTATCGTGAAGATGCATCCCAAATAGTGGGTAAAGACTTCCAAATAGTGGCTAGTGTGTAAGTGTTGAACTAGAGGTAGAGACTTCCAAATAGTGGCTAGGGTGTAAGTGTTGAACTAGAGGTAAAGACTTCCAAATTGTGGGTAGTGTGTTTCTAATGTAAGTGTAGACTAGAGGTTGAGACTCTTAACTGAACTGACTAGAGAATTTCTATATGGCTATGCTCGTATACATAATATATAACTAATGAATTAAACGGCCTTCGGACGGCCATCCGATCCCACCAGACCACATCTCAACGAAGAAAAGGAAATAGGGCGGACAAGCCTTCCTAAGTCCTTCAATCATTACTTATATGTATCTAGACATGCACAGATATACATTTAACTACGCTTGAGTGTGTAACAAGTGGATTCTTATCGTGAAGTATAAGTGTGCCAAAAGTAAGTGTATCACAAAGTAAAAGCGGTAACAAGTGAAGTAGGAGTGTCGAACAAGTATAAGCGTATCACGAAGTAAAGATGACGTTAAGTGAAGTAAGAGCGTCTATCAGGTATAAGCGACTACAAGTGTAAGTGAAATAGAGACAATAACAGGTATAAGCGTTTCGAGAAGTGAAAGCGTTACCAAGTGGGAATATAAAATAAGTATAAGCGAAGCAGCAGAAACTAGCAAGTAAATGTATTCTACGTTAAAGAGAATTTGGTGAAAACCTTGGAAAACCTTTATATTTAGGAAAATCGCATTTTGTATTGTTTGATAAAATAAGTGTGAAAACCTTTAGAAATCTTTGGAAACTTTATAAATCGGTTTGAAATGATTTTGAATAAAACAGTATAAGTAAGAGTTTGAAACAGTTTGAAAACCTTTTTGAAAGTCATTATAGTATCCTACTCGGTAAAACAGTATACAGTGTGGTAAAATCTTGTGCATGCGGGTTATCAATCACATGTGATTGACATGATAACTGGCATGTTTAACTTGTATTCCCCCCTTATAAAACATGTAAAAACATTTAAAAGGTTCATTCAGGGGTATGAACTCACCTGGTGTAAGTGGATCCGACGAAGGTGCCGGTTGGGTGTTCGGTGTCACGCAAGGACTCGAACACACACAATTACCTATTTAACATATGGTAACATATGTTCACATAAAATTAGTATATTTAATACTAATTAAAAAAATATACATGCTCAAAGGAGCGGAAAATACTTTGGATAAGTGTTTGGGGTATCCCGGGTAACATTGAAGGGCTTGAATGGCTTAGGAATGGAGTTTAATCTCCAAGAGTAAACTCTATACTTAGTGTTTACGGCCCTGGGACTACTCCCATGAGTTTACGACCGTAAACTCATGGTGAGGGTGTTCTAGGATGTTTAAAGGCCTCATATCAATTGTGGAATTTTGCTAGACTCAAATATCAAAGGTGTGAATGGGTTTAAGCATCAAATGGACCCTTTGTGGAGTTTACGGCCTAAGCAAGAGAGCTTATGGCCGTAAGATCCTATACACTCATTCTTTTGGTGTTTTAAGGGCTTAAGTGGTGGAGGGTAAATTCCTAAGTATTTTTCCAAGTCAAATGGGGAGTTTAGGGCACCAATTAACCCCTTTGTAGGAGTTTACGGCCCAGGTACCCTTCCATGAGGGGTTTATGGCCGTGAACTCCTTATGGAGTTGTTTTAATTGCATTTAAGGTCCCTAGCTTCTTGTTGGTTGTTTCTAGAATTTAATCCAAGGCCATTGGTGTGTTTAACGACATTTTTAACACACAAATATGAGTTTACTCCCCATGAAGAGGAGTTTACGCCCAAGAGTGTTATTGGGCAGTAAACTCATGTTTACTCTCCAAAATCTCATTTCAAGGTGTTCTAAATCCGAATATGTAAGCCTAAAAGCCATATCTAAGCCTTAGGGGCAATTTGGAGGGGTTTTGGGGCTTAAAAACCCCATTATATGGTGTTTACTGTCCAAGAGTGTTCTTGGGCCGTAAACACATCAATTTTGTCCCTATTTTATATTTTAAACTCGAATTTGTAGGCTAGATAAGCTATTTAACAAGTTATGATAGGTGGCTTACTCGTTTGGGGCTCGAAACGGACGATTTTTTGCTCGAATTTAAGTTGTAGAGAGAGAGAGAGTGTGTGGGGAGAGTGTAAAAAGTCTCCAATGGACTCCACTCACCCTTATATAGGGGTTCGAGTTGGGGCTCAGTGGAATTCTACCCGATACTGCCGTTAAACGGGGCTTTTTGGTCACACCCGATTAAACGGTCAAATTTTTGACTTGGTTGTAACTAAACATTTTTAAGAGTATTTTGTGGGTGTTTCTAATCTGTTTCCACCCTTACCAAGTCATTATAATAGTCCCAATATAATTAACCTCTTCCAAAAGGTTAACGGACAATTAAATAAATAAAATGAAGTTTTTAACCGAAGAAGGTTAAAACTGACGGAATAGATTTCGGGTTGTCACAAATATATATTTAATACTTTAATCAATACTTGTATTAAAATCATGTTCATGAAAGGGACTATGCACTCACTTGTTAAACCATATTTTTCAACCACTATGTACAGACAGAGGCCAATTATGAAACACCGGATGCCAGGATCGGCGTTATAGCATTTCTAAAATCCAAGGACCCAATACAACCCTTCAAACCAGATTCCCCGTACCACGAGTAGTTAAAAGATATTATAATAAAACTTTATATATTATATTTTATTTTATATATATATATATATATATATATATATATATATATACACACACACACACAGAGACTGTTTATAAGTTCATAATAACGATATTGAACTTAAACATAAGCTATACTTACAGTAGGGTAAGCATAACTAGTTTATTGGGAGGTTTGGCTAGAAACTGGGCTCTACGGGGATAGACCTTCCAAGCCGAAAAGCTCTTTCTCTCAGAGCCTTTTGGTGCTCCGATTCTTTCATCTAGCACTGAGAAGTTACTAGAGGTTGGGGAGGTTTAGATAGAAGTTAGAGAGAGAGAGAGAGAAAGGGTTAAGGTGTGAGAAAAATGAGTATGCCTCGCATGATATTTATAGGCTGAAAAATGGCTCAACTCGACAAGTTCTAAGGATCCAACTCGTCGAGTTGGGTTCCAGGTGTCACCATCTTGAGGCAAGGCATGGGGAGGAACCAATGGCTCAGATCGCACCATGTCACCCATTACGCATCCGCCCATCCTGACTTCTAAATTTCGTAACATTTGCATACGAGCTCTGTTTTCGAGCTCTATCACACCCCAAAACCAGAACGGTGGAATCGTTCGAGGGCGGTTGACTTCCTGTAGTATCGTAACAGTTGAATACATAGTAAAAAAAGTAATACAACCATCATATATATAATTGAAAAGTTACATTGTTGAATGATACTTGTTTCAAATTTAATTACAATATAATAACAGAATGAGTTTTAAACTAACGCCTTAGCGTCACTTCTCCAAAACCTGACGTTTACCTATATTACTGAATCCCTGAGAAATACAAATAGTTTTAAAAGAGTGTCAACAATTAAGTTGGTGAGTTCATAAGTATTTAATGTTAATGTTTGTATAAATTTGAATGAAATTGTTTGTATATGTTTGAATGAAAATGTTTGTAGATGTTCAATGTAAATGTTTGTATATGTTTGAAAACTCCTAGAAAATCCCATATTTCCTACTAGTATAAAAGTAGTCTTCTACCAAGACCTAACTGTTTTGAATGTTTGCTTCTAGAAATCCAAAAACTTTCCATAAGTGCGTGGTAGTTTAAAAGTTCCAAAACTGTAATGCAATAGTGTTTTCATGCCTAGAATAGTAGATTTATGTATGTATAAAATCATGAAGGCATTTAATAACCCCGTAAATCAATGTGTTTTTAATACTCCATGTGAGTTTTATAACCATGCTAATGACCCAGATTGCCTGTAACAACGTTCTTCAGACGTTGAAATGTTATGACGTTTGTCACCCAATGCTTGCCGGTCTAACTGTAGCTAACAGTTTAGGTGCGGGATTGTCACTCATGTATTAAATCTATACATAACTATCATGCTCTCCCTACAAGAGATTATGGTATATAATACAGGACTTTAACTGCATACTTGAAAGTACGTGAAGTTGAATGGCTCACAAAACTTAGTATTAAATAGATTTAGGTATGAAGATTTCATTTGTTCTTGTATATGAAAGTATTTCCTTGATATAGTACTTATAGTATGTAAAATGTCATGATTTATTTGTAAACTATACCTATTACAGTTTTTCCAAAAGTGTTTCGTTTGTATGGTACACCCTAGTGTACTGTCGACTTTGTATGTAAAGTATAACATTTGTAATAATATTGTTGAAAATTTATACTCAAAATATAAATAAAGTGTTTGATATTTATATAACAACATGTTTTATTCCAAAAGGACAGGGTGTTATCATGATATGTTGCATGAGAACGTTTTCGTATGATAGTTATAAATCACATATGATTGATTATATAACAAAAAGTATAGCAAAAGATTGATGTTTTTCACACGAGGATAATTGTGTGTTTACTTGTATTCCTCCCCCCCCCCCCCCCCCCCCCCTTAAAAGTGTATAAAAGTATTTACAAAGCATTTGGAAATGTAGTCGTAGGGGTATGAACTCACTTGATAGATCGAAGAAGGTGAGACGAAAACCGAGCATAACTTCGACTGGAGAAAGTTGATTTCTCGGGATTCTTGGGAATCTCGGTAGTGTAAAACCTTCCTTCGGAACTTGGATGTGAAGACCGGGGCTTCGGCATGGCTTCGGGGGTTTAAACGTAGAGCTTCAGCACGAGAAAGAAGAGAATTGAGCAATGAAACCCGGAACCCTTTGAGCTCTATCTATAGCCCAATTTTCGGGTCACACATCGTGGCAATAGGGTTGCCCACGTTTTTGACGTCTGCTGCCAAGCCTGGAAACCAATCAATCATGGTCCCACATCATGGCCTTCTGTGCCACATCGTGGCCAGCCTGACAGCCTCGGATTTTGTGTCTCAAACTTGTAAAATCCGTAACTTCCGTGTACGAATTCCGTTTTTGACGTTCTATATATGCACGCGTATGTAAGAATATACTCTACAACTGTCGTTCAGATTTCGTCGGCTAATTTTGACTTTATTTTTAATTATTTATTTTTATTAGGCCGGGACACCAAATGCCTGTTAAAAATCCACAACTTCTTCATCCAATGTCCGCTTTCATCAGACTTTTTACCGTTGTGCTACTATTGACGAGATCTTCGATTCTCGTTTAGATTGTTTCGGCCAAAAATCCATCGATCTGTATCTCGAGTTTTTAGCCGTCTACTGCTATCCCAAAACTTAGAAAAATCATAACTTCCTCATACGAAGTTAGATTTTGACATTCTTTTTATGCACGTTCACGGTTTAGTATAATCTACGACTTTCGTTTAGATACCTAAGGCCAAAAAGTATTTTATTGCAAATTTCACTTTTTACGTTTGTCAGTGTTTTACCGGTTTTGACACGAATTTTAAATTGGTCATAACTTTTTCGTTATAACTCAGATTTTATTGTTCTTCATATTTATGAAAACCTTGACATGATAACTATCATTTTAGGCAACCCAATAGAGACTTTTGTACATTTTATTTTTTGATGCTAATTTCATTATATCAAAAGAGATTACAATTCTTGACTTTTTAGGTCATTACATTGATTTGAAATATCGGGTTGTCACATTTTAACGTATACTACAAATTTCTTTTAGATTGCTAAGGCTAAAAAGTAATTTATCAAAAATCCATTTTTTACGTTACACGATGTCGTGCCGGTTTTGCCGTAAAACTTCGACATACCATAACTTTTTTGTTATAACTCGGATTCGACGTTCTTTATATGTACGGAACCCTTGTGACATATATTATAACTTTGTTAAGATTATTCATTCTAAATAATCTTCCATCAAAAAGTTATTTTTATACTTATTGTCTCTAAATTAACTAGCTCCAATCTTCGAGCGTTACATAGTTCATATGTTTCATATATTATAGAAAGGTCTCGTCTAACGGTAATTATATAGAAATGGTCTTTGTCCCGTTGTAAACTTATAGAAATGGTTCCTGTAACCTTGTAAAATGATGAGAATTGTTATCGAGATTTAGAATGCAATCATGATTTATACAAATGAAGAGTATGAACACAAGATGTAAATATTAATCAGATCTTATATTGATGAAGAAACAGATTACAATAAGCAGAGAGAAAAGTCGCCTCATACTTTTATCCTTAGTCCCTATTTAAAGGAAACCTGAGTGTATAAAAAATATACTAAGTCTAGAGCAATACACTTCGCACAAACTGTGACTTAGTAAAATAACTAATTATGCGAAACAAAAGAAACAACTATTTCGACTTTTACAACATATAGACTCTACAATCTCCCCCTTTGTAAACAGTCGAAACTATTCAGTCTGAGAGACGCTGAATAACTGACTTAATTGTTCTTCTGATTTCTGAATACCATGAAATAATCTTTTTGAGCTCCTTCCTATCTCCTTCATTGTTCTTCAAGCAATTATTCATACGAACTATGAAATTCGTATATTGCGAAGTTGTATATCTTTCGATTTCTGAGACTTTGAACAAAAATTTCTTTGGCTTCCCTTTTGTATCCTTCCCTGCGAAAACCATGCCAAAAGGTTTAAGTCATAGCTCTCCATTTGAATATTTTCTTAATTCTGTTTGAGATAAAGTAGACTCCCAAGAAACAGTCACTTGTTTTCCCCGAACAGATGCAAGTTCTTCATCTGTTAACGCCAAGCAATCATAGTAGTTATCTATGAATTTCTTGATATGTGCGAAACCAAAGTTGAACACATTTGTATCATATCCGGTGAATTTATTCTCTTCCATTTCCTTCTAGATCAGAGCCACTTGAATAAGATTATTCATATTCATCAACAAAAAGTCAGCAATTGTAAAATCAACAGGCTTGTTATCTGCTCGAACAACAAAATATCTGAAATTTTGAAGCATGTTCTCAAACAGTTCATCCTTCTTGAGTGTTAGCACCTTTTTAATTTTCATCAAGGACCGCACCTCATCCTGATCCTGATCCTTCACAAGTACTGCATGAAATCTTATTTTCATTGTAGTGTATTCATCTGCATCTTTGAATTTTTCACTAATCTTGTACTGCGTTGTCACGAACATCATCTCATTTATTGGAAAGTCAGGTTGACACCTGTCTGAATTTGCAATATCATAACTTCTTCTTGGCTTTTTCTCAAATTCATACAAATGTCTTTCAACAACTTTAGATTCGATAGTTTCATATGAGTATAACTTCGCAGGATCACCTTTTTTCATTGTTGGTGGGTCATTTGCTCTTTGACTCATGATACTCTGAACTTGCCTTAATTTTTCAATTTCAGCTTCAGCTTCATCTTTCTTTTCTTCTTTTGATTTTTCAATAAGAATCTCTTTACCTTTTCTAGCATCCACATTTTGAGGTTTCTCACTTGAGCACCCTCCTTTAGTTGACCCTATTACAATTCCCTTGAGAATTGGCCTTGTTGTTACTATTGTTGAAGAAATCGGTTTCGTGATTATTGGCAAAGATGTTTTGAGATGAGTAGAATAGACCTTTCCGACAACCTTCGCATCCTCAAATTTACTTCCTTTTATTTCTCCCCCTTGCACCCCTGTGGAAGCAGGTGGGGAATTCTTTGGTAGTAGAGACGTAAAGTTGGTAATCGGGGCTAATGCTTTTTGAATAGATTGCTCCAGTGTATTAACTTTGAGAGTTAAAAATTCTGGAGTAAGAATCGTTTGTTGAGAAGTTTGCGAAACACAGCTTTTTAATTCAGTAGCTAACTGAATTAATTTTGAAAACTGCTCCTTATTCTCTTGATGCTTGGCTTCGATTAGCTGAGCAGACGGTTGATAATCAGTGGCAAGCTTGGTCACTGCTCCAGCTATGATATCAACACGTTTTTGAACCTCTGTATTTTGCGAATGAAGGTCCTGAATTTCTTTTGCAATTTCATCCGTTAACTCCTCGATCTTGAAGTTAATGTAACACCGTGATTTTCAAGACAAGATTTTTCATTTAAATAATCAATTTAATAATAAAAAAACACTTGTTTAAAATCTTATTCACATTCGTATTACAAAACATAGTTTCATTTTCATTATAATAGAAGACCAGGATCCTCCAAAACACAACTCTTTCTTCGGTGTGTACAATCGAACCGTTGCCATCCCGCGTTACTGTAAGAACCTGAAACAACATAACATAAACAACGTAAGCACGAAGCTTAGTGAGTTCCCCAATATACACCTTACGCACGTACGCCTTTCCAGGCCCTGACCTTCCGATCCACTGCACAATGCCTTCCGGCCCATGAGATAATCGCCTTCCGTCCCATAAGATATTTGCCTTCCGGCCCATAAGATAATTGCCTTCCGGCCCATAGAATAACTGCCTTCCGGCCCATAGAATAATTGCCTTCCGGCCCATAAGATAATTGCCTTCCGACCCATAAAATAATTGCCTTCCGGCCCATACACATATATAACACATAATACAAATACTCTAGCACATAAAGCACATATATCATATATCATACCTGACCTTTCTGTCACATAATACTTTGCCTTCCGGCCCATATATAAACATGTATATCACGCGTAGCAGCTAACTTTCCATTTATAGCATATAAACATAACACATAACATACTTGACCTTCCGGTCACACAATCAAACCCTTCCGGGTGAAGTATAGTGAGAAGACTCACCTCGCGGACACTGGAAGATAGCAACTCCTGAAATCCCTTGCACTTGATCCTCCGAGCTACAAGCTCCCTGTAACATCATATATCCCTTATTAATACTTCTATCTTCCACGTTAACTGACCCTAAGAAATCACACCGGTCAACTCTGGTCAACAGTCCATTGTCAGCTCGACTGGACTCGGCGAGTTCCCTGGCGACTCGGCGAGTCTGGTCGTCCTTCAATCCCCTAAGAGTCCCCTTCTACTCGTTGAGTATCCTCTTTGACTCGACGAGTCACTCCTGGAAGAATCGTGGGGCCACCCCGACTTCACTCGCGGAGTCTGAAGAACAACTCGGCGAGTCCCAGTGAATCTTCAAGCTACTCGCCGAGTCTGATCATCCGACTCGGCGAGTCCACGCCATGCAGTCGATCAAACTGCTTCCTGAGATACATATTTTCCCGAATATACAAACATGGGACCTTCTGGACCTCTAAGGGTCCTAATACAGGGTTATAAACGTTGGATAACAACACAACAATCCATCTAATCTCCAAATGGGTTTCACAAACCCTAAATCCGTGCACACATTCACATAACAGAAAATAATCCGAAAGGTTACCTGAATCATGCACTCTCAGTGTCCCCAAGCCTCAAAACGTGATTCCCTTGCTGTCCCATTAGCCAAAACCTTCTCCTTCTTGGACAATAACTTCCTCAAATCACCAATGATCTTCAATCCTTGTTCTGGATGCCCACAACCGATTTAGAATCCTTCTCAGTCGGCCAAAAGGCGAGCAATGACGGCATAAGATCCCTTATATACGTCCCACACTGAACGGCTAGGGTTTTCCGCTGAACAGCGTCGACTCGCCGAGTCCATACCTGGACTCGTCGAGTCCAGTCGCGAACCCGCGACCACAACTGCGACTCTACTCGGCGAGTCTGGCTCCAACTCGCCGAGTCTCCCCTTTAAAACACCCCCAAAATGCAATTAAACAATACTTGAGATTTTGGGCTGTTACAATTCTCCCCCACTAGAATTAGACTTCGCCCTCGAAGTCTCACTCTGAAAATAGTTCTGGATGCTGCTCCCGCATCATACGTTTCGGCTTCCCTAGACACTTCCGATCTCTTCCGAGGTTGCCACTGAATCAATACCAGAGGTACCTCCTTGTTCCTCAGAAACTTGATCTTCCGATCCCTGATGGCTACTGGTCTCTCGGCGTAACACAGGCTCACATCCACCTAATCGTTCTCTAGTAAAACCACTGCTGACTCATCTGCTATACACCTCTTCAATTGCGACACCTAAAAGTGTCATGGATCCATCCCAATTCCGTTGGCAGCTCCAACCGGTAGGCCACTTTTCCTACCTTCGCACCTTCACGCAAAGACCCAACATACCGGGCCCCTACTTACCCCTCTTCCTAGATCGAAACACCCCTTCCCAGGGAGAGACCGTCAGGAATACGAAGTCGCAGACCTGAAACACATGCTCGTGATGGCGTCTGTCTGCACAACCTTCCTATCAACTCTAAACGATCTTTAACCTCGGATTAACCTGTTGCATCTGCTCTGTCGACCAAAACACGATCGCTGTACTGTCCACCACTTCCTGCAACCGAGAATTTCCCAAGACGCGACTCTGCTCTAAATCTCAATGATCACACGACCCATAAGGGTTATGAAACTCTGAATCACCGGTTCCCCGATCTTAAGCCCACTTTATCCATATCGGAACAACTGAGGGACCTATTCTCAATTCTCAGGGCAACTCTCACGAGTTCACCTCTTGCAATCGTATACACATGCTGTACTCGCCCCAACATACCTTTCCCTTCCCTCACTTAGTGAAATCCGCTTAACAACCTTGCCACTACTCCCTGTATCACACATGCACTGGATCTGCTCGCAAGGACTCTCGGGTCCATGCATTACCTTTCCTCAACGAACGAGATTCCGACATCACCTTCCATACAACAGCTCAAAGGGCGGCATACTAATGCACTAATGATGGCTGTTAATATTAAACAACTCAACCAATGATAATTACGTACCGCGGCTTCCTCCGACAGCTAATACACATGCCCGAAACATGTCTTCGAACGTCCGCATCGTTCGCCCTCTCTAAAGTGTCCTCAGATGTCATCATGATAAGCTCCTTTCCCATATTCCTCTTCAAGACTAAGTACCAGATCAACTTTTGGCTCCACCTCTGAGCCCCCAACGGTCACCCATATCGCGATCCAAATATTCCACTAACTTTTCTCCCTGTGACCACTATCCCGACCCAGTGACACGTAAGTCACAAAATCTTCTTTTCCTCGCGAGAGAAAATACAATCCCACCGAGGATCGTCTCGACTCTAATCTCTGGTTTCTGCTGTGCCTCTTCCTTGCGTATCGCCCCGCATCTCCCGACAGAGACGAAGACCCCCGTCTCGCCCCCGACTCAGCATCCAAGCTCCAAAGACTCAATACCAGGGCTACCCAAACTCAAAACTCTTCCACCTCATACGCTGCTCGAAAATATTCCAACATAAAAATTCTCTTGTCACCCAGTGAGTACTGCAACTCCACGCAGTATCGCAACACCCTCCGACTAGTAAGTACTGCGACTCGAACATCCGCCACAGACTATGGAGGCGATCAACATAACGAAGCCCATCTTGCGAAAATCCACCCTCTCAAATAATCTCCCTGAATGCCCATACCCGAAGACTCCTACTAAATCCGCAGATACCTAATATGCCACACGTCGATTCAATTCGGAATTCCCGAATAACTCCAAAATAAGGATATCATACTCGAATATCCCAGAATACTACCACCACCACTGATCCCCTGCACCCCATAACAAATCTATATTTTCCCCGCCTTACAACCTTGGTGCATCTAATTTCTCGATTGGAATGCGAGATAACGTTGACGTACGAAATGCGCTGATACTTCTCCAAATCCCTTTTTCCCGACACTCAAAATCCCAACAAGGATACGCATACCGACTCCGGAAGTTGACTGCCCAATCATCCTCTATCTTCTTGCAACAACACCAATCACCTGTCATGAATACGTTCGTTCTCCTCCTCAAGTACTTCCCGCATTAACTCACTCTGACCCCTTTACTCGATCATCGACACCTCTGGTCTCCTGATTTCCTACTGCATCTCTATACTCCACTTATAACTACTCTTGGCAATTCTTTGTTTTCTACGTACTGTACTCGGTTCTCCCCCACTAGGGTTCGAACCGTCACTAGTTAGCATACCATCAACCCACGACTATATTTCACCAGCGGAATCATACCTGCTCCAGGAAAGTGCTATGCAACGCCCAATAGTCCCTCCCCTTATGAAGTCAATCAACCCTCTATACTCTGAACCTCTGGTTAACTCTCCAAGAACTTCTCATCACGGCTGCCTCTAATCGTTCCAAATCCCATACCAATCTAATACTAAGCACCTGCACTGCTCGATAACATCTTTAATTCGTAGACTGCACCGCAAAATCATCGTTTCTCTCATCTCAACTCATCAACCCATATCCAACGCCGGATTTGTCCCAAGGACAGGAACTCACTCTCAACATAGACGAAAACTCTCTGCACTGCAAAACTCGACTGAACTCTTCACGGCTACCACTATAACACAACCTATTATTCTCAATTAGGTGTGGTGTGGTTCTCGACTACCTCAGTCCCAACTGACTGTCTGCTCACGGTAAATCACTGCCTCGCGGCACACCCGCCACCTGATGCTCTGAGGGAAATCATTATCGATAACTACCTGCAGGGTGTACTCCAATCCAAAACTGAAACACCAGACCTCTCGTGTCTTGCACACGAACATAAATGACACTACCCACCTAGAAGGTGACCTCTCCTCTATCGACTGATTTCTCGACTCAGACCAAAATTTCCTCTCCTTTTAACTCCATACCACAATACTCTGATAGGTACTCGCCTTTCCCATCAAGGAACGCCTCTCCATCCTCAATCATGATCTACTGGCCTAAAACCCATAGCGTCCGATCTTTACCTCATCGATCATAACCGGATAACAAGATAGTCACCAGCATCATCCACTACGAACCATGGTACTCATCCCATGACATCCCTTCTCAATTTGCTCCGGTGTATGGTACCTGAACCATAGCATCACCCTCCATCTGCTCCAACGTATGGCACTCGAACCACAACATCTATTTCAATCTGTTCCGATGTATGGTGCCCGGACCATAACATCACCCCGCAATCTGCTCCGATGTATGGTGCTCGAACCATGACATCACTCCTCATTCCGTTCCTTAGGACCTTCAGAATGCTCCCTGTATCAAGTATGGGTCCTCTGCTTTCAGTAGTACGGGCCCATACTACCTGCCACATCTACCCATACTTTCCACACGGACCATCCCAGAGTTCCTAATGATGCCAGCCATCTACCTCCTGAGTATCGTCATACTCACTTAGTAGCTGACTCCCATCATCGAGAACTCCACAAAGCACGAAGCAAGCAGCATTCGAGCATCGAAGCATACATAGGACTCCCTATCCTTGATAGCTCCACCTTCTCGGCTCATCCTCAGAAGTACCACTGTACTCTATAGCTCTACCCCTCGTGCGTTCTAACTAGATACCCTCACTCATCACATACACACAAAAGCATAACGCACATATAACAACAAACCCTATGCTAAGGCATCACAAATCAGGCCACTCTAGTCCTAAGATATGAAATACCTAGCCTGTCTCTAGCATGCAATAATATCTCATAAAGTGCATAATAAATATTTCATAACACAAAAGTAAGGGTATTTTGGGAAATCACCGTTTGGCTCTGGCTGATTGTACACACTGCTCTTTCTTGCTTTCTCTTTGAACTCTTATTCACTTGTAGAAAACCATTTATTTGGAAAACTTTTTCTTACTTCCTCAGTTTGAGTCCAGAGTTACCCGTAGGCGCGTCCGAATCCCTCAAACCAAGGCTCTGATACCAATTGTAACACCGTGATTTTCAAGACAAGATTTTTCATTTAAATAATCAATTTAATAATAAAAAAAACACTTGTTTAAAATCTTATTCACATTCGTATTACAAAACATAGTTTCATTTTCATTATAATAGAAGACCAGGATCCTCCAAAACACAACTCTTTCTTCGGTGTGTACAATCGAACCGTTGCCATCCCGCGTTACTGTAAGAACCTGAAACAACATAACATAAACAACGTAAGCACGAAGCTTAGTGAGTTCCCCAATATACACCTTACGCACGTACGCCTTTCCAGGCCCTGACCTTCCGGTCCACTGCACAATGCCTTCCGGCCCATGAGATAATCGCCTTCCGGCCCATAAGATATTTGCCTTCCGGCCCATAAGATAATTGCCTTCCGGCCCATAGAATAATTGCCTTCCGGCCCATAGAATAATTGTCTTCCGGCCCATAAGATAATTGCCTTCCGGCCCATAAAATAATTGCCTTCCGGCCCATAAAATAATTGCCTTCCGGCCCATACACATATATAACACATAATACAAATACTCTAGCACATAAAGCACATATATCATATATCATACCTGACCTTTCTGTCACATAATACTTTGCCTTCCGGCCCATATATAAACATGTATATCACGCGTAGCAGCTAACTTTCCATTTATAGCATATAAACATAACACATAACATACTTGACCTTCCGGTCACACAATCAAACCCTTCCGGGTGAAGTATAGTGAGAAGACTCACCTCGCGGACACTGGAAGATAGCAACTCCTGAAATCCCTTGCACTTGATCCTCCGAGCTACAAGCTCCCTGTAACATCATATATCCCTTATTAATACTTCTATCTTCCACGTTAACTGACCCTAAGAAATCACACCGGTCAACTCTGGTCAACAGTCCATTGTCAGCTCGACTGAACTCGGCGAGTTCCCTGGCGACTCGGCGAGTCTGGTCGTCCTTCAATCCCCTAAGAGTCCCCTTCTACTCGTCGAGTATCCTCTTTGACTCGACGAGTCACTCCTGGAAGAATCGTGGGGCCACCCCGACTTCACTCGCCGAGTCTGAAGAACAACTCGGTGAGTCCCAGTGAATCTTCAAGCTACTCGCCGAGTCTGATCATCCGACTCGGCGAGTCCACGCCATGCAGTCGATCAAACTGCTTCCTGAGATACATATTTTCCCGAATATACAAACATGGGACCTTCTGGACCTCTAAGGGTCCTAATACAGGGTTATAAACGTTGGATAACAACACAACAATCCATCTAATCTCCAAATGGGTTTCACAAACCCTAAATCCGTGCACACATTCACATAACAGAAAATAATCCGAAAGGTTACCTGAATCATGCACTCTCAGTGTCCCCAAGCCTCAAAACGTGATTCCCTTGCTGTCCCATTAGCCAAAACCTTCTCCTTCTTGGACAATAACTTCCTCAAATCACCAATGATCTTCAATCCTTGTTCTGGATGCCCACAACCGATTTAGAATCCTTCTCAGTCGGCCAAAAGGCGAGCAATGACGGCATAAGATCCCTTATATACGTCCCACACTGAACGGCTAGGGTTTTCCGCTGAACAGCGTCGACTCGCCGAGTCCATACCTGGACTCGTCGAGTCCAGTCGCGAACCCGCGACCACAACTGCGACTCTACTCGGCGAGTCTGGCTCCAACTCGCCGAGTCTCCCCTTTAAAACACCCCCAAAATGCAATTAAACAATACTTGAGATTTTGGGCTGTTACAGTTAACATCTTCTCTAACCATTTTGACATCTTGTACAAAAAGAACATGACGTTCTTTTGTAACACTTTTCAATTCCTTGATAACAGCATCAAAAGATTTTCCTTGAGCTTAAATGCGAAGCTCATTATTTTTATCATTGTCATCAACTTTCGCAACGAGACGCTTCTCAGCAGCTTTAATCATTAATTCAACTTCCAAGCCAGAGATAGATGACTTTGTACCAACATCTGCTTGAGATTGAATAATGGCATTCAATTTGCGATTCAGAACTTTAAACTGCTTACCTGACATAAGCATATGATTAGGCATTTCCTCCTCCTCTGAATCAAAGTGAATCGCTTCAAACACTCCTCCAAAACCTCCTCCTTCGGTTTCTTCATCAGACTGAGCTTGCGAAGGTATAGGTTGTGGTGTTTCAGGGGATTGAGAGGGAAACAGTGTGGTGAAGGGATGTTTTAAAGGATGATCAAAGATAGATGAAGTTAGTGTTTGTGTATTTGGTAAAGGAAATGGTGGTAACGAAGTAATTGGCTCTGTGAGTTGAATACTTTTGATAATTGTCTCCGTATTAGATACGTTAACAACATTATTAAAAATAAGTTCCTCTTGAATTGAAGTTTGTGTAACTTCCTGTGGTGTGGATCTGGTAGTGACTACTTCAATTGGAACAGATGTTGTGGTAGAAATTTGCGAAGTAGGAGGAATGGAAACAGTTACCACAGGTGGAGTCTCTGGAACAACTTCTTCATCACAAGATTCATTGCGAATGAATAAATTGCGTTTCTTGGAAATTGTTGCCTTCATATGTTTCGCAACCTCTTGAGCTCTTTTGCGCTTTGAGCGAGGAGAAACAGGAGCTGGAACATCACAAAACGTTGCTCCTTTATTACTGATTTCCGTCTTGCGAATAATGGGAGAAGAAGTTTTGCGAAGCTTCTTTAATACCCCAGATTTTGAGGGTATAATATCCTTTGTTTTTGTACAAATATCTTGATTTTCAACCTCTTCAGCTTGTGAGACTTTAGAAGACTGAAGTGTTTCTTTCTTTTGTGTTTTCTTCTTCTTCTTTGAGGATTCTCCAGTAACTTCTAGTAAAACTCCAGTTTGTACAGCTGGATCAAAAGTTTGCATATATCGAACCAAAACTTTGTGAATTGAGTGTACTTTGTGAAGCATCGCATCCAGAATGCAAGCTACACTGGTGAAGATATTTTCATCATCTTCAACAACTTTGGGGAATTGATATAATGAAAATTCTGCAACCTCTCCATCTTCTGGAACTTGAATACCTTCCTTTTCATACACCTTTTCAAGAATTACACTCCAGTACCTAGCACACGAAATCCCTTTCTCAACATTCGTGTTTTCAAGACTTTTGATGAACTCCTTCCACAATTGAGTTCCATAATCAACACTCACATCATAGTACAGACCCATCACCATTGCATAAACTTCCATGCGACCCCTGTCTAGACCAACAGTCCTCCCTGTTAAACACCTTAGGAAAATTCCAAAGAGAAGGTTCCACATATAGGGTAAACTTGATTTTCTGAAATCACTGAGTTTTTCAAGAGTAGGTTGATGACCCATCGCATTGAACATGAAGATAATTTGGGAATTGATGGGTTTGAAGAACGGAGGATTATTAGGAATGTTTAAGAAATCAATGAACATCTTCTTGTTCAGACGAACCTTGTTGTTGTTCATCATGTTGAAAGTGATAACATCAGTGGCATAGTTGTAAGATGTTGATGCCGCCATGGACAACCATGTCATCGGGACCGGAAAAGAACTGAACATTGCGGTTGCTAAAGGTGATCTTTTAAGTGCAACAATCAACATCTTTAGTTCTTCTAGGTAAGAGGAGACTTTAGGATCAACAAGGTAATTTGTTCTTTGAATCTTCATTAGTGATTGTGAAAGAACTTCGTCTGTGTTGGATTGAGTAGCAGCCATTGTTAGGGTTTGAAGAAGATAAAGAATCAGAGAATTTGGGAATTTTTGTTTTGATCGCGTAACCGTATAACACCTTCTTGAACCCCCTTTTATACATAATCCTGATTGATTTGAATTTGAAGCGGGATGCATTTAATGAGATCCAACGTGGCACCTTGAAAATCGGACCATTACTGCAAAAGTTAGCCATGTGTGAAAAAGCAGTTGTTACATCGCCTTGAAAACCGCGGAAAATACCATTCATCACGGATACACAGTATGTCAATATTCCCGTTGTTGAATTGTAACCATTAGAACCCTTTGCATGGAGGCAAGGCTCTTTCACTTTTGGGATGAAAAGCAAAGTCATATGCCAGACTTGTGAAATCATCAGTCTGAGTTGGTATTACTCAGAACCTCAAGGATTTCGTGAGTACAGTGTTCCAAAGAAATAAGATTAGAAACAAATAAAAAAAAATTGGAATTCTGTGATGTCAAAAATTCAATTTGACACAAAGGCAGTTAAACCCCAGGCAAAGGTTACTTCGTTAATCATCAAGAGAGATGATCAACAGCTTTTGTATGTTCCTGTGAATTACAATCGAATACTTTTTGATAAGTATCAAGGGGCTTCTTTTGAAAAGTTAATGTTGGGTTGGTTTAAAATTTCATTACATATCAACCTTAACATAAGGTGAGAAATTGTAACTGAAATTACTTGTATGACCAGTGTAGTCAGTGACAAGTCGGCTTTTGAAAATGTTTATCATGACTATATATGCGAATGAAACTCACACGGAAATCATATTCAAAAAAAATTTGTTGTATTGGACCTTCTTGGGTAACAAACATCGTGGGTTGCGAATGTTTGATCAAGACCACGCATGCGAATTGAATATGATTTGGAGTTTTGAATTTTGGTACTGAAACAAAAGTTTCATTAATATCTGGAACAATATTCCCCATTAATTCCTTACGTTGAAAGATGTTTGGGTTTCACCTTCATCACGGACTCATGATGTCAGATCCTTAACACAGAATGTTTATATATCTCGGTCTCGATGGGTTTGATCAGACACCTCTCGGACATACGTCTTTGTGTGTGATTTGTGTTAAGAATTTTATGATGAAAAATATTGGTTATAAGATCGAATGTACCTCTGTTATGTGTGGACCAAACAGAAAACTCTTAACTCATTTGAGAAGAGTAAGGTAGCTCTTTTGACTAATGCGAATATAAGCCTTATTGGGAAGAAATTTTCATGTGATAATTTCATTAAGGCTTTCGTTTCGTATACATAGAGTCATATGAGGCTTGAGACAACATGTTGCAGCATGCTTCTAGGGACATCCTAACTAGTACAAAGTTGAAAAAAATAGTACCTTCCCATAGAAACATACCAGCATGACCTCTTCGCATTAAGCTCTGAACTAAACTAAAAACACACAATACTTAAAGAACAAAGTTAAAAAATAAATAAATAAATAAATAAATAAATTTGTGATTTTTTGAATTTTTTGAAAGAGAAAAAAAAACAATAACAAAATAAAATCTTTTTGCATTTTTGGTTTTTCGAAAATAAGAACAAAACAAAAAAAAAATATTTTTGATTTTTCAAGTTTTTCACGAAAACAATTGAACCTTTGTTACCATTTGTACGGATGCGAAGCCTCTGAATGCACAGTAACTTCTGAACAATTCCGACTCAGAGCTGCTAAATGTACCTTTCATTCTTGAGATTTTGAAACTGAATTCACATCGATCATCCCCAAACCTGCTAAAATTCTTCCAAATGATTTTTCATCAAGAGGTTTAGTAAAAATATCAGCAAGTTGTTCAGTGGTTTTAACAAAATGAATTTCAATATTCTCATCTTCCACATGATCTTTGATAAAATGATATCTAAGAGCTATGTGTTTTGTCTTTGAGTGTTGTACTGGATTATGACAAATACAAATTGCACTTTGCGAATCACAATACAAGGGAATCTTTTTCATGTTCTAAATCCAAATGATTTGCGAAGTGGAAGCAGCAGCTGAAATATATTCAGCCTCAGCAGTTGATATAGCAACACAAGTTTGCTTCTTTGACTGCCAATTGACCAATTTTCCATCTAATAGTTGACATCCACCACTTGTACTTTTTCTATCCAAAGAACATCCTCCAAGATCAGAATTTGAAAAAGCTTGAATGAAAAATCTCGATTTCGCAGGATACCAAAGTCCTAACGAAATTGTTCCTTTAAGATAGCGAAAAATATTTTTCACTGCAGTTAAGTGAGGTTATCTATGATTAGCTTGATACCTAGCACAATTACATACAGAAAACATAATATCAGGTCTACTTGCAGTTAAGTACAATAAAGATCCTATCATGCTTCGATAAAGTGTTAAATCAACAGCAGGAGTATCTAATGAAGGAGTTAGTCTTGTTCCCACTGCCATTGGTACTTTAAGATTCGTGCTATTTGTCATTCGAAACTTTTCTAGAAAATTCTTTGTATATTTTTCTTGGTTGATCAAAATTCCATCCCTGTTCTGTCTTATATTCAAACCAAGAAAATTGTTAATTTTTGCCATCATGCTCATCTCAAATTTACTTTTCATGAGATTTTCAAATTCATTAGACAATGTTGGATCAGTTGAGCCAAAAATAATATCATCAACATAAATTTGAACAAGCATAAGATGATTCCTAACTTTCTTGCGAAATAATGTGGGATCAACGGATCCTTGTTTAAATTTAGATTGTTTCAAAAAATTGATAAGTGTTGCGTACCAGGCTCTTGGTGCTTGTTTTAACCCATAAACTGCTTTGTCTAAAATGTAGACATGATCAGGATGTTCTTCATTTACAAATCCTGGTGGTTGTTCAACATAAACCGTTTCCTCAAGTTCTCCATTTAAAAATGCACACTTAACATCCATTTGAAAAACATCAAAGTCTTTGTGAGCTGCATAAGCTAACAATATGCGAACTGCTTCGAGTCTTGCAACAGGTGCGAAAGTTTCTTCATAGTCTATTCCTTCTTGTTGCGAATATCCTTTAACCACTAGTCTGGATTTATTTCGAATAATATTGCCATTTTTGTCGGTTTTATTTTTTAAGATCCATTTTAATCCGACAATTGAAACATCAGAAGGTTTAGGAATTAATCTCCAAACCTTGTTTCGTTCAAATTCAGCCAGTTCAAATTGCATAGCAACAAACCAATCTGAGTGTTCCATAGCATTCTTTACTGTCTTTGGCTCTATTTTCGAAATAAAAACATTAAACATACACAATTCTTGGTTCGCATTCAGTACCTCATTTTTCGCACGAATTTGAGCTCTTGTCAACACACCGTCTTGTGGATTCCCAATCACCTGTTCTTTGGGATGATTTCTTGTCTATTTCTCAAGTGGGGGAAAATCAGGATTAAATTCCAATGGTGCATCTTCGTACATATCTTCATTTTCAGATCCTGCAACAGAAAAATTATCATTTAATTCATGAAATTCATCATTTTCATCAAGATTAATTGTCTTTGTTTCATCATGCTCCCCCTCAACATGATGTTCATCTTGATGCTCCCCTCAAAATGATATTCCTGTTGATTTTTCGAATGCTCCCACTCAACTTGATGATTCATATTTTCTTTCTCCCCCTCGAAAGTTTGCTCTTCCACTATATCAACTCCAGGCACACTTTCGCAAGATATTGACGTTGTAGTGATTGTTGAATCATCATTATGTTTTGAGGATTCTGATGTTTGATTATCAGGAGCATTAACTTCTACATCTATTGCCCTATCGGGAGTTCCAAAAATTAAGTCATAATCAAAATCATTTATTTCTGAATTTTCAATCTGAGTATCTGAATGAACAAGAATTGATTTATGTTTAAATTTACTATCTGTTTGTTTAAGATAGTAATCATCAAAAGTTAAATTGAAAGTTTCTTCAACTTTTCTTGTTCTCTTGTTTAACACCCTGTATACAACTGAATTTTGCGAATATCCTAAGAATATGCCTTCGTCAGCTTTAGCTTGGAACTTGGTCAAATTATCTTTTAAATTCATTATAAAACACCTGCAACCAAAAACATGGAAAATTTTGACATTAGGTTTTCAATTGTTGAGTATTTCATATGGAGTGACATTGAATCTGCGATGAATGAATGACCGATTCAGAGTAAAACATGCAGTTGATACTGCTTCAGCCCAAATATATTGAGGTAAGTTCGCATATGTTAACATGGTTCTGGCTGCTTCGCATAAAGACCTATTTCTTCTTTCAACAACACCATTCTGTTATGTAGTATATGGTGAGGAGAAATTATACGAAATGCCTTTGTCTGTGAGAAAAGATTCCAGTGTTTGATTTTTAAACTCAGAACCATTATCACTTTTAACTTTGCGAACATTCTTTTGAAGGCTAACCACAATCTTTTTGATAAAATCAATCATCGTCTGAGAAACTTTAGATTTTAACCTGAGAAAAAATACCCATGTGAATCGTGAAAAATCATCAACAATAACTAAAAATGTACCGCTTTTTATTGATTGTAGCAACAGTTTACGATCCACATAAGTCAATGTGAAGAAGTTCCAATGGTTCCACGATTTTTGAATCTATCACAATCGGATGACCTTTTCTATGTTGTTTTCCTTGTTCGCAAGCTGCACACAAAGTATCATTGTCAAATTTTAGTATAGGTAAACCTCTAACTAAATCTTCAATGACAAGTTTGTTAATGTTGCGAAAGTTCAAATGCGACAATCTTCGATGCCAAAGCCAGCTAACATCATTAGATGCCTTTGTTAGTAAACACACAGCAGGTTTGCCCACGATTGGGTTGATGTCCAGTGTAAACATATCACCATATCTTTTGGATTTGAGAAGTACTTCATTTGTCTTCGGATTTGAAATGATACTTCCTTCTTCGTTAAACACAACCTGATTTCCAGTACCCACGACAAGTAGCGAAACACTAATCAAGTTATGTTGAAGACCTTCAACATAAGCAACCATGTTAACTGTGAATTGTCCATTTGTGACTTTTCCATATCCTTTCACTTGACACTTGTGATTATTTCCAAATCCTTTCGCAAGTTTTCCATTCTTCCAGTCATGTGACGAGAGCAGCCACTATCATTATTATACCATTTCGCATCATATTGCTTGTCACACATCACCTGCATTTATTGAAAAAATTTAGGAACCCAAAACTTATTGGGGCCATCATGAGTAGTTTTGAACAAATTCTTTGAATTTAAAAACCATTTTTTCACTTTATCTAAGACATTATCCATTAAATCAACATCATCAGATCCAGATATGGAAATATAGTTATTCAACAATTTTGGATTTCCATTGACTTTCATCTCATCCTTCACAACATTCGCAACTTTGATAATTGGTTTCCATTTTTGTACTGGAACTTGCAAATCATGAGATGATGAACTACCAGTAGAAGAGTTATTCACAAACTTGTCAAATGCAGTCTTTATCTGTTGCTCTGAGAACTTCCCATTTTGATATTGTTTTCCTTTCCCTTCAAGCCAATGATTGATCATATAAACATCAAATTTTCCTTTTGTATATGAAACTTTGGTTGGTTTTGAAATCTAAGGATTTGGAAATTTTGGTTGTTTAGGTGAAAATTTTGGTTGTTTAGGTGAAAATTTTGGTTTTGTTTGAGTTTTGACATTCAAAGTTAATGATTTATTCGTAAATTTGCCAACATTATGAATCTTATAAGCATTCACAAATTTTTGCGAAGTCTCAAATTTTCTAATGTTGTCATATTTAGAACCAAATTTATCATTCTTTTTCATTGGAATTTTGTCAACAGTATGTATTGATTTGTGAAAACTTGTATCCTTTTGAACTTGTGATGATTGTTTCTTTGAAATTTGTTCTTTTTCACCTTTTGGTTTATCATTAGATACCACTTGCCAAAAGATTGCTTTTCTTGCTTTTCTTTTTGAAACATTATTTTCTATTGAATAATTTCCAACCATCAATTTAAATTCATGAGAATTTAGTTTCACTTCCATCTTTGGTTTTTCATCTTTTTCAAAAACTTTGTTTTCTTTTTCACATTTAAACACCCATTTTTGTGATGATTTTTGACCTTGAAAATCATAAGAATTTTGAGTCAAATTATTTTCTACTATATTTTGATTTGCAAAGAAACCTTCAGTAGTTGATCTTTGATTATCATTTTCAACCATTTTGTTGAATTCAGGTTTAATATTCTTAACATTCCCAGTTGTGACAAAAACTTGATTTGGATAAATTGTGTTATCTGTGCATGTAAAATTTGGATAAACCACAGTGTTAGTTTCCAAATAATGTGCACCTTTGTCATTAAGAATTTTGTCGAATTCTTTTGTATCACGAAACACTTGATCAATAACAACTCGTTGAATTATCTCATGCGAATCCTTCACTTCTTCTTTTTTGTTATCAGTGTCATCAGACTTCCAGCTTTCAACTTCCACTTTATCAAAGTCACTTTGTTGCGAAGTAGAGGGTTGATCATTTTCATCCTTTACTACTGAATCAACTATAATTTCTTTACCTTTGATCTTAGATGTGATATTAATGATTGACAATTTAGAACAATCAACCTCTTCTTCCTCTTCAATCTCACTGATTTCACTCGCATTATCTGAATTGTCATTGACATCAGCATAATTGAGTTGAGAATCAAGAGTTGAAATTTCGGTTTTTTTTAAGATTTTTGCTTGTTTATTTTTTATCAAACTTTCATTAACAATACTAACCAACTCATCAGCATTCAAGAATTCATCAATTTTGACAATACCATATGCGAATCTATCATCAGGTATTTTGTCAAATTGTGCAATTGTGTTTTCGCAATCATAAGAAACAACATCAACTTTTTCACGTTCATATTCAAGAAAAGGTAAAAGTTTCCTATGTTGTTCTTTGCTAATTTCAGATGAATGATGTAAAGCAGTTAATTTTGCATACAAACGCTTAGCAGAGTTACAGTAGATATTTCTTTGTGCTAGTAACAACCTAACTTCATTTCCAAGTTTGTCCCTATCACAATTTACATTTTTGATTTGCAATTCAAGTTTGTCTACTTTGCTTCGTTTTATTTCTAATTCTCTACGTGTCTCAACTAGTTGCATATTTAAATTTTGAGCTTCAGTACTAGCAGACACAATAACAAAATCAAAATAAGCCACAGTATCATCAAATGAAGTAATTTCAGCATCATAAGCAGATAAAGGAATATTAAAAGATTCAAGAATAGTACGTACCTTGGTGGTCATTGGAGATTTGTCTGAGGATTTGGACACAAAGCATCATCCTGCAACATTCTCTTCGCAATTGTCTTCAAAACTTGCGAACATTGCACCATGAGTTGGATGCCTCATTTCTTCATCATCGGATCCTGAAGACCAGATCTGATATGTTCCACTGTCTTCTTCATCAGACTCTCCTCTTGCAACTAATGACATTCCTTTCGCCTTCGCACGCACTTCTTCGAGCTTTTCGGAATAGTAGGCTTCATCTTTAATTTTGCTCTTCTTTTCCTCTTTCTTTCTCAGCATGCAATCAGCTGCGAAGTGATTTGCACCATTGCAGTAGTGACAATAAATTCCCGAATCACCTTTTAACTTCTTCATATCCTTCGCATCTTTTTGCTTTTCTTCATTTTGTCCAATTTCTTCTTCTCCTCACCTTCAGCTTTTGCGACACCACTCTTTGCATTATTTGACTTTCCTTTTGGATTGAAAGGCTTTTTGAAAAATTTATTAATTCTGTTGTTTGAGTAGAATGCAATAGCTTCATCATCAGAGTTCATTAAAAATCCTTCATTGTCTGAACCATCTGTTTCATTAATATCACCCTCTGAAACCTTTGAAACAAAAGCCAAAGGACCTCCTAGACTTTGTTTTGATTCTTCAAACATTTCTGAAACTTCACTTTCGTGTGTTTTCAGCTGGTTGTAGAGATCATTCAAGCTGGTTGTATCAAAACTTTGTTGATTCTTTATCATCGTAATCACACTTCGCCATTCCTTGCGAAGGCCCATGATGAATGTTAGATTGAATTCCATGAGAGACCTTATGATTCCATACCTATTGCAGCGATAAACAAGCTCATTCAGATGATCATAGTAGTTTTCGAGAGTTTCAGCATCCTTTTGTCTGAATTCCTTAAGTTCAACAAGCCATTGCTTCACAGAGTTGATCTTTGTCTTTTCGCTACCTTGATACTTCTCTTTCAAAGGAATCCAAATTTCCTTTGTTTTTTTACAACTACGAATGTAATTGTAAACCACAGGAGGCAAAGCACCTCTTAGTTCCCTCATGCATCTCTTTTCGTTCTTCTTCAAGCGGTTTTGTTGTTCAATAACTTCAGCTGTTGTAGCAGATTGTCCAATTGGTTGAACATTAGCAGGAGCTTGAACTGTTCCTTTGATACAATTCCAAAGTTCTTCATCAATTCCATTTAAGTAATCCTCCATCCTATCAGCTCAATGATCATAGTATTCAGGGATTAATATCGGAATTTTGGTTGAAGAACCAAGTAAGTGAGAGAAAGAAGTCATGGTGTTCATGTTGAAGTTCGCCATTGATGAACACGAGAAAATTTTAGAAAGCTTGAAAAACTTGATGTAACAATGAATTGATCAAGCGAATTGATCACCAATTGCTAATCGATCACTCGACTAAACAATTCAAATGCAGAATCGATTCAAATCTGAAGATCAAAAGAGATTTTCAGAACCAAGAAGCGCGGAAAAGTTTGAGTAATGATACTACTCAAAGAGCAAATGATTCTAAAACGAAAATCAGATCAATGCAGTTTGAATTCCTGCTCTGATACCAATTGATGAGAATTGTTATCGAGATTTAGAATGCAATCATGATTTATATGAATGAAGATTATGAACACAAGATGTAAATATTAATCAGATCTTATATTGATGAAGAAACTGATTACAATAAGCAGAGAGAAAAGTCCCCTCATACTTCTATCCTCAATCCCTATTTATAGGAAACCTGAGTGTACAAAAAATATACTAAGTCTAGAGCAATACACTTCGCACAAACTGTGACTTAGTAAAATAACTAATTATGCAAAACAAAAGAAACAACTATTTTGACTTTTACAACATATAGCCTCTACATAAAATTCCACTATCATCCCCTCGGGTTTGAACTTTATAAGTTTTGGTAAAATACAATGTTGTTTTTTTTTTTTTTTTTTTTGGGGGGGGGGGGGGGGGGGTGGGATTATGTTTGTGTTACAGAAATGGTCTTTGTTTGAACTTTATGGTGCGGTTTCTAATTTTGATTAACCAAATAGATGTGGTTCGATTATGGTTTTCATCCAAAACCGAACCACTATTAACCAAACCGAACCAATAATATTAATAAATATTTTTAATATCTCTTCTAATAAATGAAATCTAAAATAACATGTATCAGTTTTTTAGAATGTCTCTTTGATATGTGACATTTTTCTATGATTTTTATTATTTATTTTTTTGGTAATAAATTAAATTCAATTTAAATTTTGAAAATAAAAAATCATATTCTAATAATATTATTATAATAACAGTATTATATTTATTTTGCTTAACAAATTAATTCATAATTACTTACAATCGACAATATCTTTGTCTTTTTACATTTATTATTTTTTATCTATATAACATTTTTAAATATACCAACTGTGGTTTCCACGAGTTATAACCTAGTAATATAATATTAAATACTCCTTTATCCCATATTTATTATCTACTTTTGACTTTTGTCGTGTTTATTCTTCAACTTTGACCATAAACATTTATGTTTTTTATATATAATACTTGACACAAAATATATGGATGAATTGTGTTTATTTTTATAAGTTTCATCAAGTAATTTGGGACACAAATAAAAATATTTAAAGTCAAAGTTAAATAATAAAAATCAAAAGTACACAATAAATAGAGGACAGATGGAGTATAATGTATGAAATATATTGAGAACTGAAAATTTAAAGGAAAATTACTTGGAATTAGATATGATAAGTAATCTTCTATCAATATAGTTATATATAAACAATCATTCATTTTTTATAACAATGGATTTATGTTTTTCAAATTTTATAGAAAAATATTTTTATTTTTATGTCATTTTTTGACCATTATGGTTAATCGATATTAACCGTTAACCATAACCATTAACCGACTAAAATCATTATCCAAAACCAATATTAACCATTACCAAATGATTATTGAAATACATTAACCAAGTATAATGGTTATGGTTCGGTTTTGACCAGTAACCGAACCAACCCGCCCCATAAATGATCATTGCATTTTGCTAACTTATTAAGAAATCATCAACTTTTGATTTTTTTTTTTTTTTTATTTATTTATTTTTTTTTTTTTAGTTTTTGTCGTTTTAAATGCACAAATTTTCTGGATTTTGAAAACAAAAACATTTTCAAAAAAGCTCAAAATCACCTACTAGTCTCTTTTATAACACCATATCCAATAATTATTTTTAATTTCGACAAATGAACCATATGCAACATCATACACAAATACTACTATTTAGCCATGAAGAATTGCTAATCTAGAACCAAAAACCCTTTAAAACTAGAAAAAAGAAAAAGTAAAAAATACTACTTGTGATGGGTCGTATAATATGTCTTGAAATATTTAAATATCATCTCAATAGTTATATTAAAGTTCGTTGAATTATGATTGACATTTCTTTTCTTTTTTTTTTTTTTTTTTTTTTAATTTTAGAAGGATATGTCTATATTGAATTATTGGGTTATTCTAAATGATTATTGGATATAAAACATATGGAGTATCTTTTTCTGTAATGATTATTAGGTGGTTCTCTTAGAAATAAAAAGGCATTTCCCTTTTTCTTTCATATATATCTTATATATAATTATAATAAATATATAAATAAATAAATAAATAAATAGATCTTAGGACTCACCTTCACTTAAGGTAGGTAGTCTCTAAACCAAATAGTTTTTAACTTAACCGTATCTAATGTGTTGCCCTCATTCCTTAAAATTGAAGGTTCAAAATCTTGTTGTGAATATAAGTTGAATTAATGAGTAGTTTAGTAATATATTAAATTTTCCGAAAAAAAAAAAAAAAAAAAAAAAAAAAAAAAAAAAAAAAAAAACCTATCCATGAGTTCTCCATTCGCTCAGGTCCCACGTATGCGCACGAAAAGGCCCTTCATATTCGCTATTCATGCATGGCATATACAATGTATCAACCTTAAAAAGTTAAAAAGCAAGCTTCTTGTTATGTATCTATCCATACATGAAAACTTTCTTGTACATAGCATGCACTCAAAAGATCATGCACACATGCATCATGTGGCATGTTCTATAAAGAAGCCGAGTATTAGCAACTGCAACGTCCATCTCTTGTGAACGTACACAAGGTTCCTCTAAATCAGTAAATCACTTTCACCTGAGCTTTTCATCTCTTATAGCGATAGCCATGTGGTTGCCAATTAATTCCACTAACTCTCCTATAATTTGTTTCAAAAAGAAAAACCAAACCAACATCATGACGGAAGACTAACATGTTCGATAACCAGAGGTTAAAAAAAATCGACTTGTGAAGTGACACCTGAGAAACTAGAGAACCAAATAAAAAGTTTTTAACACAAAGATAATGCTATCTGTGTCGGATAAGTAGTAAAGTAGCTTCTTTATCCTCATATAAGTCATTGTATACAACTTGACTACAGTTAGATAAAAAAGCAAATCGTTAGATTTGCCAGTATTGGGTAAAGAACAAATAAATAAATAAATAAAAGATTGGATGATTAAAGTTGATAGTTATAGATGAGGTACTAGATAAAAAAGAAATAAAGCAAAACCACATACACCCTATTTAACTTTAATTTAACAAGTAAATAAAGCCATTACATTACTCCAAGACTAGAATTAAAACCGCATTCCATGGCTAATTGAACAATAAAAGAAAATATTCGAACCAAATATCGGTTTTTGCACAATCACAACCATGAGACCATGAATCCGTGACTGCATGCTGGCATGCGTCGTACAAACACTAATATTGATTTCCAAGAAATTGGATCTTGAACAAAGCTGCCAAAGAGCTCAAGAAAAAACCCCTTACGCATTAATTATGTCGGCAAATATGTTTTGCCACACGTACATGGTACACGTGTGTGTATATATATATATATATATATATATATATATATATATATATATATATATATATATATATATATATATATATATATATATCCGTGTGACTCTCCAAACATCAATGTTTTGTTTGAAATATTTTTCTCATTCTTCTTTTCAAGAAAAACATTTTAATTGCAGATTAGTGAAAAATTGTTATTAAGTTTTTATGGTTGAATAATGTTCAATAAAGAAAAAAAGATTCAGAAAACGGATATAGTTTTTTTTTTTTTTTTTTTTTGAGTAAAGTAGACGAATGTTAGTTTTTTTTTTTTGATTTAAACGTATATTTATGTAACATTTTTATTTATATATTCAACCACTCAATGTTCTTATTTATTTTATTGTAGTTTTTCTATTTTGATTATGTTTATTTTCAATTATTTTTTTGTTTGGTTATCCTACACAACATATTTACAAGACAATATTTAAAAGATAACATAATTTTGAATATTTGATATGTAATTATAATGACTAATCATAAAATGTTCTTTATATGAAAGTAATTTATCCATATTACTACAATAAGAATTACATATGATATTTACGAAAATATATATTATATGTGATTTGTTCAACATATATATGCACCTATGTATGCTATATATTTATAATTAAATATATTTATGTTTAATAATTGAATGGATTAAAATGATACATCAAAACCAATTATTTGGACGAATATAATAATAATAATAATAATAATAATAATAATAAATAAATAAATAAATAAATAAATAAATACATATTTTTACGTACTGTATTCATTTGAAACTCACACTACAACTCAAGAGTTCTCTAATTTATGTATATTTGTTAGTTACAACTCAAGAGTTTTTAACTTATGATTATTAATTAGTAATTACTAATAATTTTTTTTTCTTTTATAGGGTGTAAAGTTTTGCTCATTAAAAACATTAATGTATTTGAAGAGTTTTGTCATTTAACTATGAAAAGTTAATAGAAATGTTATATAAATGTTTTAGTGTTTTTATGTTATTAAAAGTTATAGTGTTTATTTTTTATATTTTTTATTATTCGTTGTGTGTGTGTGTGTATATATATATATATATATATATATATATATATATGTATGTATATATATATATATATATATATCTTTTTTTTTAATACAAATGTTATAATAGATGTTTTTGTATTTTTATGTTACTAAAAGTTGTAGTTCATACATTTTGTTACCCGTTATATATAGATTATCTTATGTTTGATATATAATTTACACAATTTTAAACAGTTTATAAAATTATCAATTAATTGTATATATCACAATAAATTAAAAATTAAAACTATAATCATCATACTATATTATAAACTAGACGAATTTCCGTGCGTTGCGCAGCAAAGATTAAAAATATATTGTTATAATATTGGAAAATATATATTTAAAATTGTTATGTTATTGACATTAACTTTGAGATAATATTTTTACACTGATATATATATATATATATATATATATATATATATATATATATATATATATATATATATATATATATATATATATATAATCTCAATTAATTTGAAGAATAACATTCATTGATATCAACCCACATTCATTGTTAAAAGAATTAAACACAATTATCTATTTAGTATTATTTTTAAAAATTATTATTATTGATAAATTATATTTTTAAGTATGCGATCATTTTCTAATTTCAATAATGATGTTCATTTAAAATACAATTTATGATGTTCATTTAAAATACAATTTATTTATAGCTTAATGTAATTTATAATTTGATGTTATTATCATTTAAAATTGTTATTCATTAATTTTAAACCACTTATTATTGATAATAAGTTAAAGAAGACTTTTAAGAAACATTTAATATTATTATTAAAATGTGAAACATACACTAAATAATAAAATGATAAGATAGACAATTTGCATTTCAAAAGAGATTTGCATGGATAAGATGACATATCCATGTAATTTGATTTTATTATTTATAAGTATTGTTTATTAATTTTAAAACCACTTGTTATTATTAATTAGTGAAAGAAAATTTTAAAAATCACTTATTATTATAATTAAAATGTTAAACATATACTAAAATATAAAGTGATAAGATAGACACTTTGCATTTTAAAAAAGGCTTCCATGGATAATTTGGATAATATGACATATCTATGATTTTCAATTAATTATTGTTTCGAAGCAACATGAACATACAAACATGTATACAATAGTTAATTAAATAGTATATATATATATATATATATATATATATATATATATATATATATATCACCTTCCATAACATATGATCGATAACATAAATATAATCTAATTTACATTAAAATTTCAATCACAACATACAATGATATTCTTAAAATAATACTTAAGTTAAGAAAATACAAAAAAGAATTAGTATATAACAAACTTACATATTAAAAACTTCAACATAATAACATGGCTCGAAAAATTATTAAAATCCCTCAAACCAACACAAAAAACTTTAAACGTTTTATTTGTGAATTTCGTATGTGATTTGTATTTGTGTGTCTACTAAAAGAGATTAACCTTTTTATAGTAGAGTATTCATTAATTGTTTATTAAATATATTATATAAGTTATAAAACATTTGAATTGTTAATCATTATTAAGAGACTTTTAAGTGATATTCATTAAAATATAAGGTTTCAAATGCATGAGGTGTTTGGAAATTTTTATGGGGGTTTCAAATACATGAGGTTTAAGAAAAAAAATGCTAGCTTTATAAGTATGTATGATGATGAAATATTTTTTTTTTCACCACATTCATTTGAAACTCCCAACTTTTCATATTTCCATACGATATACGTAATTTATTAACTTAAATATGCTTTTAGTTGTAAACATTATCATAAATGGAAGAATGTGTGACTTATCAATATGATATACTTAATTTCTTAACTTTAATATATAATTAAATAGATAACCTACATTAATATATCAAATAAGCTTAAAATTTTAGTGTAAAATTGAAAACCTAAAGTAAAATATCAAATAATATTTGAAAAAAAAAATCAATATATATTTTTAACATAGTTAAAAGGAAAACATTAAATATAATAATAATAAAAGAACCTATATTGATGAATCGAATTAACTAAAAGGCATCTGAAATCTATATCCTAACAATAATTTTTAACCTACGTCGTGCAACACGCAGGAATTCGTCTAGTATATATATATATATATATATATATATATATATAGAAAGAGAGAGAGAGAGAAAGAGAGAGAGGGAGAGAGAGAGAAAGAGAAAGAGAGAGAGCTAGGTTCAAATGTTTCTAGCAAATAGTGTGTCTAAATGCATCAATGAGAATTCAGGAATAATAAATCATTAAATAAATTAAAAACGGTATAATGGTAAACTTACCATATCTAATTATGGTAAAAACATAATTCAATTAATCTCTCTTTAATTAGTTTAACCCTACAAAGCCAACAACCTTAACCTTAAAGAGTACGACGGCTACCTCAAATCATCGATAGCTATGTTCCTCATTTCCACTAGAAATCGATCCTTACATCCGAGCACCACCGTCGGTATTATCCGCCATCATGACAGGAACTTCTAGATCCTCTATTCGACTACTCTTCTTCGACATATTCATGTTCGTCGGCCTATTGCTTTCCATACGCTTGCTAGACGCTAACGGAAAGGTCCCGAATTTGGATCTCATGTTTGACTGTGTTGAGTAGCCAGTCATCTTGAAGAAGTACTATCGTGGCCCTAATGCAGTTGCTCGATTGTGCACCCCAATCTACCAGGTATTTAATACTTTTCCTCTTCGAATATGAATATCTTAATATTCCTATGCTCTTTTACTAATCATAACATGTTTTTTTAGTTGTATCTCCAATTCCCGACCACCAAGAAACTAAATTGGTAAGACTCTCACTAATTTTTTTTGAAGAAACTAAAGAAGCACACCACTTGTTCGATAAAATGCTTTGTTGAAATCTAGGTTTTTTAATGCATCTTGATATCGATCATTCTGCTAGAATGGAATATCGAATTCTAATTTTGTCAGCATAGAATCTTTAATTCCTTGTCAACTTAAGCAGTGAATTACCGTAATAAATTCTTTCAGAATAAAATTGGTTTATATTCTTGTTATTGGTCTCGATTCTTATGGAATAACACCCTAAATAATAAAACATTACTTTCTTTCAGAATAATATACATTGCAAGTTTAGAGATGATTGTTAATGTTTGTTTGTAGAAATTATAGTTATATATTCTATTTGAATGTATATCAAATTCTATTAGAATTTATTGTTTTATTCTATTTAATGCACTAAAAAATTTAATATTTGAAAGTTTATGTTTTCCTTGTGAATTTATGTTTTGAAGAGGTTGTCATTAATGTGGAAAATGAAGAAAAAATGGAGAACGAGAATATTCTTTCGGAATAATACTCTTTCGGAATAGAGTAGTGTTTTTGTTAGATTTTGATGTTTTTTCTATTTTAACCATTTTTTGTTTTATTCTTTCAGAATAAATATAATCCTTAAACCATTATTAGTCATATTTTTTTTTAGAATGATTCTAATAACTGTTTATAGTCTTTTTCTTTACGGATAAAAGTAAATAATGATTCTTAAAGAATAAAATTTGTATCCTTTAGAAAATGTTATTTTTTGATAATATGTTGTATAATTCTTTAAGTAAATTTTATATAAAAAGTATCTTCAATGAAACAATATTATGCAAGAATAAAACCGCAAATATATTTACTAGTTTATTGTTGACTTTTGGTCATTCTAACAGAATAAAATTGGTTATTATTAAAAGTAATATTAAAGTTTAATTAGAATTAATTTTAAAAAAAATAAAAAAATCAGATTTTAAAAAAATAAGGGAATTAATGATCCCTTAAAATCCGAAATTTTCCTTTTTTAAAATAGGTTAATTGACCAAAATACCCTTTTGCTGAAATTTGTGTGATTATATGATACATGCTACCCTATTGTAATATTATAGACCCTCAAATCATGATTGTTGATTCTATTCATCCGGTGGTCCAGATCTGTACATTTTGGCACACAATAGTTAATAGAAACAATATAACCTAACCATATATATATATATATATATATATATATATATATATATATATATATATATATATATATATATAAACACACTAGGAAACTTATCAAGGCCGTGATTATCATGGACCTAAAGAATTTATCAACAAGATAAGTTTAAATGATTACAAAGGAAACAAAATTTAGGCTGACAATGTAACTTTTCATTAAGTAAAGTACACATCAATTAGCCAAGAAATATTATGTAGTTGTTATACATAAACCTAGATTATATCATGAGCTTTGTAATTTGTAAAGATGTCAAAAGGTGAGTTAACGAAAAGATCATAACTTTATAAGAACAATGGAAGGTTATTAGGCAACTTTTTTTGTTGAAAGGCAAATTTAATATAGGCCTAAACTACTCCAACTTCACTTAATGTCTCAAACAGGAGTTGAACCCTTGACCATAAGGAGGGATGAGAAAACCTGATAAATATAAGGATGTGAGTACTTCCAGATGAATTCACGTAAAACCAAATGATAATAACCTTGCAACTTAGAAACAACACATTTTATTTATTGTAACCTAAACCAAAAAAACATAAATAATTTTGAACAGATTATACATATAATTATGAGAAGTAGAAAAAAAAAACCTCAAAAAAGGGTAGAAAGGTCTTTTTTAGAGTACTCGTTTGCCTTTCCCAACCTTTTCTAGTTCTGATATCACATCTCTAAGCTGTTATTGTCGCCTTGAAACTCTTCATTAGAACTTTTTTACCGCCCTCAAGTAATTGAAGGGTCATATGGTTGTCTAAAATGTTTTGCAAACCTATTATTGATCAAAATCATGTATAAAAAATCAACATTTTCAAGGGTAGATTAGTCATGTTGCTTAAATCAAAAGAATATGCTGTTAAAACAACCCCTTGAGGCTAGATTCACCATTTTTATTAAAAATACTTTTCCACACAAAGAAAAATAAGAGGCAGAATACAACAATTCAATTCAGAAATGAGAATAACTGAGACATTCAAAAAGAAAATTGAGACAAAATGTAGAGTGTGTGATATGATTAAAAGAAGGGTAAACAATATAAAAAATCTCAAGAATGGATTCAACATTTAGCAACAAAAAAAATCAACTTGTTAAACAATAATTACTTTTTAGGGTCAATTCAACACCACGATAATTATAAAGCCATGTACTTGCAAAGCATTAGGTGACAATTTTCCATCTCATTATCAAAGTACAATGTTGTAATACTAATGTGGATCAGATAAAGTAGTTGCATGTATAGTAGCATTGAAACTTAAATAAATCCAAAATTTGTCATCAAATATTTGGTGGGAAACTACTAAATTGGTCGACTTTACCTACAAGCTCGACAGATAGCGGTGGTAAATTAAATAATACTCAAAGAAAAAATAGGTATTAAAGAAACAGACAAATCGACCTTCATAAGTGCATATAACAATCGTCACCATATTCCGGGTGTTGTGTCACCCACCGCCACCACCTGTTTCCATTGCCACTGTATCCATCCCAGGATAGTTTTGGATTTATGAAACAGGAGACTAAGGATGCGATTTCACTTTGATGATACACTTGTACAAGAACTGGCAGTAGATGAACCTTACAGGATAGTTTTGGATTTATGATGGATAGGAACTTAACTTAAAAGGGTAAAAAAACAGGATAAAGATAGATGAAAAAGAAGAGGATAAATAAGGGATAAGTGAAGAAAACTGAGTAACCTGTTTCTTAACCATACCTGTATTAAATAACCAACAACCAAAAAACCCTAGAATGAAAATGGATGGAACAACTAATTATCTTACCTCCGCTTTCCCCATATATGAGCAAGTTAAAACCAAAAATCAAGTAAAATGCAGGGATTTTTGCTTTCAAACACCATACAAAAAAATATAAGAAAAGGGAAAGAGGGAATTAAGATTTCTGACCATAGCGATGATAGATATAGGGAAAGAACCATTGACAAGCACCTGTGATCTGTAGGAAAAAAGAACGGGGAAGACGTGATGATTCTCGGAGATGGGATTGGAGGCAGCATTGATTGTGTAGACAGAGAGGAGAAACAACGAACCAGGAGAGATCTTATACGTATCATTCACCATTAATCTCTAAAACCTATGCCAAAAAAATCCAAAATCAATTTCAGTTATAAAAGTTAGAGGTTGAACCTTAGATTTAAAACCCAAGGAAACCGAAAACAAAGATACATTAATAAATCATCATTAAGTTGACAGTTGGTTGAGCCTTTAAAGTGGAAGTAGAAGCCCTAAATTTCATATCAACTGTGGGAGAGAGTAAAGAGGAAGTGTTAAATTAATAAGGCCAAAGAACAAAAAAGGGATAGCGGTACCTGACTGGTTAAATTTTTCAGGACCGCCTTCACCTATGCAAGTTGGTGTTTGAATCAAGGGTGTATTACTCGACAAGAGAAAAGATAGAGCTCAAGCCATGAGGCGGCAATTTTGGCCACAAAACGAAGCAGTGTGTGCCGGCAGAAGGAAATGGCAAGAGAATTGATAGAATGACTCAGGTCGAAGGTAATTGAGGCGGTGGAAACAATATAAGTTAAAAATGCCAGCCCACAACATTCACAACATTTTTATTGAATAAAGGAAGAAAATTATCGACGTGTATCAAAGTAGAATTCTATAGGTAATATATATATATATATATATATATATATATATATATATATATATATATATATATATATATATATATATATATATATATACTAGACGAATGTCCGCGTGTTATGCAGAAACACTTATATAAGTGAAGTCTTTGCAAATATGCTTTTTCTAAATATAACAATAATGTTGTTTTTGAATTTGATATAATAATTTGTATACTAAGTCGATATACTATATTGATTATTTTGAATTATATGATAATATATACATTTATTATAACTTCATAATCTCAATCGTTTGAATTACTTCAACCCGCGAGTTCCACATGAATAAAATTAAATATAATATATGGTTTAATGTTATTTATAATTGTTGTTATTGTTAATTAATTTTATAAAATTTATTTGTTTTATATTTTAATTTCTATCATTATAATTATTTAGAAAAATCAAACATTATTTTTTGATTTTAAAGTTAACAATATAATCATTTATATAGAGTTATTTTTAACTATTATTATTGTAAGTAATTTTAAGCTACTTATTTGAAAACTTTTAACGATTATAAAAATATTTTTAGGAAATATTTTAGTTAAATTGATATTACAATTTAGTTTTTCATTTATCACTTTTAACTATTTACAAAATATTCTTTGGTTTTTTAAGTGGAACTGAAATTTATATTTAAGTTGACATTGTAATGTTATATTTAAGTTAACAATTTAAGTATTTTGTCCAAACTATTCAAAAGTTGTAGATTTTAAACTGATAATGGTTTACATATAAGAACATTTTAAATCTAATTGACTAAGTATAATATGTTAAAAGTTAAAGACATAACTTTATAAATAGAAGTAAAGATATTATTTTAAAATTAAAATTTAGTTTATTTATGATTACACTTTAGGTTTAATATTTGTTTAACCTTATTAACCAACTTATAATTGTTATTAGAAAGACACTACAATTTATCACTTTTAACTATTTACAAAATATTCTTTAGATTATTTAAGTTAAACTAAAATTTATATTTAAGTTGACCTTGTAATATTATATTTAAATTAACAATTTAAGTATTTTATACAAATTGTTCCAAAATAGTGTCTTTAAAATGATAATGGTTTATATCCAACAATATATTAAAACTAATAAATTAAGTGTTAGGTCCGATTCCGGATCTAAAACTGATAATCAAACAAACATGAATCGAGAATAACACAAGAATAAGATGAATGAATTGAGCTTGCACACGATTAAGAACAAGAAATCGTCAGGTACAACTCAAAGGCTGGCAGTAAACTTCTAGAGCATCCAACCCCCAAAATGACCAGCTACTACGTTATTTATACCCAACTGGACCGCAAACGGATTTTGCGGCCGTAAACGTGTTTACGGTAGTAAACACAACAAAGTACAAACTAGCATAAAGTTAAATTACAGACACAAAATCAACAACAATCACATGCTAAGCCTAGCCCAAACCATTTTCATGGCCCTTCAGTCTCTCCCTTGGTTTGGAGCAGGCTTGGATTTAGTCTTTGTTAACAACCAGCACATCGCATCTCCCTATAGCTCCATTCCATATTTTCTTGTCAATAATTGTAGCCACCATCCTTGTATATTCCTTTGCAGCAAGCTTAAATAGCTCATCAGAAACAACAATCTGACAACTTGCAAGCTGATGAATGTCTCGTTCACCAAACTTAAGTAGATCCCTTTTGTCATACAAGCGAATACAATCTTTCTTGAGCTTGATAACTGCAACATCTGATGTTTCATCATACACCCAATAAAGCATAGAGTGTAGAGATCCATCAGGATATTTTTGAGGAACATGGATGTGTTTGACTTGAGCGGTGGATGGCCACATTACTGCCCGGATAGGCTCGTTGGTTTCTTTATCCAAAACATGCTTGTGAACTGCAACAAAGGACTCTGCAGTTTTCATTAATGGAAATCCCTTAGCAACTTGATCTTCCAAAAATGATTTGAATTGACTAGCCTTGGAATTCTTTGACGGATTCGAGAAGGGAGCTTTAGATAGCTCAATGAGATCAACCTTAGTAAAGGAGCTAAAATCATGAGCATCCTTGTACAGTTCTTTATTCCCACTCTTTCTTTGAACCATGAACATATCTAGTGTATCATGAAATCCCCATGAAATAGTTCCTGACCTATCACCATATACGTCTCTGAAGGTTTGAGTGCTTAGGTCAGTGAAGGTTACTTGAGGCCTATCCCAAGGAGATTTATGATCCACACTTCTTTTAAAGAGCCATTTATTCTTGTCAGTCGACTTATCAGCAGCTTTCTTTCGTTTAGCTCCTTTTGCCTTTGCAGCTCTGTAAGCCTGTTCTGGATCCACTTCAAAACGATCTACAATTATCGTGGATCTGATTGGTTGAGAAGAAATGGGAGCATCATCGTTTGGAGCATTTAGAATCGGGGAATCGACATGAGGTTCATCAATAGTTGACTTGAATTCATCACCAAACCTATCCTCAAGCTTCTTTTGTAACTCCATGAAATTTGCAGCTAGACGACCATATTGCGTCTGAAGATCAGAAATTTGCTTTGTCTTCAGAGCATCTTCTTCTTTAAGTTTAGCCATTTGAATGTTGAGCTCGGTATTCTCGGAATGATGTTCTGCAACTTTGATTATCAACTCAATATTCCTGTGATCAAGTTCAACATTTTTCTGTTTGAGAGGATCAATCTGGCTTTGTAGTGAAGGGGAGCAATCTCTTGTGTTGTCACCTCCAATAAATATTCCCTTGCCACTAGAAGGTGGTGTTGAGAATTGTTCCTCAGCTAACAGGTGAGCTAGCTTGACTGAGGCATCGTCTTTGTTTAGTACTGGAGGTAAGAGATCCGCTTGAATTGAGGAACCACCACCTTCACTTGTGGGTTCGGATGAGACAATAGCTGGTGTGATTGTTGGAGGAGCTGTAGCACTTTATGTCATTGAACTTCGATTTTCATGTCTCAGAATGAGTCTTCATCGTTTTGTTGGAGGAGGAATGGATTAATTAGTGGTAAGATCTTCTTCCATAAGCATAGATGTAGGTAACCCAGTATCAAGAGGAGGAATTCCTGACACTGTCACCATAGGAATTGTTATTTCCGCCTCTGGATTGGAAGTGGAAGGTGCAGTCACAAAAAATTATTCTTCTACCCTTGTCTCAGCAGTTACATGAGCTACTTCATCGACATCATCAAGCAAGTTGTCGAGGTTTACATCAGACAAAAACACATAATTGCTATCAAGGTTTAACGGGATATCATCTCTGTCAAAATCCGTGACATTAACATTCTCATTTTCTTTGTCATCTTGTCTCAAATCCTCATTGTAAGTACTCTGAACTTGAACGGACTGCAATTCCTGTTCATCATCGACTTGAGTTTTGAGGGTTGGAGTTTCATCATCCTCGTGATCTGAAACAGTGATGATGCCTATAGAGGATACTTTTTCTGATGAAGTTGGCTCAGATAAAGTCTTCTCAGAAGTTCCGTGCGAATCAGAAGACTCATTGATCTCTGTAAATTGTCCAAACTTCACCAAGGGATGCAGACCTCGAAACACCACTTTCCCTTTTCGATTCTATTTAATAAGACCAACCGTATGAGGACCTAATGACTTTGTGTCCATCTTATCACCGGATTTAACCATGTCAGGAAACTGATCATCAATGAAGGTTTGAATGAATCTGGGGTACATTAGAAATGCATCTTTGTTTCCTCGAGTCAGTGCACCAATGTTCACAAGAAACTCATCAAAGATATACTTTGAGAAGTTGAATTTGTTGCCAGCTGCCAGGGATACAATCGCTCCTGTGTTTCTGATTGAGATCTCATCTGCTCCCGATCTCCTTCCTGACACACAGCTAATGAACACGTGAGCCAAGAAGCTCCAGTAAGGAGGTAGAAGCTTTTTTACAGTTGGAGGATAAGAACCCTCGTATCCCATTCTCTCAAGAATCCTTGGAATTTCTTCAGCCTCAGTTTCAGTTGGATAATCGGACTCATCAAGGATCATCAGAGTGCTTCTGATGTATTGTTCCAAAATTCTGATTTTGCAATTTTGCACCACAACTTCAATGATCGTTTCTCTATTCTTCTCGGTTACTTTGACTGTTTTCCAAAATTCTTGAATACGGCTTTCATAGATTACAGGATTCACTGTGATCACATAAGCCAGGCAGCACTCTCGAAGACAATACATCATCAACATGAATTCTATGTGAGCTGCCGGTGGATCATCCAACACAATTCCAATGTTGTGCTTCTCAGTTGTCTTAAGATATGCCATTATCTGCACTTAAATGAGCCAAGTAAGAAAACATAGTTTATGGTCAAACTAGGTCAACGGACCGTAAACTAAGTTTACAGTCAAACTAGGTCAATGGACTGTAAACTTAGTTTGCGGTCGTAAGGTCAAACCTAGTTTATGGTTGGAAGACCAAGGGACAGTTTACGTTTGCAAATGTCAAAATGAATTTACGGTCCATGAATTTAAAACAAGTTTATGGTCTATGAAGCAAAACGAATTTACGGTCTACGAGTTTACTCCCTATGAGTTTACGGTCTATAAGTTTACTCCTTATGAACATTCAAAAACCGTAAACTCCGAAAACCTTCAAACTCAAATTATTCCATGATTCTAAGTCGATTTGAACAAAAAATTACAAGTTCAGAGTCGGAATTTACATACCTTTGACGTGGACTAGACAATTTTAAGAAAACTCACACTTTGCTTTTCGAAGATTAGAGAGAAAAATGTTTGTTTACGGTTTTTGAATAAAAGAGGCGGTAAAGAGAGTTACCGCAGTAAACTCCTATATATATACTCTTTTGACTTTTTCAAAACCGCATACACTGTTAGATTGCTAGTCCAAATTCCAAACAAATTTTTCAAAAATAAAACCTTTTGAGGATTAAAATAAAAATAAAAATAAAAATTTAATAGTAAAGTAAAAATTAAAATTAAAATTAAAATTAACATAAAATAAAATAAAATTTCCTATAGACAATCTGTATGAGTTCAATTTTAAGTGTACTGGAACATGTTTCCCGCTTCTAGATATGCCCCGGTAATCAAGGATTTCCACAGTACTCCTTACATCGGATGAGCAGACCATCATTAGGAGAGAAGATAGATTCAGAGTATTATCATTTATAGTGCATATGCGGTGTACCAGGTCGGATGGTTAGTCACGCAAAGGAGATAGTATATGGCTAATAGATCAGAGGAATTTCATATGTATGTGTGTGTGTGTGTGTATATATATATGTGTGTGTGTGTGTGTGTGTATAATATGCAGAGAGATAGATTTGCATATGTTACAGTCCAGGTCGGATCTTTTCCAATCACGCAGAGGAGGTAACATATGACTAACAGACAGAAAGAAAGAAAATGATTTTCTACAGACCTAATTTATCGGAATTTACCAGTTGTCGTATCAATACCGGAATTAAGGACAGAATCCGCACATGGAGGAAAAGTTAAACCACGGTTCCAAGTACGGCTTTAATTAATGTAACGAGTAGATTCTCATATATATCTCTCTGCTCAACCTATCCGAGCGTCATATTGTCAAGCTAAATGGATATAACTAGGTCAAGATTTGTCAAGTCTATAAATTTCCTAAGTTCAACTTTGCCTAGTCATGTCCATTTTAAAAATTTTCGTGCCTACCGACGCATCAAGTCAGAGCATAGACCCTTCAACTTTTGGTACGTTACGCAGACTCAGGTTGCCTGTTATCACTTGATAATATCAATTTCAAGAACATCTCCTGCAGGCACATTCCATTACAGACCTATATATATATATATATATATATATATATATATATATATATATATATATATATATATATATATATATATATGTGTATATATATATATATATATATATATTGATTTTTCTGATTTTCTAATGTTTTTGGATTTTTGAAAAATTTCTTAATTTTTGTTTTGTTTTTATTTCTCCCCCTAAATTTGTGCATATGAGAGAAATGAAAGTAAATGCGCAAATTTAAACTATCCTAAAAACAAAAATTAATCCTCAAAACGAATCATTTTTAAAAATCCCACAAGCACATCGAATCGAGCTTTGTTAAACGGCTTAGTGAACAAATCTGCCACATTGCTAGCGGTGGGAACTTGTTCTAGCCGGATGAGCGAGCGCTCATAACAATCTCTAATAAAATGAATTTTGATGTCAATGTGCTTGGTTTTGGAATGTTGGACAGGATTTTTAGTTATTTGTATAGCGGCCTCATTATCACAATGAATTGGGGTTTCTAGATAGTTCAGACCGTAATCCAACAACTGATGTTGGATCCAGATAACTTGAGAACAGCACGTCGAGGCAGCAACGTATTCTGATTCAGCTGTAGAAGTAGATATCGTATGTTGTTTCTTGCATTGCCACGATACCAGTCTATCACCAAGGAACTGACACCCTTCTAATGTTGATTTCCTGTCAAGCTCACAGCCTCCATAATTACTGTCAGAAAAAGCATATAAATTAAATTTAAAATTTTTCGGATACCAAAGACCCAGTTTTGGACTTCCTTTGATATACCGAAAGATTCTTGTGACAACAATAAGATGTGAAAGTTTAGGATTAGCCTGATAGCGAGCACATTGACACACTGCAAACATGATGTCGGGACGACTTGCAGTGAGATACATCAAGGAATCGATCATCGATCTATAGTGAGTTTGATCTACGGATTCACCGTCAGTATCTGGAGTCAGCAGGGGTCTTTCAGCCATGGGAGTTGAAGCAGGCTTCGCGTCTGAAAATCCAAACTTCTCAAGAATATCTTCAACATACTTTGCTTGATGTAGCAGGATTCCGGTTGAATTTTGATTAACCTGAAGCCCCAAAAACATGGTCATCTCACCTAGAGAACTCATCTCAAATCTCTTCTTCATGACGCCTTCGAACTCTTTGCAAAGCTTTGGACATGTGGACCCGAAGATGATGTCGTCAACATAGATCTGAACCAGTATCTGATCATCACCCACATGCTTGATGAATAAAGTTTGATCAATAGTACCACGAGAATGGCCATGTTCGAGCAAGTGCTTTGTTAGGGTTGCATACCATGCTCGAGGAGCTTGATGTAACCCATACAATGCCTTGTCCAACTTGTAGACATGATTAGGGAACTTTGAGTCAACAAACCCAGGGGGTTGATCAACATAAATTTCTTCCTTCACCTTGCTGTACAGGAAGGCAGTCTTGACATCCATCTGGTAGACCGTGAAATTCTTATAGGAAGCATACGCGAGGAAGATTTGAATTCCTCCAGACGAGCTACGGGAGCATACACCTCAGTATAATCAAGACCCTCGATCTGTCGAAACCCTCGGACCACCAATCGCGCTTTATTTCGAACAATTACACCAGAATCATCTTGCTTATTACGGTAGACCCAACGCGTGTCAAGAGACCATTTGCCTTTTGGTAACTCAACCAGTTTCCAGACCCCCAGTTTTTCAAATTGATTTAGCTCTTCATGCATCGCGTCTACCCAGCTGGGATCATTTAAAGCCATTTTAATATTTTTGGGCTCAACTTGAGATATAAAGCAAGAGTAAAGACATTCATTAACGTCTCCACTCTAACTTCTGGTTTTAACTCCATCACCCAACTGGCCAATGACATTTTCGATCGGATGATCTCGCTGAATTCGGGAAGGTATGTCTTGGCTGAACTCATTGATAGAAATAGGAAGAGTGTGAATATTGAAACCTCCATCATTTTCTGGTTGAGTCCGATTAGAAGACTCTACTACAAATTCATTTGCAATTTCTTCAGGAAAGACGAGTTCCATAAATGTTGTATTGATAGCGGAAGCATCTCTAGACATGAACTCTCTCTCGATGGGTGTTAGAGGTGTAGCATCAGCATTAGGAGTTTCAGTTGGAATCTCAGACACTGGACTAGTTGGTTGTACAGATGACTCCCCGTCAGATTGAGCAGAGAACTCCCCCTTGAATGGAGCATAGGATTCCCTTTCAACCGTTAGAGGTCTGTAAACAACCTCTTTATCTTCGTCTTCAATCACAGGAACATTCTTCAAACCTGGAGGAAGATCCACTTGATTTATTCGAAGACACGTTTAGAGATCTGAATAGGGATGTGTAATCAAATAACCAGTTGGGACCCACTCTAGCATCAGTTTCATTCTCCTCCAACCAGCGCACGTCATAAGATTCAGTGATCTGCTTAGTCCTTTTGTTGTAGACCCTATATGCGATGCGTGCAACATACCCCAAAAAGTAACAGTCATCAGCTTTGGCATTAAATTTAGGGTTGGAATCTAAGTGAAGAAGGGTGCAAGGATAGCCAAATACACGGAAATGGCTTACGGAAGGCCTGTGTCCATAAAGAATCTTGTATGGTGTCTTCATCTGTGCTTTGTTGATTAGAACACGATTCTGCACGTAGCAAGCAGTGTTAATCGCCTCGGCCCAAAAGAAGACTGGTAGCTTGGAGTCACAAAGCATTGTCCTTGCAGCGTCTTTCAATGTTCTGTTCCTCCGTTCAGCAACACCGTTTTGTTGAGGCGTGTGAGCAGAACTATATTGATGCACTATCCCCTTTTCTGCACAAAAACGGTCAAGAATCGAATTCTTGAATTCAGTTCCATTATTAGTGTGAAGCGCCTTCACTTGATTTTTAGTTAGCTTTTCAATCATCACCACGAACTTCTTTATCAGATCAGCAACCCCCGTTTTGTTGGATAAGAAGAAGACCTACGTAAATCTAGAGAAATCATCAATCACAATAAGACAGTACGAGCTTCTGTTGATGCTCAGGACGTTGACCGGACCAAATAAGTCCATATGCAATAGTTGAAGTACTTGATTGATTGAGCTGATTTGCTTGGGCAAGTGTGGTTTCCGATGATGTTTGCCTTGAGAGCAGGAAACACACTTTTCAAAAGTGATAAAGTCTCTGACAGGAAGGCCTCGGACCATCTTATTTTTCGCAAGACAATTCAGGTTTTTCGCATTTGCATGACCAAGGCTTCGATGCCATAACATTGCATTGTGTTCGGAAACCTTTGAGAATAAACAAGTGACTTGTTCAGGTAGGTTACTGTTCATATCAATGATGTAGGCGTTCCCATCCCGTTTCGATTTGACTAGAATCCATTCTTCTGGGATGACGATGCGAGGCTTCAGAATCATACACTCTTTATCTGTAAAATGAGTTGAGTAGCCTTTGTCACATATCTGAGAAATGCTCAACAAACTATGCTTTAATTCGGGTGCAAAGTTGACATTTTCAAAGCTCAACACTCCATTTGTAATAGTTCTACGCTGTGTGATCTTTCCACCGTCTCCGCCCGCAAAGGAAACATAACCCGCATTAAAAGATTGAATTTCGCTCAGTTGGGAGATGTCTCCAGTCATATGCTGGGAACAGCCGCTATCGACGTACCAAGGACGGACGATATTCCTCCGCAACTCCCCCTGCAAAATGAGCGGAATCATTTAGACTTAGGAACCCAGGTCATCAGTGTCCTGGGTTTCCTTTTCAATTTTTCTGATTTAGATTTTAAAATTTTTCAAATTAGGATCTTCATTTCTAGTCACTTCAGAGGGAGGTAACGATGAACTTGAATGAGATTTGGGCTTCCATTTAAGTTTAGGTTTACAACATTCTCTGATGATTTTGAAACAGACTTCACAGGAGTTTGCATAGACCTTCTGGATTTTTTACCAAAATAAGTAGAAGATCTAGAATTTCTTTTTGTTGAAACCAATCTTGGCTGAGCCTTGTTCGGTTTTGAAAAATTGTTTTGAGTTTTGTTAGTAAAATCCTTTTTATTTGTTTGAAAAACAACCCCTTTTCTGTTCTTACTATCTTTTTGATCCTTACTTCGAGAGCGAGTTCTTGAGGATTTTCTAATTAAAGACCTTCCTCGAGACTCATTCTCCCCTCTTGGTGACAGATAGTTTACAAAGATCCTATTTTGACAATTCCTAGCTATGTGACCACCAACACCACAATTAAAACAAATCTGTTTTGAATTTGTATTGCATTTTTCAGATTTATTTTCTTTATAGACACTCTTACTCTTCTTAGAAGAACATGCATGAGAATTAGATTGAGAAATAAGTGAGGGTGCCTCATTTGATTTGACTTGTGGAGTTGATGATTCCTCATGAGAATCACAAGAATCAGAATTACCAAACAATTCATCAAACATATCGAAAAAATTAAATTCAACAGTATCCAACGATGAGCAAACACAAGAAGCTTTTTCAGTCTTAACATCAGAAACACACTCAAATTTGTTCACAATAGAAGAACCATAATTAAAAACAGAAACAGATTCTCCAGCTTCACACTTGACCTGATCTAAGGGTGTATCTGCAGAGGAAGTAGAAACATTAGTACTTTCAATGTTAATAAAACCTCTTGAAACAAAACCAGCAGGTTTACCATATCGAAGATGTGGCTCCCTGTCAGTTTCATCTTGTGTCAAAGGGATTGATGTGTAGTTATGATTAAAAGGAGGAGGAACACAATCATAACCTAAACCCTTGTTTTGATTTTCTTTAAATTTCAATTGGGTTTCATACAAAGACTCAACTGTTTTACTAGAAGCAGAGTAATTTTTGAAACTCACATCTATTTTTCCACTTTTATTTTTTAACTCATCAAGTTCTTTGGTCACAACATCAAGTTGTCTCTTAGTATAATCATAAATTTCGCACTTTTCACTGAATTCTGATTGAAATTTTCTAAAATCTTTTTTTTTTTTGGCTTCTAGTTGGGCCTTAAGTGGTTTCTGTCCCTTCCTAAGTTGATAACCCTCATATTTAAGGTCCTCTACTTGTCTACGTAAGGTTTGAATTTCATCCCGAAGAAGTGTAACATATTCTTTGCAAGCAAAAGAACAAGATGGTAGATTTACCTCGTGCTTCTTGGGCTCGGAAGAGGTGGAAACCATTAGGGAAAAGTACAGTTCCATCATCTCTGCCTCGGGAGCAGTATCATTGTACTTTGAAGCAGCATCATCAATTTGAGCTAGATGAGCATTTTCTGACCCTGTGATGTTTAAGGCTTGAATTTGATCCTCCCAATCAAATGATTGAACAACCATAGTTGTTTCTCCATTGGTTGTAGCTCTTGTATGATTGTTTCCCACTGCAACCATCTGTCAGTTGTTGTTGACTCTACGATCTGGCTTCGGGCAGTCACGAGCAAAGTGACCCGGCTCGTGGCAGTTAAAACATCTCAGCATACTTTTGTTGAATCGCACCTTTTTGTCAGCATTCATAGCCCTGTTGTTTTTCCCTGTTTTCTTGGAGAATTGTTTGGCTCTGAAGACAGCCATGGCAATCTACCAAGTAATGTCCATTTCCTCTACGTCTTCGGGATGTATCTGGTCCAAGTCAGCAAAGGATAGCCGAGGTGGAAGATCTCCGGCTACAAAGGCATTGTAGCAATTAACTAGCCCAGTGGCTAGAGCAAGATTTTCATCAGATTCTTTGGTGTTTGAAGAGGATACTTTGGCTGGCATATTGGGAGCAGGAACAGTTTAGGGAAATAGTACACTTGAAGTTTGATGTTGAGGGATGGATGTTGCAGCATTGAGGGTTTGAATATGAGGTTGTGGAACTGTGAAAGCTTGACCTGAGGAAGTCATGAAGGATGATAGTGCTGCATTGTTGGATGAAACACCAAGGTTTGCAGTAGAATATGAATTCATATGGTTGATTTCTCTCTGTTTGTCATCAATGTCACAGGCTTTGATGACTGCGATGATTTATGCAAGAGTGAGACGATTTAAGTCCTTGGTTTTCTTAATTACAACAACATTCATATCCCATGATCGAGGAAGTGCATTCAAAAGTTTCTTGTTGATTTCTAACTTGGACAAATAAATTCCTGAAATGTTCATGTCAGTTGTGCGAGCGGTGAACCTTTGCAATTGAGCCTCAAGGGTTTCTCCTGGAATGTAGCTAAACATGTTAAATTTGTGTCTTAACATGTCATGCCGACTTTCTTTCATATCTCCATTGCCCTCGTAGACCTCAATAAGAGCTTCCCATAGAGCTTTAGCAGAAGTGTACTCACGAAAACCTTGAGCAATATCAGGAGACAATGCCATGGTTAGAGTAGCCAATGCTCTTTCCTGTTCTTCAACCAGTTCAAACTCTTCAGCAGTGTAGTTTTCAATGGCTTTGTCAATCAACTGACCTCCAACTATCATCGTGACTTTGACAAGACCTCTAAGAATACTTCTCCAGATCTTGAAATCTTTCATTTTGATGTATTTCTCGATTCTGTATTTCCACCCGGGAAAACCTTCAGCAGACATCAATCTCGGAATGCGTGTAGTAGTTCCCATAACAGCATCAAGTTCCTGAAAATGAGTTTGAGAATCCATTTGAAATTTAAAGTGATTTAACAGTTCCAAAGTAGTTTACGGTTGAGGTTAGTTGAAATGATTGCGACCGTAAACAGAGTTTACGGCATGGGATTTACGGTTTAGATGTTTACAGTTTTTGGGTTTACTGTTTTATGGGTTTACGGTTTATGGGTTTATTGTTTTATGGGTTTACGATTTATGGGTTTGCTGTTCTTTAAACTTGTTTACGGTGTATGAATTTTTAGAGATTACAGTTCTTAAATGGACAGTAAACAATGTTTACGGTTGATAGTAAACTCTTAATTAGCCTTTAAAATTCGTATTTTCCAGACGAAAGTAGTTCCTCCAATGCCTAGAACGCAGAATTTAACGATCAAATGATGAGAATAACGGCTTGAACACAAAATCTCGATCGGATGAGTTTGATATCAGTTTACCGCTCTGATACCAATTGTTAGGTCCGATTCCGGATCTAAAACTAATAATCAAACAAACATGAATCGAGAATAACACAACAATAAGATGAATGAATTGAGCTTGCACACTATTAAACACAAGAAATCGTCAGGTACAACTCAAAGACTGACAGTAAACTTCTAGAGCATCCAACCTCCAAAATGACTAGCTACTACGCTATTTATACCCAACTGGACCGCAACCGGAGTTTGCGGCCGTAAACACGTTTACGACCGTAAACGTGTTTACGGTAGTAAACACAACAAAGTACAAACTAACATAAAGTGAAATTACAGACACAAAATCAACAACAATCACATGCTAAGCCTAGCCCAAACCATTTTCATGGCCCTTCATTGAGTATCTTATGTTAAAAGTTAAAAAAAAAAAAAAAAAAAAAAAAAAAAAAAAAAAAAAAAACATAACTTTATAAGTTGTAGTAAAAGATATTATTTTAATATTAAAATTTAGTTTATATATTATTACACTTTAGGTTTGATATTTATTTAACCAAATTAACCAAATTATAATTATTATTAAAAAGAAAATTGAAAAGTCATGGCAGTTTCAAATGAATGTGATGAAAGGAAAAATACATGGGAGTTTCAAATGAATGTGATGAAAGGAAAAATGTTTCGTTTATAAGTATACTAGGCGAATGCCCGCGTGCTGCGCAGTGGGATAATTATGTAGTTTAATATGGTTATATACGGTTTAATGTATTGTGAATAAGTCATACATAAAACTTGTATGCGATTAAATAGCATGTATATTTTTTGATTTACAGATTTTTTACCATAATAAATAATGAATTTTTTTACTATTAGTTTAAAATTTTAAATGTAATTTTGACGTACACATTAGTATTTAATGTAATTAATTGATAATTGATTAGATATGGATTCTAATTTGTGGTCGTCTATTTATGTTGAACCATATAAAAATACATATTTAACGACTTTTGTTAGTTTTACTATTGAATAGAAAATGGTGTCGTATTTTAAGTAAATATAAAAAATCTCATTCTCAATCTATTTTAAGATAGTGACATATATTAAGTTAATATAAAAAATCATATTCTAGAACTAATGAAAAAGAAAAAACGGAGCCAAAATTTTTAACTATAATAAAGTTGATTCCAATTACCAAGTGCTCAATCAAACATAATATCATTTAATAAACATCATAAGATATTACGTTATATTTAAATTACGGACATCATATTTGTAAGAGTCATTCAAAATATATGAGACTATAGTGTCTAATACAACAATGTAATAACCAAATGACCCTAACATATTTTAAATGAAATATGATTATAATATATTATCTATGCAACTAAATTTCTGCTCAACATGTGCGATTCATCTACTATATGGTATTCTTCTAATATATTATATTATAGTATAAACACTATATTTGGAAAACCACTTTGAGTTATATTGTAGTTTATAACATTAAATTTATGATGGGTTGTATTTGACACATACACACACACATACACACACACACACACACACACACACATATATATATATATATATATATATATATATATATATATATATATATATATATATTCTATTTAAAACAAATCTTATATAAACATCCAACCTAAATACTCATCTTCAAGTTTTCTTTCTTCGCCACGTAAACATTTTACCCTTATGACCGGCTGTTACTGGTCATAAGGGTAAAATGTGAATGTTTTCAATAGTTTAGTGGTAGATAGATAACGAAAAATGTTTAGTGACTAAATATGAACAAAATCGAAAGTTTGTTTCCCTCTAAAAAGTTCAATGATTAAATGTGAACAAACTTCCTCTTGTATTATGTTTTAGAAAATTATTTATTTTTGTTAAATTGTAGCAACATTTGTTGATGAAGAAATCTATGAAATAAATAAATTAACAAAAAAACCCTGAAAATATATTTAAAAAAAAACAAAAAACCGAAACCGAAACCGAAATAAAAAAACCAATGGTTTGACATTTTCCAAAATAAAAAATCAAAATTTCCAATCTGATTTTGGTTTTACAAAAAAATAAACCATTCTCACTGATGTGAATTATGACCATTGGTTTAGCATGCGAAATTTGTGACATTCCATGAATACGTAGTTACAACATCGTCTGAACTCGTAATTCATAATAAGGGGTTAGAGTATCATCAGATGAATACGTAGTTACAACATCGCCTGAACTCGTAATTCATCACCTACAAGTTATGGGTCTGCTGGTGTTTCCACTGGGTTGTCTAGAATAGTCTATGGTCGCCATGTATACTCTGGTAGATGACTACATCGCCACATTGTCGGTTAAGGTTATGGTATCTCCTTTCATCCTACATCACCTATTCATCATCATCTATTTACCTAATTATCATCACCTTTCTATCATCACCTATCTCTCATCATTTTATTTCATCACACACCAACTATTTCATCTACCCATGTTTCATCCGCAACATATTTGTAGATATAAAATAAATATATCATTTAAATCTTTTAAAACATGTATAAAATCGTTCATACAACATACACAACAAGTATTCAAATAATATGCACACATAGCATGTAATTTATATAAAATACTTCATATCTATGTGTAAGATGAAAGTACCTATATATACCATAAAAATCCCATAAATGATTCCTAACTTCAAACCCCAAGGTTTACTTTACTAAAGCTTCATATTTTTGGCTCTCTGGACCTAGAAGGGTCCAGATTCCTAACTTCAAACCCCAAGGTTTACTCTACTAAAGCTTCATATTCTCAAATCTCTGGACCTAGAAGGGTCCAGATCTATAACACAAACTTGCAAGAGGGGTTTGAGGCATTCAAAACCCCAAAGATGATGTGATTAAATCCCTAACCCCAAAATGGAAACTACATAATAGGGAAGGAAAAGGGTTCATTTTTGTACCTCAGAATGAAGTCCTTGCTTGTATAACTCATAACAATAACCTTCCTTGGTCCCTCCTGCTGGAACTCTTCTCCTTTCTTGCAAAATCACACCAAAAAGCTCAAGATAGCTCTTCCTCTCACTCTACAAACTCAAGCTCGCTAGGGTTCTCACTTATGGGAAAGGTAGTCGCAATTGAAGGCCATAAGTGCCTTTAAATATGGCTCAGGCCCAAAGATTTAGGGTTTTTGCCAACAACGCGAACTCGTCGAGTCGCCTCACCGACTCGTCGAGTCCATTCATTAATCTGAGTCATCAGTCGCGACCTTACTCGACGAGTCGAGGCGTTAACTCGTCGATTCTCTCTTCTTAACTCAAAACAAATGTTGCTACAGTTAAACAAAAATAAATAATTTGCTAAAACATAATACAATAGGAAGTTTGTTCACATTTAGCCATTGAACTTTTTTGAGGGAAACGAACTTTCGACTTTGTTCACATTTAGTCACTAAACTTTTTTTCGTTATCTATTTGCCATTGAACTATTGAAACTGTTCACATTTTACCCTTATGACAGGTAACAGACGGTCATAAGGGTAAAATGTGAACAATTTCAATAGTTCAATGGCAAATAGATAACGAAAAAAAGTTTAGTGACTAAATGTGAACAAAATCGAAAGTTCGTTACCCTTTCAAGTCATTATCCCTTAAATAGTTAATATTTACATTGATTTTTGTTTTGATTTTAATTTTTCAATTTTTTTGTTCTAGTTTGTTTTTATTCAATCTTACAAATTGGTTTTTTAAACCGATATTCTAAATGTATGTTGACTTTCACTTACAAATGCAAAGCGCCACTCAAGAAAATATAATCAAACTATTAACCACAAAAGATTTTGATTTTATAACCAACAATATAAAGGTGTATCCTCACAACAGCCTCTACTTTATAAACCAATCTCATTTGACCATTTATTCATACTTTGTAAGTATATGTAAACAAGCAAAATTTTGTGGAATAAAAAACATAAGCTGAAATTATAATCAAAATGTGTGCAACTTAAACCAATGTACAACAAAATATTGAATTTCAACTAAAAAAATGTATATATTTTATTTTGTTAAAAATTACAATTAATAATTAACAAATATATATATATATATATATATATATATATATATATATATATATATATATATATATATATATATATATATATATATATATATATATATTACTTTTTAGTTACAAAGATTTTTATTAAAAAACAAAATACTCTAGTTGACACAAGGACATGACTATGATTAATATACAAACATTAGTAAAGAGTATGACAATAAAGGTGAAAAACAAGAACTATTTAGAACCACCGATACGAATTTTGATTTTTTTTATTCCATCGAAACATTGAAAGATGGAATTTTGAACTCTACTTGAGATTCATATAGGAAAGAGTATTAAAATAGTTAGAATAAAACAGTTGGTTAATAATAATAATTAAATTATGAATATGTATATACCACCTCATTTTTGTTTCTACTTGTTGCATGCAATGATGTTATAATCTTGTGACATTGTAGTCTTGATTATATACGAGGTAGATATGTGAAGGAGAGAGTAATTAATTCTAAAGGAGATGATAAACGTGAAGCAAAGTTTTGTCGATGCATTGCATAATTGTTTGATTTTGATTATATCATAGATGGAGCCTATGATTTATATGAGAATGTAGGGGGAAGTTAGGATCTAAAAAATATATTCAAAATTTCATAATTAATCCCCATATTTACCTCCAATTCATGATATTCGATTTTTAGTAAGGACTAATTAGTGATCTGTTTATGTCTAGTTGAGTTGTATATCAAAATTAATATTTATTTTTTAGAATTGATTTCATCTCTTCAATTCATGGTGTCTGTTGTATTTGGTAAGGATAATAGTTTGATTTTCTGCAAATAAAGATTAATGATATTTACATTAGATTATGATACTTTTTGTTATAAAAATTGTACCTCTTAAATTTTTCAAGAAATATTCAATATACTTAATAATATAATAAAGATAATCATACATCTTAAATAACCCATTTTCATTTTAAGTTCACCAATACTAACATAATTAATAAATATAAAATATATATTCAATATTTTATTTTATTTATATATTTTTAATAAATTGACTGTGTAGACGACCACTTCCCATTCTTGAAACAAAAAATCAAAATTATTTCAAATATCAAAATGAATACATGTGGACTCCGTATCCTAACATTTAAACATAATGGGACCAACATACCAATTTTTACATCTCCTCAATTCATAATCATCTCCTCAATTCATGGTATCTGTTATATTTGGTAACGAATAATAGTTTGATTTTCTCCAAATAAAGATTAGTGGTATTTGCATTAGATTATGGTAATTGTTGTTGTAAAGATTGTACCTCTTAAATTTTTCAAGAAATGTTCAATATACTTAATAATATAGTATATATATATATATATATATATATATATATATATATATATATATATATATATATATATATATATATATATATATATATATATATATATATATATATATATATATATATATACGTGTTGGTGTTTTAATTTGAGAAGTGTGTGTGTATATACTAGGGAAATCTAAAGGTCCGTGCTAAGCACGAAACAATATTGCTCTATCATGCTCATTATCTAGTCCATTTATAATCCTATTGTTTGATTAATATCCTCCTTCATGGCCACCACTATAACCACCACCCACTATTGCAAGAGAATCTTTTAAGGAATGTGTAGCAACCAATGCACTTAATCAACCAGTGTTGTCCTAGTCCTTCACAGACAATGCAAGAAGAGGAATGTTGAGATCAACTTCTACCTAATATAATGTTGACCTTTTATAGTTTATTCCCTTTACTCAATGCCCAATTAGCACCTCCACTAAAACTCCCTTGGTCTATTGATTTCAATGCTATAATTTGAAATAAGAGTGAGTTATTAAAAGGGGAGAGAATAAGAATGACATCAATTATTACTTTAAAATGGAAAGTGCGAAGCTATATAAATAAAATTAAAAAAAAATGTAAAAAAGCTGTTGGAAAAGTAGCATGCTATAAAAGTGAAAAAAAAAAGACAAAATATTGATGGAAAAAGTAAGATGCTATAAACGTAAAAACCAATCGAAATAACTGTTAAAAAACAATGAAAATCTACAAAAGGATGGGCTATTTTTATTTGATTTTAGGTTGGTGGGATCAGGTGGTTTACATTAGCACATACCACCCTGACAAACAATAAAATATGTTGTTTCTTGCGATCTAACAAAATTTTTTATATATAACCGTACTTCTTGTTTCCAATGGTTAATTGCAAGAAATAGCAATGTATTTACACTTGACCTGAACCGTATAACTGACCAGGGATACATGTCATTATTAAGCAATCATCTTCCTTATAAAAAGAATAAATAATACTAAGAAAATGAAGATGCCATTAGAATTATTGAAAAAAAAACAGAGGTTTAGAATTTAATAGTCAAACGCAATAAGTAGCAACGTATGTCAATCTTTTTACATATATAAACAACGCAAACGAAGACTCAGCTCTCAAGAATATAACTGTTGTGTCATTTCTCTATCTGATGTAGTGAGTAAGAGACATCTAAAAGGGGTAATATATAATAGCCAACTATTAGAATCCATTTCCACTATATCCACTGCACATTGGGAAAATGAGAGTAAAAACTATAAAAATCATATATTCTATAGAAATAATAATAGTATAATTTTTGTTGATGAGAGTCAACTGTTGAATATATGGAGTAATTTATGATTCAATTCATCACCTCTTGAGAACATGATCCATATGATAAAATAATAAAATTAAAAAAATGAACCACATTATGAAATAGGTTTGTCTTTTTAGACGATATGTGAGGCATATGGAATGAGATATGAATGTGTATGTAGAACAAATTATATAGAAACTCAAATTTTAAAGCAATAAATGGTTTAGGTTTAGGGAATTCATATCTCTAAACATCAACATTTAAAAAAATTGAGATTGGGATATACATTCCACTTTAAAAATGGCATAACTAATTCATTTTTGTTATCACCACCCCCTTTCACAATATCACTTTTCCATGACAATATTCTAAATTCACACGTAACTTTACTTTGAAGAAATATCCAAATATGTTTGTATAACAAAGCAACCTTACTCATTTTGCCAACACTTTATTACAACTTACCTTAAAATTTACTGTTTCAACAGGGAATCTAGCACCACCAACACCTTTAGTTGTTTCAGTTACCTATTTTGTATCTATCAACTGCAATTTGAAGGTCCATAAGGTATTAAATATAGTTAGAATGGCTGGAGTAAAAGCTCTGTGAAATTCAAACTTGAAAGTAGCATAACCCAAGCAATTACATAAGTTGGATAATCACATCATATCTAGAGATATATGCAGTACATTATTTGGTAAGACAAAACTAGTATAGGATATAACATTAGTTAGTCTAAACAAGATTAATCAGTTCATCAATTAAAAAGCAAAAAGTGAAAGAGAACAAAGACTACCATCATGCAAATATATCTTACTTATTCCAAGATTGAACAAGTTTTGAAAAGAACTATAAGAAACAACAGTTCAGTATGCATTTGCTTTCCACGACATGTGCCAAATCAAACATTCTTAAGAATTACAATCATTTTAAAATTTTCTCAAAACAATGATTTTGATGGTTTTAAAGTTAAAATAAAATTCTACTACAAGTAATGTTACAGAGCATATTTAACGACAAAAAATTTCTTACCTAAACAAATTCTATTTTAAACTTAAAGATGCATATTTCAATCCATCAATCATTTCTTAAGAACCCTAATTTCCCAGTTTTCAAAAATTGAGGAAATCTAAGGGCACACAATTTGTTTTTTATTAGGTCAACCAAAAAAATTCAAGACTTGGTAAAGGATAAACCAATTATACATCATGAATATCATATTCATATTACATGATTATAAACATAAACACAATAAAAACTAAAAACAAAAATGTAAAAATGATAAATTTACCTGATAAATAATTACAACAGAGAGAGCTAGCCATGTAATTATCTCCCCCATCTCTCTACTCTTCGTCCTCTCTGTCTCAAACACTCTTCAATGTAAACACCAATCTGTTTGAGATACAAATTTAAATTGACTTAGCAGAACTCAATAACCCCATCAATGTTCCCTCTATCATAACTATTCAGTTTCAAAACCTTCTGCAAAAAAATCAACAAATAATGAAAAGGATTAATAAAAGTGAAATGGCAATCGCAAATGAAGAGGAAAAACGATCTTAGGGTTCAATTGGCAAAGCAGGTAAGGAGTGAGAGACTGAGAAACACAGAAGAAGTTGGACGGAGAGAGAGAGAGAGAGAGAGAGAGAGAAACGTGTCCCTGGTTTCGCTATTTGAACATGAAGGGTTTTTTGGGTGATGGGAAAGTGGGAAGGAAAATACATATTTCTCAACCTTAAAACCTCCACAATTACAGCAGAATCAAAGTCAACCTCCATCAGTAGAATACAATCCATTAAAAAAATTAAAAGAAAAAGTTATTATGTGAGAGATAGAAGGATTCAATCGTACTCTTCGATCCAAAAGTGAAAGCCGATGTTATGATGTCATGATAGTCGTTTTCCGGAAAAGAAGAGGGGAGCAATGGTGGTATAGGCAGAACTGATGGGTAGGTTATCGCTGGAAGTAGGAGAAAAACAGAGAAGAAGAAGATGAAAGTGATAAATTAAGCAAATAGGGAGGAGGTGTCTCTGTTGAGAAGCACACAAATTAAAGATAATCCATTTGTGTAGTGGATTACAGTTGTGCATCGTTAAAGCAGAGGTGGAAACAAGTGTCAAAACGTGTTTCACAAGGTAAAAACATCAATGACACGACTCCAAAGGTGAGTGGAGGCACAGTACCTCACACGCCAAAGAGAACTCTTAACTCTTAAGAGAAATGCACGGAGCATCGGGCCATCTTTGAGCCTTCAAATTTCCACAAAATTCCTTCCTAATTTGATAAAAATCAAGCAAAAATCCACAAAAAATCCTCAAAGCCACTTTATGTCAAATTTAAAGCACTGGGCTTACTTTTATATATATATATATATATATATATATATATATATATATATATGTTCAATTGAGAACAATTTTGGATTTGAGAACATTTGTGAACAAAATTAAAATACGCGTTGGTTTTAATTAAAAGAGGGGCGTAGTCCATCTACTTTACTTATTCATGCAAAAAAACAATGACACCCAACTCCGATCTTGCCTTCCGCCCAACACCGCCTCCTCCCGCAAATCGCATCGGCACCATCAATCACTACCGGAGATAACCACTGTTGGGAAGACATGTTCTACAGGTGGTTGTATCATGGAGTATTGGAACTATGTTGCTTCATTTCACCCTTGCAAGTGACGTATGTGTTGTAATTCATCATGAGAAGTAATTACACAGGTAACAATTTGAATTCGATGTTTGCTCAATCTAGTTTGAAATTCACCTGCATATTCATTAAGATGCTATAATTTCATATATATATATATATATATATATATATATATATATATATATATATATATATATATATATTCATTTCATCTCACTGTATAAAATGATGACAGAAAATCAATTGTTAGGGCATCTATAACTTTCTAAAATTTTCACAAAATTTTCTTAAGTCTTTAATTATTAGTGGAACAAAATGAGAATTGGTGGTGATGAAGTTGGTGCAATGGCAGAATTAAATGATATAGTGACATAATTACTCATTTTTTAAAGTTGATTTGCATTGCCTATCATGTGTTCGATGAAAGTCCTCTAAGAAAATATACATCTTTCAAGGTAGTTAGGTGTTATTATGTTTATGTACAATTTAATCCCAAAGGTCTGTTTTTGTATTTCATCTTTGTGGCCATTTTCATAAAACACTAAACTATCATTTATATTCACAAATGTTTTTTGTGTTCACAATGCTAATAAATGGATGGAATGGAAGTATCTACATATGATTTTATCTTTAAGTTGGAGTTTGAATTAGAAGTTGAATATTTATTAATGTCATTGTAGAATTTTATTATGAATTTTTTTTTGCTTGCTTGTTCTATTTGAAAAAAATCCATTTTGCTTTCATGTTGTTGATGTATTACGAACTTGCTTGTTCATTTGCTTGCTTTTGTGAGGAATTATGCATACAATTGGATTGAATTGTTTTTGTTGAAAACATAAAGGGGTTAATATTATAAAAGCCCTAAAATTTTAACGCATAATTGGAAATAGCGCTGATATTTTTTTACTATTGATGTGGCCATAACTTTCTCGCAGAATTATCACTCTAGCCCACTTAACGAGTTTCATGGTTAAGTTGGTTAACTTTTTTGCAAAATCAATCCTAAAAAGTTCAAATTTAGTCCCTGGGGTTTGAAAAAAATTACACCATATGGTTTTTTTTAATTTATTTTTCGTTTTTTGTATACTTTATTTATTTTTGGTTTTTTTTTTTATAAATATATGTACATTTTTTATTTTCTTATATATATATATATATATATATATATATATATATATATATATATATATATATATTACTTATTTTCATTTTTTAACTTTATTTTTCAACAATTTTTTTAAACCTTTTTACCTTTCGTTTTCTATTTTTTAGTGTATATATAGAGTATATTAGAGTTTTTTTTAGGATTTTTCATATTTCTTTTCGTATTATATTTTATTTTTTTCATCTTTTTATTTTTTATTTTTTATTTTTTTGTTTTCCAATTATTTGTATTTTTTGTTTTTTTTGTATTTTTATCTTTTTATTGACATTTTTCAAAAACTATAAAATGTATTAATATATTAGAGTATATTACAATTTTGATAATTTATAGTTTTTGTAATTGTTTTTTACTTTTATTCAAGTAAATAAAGTAGTTATGTTTATATTTGTAATTTCGGTCCAACTTATTTTTTTTTTCTTTAGTGCTATTATATTTATGTTACGAATAAATGAAAAAAAAATAATTTGTTTACTAAGAATTAGTGTTTCATTGTATTATATAACTTGCAAATTAAATCATATTTCTATATGTGATATTAATAGATTAAATTCAAGATAATATTTTTCAATTTGATAATAGACTAAAAAAACAAAATAATAATAATAATAGTCGATCTTTATAAAAAAAACTTGTTATAGTAATTTATATTGAATTCAAGTTCGTTTACTTGAATCAAAGTGAATAGAAACATTAGAAAAACCATAAATAACTAAAATAGGAAAAAAAAAATAGAAAACAAAAATTGTAGTATCAAAAAAACCTTAGAAAAAATATTAGAAAAACCATAAATAACAAAAAATAGAAAAAAATAAAAAAAATAAAAAGGTGAAAAAAAAAATATAATACGAAAAGAAATATGAAAAAACCTAAAAAAACTCTAATATACTCTATATATACACTAAAAATAGAAAACAAAAGGTAAAAAGTTTAAAAAGAAAATTGTTTAAAAATAAAGTTAAAAAATGAAAATAAATAAAATATATATAAAAAAAGAAAATAAAAAATGTACATATATTTATAAAAAAAACCGAAAATAAATAAAGTATACAAAAAACGAAAAATAAAGTTAAAAAACCATGTGGTATAATTTTTTTCAAACATCAGAGACTAAATTTGAACTTTTTAGGACTAATTTTGCAAAAAAGCTAACCAACTTAACCATGAAACTCGTTAAGTGGGCTAGAGTGATAATTTTGTAAGAAAGTTGTGGCCAAAACAATAATAAAAAAAAATATCATGTTTTTTTTCCAATTACACTTTAAAAATATAGCGCTTTTATAATATTAACTCATATTAAGCTCTAGGGGCTGTATTGGAGTCTATTAGAGAATTGATGATCATTGTAGGATTTCATACATACAAGGTATTTGTCGTATTATCTGAAAGACCCTAATAAGTATAAAAGTGATATTTTATTTAAAAATCCTTAACTTTGAACCCTCATTAATCCAAGCATTAAAGCTCTTATGTTAAATTGAATTTCACATCTCTATAGCCTAATAAGTAACCAACAAACATTTTAAAAGTGATAAACTGAAGGCTTAACCATTAATTCCTTAATAGAACACCAAAAGTGATTTAGAAGCTATTATGATCAATTTTCCCAAATTTGTCCTCCAACTTCTAAAATTCTTGAAAGTCAATACGAACATCTAAAAATCATGAGACTTGGTTTTCTGGAAATCTTAGTGTGTCTACTTTCTTCGAACTTTGAATCACATTTCGAAATTCCAACTCCTTGAGGGGTAAAATTAACAATCTTCTCAGGCTGGTCATGCCGTCACAGATTTCATGCACTGTTTTCAAAAAATCATACTAAAATTATCAGATATCCAAATTCCAAAATTCCAAATCCTATAGTTATATATAGATATATAGTTTCCAACATAAAAAGGGACTGATGTAATTCTTAGTAGATTGATACAGTGTATTCCAAGAGTATTGAGTGGTCCGGAAAGTGACAGCTAAAAGTTATAAAATAAACAAAAAATCATTAGAACGAGATATTTATATTTATGAAAAGATAGAAGGGTTAACTTTACCAATATAATTTTATCAAAATTTAATAATGGGCTGAAAGTTAAGAAAACATATCCCAAACAAAGGACTACAATCAAAGAGAAAATAAGGAAATATGTACATAAGTTTTATATGATTAATACAACAAACACAAGCTAAATAACGTTATAATTTTTATGTAGGTTCTCGAAAAGGAAATGATCCATGTTGCTCATGCTAGCTAATTTTCAAGCTCAAAGAGGCGAGTTATACTAACTCTCATATTATGTAGGCATTACTTGTTTTATGTTATTGTTCACGGATACCATAATAACATGTGATTATGCGTATCTAATCACATATGATCTATGTGGCTAAGATTCATTTTCGCGTTATCGATTCAATAATTGTATTTTCCCTTTTAATTATATGTGATTAAATACGTTTAATCAGATGTGATTATATGTTTCTAATCACATATGAATTTATGTAGAAAAACAAATATTGTCTATTTAAATCATATGTGATTAGATACATACAATCACATGTAATTATCTACACGATAACAAATATCGAACCAAGAACATGAAAACAAATATCCAAATTAATCATATGTGATTAAATATATATAATCACATGTGATCATATGAATCTAATCACATATGATTTATTTGGACATAATTCATTTTTCCTTTGTCGATTCAATAGTTGTTCTCATGTATTTTATCATATGTGATTATATGTATAATTGTAAGTGATTAAGTACATGAACACAACTATTGAATCGAGAAGGAAAAAATGGATCTTGTCCACCTCAAATCATATGTGATTATATACATATAATCACATGTGATTTATTATACAAAATAAATTATTCAGTTGAAACTGCAAAAATAAATATTGTCTACATAAATCATATTTGATTAAATGCATATAATCACATGTGATTATATGTATCCAATCACATATGATTTATGTGGATGAGATTCATTATCACATTCTCAATTCAATAATTGTTCTTTATCTACTGTAATCATATGTGATTATATATATCTAATCACATATGATTTTATATGGATAAAAAATAATGATGCATATATAAATCATATGTTATTAGATACATATAATCACATATGAATATATACACAAGAACGACTATTGAATCCAGAACACAAAGATTGATATTGTCCACATATATCATATGTGATTAAATGCATATGATCACATGTGATTATATGTATCTAATCACACAGAATTTGTGACAATCGTCAATCTTGAGTCAAGTCAAGTCATCAAGTCAAGCCGGTCAACTCGATTAAACCTTGTGTATTAGGGTTTGTGTTATGTTCATACTGTATAACTTGCTATATTAATGGGAAAACATCACTTGAGAAAAGTCTTGTGTTAAAAATTTCCTAAACCCTAGTTCTAATCAATGAACTAGACCAATAAAACAATGTTGCATACTCATCGGGAGTGTGTAAGATCCTTAAACAAGGCTTAACAGGGTTCACGAACCATGCATTTCGATGCCGGACACTCACAACTATCCCACATGGAACCTCTCTCAATCGTTTTCACTCTATCTCTCTCTATGTCAAATCTCTCCCAAATCTCTCCAAGTATGCGAAATCTCTCTCAAATATCTCTCTGTATGAGAAATCTCTCCAAGAATGTCAAATCTCTCCCAAATCCCTCTAAGTATGTGAAAACTCTCGCAAATATCTCTTTGTATGAGAAATCTCTCCAAGAATGTCAAATCTCTCCCAAATCTCTCCAAGTGTGAGAAATCTCTCCCAAATCTCTCTCAAATAGTTCCCGTAACTTTTTAGAATCATTCGGGTCATTTCGGCCCTTAACCGGGTCAAAAACGGCTTAAAACGGGGCGAAAACGCGAAAAACGGACCTTAGGAACCGAAACCCCTCTTAGGAACCGAAACCTCCTGATGAAGAAGGCTGCTGATCCGAACCGAAGGTACTGTTCACAAGCAACCACTCCCACACCCACTCTATGACCAGCCACACCTCCCCACCTTACCTAGGTCACATCAATGTCCTTTCCACTCAATCATCACTCCTCCCCACGTTTTTGGAGAGCTGAATATTCACCCTCTCTTCTCATTTCTCTCATTTCCTTTCTTTTCACCAAAAAGAGCAAACTCTTTTCTCTCTCATTTTCCCTCTATAGAACTCGAGATTTGAGGGCTGATGTTTTGATTTTCCTCCACATTTGGTAATAATAATCCATTCTCTTTATGATTATCTCAATTATTTCCACTCGAATCATGGATATCTTAAACAAACTCTCTCATAATTGTGTTAGATCTTCGAATCTTCAAGTGATTCTTCAAGTGTTCTTGGGTTGAACACTTCTCTTCTTCAACACTTACCTACTGAAATCACTTAAGGTGAGTTCATACCCCTACATTTTCATGTTTTCTCAAGTTTTCAGGGGGGGAATACAAGTTAAAACACTAAGAACATAACTAAATTTTTCTAACAGCCTTCATCAGAAAAGTTCAACTCCATTCACGGACTGTTTTGGGCATCTTAAACATTATTTTTTTGAAAACTGTACAAGGTGCAAATAGTTCAAGTTTGTAGCTTTAAAATGACTACTTGCACATCTCCATAAGATTTTTCTACAATTTATGGTGATTTTTACAAAACTGCCTATCATTTCAAACAACAATCCGGACCAGTGTGTGATTATGGACATTTTCACCCAAGTTGGAGGTCATTAAAAATCGTGATAAAAATTATGAGTAAACTAGACACATTTTGTGAACTCTCAGAATTTACGGATCTAGTTTTCGACTTCTTATGATTTTTCTATGATTTTTCCAAAACAGGGCAGAATTGCTAAAGTTAGCCAACAACATGTAAATATCATAACACTTTGTAATATGTTGAGCAAAGTGTATAATCATAAGTTCTAATATTTGAATGTGTTTCCTTGTTAGTTTATCATTATGAACTGAAACTAAGTCATTCATATTAAATATTATTCATTCATTTAGAACACGTATTATGTAACTATAAAAAGTATAGTTTGATAAATTCACAACACTAATACATTTCCATAAAAGAATTCATACATATTATATACATTTTAGATAAACTATAATAGGTATAGTTTATGATACATCACTCAACACACTCGTACAAAAAGGGTACATTCATACAAGAAAGATTTATATCCACACACATTTCACGTAAACTTGTTAACCTATGTTGTGAGACTCTCTCTCCCCGTACGTCCGAGTGCGGGATATAATTCCTGGTAGTTATAATCAAAATCTCCTTGAGGGAGAACGTGATACTTGTATATAGATCTATATTGGGTTTGACACCCCACACCTTGCTGCTAGCTACAGTGGGACTTGCAGGTCTACGGGTGACAAATGTCATTTCATTTTCGCGACGCCTGAGAAACGTTGTGGCAGGTTCACATAGTCACAGTATGATTATAGCGACTCACCTAGGGAAATAACAATTCATAAAGTTTACGAGGTTTCATAAAACCGAAGTAGGTTTTAGGTTGATAAAGAAATTTACTTTCCATATCATTTTAAACTCACGACATTTCTACTAAGAAATGATGATTTCTTATACATTTTAGTCTTTGGTTATAAGGCTACATTTTTTTTTTGGATTTCAAGGAAAATATCGGATTTTTCTGAAACAAACGCGACATTTACATGTGAAAGACTTCTACTAAGTTTATTAATAAAAGCTTATGAACTCACCAACCTTTGTGTTGACACTTTTCAAACAACTTGTATTCTCAGGAAAACACTAAACAGGTAATCAAGTGCTTTTGAGGATGGGACGTTAAGGCGTCAAACTTTTCATATTTTGTCAACATATTGTAATTGATTTTGAAACATGTAATTCATACAAGTGATGTAACTTTTTCAATTATATATATGTTGGTTGTGTTTGCTTAAATTACTATTGAAATTGTGGTTATGATACTATACATGAAGTTCTCCACCCCCGAACGTTTCCGCCATCCTTGGTTTGGGGGTGTGACAGAATTTATGTGGAAAATATTTATTTTCGTGTTCTCGATTCAATTGTTATTCTTGTGTGTTTAATTATATGAGATTATATGTATCTATTCAGATATGATTTGTATGGACAATATTTATTTTCAAATTTGCATTCAATAGTTGTTCTTGTATATTTAGTGACATATGATTTTTGTACACAAGATTCATTTTCGCGTTTTTGATTAAATAATTTTTCTTTTTTCCACATTAATCATATGTGATTAATACATGCAATCACATATGATTAAATACATAAGAAAAAATATTGAATAAAAAATATGAAAATGAATATTATCAATATAAATCATATGTGATTTGATACATATAATCACATTTGATTAAGTACATGAGTATAACAATTGAATTGAGAAATAAATAATAAAATCTTGTCCACATAAATCATATTTGATTACGTGTGATTTTATGTATTTAATCACATATGATTTATGTGGACAATATTTATTTTTACGTTTTTAATTCAATAATTGGTCTCGTGTATTTAATCACATACGGTTTATAAGAAAAAGATTTGTTTTCATGTTCTTGATTCAGTAAATCATATGTGATAATATATATATATATATATATATATATATATATATATATATATATATAAAATCACTTGTAATTATATACATGAGAACAACTAATGAATCAAGAACATTAAAACATATTTATATCCATATAATCACGGGTGGTGGAGATGGGTGGTAGTAGTGTGTAGTGATGTTTGGTGGTGGTGATGTGAAGGGTAGTAGGGGTGACATGTGGGGTTGTGATTATAGTGGGTGGTAAGTGGTGGTGGTGAGCGGTGGTGATGGGTGGTGGAGACAGGTAAAGGTGATAGGTAGTGGTGGCGGGTGGGTGGGCAGTGGTTGGTGGTGAGGGTGGTGATGGTGTATGGTGGTTTTAGTGGGTGATAGATGGGGTGGTGGTGGTGGGTGGTTGTGATGGGTGGTGAAGGTAGGTGGTGGTTGGTGATTTTGATGGGTGGTAGGTGGAGGTGATAGGTGGTGATGGTCAGTAGTGATAAGTGGTGGTGGTGGGGGTTGATCGAGGTGGGTAGTGGTGATAGTTGGTGGATGCGGGTGGTGGTGATGGGTGGTGGGTGGTGGTAGTTAGTGGTGATGGTTGGTTGTGGTGGGGGTAGTGATGATGGGTGGTGGATGCGGGTAGTAGTGATGGGTGGTGGGTAGTGGTTGGTGGTAATGACAGGTGGTGTTCATAATAGTGGGTAGTGGGTGGGTGGTGGGTGGGGGTGAATGGGGGCGGGTGGTGATAGTGGTAGTGGCTGTAGGTGGTCATAATGGTGGGTAGTAGCTAGGTGGTAGTGATGGATGGTAGAGGTGGGTGGGTGGTGGTTGTAGTGGGTGGTAGGTGGGGGTGATGGTGGTGATAGTGGCAGGTGGTGGTCATAGTGGGTGGGTAGGTGGTAGTGATGGGTGGTGGGGGTGGATAGTTGTGGTGGGTGGATGGTGGTGGTCGTTGTGACAACCCGATATTTCAACTCTTTGTAATGACCTAATAAGTCAAGTATTGTAACCACTTATGAGTAATAAAATGTATAAATAAGTTCTACTTAATTTCTTTCTATGATTTAATGTCTTTGAACCATGATCGTGCGTAAAAAGATCGCCCAAATCCGACTTCAGATAGCGAAGTTATGAGTTTTCAAAGAAATTCCTTAAACACGATGGATTGATATTAAATAATAAAAACAATAATAAAAATAATTTCGGAATTTCCCAACGGAATCTAAACGAAAGTTGTAGATCGTAGTCTCACCTTCGCGGGGATATAAAGAACGTCGAAAACGGAGTTCGTATGAAAGAGATATGAATTTTTGAAGTTTGATAAATAATTTAAATATAAATTTTATTAAAAGTTCGGTATTATCCGAGGGAGGAGTCAGCCTAGGGCCGAAGTACGCGCCGCGTACGCCTGAACGCCCCGCGTACTCGAATGAAGGGTCTCAGATCGACCACGTCGCCCTATGCGAAGCTACCGACCCGTCCCATCCGACCCGCGAACCCAGGAACCCGTCCCGTCCGAAGTGCGTAAGCGATGACGCACGGGTACACGCTGCGTACGCCCGTACGCCCCGCGTTCGGAGGCGGTTCAGCAACCCTATAAAAGGGATGCGAGCCTTTCCGAAAATGTTGTTCATTTCCTCTCTTTCTCTCCCGATCTTGCCTCGATTTCCGTGCCCGTTCAAACCCGAAGCTCTGGTCTTTTTGCTCAAGTCCCGAGGGTCGATTTTACTCCCGAGATTCCCGAGAATCCCGAGAAAAATCCGTTTCGCGAGACGAAACTCTGCCCGGTTTTTTCGAGCTCGCTATCTTCGAATTTCCAAGTGAGTTTCATACCCCTTAATCAACTGTTTTAATTATTCTAAATACTTTTAAATGCTTTATGGGGGGGGGGGGGGGAATACAAGTTAAACACTTATGGTTATTGTTTCGGTCACATGTGACGGCGTTAATCACATGTGATTAATAACTAAGAAAACAATGATTTTATCACTGTTCAAACTGTTTTACTTCAAAATGTTTTACAAACTCTTTTACTTACCAAATGCTTTATTGTAAACTTTGTTTTACTACTTATAAATTTGCATGCTTATATACGTATAGCTGTATAATTAATGTTTAAAGGGCTTAGGAAAGCCACCTATCCTATTTCCTTTTCCTCGATTTGGATGTGGTCTGGTGGAATTTCGGGTGACTATCCGAGGGTCGTTTCGATATTAGTTATATGTCATATATACGTGTATAGACATAAAAGTACTTCCAATTTTCATGCTTATCAAAACATCATTTGTAAGTTACCATCGGGGTAACACGGGATCATACTACTACGATTTCTAGATCAACGAGTCAGTTCATTCATGAGTCAATATTCATTACTAAGAGAACATATACAACGATACTAGAACAAGTAATATTTTATTACAAACACACGAATACTTTAACAATTGTGATCCACTGTATGGGTTCATGTCTTAATTGTCATGACCCGGGTTGTAGCCAGAGTCTCTTGGAGGGAGAGCGTTGAGTTTGCGTATAGATCTATACTGGATTGACTATCCTACACCTTTCTGTTAGCTACAGTGGGACCGGCAGGTCTACGGGTGCCAAACGTCATAACCTATTTTTCGACTATACGTTGTCGATGTTACCAGTCAATAGTATGGTGCAACTTATCACACGATACCTTAATATAAACCTGGTTTAAGGTAGTTAGTACCACAGTAGTTCATATAAAAAACGAAACTACCGTACTACAAGAATTTACCCATTGCATTTTGGTGATAGCCTCACCTAAACTTAAATGTACAAACTATATTTTGTTAAATGATAGTTACACTTGGGAAATTTCACACTTTTACATCAAACGAGCATACAAACTATTAAGCCTTGGTAAAAGGGGCTACTTTTATACTTTAAATAGAAAATATAGGTTTTTCTGAGAGATTCAAACATTTACAAACACTTACATACATTTACAACTCATACTTGCAACAGGTTCAAAACGTTTTTGATAAACGAACCACGACACAAAAATACTTATGAACTCACCAGCATAATGCTGATAAACTCTTTCAAAATAACTTGTATTCTCAGGTCATCAGTAGACAGGTTCCGATGCTAGCTTTTGAGAAGATGGAGCGCATTCAAGTCTCATCATACTATTTTGATATACATTATATTTTTGGTGTCTAAAACTGTACGGAACACACTTGTATTAAAATGTTTATATTTAATGCAATGGATGATGTTGTTTGCTTATTTACAATTACTGTGTTGTGATACTACACATGACGTCCTCCGCCCCAGAATGTTTCCGCCATTCTTGGTTTTGGGGTGTGACAGATTGGTATCAGAGCATTGGTTATAGTGAAGCAAGTATATCAACCCATAAAAGATATACTAAACTATAAACCCATTTGGGATTAAAACACTCTGACCAGGAGTTCATACTTTAAATAGTTAATTAAGTATACTAGTTTGCATTCATGCTAAAACCGGTGTCACAACGACAAAAACAAAAGTATTACGATTGTTAAATATCACAGGTAAGCTAGGGGATGTATGGTCAGTCCTGGGAATGGCATAGCCTGATCAACTATGCTGGTCCGAGGAGTGATTAGCATATGCCCTAGAATAGTTGTGATGTGTTAACAAGTCTAAAAACTTACCAACAATGCCACAAAAAGATCGGTGGAACTTAAACTTAAAATACTATAGGCGTATTTTGTGCTATTAACTACATACATACTATATCTTTATACATCTCTTCTCACGTAGATTTAAATGGCTGGATTACGTCACGACAACCCGTACTTTCCAAATGAAGGCAACATAGGAAGGCTCGAAGCAGAGTCTGACGATGAACACCAAATTCCGTTGGATGATCATCAAGCTGAAGGCTTCTCAGATAGATCAGACTCTGAGCCTGAAGTCAACAACCTACCACTCGTAGGTCAACCCCCGAACAACAACCCTCGACCAGCTTTTCCAGATCCTACTCCCCTATGGGCAAACCACTTGAACCGTTGGAGTGAAGAACAGGGTCAACCCTTACCATACTTTGGGGACCGAAGCTTTCACAACGTCAGCAATGGTGGCTCTGCTGACCGAGCCCTGCCTGTCATTATCCGCAGGATAGCTCGTAATGTCGAGCAAGGTAGAGCAGCCATCGACCGGGTCATGGAAATTGATGCCAACTCAGGTGTCAACACAGTCCGCATCCGCCGTCTTGAAGAAGACATGGAACGGACCCGGAGAGCCAATGGAACCCTACAGCAACATCTGGTTGCCTCTCAAGCTGAAGTCATGGAACTCCGAACTCGCCAAAGTGCTCATGAGCAACACCTTCAAGAGATGGACCGTCAAATGAGAGACCTTAGGGTCCTCCTAAGGAATATTCGTCGCCGTTAGATGATGTCTAATACATCATTATCTTTTGGGTTAAAGATTTGCCTTTAACATATATGCTCTAAGTAGCACTTCTCAGTACTCTAAGTAGGAATCTAAGAACTGTCAAACTTTTCTATGTGGTATGATGTAAGACCTACTGTTAGGTCAATTTTCATTAAACTCATTACATCAGTAATACCAGTATTATTGAAATCTATCTAAATTGTGGGAAAAATCTATACATTTGTGTTTTCCTACTAACATTTTTTTTGTTGTGATTTCAAACACTCATACAACTGTTTGGGCTATGGTTATTTAGTCCATGTATCACTCTCACGTTGCTTACAAATTGATTCTTACCATTTTCTTACCTTTATAAACTTATAGCTGAAGGATGCCTCCTCGCAAATCTCCCAGGAATAATCCTGCACCACCACCTCCACCGCCTCCGGTCATCGATACTGCAGCCCTAAATGCTGCCGTAGCTGCAGCAGTGGCAACTGCCATGGCTCAGTATCACTCTTCTGATGCCAGCAGAGGTGGAACCCCGGTGGAATCAATTCTGGTTGAAACCCCTGTGCGCTCGAGAGAGTGCACTTACAAGGATTTCACCAACTGCAAGCCGAAGTCCTTTCATGGGACCGGCGGAGTCATTGCTCTCTCGCAATGGTTCGAGAAGACTGAAGCAGTCTTCGAAATATGTTCATGCCCTGCTGCGAGCAAAGTGAAATACGCCGCATGCACTTTTGAAGGAAAGGCCCTAACGTGGTGGAACGGCCACGTTAAATCTCTAACTCTTGTCGTAGCCAACGACATAGGCTGGGAAACAATGAAAGACCTCATGATTGAGGAATATTGCCCGAGGGGCGAGATCCAGAAACTAGAGCAGGAACTGTGGAGCCTGACCATGAAGGGCACCAATATTGTTGCTTACACCGCCAGATTCAACGAACTGGTGGCCCTCTGCCCCAACATGGTTCCCACTGAGGGGAAAAAGATCGAAAGGTACATATGGGGGCTTATACCTCCGTATCAGGGGAATGTCCTAGCATCAAACCCCGCTACCTTCGACAGTGCCAAACGGTTGGCACAACGAGTCATTGACCACGGAGTCAAAACCCCTGAAATCACAACCACCCTAGCCATCCCGGAACTCTCCAAACCCGCTGATACGAAACGGAAATACTGGGATGAAAAGAAGAAGCAACAGGCGGCCAGGAAGCAGCAAATTGTGGCGATACATGCCGCAATAACCCCTGCTGCTACAACTACTCCGGTGGGTGGGTATGCTGGAAGATCGCCCAAGTGCAACAAATGCAACTACCACCACAATGGCCCCTGCCAGGAAATGCAGTGCTCTAACTGCCACAGGAGAGGACACACAGTCCGTTTCTGTAAATCTCAGGCGAGACCGATCGCCCAAGTCCCCGGCTCTGGCGCGAGCACGACATGCTATGGATGTGGCGAAACAGGCCACTATAAAAGGGACTGCCCCAAGACGAAAAATACTGGCGGAACAGGGAGGGTACTAGCGATAGGCCACGGAGAGGCAGTAGCTGACCCGACAGTAGTGACTGGTACGTTCCTCCTCGATGACTCCTATGCATGCATTCTATTCGATAGTGGAGCGGAGCGAAGCTTCGTAAACCATAAATTCACTCGCATGCTTGCTCAACCACCACACGCACTCAAAGAACTATTCACGGTGGAAATGGCTAATGGAAAAACCGAAAGTACGAGTAGCATATACCTAGGTTGTACCCTAACTTTAGATAACCATTCATTCCCAATCGACCTCACGCCAGTCTCAATAAAAAGTTTCGACGTTATCATTGGCATGGATTGGTTAAGCCTTCATCGCGCCGACATCATGTGCTATGAGAAAGCAGTCCGTCTAAACCTCCCGTCAAATGAAACTCTTATAGTCTACGGCGACAAACCTGGTACGAGTCTTCGCATTATATCAAGTATTCAAGCACAGAAATATCTGCGCAAAGAATACCATGCATTCCTTGCTCACGTTGTCGACACAAGCCTTGAAACGAAAGAACTAAGGAACATCCCGGTAGTGAACGACTTTCCCGACATTTTTCCAGAAGAACTACCCGGGTTACCTCCGCAATGACAGGTCGAGTTCAGAATCGACTTGGTCCCAGGAGCTACTCCAGTAGCCAAGTCACCCTACCGTTTAGCACCAGCTGAGATGCAGGAACTCTCTGGTCAACTTAACGAACTGCTCAGCAAAGGCTTTATAAGACCAAGTTTCTCACCTTGGGGAGCACCGGTTTTGTTCGTTAAGAAGAAAGACGGATCATTCCGTATGTGTATTGACTACAGAGAACTCAACAAACTGACGGTCAAGAATCGTTACCCGCTGCCTCGCATAGACGACCTATTCGACCAACTGCAAGGGGCGAACCATTTTTCCAAGATTGATCTGAGGTCCGGATATCACCAGTTACGAGTACTAGAGGAGGATGTTCCAAAGACAGCCTTCCGAACCCGTTACGGACACTACGAGTTCGTGGTGATGCCATTCGGATTGACCAATGCGCCAGCAGTCTTCATGGATCTGATGAATAGAGTATGCCGACCTTATTTGGATCAGTTCATCATCGTTTTCATTGACGACATCCTAATCTACTCCAGAAGTAAGAAAGAGCATGGTGATCACCTGCGACAAGTTCTAGAGACGTTACGAAAAGAGAAGCTTTATGCGAAGTTCTCGAAATGTGAATTTTGGATTCGGAGGGTCGAATTCTTAGGACACGTGGTGAGCAAAAAAGGAATCCACGTAGACCCATCCAAAATTAGAGCTATTGAGAACTGGTCAGCACCTAAGACACCGACAGAAATTCGTCAATTTCTAGGTCTTGCTGGCTACTACCGCAGATTCATTCAAAATTTCTCCCGAATAGCGAAACCTCTTACAACCTTGACCCAGAAAGGCATGACCTTTGACTGGGAAGAGAAACAAGAAGAAGCGTTCCAAACACTCAAACGAGCCTTGTGCACCGCACCAATACTAACCCTGCCCGAAGGAATAGAAGACTTCGTAGTCTATTGCGATGCATCGAATCAAGGGCTCGGATGTGTCCTGATGCAGCGAGGTAAGGTCATCGCCTATGCCTCGAGACAGTTGAAGACACACGAGGTTAACTACATGACCCATGACCTTGAACTAGGAGCAGTGGTGTTTGCTCTGAAGATCTGGAGACATTACTTGTATGGAACGAAGAGCACTATCTTTACCGACCACAAGAGTTTACAACACATTTTCGATCAAAAGGAGCTCAATATGAGACAACGAAGGTGGGTCGAGCTACTCAGTGATTACGAATGCGATATTCGTTATCATCCGGGTAAAGCCAACGTAGTAGCAGACGCCCTGAGTCGGAAGGAATATTCTGGTCGAAAAATCAAGTCATTGTCAATAACCATCCATTCACACTTGTCTAAACAAATTCAGACGGCCCAACTCGAAGCCATGAAACCTGAAAATGTGATGAGTGAATCCCTCAGAGGAATGGACAAGAATCTAGAAGCCAAGGGTGACGGGACCTTATATTTCATGGATCGGATCTGGACACCGAAACACGGTGGTTTCCGAGACTTAGTCATGACCGAGGCGCACAACACTCGGTATTCCGTCCACCCAGGTTCAGATAAGATGTATCTGGATCTTAAAAAGCTATACTGGTGGCCTAATATGAAAGCAGAGATTGCTACCTTCGTGAGTAAATGCCTTACTTGCGCAAAGGTTAAGGTCGAGTATCAGAAACCCTCTGGTTTATTGCAACAACCCGAGATCCCGGAATGGAAGTGGGAGCGGATCACTATGGATTTCATAACCAAGTTGCCCAAGACAACGGGTGGACTTGACACCATATGGGTCATCGTCGATAGATTGACCAAGTTTGCACACTTCCTACCTATCAAAGAAACCGACAAGATGGAGAAATTGACCAGGACATACATTAGGGAAATCGTACACACATGGTGTGCCTATATCTATTATCTCCGATAGAGATAGTAGGTTTACCTCAAGATTTTGGCAATCACTACAACATTCCCTGGGAACAAGGCTAGACATGAGTACAGCCTACCATCCTCAGACCGACGGACAGAGTGAGAGAACCATCCAAACTCTGGAAGATATGTTGCGAGCCTGCGTGATTGACTTTGGGAAGGCATGGGATACTCATTTACCCCTTGTCGAGTTTTCCTATAATAACAGTTACCACACGAGCATCAAGGCTGCTCCGTTTGAAGCCCTCTACGGCCGAAAGTGCAGATCCCCTCTGTGCTGGGCTGAGGTTGGTGATACCCAACTAGCAAAGGGGCAAGCTTCCGACGTTACTCTTACCGGTCCGGAAATCATCCGGGAAACGACAGAGAAAATCGTTCAAATCCGTGAACGATTGAAAGCCTCTAGAGAATGACAGAAGAGCTACGCAGATAAACGAAGGAAACCTTTGGAATTTCAGGTGGGAGACCGAGTCCTTCTCAAGGTCTCACCCTGGAAGGGCTTGATACGCTTCGGCAAGCGTGGGAAGCTAAATCCGAGGTACATAGGGCCTTTCGAGATTCTTGCAAGAGTCGGCCCTGTAGCTTACAAACTCGATCTACCAGGCGTACTCCGTAACGTACATTCTACATTCCACGTATCTAACTTGAAAAAGTGTATATCCGACGAGACTCTCGTAATTCCACTCGACGAAATCGAGATCAACGAGAGCCTCAATTTTGTGGAGGAACCAATGGAAATCATGGACCGTGAGGTCAAGAGAACAAAACAAAGTCGCATACCCATCGTAAAGGTTCGCTGGAACGCTAAGCGGGGACCTGAATTCACATGGGAACGCGAAGATCAGATGCAACGCAAGTACCCACATCTGTTTCCCTAGTCCACGAGTGTTCCCTTACTTTAAATTTCGGGACGAAATTCCCTCTAACGGGGGGATGATGTGACAACCCGATATTTCAACTCTTTGTAATGACCTAATAAGTCAAGTATTGTAACCACTTATGAGTAATAAAATGTATAAATAAGTTCTACTTAATTTCTTTCTATGATTTAATGTCTTTGAACCATGATCGTGCGTAAAAAGATCGCCCAAATCCGACTTCAGATAGCGAAGTTATGAGTTTTCAAAGAAATTCCTTAAACACGATGGATTGATATTAAATAATAAAAATAATAATAAAAATAATTTTGGAATTTGCCAACGGAATCTAAACGAAAGTTGTAGATCGTAGTCTCACCTTCGCGGGGATATAAAGAACGTCGAAAACGGAGTTCGTATGAAAGAGATATGAATTTTTGAAGTTTGATAAATAATTTAAATATAAATTTTATTAAAAGTTCGGTATTATCCGAGGGAGGAGTCAGCCTAGGGCCGAAGTACGCGCCGCGTACGCCTGAACGCCCCGCGTACTCAAATGAAGGGTCTCGGATCGACCACGTCGCCCTATGCGAAGCTACCGACCCGTCCCATCCGACCCGCGAACCCAGGAACCCGTCCCGTCCGAAGTGCATAAGCGATGACGCACGGGTACGCGCTGCGTACGCCTGTACGCCCCGCGTTCGGAGGCGGTTCAGCAACCCTATAAAAGGGATGCGAGCCTTTCCGAAAATGTTGTTCATTTCCTCTCTTTCTCTCCTGATCTTGCCTCGATTTCCGTGCCCGTTCAAACCCGAAGCTCTGGTCTTTTTGCTCAAGTCCCGAGGGTCGATTTTACTCCCGAGATTCCCGAGAATCCCGAGAAAAATCCGTTTCGCGAGACGAAACTCTGCCCGGTTTTTTCGAGCTCGCTATCTTCGAATTTCCAAGTGAGTTTCATACCCCTTAATCAACTGTTTTAATTATTCTAAATACTTTTAAATGCTTTATGGGGGGGGGGGGGGGAATACAAGTTAAACACTTATGGTTATTGTTTCGGTCACATGTGACGGCGTTAATCACATGTGATTAATAACTAAGAAAACAATGATTTTATCACTGTTCAAACTGTTTTACTTCAAAATGTTTTACAAACTCTTTTACTTACCAAATGCTTTATTGTAAACTTTGTTTTACTACTTATAAATTTGCATGCTTATATACGTATAGCTGTATAATTAATGTTTAAAGGGCTTAGGAAAGCCACCTATCCTATTTCCTTTTCCTCGATTTGGATGTGGTCTGGTGGAATTTCGGGTGACTATCCGAGGGTCGTTTCGATATTAGTTATATGTCATATATACGTGTATAGACATAAAAGTACTTCCAATTTTCATGCTTATCAAAACATCATTTGTAAGTTACCATCGGGGTAACACGGGATCATACTACTACGATTTCTAGATCAACGAGTCAGTTCATTCATGAGTCAATATTCATTACTAAGAGAACATATACAACGATACTAGAACAAGTAATATTTTATTACAAACACACGAATACTTTAACAATTGTGATCCACTGTATGGGTTCATGTCTTAATTGTCATGACCCGGGTTGTAGCCAGAGTCTCTTGGAGGGAGAGCGTTGAGTTTGCGTATAGATCTATACTGGATTGACTATCCTACACCTTTCTGTTAGCTACAGTGGGACCGGCAGGTCTACGGGTGCCAAACGTCATAACCTATTTTACGACTATACGTTGTCGATGTTACCAGTCAATAGTATGGTGCAACTTATCACATGATACCTTAATATAAACCTGGTTGAAGGTAGTTAGTACCACAGTAGTTCATATAAAAAACGAAACTACCGTACTACAAGAATTTACCCATTGCATTTTGGTGATAGCCTCACCTAAACTTAAATGTACAAACTATATTTTGTTAAATGATAGTTACACTTGGGAAATTTCACACTTTTACATCAAACGAGCATACAAACTATTAAGCCTTGGTAAAAGGGGCTACTTTTATACTTTAAACAGAAAATATAGGTTTTTCTGAGAGATTCAAACATTTACAAACACTTACATACATTTACAACTCATACTTGCAACAAGTTCAAAACGTTTTTGATAAACGAACCACGACACAAAAATACTTATGAACTCACCAGCATAATGCTGACAAACTCTTTCAAAATAACTTGTATTCTCAGGTCATCAGTAGACAGGTACCGATGCTAGCTTTTGAGAAGATGGAGTGCATTCAAGTCTCATCATACTATTTTGATACACATTATATTTTTGGTGTCTAAAACTGTACGGAACACACTTGTATTAAAATGTTTATATTTAATGCAATGGATGATGTTGTTTGCTTATTTACAATTACTGTGTTGTGATACTACACATGACGTCCTCCGCCCCAGAATGTTTCCACCATTCTTGGTTTTGGGGTGTGACAGTCGTGGGTAAGGTTTGTGGTGGCGAGTGGTGGTCATGGATAGTGGTGGAGGTGGATGATGGTCGTGGTTGGCAATGGCGGATGGTGGTGATGATGTTGGGTGGTGGAGGTAGGGTGGCTGTGACAGGTGGTGGATGGTATTATTTGGGTGGTGAGTGGTGTTGGTTAGTGGGTTTTGTTTTTTAATTTTTTTTTACTTATTTCTATGTTTATATTTATGTTATATGACGATTTTAATTAAAAAAAATTGTGTGGTCAAAATTTGTTCTCAAATTTTCTTGCAATAAGAAATGTTCTCGATTGAACGCTCCCCTATATATATATATATATATATATATATATATATATATATATATATATATATATACACACACACACACACACAAGTAATTTACTGCATCCAAAAAATTACCAATAATAGTTATTCTAGTAAATACAAAATCAATAAGAATAAAAAATTTAAAAGTAAGGATTGTTTACAAATGTTTACGAACATGTGATTGATTGTATATTATTAATCGTGCAACACTCCTTTATCAGTGAAGGAATTACAATATCATTAGGGATGCGAATAAAGATTATGTCCACCGTTTCTTCAACTCCATGATCGACCCGTAATAAAAAGTATGATAACCTGTTTAGTGCTGTCATATTTATAGTTAACCACAACTTTATAATTGAAGACAAAAGAGGCAAAAATTTGTATGCTAGAATCCAAAGTTTGTGCTCGTATTCAACATCTCACGACTGACAATACTTATCTGAAATAACCTCCAAAAACCATTATCTTTATATTATTTTCCTTTCGACGGTTAGTTTTCCTTTAAATGGGACACATATTTTTTTATATAAATTCAAATTTGAAGCAACAATAAAAAATAGTAAAAAAGAAGGAAGTTGAGGTGGATCTAATATGAAACATGGTAGATTGAACAACAGTAAAAAATAGTAAAAGAGAAGGAAGTTGAGGTGGATCTAATCTGAGACATGGTAGATTGAATAACAATTTGTATTGAACAACAAGCTGTCTGTGTAATTCATTGTTATCAGAAATATGATTTCTTATTTTACTTAAGTTTAATTTTAAATTTTTAATAATTCATCGAAGTTTATTTTTACATTTTACCTTTTATATTTTTTAAGGAAATTTACGTAAGCAAGCCGAGTTGAATTAGAATGATATATATATATATATATATATATATATATATATATATATATATATATATATATAGAGAGAGAGAGAGAGGTGGGTTCAATTGAGAAAATAAAAAAGGTTGAGAATGAGGAAATCATTCTCAGCCACTCATTTCATTCAAGCATAAAAAGACACGGTGACAAACTTGTAAATATGAGAACAACCTTTAATATCAAATACGTATCTATAGTTCAAACCCATTCATCGTCTGCAGCACAGGAGACCAAGGTGAAGATTCTCCAGTGCTCGTCTTTGTCTGATTAAGGGGGAGAAGCACAGAGGTTTGTCGCCCGACTTGCAAACCGAGATGGTCTCCGTGGTTTTGACTAGACCAAGAGGTGTTTGGTTTTGCTAGGAGATTGCGGTCGGAAAGAAGCCAGAAGCGAGGGTTTGGTTTTGCTAGGAGATTGGGTTGGACGTCCGCTGCCTCTCATTTGCTTCCTGCCGGCGAGAAATGAAGAGAGAGGGAGGCGAGGGAAGATGGCATCGGTGTTAGTGGGTCAACGAGCCAATGCATAAAGGGAAACCGAGGTTCCAATCGACGTAAATAGTCTAGAAGATGGTGGATTTTGGCTGTGGTAATCGACGGGAAGTGCTGAAGGATCTCGATGGGTTAGTTGCTGCTTCAATTGGTACGATCCTCTTCTAGTTTCTTTTATTTTGATTGTAAATCAGTTAGATGGGTGTTTGGGTGATCGATGTTCAACGAGTGAGTAGATGGGGGAAAAGGATTTGATCAGGTTTGGTGTGTTCATCATGAACAGATGGAGAAAGGGGTTTGACTGGAAATCAACGATAACGAAGGGAGTTTGGTTTGTTTCATTTGACAGGAAAGAAAACAGATGACAATGATTTCATGGATGTTTGTTTGCTATTGTTTAATCTTGTTTGGATAGAAATGTATGGTGTGTTTGGTTGGATCATTTGACAAGAAAGTCTGTATGTCATTCATATGTGAATAATATATAAAAATTATATATATTTGTGAAAATACATTATAATATTCATATGTGAATATACTGTGTAATATTCATATGTGAATATATTATGTAATATTCATTAGTGAATATGTAATCTAATATTCACAAATGAATATACTATGTAATATTCACATGTGATATACCATGTAATACTCTGTAATATTCAGATATGAAAATATTATCTAATATTCATAAGTGAATATACCATCTAATATTCACAAGTGAATATACTATGTAATATTCATAACTGAATGTATCGTTTAATATTTAAATATGAATATACTATGTTTATTATATGCTATATTCATATATGAATGATACTTAAATTGTAAAAAAAAAAAATAATAAAAAAAAAAAAATAATCATAATTTTATTTATAACTGAATAACGAATGTATTGTAGTCATAGTCATAACTAACAACACTAATCAGGTTATCATAGTTTTTAGTCATAGTTTTTTTTGATATTTATTCTAGTCATAGTTTTTTTGATATAGATCTAATTTTGAGTTTCAAACTAAAGTTTTTAATTAAATTGTGTTTCGAGCTTTACAATATTAGTGAATCGAGGTGATTTCTTTTAAAGATGATTTTGCATAATAAGTTTCTAATAAAATTACGGATGACAATGTAAATATAGCAGGGTTGTAAAAATCGGTTTAGACGGCCGATTAATCGGGGATTAATCGTTAGGCGCTCTACAACCGAATAGGATTAAGGCTAATTGGTCGGTTTAATCGGTTTTGGTCAAAGGGGGTTAAAGTCGGAGTTAGACGGTTCTAATCGGTCCTAGGTGGTCCTAATCGGTCCTAGGCGGCCTAATCGGCCAAAATTTCAAAATTTTCAAATTTTAAAATATTAAACCAAAATTTTCAAAATTTCAAAAGTTCATAGTATTTCAATGTTCAACTAATATATAAAAAAAATTAAAAATTAAAATTTAAAGTTTTTCTCCAAAATTTTTAAAATTTCTATGTTTTCAAATATACAAATACCCAAATTTATTTTTCTTAAGATATCTTAAAATTTGAATAACTTTTCTTATTAATTGCATGATAAATTGTTGTGCTTGTGTAATTTATTATTAAACTTTTATGCTTATTTATTTATATTCTTACGATTAAAATTAGATTTATAAATTTTTGAATAATTTTCTTAATAATTAATGGTCCCCGATTAATCCTCTGATTAATCCCCGCCTAGTCGATTAATCCTTAAACCCTAGTCCACCGACTAGCTAACGTCTAACGTTTTCTGCAACCTTGAAATATAGTAATTGGTAAGAGATTGTATCATAAAAAATGTTTTTCACAAAAAGTTAAAAAAATAATATTAACTTTCGTTATTCAAATATATACACTAAGCTACCTGTTCCTATTTGATTGTTTTGTTATCTAATAAAGTAATGTAATGTCGGTTACAATTGGTCGTAAAAAATTTTGTTTATCATACGTTAGCTTTTAGTATAAACCCTTGTGTTTTTGATAACTAAATTTGGATAAATGTTAAAAGTAGCAATTTGCTTAATTTTTTTAAAAATTAACCTTTTGAGTTTTTTTTCTTGAAAATAAAATAGTGGTAGTAGTGAATAATAAATAGATGGTTATAATTTTTTTTTTAGGTAGCAATATGTTTAATTTTAAAAAAAATAATCAACCTTGTAAGTTTTTTTCTTGAAAATAAAATAGCAATAATAGTGAATAATAAACTGATGGTTACGGGTTTTTTCCATTAGAGTTTTTTTAGGTAGCAATGTTTTTAAATTTTTTAAAAATTAACCTTTTATGTTTTTTTCTTGAAAATAAAATAGTGGTAGTAGTGAATAATAAAAATGGTTATAGGTTTTTTCCACTGCAACTATTTTTTTAGATTTTAGGTAGCAATGTGTTTAATTTTTTTAAAAATTAACATTTTAAGTTTTTTTCTTGATAATAAAATAATGGTAGTAGTCAATAATAAACCAATGGTTACAAGTTTTTTCTATTGTAACTTTTTTTTTGGATAGCAATGTGTATTTTTTTTTTTTTTTTTTAAATTAAGCTTTTAAGTTTTTGTCTTGAAAATAAAATAGTTGTAGTAGTGAATAATAAACCGATGATTACATGTTTTTTCCATTGCAACTTTTTTTGGATTTTAGGTAGCAATGTGTTTATTTATTTATTTTTTTTAAATTAAGCTTTTAAGTTTTTTTTTTTCTTGAAAATAAAATAGTGGTAGCAGTGAATAATAAACCGATGGTTACAAGTTTTTTCCATTGCAGTTTTTTTTTTTTTTTTTTTTTTTTTTTTTTGGTACCACCGTAAACGGGTTAATTTTTGTTGGGGGCGGTATGTATGTCATACCTTTCAAATTTAACCACAGGAAATAAGTAAATAAACATATTGTAACAGGCATAATTTATAAAAATAAACTTTTATAAATTGTTTCTAGGTTTAGGATATACTAATATAATAATCAATAATCGATATATTACTGCATTTCATTTTATCTCTTAAACAAATATAAAACACTCATAAAGGTGAACACCCATTTTAGGATCTATAACACCCGTTCCTGAGTTGTAGCAAAGAAAAGAAGAGAAGAGAAAAGAAAGTAAGGAGAGAAAAGAAGAGAAGAGAAAGGAAAAAAAATTTGTTTTTTGTGTTCCTGAGTTCGAGAGAAATAGAAGGAAAGTTAAACATTTTATTCTTTCTCTCCAAATCATTCCAAATCGGAAGGAAAGTTAGGAGGGAAAGTGATCCCTCTGTTTCCTTCCACTTCCCTCCTTTAATGAAACTCGGGAACACCAATTTCTCTTACTTTCCTTTCACTTCCACCCATTTCCTTTCTTTTCTCTCCTTAAATTGAACTCGGGAACAGGGTGGTGTAAACGTATACATACATACAAAGTAAACACCCTGTTTTTTCTCCATTTCCTACAATAACAAACTTTCATGACCAAGTTCATCAGAAAGTGATTTCATATACTCATTATTGTCATAATTTATGGATCTTTGAATTTTCCTTGAAATACAAACTTTCATGACGAACTTCATTAGTGTGTTGATGTGTATATTTGTGATCGAAACCAGAAAGAGAGTGAGAGTGATGACAGAAATTGCGTAAGAAGGATTGATAAAGAAGAGACAAAAACCCATGACTGAACCATTTTGCACAGAGATTCTTAAATGTTAATTGAACCCACTTCGTAAACTAACATTAACCTAACAATTAACACAATAATTTGAATTTAGACAAAGTGAAAGTATATCATAAAGTTAAAGAAACCTGGTTTGAACGTTTTGTGAAGAAATAGGAACTGAAGAACATGCCACACCTAAAGCTCCACCACCATCCTTTTTCAAACCCGAATCATCAAGACATCATGAAAATAACCTTTTAATCACACCTAATAGCACGATTGTTTTATATATAACAGGAAATAGGAGTCGATGCGTGGTTGTGAGGGCGGATGTGTTGTATCCACATCTATCTCTCTTGACTGGAAATCAAACAACAGATATGGGCCGAATTCATAATTCAAATTGCACATTTCTTGGATTCATAAATCAAACACATAAATAGTCATTAGTAGAAATCATAGAAAATAATTACCAAATCGATAAAATGCTCTAGGCGAAGATCTAAATAGGAAGAAGAATGACGTAAACCGTAGGAAATAAAATGATTATTGATTGATCTCTGCTAAAATTAGGATCAATTCGAACGTTTGTTATGACTTGGAAAGTGATTTGCCGAACTGTGTTGGGAAAAAGAAGAAGGAGGCTTCAATTTGATAAGGAGCCAAACAGTTAGATATAGAGACAGAGTGTTTGGTGGTTGGCGGTTAAGGTTTCGGGAGGTGAGTGGTGGTGAAAGTCGTTTGCTATGGAAGAGATAAGGAGAAGAGTTGTGGTAGTGGTGGCTAAGTTAGGTGATGAAGGAGATGGAAAGGGTGAGCAGCGGCGTATTATATCGTTTGTGTCTAGGTGTTCTCTGATGTTGGTTTTTATATATAAGTTAGTTCCGATAGATTGAAGCGGTGAAGTAACAAATCTCCTTTATTGTTTTAGTGTTTATGATTCTTTTTCTTTGGTGCCATCTTCGGTCTAAAATTTAGGGATGCCGAGAGATATGAGGAACTGTATTAGTCGCTCGGGTGTGGGCAATGCGGTAACCGCGTTATATGACGTGGCATACGCTCTTAACGGCGCCACGGTGTGGAACACCGCCCCAGGGTCGCGTTAAGGCGCGTTACGCCATGAGATGTTACCACGATAACGAACCATAACGTGTAGAATTCAAACTTTTTTTTGTCTTTTAGCCTTTGAAAAACGGTAATAATACCGTTGCATACGGTATAATTAATAAAAAAAGAAAATTTACTTCTTCAATTAACTTTATATATATCAACAAATATATATATATATATATATATATATATATATATATATATATATATATATATATATATATATCATTTTACCTCTCTATCTCTATTTATCTATATCCATCTTTATTTCATTCAAAAAAAAAAAATTACCCTCTATGGATCAAAACCCGAATACCCCTCCTCCGAAGACAAACACATCCACTCCATTAGGTTTTGCAGGATATGAGGGATACATGAACCTTCTAACCTCCCAAAACTCACCACAAATTCCATATTCCGACAATTTTTTCAATCCCACCTCACCCCACTACAATTCCCTACCTCGCCATTTATGCAACAAAATGCAAACATTCAACAAAACCTTTTGACCACATTCGGTCCCATGCGCCAAACAGTCACACAACCCACACCCACGCAAGAACCCGTTGTCGAGACACAAGCTGGTGGTAGTCAGAGAGCATCGGGAAAAAAAGGGAGACCAAAAAAGAAAGGGAAAGAGGTCGTTGTCGGGACGGACGAAACAGAAACACCTCCAACATGGTGGACACCGGAGGAAGAGCATGCGTTGGCGACGGCTTGGTGCGGTACTTCAAAAAAACCAACTATGGGTAACGATATGAAGAGAATTGCTTTTTGGGATGCCGTAATCGTCAAATTCCACACAATTTTGAACAAGGGTGACACGTATCGCAATAATGATATGCTTAGTGGCAAATGAACTCAAATTAGCCAGAAGTGCACCAAATTCAATTCCATATACAACAAACTTTCTTCGCAACGTCAAGTGGTGCCAATGATTTCGATGTGTTTAGAGCCGCGAGGGAGGAATATCACGTGCAAATGGGGCACGTATTTGAGTATGAAAAAGTATGGGAGTTAGTGAGGAAATATCCAAAATGGATGAAAACGCCAACATCATCGGAACAACAATCCAAAAGGTCTCGTGGTTCGGGTTCGGTTGATGTTTCCGACGGACACACGAACATCGATCTCAACGCGGACACCGATGAGATCCCGGACGAGTTTGACGACATCGAGGAAATCTCTCTGCCACGACGACCTATGGGGCGCGACAAAGCGAAACGCGCTCAACGACATGCAGAGAAGAATGAAAGTCGGCTTCAATAGCACGAGGAAATGAAAAAAAAATTCGACGCCCACACGGAAATCGCAAATAAAAGATACGAATTGCGACGGGAGCATTTGGATTTCCTTCGTCAAGAAGCCCAAAAAGATCGCATGTCGAAGGATTTGACAATTCTTACAACAAACGAAGAAAATTTACCACCGAGATGAGCTGAAGTGATACGGAGGATGAAGGCACAGATTGAGAAAAAAATACTTGGGCGAAGAATAGTTTGTCGGTGTTTTTTTTTATTATTATGACTATCATGTGTTTTTTTTTTAAGTTTGTATGGTGTTTTTAATTTTCTAGTTAATGAAATTATGTTTTATTAATTTATATGTTTTTTTATAAATATATGAAATATATTAAAAAAATAAAACAAATTAGAAATATATGAAGTAAATAAAAAAATAAAACAAATTAGAATAATAGAAATTAAAAACATCCAAAAAAAAATAAAAAAAGAAATAGAAAATAGTATGTGTTATCTCATGTTATTTGGTGTTGCTCATTTCCACTTTTGGTGTTATAACACCAAATTGTGACTAGGATGATGATGTGGACAATTTGGGTGTGATAACATGTAATAACATGTTACCCACACCTACTAGTCTTATTTTGTTTTACTTATTCTATGGTTAGCCGATCTGATTTTTCTAGGATGTATAAATTTGTTGTATATAATGCATTAAGGGTTATACTTCTTAAAATTCAATATTTTAGGCTAAATGCTTATTAAGGTATATATATATATATATATATATATATATATATATATATATACACTATCTTATAAAAGAAATATAACTATTTCTAAAAATAGATTGATTATAATAATAATATTTTTTTAAGATGTCCAAATGATAAAGCTGATAGTACAAGTAACCATTTATAATATAATATTAAATTTTAACCACATTTTGAATTCAAATATTTATCATCAAATTCCCTTATATTTATCTGCAATTTGATATGGTTCCCTCAAATCCCGGATTCATTCAAATTTTGAACCCTTTTAGATATCCTTAAATTTAGCATGTTGATTCAAATATCCCTCCAATCGCATATACCTCTTTGTTCCCTACTCTGCTGTAAAGTCCACCGTCTAGGAACAAAAAATAACTTCATCTCCCAAATAACACCATAGTTTGATTATTTTGTCTTCGACAAGCTTTTGTAACATAACATTTTTGTAGGGGAAACATATCACCGAAAGAATTTACACGCCCCGCCGCTTTGCGCGGGTACGCTGCTAGTATATATATATATATATATATATATATATATATATATATATATATATATATATATATATATATATATATATATATATATATATATATATATATATATATATATATATATATATGAGTGACATCCATTGAAAATTCATATTTCCCGAGATCCTGAGAACTAAAGGTAGAATGTTAGATCAAAATTAACTCATTAAGAGCATTATCGTTATCTTACTGATTTCATTTAATGTTTAATTTTTTATGTTATTGGAAATATTAATAAAAGGTTATAAAAGTTAACATAATAAATAAAATTTCGAATTTTAAAAAAAAAAAATTTCGATTTTAAAAAAAATGGAGATTATTTATTTTTTTCAAAAAACATGAATTTTTAAATAAAACTGAAAAAAATATATATTTGTTTAAAAAAATACTAATTTAAAAAAAAAAACTCCAGTTAAAAAAAATTGAATTTTTTCAACAAAAACTGCAATTTTAAAAATATATATATTGGAATTTTTAAAAAACTGTTCTTTTTCAAAAAAAAAAAAAAAAAAAAAAACTGCAATTTTTTTTAAAAAAAACGGCATTTAAAAAAAAACTACAATTTTTTAAAAGACTGCATTTAAAAAAAACAAACTGCAATTATTTTAAAAGAACTACAATGTTTTTTTTTAAAAAAAAAATAGTATTTTAAAAAAAATACAAATTTTTTAAAAAAATGCATCTTTTTAAAAAGTAAATTTTTAAAAATCAATAAATTTAAAAATTGATTTTCGTATTTTATTCATATCAAGGTTTCCATATTTTCTTCAATTTATCACTTTTCACATCTTCAGTATTTGCCACAAACAATCTTCAAAATCTACAAGAAAAAAATTTGATTAATGCTAGAACACTCACAAAAATAGGCATGTATATATCATGTTAGATTCACATATGATTCATATGTGAATTATATGTGAATCATATGTAATTCATATGTGAATTAAATGTGAATTACATGTAATTCATATGTGATTCACTTGTGATTTACATGTCAATCACATCATATGTGATTTACATGCAAACTACATGTAATTGATATGTGAATTACAAGGTATTTACATGTGAATCACATGTAATTCTTATGTGATTCACTTGTGATCTTCATGTGAATAACATTGTGATTCATATGTAACTTATATGTGAATTACATCTGATTTACATGTAAATATACAATTTACATGTGAATTACATGTGATTCACATGTAAATCACAAGCAAATGATGCAATGATGTGAATAATATAAATTTATTTTGTCATGAAGTATAGAATACATAGACACTACAAGAACACAAAATAGTGACAAATGTATAAAAATCGAACATCAAGTAAATACAAAAAATGTATAGATGCTTTGAGTTTTTGACATATATGTAGAGTAGATCAATGATACTCATATGGAACTTAAATAATCATATAAAAGAGATATGGCTAATAGTTGTGCGTATGGCTTTAACCACATTATGTAATAATGAAAAGAAATGCTCCAATACCAGAAGCCTATGGAAAAAAACTATGCCAATTCTCTGAGCTAATTAATGTTTCTAACCAAACCCAAAAATGAGATTTTGCAAACAAGCCTTTTTTGAGATTCTAGCCTTGACTATTTATATGTTTTAGGAGACCATTTCTTTCACCATACATATAGAGGCTAAACCAACACACGAACAAATCAAAAACATCTTGATAAGATAGCTAAAACCTACCATAGCAAGAAGACTCCCTAACCACAATTCATAAGGTTAAAAAAATGTTGATCATCAAATTTTTTAGCAATAAATTGAACTAAATTCCGCTTCTACTAAGACTCTGTTAATAAACCAAATTTTGCCCTAATTTCCTCAAATCAATCATAAAATGTTGACGAGAAAAAGTTAAACGAAAATGAAATCGAAATCAGGCGATGATGTTTACATATGTAAAACGCGATGACGTTTCATGCAGTGTACTTCATTGGCAATTTGATTTTTGCATTGAAGAATCCATAATTGTAATAATTTGTTGATATAATATTAGCACCTACATTAATTCATCCTCAAAATGTAATCAATCTATCAATATTCATAAACAAAACACCATTATCACTTTTTGAAATCGGAACCTGACCTACGAGATTGACGATTGAGGAAGGCGATGGTGAATTGCAACCTTGTGATGATTGTAGAGGAAATTGACGGTGATTTTGGTAGATCATCAATCTCCAATGATCCATCCATTTGAAGATGCAACTCACCGACGTCGGCTATGGGGGAGGAGAAATTGGCGAAACCAGAATCGAAGAAGGCGAGGATCGCTTGGGAAAGATCGCATGCCACATTGGGATTATTTGTATTTTGTTTTAGTAAATTAGAATTAACATAAAATGTAATAAACTAATAATATAGTTGTTTCGAATAATACCCATTATCTCTTTTAATTAACATGTCCCCGCCTATTTGGTTTCCAGATTATTTACAAGAATGCCACCTTGCATCTCAACCATCCTTTTTTTTTGTATCTAATGCTCCACCTTTAGTTCTCGGGTTCTCGGGAAACTTTGAATTCTCAAATGATCATTCCTCCTTATATATATATATATATATATATATATATATATATATATATATATATATATATATTAGTTTATAACCTGTGAGAACCATGGTTACAAAATTAATTAAACTTTCATACTTCAAAATCAAAATTATTAATCAATTATTTTAAATAAATTATTACATAATTTATATTTTTTAGTTATAAAAAATTAAAATCAATGATTTAAATAAATACATGAAGTTATATCACCTTATAATCTGTATTAATTTTATTTTATTTTTAATCTAATGTTATTAATTTAGTATAATTAAAGTGAGAAAATTTACATTTTGAAATTTAAATTGAAGAATCAATTATTAATTTAATGTAATTAGAGTGGGAAGTTTAAAATTTGAAACTTGTAATGAATAATTAATAGGTTAACAAGTGACATGATGGATGATATACAATATTAATGAGGGGTTCTAATAATATGACACTTGTTAATATGATAATAAACTTATTCTTTTATTAAAACATATATATATATATATATATATATATATATATATATATATAGAGAGAGAGAGAGAGAGGATAGTTCAAATAAAAACATTAACTAGCATAACAATGTAAAAACACTATTTTTATGTTATTATCATGCAACAAATTTTGTATCTACAACTTTATGTCATTATTCAGTAATGAATAAATGAATAGTTATAGTTTAAAACTAAAATTAGAATTTACTAGAAAAATACACATACATAGTATTTTTATGTTCTCACACTATATATATATATATATATATATATATATATATATATATAACAATAGTTCGCCATGGCACGCCATGACTCCAAAGCTTGTACCTACCGCAAAACTTTACCAAAACACCATTTTAACTCATATAGATCTATAAAAAGGAATAAGATTGAAAATACATACAACAATATTAACTATATAGAAAATTTTTGCCTTAAGTCAAGCCTTACAAACATCATGGCTCGCCAATGCTTGGAAAAGCTTATGGCTGGACATTACCAACAAGTCACGCCTTACGATATTTAAAACATACATATATATATATATATATATATATATATATATATATATATATATATATATATATATGACAATGTCATTATGTGAAATTGACTTAGAAAATATGTTATTGGGTTATATGAATAATTCAACCTCACATACCTATTTTCATTTTCACTAATTAAATTGTGTATAAGGGTATGATATATATATATAGAGAGAGAGAGAAAGAGAGAGAGAGATATTCTTATTCTGTCAGAATGTTGTCAAAATGTGTTATAGATAATCTTATTTCTGTAAACATGCAAATGTGTGAAAAATGATATGCGAGAACAAAAATGAAAAAAATTAATGATAATGCATGATTATGATATTTTTTTTGTGAGGTTGAACGTATTCATATTAACAAACAACTTACGTATAATTATATTTGAATATACATATTCATATTAACAAGCAACTTATCTCAAGTTTACCACCGGGAACCTACCCTTATGCAAGAAGTGCATCTTCCATCACCTGGGAGTCTGCCAAGTGCTGCATTACATGAACTACAACAAGAAGGGGCACATTGTCACACCCCAAAACCGTTGAACGGCGGAAAAGTTCTATGGTGGAGGACGTCATGTACAGTATCACAACAATGAAAAGTAGTCAACAAGAAACAACATCATCCATTGCATTAATAATATAATTTTAATACAAGTGTGTTCTGTCAAATTATAATAGACACTACAGTATAAATCAAAATGAAAGATGAGTTTTGAACGAGCACCATCTTCTCTAAAACTTGCATCGGTTGTGTCTATGGTTGACCTGAGGATACAAGTTATTTTGAAAGCGAGTAACAACTTTAAAGCTGGTGAGAACATAAGCATTTTAGTGTCTTAATTTGTATGTAAGTACTTGTATGTATTTGAAATGTAAGTATTTGTACGAATGAACTGTAAGTATTTGTATGTAATGAACGGTGAGTATTTGTATGTAAATGAACATCCTAGAAAACCCTATGTTTCCTACTAACTGTATCCTTCCACCAAGGCATCTAGTATCCATGTGTGTGTCTCTTGTAAGAGTGTGTATTTTCCTAAATCTGACTATCATTAACCAAAAATATAGTTTCTACATTACCGTGCATCGTGTGAAGGTTCACGAAGTGAATGTAATGGGAAAATGAAATAGTACTATTGTGTAGTATCAAATAACTACAACCGTACTAACTGCCTTATGTCTATTAAAATCTTGAAAGTATTGTAGTATTTGTAATAAGTGACTACCGCTGTACTAACTATCTTAAAACAAAAAGGTATTCAATATAACATGTGATCGACTTGTATCCTGCTACCGACTCTAGTAAAACGACGATGTAAGACGCTGTAAGAAATGACATTTGGCACCCATAGACTTGCAAGTCCCACTGTAGCGAGCAGCAAGGTGTAGGATAGTCAATCCAGTATAGATCTATACGCAAACTCATACGCACCCCAGTTAAGGAGATTCGGGATAAAAGAGCGGTCATGGCAGGAAGTGCCATGACCCGGCCAATGGTTCACATAACTGCATAAATGTATATGTAATGAATGTGCTAACTGAAAGTGAAATCTTTCTCTGTCTATCCTATATGTATTGAAATGTTCTATCTGTGGGCTGTAATGTATGTTCTCTCTATCTAGCATGTATAGTAATGTACTGTGTGTACTAGCTGTAATGTATGTTCTCTCTCTATCTAGCATGTATAGTAATGTACTGTGTGTACTAACTGTAATGTATGTTCTCTCTCTATCTAGCAAGTACTGACTCATGAATGAACTGACTCATTGTATGATATCGTGTACTAGTAATAGTTCTAGTATTTTCCTGAACTACCCCTATGGTAGCTTACTAGTAATGTAACTGGTACGTATGAACATGGATGTATACCCTTGCAACCCAAGGGTATTGAATGAACTGGAAGAACCTTTATGACTATATATGTACACATGATATATAACTAATATTTAAACGACCTTCGGACGGGTACCCGATATCCCACTAGACCACATCTCAAGCGAGAAAAGGAAATAGGGTGGATAGCCTTCCTAAGTCTTTTAAACATTTCTTATATAGCTATACATATATAGGCATTCAATTTATATTATAAAAGCATAAAATAAGTTTTGTAAAACCTTTTGAACAGGATTACTATCTAAGAAAAGATCGACTTGATGTCAATCTATAAAACGGGTTGGAGGTATTTATCTAACAAAATAGTTTTAAATACAAAGAAACATTTGTTTGAAACACAATTGTAAATGAGTTTGAAATGAAACATACAGTGTATAATGAAAAATTAAATCATGAGTTTTAAACATATAAAACGTATATGAAAATCCTTTGAATAACAACTGTTTGGTAAAACAGCTAATGTGTAGTAAATCATTTGAATGCTATTTATTAATCACATGTGATTTGATATAATAACTAGCATGATTCTTCTTTTATCCCCCCATAAAAAATTTAAAAACATTTAAAACATTGATTAAGGGGTATGAACTCACCTGTTGTGGGTGATATAGATGAACCAAAGAGGTAGGACTGCTAGGTGTCAAGTGAAGTCTTGAACACACTCTATGATCCTAGTTAACATATAATATCACATATATGTAACAAATTAGACTATAAAAAACTAATAAACAAGTCAAGACACCCTAGGACATGCTAAACACCTTTATAAAGTGTTATTAGCCTCTAGGATTGCATCTAAGTGTTTGTAGGGAAAAGCTATTATGTGTAGGGATCAAAGGAAACTCCCTAATGGAGTTCACGAACCTAATGTCACCATTTAATGAGTTTACGGTCGTAAACTCTTGAGTTTACGGCCGTAAGCTCATACTTACTTGGCCAATTGATGTTTGAGGCTCTATAAGACCCTAAGAAGCAATTCTACTTAATGGCTTGGTCTTTGGTAGAGTTTAGGGCATTATATAACTCCTTTTGGGAGTTCACGGCCCTGGGACCAAATCCCATGGAGATTACGGCCGTAATCTCCCTTGGATGGGTGTTTTTGGTGTTTTCAAGTCCTTAATTTAACTAGGAACTAAACTAGGCTAGTGTACAAGGCTTTAGAAGAGTGTATAGCACCATTTGGCACTATTATTTGGAGTTCACGGCCCTGGGACTTCTTGGGCCGTGAACACCTTACTCTTGGTGTTCTATGTCACACCCCCAAAACAAGGATGGCGGAAACGTCCGGGGGTGGAGGACTTCATGTATAGCATCATAACCACAATTTCAATAGTAATTCAAGCAAACACAACCAACATATATATAATTGAAAAGTTACATCACTTGCATGAATTACATGTTTCAAAATCAATTACAATATGTTGTCAAAATATGAAAAGTTTGACGCCTCAACGTCCCATCCTCAAAAGCACTTGGTAACACGATTAATGCTTTCCTGTGAATACAAGTTGTTTGAAAAGTGTCAACACAAGGGTTGGTGAGTTCATAAGCTTTTATTAATAATCTTATTAGAAGTCTTTCACATGTAAATGTCGCGTTGTTTCAGAAAAATCCGATATTTTCCTTGAAATCCGAAAAATGTAGCCTTACAACCAAAGACTAGAATGTATGAAAAGTCATCGTTTCTTAGTAGGAATGTTGTGAGTTTAAAATGAATTGGAAAGTAAATTTATTTTATCAACCTAAAACCTACTTTGGTTTTTATGCAACCCCGTAAACTTTATGAATTGTTGTCTCCCTAAGTGAGTCGCTATAATCATACTGTGACTATGTGAACCTGCCACAACGTTTCTCAGGCGTCGCGAAAATGAAATGACATTTGTCACCCGTAGACCTGCAGGTCCCACTGTAGCTAGCAGCAAGGTGTGGGGTGTCAAACCCAATATAGATCTATATACAAGTATCACGTTCTCCCTCAAGGAGATTCTGATTATAACTACCAGGAATTATATCCCGCACTCGGACGTACGGGGAGAGAGAGAGAGAGTCTCACAACATAGGTTAACAAGTTTACTTGAAATGTGTGTGAATATAAATCTTTCTTGTATGAATGTACCCTTTTTGTACGAGTGCGTTGAGTGATGTATCATAAACTATACCTATTATAGTTTATCTAAAATGTATGTAATATGTATGAATTCTTTTATGGAAATGTATTAGTATTGTGAATTTATCAAACTATACATTTTATAGTCTAATAATACGTGTTCCAAAATGAATGAATAATATTTAATATTTAATATGAATGTCTTAATTCCAGTTCATAATGATAAACTAACACGGAAACACATTCAAATATTAGAACTTATGATTATACACTTTGCTCAACATAATACAAAGTGTTACGATATTTACATGCTGTTGGCTAACTTTAGCCATTCTGCCCTGTATTTGGGAAAAATCATAGAAAAATCATACGAAGTCGAAAACTAGATCCGTAAATTCTGAGAGTTCACAAAATGTGTCTAGTTTGCTCATAAATTTTATCTCAATTTATAATGACCTCTAACTTGGGTGAAAAAGTCCAAAATCACAGACTGGTCCGGATTGTTGTTTGAAATGATAGGCAGTTTTGTAAAAATCGCCATAAATTGTAGAAAAATCGTATGGAGATGTTCAAGTAGCCATTTTAAAGCTAAAAACTTGAACTATTTGCACCTTGTACAGTTTTGAAAACAAAAATGTGTAAGATGCCCAAAACAGTCCGTGAATGGAGTTGAACTTTTCTGATGAAGGCTGTTAGAAAACTTTTGATAGGTTCTTAGTGTTTTAACTTGTATTCACCCCCTAAAAACTTGAGAAATCATGAAAATGTAGGGGTATGAACTCACCTTGAGTGATTTCAGTAGATGATTGTTGAAGAATGGAAGTGTTTAATTCAAGAACACTTGGAGATGCCTTGAAGGTTTTCGAGAATCTAACATCATAGTTAGGGAGTTTGTGTAAGCAACCAAAGATTTGAGTAGAATGAAGTGAAATAATAATAGGGAGGATGAATTTTTACTTACTAAGTGTGGAAGAACACTTGAATCCAGCCTTGGATCTCGAAAATTTGTGTAGAAGAGTTTGAGAGAAAAAGTGATGTTTGTTACTTAGTGGAATGAGAGAAATGAGAGAAAATGAGGAGTGTGGTTGATTGTTCCAGCTCAAAAACGTGGGAGTGAGTGAAATTTGAGTGTAAGGGAACATTGAAGTGACATAGGTAAGGTGGGGAGGTATGGCTGGTCATAGAGTGGGTGTGGGGTGGTTGCTTGTGACTTTGATTTTTTTTTTTTTTTTTTTTTTTTTTAACTTGCAAGGCACAATGGAATATATTACTCCTATAAAGGAAATTGACTCAATCAAGGACGATTTCACAATTAAAGTTCGGATCATACGTCTTTGGACTCAAAAGTCAAGAACAATGTCTTATAATTGTCTATATCCCATTTTTAGTTTAATTTTCTAAATATATGTGTGGTTGTCTATGTGTGTGTATCTCTTTAAAAATTCTGCAATTTCATCATTTTATGATCCCCATTTGCGAAGTTGAGTATTTATTTCCAAAAATGCGAAACTCCAGGGACAATATTTGAAATCTTCTGTTTTCTTCCCCAATTCGCATTCTACTGTGAAATACTTCGCATCTTCATTCTTACACCCTTCGCATCCCTTCGCATTAATCACCTTCGCATTTTAACCTAATTAATCAAATGCGATTCACAAAATTTTTCATTCCAGATGCGAACACAGTTTAGTTCTTGAATTCTAAACTTGCGAAATCAAAATTTTCATATGTTGAACCCATATGCGAATATTAACCCAATTGACTTCAAATTGATTCATAGATGCGAACACTCGATTGTTTTACTTTCGCAAAATGAGCATCAACAACTCCACAATCGAGTTTTTAAATTCTTGCAAACAACAATTTCATAGTCCTTGACTTCGCGTTTTTCTTCACGAATCATCCCTCAATCATCAATCCAATTGCGAATCAAAAACTCATATGTTCTTGCTTTATCGATTCATCGACTACACTCATACAAATGCGAACAATACTCAATTTCAAAATCGATTGAAACTTATAGCAAAGCTAAATCCAACTTCGCATTCAAAGCAGTGTTATTGATTGCATTCATGAAATACTAACAAGATAATATATTATAATACAAATATACATATTTTAGGTGGTGAAATCGTAACAGCCTAACAATTTGGTATGCAACTTTATTAAATCAATAAAAAAAAGTTATGCAAATTGGAAAAATAAATAAAAATATATCTTTTGTTGTTTTAATTAAGGAAATAAATATTTTATATGAATACTCACCAGGAAAAACGCATATTATACATTCCCGATGAGTATGCAACATGGTTTTCATCAGTTTAATTCATTGATTAGTACGAAGGCTTAGGAAATTTTTAACACAAACTTTTCTCCTGTGATGTTTTCCCATTAACATAGCAAGTTATACAATACGAACATAACACTAACCCTAATACACAAGGTTTAATAGAGTTGACCGGCTTGACTTGATGACTTGACTTGACTCAAGATTGACGATTGTCACATCTTCCCCCCGTTAGAGGGAATTTCGTCCCGAAATTTAAATTCGGCTGGGACTTCAAGGGTTTGGGAAAAGATGTGGATACTTTTGCTTCATTTGATCTTCACGTTCCCAGGTAAATTCAGGCCCTCGTTTCGCGTTCCAACGAACCTTCACTATGGGAATGCGACTTTGTTTTGTTCTCTTGATCTCTCGATCCATGATCCCGACGGGTTCCTCCACAAAGTGGAGATTCTCATTAACTTCAATTTCTTCGAGTGGTATTACGAGTGTCTCGTCAGACAGACACTTCTTTAAGTTGGACACGTGGAAGATAGGGTGCACATTACTAAGTTCTTGTGGTAGTCGGAGTTTGTACGCCACCGGACCAATCCTAGCAAGGATCTCGAACGGACCGATGTACCTTGGGTTTAGTTTCCCCCGTTTACCGAAACGTATCACCCCTTTCCAGGGGGAAACTTTTAGTAGTACCCGGTCTCCGACCTGGAATTCTAAAGGTTTGCGTCGCTTATCCGCGTAACTCTTTTGTCGATCACGAGACGCTTTTAGTCTTTCCCGAATTTGAATGATCTTTTCTGTGGTTTCCCTTATGATTTCCGGCCCCGTAAGGGTGCTATCAGGGACTTGCCCTCTGGCTAGCTGAGTATCTCCAACTTCGGCCCAACACAGTGGCGACCTACACTTGCGGCCGTAGAGAGCTTCGAATGGGGCGACTCCAATGCTAGTGTGATAACTGTTATTATAAGAGAATTCGATAAGCGGTAGATGGGTATCCCATGCCTTACCAAAATCTATCACACAGGCTCTCAGCATGTCTTCCAACGTCTGGATGGTTCTCTCGCTTTGTCCGTCCGTTTGTGGATGGTAGGCCGTACTCATGTCTAACCTGGTTCCCAGAGACTTTTGTAGGGACTGCCAGAAACGCGAGGTGAATCTACTATCTCGATCCGAGATAATGGATGTTGGTACACCATGTAGTCGTACGATCTCCTTAATGTACGTCCTGGTCAACTTTTCCATCTTGTCTGTTTCCTTTATTGGCAGGAAGTGCGCGGACTTGGTCAATCTGTCCACAACCACCCATATGGTATCCATCCCACCTGATGTCTTAGGCAGTTTGGTTACGAAGTCCATGGTTATTCGCTCCCACTTCCACTCGGGTATATCTGGTTGCTGAAGTAGTCCTGATGGCTTCTGATATTCCACCTTGACCTTGGCACAAGTGAGGCACTTGCTCACATAAGTAGCAACTTCAGCCTTCATGTTTGGCCACCAGTATAACCTTTTGAGGTCTAGATACATCTTATCTGACCCCGGATGAATGGAGTATCGAGTCTTGTGGGCCTCATCCATTACAACGTCTCGGTATCCACCGAACTTCGGTGTCCAGATTCGATTCATGAGATAACGAGCTCCATCCCCTCTGACTTCCAAGTTCTTATCCATCCCCCTTAGTGCTTCGCTTGCCACGTTTTCTGGTTTCAGGGCTTCAAATTGGGCGTCCTTGATCTGAGTGGCCAGTTGGGAGTGGATGGTCATGGCTAGGGATTTTACTCGGCGAGCCGAGTATTCTTTCCTGCTTAAGGCATCGGCTACTACATTAGCCTTGCCTGGGTGGTAGCGAATTTCACATTCGTAGTCATTCAGTAATTCCACCCATCTTCTTTGGCGCATGTTTAGTTCTTTCTGATTGAGAATGTGTTGAAGACTTTTGTGATCAGTGAAGATGGTGCACTTGGTGCCGTAGAGGTAGTGCCTCCAAATCTTCAGGGCGAACACCACAGCTCCCAATTCAAGGTCGTGGGTTGTGTAATTAACTTCATGTGTCTTCAGTTGTCTTGATGCATAAGCGATGACTTTTCCCCTTTGCATGAGCACACAGCCGAGGCCTTGATTTGAAGCATCGCAATACACCACAAAATCGTCAGTTCCTTCTGGAAGAGACAAGACTGGTGCGCTGCATAGGGCTTGCTTTAGTGTCTGGAAGGCGGCTTCTTGTTTATCTTCCCATTCGAACACCACCCCTTTCTGAGTCAAGGTGGTGAGAGGCTTAGCGATTTTGGAGAAGTTTTGTATGAATCTTCGATAGTAGCCTGCGAGTCCTAAAAACTGTCGGATTTCTGTCGGCGTTGTAGGTGTTGACCAATCTTCGATTGCTTTGATCTTCGAGGGGTCCACATGTATTCCTTCTTTGCTTATTACGTGGCCAAGGAATCCTACTTCTCGGAGCCAAAATTCACACTTTGAGAATTTAGCGTAAAGCTTTTCGGTCCTTAAAACCTCCAGAACTAGTCGTAGGTGATGTTTGTGCTCTTCTTCGCTCCTCGAATAGACCAGGATATCGTCGATGAATACGATGACGAATTTATCCAAGAAGGGTCGACACACTTGATTCATCAAATCCATGAACACCGCGGGCGCGTTAGTTAACCCGAATGGCATCACTACAAACTCATAGTGCCCATAGCGAGTTCTGAATGCCGTCTTGGGGATATCCTCTTCTTGAACTCGCAGTTGATGATAGCCCGACCTCAGGTCGATTTTTGAAAAGTAGCTGGCTCCTTGGAGCTGGTCGAAGAGGTCATCGATTCGGGGTAGGGGATAACGGTTCTTGATAGTGAGTTTGTTTAGTCCTCGATAGTCTATGCACATACGAAAAGAACCATCCTTCTTCTTTACAAATAAGACTGGTGCTCCCCAAGGTGAGAAGCTTGGCCTGATGAACCCTTTGCTCAATAGTTCATTCAATTGGCTGGATAGTTCTTGCATTTCTGCCGGTGCTAAGCGATAGGGAGCCCTGGCGACGGGGGTAGCTCCTGGGATTAAGTCGATCCGAAATTCGACTTGTCTTGCGAGTGGTACACCAGGCAGATCGTCTGGGAAAACATCAGGGAAGTTGCATACTTCTGGAATTTCTTTGATGTCCTTCACCTCCTGTTTCTTATCTACGATGTGGGCTAAGAAAACATGGTATTGCTTTCGGAGGTACTTTTGGGTTTTAACACAAGAGATGATTTGTAGGTTCGCACTAGGTTTATTGCCATAAACGGTGAGAACGTTGCCATTCGGCAGATTGAGGCGGACGGCCCTTTCGTAACATAGAATGTCGGCACGATGAAGGCTTAACCAATCCATACCAATGATTATATCGAAGCTTTTTATGGTGACCGGCATAAGGTCGATTTTGAACAAATGGTTGTCTAGAGTGAGAGTACACCCTATGTAAATATCATTAGCGCGCTCAACTTTTCCATTTGCCATTTCTACGATGTAAGAATCTTCTAGTGGTTGAGAATTTTGCTTAAGTATATGTTTGAATTGGTGACTTATGAAACTTCTTTCTGCCCCACTATCGAAAAGTACGCATGCATAAGAGTTATTGAGGAGGAACGTACCAGTAACCACAGAGGGATCCTTGACTGCTTCTCCCTGCCCTAAAGTTAGGAACTTCCCTATACCCCCAGCATTAGGGGCTCGTGCCTTGGGGCAGTTCCTCCTGAAGTGTCCCGTTTCACCACACCCATAGCAGGCTTGGCTTGCTCCAGTGTTGGTGGTCGTAGCGACTTGTGTGGCGGGTTGGGTAGTCGTTCTATAGAATCGTGCAGTGTGCCCCTTTTTGTTACAGTTATTGCAGTGTAACTCACGACAAGCACCGTTATGGTGGTAGTTACACTTGTTGCACTTGGGAAGAGTTCCTGTATACTGTTTCGGTGGCGCTGGAGCGGCAGCAGTAGTGGCGGCGCGAACAGCAACAATCGGTTGCTTTTTGGCGGGGTCCTGAATTGGTTGTTTCCTTTTATTTCCCCAGAACTTCCTCTTGTTGTTCCCTCCTTTTGTTCGGTCGGTGGTGGTTATCACGGTACCACGGCTAGCCCTGTGATCTATGAGTTGTTGTGCCAATTCCTTGGCACTCTCAAAGGTAGTGGGTTTCGAGGCCAAGACACTATCTTGAATCTGGGATGATAGGCCCCAGAGATATCGTTCCACCTTTTTCTCTTCTGGAGTGACCATTGTTGGACAGAGGAGTGCTAGGTCGTTGAAACGGGCAGTATAGGTTTCAAGATCAGTGCCTGTCATCCTGAGGTTCCAAAGTTCTTCTTCAAGTTTTTGTATTTCGCCCCTCGGGCAGTATTCCTTCAACATTAGAGCTTTCAAATCCTCCCAGCTGATCGCGTTAGCTACTGCAGGAGTAAGTGACTTAACTCGGCCATTCCACCAAGTGAGTGCTTTTCCAGTGAAAGTGAATGCCGCATACTTGACCTTGCTCGCTTCGGGACAAGCGCAGATTTCAAAAACTGCCTCGGTCCTTTCGAACCATTGCACCAGTGTGATGACGCCCCCGCTTCCATTGAAAGGATCGGGTTTGCCATTCGTGAAGTCTTTGTAAGTGCACTCCCTCGTACGCTCCGTGCTGTCCCCATGAATGGAATTGGTAGCTCCGGATCCAGAACCGCCGGAACCATGGGTTCCCATTTGCGACATTGCTGCCGCCACGGCTGCCGTCACTGCAGCCTGGAACATTGCAGGATCAAACTGCGGAGGTGGTGGTGGAGGCGGCACTGGGTTGTTGGAAGGCCTTGGTCTTTTCCTTGGTGGCATGGTTCTGTCATAAAAAAAATGACTAGTCGGTAAGACTTCAATAGTGATAACGAGTCGAGTGTTACTGGTTTCATCCCTCTTGTATTTTATCATAACTTTATTATTCGTAATTGTTTGTGTGATCAGGTTATGATGTATAGTGTCCAACATTCAATAAAGAAAATACATGCCAAATTTCATTGATAACTTTTAGTACATAACGCTTAGAGAGAAAAGTTTGACCTCATAGGGGTCTACATTACATCGTTACAAAAGGTAGTTTTTTTTTTTTTTTGGCATTACAAAACCCCTTTGAATAGTGTAATCACATAATCGCAGGGTCGACCTACATACGAGGAGTAGCACCAACGCGTACTCATAAAATTCTACTACCTAGACGGGAGAATAGCAACGAGCTCTAATCACTGCGACCCTTCTTTGACGGAGGCTGCGATGATGTCGATGCGCCCTGTAGTTCCGCCAATTTGCGTTCGGCTGCAACCATTCTCTCTTCGAGTGCCATGTATCTTTCCCGATACTCTCTTGTTTCTGCTTAAGCCGCGAGAAGGTCTTTAATGAGTTGGTCTCGGTGGTGGGAGTCTCGTTCCAGGTTTCTGGTGCGATCCGTAGCAGACTGTACAATGGCACTTAACTCCCGGACCTGATCTGTCGTTGTCCTACCACGATCATCCATTCTTGCCATTCGTTGTATCGTGACGGGGAGAGCCCTATCAGCCGGTCCACCATGAGTGAGATCATAGTAACCTCGTTGGTAGCCATATGGTGACCGTTGGCGTTGTTGTCGGCTCCATCTTTCGATCGTTGTTACCCAAGGGGGTTCAGGTCCATTGTAACCAAAACGGTGCGCGGGTACCCTCGCGATGTAGGGAGGGTTGAATACTTCTGGTGGTTCCTCTGCTTCGTTCCCAACCATGACTACCTCATCACCTTCCTCTTCTTCCTCTTCTTCCTCTTCTTCTTGGTTGTCTTCCTCTTCTTCCTCTTCTTCCTCTTGTTCATCTTCCTCCTCGGGCTCCTCCTCCGGATCCTCTTCGGGATCTTCCTCGGGATCCTCTTCGGGATCTTCCTCGGGTTCCTCTTCGGGATTCTCCTCGGGCTCGTCTTCAATCCATCCCGCGTTTCCCTGATTGGGAAAGTAGGGGTCCCCGGGTATGTGAAATCCTGCCATGTCGTCTGCACGAGAAACGGGGTTAAGAAGTATGTATCGGAAAATAATAATTTGGCGCTATAGAAACGTACAAATACTCCTATAGTATTTTTAAATGTTTATATTTGGTTCTTAGCGTGTTCTTTATGGAGTGTTATTAGGTTTTCAGATTTGTCGCTCATTACGATTATTCCTTAGTGTGCGTAAGTTACTTCTTGGACGGATATAGTTGATCAGGCTATATCCTTCCCAGAACTGATTACACATGCTAAGGCGTATTAATAATGTTCGACTCCTCCTCTTTCAATTTACGTTCTCCTAAGTTATGACACCATGCTAGTATAGAATGCATGCAAGTATACTTTAAAACAAGAAATTATTTGTTTTCTAAAAGTACAACTCTTTAAATCACTTTAAGAATCAGAGACTTTTAGTCCCAAATGTGTTTATAGTTTGTATATCTTATGTGGTTGATATACTGAATTCACTATAAACCGTGCTCTCATACCAATCTGTCACACCCCCAAACCAAGGATGGCGGAAACGTCCGGGGGTGGAGGACTTCATGTATAGCATCATAACCACAATTTCAATAGTAATTCAAGCAAACACAACCAACATATATATAATTGAAAAGTTACATCACTTGCATGAATTACATGTTTCAAAATCAATTACAATATGTTGTCAAAATATGAAAAGTTTGACGCCTCAACGTCCCATCCTCAAAAGCACTTGGTAACACGATTAATGCTTTCCTGTGAATACAAGTTGTTTGAAAAGTGTCAACACAAGGGTTGGTGAGTTCATAAGCTTTTATTAATAATCTTATTAGAAGTCTTTCACATGTAAATGTCGCGTTGTTTCAGAAAAATCCGATATTTTCCTTGAAATCCGAAAAATGTAGCCTTACAACCAAAGACTAGAATGTATGAAAAGTCATCGTTTCTTAGTAGGAATGTTGTGAGTTTAAAATGAATTGGAAAGTAAATTTATTTTATCAACCTAAAACCTACTTTGGTTTTTATGCAACCCCGTAAACTTTATGAATTGTTGTCTCCCTAAGTGAGTCGCTATAATCATACTGTGACTATGTGAACCTGCCACAACGTTTCTCAGGCGTCGCGAAAATGAAATGACATTTGTCACCCGTAGACCTGCAGGTCCCACTGTAGCTAGCAGCAAGGTGTGGGGTGTCAAACCCAATATAGATCTATATACAAGTATCACGTTCTCCCTCAAGGAGATTCTGATTATAACTACCAGGAATTATATCCCGCACTCGGACGTACGGGGAGAGAGAGAGAGAGTCTCACAACATAGGTTAACAAGTTTACTTGAAATGTGTGTGAATATAAATCTTTCTTGTATGAATGTACCCTTTTTGTACGAGTGCGTTGAGTGATGTATCATAAACTATACCTATTATAGTTTATCTAAAATGTATGTAATATGTATGAATTCTTTTATGGAAATGTATTAGTATTGTGAATTTATCAAACTATACATTTTATAGTCTAATAATACGTGTTCCAAAATGAATGAATAATATTTAATATTTAATATGAATGTCTTAATTCCAGTTCATAATGATAAACTAACACGGAAACACATTCAAATATTAGAACTTATGATTATACACTTTGCTCAACATAATACAAAGTGTTACGATATTTACATGCTGTTGGCTAACTTTAGCCATTCTGCCCTGTATTTGGGAAAAATCATAGAAAAATCATACGAAGTCGAAAACTAGATCCGTAAATTCTGAGAGTTCACAAAATGTGTCTAGTTTGCTCATAAATTTTATCTCAATTTATAATGACCTCTAACTTGGGTGAAAAAGTCCAAAATCACAGACTGGTCCGGATTGTTGTTTGAAATGATAGGCAGTTTTGTAAAAATCGCCATAAATTGTAGAAAAATCGTATGGAGATGTTCAAGTAGCCATTTTAAAGCTAAAAACTTGAACTATTTGCACCTTGTACAGTTTTGAAAACAAAAATGTGTAAGATGCCCAAAACAGTCCGTGAATGGAGTTGAACTTTTCTGATGAAGGCTGTTAGAAAACTTTTGATAGGTTCTTAGTGTTTTAACTTGTATTCACCCCCTAAAAACTTGAGAAATCATGAAAATGTAGGGGTATGAACTCACCTTGAGTGATTTCAGTAGATGATTGTTGAAGAATGGAAGTGTTTAATTCAAGAACACTTGGAGATGCCTTGAAGGTTTTCGAGAATCTAACATCATAGTTAGGGAGTTTGTGTAAGCAACCAAAGATTTGAGTAGAATGAAGTGAAATAATAATAGGGAGGATGAATTTTTACTTACTAAGTGTGGAAGAACACTTGAATCCAGCCTTGGATCTCGAAAATTTGTGTAGAAGAGTTTGAGAGAAAAAGTGATGTTTGTTACTTAGTGGAATGAGAGAAATGAGAGAAAATGAGGAGTGTGGTTGATTGTTCCAGCTCAAAAACGTGGGAGTGAGTGAAATTTGAGTGTAAGGGAACATTGAAGTGACATAGGTAAGGTGGGGAGGTATGGCTGGTCATAGAGTGGGTGTGGGGTGGTTGCTTGTGACTTTGATTTTTTTTTTTTTTTTTTTTTTTTTTTTAACTTGCAAGGCACAATGGAATATATTACTCCTATAAAGGAAATTGACTCAATCAAGGACGATTTCACAATTAAAGTTCGGATCATACGTCTTTGGACTCAAAAGTCAAGAACAATGTCTTATAATTGTCTATATCCCATTTTTAGTTTAATTTTCTAAATATATGTGTGGTTGTCTATGTGTGTGTATCTCTTTAAAAATTCTGCAATTTCATCATTTTATGATCCCCATTTGCGAAGTTGAGTATTTATTTCCAAAAATGCGAAACTCCAGGGACAATATTTGAAATCTTCTGTTTTCTTCCCCAATTCGCATTCTACTGTGAAATACTTCGCATCTTCATTCTTACACCCTTCGCATCCCTTCGCATTAATCACCTTCGCATTTTAACCTAATTAATCAAATGCGATTCACAAAATTTTTCATTCCAGATGCGAACACAGTTTAGTTCTTGAACTCTAAACTTGCGAAATCAAAATTTTCATATGTTGAACCCATATGCGAATATTAACCCAATTGACTTCAAATTGATTCATAGATGCGAACACTCGATTGTTTTACTTTCGCAAAATGAGCATCAACAACTCCACAATCGAGTTTTTAAATTCTTGCAAACAACAATTTCATAGTCCTTGACTTCGCGTTTTTCTTCACGAATCATCCCTCAATCATCAATCCAATTGCGAATCAAAAACTCATATGTTCTTGCTTTATCGATTCATCGACTACACTCATACAAATGCGAACAATACTCAATTTCAAAATCGATTGAAACTTATAGCAAAGCTAAATCCAACTTCGCATTCAAAGCAGTGTTATTGATTGCATTCATGAAATACTAACAAGATAATATATTATAATACAAATATACATATTTTAGGTGGTGAAATCGTAACAGCCTAACAATTTGGTATGCAACTTTATTAAATCAATAAAAAAAAGTTATGCAAATTGGAAAAATAAATAAAAATATATCTTTTGTTGTTTTAATTAAGGAAATAAATATTTTATATGAATACTCACCAGGAAAAACGCATATTATACATTCCCGATGAGTATGCAACATGGTTTTCATCAGTTTAATTCATTGATTAGTACGAAGGCTTAGGAAATTTTTAACACAAACTTTTCTCCTATGATGTTTTCCCATTAACATAGCAAGTTATACAATACGAACATAACACTAACCCTAATACACAAGGTTTAATAGAGTTGACCGGCTTGACTTGATGACTTGACTTGACTCAAGATTGACGATTGTCACATTCTAAGGGTGTTTGCTAGTCCTAAACTTATTACGGTACATGTCTAAACTAGTCTCTTGGCTTAAGGAAGGCTTTTGGGGCATTTTGGCAACCTCAAATGGAGTTCACGGCCCAAGAACTCCCTTGGCCGTGAACTCACTTCTAGCCATTGTTTCTAATTGATTTTTTGGTCTAAACATGTAATGGTGTGTTCTAGTTTGAGTTCCAAGGCTTTGTGGGACATTGGGCACTCTTTTGGCCCTTAAAAAGAAGTTTACTCTCCAAGTGTTCCTGGGCGGTAAACTCCCAAATCTTGGGGTTTTGATCCAGATTTGATGTTATAACACTCAATCTAAGCTATATAATATAACTAGATAGAAGTACTCACGATTTGGGATAAAAACCTGAAGATCCGTGAGAGAGAATTCGGCTTTTCTCTAGTTGGAAATGCAACTAATGAATGAATATGGTTCAGATTTCTATATATAGTCCTGAGACTTTTGGCAGAAAATATTTTATTCCCGGAATGAACTCTAATATCATAGAGTATTGGAATAACAGTGTTGTACAAAACCCTAGTGCGTCCACTCTCCTGATATCTCCTTAAGTGCTAAACCTGAAATACTCAAACTTCTACCCAAAGTCTGGAATTTCACTGTAACTGTTCTAACTTCTATTGGCTTGATATGGTTTGTTCAGAATGGAAATTTCAGGTTGTCATATCATCCCCTGTTAAAGGGAATTTTGTCCCGAAATTAGAATTTAGATAAGGAAGTAGGTATGAATGATCGAGTCGTGAGGAGGAAACTTCCTAATCGATTGGTTCTAGCGCTCCTAAGTGAAATCGGGTTCTCGGTTGGTATCCTAACGAACCTTCACTAACTGGCGACGGCGTTGCTTCGTCCGCTTGACCTCTCGGTTGAGGGTTACTATGGTTCTAATACGAAGGCGAGGATCTCGACGAGTGAACTTACAAGAGTCCTAACAGAAAGGTATGGTTTCACGATCGAGACGCGAAGAGTTGAATGTACGTTACTGAGTTCGCGGAGTAGATCTAGTCTGCGAGATAGAGGACTGATTCTGGTAAGAATCTCGGAGGTCCTAACTATCTTGGATTTAGCTTTCCACACAATATGAAGCGTATTAAGCCATTCCCAGAGTGAGTTCTCCTAAAGAACTTGGTCACTCATTGGAATCTCCAAGGTTTCCTTTTCTTGTTTAACTTCCCAGTCAAGGGCCACTCCTTGCTGGGTCAAGGTGGTATGTTTCCTGTGATTTGCGAGGGGTTCTGGATGAACTATGACAGTAGACCGGTAAGACCTAGAATTTGGCGAATGACTGTCGGCGTCTCTGGTTTCAACAAATTCTCAACGGTTTTGACAAATTGTAAGAGTACTCAAAATTTCCCACATCACTACAGTGTGTCATAGAAATTTAACTCTTCAATTTCAAAACTCGTGCCTAGGGAACTTCGCGAAAAGTACCTCTGAAGGTAATGTTCCCATGGGTTCCTTCTTACTACGAGGGTAGATAAGTAAGTCATTACATGGAGTAATGACAAACTGATCCAAGTAAGAAAGATGTACCCTACTCATTTAGCTCATGAATACTATGGGTGTATTGGTCCTATCCGAAGGGTATCACTACGGACTCGAAGTGTCCGCATCGAGTTCGGGAGGTGATCTTCTGGACATCCTTCCCTAACACTCGAACTGGTGATATTCGGATATCAGATCCATTTCTGAAAGTAACTCTTTCCTTGCCTTTGCTCAACCAAATCATTTATGCGAGGCAGAGATAACGATTTCTATTAAAAAAATCTTGACGGAGTCCTCGATAGCGAGGTACATACAATGCAATCTGTCGATCTCTGGAAGAATATGACTGGGGTTCTCCAGGGTGAGAAGCCTAGTCTTCTAATTCTATTTCTGTGTAGTTCGCTAAGTTGCCCGAGCTGTTCTCGTATCTCCGTAGGTGTTTAGACTGTAGGGCAATCTGTTTACAGAAGTCATACTGGGTTATAAGTTTGTTCACATGACGTTGCGATTACTCGTAGTCTTGGGCAGTCTCCGTCCTGAAGTTCATATTTAGGATTCATACATGGTTTCACAATCACAATCTCATGTATACGAGTCGTATATAATTAAGATTGAAAAGGTAATCGAATAACTGATTCTTCTTTAAGCTCATATCCCATCGGGGAAAAAGAAGTTAAAGTGGAATCATCAATTCTAAACCTGTAGAACCTTTATTATATATTACCCTTATGTATACATTCCCCAGTGATAGATCAACCTCATGAATCCTTGGATTAAACTTGACATACTGCACGAGTGGTACTTTGGGAATTTCTTCGGAAAAGAAAAGAACTATGAGGTACTCCATGCATGAGTACTTCGGTGTTCTGATATGACGGCTTCACTAAAACGATGTTTACTAACAAAGAGATGTACGTATGAAGCTATTTTTGTGAGGGTCAAACAGAATCGAGTCGTATGATAATGTCGGAATCATACAGAAACTTGAAGACATTAGATTTGAACATAAGGCGCTTACAGACAAAACACAACCGTGCAACCATGAACAGAGTTACATTACTTTAGACTTACTACAAGACTATTGATGCGAATAAGGTATACTACAAAAGACAAATATACGCAGCACGAGCATCCCTATACAGATAGGATCTTGCAAGAGGTAAGACTCTAGTTGCACTAGTTTTGGATAGTTTATAAGTCTGTTACAACGAAACACCTAAATTACATTAACGTGGTTCCGGAGCAGGTTCTCCCGCAGCTGTGATCCTGAGAATCTTCCCATCTGCACCAAAGTTCTTTGTTATAGGGCAATCCTTCTGGAAGTGCCCTATCTCACTGCATTGGTTGCATGACTGGCTAGTACTGGAATTGTTGGCGGGAGTGCGATGTTTAGCCAGTGTTATGTGGACATGAGTGCGTTCCTCATTACTCCACCTTGGAAACTGCTTTTTAAAGCGTTCTGCAGGAGTTGCCACTTGTGGCTGTGGCATGGCAAGTCTTTGGGCTCTCTTGCGCTCCTTTAGGGCTTTACAATATCGTCTCTTCCTTTCGGTCTTACGGCTTTGCAAGTCCATGACTGTTGGCATTTGTTGGTTTCCCAGTTTGGCATTACCATCGGAACTCTCGACTCCTTTGTCAGTCTTGCTTGTGTTGCCTGAGTTGATGTGCGTAAGGAAAGTTGTCACAGCAGCTGCTACTACAGCTTGTAATGTAGCGGCGTCGATATGGAGGATAGGGGTTTCGTTGTTGGACTGATTGTTTCTCGATGACGACATGATTTTGTAACACGAATGATAAGAGTTTTGTGAGTGATTCTGGCTGACCCTAGATGTACTTCGATTGTCTAAGTAAAGAGCAAGACTATGTTCTCGAAAGTTTGACCTACATCCCTATGATGAAGTCCTAGCACGAAATGGAAGTATGTTCACGGAGGTTTGACCTACATCCCTATGATGCAGTCCTAGTACGAAATGGAAGTATGTTCGCGAAGGTTTGACCTACATATCTATGATGCAGTCCTAGTACTGAATGGAGGTGTGTTCATCCAGGGTTTACCTACATCCCTATGATGCAGTCCTAGTAATGGAATGGAAGTGAGTTTGTAGAATGGTCTCAAGACGTTTGTCGTTCAAGCCGAGGTATTGTTGGTTGGTGAATAACATGATTCAACCATTAAAAGAGACTTGGAGATGTCTCCGAAGCTAAATTACTATAGTGCAATGACTTGACTAAAGCACGAATTAAGATAGACTCCAATGAAAGTATGATAAAGTACTTGAATGAAGAATGACACAGAAGTTAGCCGACTGTCAAAATCTTTGATATTCATGACGTAAAAGTTTGGGAAAATGACCTTGTAAAGGTCTTACATCATATCCAGAGAAGATAGTTCTTGACAGCATAAAGACTTAACCAAAAGTACTTACGGTACAAGATAGTTTCATAGAAAATGCCACATTGGGCATAGCCAGAAAAACGATTCCTTTTAATCAAGGAAAAAAAATAAAGTAAAGCGTCTACTACCGGCGATGGTCATCCCTTTGGTGAACTCTCATTTCAGCCAGTTTACATTCCATATCAAGCAGATATCTTTCGTATACCTTCTGACGTACTCGGATCTCAATGACTTCGGCTCGGGTTTCAGCTAGTGCTTGCAGTAGGGTTTCATGGTTTCTCTCAGATCTCTCGTGAGCATGTTCAAGGCTGTTGGTGCGAAGGATATGCATTCCTCCATTGGTGTCAACTTCCTTGATACGACGTAGGGCTGTCCTGCCCTGAATTTCGTTTCGGGCAACTCTACGGATCAGGATTGGTAGAACTCTATCTGCTGTGCTCCCTTCATTTACGTTGTAGAAGTTTCGGTCTCCATTGAACAACATAGGTTGGTCTTGATCTTCACTTCATGCTTCCAAACATTCAACCCATGGAGGCGTTGGGCCATGAAAAGCCGGACGAGGGTTAGGAATTGGAATGGGAGCTACCTGGGGTAGGTTTTCAACCTCGGGTTTGGAGTTAGCACCATCCGAAAGGTCTTCATCATGGTGATCATTCAAAGGAATCGGATGATCATTCTCTGGTTCTTCTCCAAACCATCCAGCAATGACTTCGTTCGGAAGGTACTGGTTGTCGTGGGGATGGAGTCCATCCATGTTATTTACGCGAGAATTGGGGTAAGAAAATAATTATTAGATGAAACTATCTAGATAATTATTTAGAAAATCTTCATTAGTTACATCGCTATTTGTGAAGTGCATACCAGTTATATGTAATTGAAACAGGATAGGCCTTCGAATAAGTGATATTAACTCCAAATTCACACAGAATAGGGGTAAAGTAAAAAATTTCACAGATTCTAAGTCTATAACATCCTAATTACATATAGCCTTAGTGTATCCACTTAGGAACTATCAACTTAGTAATGAAGATCCCGTTTTAGTTCTCAAGTATAAAGTACTTATAGTAACACCAAATACTCCTATAGTATTTTAAGTTTAATGTTTTGTTCTACTGTTCTCATTTTGGTAGGGTTGGTAAGATTTTAGACTTGTTGCAACCACACAACTACACTTAGGCACATGCTAGTCAACCCTCGGATAAGATAGGTGATCAGGCTATATCTTCCCAGTTTTGACTATATGTCTCTAAGTCCATCTGTGTTGCCCAACAATCATAATTCTTTTGTACTGTCCTGGTGACACTAATTTTAGTATGAATGCAGGCATGTATACTTAATTAAATATTTTATTATTTAAAGTATAAACTCTTGGTCAGAGTATTTTTAATCCCTTATGTATTTATAGTTAGAATATCTTTTATGGGTTGATATACTTAATGATGGGTTTTGGTCATAAGAACATCCTATGTGTTCATACAAACCATAATGCTTGGATCTAGGTTTCTCTATTGTACATGCAAGTTATCCAAGACTATAAACCCTAGATCTAACATATGATAATCAATATAACATATAATTAGGGTTTAGATCATACCTTTATTGTTATGTAGCAATAATAATCTCAATTCCTCCTTGTATTGACTTTAGAAAGCTTAGAGTCACAAATGTCACTCCTCTAATGGTTCACAAACACCAAGAGCAAGAGGATGAAGAGGATAGAGGATGGAGGCTGCCCAAAAACGTGTGAAACCCTAGAAGGATGCTTTTTTACGTTTTTGGGTCATAAGGGATGTATATATAGTTAGGCTATTCGGGTTATCTAACAAGGAAACCCTAAATTGGATGCTTAAGCCCTAAGCAACCCATAGATTCCTTTCCTTAAGGCCTTGGACGATTTCCTCATGGGCTTTCCCATAGAATTCGTCCACTCCTTAATATAAGACAATCCATAGCCCAAATTGCAATTATCTTATAATTACAATTCCAGTCCCTTAAGTTTAATGAATCTCTTTTAGTCACAAAACTAATTACTAATTAATTCTTGACTAATATTAATTAAACAATATGATTTCTCCTTTAATATATTATTCTCATAATATATTAATAAATCATATTTAATCCTTTCTCTCCATAATTCATCCTATCAAGTTGCTTTGGTGAAGGCAACCCAAAAGGACCATGCACAATCGGGTCAAGTACATACCAAAATAGTTATGGACTTAGACACTAATCCAACAGTCTCCCACTTGGATAAGTCTAATAACTATTATGTGTATGACTTCAGATCCTAATCTGCAATCGTAGCTTTCCAAAGCCGCTGTCAACTCTGATCCTATCAGTTACGCGTGTCCTTTAGATAAGGGATCATATATTCCTCCATTCTAGATATCGTATGAGATATGATTTCAAATCATTCTTTATGTACCATTTCTCGACTTCCGATTTATGACGACTAACTAATTGAACAAATCAAATTAGCCCTAGCCCGGCCGAGCATTTACGTTTGTCATCACTAAATCATCGAGGGGCCCAAAGATATCGCTTTTATTCTTCTTTGGATAAAAGGAACGGATAAACTTTGATACAATGCTTGCTTGCACTCACTCACCGAATCACACACAACAATATGTTTTATAACACCAAGTTACTAGTGCGTTTTCATATTATCAATGTGCAACTGATTACCAAGATACAACTCACACATCTCGGTTTCAAGAATATAAGATTTTATCGTCTCACCAATCACTCGTGATACAATTCATGGAGTGATCCAAGTGAGCATGGGTTTAATCCAATGCTCAAATTCATATTCATAAGCACTCATGAACGTTGCGGCAAACATTTGCTTATGTCTAATACTCTTTTAGACAATCCACACACCAATTCACGACAGTCTTCATTCATACCTACTTCCAACATATGAACGACTGTGGCGCGTTCGAATAATTTGACTGTTCTTAACCAATTAAATTATTCAGGAAGTCAAAACATGCAAAGTGAAACACAAGAATAATACTAATCCCATATGGCCTCAAACCTTTGAGTATAAATAAAACTCATTTTATTTATGACCATATCGATTACTCATTATTTGTCGTTTCGGGTAATCAACTTCTTACTTGAATTATTACACTTGTCCCATGCTCCTAGCATGCACACAATGTTTACCTGTGGTTCTTAATTTGTGAAATAGATCAAATTGAAGACATTTCGAATCATTCTAATTTCACAACTCCAAATCCTTTTCCATAAGTGAAAGAATATCAAATTCTTGCTACTTATAGAATATGCTAGATTCTAACATTCTATGCAATGATTCTTTCGTAATGTCCCTGCACCAAAGTCACAAAGACTATCAATGATATTACAAAATCTTCTATCGGATATTGTTACAAGACAATTCCTTAGATATGATGTCTTTCACTCAAAATACATTCCTTTGAACATCCTTTTGCATAAAAGTTTCTAATCTAGACATAGATTTTCAATATTCAATTCCCAATATAGACACGCTTCCATATTTTCCATATGACAACACATTCTTAATAGAATCTTATCTATTCATAATAATGTCGATATGGTCCATCCAATGTGGAAACATTTCCATATTTTCTAATACTATACTTCCAACTACTCACAAGCAACCAATCATAGGCGAACTTTGGATTGTCCTTTGATAGTTGTTTAATTATTTTGGTCAAAAACCGATTCTAGTCCTTTTTCCCTCTAAATGCACTAGACATTTGGAAAATTTTATAATGGTCAAATATTAAAGCATTTGCAATCGATCCTATACCCGAAGCGTATAGGACACGATGCATAATGTTTTATTTGTTATGTTCTCAAAATTCGAATTGTGAAGAGGAACGCGTAATCATAATCGAAATTTTAAGAACACACTATGTACTTTTGACTAAATTTATTAATATTCCACAACCTAAGCCTTTAGATTTAAAATGAAGCATAATATTCTCTCCCTTAATTATAGCAAAACAACTATTCCATCCTTACAACTTTGCAAAGAATGAATCTTGTTTTTCTATAATTAATATTGCGAACTTGCAATACTTTCCTTAATAATCATACAATCATAACATTTATGCTCCCACTATCATGATGATTATTATAAAACATAACACTTATGCTCCCACTAGCTTCGACATGTATTCATAAACATCTTAACTTTCAGAAAAACAATACCTGTTGAATTTCTTAAGTCCATGTTTCTAATACTTAGTGCTATGATAATATTTTATTAAAGCTTTTTGAACTTATACACCTTTACCTTAGATAGTTTATATGTGTGTCTAAACAGTTAAAACTAGTTGCCAAACCTCACAATTCAAATCATGGAAAGGGATACCGTAACCATAATCGAATTCGAGAATGCAATTTTACAATCACTATCTTCTTAAAATCGTTCTTAGTGAAAGCATTTCCTCACAATCATTTTCATGAAGGAGAAAATCTTATGACACTTAGATTTAAACGGTGTATTTGTTCCTATCCATGTGAATTTGTTAAAACCAAAGTTTACGACAAATTCAAACTCATATGGACCGAACTTTCTTAATCTTGATTTATTGCCTTATGGTAGCACAGCTGCCCACCACATCTTCCAAGTAGTTAAGCAGCTCACCTTTTCCTATCAATGTACCTTTCATTGATCAAGGTGCCTTGCCTTTTATGCGTTCAAAATGAGAACTCATAGAACTCACATGCATAATTAACTCAATTGGAAACAACACAGAAACAAAATAATGTCAACACGATAGGTTGTAAACCTCAACTCGTGTGCTAGTGATGATCGATAAGGTTTATTTGATTTGTTCTTGAAACCTTTGGAGACCATTAAGACTCCCACTGACTCCTTGACATATAAGATTCTCTTGTCAATAACCATTTCTTGACAAAACAAATATTCAAGAGTTAGTGTAGCTTTTATCAAAACGCTTCATAAATTGGTCCTAGTTGGCCTTTGTTTTATCCAAGACATCAAAACTTTCCACATTTGATGAATGTTATAAACCTTCTTAATACTTTTCACTCATTGTTACAATCTTAACTTTAAGACTTGTTATTGGAACGAAGTATGATTGACCTTTTGATTTAACCATTTCTTCATTCTTGATTCCTCTTCTTAAACATAAATTGTACTAAGACTCACTTAGAGGATCAATTAAGATATGGTTCTTAATCATTAAGACCTATCATAAAGCATAAAAGCTACTCTCCCTTCTTCTTAGAATGGAGAAACTTTTATCTTTCTGCCTACTTGATTCTTCTTATTCGTTTTGCTATTGATTTAAACCCTTTTAATCAATTCCGAATTACACTTAATCTTATAAGTATAATCATATTTACTAAACTTTTAGTAAATCATGATGAATGTCTTGTTACTATTATGGTGGACTTTGACCATCACACAACTTTGTGTACTCGATCTCCTAGTCCTTCACTGGACACTTTGTCAACGAATTAGTCTAATTTCCAAATATGAAATTTCTCATTCATTATGCAACCAAGTTGCGTGATTCCAAATTTCCATCCAATTGAAACTTGGGCGATGAGAAACTCTCCATATTTGGTAAATTCTCGACTTTTTCCATAAACACCATAAATAAGAATCATATCCATTTGTTGTATAAATATTCAAACATCAATTTTCATAACGATTTCATTGCAAGGAAGTAAACAAATAAATAAATAAGTCAAACGAAAATTTATTTTATTTATAAAAGCAACGGAAAACATCTGTCCTTACAATGCAAAATCCATTGAAAACTTTGTATTTCAAAAAGAAATTTTCTAACAACTCTATTATAACTATCTAAGCTCAAAATCTAATCTTCAAGTCCATGCGATCACGATCCATTTTTTGTGATTAGATTCATCTTGCTCTTTCACCAAGCTTCCTTTCTTTTCACCGGTCCTACAAAAACATTCAAATGCAATCTTATCACATCATGTATTTTGAATCAATGAATAGGAACTTAACGAAGTTAGATAGTGGATTTTACCTGAAGCGCATTCATACTCATTGACTCTCCCATCTTTGGAATTTTCAGGCTCTTGAGGCATACTTCTATCCAACGCCCTTTCTCTTGGCAGCAAACGCAGGTCGCTTCTCTTAGAACGTCCTCAGAAGCATGGTCGGTTGACTTTCCCAACAAATACGCTCCATTGCTTCGCCAAATCATTTCTGATTCAGCAACAATGAGCATGTAAGTTAGGTCAATGAGGTTGTCGTCATGATCCATCATAATACTTTCTTTTGAACTCATTATATGATTCAGGAAGTGACTGCAAAACCCAATTTACAGCCAACTCATTCAGGAATGACACACCCAACATTATCAACCTATCAATATGTGATTTCATTCCTGGAACGTGGGCACACACGGGTTTACCATCTTCATGTTTCATTTCCAATAGGGCTTTAGTGATGTTGAACCTTTCAATTCTTCAATCTTGTGGGTTAGGGAGAACAATTAGAGGAGGTGGAGGAAGTGAAGCAGGATATCTTGTTCCTTTATCGAATCGTGGAATACCATCTTCATGTGGAATGCTTGTTTCACGGGATTTGGGAAGACCATAGTTGTCGAACTTTGACATCTACAAAACGGGAGAAAACGAATTCAAGTTAGTTGATCGATTGAGTCCTTAGTAAATCACCCAAATGAGATACTAAGGCTAGGACCCAACACAATACGCTACAACCTAGAAAAGGGATGCCGTAATCTAGTTGCAGAATATTTGAAGGTAAGTGAATGACGATTCACTAATTTCCACCATGAAAAACAAAAAGAAATTTAAGTTTTAAATCTATGAAAACTCATAGATCCTTTGAGATTCATTGAACATTTCAATGGCATGTTTAAATCTCGATATGCCCCTCTTGTTTGTGACTGGGATGCCGAGGATCACAAAGCGGGTGTGAATAACCATGCAAACTTACATGGTGCCCTCACATGTTAAAGTTACCTATTCGATGTGCTGGTAAACCACACACGCTCCACCGAACTATGACAAACATTGAGTCACCCTTTGCTACCTTTGCTTAGAACCATTTAGTGTGCCGGTAAACCACACACGCTCCACTAACGTCTTCGCAAGGGAACAAAGTGTAATTTCATGGAATTGCATCAATTCACTTTTGCCTAAGTAACTAAGATTGGGAATTTGAAAAACATTTAGTTACTTTGTATTTCATTATACTTATAATGGAAGGTTTCGTCCTATCCTACCCGTTTGGCTAACGACCCTCCACTAGTCAAGAGTGCGGTGGGTAAGAGTGGATACCCATTCAATCGCCATTTTATAAGTAATTTCCTTAAACACCCCTTATAGACCAGCTTCGTGAATGAGACCTACTAACGGTAAGACTGACTTTTACTCATACATATATATATATATATATATATATATATAATGTTAGACTTTTAATGTTATATATATATATATATATATATATATATATATATATATATATATATATATATATAGTATAGGGTGTATTTTACACTTTTAAAATACTAGGTGGTCAAATTTAATAATTATACTTTTAATTCAATTAAATTGCAAACCAAAATTTTTATGGATTTATTAAACCTCTTTTAATTATACACCTTAATTAATTAATAAAACCATAAGGGTTTGAATTGAACTTTTCAAAACATTACTAGGGTTTTAGAATTTAACATTCTTAATTAAACTTTTAATCAACTTTTAAATTCCAAAACTTGAGGGCAAGTTTTGAAACATTTCAAAAACATTAGGGCTTAGAATTTAAATATACATCAAAATTAAACTTTTAATCAAATTTTAAATTCCAAAACTTGAGGGCAAGTTTTGAAACATTTCAAAACATTAGGGTTTCCACTATTTAAATTTCAACACAACATATAAAACCTAAAGGAGGAAAATATGAAACTTTTCATAACAATAAGGATCAAATAACAAATAATCTAAATTAACATTTAATCACATAATTATCCATATTTGATTTATTTAATGATTTCTTGCAAAACAATTTACCAATTTAATCAAAATAATTAATCAATTATCACATAAGGAAACAAAATTTTTATTAATTGATAAATATCTTCAATTAGATCAAGAATATACTCATATATATATATATATATATATATATATATATATATATATATATATATATATATATATATATATATATATAAAAGACAATCCATAACCCAAATTACAATTATCTTATAATTACAATTCCAGTCCCTTAAGTTTAATTAATCTCTTTTAGTTAAAAAACTAATTACTAATTAATTCTTGACTAATATTAATTAGACAATATGATTTCTCCTCTAATATATTATTCTCATAATATATTAATAAATCATATTTAATCCTTTCTCTCCATAATTCATCCTATCAAGTTGCATTGGTGAAGGCAACCCAAAAGGACCATGCACCATCGGGTCAAGTACATACCAAAATAGTTATGGACTTAGACACTAATCCAACACTTAATTCACTATAAACAATGCTCTGATACCAATCTGTCACACCCTAAAACCATTGAATGGCGGAAACGTTTTGGGGCGGAGGACATCATGTACAATATCACAACAATGAAAAGTAGTAAACAAGAAACAACATCATCCATTGCAATAATAATATAATTTTAATACAAGTGTGTTCTGTCAAATTATAATAGACACTATAGTATAAATCAAAATGAAAGATGAGTCTTGAACGAGCACCATCTTCTCTAAAACTTGCATCGGTACCTGTGTATGGTTGACCTGAGGATACAAGTTATTTTGAAAGTGAGTATCAGCTTCAAAGCTGGTGAGATCATAAGCATTTTAGTGTCTTAATTTGTATGTAAGTACTTGTATGTATTTGAAATGTAAGTATTTGTACGAATGAACTGTAAGTATTTGTATGTAATGAACTGTTAGTATTTGTATGTAAATGAACATCCTAGAAAACCCTATGTTTCCTACTAACTGTATCCTTCTACCATGACATCTAGTATCCATGTGTGTGTCTCTTGTAAGAGTGTGTATTTTCCCAAATCTAGCTATCATTAACCAAAAATATAGTTTCTACATTACTGTTCATCGTGTGAAGGTTCACGAAGTGAATGTAATGGGAAAATGAAATAGTACTATTGTGTAATATCAAATAACTACAACCGTACTAACTACCTTATGTCTATTGAAATCTTGAAAGTACTGTAGTATTTGTAATAAGTGACTACCGTTGTACTAACTATCTTAAAACAAAAAGGTATTCAATATATCATGTGATCGACCTGTATCCTGCTACCGACTCTAGTAAAACGACGATGTAAGACACCGTAAGAAATGACATTTGGCACCCGTAGACTTGCAAGTCCCACTGTAGCGAGCAAGAAGGTGTAGGATAGTCAATCCAGTATAGATCTATACGCAAACTCATACGCTCCCCAGTTAAGGAGATTCGGGATACAAGAGCGGTCATGGCAGGAAGTGCCATGACCCGTCCAATGGTTCACATAACTGCATAAATGTAAATGTAATGAATGTGCTAACTGAAAGTGAAATCTTTCTCTGTCTAGCCTGTATGTGCTGAAATGTTCTGTCTATGCTAGCTGTAATGTATGTTCTCTCTATCTAGCATGTATAGTAATGTACTATATGTACTAGTTGTAATGTACGTTCTCTCTCTATCTAACCTGTATAGTAATGTACTGTGTGTACTAACTATAATGTATGTTCTCTCTCTATCTAGCAAGTACTGACTCATGAATGAACTGACTCATTGTATGATATCGTGTACTAGTAATAGTTCTAGTATTTTCCTGAACTACCCTTATGGTAGCTTACTAGTAATGTAACTGGTACGTATGAACATGGATGTATACTATTGCTACCCAAGGGTATTGAATGAACTGGAAGAACCTTTATGACTATATATGTACACATGATATATAACTAATATTTAAACGACCTTCGGATGGGTACCCGATATCCCACCAGACCACATCTCAAGCACGAAAACGAAATAGGGTGGATAGCCTTCCTAAGTCTTTTAAACATTTCTTATATAGCTATACATATATAGGCATGCAATTTATATTATAAAAGCATAAAATAAGTTTTGTAAAACCTTTTGAACAGGATTACTATCTAAGAAAAGATCGACTCGATGTCAATCTATAAAACGGGTTGGAGGTATTTATCTAACAAAATAGTTTTAAATACAAAGAAACATTTGTTTGAAACACAATTGTAAATGAGTTTGAAATGAAACATACAGTGTATAATGAACAATTAAATCAGGAGTTTTAAACATATAAAACGTATATGAAAATCCTTTGAATAACAACTGTTTGGTAAAACAGCTAATGTGTAGTAAATCATTTGAATGTTGTTTATTAATCACATGTGATTTGATATAATAAATAGCATGATTCTACCTATATCCCCCCATAAAATATTTAAAAGCATTTAAGACATTGATTAAGGGGTATGAACTCACCTATTATGGGTGATACGGATGAACCGAAGAGGTAGGACTGCTAGGTGTCAAGTGAAGTCTTGAACACACTCTATGATCCTAGTTAACATGTAATATCACATATATGTAACAAATTAGTCTATAAACAACTAATAAACAAGTCAAGACACCCTAGGACATGCTAAACACCTTTATCAAGTGTTATTAGCCTCTAGGATTGCATCTAAGTGTTTGTAGGGAAAAGCCATTGTGTGTAGGAATCAAGGGAAACTCCCTAATGGAGTTCTTAGCCCTAATGTCACCAATTAATGAGTTTACGTTCCTAAACTCTTGAGTTTACGGCCGTAAGCTCATACTTACTTGGCCAATTGATGCTTGAGGCTCTATAAGACCCTAAGAAGCAATTCTACTTAATGGCTTGGTCTTTGGAAGAGTTTAGGGCATTATATAACTCCTTTTGGGAGTTCACGGCCCTGGGACCAAATCCCATGGAGATTACGGCCGTAATCTCCCTTGGATGGGTGTTTTTGGTGTTTTCAAGTCCCTAATTTAACTAGGAACTAAACTAGGCTAGTGTACAAGGCCTTAGAAGAGTGTATAGCACCATTTGGCACTATTCTTTGGAGTTCACGACCCTAGGACTTCTTGGGCCGTGAACACCTTACTCTTGGTGTTCTAAGGGTGTTTGCTAGTCCTAAACTTATTACGGTACATGTTTAAACTAGTCTCTTGGCTTAAGGAAGGCTTTTGGGGCATTTTGGCAACCTCAAATGGAGTTCACGACCCAAGAACTACCTTGGCCGTGAACTCACTTCTAGCTAGGGGTGAGCATTTGGACCGGTGACCCGGACCGGACCGGTGAACCAGACCGGACCGGACTGTTTTTTTGGACCTCCGGGCCGGTTCTCGGTTCTAAGTTTTGTATCCGGTTCGGTCCGGTTTTTTTCCCGGTTCGGTCCGGTTTTTACCGGGTCCGGGACCGGTTGGACATGGTAAAAAAAAAAATATCGGCCTTATTATACCATAGCAAAAACGATCGTTCCCTTTCCCATAACACGTGATACGACTATTACCGATAATTTCCAAACCAAAAAAAACCTCATTCGATGTCGATCATCTCAAATCCTTAATCGGCCATAGTCTTTTTTGAAATCTGAATCGCATCGCAAGCAGCAAGCAATAGTCGTCTAGTACTCTAGTAGTCGATGCCAAGCAGCCAAGCAATAGTCGTCTACTCGTCTAGTACTCTAGTCGATGCCAAGCAGCCAAGCAAAATCGGAAATCGGAAATCTGTATCCTCAAATCGCAAGTAGCCAATTCGTTTCTCTCAAGTCTCAACTCTCAAGTGTCATTTCTCTCAAGTCTCGATTCACTCAAGTCTCGATTCACAATTAATGGAATCAAAAACCGGGATCGCTAATTGGATTGCACTTGATGATGATGAAATTCAAGTAAGGGTTAATATTTTTGGTTATTTTTTTGTTAAATTTTGTGTAATAACAAACAATATTGTTATATTTAGTTGAATACTTGTCAAAACAAAATTATTGTTATTATATGTAAACTAAGGTTATGTTTTTTGATTGAATTTTGTTAATATTTGTTGAAAATTATAAAGAATGTTGCTACATTTTGTTGATTAATTGTGAAAAAGTTTGTGTTTTGATTGCATGTAAACTAGGGTTATGATTTTTTTTGTTGATTTTTGTTAATTTTTATTGAATGTCATAAAGTATGTTGTTATATTTAGGTTATTTGTTGGTAAAAAAAAAACTTATTGTGATTGTATGTAAAGTAAGGGTATGTTTTTTGGTTGAATTTTGTTAATATTTGTTGAAAGTTATAAAGTATGTTGCTATATTTTGTTGATTAATTGTGAAAAAGTTTTTGTTTTGATTGCATGTAAACTAGGGTTATGATTTTTTTGTTGATTATTGAATGTCATAAAGTATGTTGTTATATTTAGGTTATTTGTTGGTAAAAAAAAACTTATTGTGATTGTATGTAAAGTAAGGGTATGTTTTTTGGTTGAATTTTGTTAATATTTGTTGAAAGTTATAAAGTATGTTGCTATATTTTGTTGATTAATTGTGAAAAAGTTTGTGTTTTGATTGCATGTAAACTAGGGTTATGATTTTTTGTTGATTTTTGTTAAATTTTATTGAATGTCATAAAGTATGTTGTTATATTTAGGTTATTTGTTGGAAAAAAAAACTTATTGTGATTGTATGTAAAGTAAGGGTATGTTTTTTGGTTGAATTTTGTTAATATTTGTTGAAAGTTATAAAGTATGTTGCTATATTTTGTTGATTAATTGTGAAAAAGTTTGTGTTTTGATTGCATGTAAACTAGGGTTATGATTTTTTTGTTGATTTTTGTTAAATTTTATTGAATGTCATAAAGTATGTTGTTATATTTAGGTTATTTGTTGGTAAAAAAAACTTATTGTGATTGTATGTAAAGTAAGGGTATGTTTTTTGGTTGAATTTTGTTAATATTTGTTGAAAGTTATAAAGTCTGTTGCTATATTTTGTTGATTAATTGTGAAAAAGTTTGTGTTTTGATTGCATGTAAACTAGGGTTATGATTTTTTTTGTTGATTTTTGTTAAATTTTATTGAATGTCATAAAGTATGTTGTTATATTTAGGTTATTTGTTGGTAAAAAAAACTTATTGTGATTGTATGTAAAGTAAGGGTATGTTTTTTGGTTGAATTTTGTTAATATTTGTTGAAAGTTATAAAGTATGTTGCTATATTTTGTTGATTAATTGTGAAAAAGTTTGTGTTTTGATTGCATGTAAACTAGGGTTATGATTTTTTTGTTGATTTTTGTTAAATTTTATTGAATGTCATAAAGTATGTTGTTATATTTAGGTTATTTGTTGGTAAAAAAACTTATTGTGATTGTATGTAAAGTAAGGGTATGTTTTTTGGTTGAATTTTGTTAATATTTGTTGAAAGTCATAAAGTATGTTGCTATATTTTGTTGATTAATTGTGAAAAAGTTTATGTTTTGATTGCATGTAAACTAGGGTTATGATTTTTTTGTTGATTTTGGTTAAATTTTATTGAATGTCATAAAGTATGTTGTTATATTTAGGTTATTTGTTGGTAAAAAAAACTTATTGTGATTGTATGTAAAGTAAGGGTATGTTTTTTGGTTGAATTTTGTTAATATTTGTTGAAACTTATAAAGTATGTCGTTATATTTTGTTGATTAATTGTGAAAACATTTTTGTTTTGATTGCATGTAAACTAGGGTTATGATTTTTTTGTTGATTTTTGTTAATTTTTATTGTATGTCATAAAGTATGTTGTTATATTTAGGTTATTTGTTGGTAAAAAAAAACTTATTGTGATTGTATGTAAAGTAAGGGTATGTTTTTTGGTTGAATTTTGTTAATATTTGTTGAAAGTTATAAAGTATGTTGCTATATTTTGTTGATTAATTGTGAAAAAGTTTGTGTTTTGATTGCATGTAAACTAGGGTTATGATTTTTTTGTTGATTTTTGTTAAATTTTATTGAATGTCATAAGGTATGTTGTTATATTTAGGTTATTTGTTGGTAAAAAAAACTTATTGTGATTGTATGTAAAGTAAGGGTATGTTTTTTGGTTGAATTTTGTTAATATTTGTTGAAAGTTATAAAGTATGTTGCTACATTTTGTTGATTAATTGTGAAAAAGTTTGTGTTTTGATTGCATGTAAACTAGGGTTATGATTTTTTTGTTGATTTTTGTTAAATTTTATTGAATGTCATAAAGTATGTTGTTATATTTAGGTTATTTGTTGGAAAAAAAAAAAAACTTATTGTGATTGTATGTAAAGTAAGGGTATGTTTTTTGGTTGAATTTTGTTAATATTTGTTGAAAGTTATAAAGTCTGTTGCTATATTTTGTTGATTAATTGTGAAAAAGTTTGTGTTTTGATTGCATGTAAACTAGGGTTATGATTTTTTTTGTTGATTTTTGTTAAATTTTATTGAATGTCATAAAGTATGTTGTTATATTTAGGTTATTTGTTGGTAAAAAAAACTTATTGTGATTGTATGTAAAGTAAGGGTATGTTTTTTGGTTGAATTTTGTTAATATTTGTTGAAAGTTATAAAGTATGTTGCTATATTTTGTTGATTAATTGTGAAAAAGTTTGTGTTTTGATTGCATGTAAACTAGGGTTATGATTTTTTTGTTGATTTTTGTTAAATTTTATTGAATGTCATAAAGTATGTTGTTATATTTAGGTTATTTGTTGGTAAAAAACTTATTGTGATTGTATGTAAAGTAAGGGTATGTTTTTTGGTTGAATTTTGTTAATATTTGTTGAAAGTCATAAAGTATGTTGCTATATTTTGTTGATTAATTGTGAAAAAGTTTATGTTTTGATTGCATGTAAACTAGGGTTATGATTTTTTTGTTGATTTTGGTTAAATTTTATTGAATGTCATAAAGTATGTTGTTATATTTAGGTTATTTGTTGGTAAAAAAAACTTATTGTGATTGTATGTAAAGTAAGGGTATGTTTTTTGGTTGAATTTTGTTAATATTTGTTGAAACTTATAAAGTATGTCGTTATATTTTGTTGATTAATTGTGAAAACATTTTTGTTTTGATTGCATGTAAACTAGGGTTATGATTTTTTTGTTGATTTTTGTTAATTTTTATTGTATGTCATAAAGTATGTTGTTATATTTAGGTTATTTGTTGGTAAAAAAAACTTATTGGGATTGTATGTAAAGTAAGGGTATGTTTTTTGGTTGAATTTTGTTAATATTTGTTGAAAGTTATAAAGTATGTTGCTATATTTTGTTGATTAATTGTGAAAAAGTTTGTGTTTTGATTGCATGTAAACTAGAGTTATGATTTTTTTGTTGATTTTGGTTAAATTTTATTGAATGTCATAAAGTATGTTGTTATATTTAGGTTATTTGTTGGTAAAAAAACTTATTGTGATTGTATGTAAAGTAAGGGTATGTTTTTTGGTTGAATTTTGTTAATATTTGTTGAAAGTTATAAAGTATGTTGCTATATTTTGTTGATTAATTGTGAAAAAGTTTGTGTTTTGATTGCATGTAAACTAGGGTTATGATTTTTTTGTTGATTTTTGTTAAATTTTATTGAATGTCATAAAGTATGTTGTTATATTTAGGTTATTTGTTGGTAAAAAAAACTTATTGTGATTGTATGTAAAGTAAGGGTATGTTTTTTGGTTGAATTTTGTTAATATTTGTTGAAAGTTATAAAGTATGTTGCTATATTTTGTTGATTAATTGTGAAAAAGTTTGTGTTTTGATTGCATGTAAACTAGGGTTATGATTTTTTTGTTGATTTTTGTTAAATTTTATTGAATGTCATAAAGTATGTTGTTATATTTAGGTTATTTGTTGGTAAAAAAAACTTATTGTGATTGTATGTAAAGTAAGGGTATGTTTTTTGGTTGAATTTTGTTAATATTTGTTGAAAGTTATAAAGTATGTTGCTATATTTTGTTGATTAATTGTGAAAAAGTTTGTGTTTTGATTGCATGTAAACTAGGGTTATGATATTTTTGTTGATTTTTGTTAATTTTTATTGAATGTCATAAAGTATGTTGTTATATTTAGGTTATTTGTTGGTAAAAAAAACTTATTGTGATTGTATGTAAAGTAAGGGTATGTTTTTTGGTTGAATTTTGTTAATATTTGTTGAAACTTATAAAGTATGTCGTTATATTTTGTTGATTAATTGTGAAAACATTTTTGTTTTGATTGCATGTAAACTAGGGTTATGATTTTTTTGTTGATTTTTGTTAATTTTTATTGTATGTCATAAAGTATGTTGTTATATTTAGGTTATTTGTTGGTAAAAAAAAACTTATTGTGATTGTATGTAAAGTAAGGGTATGTTTTTTGGTTGAATTTTGTTAATATTTGTTGAAAGTTATAAAGTATGTTGCTATATTTTGTTGATTAATTGTGAAAAAGTTTGTGTTTTGATTGCATGTAAACTAGGGTTATGATTTTTTTGTTGATTTTTGTTAAATTTTATTGAATGTCATAAAGTATGTTGTTATATTTAGGTTATTTGTTGGTAAAAAAAAAACTTATTGTGATTGTATGTAAAGTAAGGGCATGTTTTTTGGTTGAATTTTGTTAATATTTGTTGAAAGTTATAAAGTATGTTGCTACATTTTGTTGATTAATTGTGAAAAAGTTTGTGTTTTGATTGCATGTAAACTAGGGTTATGATTTTTTTGTTGATTTTTGTTAAATTTTATTGAATGTCATAAAGTATGTTGTTATATTTAGGTTATTTGTTGGTAAAAAAAACTTATTGTGATTGTATGTAAAGTAAGGGTATGTTTTTTGGTTGAATTTTGTTAATATTTGTTGAAAGTTATAAAGTATGTTGCTATATTTTGTTGATTAATTGTGAAAAAGTTTGTGTTTTGATTGCATGTAAACTAGGGTTATGATTTATTTGTTGATTTTTGTTAAATTTTATTGAATGTCATAAAGTATGTTGTTATATTTAGGTTATTTGTTGGTAAAAAAAAACTTATTGTGATTGTATGTAAAGCAAGGGTATGTTTTTTGGTTGAATTTTGTTAATATTTGTTGAAAGTTATAAAGTATGTCGTTATATTTTGTTGATTAATTGTGAAAACATTTTTGTTTTGATTGCATCTAAACTAGGGTTATGATATTTTTGTTGATTTTTGTTAATTTTTATTGAATGTCATAAAGTATGTTGTTATATTTAGGTTATTTGTTGGTAAAAAAAAACTTATTGTGATTGTATGTAAAGTAAGGGTATGTTTTTTGGTTGAATTTTGTTAATATTTGTTGAAAGTTATAAAGTATGTTGCTATATTTTGTTTATTAATTGTGAAAAAGTTTGTGTTTTGATTGCATGTAAACTAGGGTTATGATTTTTTTTGTTGATTTTTGTTAATTTTTATTGAATGTCATAAAGTATGTTGTTATATTTAGGTTATTTGTTGGTAAAAAAAAACTTATTGTGATTGTATGTAAAGCAAGGGTATGTTTTTTGGTTGAATTTTGTTAATATTTGTTGAAAGTTATAAAGTATGTCGTTATATTTTGTTGATTAATTGTGAAAACATTTTTGTTTTGATTGCATATAAACTAGGGTTATGATATTTTTGTTGATTTTTGTTAAATTTTATTGAATGTCATAAAGTATGTTGTTATATTTAGGTTATTTGTTGGTAAAAAAAACTTATTGTGATTGTATGTAAAGTAAGGGTATGTTTTTTGGTTGAATTTTGTTACTATTTGTTGAAAGTTAGAAAGTATGTTGCTATATTTTGTTGATTAATTGTGAAAAAGTTTGTGTTTTGATTGCATGTAAACTAGGGTTATGATTTTTTTGTTGATTTTGGTTAAATTTTATTGAATGTCCTAAAGTATGTTGTTATATTTAGGTTATTTGTTGGTAAAAAAAACTTATTGTGATTGTATGTAAAGTAAGGGTATGTTTTTTGGTTGAATTTTGTTAATATTTGTTGAAACTTATAAAGTATGTCGTTATATTTTGTTGATTAATTGTGAAAACATTTTTGTTTTGATTGCATTTAAACTAGGGTTATGATTTTTTTGTTGATTTTTGTTAATTTTTATTGAATGTCATAAAGTATGTTGTTATATTTAGGTTATTTGTTGGTAAAAAAAAACTTATTGTGATTGTATGTAAAGTAAGGGTATGTTTTTTGGTTGAATTTTGTTAATATTTGTTGAAAGTTATAAAGTATGTTGCTATATTTTGTTGATTAATTGTGAAAAAGTTTGTGTTTTGATTGCATGTAAACTAGGGTTATGATTTTTTTGTTGATTTTTGTTAAATTTTATTGAATGTCATAAAGTATGTTGTTATATTTAGGTTATTTGTTGGTAAAAAAAACTTATTGTGATTGTATGTTAAGTAAGGGCATGTTTTTTGGTTGAATTTTGTTAATATTTGTTGAAAGTTATAAAGTATGTTGCTACATTTTGTTGATTAATTGTGAAAAAGTTTGTGTTTTGATTGCATGTAAACTAGGGTTATGATTTTTTTGTTGATTTTTGTTAAATTTTATTGAATGTCATAAAGTATGTTGTTATATTTAGGTTATTTGTTGGTAAAAAAAAACTTATTGGGATTGTATGTACAGTAAGGGTATGTTTTTTGGTTGAATTTTGTTAATATTTGTTGAAAGTTATAAAGTATGTTGCTATATTTTGTTGATTAATTGTGAAAAAGTTTGTGTTTTGATTGCATGTAAACTAGGGTTATGATTTTTTTGTTGATTTTGGTTAAATTTTATTGAATGTCATAAAGTATGTTGTTATATTTAGGTTATTTGTTGGTAAAAAAAACTTATTGTGATTGTATGTAAAGCAAGGGTATGTTTTTTGGTTGAATTTTGTTAATATTTGTTGAAAGTTATAAAGTATGTCGTTATATTTTGTTGATTAATTGTGAAAACATTTTTGTTTTGATTGCATGTAAACTAGGGTTATGATATTTTTGTTGATTTTTGTTAATTTTTATTGAATGTCATAAAGTATGTTGTTATATTTAGGTTATTTGTTGGTAAAAAAAAACTTATTGTGATTGTATGTAAAGTAAGGGTATGTTTTTTGGTTGAATTTTGTTAATATTTGTTGAAAGTTATAAAGTATGTTGCTATATTTTGTTGATTAATTGTTAAAAAGTTTGTGTTTTGATTGCATGTAAACTAGGGTTATGATTTTTTTGTTGATTTTGGTTAAATTTTATTGAATGTCATAAAGTATGTTGTTATATTTAGGTTATTTGTTGGTAAAAAAAACTTATTGTGATTGTATGTAAAGTAAGGGTATGTTTTTTGGTTGAATTTTGTTAATATTTGTTGAAAGTTATAAAGTATGTTGCTATATTTTGTTGATTAATTGTTAAAAAGTTTGTGTTTTGATTGCATGTAAACTAGGGTTATGATTTTTTTGTTGATTTTGGTTAAATTTTATTGAATGTCATAAAGTATGTTGTTATATTTAGGTTATTTGTTGGTAAAAAAAACTTATTGTGATTGTATGTAAAGTAAGGGTATGTTTTTTGGTTGAATTTTGTTAATATTTGTTGAAACTTATAAAGTATGTCGTTATATTTTGTTGATTAATTGTGAAAACATTTTTGTTTTGATTGCATGTAAACTAGGGTTATGATTTTTTTGTTGATTTTTGTTAATTTTTATTGAATGTCATAAAGTATGTTGTTATATTTAGGTTATTTGTTGGTAAAAAAAAACTTATTGTGATTGTATGTAAAGTAAGGGTATGTTTTTTGGTTGAATTTTGTTAATATTTGTTGAAAGTTATAAAGTATGTTGCTATATTTTGTTGATTAATTGTGAAAAAGTTTGTGTTTTGATTGCATGTAAACTAGGGTTATGATTTTTTTGTTGATTTTGGTTAAATTTTATTGAATGTCATAAAGTATGTTGTTATATTTAGGTTATTTGTTGGTAAAAAAAACTTATTGGGATTGTATGTAAAGTAAGGGTATGTTTTTTGGTTGAATTTTGTTAATATTTGTTGAAAGTTATAAAGTATGTTGCTATATTTTGTTGATTAATTGTGAAAAAGTTTGTGTTTTGATTGCATGTAAACTAGAGTTATGATTTTTTTGTTGATTTTGGTTAAATTTTATTGAATGTCATAAAGTATGTTGTTATATTTAGGTTATTTGTTGGTAAAAAAAACTTATTGTGATTGTATGTAAAGTAAGGGTATGTTTTTTGGTTGAATTTTGTTAATATTTGTTGAAACTTATAAAGTATGTCGTTATATTTTGTTGATTAATTGTGAAAACATTTTTGTTTTGATTGCATTTAAACTAGGGTTATGATTTTTTTGTTGATTTTTGTTAATTTTTATTGAATGTCATAAAGTATGTTGTTATATTTAGGTTATTTGTTGGTAAAAAAAAACTTATTGTGATTGTATGTAAAGTAAGGGTATGTTTTTTGGTTGAATTTTGTTAATATTTGTTGAAAGTTATAAAGTATGTTGCTATATTTTGTTGATTAATTGTGAAAAAGTTTGTGTTTTGATTGCATGTAAACTAGGGTTATGATTTTTTTGTTGATTTTTGTTAAATTTTATTGAATGTCATAAAGTATGTTGTTATATTTAGGTTATTTGTTGGTAAAAAAAACTTATTGTGATTGTATGTTAAGTAAGGGCATGTTTTTTGGTTGAATTTTGTTAATATTTGTTGAAAGTTATAAAGTATGTTGCTACATTTTGTTGATTAATTGTGAAAAAGTTTGTGTTTTGATTGCATGTAAACTAGGGTTATGATTTTTTTGTTGATTTTTGTTAAATTTTATTGAATGTCATAAAGTATGTTGTTATATTTAGGTTATTTGTTGGTAAAAAAAAACTTATTGGGATTGTATGCAAAGTAAGGGTATGTTTTTTGGTTGAATTTTGTTAATATTTGTTGAAAGTTATAAAGTTTGTTGCTATATTTTGTTGATTAATTGTGAAAAAGTTTGTGTTTTGATTGCATGTAAACTAGGGTTATGATTTTTTTGTTGATTTTGGTTAAATTTTATTGATTGTCATAAAGTATGTTGTTATATTTAGGTTATTTGTTGGTAAAAAAAACTTATTGTGATTGTATGTAAAGCAAGGGTATGTTTTTTGGTTGAATTTTGTTAATATTTGTTGAAAGTTATAAAGTATGTCGTTATATTTTGTTGATTAATTGTGAAAACATTTTTGTTTTGATTGCATGTAAACTAGGGTTATGATATTTTTGTTGATTTTTGTTAACTTTTATTGAATGTCATAAAGTATGTTGTTATATTTAGGTTATTTGTTGGTAAAAAAAACTTATTGTGATTGTATGTAAAGTAAGGGTATGTTTTTTGGTTGAATTTTGTTAATATTTGTTGAAAGTTATAAAGTATGTTGCTATATTTTGTTGATTAATTGTTAAAAAGTTTGTGTTTTGATTGCATGTAAACTAGGGTTATGATTTTTTTGTTGATTTTGGTTAAATTTTATTGAATGTCATAAAGTATGTTGTTATATTTAGGTTATTTGTTGGTAAAAAAAACTTATTGTGATTGTATGTAAAGTAAGGGTATGTTTTTTGGTTGAATTTTGTTAATATTTGTTGAAAGTTATAAAGTATGTTGCTATATTTTGTTGATTAATTGTTAAAAAGTTTGTGTTTTGATTGCATGTAAACTAGGGTTATGATTTTTTTGTTGATTTTGGTTAAATTTTATTGAATGTCATAAAGTATGTTGTTATATTTAGGTTATTTGTTGGTAAAAAAAACTTATTGTGATTGTATGTAAAGTAAGGGTATGTTTTTTGGTTGAATTTTGTTAATATTTGTTGAAACTTATAAAGTATGTCGTTATATTTTGTTGATTAATTGTGAAAACATTTTTGTTTTGATTGCATGTAAACTAGGGTTATGATTTTTTTGTTGATTTTTGTTAATTTTTATTGAATGTCATAAAGTATGTTGTTATATTTAGGTTATTTGTTGGTAAAAAAAACTTATTGTGATTGTATGTAAAGTAAGGGTATGTTTTTTGGTTGAATTTTGTTAATATTTGTTGAAAGTTATAAAGTATGTTGCTATATTTTGTTGATTAATTGTGAAAAAGTTTGTGTTTTGATTGCATGTAAACTAGGGTTATGATTTTTTTGTTGATTTTGGTTAAATTTTATTGAATGTCATAAAGTATGTTGTTATATTTATGTTATTTGTTGGTAAAAAAAACTTATTGGGATTGTATGTAAATTAAGGGTATGTTTTTTGGTTGAATTTTGTTAATATTTGTTGAAAGTTATAAAGTATGTTGCTATATTTTGTTGATTAATTGTGAAAAAGTTTGTGTTTTGATTGCATGTAAACTAGAGTTATGATTTTTTTGTTGATTTTGGTTAAATTTTATTGAATGTCATAAAGTATGTTGTTATATTTAGGTTATTTGTTGGTAAAAAAACTTATTGTGATTGTATGTAAAGTAAGGGTATGTTTTTTGGTTGAATTTTGTTAATATTTGTTGAAAGTTATAAAGTATGTTGCTATATTTTGTTGATTAATTGTGAAAAAGTTTGTGTTTTGATTGCATGTAAACTAGGGTTATGATTTTTTTGTTGATTTTTGTTAAATTTTATTGAATGTCATAAAGTATGTTGTTATATTTAGGTTATTTGTTGGTAAAAAAAACTTATTGTGATTGTATGTAAAGTAAGGGTATGTTTTTTGGTTGAATTTTGTTAATATTTGTTGAAAGTTATAAAGTATGTTGCTATATTTTGTTGATTAATTGTGAAAAAGTTTGTGTTTTGATTGCATGTAAACTAGGGTTATGATTTTTTTGTTGATTTTTGTTAAATTTTATTGAATGTCATAAAGTATGTTGTTATATTTAGGTTATTTGTTGGTAAAAAAAACTTATTGTGATTGTATGTAAAGTAAGGGTATCTTTTTTGGTTGAATTTTGTTAATATTTGTTGAAAGTTATAAAGTATGTTGCTATATTTTGTTGATTAATTGTGAAAAAGTTTGTGTTTTGATTGCATGTAAACTAGGGTTATGATTTTTTTGTTGATTTTTGTTAATTTTTATTGAATGTCATAAAGTGTGTTGTTATATTTTGGTTATTTGTTGGTAAAAAAAACTTATTGTGATTGTATGTAAAGTAAGGGTATCTTTTTTGGTTGAATTTTGTTAATATTTGTTGAAACTTATAAAGTATGTCGTTATATTTTGTTGATTAATTGTGAAAACATTTTTGTTTTGATTGCATGTAAACTAGGGTTATGATTTTTTTGTTGATTTTTGTTAATTTTTATTGTATGTCATAAAGTATGTTGTTATATTTAGGTTATTTGTTGGTAAAAAAAACTTATTGTGATTGTATGTAAAGTAAGGGTATGTTTTTTGGTTGAATTTTGTTAATATTTGTTGAAAGTTATAAAGTATGTTGCTATATTTTGTTGATTAATTGTGAAAAAGTTTGTGTTTTGATTGCATGTAAACTAGGGTTATGATTTTTTTGTTGATTTTTGTTAAATTTTATTGAATGTCATAAAGTATGTTGTTATATTTAGGTTATTTGTTGGTAAAAAAAACTTATTGTGATTGTATGTTAAGTAAGGGCATGTTTTTTGGTTGAATTTTGTTAATATTTGTTGAAAGTTATAAAGTATGTTGCTACATTTTGTTGATTAATTGTGAAAAAGTTTGTGTTTTGATTGCATGTAAACTAGGGTTATGATTTTTTTGTTGATTTTTGTTAAATTTTATTGAATGTCATAAAGTATGTTGTTATATTTAGGTTATTTGTTGGTAAAAAAAAACTTATTGGGATTGTATGTAAAGTAAGGGTATGTTTTTTGGTTGAATTTTGTTAATATTTGTTGAAAGTTATAAAGTATGTTGCTATATTTTGTTGATTAATTGTGAAAAAGTTTGTGTTTTGATTGCATGTAAACTAGGGTTATGATTTTTTTGTTGATTTTGGTTAAATTTTATTGAATGTCATAAAGTATGTTGTTATATTTAGGTTATTTGTTGGTAAAAAAAACTTATTGTGATTGTATGTAAAGCAAGGGTATGTTTTTTGGTTGAATTTTGTTAATATTTTTTGAAAGTTATAAAGTATGTCGTTATATTTTGTTGATTAATTGTGAAAACATTTTTGTTTTGATTGCATGTAAACTAGGGTTATGATATTTTTGTTGATTTTTGTTAATTTTTATTGAATGTCATAAAGTATGTTGTTATATTTAGGTTATTTGTTGGTAAAAAAAACTTATTGTGATTGTATGTAAAGTAAGGGTATGTTTTTTGGTTGAATTTTGTTAATATTTGTTGAAAGTTATAAAGTATGTTGCTATATTTTGTTGATTAATTGTTAAAAAGTTTGTGTTTTGATTGCATGTAAACTAGGGTTATGATTTTTTTGTTGATTTTGGTTAAATTTTATTGAATGTCATAAAGTATGTTGTTATATTTAGGTTATTTGTTGGTAAAAAAAACTTATTGTGATTGTATGTAAAGTAAGGGTATGTTTTTTGGTTGAATTTTGTTAATATTTGTTGAAACTTATAAAATATGTCGTTATATTTTGTTGATTAATTGTGAAAACATTTTTGTTTTGATTGCATGTAAACTAGGGTTATGATTTTTTTGTTGATTTTTGTTAATTTTTATTGTATGTCATAAAGTATGTTGTTATATTTAGGTTATTTGTTGGTAAAAAAAAACTTATTGTGATTGTATGTAAAGTAAGGGTATGTTTTTTGGTTGAATTTTGTTAATATTTGTTGAAAGTTATAAAGTATGTTGCTATATTTTGTTGATTAATTGTGAAAAAGTTTGTGTTTTGATTGCATGTAAACTAGGGTTATGATTTTTTTGTTGATTTTTGTTAAATTTTATTGAATGTCATAAAGTATGTTGTTATATTTAGGTTATTTGTTGGTAAAAAAAACTTATTGTGATTGTATGTTAAGTAAGGGCATGTTTTTTGGTTGAATTTTGTTAATATTTGTTGAAAGTTATAAAGTATGTTGCTACATTTTGTTGATTAATTGTGAAAAAGTTTGTGTTTTGATTGCATGTAAACTAGGGTTATGATTTTTTTGTTGATTTTTGTTAAATTTTATTGAATGTCATAAAGTATGTTGTTATATTTAGGTTATTTGTTGGTAAAAAAAAACTTATTGGGATTGTATGTAAAGTAAGGGTATGTTTTTTGGTTGAATTTTGTTAATATTTGTTGAAAGTTATAAAGTATGTTGCTATATTTTGTTGATTAATTGTGAAAAAGTTTGTGTTTTGATTGCATGTAAACTAGGGTTATGATTTTTTTGTTGATTTTGGTTAAATTTTATTGAATGTCATAAAGTATGTTGTTATATTTAGGTTATTTGTTGGTAAAAAAAACTTATTGTGATTGTATGTAAAGCAAGGGTATGTTTTTTGGTTGAATTTTGTTAATATTTGTTGAAAGTTATAAAGTATGTCGTTATATTTTGTTGATTAATTGTGAAAACATTTTTGTTTTGATTGCATGTAAACTAGGGTTATGATATTTTTGTTGATTTTTGTTAATTTTTATTGAATGTCATAAAGTATGTTGTTATATTTAGGTTATTTGTTGGTAAAAAAAAATTATTGTGATTGTATGTAAAGTAAGGGTATGTTTTTTGGTTGAATTTTGTTAATATTTGTTGAAAGTTATAAAGTATGTTGCTATATTTTGTTGATTAATTGTTAAAAAGTTTGTGTTTTGATTGCATGTAAACTAGGGTTATGATTTTTTTGTTGATTTTTGTTAATTTTTATTGAATGTCATAAAGTGTGTTGTTATATTTTGGTTATTTGTTGGTAAAAAAAACTTATTGTGATTGTATGTAAAGTAAGGGTATCTTTTTTGGTTGAATTTTGTTAATATTTGTTGAAACTTATAAAGTATGTCGTTATATTTTGTTGATTAATTGTGAAAACATTTTTGTTTTGATTGCATGTAAACTAGGGTTATGATTTTTTTGTTGATTTTTGTTAATTTTTATTGTATGTCATAAAGTATGTTGTTATATTTAGGTTATTTGTTGGTAAAAAAAACTTATTGTGATTGTATGTAAAGTAAGGGTATGTTTTTTGGTTGAATTTTGTTAATATTTGTTGAAAGTTATAAAGTATGTTGCTATATTTTGTTGATTAATTGTGAAAAAGTTTGTGTTTTGATTGCATGTAAACTAGGGTTATGATTTTTTTGTTGATTTTGGTTAAATTTTATTGAATGTCATAAAGAATGTTGTTATATTTAGGTTATTTGTTGGTAAAAAAAACTTATTGTGATTGTATGTAAAGTAAGGGTATGTTTTTTGGTTGAATTTTGTTAATATTTGTTGAAACTTATAAAGTATGTCGTTATATTTTGTTGATTAATTGTGAAAACATTTTTGTTTTGATTGCATGTAAACTAGGGTTATGATTTTTTTGTTGATTTTTGTTAATTTTTATTGTATGTCATAAAGTATGTTGTTATATTTAGGTTATTTGTTGGTAAAAAAAAACTTATTGTGATTGTATGTAAAGTAAGGGTATGTTTTTTGGTTGAATTTTGTTAATATTTGTTGAAAGTTATAAAGTATGTTGCTATATTTTGTTGATTAATTGTGAAAAAGTTTGTGTTTTGATTGCATGTAAACTAGGGTTATGATTTTTTTGTTGATTTTTGTTAAATTTTATTGAATGTCATAAAGTATGTTGTTATATTTAGGTTATTTGTTGGTAAAAAAAACTTATTGTGATTGTATGTTAAGTAAGGGCATGTTTTTTGGTTGAATTTTGTTAATATTTGTTGAAAGTTATAAAGTATGTTGCTACATTTTGTTGATTAATTGTGAAAAAGTTTGTGTTTTGATTGCATGTAAACTAGGGTTATGATTTTTTTGTTGATTTTTGTTAAATTTTATTGAATGTCATAAAGTATGTTGTTATATTTAGGTTATTTGTTGGTAAAAAAAAACTTATTGGGATTGTATGTAAAGTAAGGGTATGTTTTTTGGTTGAATTTTGTTAATATTTGTTGAAAGTTATAAAGTATGTTGCTATATTTTGTTGATTAATTGTGAAAAAGTTTGTGTTTTGATTGCATGTAAACTAGGGTTATGATTTTTTTGTTGATTTTGGTTAAATTTTATTGAATGTCATAAAGTATGTTGTTATATTTAGGTTATTTGTTGGTAAAAAAAACTTATTGTGATTGTATGTAAAGCAAGGGTATGTTTTTTGGTTGAATTTTGTTAATATTTGTTGAAAGTTATAAAGTATGTCGTTATATTTTGTTGATTAATTGTGAAAACATTTTTGTTTTGATTGCATGTAAACTAGGGTTATGATATTTTTGTTGATTTTTGTTAATTTTTATTGAATGTCATAAAGTATGTTGTTATATTTAGGTTATTTGTTGGTAAAAAAAACTTATTGTGATTGTATGTAAAGTAAGGGTATGTTTTTTGGTTGAATTTTGTTAATATTTGTTGAAAGTTATAAAGTATGTTGCTATATTTTGTTGATTAATTGTGAAAAAGTTTGTGTTTTGATTGCATGTAAACTAGGGTTATGATATTTTTGTTGATTTTGGTTAAATTTTATTGAATGTCATAAAGTATGTTGTTATATTTAGGTTATTTGTTGGTAAAAAAAACTTATTGTGATTGTATGTAAAGTAAGGGTATGTTTTTGGTTGAATTTTGTTAATATTTATTGAAACTTATAAAGTATGTCGTTATATTATGTTGATTAATTGTGAAAACATTATTGTTTTGATTGCATGAAAACTAGGGTTATGATTTTTTTGTTGATTTTTGTTAATTTTTATTGAATGTCATAAAGTGTGTTGTTATATTTAGGTTATTTGTTGGAAAAAAAAAAAACTTATTGTGATTGTATGTAAAGTAAGGGTATGTTTTTTGGTTGAATTTTGTTAATATTTGTTGAAAGTTATAAAGTATGTTGCTATATTTTGTTGATTAATTGTGAAAAAGTTTGTGTTTTGATTGCATGTAAACTAGGGTTATGATTTATTTGTTGATTTTTGTTAAATTTTATTGAATGTCATAAAGTATGTTGTTATATTTAGGTTATTTGTTGGTAAAAAAAACTTATTGTGATTGTATGTAAAGCAAGGGTATGTTTTTTGGTTGAATTTTGTTAATATTTGTTGAAAGTTATAAAGTATGTCGTTATATTTTGTTGATTAATTGTGAAAACGTTTGTGTTTTGATTGCATCTAAACTAGGGTTATGATATTTTTGTTGATTTTTGTTAATTTTTATTGAATGTCATAAAGTATGTTGTTATATTTAGGTTATTTGTTGGTAAAAAAAAACTTATTGTGATTGTATGTAAAGTAAGGGTATGTTTTTTGGTTGAATTTTGTTAATATTTGTTGAAAGTTATAAAGTATGTTGCTATATTTTGTTGATTAATTGTGAAAAAGTTTGTGTTTTGATTGCATGTAAACTAGGGTTATGATTTTTTTTTGTTGATTTTTGTTAATTTTTATTGAATGTCATAAAGTATGTTGTTATATTTAGGTTATTTGTTGGTAAAAAAAACTTATTGTGATTGTATGTAAAGCAAGGGTATGTTTTTTGGTTGAATTTTGTTAATATTTGTTGAAAGTTATAAAGTATGTCGTTATATTTTGTTGATTAATTGTGAAAACATTTTTGTTTTGATTGCATGTAAACTAGGGTTATGATATTTTTGTTGATTTTTGTTAAATTTTATTGAATGTCATAAAGTATGTTGTTATATTTAGGTTATTTGTTGGTAAAAAAAATTATTGTGATTGTATGTAAAGTAAGGGTATGTTTTTTGGTTGAATTTTGTTACTATTTGTTGAAAGTTAGAAAGTATGTTGCTATATTTTGTTGATTAATTGTGAAAAAGTTTGTGTTTTGATTGCATGTAAACTAGGGTTATGATTTTTTTGTTGATTTTGGTTAAATTTTATTGAATGTCATAAAGTATGTTGTTATATTTAGGTTATTTGTTGGTAAAAAAAACTTATTGTGATTGTATGTAAAGTAAGGGTATGTTTTTTGGTTGAATTTTGTTAATATTTGTTGAAACTTATAAAGTATGTCGTTATATTTTGTTGATTAATTGTGAAAACATTTTTGTGTTGATTGCATTTAAACTAGGGTTATGATTTTTTTGTTGATTTTTGTTAATTTTTATTGAATGTCATAAAGTATGTTGTTATATTTAGGTTATTTGTTGGTAAAAAAAAACTTATTGTGATTGTATGTAAAGTAAGGGTATGTTTTTTGGTTGAATTTTGTTAATATTTGTTGAAAGTTATAAAGTATGTTGCTATATTTTGTTGATTAATTGTGAAAAAGTTTGTGTTTTGATTGCATGTAAACTAGGGTTATGATTTTTTTGTTGATTTTTGTTAAATTTTATTGAATGTCATAAAGTATGTTGTTATATTTAGGTTATTTGTTGGTAAAAAAAACTTATTGTGATTGTATGTTAAGTAAGGGCATGTTTTTTGGTTGAATTTTGTTAATATTTGTTGAAACTTATAAAGTATGTCGTTATATTTTGTTGATTAATTGTGAAAACATTTTTGTTTTGATTGCATGTAAACTAGGGTTATGATTTTTTTGTTGATTTTTGTTAATTTTTATTGAATGTCATAAAGTATGTTGTTATATTTAGGTTATTTGTTGGTAAAAAAAACTTATTGTGATTGTATGTAAAGTAAGGGTATGTTTTTTGGTTGAATTTTGTTAATATTTGTTGAAAGTTATAAAGTATGTTGCTATATTTTGTTGATTAATTGTGAAAAAGTTTGTGTTTTGATTGCATGTAAACTAGGGTTATGATTTATTTGTTGATTTTGGTTAAATTTTATTGAATGTCATAAAGTATGTTGTTATATTTAGGTTATTTGTTGGTAAAAAAAACTTATTGTGATTGTATGTAAAGCAAGGGTATGTTTTTTGGTTGAATTTTGTTAATATTTGTTGAAAGTTATAAAGTATGTCGTTATATTTTGTTGATTAATTGTGAAAACATTTTTGTTTTGATTGCATGTAAACTAGGGTTATGATATTTTTGTTGATTTTTGTTAATTTTTATTGAATGTCATAAAGTATGTTGTTATATTTAGGTTATTTGTTGGTAAAAAAAAACTTATTGTGATTGTATGTAAAGTAAGGGTATGTTTTTTGGTTGAATTTTGTTAATATTTGTTGAAAGTTATAAAATATGTTGCTATATTTTGTTGATTAATTGTGAAAAAGTTTGTGTTTTGATTGCATGTAAACTAGGGTTATGATTTTTTTTGTTGAATTTTGTTAATTTTTATTGAATGTCAAAAAGTATGTTGTTATATTTAGGTTATTTGTTGGTAAAAAAAACTTATTGTGATTGTATGTAAAGCAAGGGTATGTTTTTTGGTTAAATTTTGTTAATATTTGTTGAAAGTTATAAAGTATGTCGTTATATTTTGTTGATTAATTGTGAAAACATTTTTGTTTTGATTGCATGTAAACTAGGGTTATGATATTTTTGTTGATTTTTGTTAATTTTTATTGAATGTCATAAAGTATGTTGTTATATTTAGGTTATTTGTTGGTAAAAAAAAACTTATTGTGATTGTATGTAAAGTAAGGGTATGTTTTTTGGTTGAATTTTGTTAATATTTGTTGAAAGTTATAAAGTATGTTGCTATATTTTGTTGATTAATTGTGAAAAAGTTTGTGTTTTGATTGCATGTAAACTAGGGTTATGATTTTTTTGTTGATTTTGGTTAAATTTTATTGAATGTCATAAAGTATGTTGTTATATTTAGGTTATTTGTTGGTAAAAAAAACTTATTGTGATTGGATGTAAAGCAAGGGTATGTTTTTTGGTTGAATTTTGTTAATATTTGTTGAAACTTATAAAGTATGTCGTTATATTTTGTTGATTAATTGTGAAAACATTTTTGTTTTGATTGCATGTAAACTAGGGTTATGATATTTTTGTTGATTTTTGTTAATTTTTATTGAATGTCATAAAGTATGTTGTTATATTTAGGTTATTTGTTGGTAAAAAAAACTTATTGTGATTGTATGTAAAGTAAGGGTATGTTTTTTGGTTGAATTTTGTTAATATTTGTTGAAAGTTATAAAGTATGTTGCTATATTTTGTTGATTAATTGTGAAAAAGTTTGTGTTTTGATTGCATGTAAACTAGGGTTATGATTTTTTTGTTGATTTTGGTTAAATTTTATTGAATGTCATAAAGTATGTTGTTATATTTAGGTTATTTGTTGGTAAAAAAAACTTATTGTGATTGTATGTAAAGTAAGGGTATGTTTTTTGGTTGAATTTTGTTAATATTTGTTGAAAGTTATAAAGTATGTCGTTATATTTTGTTGATTAATTGTGAAAACATTTTTGTTTTGATTGCATGTAAACTAGGGTTATGATTTTTTTGTTGATTTTTGTTAATTTTTATTGAATGTCATAAAGTATGTTGTTATATTTAGGTTATTTTTTGGTAAAAAAAACTTATTGTGATTGTATGTAAAGTAAGGGTATGTTTTTTGGTTGAATTTTGTTAACATTTGTTGAAAGTTATAAAGTATGTTGCTATATTTTTTTGATTAATTGTGAAAAAGTTTGTGTTTTGATTGCATGTAAACTAGGGTTATGATTTTTTTGTTGATTTTTGTTAAATTTTATTGAATGTCATAAAGTATGTTGTTATATTTAGGTTATTTGTTGGTAAAAAAACTTATTGTGATTGTATGTAAAGTAAGGGCATGTTTTTTGGTTGAATTTTGTTAATATTTGTTGAAAGTTATAAAGTATGTTGCTACATTTTGTTGATTAATTGTGAAAAAGTTTGTGTTTTGATTGCATGTAAACTAGGGTTATGATTTTTTTGTTGATTTTTGTTAAATTTTATTGAATGTCATAAAGTATGTTGTTATATTTAGGTTATTTGTTGGTAAAAAAAACTTATTGTGATTGTATGTAAAGTAAGGGTATGTTTTTTGGTTGAATTTTGTTAATATTTGTTGAAAGTTATAAAGTATGTTGCTATATTTTGTTGATTAATTGTGAAAAAGATTGTGTTTTGATTGCATGTAAACTAGAGTTATGATTTTTTTGTTGATTTTGGTTAAATTTTATTGAATGTCATAAAGTATGTTGTTATATTTAGGTTATTTGTTGGTAAAAAAAACTTATTGTGATTGTATGTAAAGTAAGGGTATGTTTTTTGGTTGAATTTTGTTAATATTTGTTGAAAGTTATAAAGTATGTTGCTATATTTTGTTGATTAATTGTGAAAACATTTTTGTTTTGATTGCATGTAAACTAGGGTTATGATTTTTTTGTTGATTTTTGTTAAATTTTATTGAATGTCATAAAGTATGTTGTTATATTTAGGTTATTTGTTGGTAAAAAAAACTTATTGTGATTGTATCTAAAGTAAGGGTATGTTTTTTGGTTGAATTTTGTTAATATTTGTTGAAAGTTATAAAGTATGTTGCTATATTTTGTTGATTAATTGTGAAAAAGTTTGTGTTTTGATTGCATGTAAACTAGGGTTATGATTTTTTTGTTGATTTTTGTTAAATTTTATTGAATGTCATAAAGTATGTTGTTATATTTAGGTTATTTGTTGGTAAAAAAAACTTATTGTGATTGTATGTAAAGTAAGGGTATGTTTTTTGGTTGAATTTTGTTAATATTTGTTGAAAGTTATAAAGTATGTTGCTATATTTTGTTGATTAATTGTGAAAAAGTTTGTGTTTTCATTGCATGTAAACTAGGGTTATGATTTTTTTGTTGATTTTGGTTAAATTTTATTGAATGTCATAAAGTATGTTGTTATATTTAGGTTATTTGTTGGTAAAAAAAACTTATTGTGATTGTATGTAAAGTAAGGGTATGTTTTTTGGTTGAATTTTGTTAATATTTGTTGAAACTTATAAAGTATGTCGTTATATTTTGTTGATTAATTGTGAAAACATTTTTGTTTTGATTGCATGTAAACTAGGGTTATGATTTTTTTGTTGATTTTTGTTAATTTTTATTGTATGTCATAAAGTATGTTGTTATATTTAGGTTATTTGTTGGTAAAAAAAACTTATTGTGATTGTATGTAAAGTAAGGGTATGTTTTTTGGTTGAATTTTGTTAATATTTGTTGAAAGTTATAAAGTATGTTGCTATATTTTGTTGATTAATTGTGAAAATGTTTGTGTTTTGATTGCATGTAAACTAGGGTTATGATTTTTTTGTTGATTTTTGTTAAATTTTATTGAATGTCATAAAGTATGTTGTTATATTTAGGTTATTTGTTGGTAAAAAAAACTTATTGTGATTGTATCTAAAGTAAGGGTATGTTTTTTGGTTGAATTTTGTTAATATTTGTTGAAAGTTATAAAGTATGTTGCTATATTTTGTTGATTAATTGTGAAAAAGTTTGTGTTTTGATTGCATGTAAACTAGGGTTATGATATTTTTGTTGATTTTTGTTAAAATTTATTGAATGTCATAAAGTATGTTGTTATATTTAGGTTATTTGTTGGTAAAAAAAACTTATTGTGATTGTATGTAAAGTAAGGGTATGTTTTTTGGTTGAATTTTGTTAATATTTGTTGAAAGTTATAAAGTATGTTGCTATATTTTGTTGATTAATTGTGAAAAAGTTTGTGTTTTGATTGCATGTAAACTAGGGTTATGATTTATTTGTTGATTTTTGTTAAATTTTATTGAATGTCATAAAGTATGTTGTTATATTTAGGTTATTTGTTGGTAAAAAAACTTATTGTGATTGTATGTAAAGCAAGGGTATGTTTTTTGGTTGAATTTTGTTAATATTTGTTGAAAGTTATAAAGTATGTCGTTATATTTTGTTGATTAATTGTGAAAGCATTTTTGTTTTGATTGCATCTAAACTAGGGTTATGATATTTTTGTTGATTTTTGTTAATTTTTATTGAATGTCATAAAGTATGTTGTTATATTTAGGTTATTTGTTGGTAAAAAAAACTTATTGTGATTGTATGTAAAGTAAGGGTATGTTTTTTGGTTGAATTTTGTTAATATTTGTTGAAAGTTATAAAGTATGTTGCTATATTTTGTTGATTAATTGTGAAAAAGTTTGTGTTTTGATTGCATGTAAACTAGGGTTATGATTTTTTTTGTTGATTTTTGTTAATTTTTAATGAATGTCATAAAGTATGTTGTTATATTTAGGTTATTTGTTGGTAAAAAAAAACTTATTGTGATTGTATGTAAAGCAAGGGTATGTTTTTTGGTTGAATTTTGTTAATATTTGTTGAAAGTTATAAAGTATGTCGTTATATTTTGTTGATTAATTGTGAAAACATTTTTGTTTTGATTGCATGTAAACTAGGGTTATGATATTTTTGTTGATTTTTGTTAAATTTTATTGAATGTCATAAAGTATGTTGTTATATTTAGGTTATTTGTTGGTAAAAAAAACTTATTGTGATTGTATGTAAAGTAAGGGTATGTTTTTTGGTTGAATTTTGTTACTATTTGTTGAAAGTTAGAAAGTATGTTGCTATATTTTGTTGATTAATTGTGAAAAAGTTTGTGTTTTGATTGCATGTAAACTAGGGTTATGATTTTTTTGTTGATTTTGGTTAAATTTTATTGAATGTCATAAAGTATGTTGTTATATTTAGGTTATTTGTTGGTAAAAAAAACTTATTGTGATTGTATGTAAAGTAAGGGTATGTTTTTTGGTTGAATTTTGTTAATATTTGTTGAAACTTATAAAGTATGTCGTTATATTTTGTTGATTAATTGTGAAAACATTTTTGTTTTGATTGCATTTAAACTAGGGTTATGATTTTTTTGTTGATTTTTGTTAATTTTTATTGAATGTCATAAAGTATGTTGTTATATTTAGGTTATTTGTTGGTAAAAAAAAACTTATTGTGATTGTATGTAAAGTAAGGGTATGTTTTTTGGTTGAATTTTGTTAATATTTGTTGAAAGTTATAAAGTATGTTGCTATATTTTGTTGATTAATTGTGAAAAAGTTTGTGTTTTGATTGCATGTAAACTAGGGTTATGATTTTTTTGTTGATTTTTGTTAAATTTTATTGAATGTCATAAAGTATGTTGTTATATTTAGGTTATTTGTTGGTAAAAAAAACTTATTGTGATTGTATGTAAAGTAAGGGTATGTTTTTTGGTTGAATTTTGTTACTATTTGTTGAAAGTTAGAAAGTATGTTGCTATATTTTGTTGATTAATTGTGAAAAAGTTTGTGTTTTGATTGCATGTAAACTAGGGTTATGATTTTTTTGTTGATTTTGGTTAAATTTTATTGAATGTCATAAAGTATGTTGTTATATTTAGGTTATTTGTTGGTAAAAAAAACTTATTGTGATTGTATGTAAAGTAAGGGTATGTTTTTTGGTTGAATTTTGTTAATATTTGTTGAAAGTTATAAAGTATGTTGCTATATTTTGTTGATTAATTGTGAAAAAGTTTGTGTTTTGATTGCATGTAAACTAGGGTTATGATTTTTTTGTTGATTTTTGTTAAATTTTATTGAATGTCATAAAGTATGTTGTTATATTTAGGTTATTTGTTGGTAAAAAAAAACTTATTGTGATTGTATGTTAAGTAAGGGCATGTTTTTTGGTTGAATTTTGTTAATATTTGTTGAAAGTTATAAAGTATGTTGCTACATTTTGTTGATTAATTGTGAAAAAGTTTGTGTTTTGATTGCATGTAAACTAGGGTTATGATTTTTTTGTTGATTTTTGTTAAATTTTATTGAATGTCATAAAGTATGTTGTTATATTTAGGTTATTTGTTGGTAAAAAAAACTTATTGGGATTGTATGTAAAGTAAGGGTATGTTTTTTGGTTGAATTTTGTTAATATTTGTTGAAAGTTATAAAGTATGTTGCTATATTTTGTTGATTAATTGTGAAAAAGTTTGTGTTTTGATTGCATGTAAACTAGGGTTATGATTTTTTTGTTGATTTTGGTTAAATTTTATTGAATGTCATAAAGTATGTTGTTATATTTAGGTTATTTGTTGGTAAAAAAAACTTATTGTGATTGTATGTAAAGCAAGGGTATGTTTTTTGGTTGAATTTTGTTAATATTTGTTGAAAGTTATAAAGTATGTTGCTATATTTTGTTGATTAATTGTGAAAAAGTTTGTGTTTTGATTGCATGTAAACTAGGGTTATGATTTTTTTGTTGATTTTGTTTAAATTTTATTGAATGTCATAAAGTATGTTGTTATATTTAGGTTATTTGTTGGTAAAAAAAACTTATTGTGATTGTATGTAAAGCAAGGGTATGTTTTTTGGTTGAATTTTGTTAATATTTGTTGAAAGTTATAAAGTATGTCGTTATATTTTGTTGATTAATTGTGAAAACATTTTTGTTTTGATTGCATGTAAACTAGGGTTATGATATTTTTGTTGATTTTTGTTAATTTTTATTGAATGTCATAAAGTATGTTGTTATATTTAGGTTATTTGTTGGTAAAAAAAACTTATTGTGATTGTATGTAAAGTAAGGGTATGTTTTTTGGTTGAATTTTGTTAATATTTGTTGAAAGTTATAAAGTATGTTGCTATATTTTGTTGATTAATTGTGAAAAAGTTTGTGTTTTGATTGCATGTAAACTAGGGTTATGATTTTTTTGTTGATTTTTGTTAAATTTTATTGAATGTCATAAAGTATGTTGTTATATTTAGGTTATTTGTTGGTAAAAAAAACTTATTGTGATTGTATGTTAAGTAAGGGCATGTTTTTTGGTTGAATTTTGTTAATATTTGTTGAAAGTTATAAAGTATGTTGCTATATTTTGTTGATTAATTGTGAAAAAGTTTGTGTTTTGATTGCATGTAAACTAGGGTTATGATTTTTTTGTTGATTTTTGTTAAATTTTATTGAATGTCATAAAGTATGTTGTTATATTTAGGTTATTTGTTGGTAAAAAAAAACTTATTGTGATTGTATGTAAAGTAAGGGTATGTTTTTTGGTTGAATTTTGTTAATATTTGTTGAAAGTTATAAAGTATGTTGCTATATTTTGTTGATTAATTGTGAAAAAGTTTGTGTTTTGATTGCATGTAAACTAGGGTTATGATTTTTTTGTTGATTTTTGTTAAATTTTATTGAATGTCATAAAGTATGTTGTTATATTTAGGTTATTTGTTGGTAAAAAAAACTTATTGTGATTGTATGTTAAGTAAGGGCATGTTTTTTGGTTGAATTTTGTTAATATTTGTTGAAAGTTATAAAGTATGTTGCTACATTTTGTTGATTAATTGTGAAAAAGTTTGTGTTTTGATTGCATGTAAACTAGGGTTATGATTTTTTTGTTGATTTTTGTTAAATTTTATTGAATGTCATAAAGTATGTTGTTATATTTAGGTTATTTGTTGGTAAAAAAAACTTATTGGGATTGTATGTAAAGTAAGGGTATGTTTTTTGGTTGAATTTTGTTAATATTTGTTGAAAGTTATAAAGTATGTTGCTATATTTTGTTGATTAATTGTGAAAAAGTTTGTGTTTTGATTGCATGTAAACTAGGGTTATGATTTTTTTGTTGATTTTGGTTAAATTTTATTGAATGTCATAAAGTATGTTGTTATATTTAGGTTATTTGTTGGTAAAAAAAACTTATTGTGATTGTATGTAAAGCAAGGGTATGTTTTTTGGTTGAATTTTGTTAATATTTGTTGAAAGTTATAAAGTATGTCGTTATATTTTGTTGATTAATTGTGAAAACATTTTTGTTTTGATAGCATGTAAACTAGGGTTATGATATTTTTGTTGATTTTTGTTAATTTTTATTGAATGTCATAAAGTATGTTGTTATATTTAGGTTATTTGTTGGTAAAAAAAACTTATTGTGATTGTATGTAAAGTAAGGGTATGTTTTTTGGTTGAATTTTGTTAATATTTGTTGAAAGTTATAAAGTATGTTGCTATATTTTGTTGATTAATTGTGAAAAAGTTTGTGTTTTGATTGCATGTAAACTAGGGTTATGATTTTTTAGTTGATTTTGGTTAAATTTTATTGAATGTCATAAAGTATGTTGTTATATTTAGGTTATTTGTTGGTAAAAAAAACTTATTGTGATTGTATGTAAAGTAAGGGTATGTTTTTTGGTTGAATTTTTTTAATATTTGTTGAAACTTATAAAGTATGTCGTTATATTTTGTTGATTAATTGTGAAAACATTTTTGTTTTGATTGCATGTAAACTAGGGTTATGATTTTTTTGTTGATTTTTGTTATTTTTTATTGAATGTCATAAAGTGTGTTGTTATATTTAGGTTATTTGTTGGAAAAAAAAAAAAACTTATTGTGATTGTATGTAAAGTAAGGGTATGTTTTTTGGTTGAATTTTGTTAATATTTGTTGAAAGTTATAAAGTATGTTGCTATATTTTGTTGATTAATTGTGAAAAAGTTTGTGTTTTGATTGCATGTAAACTAGGGTTATGATTTATTTGTTGATTTTTGTTAAATTTTATTGAATGTCATAAAGTATGTTGTTATATTTAGGTTATTTGTTGGTAAAAAAAACTTATTGTGATTGTATGTAAAGCAAGGGTATGTTTTTTGGTTGAATTTTGTTAATATTTGTTGAAAGTTATAAAGTATGTCGTTATATTTTGTTGATTAATTGTGAAAACATTTGTGTTTTGATTGCATCTAAACTAGGGTTATGATATTTTTGTTGATTTTTGTTAATTTTTATTGAATGTCATAAAGTATGTTGTTATATTTAGGTTATTTGTTGGTAAAAAAAAACTTATTGTGATTGTATGTAAAGTAAGGGTATGTTTTTTGGTTGAATTTTGTTAATATTTGTTGAAAGTTATAAAGTATGTTGCTATATTTTGTTGATTAATTGTGAAAAAGTTTGTGTTTTGATTGCATGTAAACTAGGGTTATGATTTTTTTTGTTGATTTTTGTTAATTTTTATTGAATGTCATAAAGTATGTTGTTATATTTAGGTTATTTGTTGGTAAAAAAAAACTTATTGTGATTGTATGTAAAGCAAGGGTATGTTTTTTGGTTGAATTTTGTTAATATTTGTTGAAAGTTATAAAGTATGTCGTTATATTTTGTTGATTAATTGTGAAAACATTTTTGTTTTGATTGCATGTAAACTAGGGTTATGATATTTTTGTTGATTTTTGTTAAATTTTATTGAATGTCATAAAGTATGTTGTTATATTTAGGTTATTTGTTGGTAAAAAAAACTTATTGTGATTGTATGTAAAGTAAGGGTATGTTTTTTGGTTGAATTTTGTTACTATTTGTTGAAAGTTAGAAAGTATGTTGCTATATTTTGTTGATTAATTGTGAAAAAGTTTGTGTTTTGATTGCATGTAAACTAGGGTTATGATTTTTGTGTTGATTTTGGTTAAATTTTATTGAATGTCATAAAGTATGTTGTTATATTTAGGTTATTTGTTGGTAAAAAAAAACTTATTGTGATTGTATGTAAAGTAAGGGTATGTTTTTTGGTTGAATTTTTTTAATATTTGTTGAAAGTTATAAAGTATGTTGCTATATTTTGTTGATTAATTGTGAAAAAGTTTGTGTTTTGATTGCATGTAAACTAGGGTTATGATTTTTTTGTTGATTTTGGTTAAATTTTATTGAATGTCATAAAGTATGTTGTTATATTTAGGTTATTTGTTGGTAAAAAAAACTTATTGTGATTGTATGTAAAGTAAGGGTATGTTTTTTGGTTGAATTTTGTTAATATTTGTTGTAACTTATAAAGTATGTCGTTATATTTTGTTGATTAATTGTGAAAACATTTTTGTTTTGATTGCATGTAAACTAGGGTTATGATTTTTTTGTTGATTTTTGTTAATTTTTATTGAATGTCATAAAGTATGTTGTTATATTTAGGTTATTTGTTGGTAAAAAAAAACTTATTGTGATTGTATGTAAAGTAAGGGTATGTTTTTTGGTTGAATTTTGTTAATATTTGTTGAAAGTTATAAAGTATGTTGCTATATTTTGTTGATTAATTGTGAAAAACTTTGTGTTTTGATTGCATGTAAACTAGGGTTATGATTTTTTTTGTTGATTTTTGTTAATTTTTATTGAATGTCATAAAGTATGTTGTTATATTTAGGTTATTTGTTGGTAAAAAAAAACTTATTGTGATTGTATGTAAAGTAAGGGTATGTTTTTTGGTTGAATTTTGTTAATATTTGTTGAAACTTATAAAGTATGTCGTTATATTTTGTTGATTAATTGTGAAAACATTTTTGTTTTGATTGCATGTAAGCTAGGGTTATGATTTTTTTGTTGATTTTTGTTAATTTTTATTGTATGTCATAAAGTATGTTGTTATATTTAGGTTATTTGTTGGTAAAAAAAACTTATTGTGATTGTATTTAAAGTAAGGGTATGTTTTTTGGTTGAATTTTGTTAATATTTGTTGAAAGTTATAAAGTATGTTGCTATATTTTGTTGATTAATTGTGAAAAAGTTTGTGTTTTGATTGCATGTAAACTAGGGTTATGATTTTTTTGTTGATTTTTGTTAAATTTTATTGAATGTCATAAAGTATGTTGTTATATTTAGGTTATTTGTTGGTAAAAAAAACTTATTGTGATTGTATGTAAAGTAAGGGCATGTTTTTTGGTTGAATTTTGTTAATATTTTTTGAAAGTTATAAAGTATGTTGCTACATTTTGTTGATTAATTGTGAAAAAGTTTGTGTTTTGATTGCATGTAAACTAGGGTTATGATTTTTTTGTTGATTTTTGTTAAATTTTATTGAATGTCATAAAGTATGTTGTTATATTTAGGTTATTTGTTGGTAAAAAAAAACTTTTTGTGATTGTATGTTAAGTAAGGGTATGTTTTTTGGTTGAATTTTGTTAATATTTGTTGAAAGTTATAAAGTATGTTGCTATATTTTGTTGATTAATTGTGAAAAAGTTTGTGTTTTGATTGCATGTAAACTACGGTTATGATTTTTTTTGTTGATTTTTGTTAATTTTTATTGAATGTCATAAAGTATGTTGTTATATTTAGGTTATTTGTTGGTAAAAAAAACTTATTGTGATTGTATGTAAAGCAAGGGTATGTTTTTTGGTTGAATTTTGTTAATATTTGTTGAAAGTTATAAAGTATGTCGTTATATTTTGTTGATTAATTGTGAAAACATTTTTGTTTTGATTGAATGTAAACTAGGGTTATGACATTTTTGTTGATTTTTGTTAAATTTTATTGAATGTCATAAAGTATGTTGTTATATTTAGGTTATTTGTTGGTAAAAAAAACTTATTGTGATTGTATGTAAAGTAAGGGTATGTTTTTTGGTTGAATTTTGTTAATATTTGTTGAAAGTTATAAAGTATGTTGCTATATTTTGTTGATTAATTGTGAAAAAGTTTGTGTTTTGATTGCATGTAAACTAGGGTTATGATTTTTTTGTTGATTTTGGTTAATTTTTATTGTATGTCATAAAGTATGTTGTTATATTTAGGTTATTTGTTGGTAAAAAAAACTTATTGTGATTGTATGTAAAGTAAGGGCATGTTTTTTGGTTGAATTTTGTTAATATTTGTTGAAAGTTATAAAGTATGTTGCTACATTTTGTTGATTAATTGTGAAAAAGTTTGTGTTTTGATTGCATGTAAACTAGGGTTATGATTTTTTTGTTGATTTTTGTTAAATTTTATTGAATGTCATAAAGTATGTTGTTATATTTAGGTTATTTGTTGGTAAAAAAAACTTATTGTGATTGTATGTAAAGTAAGGGTATGTTTTTTGGTTGAATTTTGTTAATATTTGTTGAAAGTTATAAAGTATGTTGCTATATTTTGTTGATTAATTGTGAAAAAGTTTGTGTTTTGATTGCATGTAAACTAGGGTTATGATTTATTTGTTGATTTTTGTTAAATTTTATTGAATGTCATAATGTATGTTGTTATATTTAGGTTATTTGTTGGTAAAAAAAACTTATTGTGATTGTATGTAAAGCAAGGGTATGTTTTTTGGTTGAATTTTGTTAATATTTGTTGAAAGTTATAAAGTATGTCGTTATATTTTGTTGATTAATTGTGCAAACATTTTTGTTTTGATTGCATCTAAACTAGGGTTATGATATTTTTGTTGATTTTTGTTAATTTTTATTGAATGTCATAAAGTATGTTGTTATATTTAGGTTATTTGTTGGTAAAAAAAAACTTATTGTGATTGTATGTAAAGTAAGGGTATGTTTTTTGGTTGAATTTTGTTAATATTTGTTGAAAGTTATAAAGTATGTTGCTATATTTTGTTGATTAATTGTGAAAAAGTTTGTGTTTTGATTGCATGTAAACTAGGGTTATGATTTTTTTGTTGATTTTGGTTAAATTTTATTGAATGTCATAAAGTATGTTGTTATATTTAGGTTATTTGTTGGTAAAAAAAAACTTATTGTGATTGTATGTAAAGTAAGGGTATGTTTTTTGGTTGAATTTTGTTAATATTTGTTGTAACTTATAAAGTATGTCGTTATATTTTGTTGATTAATTGTGAAAACATTTTTGTTTTGATTGCATGTAAACTAGGGTTATGATTTTTTTGTTGATTTTTGTTAATTTTTATTGAATGTCATAAAGTATGTTGTTATATTTAGGTTATTTGTTGGTAAAAAAAAACTTATTGTGATTGTATGTAAAGTAAGGGTATGTTTTTTGGTTGAATTTTGTTAATATTTGTTGAAAGTTATAAAGTATGTTGCTATATTTTGTTGATTAATTGTGAAAAAGTTTGTGTTTTGATTGCATGTAAACTAGGGTTATGATTTTTTTTGTTGATTTTTGTTAATTTTTATTGAATGTCATAAAGTATGTTGTTATATTTAGGTTATTTGTTGGTAAAAAAAAACTTATTGTGATTGTATGTAAAGTAAGGGTATGTTTTTTGGTTGAATTTTGTTAATATTTGTTGAAACTTATAAAGTATGTCGTTATATTTTGTTGATTAATTGTGAAAACATTTTTGTTTTGATTGCATGTAAACTAGGGTTATGATTTTTTTGTTGATTTTTGTTAATTTTTATTGTATGTCATAAAGTATGTTGTTATATTTAGGTTATTTGTTGGTAAAAAAAACTTATTGTGATTGTATGTAAAGTAAGGGTATGTTTTTTGGTTGAATTTTGTTAATATTTGTTGAAAGTTATAAAGTATGTTGCTATATTTTGTTGATTAATTGTGAAAAAGTTTGTGTTTTGATTGCATGTAAACTAGGGTTATGATTTTTTTGTTGATTTTTGTTAAATTTTATTGAATGTCATAAAGTATGTTGTTATATTTAGGTTATTTGTTGGTAAAAAAAACTTATTGTGATTGTATGTAAAGTAAGGGCATGTTTTTTGGTTGAATTTTGTTAATATTTGTTGAAAGTTATAAAGTATGTTGCTACATTTTGTTGATTAATTGTGAAAAAGTTTGTGTTTTGATTGCATGTAAACTAGGGTTATGATTTTTTTGTTGATTTTTGTTAAATTTTATTGAATGTCATAAAGTATGTTGTTATATTTAGGTTATTTGTTGGTAAAAAAAAAACTTATTGTGATTGTATGTAAAGTAAGGGTATGTTTTTTGGTTGAATTTTGTTAATATTTGTTGAAAGTTATAAAGTATGTTGCTATATTTTGTTGATTAATTGCGAAAAAGTTTGTGTTTTGATTGCATGTAAACTAGGGTTATGATTTTTTTTGTTGATTTTTGTTAATTTTTATTGAATGTCATAAAGTATGTTGTTATATTTAGGTTATTTGTTGGTAAAAAAAAAACTTATTGTGATTGTATGTAAAGCAAGGGTATGTTTTTTGGTTGAATTTTGTTAATATTTGTTGAAAGTTATAAAGTATGTCGTTATATTTTGTTGATTAATTGTGAAAACATTTTTGTTTTGATTGCATGTAAACTAGGGTTATGATTTTTTTGTTGATTTTGGTTAAATTTTATTGAATGTCATAAAGTATGTTGTTATATTTAGGTTATTTGTTGGTAAAAAAACTTATTGTGATTGTATGTAAAGTAAGGGTATGTTTTTTGGTTGAATTTTGTTAATATATGTTGAAACTTATAAAGTATGTCGTTATATTTTGTTGATTAATTGTGAAAACATTTTTGTTTAGATTGCATTTAAACTAGGGTTATGATTTTTTTGTTGATTTTTGGTAATTTTTATTAAATGTCATAAAGTATGTTGTTATATTTAGGTTATTTGTTGGTAAAAAAAAACTTATTGTGATTGTATGTAAAGTAAGGGTATGTTTTTTGGTTGAATTTTGTTAATATTTGTTGAAAGTTATAAAGTATGTTGCTATATTTTGTTGATTAATTGTGAAAAAGTTTGTGTTTTGATTGCATGTAAACTAGGGTTATGATTTTTTTTGTTGATTTTTGTTAATTTTTATTGAATGTCATAAAGTATGTTGTTATATTTAGGTTATTTGTTGGTAAAAAAAAACTTATTGTGATTGTATGTAAAGTAAGGGTATGTTTTTTGGTTGAATTTTGTTAATATTTGTTGAAACTTATAAAGTATGTCGTTATATTTTGTTGATTAATTGTGAAAACATTTTTGTTTTGATTGCATGTAAACTAGGGTTATGATTTTTTTGTTGATTTTTGTTAATTTTTATTGTATGTCATAAAGTATGTTGTTATATTTAGGTTATTTGTTGGTAAAAAAAACTTATTGTGATTGTATGTAAAGTAAGGGTATGTTTTTTGGTTGAATTTTGTTAATATTTGTTGAAAGTTATAAAGTATGTTGCTATATTTTGTTGATTAATTGTGAAAAAGTTTGTGTTTTGATTGCATGTAAACTAGGGTTATGATTTTTTTGTTGATTTTTGTTAAATTTTATTGAATGTCATAAAGTATGTTGTTATATTTAGGTTATTTGTTGGTAAAAAAAACTTATTGTGATTGTATGTAAAGTAAGGGCATGTTTTTTGGTTGAATTTTGTTAATATTTGTTGAAAGTTATAAAGTATGTTGCTACATTTTGTTGATTAATTGTGAAAAAGTTTGTGTTTTGATTGCATGTAAACTAGGGTTATGATTTTTTTGTTGATTTTTGTTAAATTTTATTGAATGTCATAAAGTATGTTGTTATATTTAGGTTATTTGTTGGTAAAAAAAAAACTTATTGTGATTGTATGTAAAGTAAGGGTATGTTTTTTGGTTGAATTTTGTTAATATTTGTTGAAAGTTATAAAGTATGTTGCTATATTTTGTTGATTAATTGTGAAAAAGTTTGTGTTTTGATTGCATGTAAACTAGGGTTATGATTTTTTTTGTTGATTTTTGTTAATTTTTATTGAATGTCATAAAGTATGTTGTTATATTTAGGTTATTTGTTGGTAAAAAAAAAACTTATTGTGATTGTATGTAAAGCAAGGGTATGTTTTTTGGTTGAATTTTGTTAATATTTGTTGAAAGTTATAAAGTATGTCGTTATATTTTGTTGATTAATTGTGAAAACATTTTTGTTTTGATTGCATGTAAACTAGGGTTATGATTTTTTTGTTGATTTTGGTTAAATTTTATTGAATGTCATAAAGTATGTTGTTATATTTAGGTTATTTGTTGGTAAAAAAACTTATTGTGATTGTATGTAAAGTAAGGGTATGTTTTTTGGTTGAATTTTGTTAATATATGTTGAAACTTATAAAGTATGTCGTTATATTTTGTTGATTAATTGTGAAAACATTTTTGTTTAGATTGCATTTAAACTAGGGTTATGATTTTTTTGTTGATTTTTGGTAATTTTTATTGAATGTCATAAAGTATGTTGTTAGATTTAGGTTATTTGTTGGTAAAAAAAAACTTATTGTGATTGTATGTAAAGTAAGGGTATGTTTTTTGGTTGAATTTTGTTAATATTTGTTGAAAGTTATAAAGTATGTTGCTATATTTTGTTGATTAATTGTGAAAAAGTTTGTGTTTTGATTGCATGTAAACTAGGGTTATGATTTTTTTGTTGATTTTTGTTAAATTTTATTGAATGTCATAAAGTATGTTGTTATATTTAGGTTATTTGTTGGTAAAAAAAACTTATTGTGATTGTATGTAAAGTAAGGGCATGTTTTTTGGTTGAATTTTGTTAATATTTGTTGAAAGTTATAAAGTATGTTGCTACATTTTGTTGATTAATTGTGAAAAAGTTTGTGTTTTGATTGCATGTAAACTAGGGTTATGATTTTTTTGTTGATTTTTGTTAAATTTTATTGAATGTCATAAAGTATGTTGTTATATTTAGGTTATTTGTTGGTAAAAAAAAAACTTATTGTGATTGTATGTAAAGTAAGGGTATGTTTTTTGGTTGAATTTTGTTAATATTTGTTGAAAGTTATAAAGTATGTTGCTATATTTTGTTGATTAATTGCGAAAAAGTTTGTGTTTTGATTGCATGTAAACTAGGGTTATGATTTTTTTTGTTGATTTTTGTTAATTTTTATTGAATGTCATAAAGTATGTTGTTATATTTAGGTTATTTGTTGGTAAAAAAAAAACTTATTGTGATTGTATGTAAAGCAAGGGTATGTTTTTTGGTTGAATTTTGTTAATATTTGTTGAAAGTTATAAAGTATGTCGTTATATTTTGTTGATTAATTGTGAAAACATTTTTGTTTTGATTGCATGTAAACTAGGGTTATGATTTTTTTGTTGATTTTGGTTAAATTTTATTGAATGTCATAAAGTATGTTGTTATATTTAGGTTATTTGTTGGTAAAAAAACTTATTGTGATTGTATGTAAAGTAAGGGTATGTTTTTTGGTTGAATTTTGTTAATATATGTTGAAACTTATAAAGTATGTCGTTATATTTTGTTGATTAATTGTGAAAACATTTTTGTTTAGATTGCATTTAAACTAGGGTTATGATTTTTTTGTTGATTTTTGGTAATTTTTATTAAATGTCATAAAGTATGTTGTTATATTTAGGTTATTTGTTGGTAAAAAAAAACTTATTGTGATTGTATGTAAAGTAAGGGTATGTTTTTTGGTTGAATTTTGTTAATATTTGTTGAAAGTTATAAAGTATGTTGCTATATTTTGTTGATTAATTGTGAAAAAGTTTGTGTTTTGATTGCATGTAAACTAGGGTTATGATTTTTTTTGTTGATTTTTGTTAATTTTTATTGAATGTCATAAAGTATGTTGTTATATTTAGGTTATTTGTTGGTAAAAAAAAACTTATTGTGATTGTATGTAAAGTAAGGGTATGTTTTTTGGTTGAATTTTGTTAATATTTGTTGAAACTTATAAAGTATGTCGTTATATTTTGTTGATTAATTGTGAAAACATTTTTGTTTTGATTGCATGTAAACTAGGGTTATGATTTTTTTGTTGATTTTTGTTAATTTTTATTGTATGTCATAAAGTATGTTGTTATATTTAGGTTATTTGTTGGTAAAAAAAACTTATTGTGATTGTATGTAAAGTAAGGGTATGTTTTTTGGTTGAATTTTGTTAATATTTGTTGAAAGTTATAAAGTATGTTGCTATATTTTGTTGATTAATTGTGAAAAAGTTTGTGTTTTGATTGCATGTAAACTAGGGTTATGATTTTTTTGTTGATTTTTGTTAAATTTTATTGAATGTCATAAAGTATGTTGTTATATTTAGGTTATTTGTTGGTAAAAAAAACTTATTGTGATTGTATGTAAAGTAAGGGCATGTTTTTTGGTTGAATTTTGTTAATATTTGTTGAAAGTTATAAAGTATGTTGCTACATTTTGTTGATTAATTGTGAAAAAGTTTGTGTTTTGATTGCATGTAAACTAGGGTTATGATTTTTTTGTTGATTTTTGTTAAATTTTATTGAATGTCATAAAGTATGTTGTTATATTTAGGTTATTTGTTGGTAAAAAAAAAACTTATTGTGATTGTATGTAAAGTAAGGGTATGTTTTTTGGTTGAATTTTGTTAATATTTGTTGAAAGTTATAAAGTATGTTGCTATATTTTGTTGATTAATTGTGAAAAAGTTTGTGTTTTGATTGCATGTAAACTAGGGTTATGATTTTTTTTGTTGATTTTTGTTAATTTTTATTGAATGTCATAAAGTATGTTGTTATATTTAGGTTATTTGTTGGTAAAAAAAAAACTTATTGTGATTGTATGTAAAGCAAGGGTATGTTTTTTGGTTGAATTTTGTTAATATTTGTTGAAAGTTATAAAGTATGTCGTTATATTTTGTTGATTAATTGTGAAAACATTTTTGTTTTGATTGCATGTAAACTAGGGTTATGATTTTTTTGTTGATTTTGGTTAAATTTTATTGAATGTCATAAAGTATGTTGTTATATTTAGGTTATTTGTTGGTAAAAAAACTTATTGTGATTGTATGTAAAGTAAGGGTATGTTTTTTGGTTGAATTTTGTTAATATATGTTGAAACTTATAAAGTATGTCGTTATATTTTGTTGATTAATTGTGAAAACATTTTTGTTTAGATTGCATTTAAACTAGGGTTATGATTTTTTTGTTGATTTTTGGTAATTTTTATTGAATTTCATAAAGTATGTTGTTAGATTTAGGTTATTTGTTGGTAAAAAAAAACTTATTGTGATTGTATGTAAAGTAAGGGTATGTTTTTTGGTTGAATTTTGTTAATATTTGTTGAAAGTTATAAAGTATGTTGCTATATTTTGTTGATTAATTGTGAAAAAGTTTGTGTTTTGATTGCATGTAAACTAGGGTTATGATTTTTTTGTTGATTTTTGTTAAATTTTATTGAATGTCATAAAGTATGTTGTTATATTTAGGTTATTTGTTGGTAAAAAAAACTTATTGTGATTGTATGTAAAGTAAGGGCATGTTTTTTGGTTGAATTTTGTTAATATTTGTTGAAAGTTATAAAGTATGTTGCTACATTTTGTTGATTAATTGTGAAAAAGTTTGTGTTTTGATTGCATGTAAACTAGGGTTATGATTTTTTTGTTGATTTTTGTTAAATTTTATTGAATGTCATAAAGTATGTTGTTATATTTAGGTTATTTGTTGGTAAAAAAAACTTATTGGGATTGTATGTAAAGTAAGGGTATGTTTTTTGGTTGAATTTTGTTAATATTTGTTGAAAGTTATAAAGTATGTTGCTATATTTTGTTGATTAATTGTGAAAAAGTTTGTGTTTTGATTGCATGTAAACTAGGGTTATGATTTTTTTGTTGATTTTGGTTAAATTTTATTGAATGTCATAAAGTATGTTGTTATATTTAGGTTATTTGTTGGTAAAAAAAACTTATTGTGATTGTATGTAAAGCAAGGGTATGTTTTTTGGTTGAATTTTGTTAATATTTGTTGAAAGTTATAAAGTATGTCGTTATATTTTGTTGATTAATTGTGAAAACATTTTTGTTTTGATTGCATGTAAACTAGGGTTATGATATTTTTGTTGATTTTTGTTAATTTTTATTGAATGTCATAAAGTATGTTGTTATATTTAGGTTATTTGTTGGTAAAAAAAACTTATTGTGATTGTATGTAAAGTAAGGGTATGTTTTTTGGTTGAATTTTGTTAATATTTGTTGAAAGTTATAAAGTATGTTGCTATATTTTGTTGATTAATTGTGAAAAAGTTTGTGTTTTGATTGCATGTAAACTAGGGTTATGATTTTTTTGTTGATTTTGGTTAAATTTTATTGAATGTCATAAAGTATGTTGTTATATTTAGGTTATTTGTTGGTAAAAAAAACTTATTGTGATTGTATGTAAAGTAAGGGTATGTTTTTTGGTTGAATTTTGTTAATATTTGTTGAAACTTATAAAGTATGTCGTTATATTTTGTTGATTAATTGTGAAAACATTTTTGTTTTGATTGCATGTAAACTAGGGTTATGATTTTTTTGTTGATTTTTGTTAATTTTTATTGAATGTCATAAAGTATGTTGTTATATTTAGGTTATTTGTTGGTAAATAAAAAACTTATTGTGATTGTATGTAAAGCAAGGGTATGTTTTTTGGTTGAATTTTGTTAATATTTGTTGAAAGTTATAAAGTATGTCGTTATATTTTGTTGATTAATTGTGAAAACATTTTTGTTTTGATTGCATGTAAACTAGGGTTATGATATTTTTGTTGATTTTTGTTAAATTTTATTGAATGTCATAAAGTATGTTGTTATATTTAGGTTATTTGTTGGTAAAAAAAACTTATTGTGATTGTATGTAAAGTAAGGGCATGTTTTTTGGTTGAATTTTGTTAATATTTGTTGAAAGTTATAAAGTATGTTGCTACAGTTTGTTGATTAATTGTGAAAAAGTTTGTGTTTTGATTGCATGTAAACTAGGGTTATGATTTTTTTGTTGATTTTTGTTAAATTTTATTGAATGTCATAAAGTATGTTGTTATATTTAGGTTATTTGTTGGTAAAAAAAACTTATTGTGATTGTATGTAAAGTAAGGGTATGTTTTTTGGTTGAATTTTGTTAATATTTGTTGAAAGTTATAAAGTATGTTGCTATATTTTGTTGATTAATTGTGAAAAAGTTTGTGTTTTGAGTGCATGTAAACTAGGGTTATGATTTTTTTGTTGATTTTTGTTAAATTTTATTGAATGTCATAAAGTATGTTGTTATATTTAGGTTATTTGTTGGTAAAAAAAACTTATTGTGATTGTATGTAAAGTAAGGGTATGTTTTTTGGTTGAATTTTGTTAATATTTGTTGAAAGTTATAAATTATGTTGCTATATTTTGTTGATTAATTGTGAAAAAGTTTGTGTTTTGATTGCATGTAAACTAGGGTTATGATTTTTTTGTTGATTTTGGTTAAATTTTATTGAATGTCATAAAGTATGTTGTTATATTTAGGTTATTTGTTGGTAAAAAAAACTTATTGTGATTGTATGTAAAGTAAGGGTATGTTTTTTGGTTGAATTTTGTTAATATTTGTTGAAACTTATAAAGTATGTCGTTATATTTTGTTGATTAATTGTGAAAACATTTTTGTTTTGATTGCATGTAAACTAGGGTTATGATTTTTTTGTTGATTTTTATTAATTTTTATTGAATGTCATAAAGTATGTTGTTATATTTAGGTTATTTGTTGGTAAAAAAAACTTATTGTGATTGTATGTAAAGTAAGGGTATGTTTTTTGGTTGAATTTTGTTAATATTTGTTGAAAGTTATAAAGTATGTTGCTATATTTTGTTGATTAATTGTGAAAAAGTTTGTGTTTTGATTGCATGTAAACTAGGGTTATGATTTTTTTGTTGATTTTTGTTAAATTTTATTGAATGTCATAAAGTATGTTGTTATATTTAGGTTATTTGTTGGTAAAAAAAACTAATTGTGATTGTATGTAAAGTAAGGGCATGTTTTTTGGTTGAATTTTGTTAATATTTGTTGAAAGTTATAAAGTATGTTGCTACATTTTGTTGATTAATTGTGAAAAAGTTTGTGTTTTGATTGCATGTAAACTAGGGTTATGATTTTTTTGTTGATTTTTGTTAAATTTTATTGAATGTCATAAAGTATGTTGTTATATTTAGGTTATTTGTTGGTAAAAAAAACTTATTGTGATTGTATGTAAAGTAAGGGTATGTTTTTTGGTTGAATTTTGTTAATATTTGTTGAAACTTATAAAGTATGTCGTTATATTTTGTTGATTAATTGTGAAAACAGTTTTGTTTTGATTGCATGTAAACTAGGGTTATGATTTTTTTGTTGATTTTTGTTAATTTTTATTGTATGTCATAAAGTATGTTGTTATATTTAGGTTATTTGTTGGTAAAAAAAACTTATTGTGATTGTATGTAAAGTAAGGGTATGTTTTTTGGTTGAATTTTGTTAATATTTGTTGAAAGTTATAAAGTATGTTGCTATATTTTGTTGATTAATTGTGAAAAAGTTTGTGTTTTGATTGCATGTAAACTAGGGTTATGATTTTTTTGTTGATTTTTGTTAAATTTTATTGAATGTCATAAAGTATGTTGTTATATTTAGGTTATTTGTTGGTAAAAAAAACTTATTGTGATTGTATGTAAAGTAAGGGCATGTTTTTTGGTTGAATTTTGTTAATATTTGTTGAAAGTTATAAAGTATGTCGTTATATTTTGTTGATTAATTGTGAAAACATTTTTGTTTTGATTGCATGTAAACTAGGGTTATGATATTTTTGTTGATTTTTGTTAAATTTTGTTGAATGTCATAAAGTATGTTGTTATATTTAGGTTATTTGTTGGTAAAAAAAACTTATTGTGATTGTATGTAAAGTAAGGGTATGTTTTTTGGTTGAATTTTGTTAATATTTGTTGAAAGTTAGAAAGTATGTTGCTATATTTTGTTGATTAATTGTGAAAAAGTTTGTGTTTTGATTGCATGTAAACTAGGGTTATGATTTTTTTGTTGATTTTGGTTAAATTTTATTGAATGTCATAAAGTATGTTGTTATATTTAGGTTATTTGTTGGTAAAAAAAACTTATTGTGATTGTATGTAAAGTAAGGGTATGTTTTTTGGTTGAATTTTGTTAATATTTGTTGAAACTTATAAAGTATGTCGTTATATTTTGTTGATTAATTGTGAAAACATTTTTGTTTTGATTGCATTTAAACTAGGGTTATGATTTTTTTGTTGATTTTTGTTAATTTTTATTGAATGTCATAAAGTATGTTGTTATATTTAGGTTATTTGTTGGTAAAAAAAAACTTATTGTGATTGTATGTAAAGTAAGGGTATGTTTTTTGGTTGAATTTTGTTAATATTTGTTGAAAGTTATAAAGTATGTTGCTATATTTTGTTGATTAATTGTGAAAAAGTTTGTGTTTTGATTGCATGTAAACTAGGGTTATGATTTTTTTGTTGATTTTTGTTAAATTTTATTGAATGTCATAAAGTATGTTGTTATATTTAGGTTATTTGTTGGTAAAAAAAACTTATTGTGATTGTATGTAAAGTAAGGGTATGTTTTTTGGTTGAATTTTGTTAATATTTGTTGAAACTTATAAAGTATGTCGTTATATTTTGTTGATTAATTGTGAAAACAGTTTTGTTTTGATTGCATGTAAACTAGGGTTATGATTTTTTTGTTGATTTTTGTTAATTTTTATTGTATGTCATAAAGTATGTTGTTATATTTAGGTTATTTGTTGGTAAAAAAAACTTATTGTGATTGTATGTAAAGTAAGGGTATGTTTTTTGGTTGAATTTTGTTAATATTTGTTGAAAGTTATAAAGTATGTTGCTATATTTTGTTGATTAATTGTGAAAAAGTTTGTGTTTTGATTGCATGTAAACTAGGGTTATGATTTTTTTGTTGATTTTTGTTAAATTTTATTGAATGTCATAAAGTATGTTGTTATATTTAGGTTATTTGTTGGTAAAAAAAACTTATTGTGATTGTATGTAAAGTAAGGGCATGTTTTTTGGTTGAATTTTGTTAATATTTGTTGAAAGTTATAAAGTATGTCGTTATATTTTGTTGATTAATTGTGAAAACATTTTTGTTTTGATTGCATGTAAACTAGGGTTATGATATTTTTGTTGATTTTTGTTAAATTTTATTGAATGTCATAAAGTATGTTGTTATATTTAGGTTATTTGTTGGTAAAAAAAACTTATTGTGATTGTATGTAAAGTAAGGGTATGTTTTTTGGTTGAATTTTGTTAATATTTGTTGAAAGTTAGAAAGTATGTTGCTATATTTTGTTGATTAATTGTGAAAAAGTTTGTGTTTTGATTGCATGTAAACTAGGGTTATGATTTTTTTGTTGATTTTGGTTAAATTTTATTGAATGTCATAAAGTATGTTGTTATATTTAGGTTATTTGTTGGTAAAAAAAACTTATTGTGATTGTATGTAAAGTAAGGGTATGTTTTTTGGTTGAATTTTGTTAATATTTGTTGAAACTTATAAAGTATGTCGTTATATTTTGTTGATTAATTGTGAAAACATTTTTGTTTTGATTGCATTTAAACTAGGGTTATGATTTTTTTGTTGATTTTTGTTAATTTTTATTGAATGTCATAAAGTATGTTGTTATATTTAGGTTATTTGTTGGTAAAAAAAAACTTATTGTGATTGTATGTAAAGTAAGGGTATGTTTTTTGGTTGAATTTTGTTAATATTTGTTGAAAGTTATAAAGTATGTTGCTATATTTTGTTGATTAATTGTGAAAAAGTTTGTGTTTTGATTGCATGTAAACTAGGGTTATGATTTTTTTGTTGATTTTTGTTAAATTTTATTGAATGTCATAAAGTATGTTGTTATATTTAGGTTATTTGTTGGTAAAAAAAACTTATTGTGATTGTATGTAAAGTAAGGGCATGTTTTTTGGTTGAATTTTGTTAATATTTGTTGAAAGTTATAAAGTATGTTGCTACATTTTGTTGATTAATTGTGAAAAAGTTTGTGTTTTGATTGCATGTAAACTAGGGTTATGATTTTTTTGTTGATTTTTGTTAAATTTTATTGAATGTCATAAAGTATGTTGTTATATTTAGGTTATTTGTTGGTAAAAAAAACTTATTGGGATTGTATGTAAAGTAAGGGTATGTTTTTTGGTTGAATTTTGTTAATATTTGTTGAAAGTTATAAAGTATGTTGCTATATTTTGTTGATTAATTGTGAAAAAGTTTGTGTTTTGATTGCATGTATACTAGGGTTATGATTTTTTTGTTGATTTTGGTTAAATTTTATTGAATGTCATAAAGTATGTTGTTATATTTAGGTTATTTGTTGGTAAAAAAAACTTATTGTGATCGTATGTAAAGTAAGGGCATGTTTTTTGGTTGAATTTTGTTAATATTTGTTGAAAGTTATAAAGTATGTCGTTATATTTTGTTGATTAATTGTGAAAACATTTTTGTTTTGATTGCATGTAAACTAGGGTTATGATATTTTTGTTGATTTTTGTTAAATTTTATTGAATGTCATAAAGTATGTTGTTATATTTAGGTTATTTGTTGGTAAAAAAAACTTATTGTGATTGTATGTAAAGTAAGGGTATGTTTTTTGGTTGAATTTTGTTAATATTTGTTGAAAGTTAGAAAGTATGTTGCTATATTTTGTTGATTAATTGTGAAAAAGTTTGTGTTTTGATTGCATGTAAACTAGGGTTATGATTTTTTTGTTGATTTTGGTTAAATTTTATTGAATGTCATAAAGTATGTTGTTATATTTAGGTTATTTGTTGGTAAAAAAAACTTATTGTGATTGTATGTAAAGTAAGGGTATGTTTTTTGGTTGAATTTTGTTAATATTTGTTGAAACTTATAAAGTATGTCGTTATATTTTGTTGATTAATTGTGAAAACATTTTTGTTTTGATTGCATTTAAACTAGGGTTATGATTTTTTTGTTGATTTTTGTTAATTTTTATTGAATGTCATAAAGTATGTTGTTATATTTAGGTTATTTGTTGGTAAAAAAAAACTTATTGTGATTGTATGTAAAGTAAGGGTATGTTTTTTGGTTGAATTTTGTTAATATTTGTTGAAAGTTATAAAGTATGTTGCTATATTTTGTTGATTAATTGTGAAAAAGTTTGTGTTTTGATTGCATGTAAACTAGGGTTATGATTTTTTTGTTGATTTTTGTTAAATTTTATTGAATGTCATAAAGTATGTTGTTATATTTAGGTTATTTGTTGGTAAAAAAAACTTATTGTGATTGTATGTAAAGTAAGGGCATGTTTTTTGGTTGAATTTTGTTAATATTTGTTGAAAGTTATAAAGTATGTTGCTACATTTTGTTGATTAATTGTGAAAAAGTTTGTGTTTTGATTGCATGTAAACTAGGGTTATGATTTTTTTGTTGATTTTTGTTAAATTTTATTGAATGTCATAAAGTATGTTGTTATATTTAGGTTATTTGTTGGTAAAAAAAACTTATTGGGATTGTATGTAAAGTAAGGGTATGTTTTTTGGTTGAATTTTGTTAATATTTGTTGAAAGTTATAAAGTATGTTGCTATATTTTGTTGATTAATTGTGAAAAAGTTTGTGTTTTGATTGCATGTAAACTAGGGTTATGATTTTTTTGTTGATTTTGGTTAAATTTTATTGAATGTCATAAAGTATGTTGTTATATTTAGGTTATTTGTTGGTAAAAAAAACTTATTGTGATCGTATGTAAAGTAAGGGCATGTTTTTTGGTTGAATTTTGTTAATATTTGTTGAAAGTTATAAAGTATGTCGTTATATTTTGTTGATTAATTGTGAAAACATTTTTGTTTTGATTGCATGTAAACTAGGGTTATGATATTTTTGTTGATTTTTGTTAAATTTTATTGAATGTCATAAAGTATGTTGTTATATTTAGGTTATTTGTTGGTAAAAAAAACTTATTGTGATTGTATGTAAAGTAAGGGTATGTTTTTTGGTTGAATTTTGTTAATATTTGTTGAAAGTTAGAAAGTATGTTGCTATATTTTGTTGATTAATTGTGAAAAAGTTTGTGTTTTGATTGCATGTAAACTAGGGTTATGATTTTTTTGTTGATTTTGGTTAAATTTTATTGAATGTCATAAAGTATGTTGTTATATTTAGGTTATTTGTTGGTAAAAAAAACTTATTGTGATTGTATGTAAAGTAAGGGTATGTTTTTTGGTTGAATTTTGTTAATATTTGTTGAAACTTATAAAGTATGTCGTTATATTTTGTTGATTAATTGTGAAAACATTTTTGTTTTGATTGCATGTAAACTAGGGTTATGATTTTTTTGTTGATTTTTGTTAATTTTTATTGAATGTCATAAAGTATGTTGTTATATTTAGGTTATTTGTTGGTAAAAAAAAAACTTATTGTGATTGTATGTAAAGTAAGGGTATGTTTTTTGGTTGAATTTTGTTAACATTTGTTGAAAGTTATAAAGTATGTTGCTATATTTTGTTGATTAATTGTGAAAAAGTTTGTGTTTTGATTGCATGTAAACTAGGGTTATGATTTTTTTGTTGATTTTTGTTAAATTTTATTGAATGTCATAAAGTATGTTGTTATATTTAGGTTATTTGTTGGTAAAAAAAACTTATTGTGATTGTATGTAAAGTAAGGGTATGTTTTTTGGTTGAATTTTGTTAATATTTGTTGAAAGTTAGAAAGTATGTTGCTATATTTTGTTGATTAATTGTGAAAAAGTTTGTGTTTTGATTGCATGTAAACTAGGGTTATGATTTTTTTGTTGATTTTGGTTAAATTTTATTGAATGTCATAAAGTATGTTGTTATATTTAGGTTATTTGTTGGTAAAAAAAACTTATTGTGATTGTATGTAAAGTAAGGGTATGTTTTTTGGTTGAATTTTGTTAATATTTGTTGAAACTTATAAAGTATGTCGTTATATTTTGTTGATTAATTGTGAAAACATTTTTGTTTTGATTGCATTTAAACTAGGGTTATGATTTTTTTGTTGATTTTTGTTAATTTTTATTGAATGTCATAAAGTATGTTGTTATATTTAGGTTATTTGTTGGTAAAAAAAAACTTATTGTGATTGTATGTAAAGTAAGGGTATGTTTTTTGGTTGAATTTTGTTAATATTTGTTGAAAGTTATAAAGTATGTTGCTATATTTTGTTGATTAATTGTGAAAAAGTTTGTGTTTTGATTGCATGTAAACTAGGGTTATGATTTTTTTGTTGATTTTTGTTAAATTTTATTGAATGTCATAAAGTATGTTGTTATATTTAGGTTATTTGTTGGTAAAAAAAACTTATTGTGATTGTATGTAAAGTAAGGGTATGTTTTTTGGTTGAATTTTGTTAATATTTGTTGAAACTTATAAAGTATGTCGTTATATTTTGTTGATTAATTGTGAAAACAGTTTTGTTTTGATTGCATGTAAACTAGGGTTATGATTTTTTTGTTGATTTTTGTTAATTTTTATTGTATGTCATAAAGTATGTTGTTATATTTAGGTTATTTGTTGGTAAAAAAAACTTATTGTGATTGTATGTAAAGTAAGGGTATGTTTTTTGGTTGAATTTTGTTAATATTTGTTGAAAGTTATAAAGTATGTTGCTATATTTTGTTGATTAATTGTGAAAAAGTTTGTGTTTTGATTGCATGTAAACTAGGGTTATGATTTTTTTTGTTGATTTTTGTTAAATTTTATTGAATGTCATAAAGTATGTTGTTATATTTAGGTTATTTGTTGGTAAAAAAAACTTATTGTGATTGTATGTAAAGTAAGGGCATGTTTTTTGGTTGAATTTTGTTAATATTTGTTGAAAGTTATAAAGTATGTCGTTATATTTTGTTGATTAATTGTGAAAACATTTTTGTTTTGATTGCATGTAAACTAGGGTTATGATATTTTTGTTGATTTTTGTTAAATTTTATTGAATGTCATAAAGTATGTTGTTATATTTAGGTTATTTGTTGGTAAAAAAAACTTATTGTGATTGTATGTAAAGTAAGGGTATGTTTTTTGGTTGAATTTTGTTAATATTTGTTGAAAGTTAGAAAGTATGTTGCTATATTTTGTTGATTAATTGTGAAAAAGTTTGTGTTTTGATTGCATGTAAACTAGGGTTATGATTTTTTTGTTGATTTTGGTTAAATTTTATTGAATGTCATAAAGTATGTTGTTATATTTAGGTTATTTGTTGGTAAAAAAAACTTATTGTGATTGTATGTAAAGTAAGGGTATGTTTTTTGGTTGAATTTTGTTAATATTTGTTGAAACTTATAAAGTATGTCGTTATATTTTGTTGATTAATTGTGAAAACATTTTTGTTTTGATTGCATTTAAACTAGGGTTATGATTTTTTTGTTGATTTTTGTTAATTTTTATTGAATGTCATAAAGTATGTTGTTATATTTAGGTTATTTGTTGGTAAAAAAAAACTTATTGTGATTGTATGTAAAGTAAGGGTATGTTTTTTGGTTGAATTTTGTTAATATTTGTTGAAAGTTATAAAGTATGTTGCTATATTTTGTTGATTAATTGTGAAAAAGTTTGTGTTTTGATTGCATGTAAACTAGGGTTATGATTTTTTTGTTGATTTTTGTTAAATTTTATTGAATGTCATAAAGTATGTTGTTATATTTAGGTTATTTGTTGGTAAAAAAAACTTATTGTGATTGTATGTAAAGTAAGGGCATGTTTTTTGGTTGAATTTTGTTAATATTTGTTGAAAGTTATAAAGTATGTTGCTACATTTTGTTGATTAATTGTGAAAAAGTTTGTGTTTTGATTGCATGTAAACTAGGGTTATGATTTTTTTGTTGATTTTTGTTAAATTTTATTGAATGTCATAAAGTATGTTGTTATATTTGTAACATCCCCCTCTGGCACGTATCACAATATTGTCCGCTTTGGGCCACTCGGCACGAGGACTTCCCAGGGGGTCACCCATCCCGGTACTACTCCCGCCCGAGCACGCTTAACTGCAGAGTTCTTATGGGATCTGCTGCCCTCACGGCTTTAAAACGCGTTGTGATAGGGAAGGTATCCACACCCCTTATAAGGAATGCTTAGTTCTCCTTCCCAGCCGATGTGGGATCAGATCTAACCTACTTTCACCCCCCATTATAGGGTTCGACGTCCCTGTCGAACACATCGACCCGTGCCCTAGCTCTGATACCATTTGTAACATCCCCCTCTGGCACGTATCACAATATTGTCCGCTTTGGGCCACTCGGCACGAGGACTTCCCAGGGGGTCACCCATCCCGGTACTACTCCCGCCCGAGCACGCTTAACTGCAGAGTTCTTATGGGATCTGCTGCCCTCACGGCTTTAAAACGCGTTGTGATAGGGAAGGTATCCACACCCCTTATAAGGAATGCTTAGTTCTCCTTCCCAGCCGATGTGGGATCAGATCTAACCTACTTTTCATATTCTGGTCAATTCAAAGTCAATTGGGTTAATATTCGCAAATGGGGGTCATAAAATGGGAAGGTGATTAATGCGAAGGGATGCGAAGGGTGTAAGAATGAAGATGCGAAGTATTTCACAGTAGAATGCGAATTGGGGAAGAAAACAGAAGATTTCAAATATTGTCCCTGGAGTTTCGCATTTTTGGAAATAAATACTCAACTTCGCAAATGGGGGTCATAAAATGCGAAGGTGATTAATGCGAAGGGATGCGAAGGGTGTAAGAATGAAGATGCGAAGTATTTCACAGTAGAATGCGAATTGGGGAAGAAAACAGAAGATTTCAAATATTGTCCCTGGAGTTTCGCATTTTTGGAAATAAATACTCAACTTCGCAAATGGGGGTCATAAAATGCGAAGGTGATTAATGCGAAGGGATGCGAAGGGTGTAAGAATGAAGATGCGAAGTATTTCACAGTAGAATGCGAATTGGGGAAGAAAACAGAAGATTTCAAATATTGTCCCTGGAGTTTCGCATTTTTGGAAATAAATACTCAACTTCGCAAATGGGGGTCATAAAATGCGAAGGTGATTAATGCGAAGGGATGCGAAGGGTGTAAGAATGAAGATGCGAAGTATTTCACAGTAGAATGCGAATTGGGGAAGAAAACAGGATTTCAAATATTGTCCCTGGAGTTTCGCATTTTTGGAAATAAATACTCAACTTCGCAAATGGGGGTCATAAAATGATGAAATTGCAGAATTTTTAAAGAGATACACACACATAGACTATTATAAGACATTGTTCTTGACTTTTGAGTCCAAAGACGTATGATCACAAGCAACCACCCCACACCCACTCTATGACCAGCCATACCTCCCCACCTTACCTATGTCACTTCAATGTTCCCTTACACTCAATTATCCCTCCTCCCACGTTTTTGAGGGCTGATTATTCATCCTCTCTCCTCACATCATCTCATTTACTCTCATTTCACAAGAAGATCAAACTCTTTCCTCTCTCACTTTCTCTCTCTAGAAATTCGAGATTCAAGGGCTGATCTCGAGTTTTTCCTCCACATTTGGTAAGCATAATCCATTCTCTTTGTGATTATCTCGTTTATTACCACTCAAATCATGGATATCTTAGACAAACTCTCTCATAATTGTGTTAGATCTTCGAATCTTCAAGTGATTCTTCAAGTGTTCTTGGGTTGAACACTTTCCTTCTTCAACACTTACCTACTGAAATCACTCAAGGTGAGTTCATACCCCTACATTTTTATGTTTTCTCAAGTTTTCAGGGGGGGAATACAAGTTAAAACACTAAGAACATATCTAAATTTTTCTAACAGCCTTCATCAGAAAAGTTCAACTCCATCCACGGACTGTTTTGGGCATCTTAAACATTTTTGTTTTCAAAACTGTACAAGGTGCAAATAGTTCAAGTTTTTAGCTTTAAAATGGCTACTTGCACATCTCCATACGATTTTTCTACAATTTATGGTGATTTTTACAAAACTGCCTATCATTTCAAACAACAATCCGGACCAGTCTGTGATTATGGACTTTTTCAACCAAGTTAGAGGTCATTATAAATTGTGATAAAAATTATGAGCAAACTAGACACATTTTGTGAACTCTCAGAATTTACGGATCTAGTTTTCGACTTCGTATGATTTTTCTATGATTTTTCCAAAACAGGGCAGAATTGCTAAATTTTGCCACCAGCATGTAAATATCATAACACTTTGTATTATGTTGAGCAAAGTGTATAATCATAAGCTTTAATGTTTGAATGTGATTCCTAGTTAGTTTATCATTATGAACTGAAACTAAGACATTCATATTAGACATTATCCATTCATTTTGGAACACGTATTATTTAACTATAAAAAGTATAGTTTGAATATATTTATAACACTAATACATTTCCATAAAAGGGTTCATACATATTGCATACATTTTAGATAAACTATAATAGGTATAGTTTATGATACATCACTCTACGCACTCGTACCAGAAGTGTACATTCATATAAGAAAGATTTCTATTCGCATACATCTCCATAAAAGGATTCATACATATTACATACATTTTAGATAAACTATAATAGGTATAGTTTATGATACATCACTCTGCGCACTCGTACAAAAAGGGTACATTCATACAAGAAATATTTATATTCACAAACATTTAACGTAAACTTGTTATCCTATATTGTGAGTTTCTCTATCTCTCCCCGTACGTCCGAGTGCGGGATATAATTCCTGGTAGTTATAATCAGAATCTCCTTGAGGGAGAACGTGATACTTGTATATAGATCTATATTGGGATTGACACCCCCACACCTTTCTGCTAGCTACAGTTGGACCTGCAGGTCTACGGGTGACAAATGTCATTTCATTTTTCGCGACACTGAGAACGTCGTGGCAGGTTCACATAGTCATAGTATGATTATAACGGCTCACATAGGGAACAATCCATAAGTTTACGGGATTTTATTTTTAAAACCTAAATGAGTTTTATGTCGATTTAAAATCACCTTTTATCTCTATGGGTACAAATACAAAACGTCGGGTCTCTATACAAAGTTATTATGATATTAAAACTATATTTCCTTTAGAATTGTTAGATTTCAGCTATAGTTGCTGAGCGTATATGTTTGAGTCATATAAGAATTTAGTCATGATTGGCCTAGAATTGGTGGTGCCCGCCTCATCTCCTGTTCCTCGTTGGGTTGTGGACCTGGGGCAGACCCACTACATTCAACGTTTTATCTAAGTTAACCCTTATATAACTTTTATACGCTGGACGATTATAGAGGAACTCTACGGATTGCTCTAGGGTTCATTAATGCATCATGCAGGATTATTTCTATTCATACTTAACTAAGAAAATATTGGATTTTCTGGAAATCAAACTAAATCGATTTTACAAGGAAAAACGGTTTCTACTTCAAACAAAACTCTTATGAACTCACCAACCTTTGTGTTGACACTCTTTAAAACTACTTGTATTCTCAGGAAGTCAGTGAAACAGGAAAACTTCATCGCTTTGAGGATGGGACGTTAAACCGTCAACAAATTATTTTGTCATCATAATGTAATTGCTTTTGAAAGATGTAAACATTTACTTTGGTGTAACTTTTGCAATTATATTTATGGTGGTTGTTTTTACTTTGAGCACTATTATACTCATTGTTGTGATACTCTGCATGAAGTCCTCCACCCCCGGACGTTTCCGCCATCCTTGGTTTGGGGGTGTGACAGATTGGTATCAGAGCATTGTTTATAGTGAACTAAGTATATCGAACCACATAAGATATACAAACTATAAATGCATTGGGACTAAGGTCTCTGATTTTAAGATTTCAAAACCACTATACCTTTAAGAATAAATAACTTTTGTTAAAAGTATACATGCATGCATACATACTAAGGTCAGCATCATTTTAGGACAAAACAAAAGTAAAGATTGTTGGACATCACAGGTAAGCCTGGGGATGTATGATCAGTCTTGGGAATAGCATAGCCTGATCAACTATGCTGGTCCGAGGAGTGATTAGCATATGCCCAAGAATGGTTGTGATGTGGCAACAAGTCTAAAAATTTACCAACACTACCACAATGAAATACCATAGGGGTATTTTGGCATTATTAAAATTACATATGTGAGAACTAAATAGATCTTTATCAATAGGTCAATAGTTGCTTAGTGGATACATTAAAATTTTATGTATCCAGGACGTCATAGACTTAGAATCTGTGGATCTTTGCTCTACTTCCTGTTCTCGTTGGATTGGGGATTTAGAGTTAGGGTCGCTTATTCGAAGGTCTATCCTGTCCCGAATACATATAATTAGTATGCACTAAACAATTTGTTGAAGTACCTGATAAAGATCATCGTATAATTAGCTAATTAGTACGTTTGCTTAATTATTTCTTATATCCCCATTTCTCGCGAAGATATCATGGTTGGATTTCCATCCACACGACGACCGTACTACCCTAACCACGACAATACCAAATGGCTCGGAGAGGAGCCAGAGAATGATTACCCAACCCCTGTAGATGGTCACCAAGCTGAAGGCTATGCTGATGGTTCTGACTCCGACGCTGAAGTGGAGAACTTAACCCCGATGACTCTTGTTCCGAATCCCAACCCTCGACCGGCTATCAAGGCCTGACGCCTCCTTGGGAAGAGTGCTTGGAAACCGGGAGCAAAGAACAAGACCAACATATGTTGTTTAATAGAGAACGAAGTTTCTACAACATAAACGAAGGAAGCTCAGCAGATACAATTTTTCCAATTCTGGTCCATAGAGTTGCCCGAAACGAGATTCAGGGTAGAACAACTCTCTATAGTATCGCAGAGGTTGATAGAAATGCAAGAATACATACGATCCGCACCAATCGCCTTGAGCACACTCGTGAAAAATCTAAGAGAGACCACAAAACCCACTAACTCGTGAACTTCATTCATATGGACTTCCTTTATGAACTATATATAAGGAATTCTTAAATCGAAGAAAAATGCTGGAAAAATCAAATTCTATAACAACTGACTTGTCTTTACTAGTAGGAACTTACCATCTGATCAGTTTTCCTTTTGCAAACTCATGACAGAACAATGTCACCGAGGGAGAAACCACTCCGGAACTGCCCGCAAATATCAGTACGTGTTTCTAACATCGACATTTAAATCCCGAATTTCTTTATATGCTAAATCTAGCATCGATTAAAGCATGCATAGTAGTAATCATGTGACATCGGGCGAGTTATTCCTTACCATAATCAAATTCTCGTACTACGAAAAGTTATCCCCATCTTTCCTCTAAATTCCTGGATCCCCATTCGAAGTGCAAATTTCGGGACGAAATTCCCTTTAACGGGGGGATGATGTGACAACCGTCATATTCTGGTCAATTCAAAGTCAATTGGGTTAATATTCGCAAATGGGGGTCATAAAATGCGAAGGTGATTAATGCGAAGGGATGCGAAGGGTGTAAGAATGAAGATGCGAAGTATTTCACAGTAGAATGCGAATTGGGGAAGAAAACAGAAGATTTCAAATATTGTCCCTGGAGTTTCGCATTTTTGGAAATAAATACTCAACTTCGCAAATGGGGGTCATAAAATGCGAAGGTGATTAATGCGAAGGGATGCGAAGGGTGTAAGAATGAAGATGCGAAGTATTTCACAGTAGAATGCGAATTGGGGAAGAAAACAGAAGATTTCAAATATTGTCCCTGGAGTTTCGCATTTTTGGAAATAAATACTCAACTTCGCAAATGGGGGTCATAAAATGCGAAGGTGATTAATGCGAAGGGATGCGAAGGGTGTAAGAATGAAGATGCGAAGTATTTCACAGTAGAATGCGAATTGGGGAAGAAAACAGAAGATTTCAAATATTGTCCCTGGAGTTTCGCATTTTTGGAAATAAATACTCAACTTCGCAAATGGGGGTCATAAAATGCGAAGGTGATTAATGCGAAGGGATGCGAAGGGTGTAAGAATGAAGATGCGAAGTATTTCACAGTAGAATGCGAATTGGGGAAGAAAACAGGATTTCAAATATTGTCCCTGGAGTTTCGCATTTTTGGAAATAAATACTCAACTTCGCAAATGGGGGTCATAAAATGATGAAATTGCAGAATTTTTAAAGAGATACACACACATAGACTATTATAAGACATTGTTCTTGACTTTTGAGTCCAAAGACGTATGATCACAAGCAACCACCCCACACCCACTCTATGACCAGCCATACCTCCCCACCTTACCTATGTCACTTCAATGTTCCCTTACACTCAATTATCCCTCCTCCCACGTTTTTGAGGGCTGATTATTCATCCTCTCTCCTCACATCATCTCATTTACTCTCATTTCACAAGAAGATCAAACTCTTTCCTCTCTCACTTTCTCTCTCTAGAAATTCGAGATTCAAGGGCTGATCTCGAGTTTTTCCTCCACATTTGGTAAGCATAATCCATTCTCTTTGTGATTATCTCGTTTATTACCACTCAAATCATGGATATCTTAGACAAACTCTCTCATAATTGTGTTAGATCTTCGAATCTTCAAGTGATTCTTCAAGTGTTCTTGGGTTGAACACTTTCCTTCTTCAACACTTACCTACTGAAATCACTCAAGGTGAGTTCATACCCCTACATTTTTATGTTTTCTCAAGTTTTCAGGGGGGGAATACAAGTTAAAACACTAAGAACATATCTAAATTTTTCTAACAGCCTTCATCAGAAAAGTTCAACTCCATCCACGGACTGTTTTGGGCATCTTAAACATTTTTGTTTTCAAAACTGTACAAGGTGCAAATAGTTCAAGTTTTTAGCTTTAAAATGGCTACTTGCACATCTCCATACGATTTTTCTACAATTTATGGTGATTTTTACAAAACTGCCTATCATTTCAAACAACAATCCGGACCAGTCTGTGATTATGGACTTTTTCAACCAAGTTAGAGGTCATTATAAATTGTGATAAAAATTATGAGCAAACTAGACACATTTTGTGAACTCTCAGAATTTACGGATCTAGTTTTCGACTTCGTATGATTTTTCTATGATTTTTCCAAAACAGGGCAGAATTGCTAAATTTTGCCACCAGCATGTAAATATCATAACACTTTGTATTATGTTGAGCAAAGTGTATAATCATAAGCTTTAATGTTTGAATGTGATTCCTAGTTAGTTTATCATTATGAACTGAAACTAAGACATTCATATTAGACATTATCCATTCATTTTGGAACACGTATTATTTAACTATAAAAAGTATAGTTTGAATATATTTATAACACTAATACATTTCCATAAAAGGGTTCATACATATTGCATACATTTTAGATAAACTATAATAGGTATAGTTTATGATACATCACTCTACGCACTCGTACCAGAAGTGTACATTCATATAAGAAAGATTTCTATTCGCATACATCTCCATAAAAGGATTCATACATATTACATACATTTTAGATAAACTATAATAGGTATAGTTTATGATACATCACTCTGCGCACTCGTACAAAAAGGGTACATTCATACAAGAAATATTTATATTCACAAACATTTAACGTAAACTTGTTATCCTATATTGTGAGTTTCTCTATCTCTCCCCGTACGTCCGAGTGCGGGATATAATTCCTGGTAGTTATAATCAGAATCTCCTTGAGGGAGAACGTGATACTTGTATATAGATCTATATTGGGATTGACACCCCCACACCTTTCTGCTAGCTACAGTTGGACCTGCAGGTCTACGGGTGACAAATGTCATTTCATTTTTCGCGACACTGAGAACGTCGTGGCAGGTTCACATAGTCATAGTATGATTATAACGGCTCACATAGGGAACAATCCATAAGTTTACGGGATTTTATTTTTAAAACCTAAATGAGTTTTATGTCGATTTAAAATCACCTTTTATCTCTATGGGTACAAATACAAAACGTCGGGTCTCTATACAAAGTTATTATGATATTAAAACTATATTTCCTTTAGAATTGTTAGATTTCAGCTATAGTTGCTGAGCGTATATGTTTGAGTCATATAAGAATTTAGTCATGATTGGCCTAGAATTGGTGGTGCCCGCCTCATCTCCTGTTCCTCGTTGGGTTGTGGACCTGGGGCAGACCCACTACATTCAACGTTTTATCTAAGTTAACCCTTATATAACTTTTATACGCTGGACGATTATAGAGGAACTCTACGGATTGCTCTAGGGTTCATTAATGCATCATGCAGGATTATTTCTATTCATACTTAACTAAGAAAATATTGGATTTTCTGGAAATCAAACTAAATCGATTTTACAAGGAAAAACGGTTTCTACTTCAAACAAAACTCTTATGAACTCACCAACCTTTGTGTTGACACTCTTTAAAACTACTTGTATTCTCAGGAAGTCAGTGAAACAGGAAAACTTCATCGCTTTGAGGATGGGACGTTAAACCGTCAACAAATTATTTTGTCATCATAATGTAATTGCTTTTGAAAGATGTAAACATTTACTTTGGTGTAACTTTTGCAATTATATTTATGGTGGTTGTTTTTACTTTGAGCACTATTATACTCATTGTTGTGATACTCTGCATGAAGTCCTCCACCCCCGGACGTTTCCGCCATCCTTGGTTTGGGGGTGTGACAATATTTAGGTTATTTGTTGGTAAAAAAAACTTATTGGGATTGTATGTAAAGTAAGGGTATGTTTTTTGGTTGAATTTTGTTAATATTTGTTGAAAGTTATAAAGTATGTTGCTATATTTTGTTGATTAATTGTGAAAAAGTTTGTGTTTTGATTGCATGTAAACTAGGGTTATGATTTTTTTGTTGATTTTGGTTAAATTTTATTGAATGTCATAAAGTATGTTGTTATATTTAGGTTATTTGTTGGTAAAAAAAACTTATTGTGATTGTATGTAAAGCAAGGGTATGTTTTTTGGTTGAATTTTGTTAATATTTGTTGAAAGTTATAAAGTATGTCGTTATATTTTGTTGATTAATTGTGAAAACATTTTTGTTTTGATTGCATGTAAACTAGGGTTATGATATTTTTGTTGATTTATGTTAATTTTTATTGAATGTCATAAAGTATGTTGTTATATTTAGGTTATTTGTTGTTAAAAAAAACTTATTGTGATTGTATGTAAAGTAAGGGTATGTTTTTTGGTTGAATTTTGTTAATATTTGTTGAAAGTTATAAAGTATGTTGCTATATTTTGTTGATTAATTGTGAAAAAGTTTGTGTTTTGATTGCATGTAAACTAGGGTTATGATTTTTTTGTTGATTTTGGTTAAATTTTATTGAATGTCATAAAGTATGTTGTTATATTTAGGTTATTTGTTGGTAAAAAAAACTTATTGTGATTGTATGTAAAGTAAGGGTATGTTTTTTGGTTGAATTTTGTTAATATTTGTTGAAACTTATAAAGTATGTCGTTATATTTTGTTGATTAATTGTGAAAACATTTTTGTTTTGATTGCATGTAAACTAGGGTTATGATTTTTTTGTTGATTTTTGTTAATTTTTATTGAATGTCATAAAGTATGTTGTTATATTTAGGTTATTTGTTGGTAAAAAAAAACTTATTGTGATTGTATGTAAAGTAAGGGTATGTTTTTTGGTTGAATTTTGTTAACATTTGTTGAAAGTTATAAAGTATGTTGCTATATTTTGTTGATTAATTGTGAAAAAGTTTGTGTTTTGATTGCATGTAAACTAGGGTTATGATTTTTTTGTTGATTTTTGTTAAATTTTATTGAATGTCATAAAGTATGTTGTTATATTTAGGTTATTTGTTGGTAAAAAAAACTTATTGTGATTGTATGTAAAGTAAGGGCATGTTTTTTGGTTGAATTTTGTTAATATTTGTTGAAAGTTATAAAGTATGTTGCTACATTTTGTTGATTAATTGTGAAAAAGTTTGTGTTTTGATTGCATGTAAACTAGGGTTATGATTTTTTTGTTGATTTTTGTTAAATTTTATTGAATGTCATAAAGTATGTTGTTATATTTAGGTTATTTGTTGGTAAAAAAAACTTATTGGGATTGTATGTAAAGTAAGGGTATGTTTTTTGGTTGAATTTTGTTAATATTTGTTGAAAGTTATAAAGTATGTTGCTATATTTTGTTGATTAATTGTGAAAAAGTTTGTGTTTTGATTGCATGTAAACTAGGGTTATGATTTTTTTGTTGATTTTGGTTAAATTTTATTGAATGTCATAAAGTATGTTGTTATATTTAGGTTATTTGTTGGTAAAAAAAACTTATTGTGATTGTATGTAAAGCAAGGGTATGTTTTTTGGTTGAATTTTGTTAATATTTGTTGAAAGTTATAAAGTATGTCGTTATATTTTGTTGATTAATTGTGAAAACATTTTTGTTTTGATTGCATGTAAACTACGGTTATGATATTTTTGTTGATTTTTGTTAATTTTTATTGAATGTCATAAAGTATGTTGTTATATTTAGGTTATATGTTGGTAAAAAAAACTTATTGTGATTGTATGTAAAGTAAGGGTATGTTTTTTGGTTGAATTTTGTTAATATTTGTTGAAAGTTATAAAGTATGTTGCTATATTTTGTTGATTAATTGTGAAAAAGTTTGTGTTTTGATTGCATGTAAACTAGGGTTATGATTTTTTTGTTGATTTTGGTTAAATTTTATTGAATGTCATAAAGTATGTTGTTATATTTAGGTTATTTGTTGGTAAAAAAAAACTTATTGTGATTGTATGTAAAGTAAGGGTATGTTTTTTGGTTGAATTTTGTTAATATTTGTTGAAACTTATAAAGTATGTCGTTATATTTTGTTGATTAATTGTGAAAACATTTTTGTTTTGATTGCATGTAAACTAGGGTTATGATTTTTTTGTTGATTTTTGTTAATTTTTATTGAATGTCATAAAGTATGTTGTTATATTTAGGTTATTTGTTGGTAAAAAAAAAACTTATTGTGATTGTATGTAAAGTAAGGGTATGTTTTTTGGTTGAATTTTGTTAACATTTGTTGAAAGTTATAAAGTATGTTGCTATATTTTGTTGATTAATTGTGAAAAAGTTTGTGTTTTGATTGCATGTAAACTAGGGTTATGATTTTTTTGTTGATTTTTGTTAAATTTTATTGAATGTCATAAAGTATGTTGTTATATTTAGGTTATTTGTTGGTAAAAAAAACTTATTGTGATTGTATGTAAAGTAAGGGCATGTTTTTTGGTTGAATTTTGTTAATATTTGTTGAAAGTTATAAAGTATGTTGCTACATTTTGTTGATTAATTGTGAAAAAGTTTGTGTTTTGATTGCATGTAAACTAGGGTTATGATTTTTTTGTTGATTTTTGTTAAATTTTATTGAATGTCATAAAGTATGTTGTTATATTTAGGTTATTTGTTGGTAAAAAAAACTTATTGGGATTGTATGTAAAGTAAGGGTATGTTTTTTGGTTGAATTTTGTTAATATTTGTTGAAAGTTATAAAGTATGTTGCTATATTTTGTTGATTAATTGTGAAAAAGTTTGTGTTTTGATTGCATGTAAACTAGGGTTATGATTTTTTTGTTGATTTTGGTTAAATTTTATTGAATGTCATAAAGTATGTTGTTATATTTAGGTTATTTGTTGGTAAAAAAAACTTATTGTGATTGTATGTAAAGCAAGGGTATGTTTTTTGGTTGAATTTTGTTAATATTTGTTGAAAGTTATAAAGTATGTCGTTATATTTTGTTGATTAATTGTGAAAACATTTTTGTTTTGATTGCATGTAAACTACGGTTATGATATTTTTGTTGATTTTTGTTAATTTTTATTGAATGTCATAAAGTATGTTGTTATATTTAGGTTATATGTTGGTAAAAAAAACTTATTGTGATTGTATGTAAAGTAAGGGTATGTTTTTTGGTTGAATTTTGTTAATATTTGTTGAAAGTTATAAAGTATGTTGCTATATTTTGTTGATTAATTGTGAAAAAGTTTGTGTTTTGATTGCATGTAAACTAGGGTTATGATTTTTTTGTTGATTTTGGTTAAATTTTATTGAATGTCATAAAGTATGTTGTTATATTTAGGTTATTTGTTGGTAAAAAAAACTTATTGTGATTGTATGTAAAGTAAGGGTATGTTTTTTGGTTGAATTTTGTTAATATTTGTTGAAACTTATAAAGTATGTCGTTATATTTTGTTGATTAATTGTGAAAACATTTTTGTTTTGATTGCATGTAAACTAGGGTTATGATTTTTTTGTTGATTTTTGTTAATTTTTATTGAATGTCATAAAGTATGTTGTTATATTTAGGTTATTTGTTGGTAAATAAAAAACTTATTGTGATTGTATGTAAAGCAAGGGTATGTTTTTTGGTTGAATTTTGTTAATATTTGTTGAAAGTTATAAAGTATGTCTTTATATTTTGTTGATTAATTGTGAAAACATTTTTGTTTTGATTGCATGTAAACTAGGGTTATGATATTTTTGTTGATTTTTGTTAAATTTTATTGAATGTCATAAAGTATGTTGTTATATTTAGGTTATTTGTTGGTAAAAAAAACTTATTGTGATTGTATGTAAAGTAAGGGCATGTTTTTTGGTTGAATTTTGTTAATATTTGTTGAAAGTTATAAAGTATGTTGCTACATTTTGTTGATTAATTGTGAAAAAGTTTGTGTTTTGATTGCATGTAAACTAGGGTTATGATTTTTTTGTTGATTTTTGTTAAATTTTATTGAATGTCATAAAGTATGTTGTTATATTTAGGTTATTTGTTGGTAAAAAAAACTTATTGGGATTGTATGTAAAGTAAGGGTATGTTTTTTGGTTGAATTTTGTTAATATTTGTTGAAAGTTATAAAGTATGTTGCTATATTTTGTTGATTAATTGTGAAAAAGTTTGTGTTTTGATTGCATGTAAACTAGGGTTATGATTTTTTTGTTGATTTTGGTTAAATTTTATTGAATGTCATAAAGTATGTTGTTATATTTAGGTTATTTGTTGGTAAAAAAAACTTATTGTGATTGTATGTAAAGCAAGGGTATGTTTTTTGGTTGAATTTTGTTAATATTTGTTGAAAGTTATAAAGTATGTCGTTATATTTTGTTGATTAATTGTGAAAACATTTTTGTTTTGATTGCATGTAAACTACGGTTATGATATTTTTGTTGATTTTTGTTAATTTTTATTGAATGTCATAAAGTATGTTGTTATATTTAGGTTATATGTTGGTAAAAAAAACTTATTGTGATTGTATGTAAAGTAAGGGTATGTTTTTTGGTTGAATTTTGTTAATATTTGTTGAAAGTTATAAAGTATGTTGCTATATTTTGTTGATTAATTGTGAAAAAGTTTGTGTTTTGATTGCATGTAAACTAGGGTTATGATTTTTTTGTTGATTTTGGTTAAATTTTATTGAATGTCATAAAGTATGTTGTTATATTTAGGTTATTTGTTGGTAAAAAAAACTTATTGTGATTGTATGTAAAGTAAGGGTATGTTTTTTGGTTGAATTTTGTTAATATTTGTTGAAACTTATAAAGTATGTCGTTATATTTTGTTGATTAATTGTGAAAACATTTTTGTTTTGATTGCATGTAAACTAGGGTTATGATTTTTTTGTTGATTTTTGTTAATTTTTATTGAATGTCATAAAGTATGTTGTTATATTTAGGTTATTTGTTGGTAAATAAAAAACTTATTGTGATTGTATGTAAAGCAAGGGTATGTTTTTTGGTTGAATTTTGTTAATATTTGTTGAAAGTTATAAAGTATGTCTTTATATTTTGTTGATTAATTGTGAAAACATTTTTGTTTTGATTGCATGTAAACTAGGGTTATGATATTTTTGTTGATTTTTGTTAAATTTTATTGAATGTCATAAAGTATGTTGTTATATTTAGGTTATTTGTTGGTAAAAAAAACTTATTGTGATTGTATGTAAAGTAAGGGCATGTTTTTTGGTTGAATTTTGTTAATATTTGTTGAAAGTTATAAAGTATGTTGCTACATTTTGTTGATTAATTGTGAAAAAGTTTGTGTTTTGATTGCATGTAAACTAGGGTTATGATTTTTTTGTTGATTTTTGTTAAATTTTATTGAATGTCATAAAGTATGTTGTTATATTTAGGTTATTTGTTGGTAAAAAAAACTTATTGTGATTGTATGTAAAGTAAGGGTATGTTTTTTGGTTAAATTTTGTTAATATTTGTTGAAAGTTATAAAGTATGTTGCTATATTTTGTTGATTAATTGTGAAAAAGTTTGTGTTTTGATTGCATGTAAACTAGGGTTATGATTTTTTGGTTGATTTTTGTTAAATTTTATTGAATGTCATAAAGTATGTTGTTATATTTAGGTTATTTGTTGGTAAAAAAAACTTATTGTGATTGTATGTAAAGTAAGGGTATGTTTTTTGGTTGAATTTTGTTAATATTTGTTGAAAGTTATAAAGTATGTTGCTATATTTTGTTGATTAATTGTGAAAAAGTTTGTGTTTTGATTGAATTTAAACTAGGGTTATGATTTTTTTGTTGATTTTTGTTAAATTTTATTGAATGTCATAAAGTATGTTGTTATATTTAGGTTAATTGTTGGTAAAAAAAACTTATTGTGATTGTATGTAAAGTAAGGGTATGTTTTTTGGTTGAATTTTGTTAATATTTGTTGAAAATTATAAAGTATGTTGCTATATTTTGTTGATTAATTGTGAAAAAGTTTGTGTTTTGATTGCATGTAAACTAGGGTTATGATTTTTTTGTTGATTTTTGTTAAATTTTATTGAATGTCATAAAGTATGTTGTTATATTTAGGTTATTTGTTGGTAAAAAAAACTTATTGTGATTGTATGTAAAGTAAGGGCATGTTTTTTGGTTGAATTTTGTTAATATTTGTTGAAAGTTATAAAGTATGTTGCTACATTTTGTTGATTAATTGTGAAAAAGTTTGTGTTTTGATTGCATGTAAACTAGGGTTATGATTTTTTTGTTGATTTTTGTTAAATTTTATTGAATGTCATAAAGTATGTTGTTATATTTAGGTTATTTGTTGGTAAAAAAAACTTATTGGGATTGTATGTAAAGTAAGGGTATGTTTTTTGGTTGAATTTTGTTAATATTTGTTGAAAGTTATAAAGTATGTTGCTATATTTTGTTGATTAATTTTGAAAAAGTTTGTGTTTTGATTGCATGTAAACTAGGGTTATGATTTTTTTGTTGATTTTGGTTAAATTTTATTGAATGTCATAAAGTATGTTGTTATATTTAGGTTATTTGTTGGTAAAAAAAACTTATTGTGATTGTATGTAAAGCAAGGGTATGTTTTTTGGTTGAATTTAGTTAATATTTATTGAAAGTTATAAAGTATGTCGTTATATTTTGTTGATTAATTGTGAAAACATTTTTGTTTTGATTGCATGTAAACTAGGGTTATGATACTTTTGTTGATTTTTGTTAATTTTTATTGAATGTCATAAAGTATGTTGTTATATTTAGGTTATTTGTTGGTAAAAAAAACTTATTGTGATTGTATGTAAAGTAAGGGTATGTTTTTTGGTTGAATTTTGTTAATATTTGTTGAAAGTTATAAAGTATGTTGCTATATTTTGTTGATTAATTGTGAAAAAGTTTGTGTTTTGATTGCATGTAAACTAGGGTTATGATTTTTTTGTTGATTTTGGTTAAATTTTATTGAATGTCATAAAGTATGTTGTTATATTTAGGTTATTTGTTGGTAAAAAAAACTTATTGTGATTGTATGTAAAGTAAGGGTATGTTTTTTGGTTGAATTTTGTTAATATTTGTTGAAACTTATAAAGTATGTCGTTATATTTTGTTGATTAATTGTGAAAACATTTTTGTTTTGATTGCATGTAAACTAGGGTTATGATTTTTTTGTTGATTTTTGTTAATTTTTATTGAATGTCATAAAGTATGTTGTTATATTTAGGTTATTTGTTGGTAAATAAAAAACTTATTGTGATTGTATGTAAAGCAAGGGTATGTTTTTTGGTTGAATTTTGTTAATATTTGTTGAAAGTTATAAAGTATGTCGTTATATTTTGTTGATTAATTGTGAAAACATTTTTGTTTTGATTGCATGTAAACTAGGGTTATGATATTTTTGTTGATTTTTGTTAAATTTTATTGAATGTCATAAAGTATGTTGTTATATTTAGGTTATTTGTTGGTAAAAAAACTTATTGTGATTGTATGTAAAGTAAGGGCATGTTTTTTGGTTGAATTTTGTTAATATTTGTTGAAAGTTATAAAGTATGTTGCTACATTTTGTTGATTAATTGTGAAAAAGTTTGTGTTTTGATTGCATGTAAACTAGGGTTATGATTTTTTTGTTGATTTTTGTTAAATTTTATTGAATGTCATAAAGTATGTTGTTATATTTAGGTTATTTGTTGGTAAAAAAAACTTATTGTGATTGTATGTAAAGTAAGGGTATGTTTTTTGGTTGAATTTTGTTAATATTTGTTGAAAGTTATAAAGTATGTTGCTATATTTTGTTGATTAATTGTGAAAAAGTTTGTGTTTTAATTGCATGTAAACTAGGGTTATGATTTTTTTGTTGATTTTTGTTAAATTTTATTGAATGTCATAAAGTATGTTGTTATATTTAGGTTGTTTGTTGGTAAAAAAACTTATTGTGATTGTATGTAAAGTAAGGGTATGTTTTTTGGTTGAATTTTGTTAATATTTGTTGAAAGTTATAAAGTATGTTGCTATATTTTGTTGATTAATTGTGAAAAAGTTTGTGTTTTGATTGCATGTAAACTAGGGTTATGATTTTTTTGTTGATTTTGGTTAAATTTTATTGAATGTCATAAAGTATGTTGTTATATTTAGGTTATTTGTTGGTAAAAAAAACTTATTGTGATTGTATGTAAAGTAAGGGTATGATTTTTGGTTGAATTTTGTTAATATTTGTTGAAACTTATAAAGTATGTCGTTATATTTTGTTGATTAATTGTGAAAACATTTTTGTTTTGATTGCATGTAAACTAGGGTTATGATTTTTTTGTTGATTTTTGTTAATTTTTATTGAATGTCATAAAGTATGTTGTTATATTTAGGTTATTTGTTGGTAAAAAAAAAACTTATTGTGATTGTATGTAAAGTAAGGGTATGTTTTTTGGTTGAATTTTGTTAATATTTGTTGAAAGTTATAAAGTATGTTGCTAGATTTTGTTGATTAATTGTGAAAAAGTTTGTGTTTTGATTGCATGTAAACTAGGGTTATGGTTTTTTTGTTGATTTTTGTTAAATTTTATTGAATGTCATAAAGTATGTTGTTATATTTAGGTTATTTGTTGGTAAAAAAAAACTTATTGTGACTGTATGTAAAGCAAGGGTATGTTTTTTGGTTGAATTTTGTTAATATTTGTTGAAAGTTATAAAGTATGTCGTTATATTTTGTTGATTAATTGTGAAAACATTTTTGTTTTGATTGCATGTAAACTAGGGTTATGATTTTTTTGTTAATTTTTGTTAATTTTTATTGTATGTCATAAAGTATGTTGTTATATTTAGGTTATTTGTTGGTAAAAAAAACTTATTGTGATTGTATGTAAAGTAAGGGTACGTTTTTTGGTTGAATTTTGTTAATATTTGTTGAAAGTTATAAAGTATGTTGCTATATTTTGTTGATTAATTGTGAAAAAGTTTGTGTTTTGATTGCATGTAAACTAGGGTTATGATTTATTTGTTGATTTTTGTTAAATTTTATTGAATGTCATAAAGTATGTTGTTATATTTAGGTTATTTGTTGGTAAAAAAAACTTATTGTGATTGTATGTAAAGCAAGGGTATGTTTTTTGGTTGAATTTTGTTAATATTTGTTGAAAGTTATAAAGTATGTCGTTATATTTTGTTGATTAATTGTGAAAACATTTTTGTTTTGATTGCATGTAAACTAGGGTTATGATATTTTTGTTGATTTTTGTTAATTTTTATTGAATGTCATAAAGTATGTTGTTATATTTAGGTTATTTGTTGGTAAAAAAAAACTTATTGTGATTGTATGTAAAGTAAGGGTATGTTTTTTGGTTGAATTTTGTTAATATTTGTTGAAAGTTATAAAGTATGTTGCTATATTTTGTTGATTAATTGTGAAAAAGTTTGTGTTTTGATTGCATGTAAACTAAGGTTATGATTTTTTTTGTTGATTTTTGTTAATTTTTATTGAATGTCATAAAGTATGTTGTTATATTTAGGTTATTTGTTGGTAAAAAAAACTTATTGTGATTGTATGTAAAGTAAGGGTATGTTTTTTGGTTGAATTTTGTTAACATTTGTTGAAAGTTATAAAGTATGTTGCTATATTTTGTTGATTAATTGTGAAAAAGTTTGTGTTTTGATTGCATGTAAACTAGGGTTATGATTTTTTTGTTGATTTTTGTTAAATTTTATTGAATGTCATAATGTATGTTGTTATATTTAGGTTATTTGTTGGTAAAAAAAACATATTGTGATTGTAAGTAAAGTAAGGGCATGTTTTTTGGTTGAATTTTGTTAATATTTGTTGAAAGTTATAAAGTATGTTGCTATATTTTGTTGATTAATTGTGAAAAAGTTTGTGTTTTGATTGCATGTAAACTAGGGTTATGATTTTTTTGTTGATTTTTGTTAAATTTTATTGAATGTCATAAAGTATGTTGTCATATTTAGGTTATTTGTTGGTAAAAAAAACTTATTGTGATTGTATGTAAAGTAAGGGCATGTTTTTTGGTTGAATTTTGTTAATATTTGTTGAAAGTTATAAAGTATGTTGCTACATTTTGTTGATTAATTGTGAAAAAGTTTGTGTTTTGATTGCATGTAAACTAGGGTTATGATTTTTTTGTTGATTTTTGTTAAATTTTATTGAATGTCATAAAGTATGTTGTTATATTTAGGTTATTTGTTGGTAAAAAAAACTTATTGTGATTGTATGTAAAGTAAGGGTATGTTTTTTGGTTGAAGTTTGTTAATATTTGTTGAAAGTTATAAAGTATGTTGCTATATTTTGTTGATTAATTGTGAAAAAGTTTGTGTTTTGATTGCATGTAAACTAGGGTTATGATTTATTTGTTGATTTTTGTTAAATTTTATTGAATGTCATAAAGTATGTTGTTATATTTAGGTTATTTGTTGGTAAAAAAAACTTATTGTGATTGTATGTAAAGCAAGGGTATGTTTTTTGGTTGAATTTTGTTAATATTTGTTGAAAGTTATAAAGTATGTCGTTATATTTTGTTGATTAATTGTGAAAACATTTTTGTTTTGATTGCATGTAAACTAGGGTTATGATATTTTTGTTGATTTTTGTTAATTTTTATTGAATGTCATAAAGTATGTTGTTATATTTAGGTTATTTGTTGGTAAAAAAAAACTTATTGTGATTGTATGTAAAGCAAGGGTATGTTTTTTGGTTGAATTTTGTTAATATTTGTTGAAAGTTATAAAGTATGTCGTTATATTTTGTTGATTAATTGTGAAAACATTTTTGTTTTGATTGCATGTAAACTAGGGTTATGATATTTTTGTTGATTTTTGTTAATTTTTATTGAATGTCATAAAGTATGTTGTTATATTTAGGTTATTTGTTGGTAAAAAAAAAACTTATTGTGATTGTATGTAAAGTAAGGGTATGTTTTTTGGTTGAATTTTGTTAATATTTGTTGAAAGTTATAAAGTATGTTGCTAGATTTTGTTGATTAATTGTGAAAAAGTTTGTGTTTTGATTGCATGTAAACTAGGGTTATGATTTTTTTGTTGATTTTTGTTAAATTTTATTGAATGTCATAAAGTATGTTGTTATATTTAGGTTATTTGTTGGTAAAAAAAACTTATTGTGATTGTATGTAAAGTAAGGGCATGTTTTTTGGTTGAATTTTGTTAATATTTGTTGAAAGTTATAAAGTATGTTGCTACATTTTGTTGATTAATTGTGAAAAAGTTTGTGTTTTGATTGCATGTAAACTAGGGTTATGATTTTTTTTGTTGATTTTTGTTAAATTTTATTGAATGTCATAAAGTATGTTGTTATATTTAGGTTATTTGTTGGTAAAAAAAACTTATTGTGATTGTATGTAAAGTAAGGGTATGTTTTTTGGTTGAATTTTGTTAATATTTGTTGAAAGTTATAAAGTATGTTGCTATATTTTGTTGATTAATTGTGAAAAAGTTTGTGTTTTGATTGCATGTAAACTAGGGTTATGATTTATTTGTTGATTTTTGTTAAATTTTATTGAATGTCATAAAGTATGTTGTTATATTTAGGTTATTTGTTGTTAAAAAAACTTATTGTGATTGTATGTAAAGCAAGGGTATGTTTTTTGGTTGAATTTTGTTAATATTTGTTGAAAGTTATAAAGTATGTCGTTATATTTTGTTGATTAATTGTGAAAACATTTTTGTTTTGATTGCATGTAAACTAGGGTTATGATATTTTTGTTGATTTTTGTTAATTTTTATTGAATGTCATAAAGTATGTTGTTATATTTAGGTTATTTGTTGGTAAAAAAAAACTTATTGTGATTGTATGTAAAGTAAGGGTATGTTTTTTGGTTGAATTTTGTTAATATTTGTTGAAAGTTATAAAGTATGTTGCTATATTTTGTTGATTAATTGTGAAAAAGTTTGTGTTTTGATTGCATGTAAACTAAGGTTATGATTTTTTTTGTTGATTTTTGTTAATTTTTATTGAATGTCATAAAGTATGTTGTTATATTTAGGTTATTTGTTGGTAAAAAAAAACTTATTGTGATTGTATGTAAAGTAAGGGTATGTTTTTTGGTTGAATTTTGTTAACATTTGTTGAAAGTTATAAAGTATGTTGCTATATTTTGTTGATTAATTGTGAAAAAGTTTGTGTTTTGATTGCATGTAAACTAGGGTTATGATTTTTTTGTTGATTTTTGTTAAATTTTATTGAATGTCATAAAGTATGTTGTTATATTTAGGTTATTTGTTGGTAAAAAAAACTTATTGTGATTGTAAGTAAAGTAAGGGCATGTTTTTTGGTTGAATTTTGTTAATATTTGTTGAAAGTTATAAAGTATGTTGCTACATTTTGTTGATTAATTGTGAAAAAGTTTGTGTTTTGATTGCATGTAAACTAGGGTTATGATTTTTTTGTTGATTTTTTTTAAATTTTATTGAATGTCATAAAGTATGTTGTTATATTTAGGTTATTTGTTGGTAAAAAAAACTTATTGTGATTGTATGTAAAGTAAGGGTATATTTTTTGGTTGAATTTTGTTAATATTTGTTGAAACTTATAAAGTATGTCGTTATATTTTGTTGATTAATTGTAAAAACATTTTTGTTTTGATTGCATGTAAACTAGGGTTATGATTTTTTTGTTGATTTTTGTTAAATTTTATTGAATGTCATAAAGTATGTTGTTATATTTAGGTTATTTGTTGGTAAAAAAAACTTATTGTGATTGTATGTAAAGTAAGGGCATGTTTTTTGGTTGAATTTTGTTAATATTTGTTGAAAGTTATAAAGTATGTTGCTACATTTTGTTGATTAATTGTGAAAAAGTTTGTGTTTTGATTGCATGTAAACTAGGGTTATGATTTTTTTGTTGATTTTTGTTAAATTTTATTGAATGTCATAAAGTATGTTGTTATATTTAGGTTATTTGTTGGTAAAAAAAACTTATTGTGAATGTATGTAAAGTAAGGGTATGTTTTTTGGTTGAATTTTGTTAATATTTGTTGAAACTTATAAAGTATGTCGTTATATTTTGTTGATTAATTGTGAAAACATTTTTGTTTTGATTGCATGTAAACTAGGGTTATGATTTTTTTGTTGATTTTTGTTAATTTTTATTGTATGTCATAAAGTATGTTGTTATATTTAGGTTATTTGTTGGTAAAAAAAACTTATTGTGATTGTATGTAAAGTAACGGTACGTTTTTTGGTTGAATTTTGTTAATATTTGTTGAAAGTTATAAACTATGTTGCTATATTTTGTTGATTAATTGTGAAAAACTTTGTGTTTTGATTGCATGTAAACTAGGGTTATGATTTTTTTGTTGATTTTTGTTAAATTTTATTGAATGTCATAAAGTATGTTGTTATATTTAGGTTATTTGTTGGTAAAAAAAACTTATTGTGATTGTATGTAAAGTAAGGGCATGTTTTTTGGTTGAATTTTGTTAATATTTGTTGAAAGTTATAAAGTATGTTGCTACATTTTGTTGATTAATTGTGAAAAAGTTTGTGTTTTGATTGCATGTAAACTAAGGTAATGATTTTTTTGTTGATTTTTGTTAAATTTTATTGAATGTCATAAAGTATGTTGTTATATTTAGGTTATTTGTTGGTAAAAAAAACTTATTGTGATTGTATGTAAAGTAAGGGTATGTTTTTTGGTTGAATTTTGTTAATATTTGTTGAAAGTTATAAAGTATGTTGCTATATTTTGTTGATTAATTGTGAAAAAGTTTGTGTTTTGATTGCATGTAAACTAGGGTTATGATTTATTTGTTGATTTTTGTTAAATTTTATTGAATGTCATAAAGTATGTTGTTATATTTAGGTTATTTGTTGGTAAAAAAAAACTTATTGTGATTGTATGTAAAGTAAGGGTATGTTTTTTGGTTGAATTTTGTTAATATTTGTTGAAAGTTATAAAGTATGTTGCTATATTTTGTTGATTAATTGTGAAAAAGTTTGTGTTTTGATTGCATGTAAACTAAGGTTATGATTTTTTTTGTTGATTTTTGTTAATTTTTATTGAATGTCATAAAGTATGTTGTTATATTTAGGTTATTTGTTGGTAAAAAAAAACTTATTGTGATTGTATGTAAAGTAAGGGTATGTTTTTTGGTTGAATTTTGTTAACATTTGTTGAAAGTTATAAAGTATGTTGCTATATTTTGTTGATTAATTGTGAAAAAGTTTGTGTTTTGATTGCATGTAAACTAGGGTTATGATTTTTTTGTTGATTTTTGTTAAATTTTATTGAATGTCATAAAGTATGTTGTTATATTTAGGTTATTTGTTGGTAAAAAAAACTTATTGTGATTGTAAGTAAAGTAAGGGCATGTTTTTTGGTTGAATTTTGTTAATATTTGTTGAAAGTTATAAATTATGTTGCTACATTTTGTTTATTAATTGTGAAAAAGTTTGTGTTTTGATTGCATGTAAACTAGGGTTATGATTTTTTTGTTGATTTTTGTTAAATTTTATTGAATGTCATAAAGTATGTTGTTATATTTAGGTTATTTGTTGGTAAAAAAAACTTATTGTGATTGTATGTAAAGTAAGGGTATGTTTTTTGGTTGAATTTTGTTAATATTTGTTGAAACTTATAAAGTATGTCGTTATATTTTGTTGATTAATTGTGAAAACATTTTTGTTTTGATTGCATGTAAACTAGGGTTATGATTTTTTTGTTAATTTTTGTTAATTTTAATTGTATGTCATAAAGTATGTTGTTATATTTAGGTTATTTGTTGGTAAAAAAAACTTATTGTGATTGTATGTAAGGTAAGGGTATGTTTTTTGGTTGAATTTTGTTAATATTTGTTGAAAGTTATAAAGTATGTTGCTATATTTTGTTGATTAATTGTGAAAAAGTTTGTGTTTTGATTGCATGTAAACTAGGGTTATGATTTATTTGTTGATTTTTGTTAAATTTTATTGAATGTCATAAAGTATGTTGTTATATTTAGGTTATTTGTTGGTAAAAAAAACTTATTGTGATTGTATGTAAAGCAAGGGTATGTTTTTTGGTTGAATTTTGTTAATATTTGTTGAAAGTTATAAAGTATGTCGTTATATTTTGTTGATTAATTGTGAAAACATTTTTGTTTTGATTGCATGTAAACTAGGGTTATGATTTTTTTTGTTGATTTTTGTTAATTTTTATTGAATGTCATAAAGTATGTTGTTATATTTAGGTTATTTGTTGGTAAAAAAAAACTTATTGTGATTGTATGTAAAGTAAGGGTATGTTTTTTGGTTGAATTTTGTTAATATTTGTTGAAAGTTATAAAGTATGTTGCTATATTTTGTTGATTAATTGTGAAAAAGTTTGTGTTTTGATTGCATGTAAACTAAGGTTATGATTTTTTTTGTTGATTTTTGTTAATTTTTATTGAATGTCATAAAGTATGTTGTTATATTTAGGTTATTTGTTGGTAAAAAAAAACTTATTGTGATTGTATGTAAAGTAAGGGTATGTTTTTTGGTTGAATTTTGTTAACATTTGTTGAAAGTTATAAAGTATGTTGCTATATTTTGTTGATTAATTGTGAAAAAGTTTGTGTTTTGATTGCATGTAAACTAGGGTTATGATTTTTTTGTTGATTTTTGTTAAATTTTATTGAATGTCATAAAGTATGTTGTTATATTTAGGTTATTTGTTGGTAAAAAAAACTTATTGTGATTGTAAGTAAAGTAAGGGCTTGTTTTTTGGTTGAATTTTGTTAATATTTGTTGAAAGTTATAAAGTATGTTGCTATATTTTGTTGATTAATTGTGAAAAAGTTTGTGTTTTGATTGCATGTAAACTAGGGTTCTGATTTTTTTGTTGATTTTTGTTAAATTTTATTGAATGTCATAAAGTATGTTGTTATATTTAGGTTATTTGTTGGTAAAAAAAACTTATTGTGATTGTATGTAAAGTAAGGGCATGTTTTTTGGTTGAATTTTGTTTATATTTGTTGAAAGTTATAAAGTATGTTGCTACATTTTGTTGATTAATTGTGAAAAAGTTTGTGTTTTGATTGCATGTAAACTAGGGTTATGATTTTTTTGTTGATTTTTGTTAAATTTTATTGAATGTCATAAAGTATGTTGTTATATTTAGGTTATTTGTTGGTAAAAAAAACTTATTGTGATTGTATGTAAAGTAAGGGTATGTTTTTTGGTTGAAGTTTGTTAATATTTGTTGAAAGTTATAAAGTATATTGCTATATTTTGTTGATTAATTGTGAAAAAGTTTGTGTTTTGAATGCATGTAAACTAGGGTTATGATTTATTTGTTGATTTTTGTTAAATTTTATTGAATGTCATAAAGTATGTTGTTATATTTAGGTTATTTGTTGGTAAAAAAAACTTATTGTGATTGTATGTAAAGCAAGGGTATGTTTTTTGGTTGAATTTTGTTTATATTTGTTGAAAGTTATAAAGTATGTTGCTATATTTTGTTGATTAATTGTGAAAAAGTTTGTGTTTTGATTGCATGTAAACTAGGGTTATGATTTTTTTGTTGATTTTTGTTAAATTTTATTGAATGTCATAAAGTATGTTGTTATATTTAGGTTATTTGTTGGTAAAAAAAACTTATTGTGATTGTATGTAAAGTAAGGGCATGTTTTTTGGTTGAATTTTGTTAATATTTGTTGAAAGTTATAAAGTATGTTGCTACATTTTGTTGATTAATTGTGAAAAAGTTTGTGTTTTGATTGCATGTAAACTAGGGTTATGATTTTTTTGTTGATTTTTGTTAAATTTTATTGAATGTCATAAAGTATGTTGTTATATTTAGGTTATTTGTTGGTAAAAAAAATTATTGCGATTGTATGTAAAGCAAGGGTATGTTTTTTGGTTGAATTTTGTTAATATTTGTTGAAAGTTATAAAGTATGTCGTTATATTTTGTTGATTAATTGTGAAAACATTTTTGTTTTGATTGCATGTAAACTAGGGTTATGATATTTTTGTTGATTTTTGTTAAATTTTATTGAATGTCATAAAGTATGTTGTTATATTTAGGTTATTTGTTGGTAAAAAAAACTTATTGTGATTGTATGTAAAGTAAGGGTATGTTTTTTGGTTGAATTTTGTTAATATTTGTTGAAAGTTATAAAGTATGTTGCTATATTTTGTTGATTAATTGTGAAAAAGTTTGTGTTTTGATTGCATGTAAACTAGGGTTATGATTTTTTTGTTGATTTTTGTTAAATTTTATTGAATGTCATAAAGTATGTTGTTATATTTAGGTTATTTGTTGGTAAAAAAAACTTATTGTGATTGTATGTAAAGTAAGGGTATGTTTTTTGGTTGAATTTTGTTAATATTTGTTGAAACTTATAAAGTATGTCGTTATATTTTGTTGATTAATTGTGAAAACATTTTTGTTTTGATTGCATGTAAACTAGGGTTATGATTTTTTTGTTGATTTTTGTTAATTTTTATTGTATGTCATAAAGTATGTTGTTATATTTAGGTTATTTGTTGGTAAAAAAAACTTATTGTGATTGTATGTAAAGTAAGGGTATGTTTTTTGGTTGAATTTTGTTAATATTTGTTGAAAGTTATAAACTATGTTGCTATATTTTGTTGATTAATTGTGAAAAAGTTTGTGTTTTGATTGCATGTAAACTAGGGTTATGATTTTTTTGTTGATTTTTGTTAAATTTTATTGAATGTCATAAAGTATGTTGTTATATTTAGGTTATTTGTTGGTAAAAAAAACTTATTGTGCTTGTATGTAAAGTAAGGGCATGTTTTTTGGTTGAATTTTGTTAATATTTGTAGAAAGTTATAAAGTATGTTGCTACATTTTGTTGATTAATTGTGAAAAAGTTTGTGTTTTGATTGCATGTAAACTAGGGTTATGATTTTTTTGTTGATTTTTGTTAAATTTTATTGAATGTCATAAAGTATGTTGTTATATTTAGGTTATTTGTTGGTAAAAAAAACTTATTGTGATTGTATGTAAAGTAAGGGTATGTTTTTTGGTTGAATTTTGTTAATATTTGTTGAAAGTTATAAAGTATGTTGCTATATTTTGTTGATTAATTGTGAAAAAGTTTGTGTTTTGATTGCATGTAAACTAGGGTTATGATTTATTTGTTGATTTTTGTTAAATTTTATTGAATGTCATAAAGTATGTTGTTATATTTAGGTTATTTGTTGGTAAAAAAAACTTATTGTGATTGTATGTAAAGCAAGGGTATGTTTTTTGGTTGAATTTTGTTAATATTTGTTGAAAGTTATAAAGTATGTCGTTATATTTTGTTGATTAATTGTGAAAACATTTTTGTTTTGATTGCATGTAAACTAGGGTTATGATATTTTTGTTGATTTTTGTTAATTTTTATTGAATGTCATAAAGTATGTTGTTATATTTAGGTTATTTGTTGGTAAAAAAAAACTTATTGTGATTGTATGTAAAGTAAGGGTATGTTTTTTGGTTGAATTTTGTTAATATTTGTTGAAAGTTATAAAGTATGTTGCTATATTTTGTTGATTAATTGTGAAAAAGTTTGTGTTTTGATTGCATGTAACCTAAGGTTATGATTTTTTTTGTTGATTTTTGTTAATTTTTATTGAATGTCATAAAGTATGTTGTTATATTTAGGTTATTTGTTGGTAAAAAAAAACTTATTGTGATTGTATGTAAAGCAAGGGTATGTTTTTTGGTTGAATTTTGTTAATATTTGTTGAAAGTTATAAAGTATGTCGTTATATTTTGTTGATTAATTGTGAAAACATTTTTGTTTTGATTGCATGTAAACTAGGTTTATGATATTTTTGTTGATTTTTGTTAAATTTTATTGAATGTCATAAAGTATGTTGTTATATTTAGGTTATTTGTTGGTAAAAAAAACTTATTGTGATTGTATGTAAAGTAAGGGTATGTTTTTTGGTTGAATTTTGTTAATATTTGTTGAAAGTTATAAAGTATGTTGCTATATTTTGTTGATTAATTGTGAAAAAGTTTGTGTTTTGATTGCATGTAAACTAGGGTTATGATTTTTTTGTTGATTTTTGTTAAATTTTATTGAATGTCATAAAGTATGTTGTTATATTTAGGTTATTTGTTGGTAAAAAAAACTTATTGTGATTGTATGTAAAGTAAGGGTATGTTTTTTGGTTGAATTTTATTAATATTTGTTGAAACTTATAAAGTATGTCGTTAAATTTTGTTGATTAATTGTGAAAACATTTTTGTTTTGATTGCATGTAAACTAGGGTTATGATTTTTTTGTTGATTTTTGTTAATTTTTATTGTATGTCATAAAGTATGTTGTTATATTTAGGTTATTTGTTGGTAAAAAAAACTTATTGTGATTGTATGTAAAGTAAGGGTATGTTTTTTGGTTGAATTTTGTTAATATTTGTTGAAAGTTATAAACTATGTTGCTATATTTTGTTGATTAATTGTGAAAAAGTTTGTGTTTTGATTGCATGTAAACTAGGGTTATGATTTTTTTGTTGATTTTTGTTAAATTTTATTGAATGTTATAAAGTATGTTGTTATATTTAGGTTATTTGTTGGTAAAAAAAACTTATTGTGATTGTATGTAAAGTAAGGGCATGTTTTTTGGTTGAATTTTGTTAATATTTGTAGAAAGTTATAAAGTATGTTGCTACATTTTGTTGATTAATTGTGAAAAAGTTTGTGTTTTGATTGCATGTAAACTAGGGTTATGATTTTTTTGTTGATTTTTGTTAAATTTTATTGAATGTCATAAAGTATGTTGTTATATTTAGGTTATTTGTTGGTAAAAAAAACTTATTGTGATTGTATGTAAAGTAAGGGTATGTTTTTTGGTTGAATTTTGTTAATATTTGTTGAAAGTTATAAAGTATGTTGCTATATTTTGTTGATTAATTGTGAAAAAGTTTGTGTTTTGATTGCATGTAAACTCGGGTTATGATTTATTTGTTGATTTTTGTTAAATTTTATTGAATGTCATAAAGTATGTTGTTATATTTAGGTTATTTGTTGGTAAAAAAAACTTATTGTGATTGTATGTAAAGCAAGGGTATGTTTTTTGGTTGAATTTTGTTAATATTTGTTGAAAGTTATAAAGTATGTCGTTATATTTTGTTGATTAATTGTGAAAACATTTTTGTTTTGATTGCATGTAAACTAGGGTTATGATATTTTTGTTGATTTTTGTTAATTTTTATTGAATGTCATAAAGTATGTTGTTATATTTAGGTTATTTATTGGTAAAAAAAAACTTATTGTGATTGTATGTAAAGTAAGGGTATGTTTTTTGGTTGAATTTTGTTAATATTTGTTGAAAGTTATAAAGTATGTTGCTATATTTTGTTGATTAATTGTGAAAAAGTTTGTGTTTTGATTGCATGTAAACTAGGGTTATGATTTTTTTGTTGATTTTGGTTAAATTTTATTGAATGTCATAAAGTATGTTGTTATATTTAGGTTATTTGTTGGTAAAAAAAACTTATTGTGATTGTATGTAAAGTAAGGGTATGTTTTTTGGTTGAATTTTGTTAATATTTGTTGAAACTTATAAAGTATGTCGTTATATTTTGTTGATTAATTGTGAAAACATTTTTGTTTTGATTGCATGTAAACTAGGGTTATGATTTTTTTGTTGATTTTTGTTAATTTTTATTGAATGTCATAAAGTATGTTGTTATATTTAGGTTATTTGTTGGTAAAAAAAAACTTATTGTGATTGTATGTAAAGTAAGGGTATGTTTTTTGGTTGAATTTTGTTAATATTTGTTGAAAGTTATAAAGTATGTTGCTATATTTTGTTGATTAATTGTGAAAAAGTTTGTGTTTTGATTGCATGTAAACTAGGGTTATGATTTTTTTGTTGATTTTGGTTAAATTTTATTGAATGTCATAAAGTATGTTGTTATATTTAGGTTATTTGTTGGTAAAAAAACTTATTGTGATTGTATGTAAAGTAAAGGTATGTTTTTTGGTTGAATTTTGTTAATATTTGTTGAAACTTATAAAGTATGTCGTTATATTTTGTTGATTAATTGTGAAAACATTTTTGTTTTGATTGCATGTAAACTAGGGTTATGATTTTTTTGTTGATTTTTGTTAATTTTTATTGAATGTCATAAAGTATGTTGTTATATTTAGGTTATTTGTTGGTAAAAAAAAACTTATTGTGATTGTATGTAAAGTAAGGGTATGTTTTTTGGTTGAATTTTGTTAATATTTGTTGAAAGTTATAAAGTATGTTGCTATATTTTGTTGATTAATTGTGAAAAAGTTTGTGTTTTGATTGCATGTAAACTAGGGTTATGATTTTTTTGTTGATTTTTATTAAATTTTATTGAATGTCATAAAGTATGTTGTTATATTTAGGTTATTTGTTGGTAAAAAAAACTTATTGTGATTGTATGCAAAGTAAGGGCATGTTTTTTGGTTGAATTTTGTTAATATTTGTTGAAAGTTATAAAGTATGTTGCTACATTTTGTTGATTAATTGTGAAAAAGTTTGTGTTTTGATTGCATGTAAACTAGGGTTATGATTTTTTTGTTGATTTTTGTTAAATTTTATTGAATGTCATAAAGTATGTTGTTATATTTAGGTTATTTGTTGGTAAAAAAAACTTATTGGGATTGTATGTAAAGTAAGGGTATGTTTTTTGGTTGAATTTTGTTAATATTTGTTGAAAGTTATAAAGTATGTTGCTATATTTTGTTGATTAATTGTGAAAAAGTTTGTGTTTTGATTGCATGTAAACTAGGGTTATGATTTTTTTGTTGATTTTGGTTAAATTTTATTGAATGTCATAAAGTATGTTGTTATATTTAGGTTATTTGTTGGTAAAAAAAACTTATTGTGATTGTATGTAAAGCAAGGGTATGTTTTTTGGTTGAATTTTGTTAATATTTGTTGAAAGTTATAAAGTATGTCGTTATATTTTGTTGATTAATTGTGAAAACATTTTTTTTTTGATTGCATGTAAACTAGGGTTATGATATTTTTGTTGATTTTTGTTAATTTTTATTGAATGTCATAAAGTATGTTGTTATATTTAGGTTATTTGTTGGTAAAAAAAACTTATTGTGATTGTATGTAAAGTAAGGGTATGTTTTTTGGTTGAATTTTGTTAATATTTGTTGAAACTTATAAAGTATGTCGTTATATTTTGTTGATTAATTGTGAAAACATTTTTGTTTTGATTGCATGTAAACTAGGGTTATGATTTTTTTGTTGATTTTTGTTAATTTTTATTGAATGTCATAAAGTATGTTGTTATATTTAGGTTATTTGTTGGTAAAAAAAAACTTATTGTGATTGTATGTAAAGTAAGGGTATGTTTTTTGGTTGAATTTTGTTAATATTTGTTGAAAGTTATAAAGTATGTTGCTATATTTTGTTGATTAATTGTGAAAAAGTTTGTGTTTTGATTGCATGTAAACTAGGGTTATGATTTTTTTGTTGATTTTGGTTAAATTTTATTGAATGTCATAAAGTATGTTGTTATATTTAGGTTATTTGTTGGTAAAAAAACTTATTGTGATTGTATGTAAAGTAAAGGTATGTTTTTTGGTTGAATTTTGTTAATATTTGTTGAAACTTATAAAGTATGTCGTTATATTTTGTTGATTAATTGTGAAAACATTTTTGTTTTGATTGCATGTAAACTAGGGTTATGATTTTTTTGTTGATTTTTGTTAATTTTTATTGAATGTCATAAAGTATGTTGTTATATTTAGGTTATTTGTTGGTAAAAAAAAACTTATTGTGATTGTATGTAAAGTAAGGGTATGTTTTTTGGTTGAATTTTGTTAATATTTGTTGAAAGTTATAAAGTATGTTGCTATATTTTGTTGATTAATTGTGAAAAAGTTTGTGTTTTGATTGCATGTAAACTAGGGTTATGATTTTTTTGTTGATTTTTATTAAATTTTATTGAATGTCATAAAGTATGTTGTTATATTTAGGTTATTTGTTGGTAAAAAAAACTTATTGTGATTGTATGCAAAGTAAGGGCATGTTTTTTGGTTGAATTTTGTTAATATTTGTTGAAAGTTATAAAGTATGTTGCTACATTTTGTTGATTAATTGTGAAAAAGTTTGTGTTTTGATTGCATGTAAACTAGGGTTATGATTTTTTTGTTGATTTTTGTTAAATTTTATTGAATGTCATAAAGTATGTTGTTATATTTAGGTTATTTGTTGGTAAAAAAAACTTATTGGGATTGTATGTAAAGTAAGGGTATGTTTTTTGGTTGAATTTTGTTAATATTTGTTGAAAGTTATAAAGTATGTTGCTATATTTTGTTGATTAATTGTGAAAAAGTTTGTGTTTTGATTGCATGTAAACTAGGGTTATGATTTTTTTGTTGATTTTGGTTAAATTTTATTGAATGTCATAAAGTATGTTGTTATATTTAGGTTATTTGTTGGTAAAAAAAACTTATTGTGATTGTATGTAAAGCAAGGGTATGTTTTTTGGTTGAATTTTGTTAATATTTGTTGAAAGTTATAAAGTATGTCGTTATATTTTGTTGATTAATTGTGAAAACATTTTTTTTTTGATTGCATGTAAACTAGGGTTATGATATTTTTGTTGATTTTTGTTAATTTTTATTGAATGTCATAAAGTATGTTGTTATATTTAGGTTATTTGTTGGTAAAAAAAACTTATTGTGATTGTATGTAAAGTAAGGGTATGTTTTTTGGTTGAATTTTGTTAATATTTGTTGAAAGTTATAAAGTATGTTGCTATATTTTGTTGATTAATTGTGAAAAAGTTTGTGTTTTGATTGCATGTAAACTAGGGTTATGATTTTTTTGTTGATTTTGGTTAAATTTTATTGAATGTCATAAAGTATGTTGTTATATTTAGGTTATTTGTTGGTAAAAAAAACTTATTGTGATTGTATGTAAAGTAAGGGTATGTTTTTTAGTTGAATTTTGTTAATATTTGTTGAAACTTATAAAGTATGTCGTTATATTTTGTTGATTAATTGTGAAAACATTTTTGTTTTGATTGCATGTAAACTAGGGTTATGATTTTTTTGTTGATTTTTGTTAATTTTTATTGAATATCATAAAGTATGTTGTTATATTTAGGTTATTTGTTGGAAAAAAAAAACTTATTGTGATTGTATGTAAAGTAAGGGTATGTTTTTTGGTTGAATTTTGTTAATATTTGTTGAAAGTTATAAAGTATGTTGCTATATTTTGTTGATTAATTGTGAAAAAGTTTGTGTTTTGATTGCATGTAAACTAGGGTTATGATTTTTTTGTTGATTTTTGTTAAATTTTATTGAATGTCATAAAGTATGTTGTTATATTTAGGTTATTTGTTGGTAAAAAAAACTTATTGTGATTGTATGTAAAGTAAGGGCATGTTTTTTGGTTGAATTTTGTTAATATTTGTTGAAAGTTATAAAGTATGTTGCTACATTTTGTTGATTAATTGTGAAAAAGTTTGTGTTTTGATTGAATGTAAACTAGGGTTATGATTTTTTTGTTGATTTTTGTTAAATTTTATTAAATGTCATAAGGTATGTTGTTATATTTAGGTTATTTGTTGGTAAAAAAAATTATTGCGATTGTATGTAAAGCAAGGGTATGTTTTTTGGTTGAATTTTGTTAATATTTGTTGAAAGTTATAAAGTATGTCGTTATATTTTGTTGATTAATTGTGAAAACATTTTTGTTTTGATTGCATGTAAACTAGGGTTATGATATTTTTGTTGATTTTTGTTAAATTTTATTGAATGTCATAAAGTATGTTGTTATATTTAGGTTATTTGTTGGTAAAAAAAACTTATTGTGATTGTATGTAAAGTAAGGGTATGTTTTTTGGTTGAATTTTGTTAATATTTGTTGAAAGTTATAAAGTATGTTGCTATATTTTGTTGATTAATTGTGAAAAAGTTTGTGTTTTGATTGCATGTAAACTAGGGTTATGATTTTTTTGTTGATTTTGGTTAAATTTTATTGAATGTCATAAAGTATGTTGTTATATTTAGGTTATTTGTTGGTAAAAAAAACTTATTGTGATTGTATGTAAAGTAAGGGTATGTTTTTTGGTTGAATTTTGTTAATATTTGTTGAAACTTATAAAGTATGTCGTTATATTTTGTTGATTAATTGTGAAAACATTTTTGTTTTGATTGCATGTAAACTAGGGTTATGATTTTTTTGTTGATTTTTGTTAATTTTTATTGAATGTCATAAAGTATGTTGTTATATTTAGGTTATTTGTTGGTAAAAAAAAACTTATTGTGATTGTATGTAAAGTAAGGGTATGTTTTTTGGTTGAATTTTGTTAATATTTGTTGAAAGTTATAAAGTATGTTGCTATATTTTGTTGATTAATTGTGAAAAAGTTTGTGTTTTGATTGCATGTAAACTAGGGTTATGATTTTTTTGTTGATTTTGGTTAAATTTTATTGAATGTCATAAAGTATGTTGTTATATTTAGGTTATTTGTTGGTAAAAAAACTTATTGTGATTGTATGTAAAGTAAAGGTATGTTTTTTGGTTGAATTTTGTTAATATTTGTTGAAACTTATAAAGTATGTCGTTATATTTTGTTGATTAATTGTGAAAACATTTTTGTTTTGATTGCATGTAAACTAGGGTTATGATTTTTTTGTTGATTTTTGTTAATTTTTATTGAATGTCATAAAGTATGTTGTTATATTTAGGTTATTTGTTGGTAAAAAAAAAACTTATTGTGATTGTATGTAAAGTAAGGGTATGTTTTTTGGTTGAATTTTGTTAATATTTGTTGAAAGTTATAAAGTATGTTGCTATATTTTGTTGATTAATTGTGAAAAAGTTTGTGTTTTGATTGCATGTAAACTAGGGTTATGATTTTTTTGTTGATTTTTATTAAATTTTATTGAATGTCATAAAGTATGTTGTTATATTTAGGTTATTTGTTGGTAAAAAAAACTTATTGTGATTGTATGCAAAGTAAGGGCATGTTTTTTGGTTGAATTTTGTTAATATTTGTTGAAAGTTATAAAGTATGTTGCTACATTTTGTTGATTAATTGTGAAAAAGTTTGTGTTTTGATTGCATGTAAACTAGGGTTATGATTTTTTTGTTGATTTTTGTTAAATTTTATTGAATGTCATAAAGTATGTTGTTATATTTAGGTTATTTGTTGGTAAAAAAAACTTATTGGGATTGTATGTAAAGTAAGGGTATGTTTTTTGGTTGAATTTTGTTAATATTTGTTGAAAGTTATAAAGTATGTTGCTATATTTTGTTGATTAATTGTGAAAAAGTTTGTGTTTTGATTGCATGTAAACTAGGGTTATGATTTTTTTGTTGATTTTGGTTAAATTTTATTGAATGTCATAAAGTATGTTGTTATATTTAGGTTATTTGTTGGTAAAAAAAACTTATTGTGATTGTATGTAAAGCAAGGGTATGTTTTTTGGTTGAATTTTGTTAATATTTGTTGAAAGTTATAAAGTATGTCGTTATATTTTGTTGATTAATTGTGAAAACATTTTTTTTTTGATTGCATGTAAACTAGGGTTATGATATTTTTGTTGATTTTTGTTAATTTTTATTGAATGTCATAAAGTATGTTGTTATATTTAGGTTATTTGTTGGTAAAAAAAACTTATTGTGATTGTATGTAAAGTAAGGGTATGTTTTTTGGTTGAATTTTGTTAATATTTGTTGAAAGTTATAAAGTATGTTGCTATATTTTGTTGATTAATTGTGAAAAAGTTTGTGTTTTGATTGCATGTAAACTAGGGTTATGATTTTTTTGTTGATTTTGGTTAAATTTTATTGAATGTCATAAAGTATGTTGTTATATTTAGGTTATTTGTTGGTAAAAAAAACTTATTGTGATTGTATGTAAAGTAAGGGTATGTTTTTTAGTTGAATTTTGTTAATATTTGTTGAAACTTATAAAGTATGTCGTTATATTTTGTTGATTAATTGTGAAAACATTTTTGTTTTGATTGCATGTAAACTAGGGTTATGATTTTTTTGTTGATTTTTGTTAATTTTTATTGAATATCATAAAGTATGTTGTTATATTTAGGTTATTTGTTGGTAAAAAAAAACTTATTGTGATTGTATGTAAAGTAAGGGTATGTTTTTTGGTTGAATTTTGTTAATATTTGTTGAAAGTTATAAAGTATGTTGCTATATTTTGTTGATTAATTGTGAAAAAGTTTGTGTTTTGATTGCATGTAAACTAGGGTTATGATTTTTTTGTTGATTTTTGTTAAATTTTATTGAATGTCATAAAGTATGTTGTTATATTTAGGTTATTTGTTGGTAAAAAAAACTTATTGTGATTGTATGTAAAGTAAGGGCATGTTTTTTGGTTGAATTTTGTAAATATTTGTTGAAAGTTATAAAGTATGTTGCTACATTTTGTTGATTAATTGTGAAAAAGTTTGTGTTTTGATTGCATGTAAACTAGGGTTATGATTTTTTTGTTGATTTTTGTTAAATTTTATTGAATGTCATAAAGTATGTTGTTATATTTAGGTTATTTGTTGGTAAAAAAAATTATTGCGATTGTATGTAAAGTAAGGGTATGTTTTTTGGTTGAATTTTGTTAATATTTGTTGAAAGTTATAAAGTATGTTGCTATATTTTGTTGATTAATTGTGAAAAAGTTTGTGTTTTGATTGCAATTAAACTAGGGTTATGATTTTTTTGTTGATTTTTGTTAAATTTTATTGAATGTCATAAAGTATGTTGTTATATTTAGGTTATTTGTTGGTAAAAAAAACTTATTGTGATTGTATGTAAAGTAAGGGTATGTTTTTTGGTTGAATTTTGTTAATATTTGTTGAAAGTTATAAAGTATGTTGCTATATTTTGTTGATTAATTGTGAAAAAGTTTATGTTTTGATTGCATGTAAACTAGGGTTATGATTTTTTTGTTGATTTTGGTTAAATTTTATTGAATGTCATAAAGTATGTTGTTATATTTAGGTTATTTGTTGGTAAAAAAAACTTATTGTGATTGTATGTAAAGTAAAGGTATGTTTTTTGGTTGAATTTTGTTAATATTTGTTGAAAGTTATAAAGTATGTCGTTATATTTTGTTGATTAATTGTGAAAACATTTTTATTTTGATTGCATGTAAACTAGGGTTATGATTTTTTTGTTGATTTTTGTTAATTTTTATTGAATGTCATAAAGTACGTTGTTATATTTAGGTTATTTGTTGGTAAAAAAAAAACTTATTGTGATTGTATGTAAAGTAAGGGTATGTTTTTTGGTTGAATTTTGTTAATATTTGTTGAAAGTTATAAAGTATGTTGCTATATTTTGTTGATTAATTGTGAAAAAGTTTGTGTTTTGATTGCATGTAAACTAGGGTTATGATTTTTTTGTTGATTTTGGTTAAATTTTATTGAATGTCATAAAGTATGTTGTTATATTTAGGTTATTTGTTGGTAAAAAAAACTTATTGTGATTGTATGTAAAGTAAGGGTATGTTTTTTGGTTGAATTTTGTTAATATTTGTTGAAACTTATAAAGTATGTCGTTATATTTTGTTGATTAATTGTGAAAACATTTTTGTTTTGATTGCATGTAAACTAGGGTTATGATTTTTTTGTTGATTTTTGTTAATTTTTATTGAATGTCATAAAGTATGTTGTTATATTTAGGTTATTTGTTGGTAAAAAAAACTTATTGTGATTGTATGTAAAGTAAGGGTATGTTTTTTGGTTGAATTTTGTTAATATTTGTTGAAACTTATAAAGTATGTCGTTATATTTTGTTGATTAATTGTGAAAACATTTTTGTTTTGATTGCATGTAAACTAGGGTTATGATTTTTTTGTTGATTTTTGTTAATTTTTATTGTATGTCATAAAGTATGTTGTTATATTTAGGTTATTTGTTGGTAAAAAGATTGTATGTAAAGTAAGGGCATGTTTTATGGTTGAATTTTGTTAATATTTGTTGAAAGTTATAAAGTATGTTGCTACATTTTGTTGATTAATTGTGAAAAAGTTTGTGTTTTGATTGCATGTAAACGAGGGTTATGATTTTTTTGTTGATTTTTGTTAAATTTTATTGAATGTCATAAAGTATGTTGTTATATTTAGGTTATTTGTTGGTAAAAAAAACTTATTGGGATTGTATGTAAAGTAAGGGTATGTTTTTTGGTTGAATTTTGTTAATATTTGTTGAAAGTTATAAAGTATGTTGCTATATTTTGTTGATTAATTGTGAAAAAGTTTGTGTTTTGATTGCATGTAAACTAGGGTTATGATTTTTTTGTTGATTTTGGTTAAATTTTATTGAATGTCATAAAGTATGTTGTTATATTTAGGTTATTTGTTGGTAAAAAAAACTTATTGTGATTGTATGTAAAGCAAGGGTATGTTTTTTGGTTGAATTTTGTTAATATTTGTTGAAAGTTATAAAGTATGTCGTTATATTTTGTTGATTAATTGTGAAAACATTTTTGTTTTGATTGCATGTAAACTAGGGTTATGATATTTTTGTTGATTTTTGTTAATTTTTATTGAATGTCATAAAGTATGTTGTTATATTTAGGTTATTTGTTGGTAAAAAAAACTTATTGTGATTGTATGTAAAGTAAGGGTATGTTTTTTGGTTGAATTTTGTTAATATTTGTTGAAACTTATAAAGTATGTCGTTATATTTTGTTGATTAATTGTGAAAACATTTTTGTTTTGATTGCATGTAAACTAGGGTTATGATACTTTTGTTGATTTTTGTTAATTTTTATTGAATGTCATAAAGTATGTTGTTATATTTAGGTTATTTGTTGGTAAAAAAAACTTATTGTGATTGTATGTAAAGTAAGGGTATGTTTTTTGGTTGAATTTTGTTAATATTTGTTGAAAGTTATAAAGTATGTTGCTATATTTTGTTGATTAATTGTGAAAAAGTTTGTGTTTTGATTGCATGTAAACTAGGGTTATGATTTTTTTGTTGATTTTGGTTAAATTTTATTGAATGTCATAAAGTATGTTGTTATATTTAGGTTATTTGTTGGTAAAAAAAACTTATTGTGATTGTATGTAAAGTAAGGGTATGTTTTTTGGTTGAATTTTGTTAATATTTGTTGAAACTTATAAAGTATGTCGTTATATTTTGTTGATTAATTGTGAAAACATTTTTGTTTTGATTGCATGTAAACTAGGGTTATGATTTTTTTGTTGATTTTTGTTAATTTTTATTGAATGTCATAAAGTATGTTGTTATATTTAGGTTATTTGTTGGTAAAAAAAAACTTATTGTGATTGTATGTAAAGTAAGAGTATGTTTTTTGGTTGAATTTTGTTAATATTTGTTGAAAGTTATAAAGTATGTTGCTATATTTTGTTGATTAATTGTGAAAAAGTTTGTGTTTTGATTGCATGTAAACTAGGGTTATGATTTTTTTGTTGATTTTTGTTAAATTTTATTGAATGTCATAAAGTATGTTGTTATATTTAGGTTATTTGTTGGTAAAAAGATTGTATGTAAAGTAAGGGCATGTTTTTTGGTTGAATTTTGTTAATATTTGTTGAAAGTTATAAAGTATGTTGCTACATTTTGTTGATTAATTGTGAAAAAGTTTGTGTTTTGATTGCATGTAAACGAGGGTTATGATTTTTTTGTTGATTTTTGTTAAATTTTATTGAATGTCATAAAGTATGTTGTTATATTTAGGTTATTTGTTGGTAAAAAAAACTTATTGGGATTGTATGTAAAGTAAGGGTATGTTTTTTGGTTAAATTTTGTTAATATTTGTTGAAACTTATAAAGTATGTTGCTATATTTTGTTGATTAATTGTGAAAAAGTTTGTGTTTTGATTGCATGTAAACTAGGGTTATGATTTTTTTGTTGATTTTGGTTAAATTTTATTGAATGTCATAAAGTATGTTGTTATATTTAGGTTATTTGTTGGTAAAAAAAACTTATTGTGATTGTATGTAAAGCAAGGGTATGTTTTTTGGTTGAATTTTGTTAATATTTGTTGAAAGTTATAAAGTATGTCGTTATATTTTGTTGATTAATTGTGAAAACATTTTTGTTTTGATTGCATGTAAACTAGGGTTATGATATTTTTGTTGATTTTTGTTAATTTTTATTGAATGTCATAAAGTATGTTGTTATATTTAGGTTATTTGTTGGTAAAAAAAACTTATTGTGATTGTATGTAAAGTAAGGGTATGTTTTTTGGTTGAATTTTGTTAATATTTGTTGAAACTTATAAAGTATGTCGTTATATTTTGTTGATTAATTGTGAAAACATTTTTGTTTTGATTGCATGTAAACTAGGGTTATGATTTTTTTGTTGATTTTTGTTAATTTTTATTGAATGTCATAAAGTATGTTGTTATATTTAGGTTATTTGTTGGTAAAAAAAAACTTATTGTGATTGTATGTAAAGTAAGGGTATGTTTTTTGGTTCAATTTTGTTAATATTTGTTGAAAGTTATAAAGTATGTTGCTATATTTTGTTGATTAATTGTGAAAAAGTTTGTGTTTTGATTGCATGTAAACTAGGGTTATGATTTTTTTGTTGATTTTTGTTAAATTTTATTGAATGTCATAAAGTATGTTGTTATATTTAGGTTATTTGTTGGTAAAAAAAACTTATTGTGATTGTATGTAAAGTAAGGGCATGTTTTTTGGTTGAATTTTGTTAATATTTGTTGAAAGTTATAAAGTATGTTGCTACATTTTGTTGATTAATTGTGAAAAAGTTTGTGTTTTGATTGCATGTAAACTAGGGTTATGATTTTTTTGTTGATTTTTGTTAAATTTTATTGAATGTCATAAAGTATGTTGTTATATTTAGGTTATTTGTTGGTAAAAAAAACTTATTGGGATTGTATGTAAAGTAAGGGTATGTTTTTTGGTTGAATTTTGTTAATATTTGTTGAAAGTTATAAAGTATGTTGCTATATTTTGTTGATTAATTGTGAAAAAGTTTGTGTTTTGATTGCATGTAAACTAGGGTTATGATTTTTTTGTTGATTTTGGTTAAATTTTATTGAATGTCATAAAGTATGTTGTTATATTTAGGTTATTTGTTGGTAAAAAAAACTTATTGTGATTGTATGTAAAGCAAGGGTATGTTTTTTGGTTGAATTTTGTTAATATTTGTTGAAAGTTATAAAGTATGTCGTTATATTTTGTTGATTAATTGTGAAAACATTTCTGTTTTGATTGCATGTAAACTAGGGTTATGATATTTTTGTTGATTTTTGTTAATTTTTATTGAATGTCATAAAGTATGTTGTTATATTTAGGTTATTTGTTGGTAAAAAAAACTTATTGTGATTGTATGTAAAGTAAGGGTATGTTTTTTGGTTGAATTTTGTTAATATTTGTTGAAAGTTATAAAGTATGTTGCTATATTTTGTTGATTAATTGTGAAAAAGTTTGTGTTTTGATTGCATGTAAACTAGGGTTATGATTTTTTTGTTGATTTTGGTTAAATTTTATTGAATGTCATAAAGTATGTTATTATATTTAGGTTATTTGTTGGTAAAAAAAACTTATTGTGATTGTATGTAAAGTAAGGGTATGTTTTTTGGTTGAATTTTGTTAATATTTGTTGAAACTTATAAAGTATGTCGTTATATTTTGTTGATTAATTGTGAAAACATTTTTGTTTTGATTGCATGTAAACTAGGGTTATGATTTTTTTGTTGATTTTGGTTAAATTTTATTGAATGTCATAAAGTATGTTGTTATATTTAGGTTATTTGTTGGTAAAAAAAACTTATTGTGATTGTATGTAAAGTAAGGGATTGTTTTTTGGTTGAATTTTGTTAATATTTGTTGAAACTTATAAAGTATGTCGTTATATTTTGTTGATTAATTGTGAAAACATTTTTGTTTTGATTGCATGTAAACTAGGGTTATGATTTTTTTGTTGATTTTTGTTAATTTTTATTGAATGTCATAAAGTATGTTGTTATATTTAGGTTATTTGTTGGTAAAAAAAAACTTATTGTGATTGTATGTAAAGTAAGGGTATGTTTTTTGGTTGAATTTTGTTAACATTTGTTGAAAGTTATAAAGTATGTTGCTATATTTTGTTGATTAATTGTGAAAAAGTTTGTGTTTTGATTGCATGTAAACTAGGGTTATGATTTTTTTGTTGATTTTTGTTAAATTTTATTGAATGTCATAAAGCATGTTGTTATATTTAGGTTATTTGTTGGTAAAAAAAACTTATTGTGATTGTATGTAAAGTAAGGGCATGTTTTTTGGTTGAATTTTGTTAATATTTGTTGAAAGTTATAAAGTATGTTGCTACATTTTGTTGATTAATTGTGAAAAAGTTTGTGTTTTGATTGCATGTAAACTAGGGTTATGATTTTTTTGTTGATTTTTGTTAAATTTTATTGAATGTCATAAAGTATGTTGTTATATTTAGGTTATTTGTTGGTAAAAAAAACTTATTGGGATTGTATGTAAAGTAAGGGTATGTTTTTTGGTTGAATTTTGTTAATATTTGTTGAAAGTTATAAAGTATGTTGCTATATTTTGTTGATTAATTGTGAAAAAGTTTGTGTTTTGATTGCATGTAAACTAGGGTTATGATTTTTTTGTTGATTTTGGTTAAATTTTATTGAATGTCATAAAGTATGTTGTTATATTTAGGTTATTTGTTGGTAAAAAAAACTTATTGTGATTGTATGTAAAGCAAGGGTATGTTTTTTGGTTGAATTTTGTTAATATTTGTTGAAAGTTATAAAGTATGTCGTTATATTTTGTTGATTAATTGTGAAAACATTTCTGTTTTGATTGCATGTAAACTAGGGTTATGATATTTTTGTTGATTTTTGTTAATTTTTATTGAATGTCATAAAGTATGTTGTTATATTTAGGTTATTTGTTGGTAAAAAAAACTTATTGTGATTGTATGTAAAGTAAGGGTATGTTTTTTGGTTGAATTTTGTTAATATTTGTTGAAAGTTATAAAGTATGTTGCTATATTTTGTTGATTAATTGTGAAAAAGTTTGTGTTTTGATTGCATGTAAACTAGGGTTATGATTTTTTTGTTGATTTTGGTTAAATTTTATTGAATGTCATAAAGTATGTTATTATATTTAGGTTATTTGTTGGTAAAAAAAACTTATTGTGATTGTATGTAAAGTAAGGGTATGTTTTTTGGTTGAATTTTGTTAATATTTGTTGAAACTTATAAAGTATGTCGTTATATTTTGTTGATTAATTGTGAAAACATTTTTGTTTTGATTGCATGTAAACTAGGGTTATGATTTTTTTGTTGATTTTGGTTAAATTTTATTGAATGTCATAAAGTATGTTGTTATATTTAGGTTATTTGTTGGTAAAAAAAACTTATTGTGATTGTATGTAAAGTAAGGGATTGTTTTTTGGTTGAATTTTGTTAATATTTGTTGAAACTTATAAAGTATGTCGTTATATTTTGTTGATTAATTGTGAAAACATTTTTGTTTTGATTGCATGTAAACTAGGGTTATGATTTTTTTGTTGATTTTTGTTAATTTTTATTGAATGTCATAAAGTATGTTGTTATATTTAGGTTATTTGTTGGTAAAAAAAAACTTATTGTGATTGTATGTAAAGTAAGGGTATGTTTTTTGGTTGAATTTTGTTAACATTTGTTGAAAGTTATAAAGTATGTTGCTATATTTTGTTGATTAATTGTGAAAAAGTTTGTGTTTTGATTGCATGTAAACTAGGGTTATGATTTTTTTGTTGATTTTTGTTAAATTTTATTGAATGTCATAAAGCATGTTGTTATATTTAGGTTATTTGTTGGTAAAAAAAACTTATTGTGATTGTATGTAAAGTAAGGGCATGTTTTTTGGTTGAATTTTGTTAATATTTGTTGAAAGTTATAAAGTATGTTGCTACATTTTGTTGATTAATTGTGAAAAAGTTTGTGTTTTGATTGCATGTAAACTAGGGTTATGATTTTTTTGTTGATTTTTGTTAAATTTTATTGAATGTCATAAAGTATGTTGTTATATTTAGGTTATTTGTTGGTAAAAAAAACTTATTGGGATTGTATGTAAAGTAAGGGTATGTTTTTTGGTTGAATTTTGTTAATATTTGTTGAAAGTTATAAAGTATGTTGCTATATTTTGTTGATTAATTGTGAAAAAGTTTGTGTTTTGATTGCATGTAAACTAGGGTTATGATTTTTTTGTTGATTTTGGTTAAATTTTATTGAATGTCATAAAGTATGTTGTTATATTTAGGTTATTTGTTGGTAAAAAAAACTTATTGTGATTGTATGTAAAGTAAGGGTATGTTTTTTGGTTGAATTTTGTTAACATTTGTTGAAAGTTATAAAGTATGTTGCTATATTTTGTTGATTAATTGTGAAAAAGTTTGTGTTTTGATTGCATGTAAACTAGGGTTATGATTTTTTTGTTGATTTTTGTTAAATTTTATTGAATGTCATAAAGTATGTTGTTATATTTAGGTTATTTGTTGGTAAAAAAAACTTATTGTGAATGTATGTAAAGTAAGGGTATGTTTTTTGGTTGAATTTTTTTAATATTTGTTGAAAGTTATAAAGTATGTTGCTATATTTTGTTGATTAATTGTGAAAAAGTTTGTGTTTTGATTGCATGTAAACTAGGGTTATGATTTTTTTGTTGATTTTTGTTAAATTTTATTGAATGTCATAAAGCATGTTGTTATATTTAGGTTATTTGTTGGTAAAAAAAACTTATTGTGATTGTATGTAAAGTAAGGGCATGTTTTTTGGTTGAATTTTGTTAATATTTGTTGAAAGTTATAAAGTATGTTGCTACATTTTGTTGATTAATTGTGAAAAAGTTTGTGTTTTGATTGCATGTAAACTAGGGTTATGATTTTTTTGTTGATTTTTGTTAAATTTTATTGAATGTCATAAAGTATGTTGTTATATTTAGGTTATTTGTTGGTAAAAAAAACTTATTGGGATTGTATGTAAAGTAAGGGTATGTTTTTTGGTTGAATTTTGTTAATATTTGTTGAAAGTTATAAAGTATGTTGCTATATTTTGTTGATTAATTGTGAAAAAGTTTGTGTTTTGATTGCATGTAAACTAGGGTTATGATTTTTTTGTTGATTTTGGTTAAATTTTATTGAATGTCATAAAGTATGTTGTTATATTTAGGTTATTTGTTGGTAAAAAAAACTTATTGTGATTGTATGTAAAGCAAGGGTATGTTTTTTGGTTAAATTTTATTAATATTTGTTGAAAGTTATAAAGTATGTCGTTATATTTTGTTGATTAATTGTGAAAACATTTTTGTTTTAATTGCATGTAAACTAGGGTTATGATATTTTTGTTGATTTTTGTTAATTTTTATTGAATGTCATAAAGTATGTTGTTATATTTAGGTTATTTGTTGGTAAAAAAAACTTATTGTGATTGTATGTAAAGTAAGGGTATGTTTTTTGGTTGAATTTTGTTAATATTTGTTGAAACTTATAAAGTATGTCGTTATATTTTGTTGATTAATTGTGAAAACATTTTTGTTTTGATTGCATGTAAACTAGGGTTATGATTTTTTTGTTGATTTTTGTTAATTTTTATTGAAGGTCATAAAGTATGTTGTTATATTTAGGTTATTTGTTGGTAAAAAAAAACTTATTGTGATTGTATGTAAAGCAAGGGTATGTTTTTTGGTTGAATTTTGTTAATATTTGTTGAAAGTTATAAAGTATGTTGCTATATTTTGTTGATTAATTGTGAAAAAGTTTGTGTTTTGATTGCATGTAAACTAGGGTTATGATTTTTTTGTTGATTTTTGTTAAATTTTATTGAATGTCATAAAGTATGTTGTTATATTTAGGTTATTTGTTGGTAAAAAAAACTTATTGTGATTGTATGTAAAGTAAGGGCATGTTTTTTGGTTGAATTTTGTTAATATTTGTTGAAAGTTATAAAGTATGTTGCTACATTTTGTTGATTAATTGTGAAAAAGTTTGTGTTTTGATTGCATGTAAACTAGGGTTATGATTTTTTTGTTGATTTTTGTTAAATTTTATTGAATGTCATAAAGTATGTTGTTATATTTAGGTTATTTGTTGGTAAAAAAAACTTATTGGGATTGTATGTAAAGTAAGGGTATGTTTTTTGGTTGAATTTTGTTAATATTTGTTGAAAGTTATAAAGTATGTTGCTATATTTTGTTGATTAATTGTGAAAAAGTTTGTGTTTTGATTGCATGTAAACTAGGGTTATGATTTTTTTGTTGATTTTGGTTAAATTTTATTGAATGTCATAAAGTATGTTGTTATATTTAGGTTATTTGTTGGTAAAAAAAACTTATTGTGATTGTATGTAAAGCAAGGGTATGTTTTTTGGTTGAATTTTGTTAATATTTGTTGAAAGTTATAAAGTATGTCGTTATATTTTGTTGATTAATTGTGAAAACATTTCTGTTTTGATTGCATGTAAACTAGGGTTATGATATTTTTGTTGATTTTTGTTAATTTTTATTGAATGTCATAAAGTATGTTGTTATATTTAGGTTATTTGTTGGTAAAAAAAACTTATTGTGATTGTATGTAAAGTAAGGGTATGTTTTTTGGTTGAATTTTGTTAATATTTGTTGAAAGTTATAAAGTATGTTGCTATATTTTGTTGATTAATTGTGAAAAAGTTTGTGTTTTGATTGCATGTAAACTAGGGTTATGATTTTTTTGTTGATTTTGGTTAAATTTTATTGAATGTCATAAAGTATGTTGTTATATTTAGGTTATTTGTTGGTAAAAAAAACTTATTGTGAATGTATGTAAAGTAAGGGTATGTTTTTTGGTTGAATTTTGTTAATATTTGTTGAAACTTATAAAGTATGTCGTTATATTTTGTTGATTAATTGTGAAAACATTTTTGTTTTGATTGCATGTAAACTAGGGTTATGATTTTTTTGTTGATTTTGGTTAAATTTTATTGAATGTCATAAAGTATGTTGTTATATTTAGGTTATTTGTTGGTAAAAAAAACTTATTGTGATTGTATGTAAAGTAAGGGTATGTTTTTTGGTTGAATTTTGTTAATATTTGTTGAAAGTTATAAAGTATGTTGCTATATTTTGTTGATTAATTGTGAAAACATTTTTGTTTTGATTGCATGTAAACTAGGGTTATGATTTTTTTGTTGATTTTTGTTAATTTTTATTGAATGTCATAAAGTATGTTGTTATATTTAGGTTATTTGTTGGTAAAAAAAAACTTATTGTGATTGTATGTAAAGTAAGGGTATGTTTTTTGGTTGAATTTTGTTAACATTTGTTGAAAGTTATAAAGTATGTTGCTATATTTTGTTGATTAATTGTGAAAAAGTTTGTGTTTTGATTGCATGTAAACTAGGGTTATGATTTTTTTGTTGATTTTTGTTAAATTTTATTGAATGTCATAAAGTATGTTGTTATATTTAGGTTATTTGTTGGTAAAAAAAACTTATTGTGAATGTATGTAAAGTAAGGGTATGTTTTTTGGTTGAATTTTTTTAATATTTGTTGAAAGTTATAAAGTATGTTGCTATATTTTGTTGATTAATTGTGAAAAAGTTTGTGTTTTGATTGCATGTAAACTAGGGTTATGATTTTTTTGTTGATTTTTGTTAAATTTTATTGAATGTCATAAAGTATGTTGTTATATTTAGGTTATTTGTTGGTAAAAAAAACTTATTGTGATTGTATGTAAAGTAAGGGCATGTTTTTTGGTTGAATTTTGTTAATATTTGTTGAAAGTTATAAAGTATGTTGCTACATTTTGTTGATTAATTGTGAAAAAGTTTGTGTTTTGATTGCATGTAAACTAGGGTTATGATTTTTTTGTTGATTTTTGTTAAATTTTATTGAATGTCATAAAGTATGTTGTTATATTTAGGTTATTTGTTGGTAAAAAAAATTATTGCGATTGTATGTAAAGCAAGGGTATGTTTTTTGGTTGAATTTTGTTAATATTTGTTGAAAGTTATAAAGTATGTTGCTATATTTTGTTGATTAATTGTGAAAAAGTTTGTGTTTTGATTGCATGTAAACTAGGGTTATGATTTTTTTGTTGATTTTGGTTAAATTTTATTGAATGTCATAAAGTATGTTGTTATATTTAGGTTATTTGTTGGTAAAAAAAACTTATTGTGATTGTATGTAAAGCAAGGGTATGTTTTTTGGTTAAATTTTATTAATATTTGTTGAAAGTTATAAAGTATGTCGTTATATTTTGTTGATTAATTGTGAAAACATTTTTGTTTTAATTGCATGTAAACTAGGGTTATGATATTTTTGTTGATTTTTGTTAATTTTTATTGAATGTCATAAAGTATGTTGTTATATTTAGGTTATTTGTTGGTAAAAAAAACTTATTGTGATTGTATGTAAAGTAAGGGTATGTTTTTTGGTTGAATTTTGTTAATATTTGTTGAAACTTATAAAGTATGTCGTTATATTTTGTTGATTAATTGTGAAAACATTTTTGTTTTGATTGCATGTAAACTAGGGTTATGATTTTTTTGTTGATTTTTGTTAATTTTTATTGAAGGTCATAAAGTATGTTGTTATATTTAGGTTATTTGTTGGTAAAAAAAAACTTATTGTGATTGTATGTAAAGCAAGGGTATGTTTTTTGGTTGAATTTTGTTAATATTTGTTGAAAGTTATAAAGTATGTTGCTATATTTTGTTGATTAATTGTGAAAAAGTTTGTGTTTTGATTGCATGTAAACTAGGGTTATGATTTTTTTGTTGATTTTTGTTAAATTTTATTGAATGTCATAAAGTATGTTGTTATATTTAGGTTATTTGTTGGTAAAAAAAACTTATTGTGATTGTATGTAAAGTAAGGGCATGTTTTTTGGTTGAATTTTGTTAATATTTGTTGAAAGTTATAAAGTATGTTGCTACATTTTGTTGATTAATTGTGAAAAAGTTTGTGTTTTGATTGCATGTAAACTAGGGTTATGATTTTTTTGTTGATTTTTGTTAAATTTTATTGAATGTCATAAAGTATGTTGTTATATTTAGGTTATTTGTTGGTAAAAAAAACTTATTGGGATTGTATGTAAAGTAAGGGTATGTTTTTTGGTTGAATTTTGTTAATATTTGTTGAAAGTTATAAAGTATGTTGCTATATTTTGTTGATTAATTGTGAAAAAGTTTGTGTTTTGATTGCATGTAAACTAGGGTTATGATTTTTTTGTTGATTTTGGTTAAATTTTATTGAATGTCATAAAGTATGTTGTTATATTTAGGTTATTTGTTGGTAAAAAAAACTTATTGTGATTGTATGTAAAGCAAGGGTATGTTTTTTGGTTGAATTTTGTTAATATTTGTTGAAAGTTATAAAGTATGTCGTTATATTTTGTTGATTAATTGTGAAAACATTTCTGTTTTGATTGCATGTAAACTAGGGTTATGATATTTTTGTTGATTTTTGTTAATTTTTATTGAATGTCATAAAGTATGTTGTTATATTTAGGTTATTTGTTGGTAAAAAAAACTTATTGTGATTGTATGTAAAGTAAGGGTATGTTTTTTGGTTGAATTTTGTTAATATTTGTTGAAAGTTATAAAGTATGTTGCTATATTTTGTTGATTAATTGTGAAAAAGTTTGTGTTTTGATTGCATGTAAACTAGGGTTATGATTTTTTTGTTGATTTTGGTTAAATTTTATTGAATGTCATAAAGTATGTTGTTATATTTAGGTTATTTGTTGGTAAAAAAAACTTATTGTGAATGTATGTAAAGTAAGGGTATGTTTTTTGGTTGAATTTTGTTAATATTTGTTGAAACTTATAAAGTATGTCGTTATATTTTGTTGATTAATTGTGAAAACATTTTTGTTTTGATTGCATGTAAACTAGGGTTATGATTTTTTTGTTGATTTTGGTTAAATTTTATTGAATGTCATAAAGTATGTTGTTATATTTAGGTTATTTGTTGGTAAAAAAAACTTATTGTGATTGTATGTAAAGTAAGGGTATGTTTTTTGGTTGAATTTTGTTAATATTTGTAGAAAGTTATAAAGTATGTTGCTATATTTTGTTGATTAATTGTGAAAACATTTTTGTTTTGATTGCATGTAAACTAGGGTTATGATTTTTTTGTTGATTTTTGTTAATTTTTATTGAATGTCATAAAGTATGTTGTTATATTTAGGTTATTTGTTGGTAAAAAAAAACTTATTGTGATTGTATGTAAAGTAAGGGTATGTTTTTTGGTTGAATTTTGTTAACATTTGTTGAAAGTTATAAAGTATGTTGCTATATTTTGTTGATTAATTGTGAAAAAGTTTGTGTTTTGATTGCATGTAAACTAGGGTTATGATTTTTTTGTTGATTTTTGTTAAATTTTATTGAATGTCATAAAGTATGTTGTTATATTTAGGTTATTTGTTGGTAAAAAAAACTTATTGTGAATGTATGTAAAGTAAGGGTATGTTTTTTGGTTGAATTTTTTTAATATTTGTTGAAAGTTATAAAGTATGTTGCTATATTTTGTTGATTAATTGTGAAAAAGTTTGTGTTTTGATTGCATGTAAACTAGGGTTATGATTTTTTTGTTGATTTTTGTTAAATTTTATTGAATGTCATAAAGTATGTTGTTATATTTAGGTTATTTGTTGGTAAAAAAAACTTATTGTGATTGTATGTAAAGTAAGGGTATGTTTTTTGGTTGAATTTTGTTAATATTTGTTGAAAGTTATAAAGTATGTTGCTATATTTTGTTGATTAATTGTGAAAAAGTTTGTGTTTTGATTGCATGTAAACTAGGGTTATGATTTTTTTGTTGATTTTGGTTAAATTTTATTGAATGTCATAAAGTATGTTGTTATATTTAGGTTATTTGTTGGTAAAAAAAACTTATTGTGATTGTATGTAAAGTAAAGGTATGTTTTTTGGTTGAATTTTGTTAATATTTGTTGAAAGTTATAAAGTATGTCGTTATATTTTGTTGATTAATTGTGAAAACATTTTTGTTTTGATTGCATGTAAACTAGGGTTATGATTTTTTTGTTGATTTTTGTTAATTTTTATTGAATGTCATAAAGTATGTTGTTATATTTAGGTTATTTGTTGGTAAAAAAAACTTATTGTGATTGTATGTAAAGTAAGGGTATGTTTTTTGGTTGAATTTTGTTAACATTTGTTGAAAGTTATAAAGTATGTTGCTATATTTTGTTGATTAATTGTGAAAAAGTTTGTGTTTTGATTGCATGTAAACTAGGGTTATGATTTTTTTGTTGATTTTTGTTAAATTTTATTGAATGTCATAAAGTATGTTGTTATATTTAGGTTATTTGTTGGTAAAAAAAACTTATTGTGAATGTATGTAAAGTAAGGGTATGTTTTTTGGTTGAATTTTTTTAATATTTGTTGAAAGTTATAAAGTATGTTGCTATATTTTGTTGATTAATTGTGAAAAAGTTTGTGTTTTGATTGCATGTAAACTAGGGTTATGATTTTTTTGTTGATTTTTGTTAAATTTTATTGAATGTCATAAAGTATGTTGTTATATTTAGGTTATTTGTTGGTAAAAAAAACTTATTGTGATTGTATGTAAAGTAAGGGTATGTTTTTTGGTTGAATTTTGTTAATATTTGTTGAAAGTTATAAAGTATGTTGCTATATTTTGTTGATTAATTGTGAAAAAGTTTGTGTTTTGATTGCATGTAAACTAGGGTTATGATTTTTTTGTTGATTTTGGTTAAATTTTATTGAATGTCATAAAGTATGTTGTTATATTTAGGTTATTTGTTGGTAAAAAAAACTTATTGTGATTGTATGTAAAGTAAAGGTATGTTTTTTGGTTGAATTTTGTTAATATTTGTTGAAAGTTATAAAGTATGTCGTTATATTTTGTTGATTAATTGTGAAAACATTTTTGTTTTGATTGCATGTAAACTAGGGTTATGATTTTTTTGTTGATTTTTGTTAATTTTTATTGAATGTCATAAAGTATGTTGTTATATTTAGGTTATTTGTTGGTAAAAAAAAACTTATTGTGATTGTATGTAAAGTAAGGGTATGTTTTTTGGTTGAATTTTGTTAATATTTGTTGAAAGTTATAAAGTATGTTGCTATATTTTGTTGATTAATTGTGAAAAAGTTTGTGTTTTGATTGCATGTAAACTAGGGTTATGATTTTTTTGTTGATTTTTGTTAAATTTTATTGAATGTCATAAAGTATGTTGTTATATTTAGGTTATTTGTTGGTAAAAAAAACTTATTGTGATTGTATGTAAAGTAAGGGCATGTTTTTTGGTTGAATTTTGTTAATATTTGTTGAAAGTTATAAAGTATGTTGCTACATTTTGTTGATTAATTGTGAAAAAGTTTGTGTTTTGATTACATGTAAACTAGGGTTATGATTTTTTTGTTGATTTTTGTTAAATTTTATTGAATGTCATAAAGTATGTTGTTATATTTAGGTTATTTGTTGTTAAAAAAAACTTATTGAGATTGTATGTAAAGTAAGGGTATGTTTTTTGGTTGAATTTTGTTAATATTTGTTGAAAGTTATAAAGTATTGTCACACCCCCAAACCAAGGATGGCGGAAACGTCTGGGGGTGGAGGACTTCATGTACAGTATCACAACAACGTGTATAATAGTGTTCAAAGTAGAAACAACCACCATAAATATAATTGCAAAAGTTACACCAAGGTATATGTTTACATGTTTCAAAAACAATTACATTATGATGACAAAATAAATTTGTTGACGGTTTAGCGTCCCATCCTCAAAGCGATGAAGTTTTCCTGTTTCACTGATTTCCTGAGAATACAAGTAGTTTTAAAAAGTGTCAACACAAAGGTTGGTGAGTTCACAAGAGTTTTGTTTGAAGTAGAAACCGTTTTTCCTTGTAAAATCGATTTAGTTTGATTTCCAGAAAATCCAATATTTTCTTAGTTAAGTATGAATAGAAATAATCCTGCATGATGCATTAATGAACCCTAGAGTAATCCGTAGAGTCCCTCTATAATCGTCCAACATATATAAGTTATATAAGGTTTAACTTAGATAAAACGTTGAATATAGTGGGTCTGCCCCAGGTCCACAACCCAACGAGGAACAGGAGATGAGGCGGGCACCACCAATTCTAGGCCAATCAAGACTAAATTCTTATATGACTCAAACATATACGCTCAGCGACTATAGTTGAAGTCTAACAATTCTAGAGGAAATATAGTTTAATATCATAATAACTTTGTATAGAGACCCGGTACTTTGCATTTGTACCCATAGAGATAAAAGGTGATTTTAAATCAACATAAAACTCATTTAGGTTTTAAAAATAAAATCCCGTAAACTTATGGATTGTTTCCTATGTGAGCCGTTATAATCATACTATGACTATGTGAACCTGCCACGACGTTCTCAGTGTCGCGAAAAATGAAATGACATTTGTCACCCGTAGACCTGCAGATCCCACTGTAGCTAGCAGCGAGGTGTGGGGTGTCAATCCCAATATAGATCTATATACAAGTATCACGTTCTCCCTCCAGGAGATTCTGATTATAACTACCAGGAATTATATCCCGCACTCGGACGTACGGGGAGAGAGATAGAGAAACTCACAATATAGGATAACAAGTTTACGTGAAATGTGTGTGAAAATAAATATTTCTTGTATGAATGTACCCTTCTTGTACGAGTGCGTAGAGTGATGTATCATAAACTATACCTATTATAGTTTATCTAAAATGTATGTACTATGTATGAACTCTTTTATGGAAAAGTATTAGTGTAGTGAATTTATCGAACTCTTTTCATAGTTTAATAGTGCGTGTTCCAAAATGAATGAATAATATTTAATATGAATGTTTTAGTTTCAGTCTATAATGATAAACTAGCAAGAAAACTCATTCAAATATTAGAACTTATGATTATACACTTTGCTCAACATAATACAAAGTGTTATGATATTTACATGCTGTTGGCAAAATTTAGCAATTCTGCCCTGTTTTGGAAAAATCATAGAAAAATCATACGAAGTCGAAAACTAGATCCGTAAATTCTGAGAGTTCACAAAATGTGTCTAGTTTGCTCATAATTTTTATCACAATTTATAATGACCTCTAACTTGGGTGAAAAAGTCCATAATCACAGACTGGTCCGGATTGTTGTTTGAAATGATAGGCAGTTTTGTAAAAATCACCATAAATTGTAGAAAAATCGTATGGAGATGTGCAAGTAGCCATTTTAAAGCTAAAAACTTGAACTATTTGCACCTTGTACAGTTTTGAAAACAAAAATGTTTAAGATGCCCAAAACAGTCCGTGAATGGAGTTGAACTTTTCTGATGAAGGCTGTTAGAAAAATTTAGATATGTTCTTAGTGTTTTAACTTGTATCCCCCCCCTGAAAACTTGAGAAAACATGAAAATGTAGGGGTATGAACTCACCTTAAGTGATTTCAGTAGGTAAGTGTTGAAGAAGGAAAGTGTTCAACCCAAGAACACTTGAAGAATCACTTGAAGATTCGAAGATCTAACACAATTATGAGAGAGTTTGTCTAAGATATCCATGATTTGAGTGGAAATAAATGAGATAATCATAAAGAGAATGGATTATGCTTACCAAATGTGGAGGAAAAACTCAAGATCAGCCCTTGAATCTCGAATTTCTAGAGAGAGAAAGTGAGAGAGGAAAGAGTTTGATCTTCTTGTGAAATGAGAGCAAAATGAGGGAAATGAGGAGAGAGGATGAATAATCAGTCCTCAAAAACTCGGGAAGAGGGTTAATTGAGTGGGAAAAGACGTTGATGTGACCTAGGTAAGGTGGGGAGGCATGGCTGGTCAGAGAGTGGGTGTGGGGCGGTTGCTTGTGACTGCGGATCAATAACACTGCTTTGAATGCGAAGTTGGATTTAGCTTTGCTATAAGTTTCAATCGATTTTGAGAGTATTGTTCGCATTTGTATGAGTGTAGTCGATGAATTGATAAAGCTAGAACATATGAGTTTTGATTCGCAATTGGATTGATGATTGAGGGATGATTCGTGAAGAAAAACGCGAAGTCAAGGACTATGAAATTGTTGTTTGCAAGAATTTAAAAACTCGATTGTGGAGTTGTTGATGCTCATTTTGCGAAAGTAAAACAATCGAGTGTTCGCATCTATGAATCAACTTGAAGTCAATTGGGTTAATATTCGCATATGGGTTCAACGTATGAATTTTTGATTTCGCAAGTTTAGAGTTCAAGAACTAAACTGTGTTCGCATCTGGAATGAAAATTTTGTGAATCGCATTCGATTAATTAGCTTAAAATGCGAATGTGATAAATGCGAAGGGATGCGAAGGGTGTAAGAATGAAGATGCGAAGTATTTCACAATAGAATGCGAATTGGGGAAGAAAACAGAAGATTTCAAATATTGTCCCTGGAGTTTCGCATTTTTGGAAATAAATACTCAACTTCGCAAATGGGGTCATAAAATGATGAAATTGCAGAATTTTCAAAGAGATAAATGCGAAGGGATGCGAAGGGTGTAAGAATGAAGATGCGAAGTATTTCACAGTAGGATGCGAATTGGGGAAGAAAACAGAAGATTTCAAATATTGTCCCTGGAGTTTCGCATTTTTGGAAATAAATACTCAACTTCGCAAATGGGGTCATAAAATGATGAAATTGCAGAATTTTCAAAGAGATAAATGCGAAGGGATGCGAAGGGTGTAAGAATGAAGATGCGAAGTATTTCACAGTAGGATGCGAAGGCTTAGGAAATTTTTAACACAAACTTTTCTCCTGTGATGTTTTCCCATTAACATAGCAAGTTATACAATACGAACATAACACTAACCCTAATACACAAGGTTTAATAGAGTTGACCGGCTTGACTTGATGACTTTATTTGACTTTGAATTGACCATAATTTGACGGTTGTCACATCATCCCCCCGTTAAAGGGAATTTCGTCCCGAAATTTGCACTTCGAATGGAGATCTAGGAATTTAGAGGAAAGATGGGGATGACTTTTCGTAGCACAAGGATTTGATTATGGTGAGGAATGACCCGCCCGGTGTCACATGATTACTACAATGCATGCTTTAATCGATGCTAGATTTATCATATAAAGAAATTCGGGATTTAAATGTCGATGTTAGAAACACGTACTGATATTTGTGGGCAGTTCCGGAGTGGTTTCTCCCTCGGTGATTGCAAACACCCTCCCACCACCACCAGCATCTCTTGTCCTTGGGCATTCCCTTATAAAGTGTCCCGTTTCTCCACACTCGTAACAGGTTGGGCTTGCTCCAGAGCCGGGTACCTGGTTGATGGGTCGTGCTGGTGCCTTACAGAAACGAGCAGTGTGCCCCTCTCTGTCGCAGTTTTTGCAATGCATCTTTCGGCAAGCCCCAGTGTGATGGAAGTTACACTTGTTGCATTTTGGAAGTGTTCCTGCGTATGGTCTCATGGGAGTTGGTGTGGTGAGGGTTGTGGCAGCATGAACAGCAAGGATCTGTTGCTTCTTAGCGAGGCCTTGGGTTGATTGGTCTTTCTTGTTGTCCCAAAACTTTCTTTCGTTGTTCCCTCCTCTTGCTTGGGTATGGGTGGTTGCCATAGTGTCATGGTGGGCATGGTGGTCGATGAGTTGTTGTGCTAACTCCTTGGCGCTGTCGAAGGTAGTTGGTCTTGAGGCGAGCACGCTATCTTGAATTTCGGGGGACAATCCCCAGAGGTAACGCTCCAACTTTTTGTCTTCCGGGGTGACCATAGCGGGACAAAGGAGTGCTAGATCACAAAATCGGTTGGTGTAAGTTGTAAGGTCGGAGCCTGCCATTCTGAGATTCCATAGTTCTTGCTCCAGCTTTTGCACTTCACCTCTTGGGCAATATTCCTTCAACATCATCTTCTTTAAGTCCTCCCAACTTAACGAGTTAGCCACTGCAAGCGTAAGCGACTTAACTTTGCCGTTCCACCAAGTGAGAGCTCTTCCGATGAAGGTGAATGTCGCGTACTTGACTTTGCTCGCTTCGGGGCAAGCACAAATCTCAAAGATCGCTTCGGTCCTCTCGAACCATTGAATTAGTGCGAGGACACCCCCACTTCCATCAAAGGAATCGGGTTTGCCATTTGTGAAGTCCTTGTAAGTGCATTCCCTTGTGCGTCCTGCACTATCCCCGTGGTTAGGGTTTGTGGCTCCAGATCCAGCACCACCATTGCTATTTGTGCCAATTTGTGACATTGCAGCTACCACGGCTGCTGTCACTGCAGCTTGGAACATTTCAGGATCAAACTGGGGAGGCGGCGTCGGAGGTGGTGGTGCTGTGCTGCCCGAAGGTCTGGGTCTTTTCCTTGGTGGCATTGTTCTGTCATGAGTTTGCAAAAAGGAAAAATGATCAGATGATAAGTTTCTACTAGTAAAGACAAGTCAGTTGTTATAGAATTTGATTTTTCCTGCATTTTTCTTCGATTTAAGAATTCCTTATATGTAGTCCATAAAGGAAGTCCATATGAATGAACTTCACGAGTTAGTGGGTTTTGTGGTCTCTCTTAGATTTTTCACGAGTGTGTTCAAGGCGCTTGGTGCGGATCGTATGTATTCTTGCATTTGCATCAACCTTTGCGATACTATGGAGAGTTGTTCTACCCAGAATCTCGTTTCGGGCAACTCTATGGACCAGGATTGGAAAAATTGTATCTGTTGAGCTTCCTTCGTTTATGTTGTAGAAGCTTCGTTCTCTATTAAACGACATGTGTTGGTCTTGTTCTTTGCTCCAGGTTCCCATGCACTCTATCCAAGGAGGCGTCGGGCCTTGAAAGCCGATCAAGGGTTGGGATTCGGAACAAGGGTCATCGGGGTTAAGTTCTCCACTTCAGGGTCGGAGTCAGAACCATCAGCATAGCCTTCAGCTTGGTGACCATCTACAGGGGTTGGGTAATCATTCTCTGGCTCCTCTCCGAGCCATTTGGTATTGCCGTGGTTAGGGTAGTACGGGTCGTCGTGTGGATGGAAATCCAGCCATGATATCTTCGCGAGAAAGGGGGATATAAGAAATAATTAAGCAAACGTACTAATTAGCTAATTATACGATGATCTTTATCAGGTACTTCAACAAGTTGTTTAGTGCATACTAGTTATGTGTATTCGGGACAGGATAGACCTTCGAATAAGCGACCCTAACTCTAAATCCCCAATCCAACGAGAACAGGAAGTAGAGCAAAGATCCACAGATTCTAAGTCTATGACGTCCTGGATACATAAAATTTTAATGTATCCACTAAGCAACTATTGACCTATTGATAAAGATCTATTTAGTTCTCACATATGTAATTTTAATAATGCCAAAATACCCCTATGGTATTTTATTGTGGTAGTGTTGGTAAGTTTTTAGACTTGTTGCCACATCACAACCATTCTTAGGCATATGCTAATCACTCCTCGGACCAGCATAGTTGATCAGGCTATGCCACTCCCAAGACTGACCATACATCCCCAGGCTTACCTGTGATATCCAACAATCATTACTTTTGTTTTGTCCTAAAATGATGCTGACCTTAGTATGTATGCATGCATGTATACTTTTAACAAAAGTTATTTATTCTTAAAGGTACAGTGGTTTTGAAATCTTAAAATCAGAGACCTTAGTCCCAATGTATTTATAGTTTGTATATCTTATGTGGTTCGATATACTTAGTTCACTATAAACAATGCTCTGATACCAATCTGTCACACCCCCAAACCAAGGATGGCGGAAACGTCTGGGGGTGGAGGACTTCATGTACAGTATCACAACAACGTGTATAATAGTGTTCAAAGTAGAAACAACCACCATAAATATAATTGCAAAAGTTACACCAAGGTATATGTTTACATGTTTCAAAAACAATTACATTATGATGACAAAATAAATTTGTTGACGGTTTAGCGTCCCATCCTCAAAGCGATGAAGTTTTCCTGTTTCACTGATTTCCTGAGAATACAAGTAGTTTTAAAAAGTGTCAACACAAAGGTTGGTGAGTTCACAAGAGTTTTGTTTGAAGTAGAAACCGTTTTTCCTTGTAAAATCGATTTAGTTTGATTTCCAGAAAATCCAATATTTTCTTAGTTAAGTATGAATAGAAATAATCCTGCATGATGCATTAATGAACCCTAGAGTAATCCGTAGAGTCCCTCTATAATCGTCCAACATATATAAGTTATATAAGGTTTAACTTAGATAAAACGTTGAATATAGTGGGTCTGCCCCAGGTCCACAACCCAACGAGGAACAGGAGATGAGGCGGGCACCACCAATTCTAGGCCAATCAAGACTAAATTCTTATATGACTCAAACATATACGCTCAGCGACTATAGTTGAAGTCTAACAATTCTAGAGGAAATATAGTTTAATATCATAATAACTTTGTATAGAGACCCGGTACTTTGCATTTGTACCCATAGAGATAAAAGGTGATTTTAAATCAACATAAAACTCATTTAGGTTTTAAAAATAAAATCCCGTAAACTTATGGATTGTTTCCTATGTGAGCCGTTATAATCATACTATGACTATGTGAACCTGCCACGACGTTCTCAGTGTCGCGAAAAATGAAATGACATTTGTCACCCGTAGACCTGCAGATCCCACTGTAGCTAGCAGCGAGGTGTGGGGTGTCAATCCCAATATAGATCTATATACAAGTATCACGTTCTCCCTCCAGGAGATTCTGATTATAACTACCAGGAATTATATCCCGCACTCGGACGTACGGGGAGAGAGATAGAGAAACTCACAATATAGGATAACAAGTTTACGTGAAATGTGTGTGAAAATAAATATTTCTTGTATGAATGTACCCTTCTTGTACGAGTGCGTAGAGTGATGTATCATAAACTATACCTATTATAGTTTATCTAAAATGTATGTACTATGTATGAACTCTTTTATGGAAAAGTATTAGTGTAGTGAATTTATCGAACTCTTTTCATAGTTTAATAGTGCGTGTTCCAAAATGAATGAATAATATTTAATATGAATGTTTTAGTTTCAGTCTATAATGATAAACTAGCAAGAAAACTCATTCAAATATTAGAACTTATGATTATACACTTTGCTCAACATAATACAAAGTGTTATGATATTTACATGCTGTTGGCAAAATTTAGCAATTCTGCCCTGTTTTGGAAAAATCATAGAAACATCATACGAAGTCGAAAACTAGATCCGTAAATTCTGAGAGTTCACAAAATGTGTCTAGTTTGCTCATAATTTTTATCACAATTTATAATGACCTCTAACTTGGGTGAAAAAGTCCATAATCACAGACTGGTCCGGATTGTTGTTTGAAATGATAGGCAGTTTTGTAAAAATCACCATAAATTGTAGAAAAATCGTATGGAGATGTGCAAGTAGCCATTTTAAAGCTAAAAACTTGAACTATTTGCACCTTGTACAGTTTTGAAAACAAAAATGTTTAAGATGCCCAAAACAGTCCGTGAATGGAGTTGAACTTTTCTGATGAAGGCTGTTAGAAAAATTTAGATATGTTCTTAGTGTTTTAACTTGTATCCCCCCCCCTGAAAACTTGAGAAAACATGAAAATGTAGGGGTATGAACTCACCTTAAGTGATTTCAGTAGGTAAGTGTTGAAGAAGGAAAGTGTTCAACCCAAGAACACTTGAAGAATCACTTGAAGATTCGAAGATCTAACACAATTATGAGAGAGTTTGTCTAAGATATCCATGATTTGAGTGGAAATAAATGAGATAATCATAAAGAGAATGGATTATGCTTACCAAATGTGGAGGAAAAACTCAAGATCAGCCCTTGAATCTCGAATTTCTAGAGAGAGAAAGTGAGAGAGGAAAGAGTTTGATCTTCTTGTGAAATGAGAGCAAAATGAGGGAAATGAGGAGAGAGGATGAATAATCAGTCCTCAAAAACTCGGGAAGAGGGTTAATTGAGTGGGAAAAGACGTTGATGTGACCTAGGTAAGGTGGGGAGGCATGGCTGGTCAGAGAGTGGGTGTGGGGCGGTTGCTTGTGACTGCGGATCAATAACACTGCTTTGAATGCGAAGTTGGATTTAGCTTTGCTATAAGTTTCAATCGATTTTGAGAGTATTGTTCGCATTTGTATGAGTGTAGTCGATGAATTGATAAAGCTAGAACATATGAGTTTTGATTCGCAATTGGATTGATGATTGAGGGATGATTCGTGAAGAAAAACGCGAAGTCAAGGACTATGAAATTGTTGTTTGCAAGAATTTAAAAACTCGATTGTGGAGTTGTTGATGCTCATTTTGCGAAAGTAAAACAATCGAGTGTTCGCATCTATGAATCAACTTGAAGTCAATTGGGTTAATATTCGCATATGGGTTCAACGTATGAATTTTTGATTTCGCAAGTTTAGAGTTCAAGAACTAAACTGTGTTCGCATCTGGAATGAAAATTTTGTGAATCGCATTCGATTAATTAGCTTAAAATGCGAATGTGATAAATGCGAAGGGATGCGAAGGGTGTAAGAATGAAGATGCGAAGTATTTCACAATAGAATGCGAATTGGGGAAGAAAACAGAAGATTTCAAATATTGTCCCTGGAGTTTCGCATTTTTGGAAATAAATACTCAACTTCGCAAATGGGGTCATAAAATGATGAAATTGCAGAATTTTCAAAGAGATAAATGCGAAGGGATGCGAAGGGTGTAAGAATGAAGATGCGAAGTATTTCACAGTAGGATGCGAATTGGGGAAGAAAACAGAAGATTTCAAATATTGTCCCTGGAGTTTCGCATTTTTGGAAATAAATACTCAACTTCGCAAATGGGGTCATAAAATGATGAAATTGCAGAATTTTCAAAGAGATAAATGCGAAGGGATGCGAAGGGTGTAAGAATGAAGATGCGAAGTATTTCACAGTAGGATGCGAAGGCTTAGGAAATTTTTAACACAAACTTTTCTCCTGTGATGTTTTCCCATTAACATAGCAAGTTATACAATACGAACATAACACTAACCCTAATACACAAGGTTTAATAGAGTTGACCGGCTTGACTTGATGACTTTATTTGACTTTGAATTGACCATAATTTGACGGTTGTCACAAGTATGTTGCTATATTTTGTTGATTAATTGTGAAAAAGTTTGTGTTTTGATTGCATGTAAACTAGGGTTATGATTTTTTTGTTGATTTTGGTTAAATTTTATTGAATGTCATAAAGTATGTTGTTATATTTAGGTTATTTGTTGGTAAAAAAAACTTATTGTGATTGTATGTAAAGCAAGGGTATGTTTTTTGGTTGAATTTTGTTAATATTTGTTGAAAGTTATAAAGTATGTCGTTATATTTTGTTGATTAATTGTGAAAACATTTTTGTTTTGATTGCATGTAAACTAGGGTTATGATATTTTTGTTGATTTTTGTTAATTTTTATTGAATGTCATAAAGTATGTTGTTATATTTAGGTTATTTGTTGGTAAAAAAAACTTATTGTGATTGTATGTAAAGTAAGGGTATGTTTTTTGGTTGAATTTTGTTAATATTTGTTGAAAGTTATAAAGTATGTTGCTATATTTTGTTGATTAATTGTGAAAAAGTTTGTGTTTTGATTGCATGTAAACTAGGGTTATGATTTTTTTGTTGATTTTGGTTAAATTTTATCGAATGTCATAAAGTATGTTGTTATATTTAGGTTATTTGTTGGTAAAAAAAACTTATTGTGATTGTATGTAAAGTAAGGGTATGTTTTTTGGTTGAATTTTGTTAATATTTGTTGAAACTTATAAAGTATGTCGTTATATTTTGTTGATTAATTGTGAAAACATTTTTGTTTTGATTGCATGTAAACTAGGGTTATGATTTTTTTGTTGATTTTTGTTAATTTTTATTGAATATCATAAAGTATGTTGTTATATTTAGGTTATTTGTTGGTAAAAAAAACTTATTGTGATTGTATGTAAAGTAAGGGTATGTTTTTTGGTTGAATTTTGTTAATATTTGTTGAAAGTTATAAAGTATGTTGCTATATTTTGTTGATTAATTGTGAAAAAGTTTGTGTTTTGATTGCATGTAAACTAGGGTTATGATTTTTTTGTTGATTTTGGTTAAATTTTATTGAATGTCATAAAGTATGTTGTTATATTTAGGTTATTTGTTGGTAAAAAAAACTTATTGTGATTGTATGTAAAGCAAGGGTATGTTTTTTGGTTGAATTTTGTTAATATTTGTTGAAAGTTATAAAGTATGTCGTTATATTTTGTTGATTAATAGTGAAAACATTTTTGTTTTGATTGCATGTAAACTAGGGTTATGATATTTTTGTTGATTTTTGTTAATTTTTATTGAATGTCATAAAGTATGTTGTTATATTTAGGTTATTTGTTGGTAAAAAAAACTTATTGTGATTGTATGTAAAGTAAGGGTATGTTTTTTGGTTGAATTTTGTTAATATTTGTTGAAACTTATAAAGTATGTCGTTATATTTTGTTGATTAATTGTGAAAACATTTTTGTTTTGATTGCATGTAAACTAGGGTTATGATTTTTTTGTTGATTTTGGTTAAATTTTATTGAATGTCATAAAGTATGTTGTTATATTTAGGTTATTTGTTGGTAAAAAAAACTTATTGTGATTGTATGTAAAGTAAGGGTATGTTTTTTGGTTGAATTTTGTTAATATTTGTTGAAACTTATAAAGTATGTCGTTATATTTTGTTGATTAATTGTGAAAACATTTTTGTTTTGATTGCATGTAAACTAGGGTTATGATTTTTTTGTTGATTTTTGTTAATTTTTATTGAATGTCATAAAGTATGTTGTTATATTTAGGTTATTTGTTGGTAAAAAAAAACTTATTGTGATTGTATGTAAAGTAAGGGTATGTTTTTTGGTTGAATTTTGTTAATATTTGTTGAAAGTTATAAAGTATGTTGCTATATTTTGTTGATTAATTGTGAAAAAGTTTGTGTTTTGATTGCATGTAAACTAGGGTTATGATTTTTTTGTTGATTTTTGTTAAATTTTATTGAATGTCATAAAGTATGTTGTTATATTTAGGTTATTTGTTGGTAAAAAAAACTTATTGTGATTGTATGTAAAGTAAGGGCATGTTTTTTGGTTGAATTTTGTTAATATTTGTTGAAAGTTATAAAGTATGTTGCTACATTTTGTTGATTAATTGTGAAAAAGTTTGTGTTTTGATTGCATGTAAACTAGGGTTATGATTTTTTTGTTGATTTTTGTTAAATTTTATTGAATGTCATAAAGTATGTTGTTATATTTAGGTTATTTGTTGGTAAAAAAAACTTATTGGGATTGTATGTAAAGTAAGGGTATGTTTTTTGGTTGAGTTTTGTTAATATTTGTTGAAAGTTATAAAGTATGTTGCTATATTTTGTTGATTAATTGTGAAAAAGTTTGTGTTTTGATTGCATGTAAACTAGGGTTATGATTTTTTTGTTGATTTTGGTTAAATTTTATTGAATGTCATAAAGTATGTTGTTATATTTAGGTTATTTGTTGGTAAAAAAAACTTATTGTGATTGTATGTAAAGCAAGGGTATGTTTTTTGGTTGAATTTTGTTAATATTTGTTGAAAGTTATAAAGTATGTCGTTATATTTTGTTGATTAATTGTGAAAACATTTTTGTTTTGATTGCATGTAAACTAGGGTTATGATATTTTTGTTGATTTTTGTTAATTTTTATTGAATGTCATAAAGTATGTTGTTATATTTAGGTTATTTGTTGGTAAAAAAAAACTTATTGTGATTGTATGTAAAGTAAGGGTATGTTTTTTGGTTGAATTTTGTTAATATTTGTTGAAAGTTATAAAGTATGTTGCTATATTTTGTTGATTAATTGTGAAAAAGTTTGTGTTTTGATTGCATGTAAACTAGGGTTATGATTTTTTTGTTGATTTTGGTTAAATTTTATTGAATGTCATAAAGTATGTTGTTATATTTAGGTTATTTGTTGGTAAAAAAAACTTATTGTGATTGTATGTAAAGTAAAGGTATGTTTTTTGGTTGAATTTTGTTAATATTTGTTGAAAGTTATAAAGTATATCGTTATATTTTGTTGATTAATTGTGAAAACATTTTTGTTTTGATTGCATGTAAACTAGGGTTATGATTTTTTTGTTGATTTTTGTTAATTTTTATTGAATGTCATAAAGTATGTTGTTATATTTAGGTTATTTGTTGGTAAAAAAAAACTTATTGTGATTGTATGTAAAGTAAGGGTATGTTTTTTGGTTGAATTTTGTTAATATTTGTTGAAAGTTATAAAGTATGTTGCTATATTTTGTTGATTAATTGTGAAAAAGTTTGTGTTTTGATTGCATGTAAACTAGGGTTATGATTTTTTTGTTGATTTTTGTTAAATTTTATTGAATGTCATAAAGTATGTTGTTATATTTAGGTTATTTGTTGGTAAAAAAAACTTATTGTGATTGTATGTAAAGTAAGGGCATGTTTTTTGGTTGAATTTTGTTAATATTTGTTGAAAGTTATAAAGTATGTTGCTACATTTTGTTGATTAATTGTGAAAAAGTTTGTGTTTTGATTACATGTAAACTAGGGTTATGATTTTTTTGTTGATTTTTGTTAAATTTTATTGAATGTCATAAAGTATGTTGTTATATTTAGGTTATTTGTTAGTAAAAAAAACTTATTGAGATTGTATGTAAAGTAAGGGTATGTTTTTTGGTTGAATTTTGTTAATATTTGTTGAAAGTTATAAAGTATGTTGCTATATTTTGTTGATTAATTGTGAAAAAGTTTGTGTTTTGATTGCATGTAAACTAGGGTTATGATTTTTTTGTTGATTTTGGTTAAATTTTATTGAATGTCATAAAGTATGTTGTTATATTTAGGTTATTTGTTGGTAAAAAAAAACTTATTGTGATTGTATGTAAAGCAAGGGTATGTTTTTTGGTTGAATTTTGTTAATATTTGTTGAAAGTTATAAAGTATGTCGTTATATTTTGTTGATTAATTGTGAAAACATTTTTGTTTTGATTGCATGTAAACTAGGGTTATGATTTTTTTGTTGATTTTTGTTAAATTTTATTGAATGTCATAAAGTATGTTGTTATATTTAGGTTATTTGTTGGTAAAAAAAACTTATTGTGATTGTATGTAAAGTAAGGGCATCTTTTTTGGTTGAATTTTGTTAATATTTGTTGAAAGTTATAAAGTATGTTGCTACATTTTGTTGATTAATTGTGAAAAAGTTTGTGTTTTGATTACATGTAAACTAGGGTTTTGATTTTTTTGTTGATTTTGGTTAAATTTTATTGAATGTCATAAAGTATGTTGTTATATTTAGGTTATTTGTTGGTAAAAAAAACTTATTGTGATTGTATGTAAAGTAAAGGTATGTTTTTTGGTTGAATTTTGTTAATATTTGTTGAAAGTTATAAAGTATGTCGTTATATTTTGTTGATTAATTGTGAAAACATTTTTGTTTTGATTGCATGTAAACAAGGGTTATGATTTTTTTGTTGATTTTTGTTAATTTTTATTGAATGTCATAAAGTATGTTGTTATATTTAGGTTATTTGTTGGTAAAAAAAAAAACTTATTGTGATTGTATGTAAAGTAAGGGCATGTTTTTTGGTTGAATTTTGTTAATATTTGTTGAAAGTTATAAAGTATGTTGCTACATTTTGTTGATTAATTGTGAAAAAGTTTGTGTTTTGATTACATGTAAACTAGGGTTATGATTTTTTTGTTGATTTTTGTTAAATTTTATTGAATGTCATAAAGTATGTTGTTATATTTAGGTTATTTGTTGGTAAAAAAAACTTATTGCGATTGTATGTAAAGTAAGGGTATGTTTTTTGGTTGAATTTTGTTAATATTTGTTGAAAGTTATAAAGTATGTTGCTATATTTTGTTGATTAATTGTGAAAAAGTTTGTGTTTTGATTGCATGTAAACTAGGGTTATGATTTTTTTGTTGATTTTGGTTAAATTTTATTGAATGTCATAAAGTATGTTGTTATATTTAGGTTATTTGTTGGTAAAAAAAACTTATTGTGATTGTATGTAAAGCAAGGGTATGTTTTTTGGTTGAATTTTGTTAATATTTGTTGAAAGTTATAAAGTATGTCGTTATATTTTGTTGATTAATTGTGAAAACATTTTTGTTTTGATTGCATGTAAACTAGGGTTATGATATTTTTGTTGATTTTTGTTAATTTTTATTGAATGTCATAAAGTATGTTGTTATATTTAGGTTATTTGTTGGTAAAAAAAACTTATTGTGATTGTATGTAAAGTAAGGGTATGTTTTTTGGTTGAATTTTGTTAATATTTGTTGAAAGTTATAAAGTATGTTGCTATATTTTGTTGATTAATTGTGAAAACGTTTGTGTTTTGATTGCATGTAAACTAGGGTTATGATTTTTTTGTTGATTTTTGTTAAATTTTATTGAATGTCATAAAGTATGTTGTTATATTTAGGTTATTTGTTGGTAAAAAAAACTTATTGTGATTGTATGTAAAGTAAGGGCATGTTTTTTGGTTGAATTTTGTTAATATTTGTTGAAAGTTATAAAGTATGTTGCTACATTTTGTTGATTAATTGTGAAAAAGTTTGTGTTTTGATTGCATGTAAACTAGGGTTATGATTTTTTTGTTGATTTTTGTTAAATTTTATTGAATGTCATAAAGTATGTTGTTATATTTAGGTTATTTGTTGGTAAAAAAAACTTATTGGGATTGTATGTAAAGTAAGGGTATGTTTTTTGGTTGAGTTTTGTTAATATTTGTTGAAAGTTATAAAGTATGTTGCTATATTTTGTTGATTAATTGTGAAAAAGTTTGTGTTTTGATTGCATGTAAACTAGGGTTATGATTTTTTTGTTGATTTTGGTTAAATTTTATTGAATGTCATAAAGTATGTTGTTATATTTAGGTTATTTGTTGGTAAAAAAAACTTATTGTGATTGTATGTAAAGCAAGGGTATGTTTTTTGGTTGAATTTTGTTAATATTTGTTGAAAGTTATAAAGTATGTCGTTATATTTTGTTGATTAATTGTGAAAACATTTTTGTTTTGATTGCATGTAAACTAGGGTTATGATATTTTTGTTGATTTTTGTTAATTTTTATTGAATGTCATAAAGTATGTTGTTATATTTAGGTTATTTGTTGGTAAAAAAAAACTTATTGTGATTGTATGTAAAGTAAGGGTATGTTTTTTGGTTGAATTTTGTTAATATTTGTTGAAAGTTATAAAGTATGTTGCTATATTTTGTTGATTAATTGTGAAAAAGTTTGTGTTTTGATTGCATGTAAACTAGGGTTATGATTTTTTTGTTGATTTTGGTTAAATTTTATTGAATGTCATAAAGTATGTTGTTATATTTAGGTTATTTGTTGGTAAAAAAAACTTATTGTGATTGTATGTAAAGTAAAGGTATGTTTTTTGGTTGAATTTTGTTAATATTTGTTGAAAGTTATAAAGTATGTCGTTATATTTTGTTCATTAATTGTGAAAACATTTTTGTTTTGATTGCATGTAAACTAGGGTTATGATTTTTTTGTTGATTTTTGTTAATTTTTATTGAATGTCATAAAGTATGTTGTTATATTTAGGTTATTTGTTGGTAAAAAAAAACTTATTGTGATTGTATGTAAAGTAAGGGTATGTTTTTTGGTTGAATTTTGTTAATATTTGTTGAAAGTTATAAAGTATGTTGCTATATTTTGTTGATTAATTGTGAAAAAGTTTGTGTTTTGATTGCATGTAAACTAGGGTTATGATTTTTTTGTTGATTTTTGTTAAATTTTATTGAATGTCATAAAGTATGTTGTTATATTTAGGTTATTTGTTGGTAAAAAAAACTTATTGTGATTGTATGTAAAGTAAGGGCATGTTTTTTGGTTGAATTTTGTTAATATTTGTTGAAAGTTATAAAGTATGTTGCTACATTTTGTTGATTAATTGTGAAAAAGTTTGTGTTTTGATTACATGTAAACTAGGGTTATGATTTTTTTGTTGATTTTTGTTAAATTTTATTGAATGTCATAAAGTATGTTGTTATATTTAGGTTATTTGTTAGTAAAAAAAACTTATTGAGATTGTATGTAAAGTAAGGGTATGTTTTTTGGTTGAATTTTGTTAATATTTGTTGAAAGTTATAAAGTATGTTGCTATATTTTGTTGATTAATTGTGAAAAAGTTTGTGTTTTGATTGCATGTAAACTAGGGTTATGATTTTTTTGTTGATTTTGGTTAAATTTTATTGAATGTCATAAAGTATGTTGTTATATTTAGGTTATTTGTTGGTAAAAAAAACTTATTGTGATTGTATGTAAAGCAAGGGTATGTTTTTTGGTTGAATTTTGTTAATATTTGTTGAAAGTTATAAAGTATGTCGTTATATTTTGTTGATTAATTGTGAAAACATTTTTGTTTTGATTGCATGTAAACTAGGGTTATGATTTTTTTGTTGATTTTTGTTAATTTTTATTGAATGTCATAAAGTATGTTGTTATATTTAGGTTATTTGTTGGTAAAAAAAAAACTTATTGTGATTGTATGTAAAGTAAGGGCATGTTTTTTGGTTGAATTTTGTTAATATTTGTTGAAAGTTATAAAGTATGTTGCTACATTTTGTTGATTAATTGTGAAAAAGTTTGTGTTTTGATTGCATGTAAACTAGGGTTATGATTTTTTTGTTGATTTTTGTTAAATTTTATTGAATGTCATAAAGTATGTTGTTATATTTAGGTTATTTGTTGGTAAAAAAAACTTATTGGGATTGTATGTAAAGTAAGGGTATGTTTTTTGGTTGAATTTTGTTAATATTTGTTGAAAGTTATAAAGTATGTTGCTATATTTTGTTGATTAATTGTGAAAAAGTTTGTGTTTTGATTGCATGTAAACTAGGGTTATGATTTTTTTGTTGATTTTGGTTAAATTTTATTGAATGTCATAAAGTATGTTGTTATATTTAGGTTATTTGTTGGTAAAAAAAACTTATTGTGATTGTATGTAAAGTAAGGGTATGTTTTTTGGTTGAATTTTGTTAATATTTGTTGAAAGTTATAAAGTATGTCGTTATATTTTGTTGATTAATTGTGAAAACATTTTTGTTTTGATTGCATGTAAACAAGGGTTATGATTTTTTTGTTGATTTTTGTTAATTTTTATTGAATATCATAAAGTATGTTGTTATATTTAGGTTATTTGTTGGTAAAAAAAAACTTATTGTGATTGTACGTAAAGTAAGGGTATGTTTTTTGGTTGAATTTTGTTAATATTTGTTGAAAGTTATAAAGTATGTTGCTATATTTTGTTGATTAATTGTGAAAAAGTTTGTGTTTTGATTGCATGTAAACTAGGGTTATGATTTTTTTGTTGATTTTTGTTAAATTTTATTGAATGTCATAAAGTATGTTGTTATATTTAGGTTATTTGTTGGTAAAAAAAACTTATTGTGATTGTATGTAAAGTAAGGGCATGTTTTTTGGTTGAATTTTGTTAATATTTGTTGAAAGTTATAAAGTATGTTGCTACATTTTGTTGATTAATTGTGAAAAAGTTTGTGTTTTGATTGCATGTAAACTAGGGTTATGATTTTTTTGTTGATTTTTGTTAAATTTTATTGAATGTCATAAAGTATGTTGTCATATTTAGGTTATTTGTTGGTAAAAAAAACTTATTAGGATTGTATGTAAAGTAAGGGTATGTTTTTTGGTTGAATTTTGTTAATATTTGTTGCAAGTTATAAAGTATGTTGCTATATTTTGTTGATTAATTGTGAAAAAGTTTGTGTTTTGATTGCATGTAAACTAGGGTTATGATTTTTTTGTTGATTTTGGTTAAATTTTATTGAATGTCATAAAGTATGTTGTTATATTTAGGTTATTTGTTGGTAAAAAAAACTTATTGTGATTGTATGTAAAGCAAGGGTATGTTTTTTGGTTGAATTTTGTTAATATTTGTTGAAAGTTATAAAGTATGTCGTTATATTTTGTTGATTAATTGTGAAAACATTTCTGTTTTGATTGCATGTAAACTAGGGTTATGATATTTTTGTTGATTTTTGTTAATTTTTATTGAATGTCATAAAGTATGTTGTTATATTTAGGTTATTTGTTGGTAAAAAAAAACTTATTGTGATTGTATGTAAAGTAAGGGTATGTTTTTTGGTTGAATTTTGTTAATATTTGTTGAAAGTTATAAAGTATGTTGCTATATTTTGTTGATTAATTGTGAAAAAGTTTGTGTTTTGATTGCATGTAAACTAGGGTTATGATTTTTTTGTTGATTTTTGTTAAATTTTATTGAATGTCATAAAGTATGTTGTTATATTTAGGTTATTTGTTGGTAAAAAAAACTTATTGTGATTGTATGTAAAGTAAGGGCATGTTTTTTGGTTGAATTTTGTTAATATTTGTTGAAAGTTATAAAGTATGTTGCTACATTTTGTTGATTAATTGTGAAAAAGTTTGTGTTTTGATTGCATGTAAACTAGGGTTATGATTTTTTTGTTGATTTTTGTTAAATTTTATTGAATGTCATAAAGTATGTTGTTATATTTAGGTTATTTGTTGGTAAAAAAAACTTATTGCGATTGTATGTAAAGTAAGGGTATGTTTTTTGGTTGAATTTTTTTAATATTTGTTGAAAGTTATAAAGTATGTTGCTATATTTTGTTGATTAATTGTGAAAACATTTTTGTTTTGATTGCATGTAAACTAGGGTTATGATTTTTTTGTTGATTTTTGTTAATTTTTATTGAATATCATAAAGTATGTTGTTATATTTAGGTTATTTGTTGGTAAAAAAAAACTTATTGTGATTGTATGTAAAGTAAGGGTATGTTTTTTGGTTGAATTTTGTTAATATTTGTTGAAAGTTATAAAGTATGTTGCTATATTTTGTTGATTAATTGTGAAAAAGTTTGTGTTTTGATTGCATGTAAACTAGGGTTATGATTTTTTTGTTGATTTTTGTTAAATTTTATTGAATGTCATAAAGTATGTTGTTATATTTAGGTTATTTGTTGGTAAAAAAAACTTATTGTGATTGTATGTAAAGTAAGGGCATGTTTTTTGGTTGAATTTTGTTAATATTTGTTGAAAGTTATAAAGTATGTTGCTACATTTTGTTGATTAATTGTGAAAAAGTTTGTGTTTTGATTGCATGTAAACTAGGGTTATGATTTTTTTGTTGATTTTTGTTAAATTTTATTGAATGTCATAAAGTATGTTGTTATATTTAGGTTATTTGTTGGTAAAAAAAACTTATTGCGATTGTATGTAAAGTAAGGGTATGTTTTTTGGTTGAATTTTTTTAATATTTGTTGAAAGTTATAAAGTATGTTGCTATATTTTGTTGATTAATTGTGAAAAAGTTTGTGTTTTGATTGCATGTAAACTAGGGTTATGATTTTTTTGTTGATTTTTGTTAAATTTTATTGAATGTCATAAAGTATGTTGTTATATTTAGGTTATTTGTTGGTAAAAAAAACTTATTGTGATTGTATGTAAAGTAAGGGTATGTTTTTTGGTTGAATTTTGTTAATATTTGTTGAAAGTTATAAAGTATGTTGCTATATTTTGTTGATTAATTGTGAAAAAGTTTGTGTTTTGATTGCATGTAAACTAGGGTTATGATTTTTTTGTTGATTTTGGTTAAATTTTATTGAATGTCATAAAGTATCTTGTTATATTTAGGTTATTTGTTGGTAAAAAAAACTTATTGTGATTGTATGTAAAGTAAAGGTATGTTTTTTGGTTGAATTTTGTTAATATTTGTTGAAAGTTATAAAGTATGTCGTTATATTTTGTTGATTAATTGTGAAAACATTTTTGTTTTGATTGCATGTAAACTAGGGTTATGATTTTTTTGTTGATTTTTGTTAATTTTTATTGAATGTCATAAAGTATGTTGTTATATTTAGGTTATTTGTTGGTAAAAAAAACTTATTGTGATTGTATGTAAAGTAAGGGTATGTTTTTTGGTTGAATTTTGTTAATATTTGTTGAAAGTTATAAAGTATGTTGCTATATTTTGTTGATTAATTGTGAAAAAGTTTGTGTTTTGATTGCATGTAAACTAGGGTTATGATTTTTTTGTTGATTTTTGTTAAATTTTATTGAATATCATAAAGTATGTTGTTATATTTAGGTTATTTGTTGGTAAAAAAAACTTATTGTGATTGTATGTAAAGTAAGGGCATGTTTTTTGGTTGAATTTTGTTAATATTTGTTGAAAGTTATAAAGTATGTTGCTACATTTTGTTGATTAATTGTGAAAAAGTTTGTGTTTTGATTATATGTAAACTAGGGTTATGATTTTTTTGTTGATTTTTGTTAAATTTTATTGAATGTCATAAAGTATGTTGTTATATTTAGGTTATTTGTTGGTAAAAAAAACTTATTGAGATTGTATGTAAAGTAAGGGTATGTTTTTTGGTTGAATTTTGTTAATATTTGTTGAAAGTTATAAAGTATGTTGCTATATTTTGTTGATTAATTGTGAAAAAGTTTGTGTTTTGATTGCATGTAAACTAGGGTTATGATTTTTTTGTTGATTTTTGTTAAATTTTATTGAATGTCATAAAGTATGTTGTTATATTTAGGTTATTTGTTGGTAAAAAAAACTTATTGTGATTGTATGTAAAGTAAGGGCATGTTTTTTGGTTGAATTTTGTTAATATTTATTGAAAGTTATACAGTATGTTGCTACATTTTGTTGATTAATTGTGAAAAAGTTTGTGTTTTGATTGCATGTAAACTAGGGTTATGATTTTTTTGTTGATTTTTGTTAAATTTTATTGAATGTCATAAAGTATGTTGTTATATTTAGGTTATTTGTTGGTAAAAAAAACTTATTAGGATTGTATGTAAAGTAAGGGTATGTTTTTTGGTTGAATTTTGTTAATATTTGTTGCAAGTTATAAAGTATGTTGCTATATTTTGTTGATTAATTGTGAAAAAGTTTGTGTTTTGATTGCATGTAAACTAGGGTTATGATTTTTTTGTTGATTTTGGTTAAATTTTATTGAATGTCATAAAGTATGTTGTTATATTTAGGTTATTTGTTGGTAAAAAAAACTTATTGTGATTGTATGTAAAGCAAGGGTATGTTTTTTGGTTGAATTTTGTTAATATTTGTTGAAAGTTATAAAGTATGTCGTTATATTTTGTTGATTAATTGTGAAAACATTTCTGTTTTGATTGCATGTAAACTAGGGTTATGATATTTTTGTTGATTTTTGTTAATTTTTATTGAATGTCATAAAGTATGTTGTTATATTTAGGTTATTTGTTGGTAAAAAAAACTTATTGTGATTGTATGTAAAGTAAGGGTATGTTTTTTGGTTGAATTTTGTTAATATTTGTTGAAAGTTATAAAGTATGTTGCTATATTTTGTTGATTAATTGTGAAAAAGTTTGTGTTTTGATTGCATGTAAACTAGGGTTATGATTTTTTTGTTGATTTTGGTTAAATTTTATTGAATGTCATAAAGTATGTTGTTATATTTAGGTTATTTGTTGGTAAAAAAAACTTATTGTGAATGTATGTAAAGTAAGGGTATGTTTTTTACTTGAATTTTGTTAATATTTGTTGAAAGTTATAAAGTATGTCGTTATATTTTGTTGATTAATTGTGAAAAAGTTTGTGTTTTGATTGCATGTAAACTAGGGTTATGATTTTTTTGTTGATTTTTCTTAAATTTTATTGAATATCATAAAGTATGTTGTTATATTTAGGTTATTTGTTGGTAAAAAAAACTTATTGCGATTGTATGTAAAGTAAGGGTATGTTTTTTGGTTGAATTTTTTTAATATTTGTTGAAAGTTATAAAGTATGTTGCTATATTTTGTTGATTAATTGTGAAAAAGTTTGTGTTTTGATTGCATGTAAACTAGGGTTATGATTTTTTTGTTGATTTTTGTTAAATTTTATTGAATGTCATAAAGTATGTTGTTATATTTAGGTTATTTGTTGGTAAAAAAAACTTATTGTGATTGTATGTAAAGTAAGGGCATGTTTTTTGGTTGAATTTTGTTAATATTTGTTGAAAGTTATAAAGTATGTTGCTATATTTTGTTGATTAATTGTGAAAAAGTTTGTGTTTTGATTGCATGTAAACTAGGGTTATGATTTTTTTGTTGATTTTGGTTAAATTTTATTGAATGTCATAAAGTATGTTGTTATATTTAGGTTATTTGTTGGTAAAAAAAACTTATTGTGATTGTATGTAAAGTAAAGGTATGTTTTTTGGTTGAATTTTGTTAATATTTGTTGAAAGTTATAAAGTATGTCGTTATATTTTGTTGATTAATTGTGAAAACATTTTTGTTTTGATTGCATGTAAACTAGGGTTATGATTTTTTTGTTGATTTTTGTTAATTTTTATTGAATGTCATAAAGTATGTTGTTATATTTAGGTTATTTGTTGGTAAAAAAAAACTTATTGTGATTGTATGTAAAGTAAGGGTATGTTTTTTGGTTGAATTTTGTTAATATTTGTTGAAAGTTATAAAGTATGTTGCTATATTTTGTTGATTAATAGTGAAAAAGTTTGTGTTTTGATTGCATGTAAACTAGGGTTATGATTTTTTTGTTGATTTTTGTTAAATTTTATTGAATATCATAAAGTATGTTGTTATATTTAGGTTATTTGTTGGTAAAAAAAACTTATTGTGATTGTATGTAAAGTAAGGGCATGTTTTTTGGTTGAATTTTGTTAATATTTGTTGAAAGTTATAAAGTATGTTGCTACATTTTGTTGATTAATTGTGAAAAAGTTTGTGTTTTGATTATATGTAAACTAGGGTTATGATTTTTTTGTTGATTTTTGTTAAATTTTATTGAATGTCATAAAGTATGTTGTTATATTTAGGTTATTTGTTGGTAAAAAAAACTTATTGAGATTGTATGTAAAGTAAGGGTATGTTTTTTGGTTGAATTTTGTTAATATTTGTTGAAAGTTATAAAGTATGTTGCTATATTTTGTTGATTAATTGTGAAAAAGTTTGTGTTTTGATTGCATGTTGTCACACCCCGCTAAAGCGGAAACGCAAGGTATGACAGCGATAACGGTTTCATTGCAAAAGATAAAGATACATCACCATAGCAGTATTTAAAAGTTTACAACCCATAGCTTCAAAAGAACAAAATACAAGTTTTTCAAAATAACATTGTTCAAAATATAGCTTCATAATAGCTTCAACACGATGCAGCATGCTCTATGATGATGAATCTTTACATCCACTTACTAATTATTTCCTGAAAAAGCATGTAAAACGAGCGTCAACTATGAAAATAGTTGGTGAGTATCACAAGTTTATAAAATCGAGCGTACAATAAGGCTTTTCGTAAATACAAGTACATTGCTTCAATGATAAACAAGTTGATTGCTATTAATGAATACAAGTTTATTGCTATAACGAGAAACGAGTTTGTATGTGTATGAGCAAACAATGAGTCTCAACCAAACCTATGACTGAAGCCCTATCGAGATCTATGCTTATCGTTCCATAGATGAATATGGTATCATGCACTCCAGCGATTCGGGCGAGTGAGGAGTTGTCAATTCCTAATAGCGCTATCCATAACGACCATTGGCTCAAAGAGTTAATGGTTAGAGATAAGGGAAGGGCCTTTGTACGATAAGTTCTCATGTTCCGTGTTGCATAGACATACATAAAGAAACATAGCAATACAATAGCAATCATGTTTGATACAATTCAATTTAAGTACAACATGCAAACAATAGTTTTTCTGGACATGCTTTTCCACCCCAAAACATAAAACTGAAAATAGGGGAGTGCGTGAATACTCACGATGTTTTGTGTAGACACAAGCGGTACTTCGGGATGCACCAACGTCTTACTACCGGGATCCTACGACACCAAACACACGCACTAGTGAGTTTCCATGTCGATATCTAATGCTAATATACTAAACTCTACATATAGGGAAATGCCAATTTATGTTTTAGTATTGGATTTATATCATTTTGTTACACTTTTTCTGATGTATTGAAATTTTACAAGTCGTGCGATTAATTACAACCTTGGAAGGTTAATTTTCCAAATTTTAAGTCTCAATAACAACATAAATTCACGAAAAATAGCATTCGAGGGATAAAAATTCTCAAACTTTTTATTTAACTGTTAATACACAATACTAAGCTGGGAAAATTATAAAAATGGATTTCCAAGCTGTTTAATTATATTTTATAATTTTTGAGCATTTATTTCAATAAAAATTGAAATAAATAGTAAACAGTTTCCAAAATTACCCAAACTTTTTATTTAATTGTTATTATACATAAATAGGCTGGGAAAAATATAAAATATATTTTTCAGTGGTTATTTGTATTTTTCCTTGTTTTATTCCTTTAAATAGTCATTAATTAAAGAAATATTATTAAACAGTTAAAATAAATTACCATAAATTTTTGTAACATCATTTACAGTATAAATATCTTGGGAAAAATATCAAAAGTGGTTTTCATAATGTATAAACTGGTTTTGGGTATTTATGTATATTTAAGTGAATTTTAGTGCAATTAACTTTAGAAAATAAGGGAAAAATAGTTTACAGTGGAGAAAAATATTCAAAATTTTTATGTAACCTCCTACTATATAATATGATATCCTGGCAAATTTTCATGAATTTTGGATAATCAGAACTATTTTTCCCATTTTTAAGCCATTATAATTACCAAAAATTGGGAAAAATAGCTAGACATGATGAAAAATCTTGAAATTATTTTCTTGAGTCACCCATCACAAGTAAGGTATGCGAAAATTGTTAGATACAATTTTCACATCCTAAAAAGTGGTTTTGTAATTTATCATGTCCTAAATAAAAGAAAATTAGAAATCATATGAAACAGTAACAAAAATTGCTGAAATTTGGTGAGGGGTCATTATTCCCCATAAGTATCATCCATGAATTTATTTAGGATTTATTGACCTCTGGAAGTATTTTATATGATTTATGCCCTTGGTTTTAGCAATAATTCTAATAAATCAAATAAATAACAAAAGCTCTTGAAATTTTCCAGATTATCTCATGCATGCAAGGGCTTTCAAAAGTAAAAATGTTAAGAATGTATTCAGAAGAGAAATGAGGGTAATGATTCCAAACAATTTAAGAAAAGTTGCATGCAATAATGCATGAAGTGTAGATGTGGCTGAGGTTCATGAATTTTTGTAGCCCATTCAGTGAGGTTTTAAGCCACGAAATTTCAACCATAACTCACTAGATATGTTAAGTTTCTAAGGTATTTTTCCTAAGATTTATGGTTGGGTTTAAGACCATTGTTTAAGCAAGATAAAAATAGTGATCACAGAAAAAGAGCTGTATGCGCAACCTTTTTGTAAAATCTGCCAAAAATCGGATATTTAATATTTTACAGTAAGACCAGTTGGGTTTGAAAGTTAACTCGTGGAACTAACCAATACAAAAAGAATATCATGATTTGGTTAAAAAATGACTGAGTTATGACTGTTCAAAGTCGAACAAAATAATCTGGCAGATTGCATGTTTGCTTGTGTGCATTTTTAGGGTATTTCAATAAGAACATCATGCATGTCCTTGGTAAGGCCCGATTTCTAACACATGCATGGAATGAATGAGCATCCAAGATGTACTAGAAATGGTTTAATGCTTTCGTTCATGCATGAACACACAAGAAATGGAGAAGAACATGAAATATTATGTTTTGATGTCACATGATCATATGTGCTTCTTTTCCACTCCTTGCATGGGTTTGATCCCGGATTTTCACCATCTTTAACACATGCATTGTGTTATGGTGAGAATCTACAAACCACAAGGGGAGAATAAAGATTTCTAGCCATGGAAAGGCATAGAATCCGAAAAGTAGAGAAGACTAAGAAGAAAAAGAGGTTTAACCATGAAACTATGGAAGAAGATGTTGTTGTTTACCTTGGTTTTGATCTTGAGAGAAGTAAGAACACTTCAAGGGATTCAAAATCTGGAAATTTTGCAGAGGATTGAGAGGATTTTCGTGAGTTTAGAGAGAAGGAAGAAGAGAGTGAAGTGAGAGAGTGAAGTGGAAGAGGTGGAGTAAGGGTTTAGGCTTGATGATTGTGTTTTGGGGAAGAGAGAGGGCATGGGGAGAGGTGATGGCCGGTTTTTGCATGCCTTTTGGCCTCCTCTCTCCTAAATTTTAAACTTTATAAACTTCCCTCCCATATTTTATATAAAAACATTCATTTTTATAAAATGTTTATTAAGCAATTTGATTTATTTAAAAATCTTGTTTTCAACAAATAATTTATGATTAATACTTGTAATTTATATTTCTAGTTCATTGGTATAATCCATAATTTGATTAATATAATTTGATACTAGGAAGTTTATAGCCAAATTTTATAAAGTTTTTAAGCTTTATATTTTATAACTTTGGATTTTTGGCTCTTTAGGGTTTTTGGAACATTGTTTGGTATTCAACAACATGTTGAAGTATAATTAGAGTGTTTTAATTTATTTTTAGAGTTTTATACCCTATTTCAATTATAACAAAGTTTGAAGCTTATTCTAATTATAGTATTGGCATTTCCTATTGTAGCTAAGCAACTTACTAGAATTGTAAGTATCAAGTATATTAGTCCTAGACCTTAGTTGGATCCTAGTTTATGCAAGATTTTTGACCTAATTTATACTACTAGGTCATGGCATGTTGTGCATGAATGGTTATTATAAAGATGCATGAGTCCAAGAATGACCTGAATTGACAGTTGTCACACATGTAAACTAGGGTTATGATTTTTTTGTTGATTTTGGTTAAATTTTATTGAATGTCATAAAGTATGTTGTTATATTTAGGTTATTTGTTGGTAAAAAAAACTTATTGTGATTGTATGTAAAGCAAGGGTATGTTTTTTGGTTGAATTTTGTTAATATTTGTTGAAAGTTATAAAGTATGTCGTTATATTTTGTTGATTAATTGTGAAAACATTTTTGTTTTGATTGCATGTAAACTAGGGTTATGATATTTTTGTTGATTTTTGTTAATTTTTATTGAATGTCATAAAGTATGTTGTTATATTTAGGTTATTTGTTGGTAAAAAAAACTTATTGTGATTGTATGTAAAGTAAGGGTATGTTTTTTGGTTGAATTTTGTTAATATTTGTTGAAAGTTATAAAGTATGTCGTTATATTTTGTTGATTAATTGTGAAAACATTTTTGTTTTGATTGCATGTAAACTAGGGTTATGATTTTTTTGTTGATTTTTGTTAATTTTTATTGAATGTCATAAAGTATGTTGTTATATTTAGGTTATTTGTTGGTAAAAAAAAAACTTATTGTGATTGTATGTAAAGTAAGGGTATGTTTTTTGGTTGAATTTTGTTAATATTTGTTGAAAGTTATAAAGTATGTTGCTATATTTTGTTGATTAATTGTGAAAAAGTTTGTGTTTTGATTGCATGTAAACTAGGGTTATGATTTTTTTGTTGATTTTTGTTAATTTTTATTGAATGTCATAAAGTATGCTGTTATATTTAGGTTATTTGTTGGTAAAAAAAACTTATTGTGATTGTATGTAAAGTAAGGGTATGTTTTTTGGTTGAATTTTCTTAATATTTGTTGAAAGTTATAAAGTATGTTGCTATATTTTGTTGATTAATTATGAAAAAGTTTGTGTTTTGATTGCATGTAAACTAGGGATATGATTTTTTGTTGATTTTTGTTAAATTTTATTGAATGTCATAAAGCATGTTGTTATATTTAGGTTATTTGTTGGTAAAAAAAACTTATTGTGATTGTATGTAAAGTAAGGGTATGTTTTTTGGTTGAATTTTGTTAATATTTTTTGAAAGTTATAAAGTATGTTGCTATATTTTGTTGATTAATTGTGAAAAAGTTTGTGTTTTGATTGCATGTAAACTAGGGTTATGATTTTTTTGTTGATTTTTGTTAAATTTTATTGAATGTCATAAAGTATGTTGTTATATTTAAGTTATTTGTTGGTAAAAAAAACTTATTGTGATTGTATGTAAAGTAAGGGTATGTATTTTAGTTGAATTTTGTTAATATTTATTGAAAGTTATAAAGTATGTTGCTATATTTTGTTGATTAATTGTGAAAAAGTTTGTGTTTTGATTGCATGTAAACTAGGGTTATGATTTTTTTTGTTGATTTTTGTTAAATTTTATTGAATGTCATAAAGTATGTTGTTATATTTAGGTTATTTGTTGGTAAAAAAAACTTATTGTGATTGTATGTAAAGTAAGGGTATGTTTTTTGGTTGAATTTTGTTAATATTTGTTGAAAGTTATAAAGTATGTTGCTATATTTTGTTGATTAATTGTGAAGAAGTTTGTGTTTTGCTTGCATGTAAACTAGGGTTATGATTTTTTTGTTGATTTTGGTTAAATTTTATTGAATGTCATAAAGTATGTTGTTATATTTAGGTTATTTGTTGGTAAAAAAAACTTATTGTGATTGTATGTAAAGTAAGGGTATGTTTTTTGGTTGAATTTTGTTAATATTTGTTGAAAGTTATAAAGTATGTCGTTATATTTTGTTGATTAATTGTGAAAACATTTTTGTTTTGATTGCATGTAAACTAGGGTTATGATTGTTTTGTTGATTTTTGTTAATTTTTATTGAATGTCATAAAGTATGTTGTTATATTTAGGTTATTTGTTGGTAAAAAAAAAACTTATTGTGATTGTATGTAAAGTAAGGGTATGTTTTTTGGTTGAATTTTGTTAATATTTGTTGAAAGTTATAAAGTATGTTGCTATATTTTGTTGATTAATTGTGAAAAAGTTTGTGTTTTGATTGCATGTAAACTAGGGTTATGATTTTTTTGTTGATTTTTGTTAATTTTTATTGAATGTCATAAAGTATGTTGTTATATTTAGGTTATTTGTTGGTAAAAAAAACTTATTGTGATTGTATGTAAAGTAAGGGTATGTTTTTTGGTTGAATTTTGTTAATATTTGTTGAAAGTTATAAAGTATGTTGCTATATTTTGTTGATTAATTGTGAAAAAGTTTGTCTTTTGATTGCATGTAAACTAGGGTTATGATTTTTTGTTGATTTTTGTTAAATTTTATTGAATGTCATAAAGTATGTTGTTATATTTAGGTTATTTGTTGGTAAAAAAAACTTATTGTGATTGTATGTAAAGTAAGGGTATGTTTTTTGGTTGAATTTTGTTAATATTTTTTGAAAGTTATAAACTATGTTGCTATATTTTGTTGATTAATTGTGAAAAAGTTTATGTTTTGATTGCATGTAAACTAGGGTTATGATTTTTTTGTTGATTTTTGTTAAATTTTATTGAATGTCATAAAGTATGTTGTTATATTTAGGTTATTTGTTGGTAAAAAAAACTTATTGGGATTGTATGTAAAGTAAGGGTATGTTTTTTGGTTGAATTTTGTTAATATTTGTTGAAAGTTATAAAGTATGTTGCTATATTTTGTTGATTAATTGTGAAAAAGTTTGTGTTTTGATTGCATGTAAACTAGGGTTATGATATTTTTGTTGATTTTGGTTAAATTTTATTGAATGTCATAAAGTATGTTGTTATATTTAGGTTATTTGTTGGTAAAAAAAACTTATTGTGATTGTATGTAAAGCAAGGGTATGTTTTTTGGTTGAATTTTGTTAATATTTGTTGAAAGTTATAAAGTATGTCGTTATATTTTGTTGATTAATTGTGAAAACATTTTTGTTTTGATTGCATGTAAACTAGGGTTATGATACTTTTGTTGATTTTTGTTAATTTTTATTGAATGTCATAAAGTATGTTGTTATATTTAGGTTATTTGTTGGTAAAAAAAACTTATTGTGATTGTATGTAAAGTAAGGGTATGTTTTTTGGTTGAATTTTGTTAATATTTGTTGAAAGTTATAAAGTATGTTGCTATATTTTGTTGATTAATTGTGAAAAAGTTTGTGTTTTGATTGCATGTAAACTAGGGTTATGATTTTTTTGTTGATTTTGGTTAAATTTTATTGAATGTCATAAAGTATGTTGTTATATTTAGGTTATTTGTTGGTAAAAAAAACTTATTGTGATTGTATGTAAAGTAAGGGTATGTTTTTTGGTTGAATTTTGTTAATAATTGTTGAAACTTATAAAGTATGTCGTTATATTTTGTTGATTAATTGTGAAAACATTTTTGTTTTGATTGCATGTAAACTAGGGTTATGATTTTTTTTGTTGATTTTTGTTAATTTTTATTGAATGTCATAAAGTATGTTGTTATATTTAGGTTATTTGTTGGTAAAAAAAAACTTATTGTGATTGTATGTAAAGTAAGGGTATGTTTTTTGGTTGAATTTTGTTAATATTTGTTGAAAGTTAAAAAGTATGTTGCTATATTTTGTTGATTAATTGTGAAAAAGTTTGTGTTTTGATTGCATGTAAACTAGGGTTATGATTTTTTTGTTGATTTTTGTTAAATTTTATTGAATGTCATAAAGTATGTTGTTATACTTAGGTTATTTGTTGGTAAAAAAAACTTATTGTGATTGTATGTAAAGTAAGGGTATGTTTTTTGGTTGAATTTTGTTAATATTTTTTGAAAGTTATAAAGTATGTTGCTATATTTTGTTGATTAATTGTGAAAAAGTTTGTGTTTTGATTGCATGTAAACTAGGGTTATGATTTTTTTGTTGATTTTTGTTAAATTTTATTGAATGTCATAAAGTATGTTGTTATATTTAGGTTATTTGTTGGTAAAAAAAACTTATTGGGATTGTATGTAAAGTAAGGGTATGTTTTTTGGTTGAATTTTGTTAATATTTGTTGAAAGTTATAAAGTATTTTGCTATATTTTGTTGATTAATTGTGAAAAAGTTTGTGTTTTGATTGCATGTAAACTAGGGTTATGATTTTTTTGTTGATTTTGGTTAAATTTTATTGAATGTCATAAAGTATGTTGTTATATTTAGGTTATTTGTTGGTAAAAAAACTTATTGTGATTGTATGTAAAGCAAGGGTATGTTTTTTGGTTGAATTTTGTTAATATTTGTTGAAAGTTATAATGTATGTCGTTATATTTTGTTGATTAATTGTGAAAACATTTTTGTTTTGATTGCATGTAAACTAGGGTTATGATATTTTTGTTGATTTTTGTTAATTTTTATTGAATCTCATAAAGTATGTTGTTATATTTAGGTTATTTGTTGGTAAAAAAAACTTATTGTGATTGTATGTAAAGTAAGGGTATGTTTTTTGGTTGAATTTTGTTAATATTTGTTGAAAGTTATAAAGTATGTTGCTATATTTTGTTGATTAATTGTGAAAAAGTTTGTGTTTTGATTGCATGTAAACTAGGGTTATGATTTTTTTGTTGATTTTGGTTAAATTTTATTGAATGTCATAAAGTATGTTGTTATATTTAGGTTATTTGTTGGTAAAAAAAACTTATTGTGATTGTATGTAAAGTAAGGGTATGTTTTTTGGTTGAATTTTGTTAATAATTGTTGAAACTTATAAAGTATGTCGTTATATTTTGTTGATTAATTGTGAAAACATTTTTGTTTTGATTGCATGTAAACTAGGGTTATGATTTTTTTTGTTGATTTTTGTTAATTTTTATTGAATGTCATAAAGTATGTTGTTATATTTAGGTTATTTGTTGGTAAAAAAAAACTTATTGTGATTGTATGTAAAGTAAGGGTATGTTTTTTGGTTGAATTTTGTTAATATTTGTTGAAAGTTAAAAAGTGTGTTGCTATATTTTGTTGATTAATTGTGAAAAAGTTTGTGTTTTGATTGCATGTAAACTAGGGTTATGATTTTTTTGTTGATTTTTGTTAAATTTTATTGAATGTCATAAAGTATGTTGTTATATTTAGGTTATTTGTTGGTAAAAAAAACTTATTGTGATTGTATGTAAAGTAAGGGTATGTTTTTTGGTTGAATTTTGTTAATATTTTTTGAAAGTTATAAAGTATGTTGCTATATTTTGTTGATTAATTGTGAAAAAGTTTGTGTTTTGATTGCATGTAAACTAGGGTTATGATTTTTTTGTTGATTTTTGTTAAATTTTATTGAATGTCATAAAGTATGTTGTTATATTTAGGTTATTTGTTGGTAAAAAAAACTTATTGGGATTGTATGTAAAGTAAGGGTATGTTTTTTGGTTGAATTTTGTTAATATTTGTTGAAAGTTATAAAGTATGATGCTATATTTTGTTGATTAATTGTGAAAAAGTTTGTGTTTTGATTGCATGTAAACTAGGGTTATGATTTTTTTGTTGATTTTGGTTAAATTTTATTGAATGTCATAAAGTATGTTGTTATATTTAGGTTATTTGTTGGTAAAAAAAACTTATTGTGATTGTATGTAAAGCAAGGGTATGTTTTTTGGTTGAATTTTGTTAATATTTGTTGAAAGTTATAAAGTATGTCGTTATATTTTGTTGATTAATTGTGAAAACATTTTTGTTTTGATTGCATGTAAACTAGGGTTATGATATTTTTGTTGATTTTTGTTAATTTTTATTGAATGTCATAAAGTATGTTGTTATATTTAGGTTATTTGTTGGTAAAAAAAACTTATTGTGATTGTATGTAAAGTAAGGGTATGTTTTTTGGTTGAATTTTCTTAATATTTGTTGAAAGTTATAAAGTATGTTGCTATATTTTGTTGATTAATTGTGAAAAAGTTTGTGTTTTGATTGCATGTAAACTAGGGTTATGATTTTTTTGTTGATTTTGGTTAAATTTTATTGAATGTCATAAAGTATGTTGTTATATTTAGGTTATTTGTTGGTAAAAAAAACTTATTGTGATTGTATGTAAAGTAAGAGTATGTTTTTTGGTTGAATTTTGTTAATATTTGTTGAAAGTTATAAAGTATGTTGCTATATTTTGTTGATTAATTGTGAAAAAGTTTGTGTTTTGATTGCATGTAAACTAGGGTTATGATTTTTTTGTTGATTTTTGTTAAATTTTATTGAATGTCATAAAGTATGTTGTTATATTTAGGTTATTTGTTGGTAAAAAAAACTTATTGTGATTGTATGTAAAGTAAGGGCATGTTTTTTGGTTGAATTTTGTTAATATTTGTTGAAAGTTATAAAGTATGTTGCTACATTTTGTTGATTAATTGTGAAAAAGTTTGTGTTTTGATTGCATGTAAACTAGGGTTATGATTTTTTTGTTGATTTTTTTTAAATTTTATTGAATGTCATAAAGTATGTTGTTATATTTAGGTTATTTGTTGGTAAAAAAAACTTATTGTGATTGTATGTAAAGTAAGGGCATGTTTTTTAGTTGAATTTTGTTAATATTTGTTGAAAGTTATAAAGTATGTTGCTACATTTTGTTGATTAATTGTGAAAAAGTTTGTGTTTTGATTGCATGTAAACTAGGGTTATGATTTTTTTGTTGATTTTTGTTAAATTTTATTGAATGTCATAAACTATGTTGTTATATTTAGGTTATTTGTTGGTAAAAAAAACTTATTGTGATTGTATGTAAAGTAAGGGTATGTTTTTTGGTTGAATTTTGTTAATATTTGTTGAAAGTTATAAAGTATGTCGTTATATTTTGTTGATTAATTGTGAAAACATTTTTGTTTTGATTGCATGTAAACTAGGGTTATGATTTTTTTGTTGATTTTTGTTAATTTTTATTGAATGTCATAAAGTATGTTGTTATATTTAGGTTATTTGTTGGTAAAAAAAAAACTTATTGTGATTGTATGTAAAGTAAGGGTATGTTTTTTGGTTGAATTTTGTTAATATTTGTTGAAAGTTATAAAGTATGTTGCTATATTTTGTTGATTAATTGTGAAAAAGTTTGTGTTTTGATTGCATGTAAACTAGGGTTATGATTTTTTTGTTGATTTTTGTTAAATTTTATTGAATGTCATAAAGTATGTTGTTATATTTAGGTTATTTGTTGGTAAAAAAAACTTATTGTGATTGTATGTAAAGTAAGGGTATGTTTTTTGGTTGAATTTTGTTAATATTTGTTGAAACTTATAAAGTATGTCGTTATATTTTGTTGATTAATTGTGAAAACATTTTTGTTTTGATTGCATGTAAACTAGGGTTATGATTTTTTTGTTGATTTTTGTTAATTTTTATTGAATGTCATAAAGTATGTTGTTATATTTAGGTTATTTGTTGGTAAAATAAAACTTATTGTGATTGTATGTAAAGTAAGGGTGTGTTTTTTGGTTGAATTTTGTTAATATTTGTTGAAAGTTATAAAGTATGTTGCTATATTTTGTTGATTAATTGTGAAAAAGTTTGTGTTTTGATTGCATGTAAACTAGGGTTATGATTTTTTTGTTGATTTTTTTTAAATTTTATTGAATGTCATAATGTATGTTGTTTTATTTAGGTTATTTGTTGGTAAAAAAAACTTATTGTGATTGTATGTAAAGTAAGGGCATGTTTTTTGGTTGAATTTTGTTAATATTTGTTGAAAGTTATAAAGTATGTTGCTACATTTTGTTGATTAATTGTGAAAAAGTTTGTGTTTTGATTGCATGTAAACTAGGGTTATGATTTTTTTGTTGATTTTGGTTAAATTTTATTGAATGTCATAAAGTATGTTGTTATATTTAGGTTATTTGTTGGTAAAAAAAACTTATTGTGATTGTATGTAAAGTAAGGGTATGTTTTTTGGTTGAATTTTGTTAATATTTGTTGAAAGTTATAAAGTATGTCGTTATATTTTGTTGATTAATTGTGAAAACATTTTTGTTTTGATTGCATGTAAACTAGGGTTATGATTTTTTTGTTGATTTTTGTTAATTTTTATTGAATGTCATAAAGTATGTTGTTATATTTAGGTTATTTGTTGGTAAAAAAAAAACTTATTGTGATTGTATGTAAAGTAAGGGTATGTTTTTTGGTTGAATTTTGTTAATATTTGTTGAAAGTTATAAAGTTTGTTGCTATATTTTGTTGATTAATTGTGAAAAAGTTTGTGTTTTGATTGCATGTAAACTAGGGTTATGATTTTTTTGTTGATTTTTGTTAAATTTTATTGAATGTCATAAAGTATGTTGTTATATTTAGGTTATTTGTTGGTAAAAAAAACTTATTGTGATTGTATGTAAAGTAAGGGTATGTTTTTTGGTTGAATTTTGTTAATATTTGTTGAAACTTATAAAGTATGTCGTTATATTTTGTTGATTAATTGTGAAAACATTTTTGTTTTGATTGCATGTAAACTAGGGTTATGATTTTTTTGTTGATTTTTGTTAATTTTTATTGAATGTCATAAAGTATGTTGTTATATTTAGGTTATTTGTTGGTAAAATAAAACTTATTGTGATTGTATGTAAAGTAAGGGTGTGTTTTTTGGTTGAATTTTGTTAATATTTGTTGAAAGTTATAAAGTATGTTGCTATATTTTGTTGATTAATTGTGAAAAAGTTTGTGTTTTGATTGCATGTAAACTAGGGTTATGATTTTTTTGTTGATTTTTTTTAAATTTTATTGAATGTCATAATGTATGTTGTTATATTTAGGTTTTTTGTTGGTAAAAAAACCTTATTGTGATTGTATGTAAAGTAAGGGCATGTTTTTTGGTTGAATTTTGTTAATATTTGTTGAAAGTTATAAAGTATGTTGCTACATTTTGTTGATTAATTGTGAAAAAGTTTGTGTTTTGATTGCATGTAAACTAGGGTTATGATTTTTTTTGTTGATTTTGGTTAAATTTTATTGAATGTCATAAAGTATGTTGTTATATTTAGGTTATTTGTTGGTAAAAAAAACTTATTGTGATTGTATGTAAAGTAAGGGTATGTTTTTTGGTTGAATTTTGTTAATATTTGTTGAAAGTTATAAAGTATGTCGTTATATTTTGTTGATTAATTGTGAAAACATTTTTGTTTTGATTGCATGTAAACTAGGGTTATGATTTTTTTGTTGATTTTTGTTAATTTTTATTGAATGTCATAAAGTATGTTGTTATATTTAGGTTATTTGTTGGTAAAAAAAAAACTTATTGTGATTGTATGTAAAGTAAGGGTATGTTTTTTGGTTGAATTTTGTTAATATTCGTTGAAAGTTATAAAGTATGTTGCTATATTTTGTTGATTAATTGTGAAAAAGTTTGTGTTTTGATTGCATGTAAACTAGGGTTATGATTTTTTTGTTGATTTTTGTTAATTTTTATTGAATGTCATAAAGTATGTTGTTATATTTAGGTTATTTGTTGGTAAAAAAAACTTATTGTGATTGTATGTAAAGTAAGGGTATGTTTTTTGGTTGAATTTTCTTAATATTTGTTGAAACTTATAAAGTATGTCGTTATATTTTGTTGATTAATTGTGAAAAAGTTTGTGTTTTGATTGCATGTAAACTAGGGATATGATTTTTTGTTGATTTTTGTTAAATTTTATTGAATGTCATAAAGCATGTTGTTATATTTAGGTTATTTGTTGGTAAAAAAAACTTATTGTGATTGTATGTAAAGTAAGGGTATGTTTTTTGGTTGAATTTTGTTAATATTTTTTGAAAGTTATAAAGTATGTTGCTATATTTTGTTGATTAATTGTGAAAAAGTTTGTGTTTTGATTGCATGTAAACTAGGGTTATGATTTTTTTGTTGATTTTTGTTAAATTTTATTGAATGTCATAAAGTATGTTGTTATATTTAAGTTATTTGTTGGTAAAAAAAACTTATTGTGATTGTATGTAAAGTAAGGGTATGTATTTTAGTTGAATTTTGTTAATATTTATTGAAAGTTATAAAGTATGTTGCTATATTTTGTTGATTAATTATGAAAAAGTTTGTGTTTTGATTGCATGTAAACTAGGGTTATGATTTTTTTGTTGATTTTTGTTAAATTTTATTGAATGTCATAAAGTATGTTGTTATATTTAGGTTATTTGTTGGTAAAAAAAACTTATTGTGATTGTATGTAAAGTAAGGGTATGTTTTTTGGTTGAATTTTGTTAATATTTGTTGAAAGTTATAAAGTATGTTGCTATATTTTGTTGATTAATTGTGAAGAAGTTTGTGTTTTGCTTGCATGTAAACTAGGGTTATGATTTTTTTGTTGATTTTGGTTAAATTTTATTGAATGTCATAAAGTATGTTGTTATATTTAGGTTATTTGTTGGTAAAAAAAACTTATTGTGATTGAATGTAAAGTAAGGGTATGTTTTTTGGTTGAATTTTGTTAATATTTGTTGAAAGTTATAAAGTATGTCGTTATATTTTGTTGATTAATTGTGAAAACATTTTTGTTTTGATTGCATGTAAACTAGGGTTATGATTTTTTTGTTGATTTTTGTTAATTTTTATTGAATGTCATAAAGTATGTTGTTATATTTAGGTTATTTGTTGGTAAAAAAAACTTATTGTGATTGTATGTAAAGTAAGGGTATGTTTTTTGGTTGAATTTTCTTAATATTTGTTGAAAGTTATAAAGTATGTTGCTATATTTTGTTGATTAATTATGAAAAAGTTTGTGTTTTGATTGCATGTAAACTAGGGATATGATTTTTTGTTGATTTTTGTTAAATTTTATTGAATGTCATAAAGCATGTTGTTATATTTAGGTTATTTGTTGGTAAAAAAAACTTATTGTGATTGTATGTAAAGTAAGGGTATGTTTTTTGGTTGAATTTTGTTAATATTTTTTGAAAGTTATAAAGTATGTTGCTATATTTTGTTGATTAATTGTGAAAAAGTTTGTGTTTTGATTGCATGTAAACTAGGGTTATGATTTTTTTGTTGATTTTTGTTAAATTTTATTGAATGTCATAAAGTATGTTGTTATATTTAAGTTATTTGTTGGTAAAAAAAACTTATTGTGATTGTATGTAAAGTAAGGGTATGTATTTTAGTTGAATTTTGTTAATATTTATTGAAAGTTATAAAGTATGTTGCTATATTTTGTTGATTAATTGTGAAAAAGTTTGTGTTTTGATTGCATGTAAACTAGGGTTATGATTTTTTTGTTGATTTTTGTTAAATTTTATTGAATGTCATAAAGTATGTTGTTATATTTAGGTTATTTGTTGGTAAAAAAAAACTTATTGTGATTGTATGTAAAGTAAGGGTATGTTTTTTGGTTGAATTTTGTTAATATTTGTTGAAAGTTATAAAGTATGTTGCTATATTTTGTTGATTAATTGTGAAGAAGTTTGTGTTTTGCTTGCATGTAAACTAGGGTTATGATTTTTTTGTTGATTTTGGTTAAATTTTATTGAATGTCATAAAGTATGTTGTTATATTTAGGTTATTTGTTGGTAAAAAAAACTTATTGTGATTGTATGTAAAGTAAGGGTATGTTTTATGGTTGAATTTTGTTAATATTTGTTGAAAGTTATAAAGTATGTCGTTATATTTTGTTGATTAATTGTGAAAACATTTTTGTTTTGATTGCATGTAAACTAGGGTTATGATTTTTTTGTTGATTTTTGTTAATTTTTATTGAATGTCATAAAGTATGTTGTTATATTTAGGTTATTTGTTGGTAAAAAAAAAACTTATTGTGATTGTATGTAAAGTAAGGGTATGTTTTTTGGGTGAATTTTGTTAATATTTGTTGAAAGTTATAAAGTATGTTGCTATATTTTGTTGATTAATTGTGAAAAAGTTTGTGTTTTGATTGCATGTAAACTAGGGTTATGATTTTTTTGTTGATTTTTGTTAATTTTTATTGAATGTCATAAAGTATGTTGTTATATTTAGGTTATTTGTTGGTAAAAAAAACTTATTGTGATTGTATGTAAAGTAAGGGTATGTTTTTTGGTTGAATTTTCTTAATATTTGTTGAAAGTTATAAAGTATGTTGCTATATTTTGTTGATTAATTATGAAAAAGTTTGTGTTTTGATTGCATGTAAACTAGGGTTATGATTTTTTGTTGATTTTTGTTAAATTTTATTGAATGTCATAAAGCATGTTGTTATATTTAGGTTATTTGTTGGTAAAAAAAACTTATTGTGATTGTATGTAAAGTAAGGGTATGTTTTTTAGTTGAATTTTGTTAATATTTTTTGAAAGTTATAAAGTATGTTGCTATATTTTGTTGATTAATTGTGAAAAAATTTGTGTTTTGATTGCATGTAAACTAGGGTTATGATTTTTTTGTTGATTTTTGTTAAATTTTATTGAATGTCATAAAGTATGTTGTTATATTTAAGTTATTTGTTGGTAAAAAAAACTTATTGGGATTGTATGTAAAGTAAGGGTATGTTTTTTGGTTGAATTTTGTTAATATTTGTTGAAAGTTATAAAGTATGTTGCTATATTTTGTTGATTAATTGTGAAAAAGTTTGTGTTTTGATTGCATGTAAACTAGGGTTATGATTTTTTTGTTGATTTTGGTTAAATTTTATTGAATGTCACAAAGTATGTTGTTATATTTAGGTTATTCGTTGGTAAAAAAAACTTATTGTGATTGTATGTAAAGCAAGGGTATGTTTTTTGGTTGAATTTTGTTAATATTTGTTGAAAGTTATAAAGTATGTCGTTATATTTTGTTGATTAATTGTGAAAACATTTTTGTTTTGATTGCATGTAAAATAGGGTTATGATATTTTTGTTCATTTTTGTTAATTTTTATTGAATGTCATAAAGTATGTTGTTATATTTAGGTTATTTGTTGGTAAAAAAAACTTATTGTGATTGTATGTAAAGTAAGGGTATGTTTTTTGGTTGAATTTTGTTAATATTTGTTGAAAGTTATAAAGTATGTTGCTATATTTTGTTGATTAATTGTGAAAAAGTTTGTGTTTTGATTGCATGTAAACTAGGGTTATGAATTTTTTGTTGATTTTTGTTAAATTTTATTGAATGTCATAAAGTATGTTGTTATATTTAGGTTATTTGTTGGTAAAAAAAACTTATTTTGATTGTATGTAAAGCAAGGGTATGTTTTTTGGTTGAATTTTGTTAATATTTGTTGAAAGTTATAAAGTATGTCGTTATATTTTGTTGATTAATTGTGAAAACATTTTTGTTTTGATTGCATGTAAACTAGGGTTATGATATTTTTGTTGATTTTTGTTAATTTTTATTGAATGTCATAAAGTATGTTGTTATATTTAGGTTATTTGTTGGTAAAAAAAACTTATTGTGATTGTATGTAAAGTAAGGGTATGTTTTTTGGTTGAATTTTCTTAATATTTGTTGAAAGTTATAAAGTATGTTGCTATATTTTGTTGATTAATTGTGAAAAAGTTTGTGTTTTGATTGCATGTAAACTAGGGTTATGATTTTTTTGTTGATTTTGGTTAAATTTTATTGAATGTCATAAAGTATGTTGTTATATTTAGGTTATTTGTTGGTAAAAAAAACTTATTGTGATTGTATGTAAACTAAGGGTATGTTTTTTGGTTGAATTTTGTTAATATTTGTTGAAACTTATAAAGTATGTCGTTATATTTTGTTGATTAATTGTGAAAACATTTTTGTTTTGATTGCATGTAAACTAGGGTTATGATTTTTTTTGTTGATTTTTGTTAAATTTTATTGAATGTCATAAAGTATGTTGTTATATTTAGGTTATTTGTTGGTAAAAAAAACTTATTGGGATTGTATGTAAAGTAAGGGTATGTTTTTTCGTTGAATTTTGTTAATATTTGTTGAAAGTTATAAAGTATGTTGCTATATTTTGTTGATTAATTGTGAAAAAGTTTGTGTTTTGATTGCATGTAAACTAGGGTTATGATTTTTTTGTTGATTTTGGTTAAATTTTATTGAATGTCATAAAGTATGTTGTTATATTTAGGTTATTTGTTGGTAAAAAAAACTTATTGTGATTGTATGTAAAGCAAGGGTATGTTTTTTGGTTGAATTTTGTTAATATTTGTTGAAAGTTATAAAGTATGTCGTTATATTTTGTTGATTAATTGTGAAAACATTTTTGTTTTGATTGCCTGTAAACTAGGGTTATGATATTTTTGTTGATTTTTGTTAATTTTTGTTGAATGTCATAAAGTATGTTGTTATATTTAGTTTATTTGTTGGTAAAAAAAACTTATTGTGATTGTATGTAAGGTAAGGGTATGTTTTTTGGTTGAATTTTGTTAATATTTGTTGAAAGTTATAAAGTATGTCGTTATATTTTGTTGATTAATTGTGAAAACATTTTTGTTTTGATTGCATGTAAACTAGGGTTATGATATTTTTGTTGATTTTTGTTAATTTTTATTGAATGTCATAAAGTATGTTGTTATATTTAGGTTATTTGTTGGTAAAAAAAACTTATTGTGATTGTATGTAAAGTAAGGGTATGTTTTTTGGTTGAATTTTGTTGTAACTTATAAAGTATGTCGTTATATTTTGTTGATTAATTGTGAAAACATTTTTGTTTTGATTGCATGTAAACTAGGGTTATGATTTTTTTGTTGATTTTTGTTAATTTTTATTGAATGTCATAAAGTATGTTGTTATATTTAGGTTATTTGTTGGTAAAAAAAAACTTATTGTGATTGTATGTAAAGTAAGGGTATGTTTTTTGGTTGAATTTTGTTAATATTTGTTGAAAGTTATAAAGTATGTTGCTATATTTTGTTGATTAATTGTGAAAAAGTTTGTGTTTTGATTGCATGTAAACTAGGGTTATGATTTTTTTGTTGATTTTTGTTAAATTTTATTGAATGTCATAAAGTATGTTGTTATATTTAGGTTATTTGTTGGTAAAAAAAACTTATTGTGATTGTATGTAAAGTAAGGGCATGTTTTTTGGTTGAATTTTGTTAATATTTGTTGAAAGTTATAAAGTATGTTGCTACATTTTGTTGATTAATTGTGAAAAAGTTTGTGTTTTGATTGCATGTAAACTAGGGTTATGATTTTTTTGTTGATTTTTTTTAAATTTTATTGAATGTCATAAAGTATGTTGTTATATTTAGGTTATTTGTTGGTAAAAAAAACTTATTGTGATTGTATGTAAAGTAAGGGCATGTTTTTTAGTTGAATTTTGTTAATATTTGTTGAAAGTTATAAAGTATGTTGCTACATTTTGTTGATTAATTGTGAAAAAGTTTGTGTTTTGATTGCATGTAAACTAGGGTTATGATTTTTTTGTTGATTTTTGTTAAATTTTATTGAATGTCATAAACTATGTTGTTATATTTAGGTTATTTGTTGGTAAAAAAAACTTATTGTGATTGTATGTAAAGTAAGGGTATGTTTTTTGGTTGAATTTTGTTAATAATTGTTGAAAGTTATAAAGTATGTCGTTATATTTTGTTGATTAATTGTGAAAACATTTTTGTTTTGATTGCATGTAAACTAGGGTTATGATTTTTTTGTTGATTTTTGTTAATTTTTATTGAATGTCATAAAGTATGTTGTTATATTTAGGTTATTTGTTGGTAAAAAAAAAACTTATTGTGATTGTATGTAAAGTAAGGGTATGTTTTTTTGTTGAATTTTGTTAATATTTGTTGAAAGTTATAAAGTATGTTGCTATATTTTGTTGATTAATTGTGAAAAAGTTTGTGTTTTGATTGCATGTAAACTAGGGTTATGATTTTTTTGTTGATTTTTGTTAATTTTTATTGAATGTCATAAAGTATGTTGTTATATTTAGGTTATTTGTTGGTAAAAAAAACTTATTGTGATTGTATGTAAAGCAAGGGTATGTTTTTTGGTTGAATTTTCTTAATATTTGTTGAAAGTTATAAAGTATGTTGCTATATTTTGTTGATTAATTATGAAAAAGTTTGTGTTTTGATTGCATGTAAACTAGGGTTATGATTTTTTGTTGATTTTTGTTAAATTTTATTGAATGTCATAAAGCATGTTGTTATATTTAGGTTATTTGTTGGTAAAAAAAACTTATTGTGATTGTATGTAAAGTAAGGGTATGTTTTTTGGTTGAATTTTGTTAATATTTTTTGAAAGTTATAAAGTATGTTGCTATATTTTGTTGATTAATTGTGAAAAAGTTTGTGTTTTGATTGCATGTAAACTAGGGTTATGATTTTTTTGTTGATTTTTGTTAAATTTTATTGAGTGTCATAAAGTATGTTGTTATATTTAAGTTATTTGTTGGTAAAAAAAACTTATTGTGATTGTATGTAAAGTAAGGGTATGTATTTTAGTTGAATTTTGTTAATATTTATTGAAAGTTATAAAGTATGTTGCTATATTTTGTTGATTAATTGTGAAAAAGTTTGTGTTTTGATTGCATGTAAACTAGGGTTATGATTTTTTTGTTGATTTTAGTTAAATTTTATTGAATGTCATAAAGTATGTTGTTATATTTAGGTTATTTGTTGGTAAAAAAAACTTATTGTGATTGTATGTAAAGTAAGGGTATGTTTTTTGGTTGAATTTTGTTAATATTTGTTGAAAGTTATAAAGTATGTTGCTATATTTTGTTGATTAATTGTGAAAAAGTTTGTGTTTTGCTTGCATGTAAACTAGGGTTATGATTTTTTTGTTGATTTTGGTTAAATTTTATTGAATGTCATAAAGTATGTTGTTATATTTAGGTTATTTGTTGGTAAAAAAAACTTATTGTGATTGTAGGTAAAGTAAGGGTATGTTTTTTGGTTGAATTTTGTTAATATTTGTTGAAAGTTATAAAGTATGTCGTTATATTTTGTTGATTAATTGTGAAAACATTTTTGTTTTCATTGCATGTAAACTAGGGTTATGATTTTTTTGTTGATTTTTGTTAAATTTTATTGAATGTCATAAAGTATGTTGTTATATTTAGGTTATTTGTTGGTAAAAAAAAACTTATTGTGATTGTATGTAAAGTAAGGGTATGTTTTTTGGTTGAATTTTGTTAATATTTGTTGAAAGTTATAAAGTATGTTGCTACATTTTGTTGATTAATTGTGAAAAAGTTTGTGTTTTGATTGCATGTAAACTAGGGTTATGATTTTTTTGTTGATTTTTGTTAAATTTTATTGAATGTCATAAAGTATGTTGTTATATTTAGGTTATTTGTTGGTAAAAAAAACTTATTGGGATTGTATGTAAAGTAAGGGTATGTTTTTTGGTTGAATTTTGTTAATATTTGTTGAAAGTTATAAAGTATGTTGCTATATTTTGTTGATTAATTGTGAAAAAGTTTGTGTTTTGATTGCATGTAAACTAGGGTTATGATTTTTTTGTTGATTTTGGTTAAATTTTATTGAATGTCACAAAGTATGTTGTTATATTTAGGTTATTCGTTGGTAAAAAAAACTTATTGTGATTGTATGTAAAGCAAGGGTATGTTTTTTGGTTGAATTTTGTTAATATTTGTTGAAAGTTATAAAGTATGTCGTTATATTTTGTTGATTAATTGTGAAAACATTTTTGTTTTGATTGCATGTAAAATAGGGTTATGATATTTTTGTTCATTTTTGTTAATTTTTATTGAATGTCATAAAGTATGTTGTTATATTTAGGTTATTTGTTGGTAAAAAAAACTTATTGTGATTGTATGTAAAGTAAGGGTATGTTTTTTGGTTGAATTTTGTTAATATTTGTTGAAAGTTATAAAGTATGTTGCTATATTTTGTTGATTAATTGTGAAAAAGTTTGTGTTTTGATTGCATGTAAACTAGGGTTATGATTTTTTTGTTGATTTTTGTTAATTTTTATTGAATGTCATAAAGTATGTTGTTATATTTAGGTTATTTGTTGGTAAAAAAAACTTATTGTGATTGTAAGTAAAGTAAGGGCATGTTTTTTGGTTGAATTTTGTTAATATTTGTTGAAAGTTATAAAGTATGTTGCTATATTTTGTTGATTAATTGTGAAAAAGTTTGTGTTTTGCTTGCATGTAAACTAGGGTTATGATTTTTTTGTTGATTTTGGTTAAATTTTATTGAATGTCATAAAGTATGTTGTTATATTTAGGTTATTTGTTGGTAAAAAAAACTTATTGTGATTGTAGGTAAAGTAAGGGTATGTTTTTTGGTTGAATTTTGTTAATATTTGTTGAAAGTTATAAAGTATGTCGTTATATTTTGTTGATTAATTGTGAAAACATTTTTGTTTTCATTGCATGTAAACTAGGGTTATGATTTTTTTGTTGATTTTTGTTAAATTTTATTGAATGTCATAAAGTATGTTGTTATATTTAGGTTATTTGTTGGTAAAAAAAAACTTATTGTGATTGTATGTAAAGTAAGGGTATGTTTTTTGGTTGAATTTTGTTAATATTTGTTGAAAGTTATAAAGTATGTTGCTACATTTTGTTGATTAATTGTGAAAAAGTTTGTGTTTTGATTGCATGTAAACTAGGGTTATGATTTTTTTGTTGATTTTTGTTAAATTTTATTGAATGTCATAAAGTATGTTGTTATATTTAGGTTATTTGTTGGTAAAAAAAACTTATTGGCATTGTATGTAAAGTAAGGGTATGTTTTTTGGTTGAATTTTGTTAATATTTGTTGAAAGTTATAAAGTATGTTGCTATATTTTGTTGATTAATTGTGAAAAAGTTTGTGTTTTGATTGCATGTAAACTAGGGTTATGATTTTTTTGTTGATTTTGGTTAAATTTTATTGAATGTCACAAAGTATGTTGTTATATTTAGGTTATTCGTTGGTAAAAAAAACTTATTGTGATTGTATGTAAAGCAAGGGTATGTTTTTTGGTTGAATTTTGTTAATATTTGTTGAAAGTTATAAAGTATGTCGTTATATTTTGTTGATTAATTGTGAAAACATTTTTGTTTTGATTGCATGTAAAATAGGGTTATGATATTTTTGTTCATTTTTGTTAATTTTTAGTGAATGTCATAAAGTATGTTGTTATATTTAGGTTATTTGTTGGTAAAAAAAACTTATTGTGATTGTATGTAAAGTAAGGGTATGTTTTTTGGTTGAATTTTGTTAATATTTGTTGAAAGTTATAAAGTATGTTGCTATATTTTGTTGATTAATTGTGAAAAAGTTTGTGTTTTGATTGCAAGTAAACTAGGGTTATGATTTTTTTGTTGATTTTGGTTAAATTTTATTGAATGTCATAAAGTATGTTGTTATATTTAGGTTATTTGTTGGTAAAAAAAACTTATTGTGATTGTATGTAAAGCAAGGGTATGTTTTTTGGTTGAATTTTGTTAATATTTGTTGAAAGTTATAAAGTATGTCGTTATATTTTGTTGATTAATTGTGAAAACATTTTTGTTTTGATTGCATGTAAACTAGGGTTATGATATTTTTGTTGATTTTTGTTAATTTTTATTGAATGTCATAAAGTATGTTGTTATATTTAGGTTATTTGTTGGTAAAAAAAACTTATTGTGATTGTATGTAAAGTAAGGGTATGTTTTTTGGTTGAATTTTCTTAATATTTGTTGAAAGTTATAAGTATGTTGCTATATTTTGTTGATTAATTGTGAAAAAGTTTGTGTTTTGATTGCATGTAAACTAGGGTTATGATTTTTTTGTTGATTTTGGTTAAATTTTATTGAATGTCATAAAGTATGTTGTTATATTTAGGTTATTTGTTGGTAAAAAAAACTTATTGTGATTGTATGTAAAGTAAGGGTATGTTTTTTGGTTGAATTTTGTTAATATTTGTTGAAACTTATAAAGTATGTCGTTATATTTTGTTGATTAATTGTGAAAACATTTTTGTTTTGATTGCATGTAAACTAGGGTTATGATTTTTTTTGTTGATTTTTGTTAAATTTTATTGAATGTCATAAAGTATGTTGTTATATTTAGGTTATTTGTTGGTAAAAAAAACTTATTGGGATTGTATGTAAAGTAAGGGTATGTTTTTTCGTTGAATTTTGTTAATATTTGTTGAAAGTTATAAAGTATGTTGCTATATTTTGTTGATTAATTGTGAAAAAGTTTGTGTTTTGATTGCATGTAAACTAGGGTTATGATTTTTTTGTTGATTTTGGTTAAATTTTATTGAATGTCATAAAGTATGTTGTTATATTTAGGTTATTTGTTGGTAAAAAAAACTTATTGTGATTGTATGTAAAGCAAGGGTATGTTTTTTGGTTGAATTTTGTTAATATTTGTTGAAAGTTATAAAGTATGTCGTTATATTTTGTTGATTAATTGTGAAAACATTTTTGTTTTGATTGCATGTAAACTAGGGTTATGATATTTTTGTTGATTTTTGTTAATTTTTATTGAATGTCATAAAGTATGTTGTTATATTTAGTTTATTTGTTGGTAAAAAAAACTTATTGTGATTGTATGTAAAGTAAGGGTATGTTTTTTGGTTGAATTTTGTTAATATTTGTTGAAAGTTATAAAGTATGTTGCTATATTTTGTTGATTAATTGTGAAAAAGTTTGTGTTTTGATTGCATGTAAACTAGGGTTATGATTTTTTTGTTGATTTTGGTTAAATTTTATTGAATGTCATAAAGTATGTTGTTATATTTAGGTTATTTGTTGGTAAAAAAAACTTATTGTGATTGTATGTAAAGTAAGGGTATGTTTTTTGGTTGAATTTTGTTAATATTTGTTGTAACTTATAAAGTATGTCGTTATATTTTGTTGATTAATTGTGAAAACATTTTTGTTTTGATTGCATGTAAACTAGGGTTATGATTTTTTTGTTGATTTTTGTTAATTTTTATTGAATGTCATAAAGTATGTTGTTATATTTAGGTTATTTGTTGGTAAAAAAAAACTTATTGTGATTGTATGTAAAGTAAGGGTATGTTTTTTGGTTGAATTTTGTTAATATTTGTTGAAAGTTATAAAGTATGTTGCTATATTTTTTTGATTAATTGTGAAAAAGTTTGTGTTTTGATTGCATGTAAACTAGGGTTATGATTTTTTTGTTGATTTTTGTTAAATTTTATTGAATGTCATAAAGTATGTTGTTATATTTAGGTTATTTGTTGGTAAAAAAAACTTATTGTGATTGTATGTAAAGTAAGGGCATGTTTTTTGGTTGAATTTTGTTAATATTTGTTGAAAGTTATAAAGTATGTTGCTACATTTTGTTGATTAATTGTGAAAAAGTTTGTGTTTTGATTGCATGTAAACTAGGGTTATGATTTTTTTGTTGATTTTTTTTAAATTTTATTGAATGTCATAAAGTATGTTGTTATATTTAGGTTATTTGTTGGTAAAAAAAACTTATTGTGATTGTATGTAAAGTAAGGGCATGTTTTTTGGTTGAATTTTGTTAATATTTGTTGAAAGTTATAAAGTATGTTGCTACATTTTGTTGATTAATTGTGAAAAAGTTTGTGTTTTGATTGCATGTAAACTAGGGTTATGATTTTTTTGTTGATTTTTGTTAAATTTTATTGAATGTCATAAAGTATGTTGTTATATTTAGGTTATTTGTTGGTAAAAAAAACTTATTGTGATTGTATGTAAAGTAAGGGTATGTTTTTTGGTTGAATTTTGTTAATAATTGTTGAAAGTTATAAAGTATGTCGTTATATTTTGTTGATTAATTGTGAAAACATTTTTGTTTTGATTGCATGTAAACTAGGGTTATGATTTTTTTGTTGATTTTTGTTAATTTTTATTGAATGTCATAAAGTATGTTGTTATATTTAGGTTATTTGTTGGTAAAAAAAAAACTTATTGTGATTGTATGTAAAGTAAGGGTATGTTTTTTGGTTGAATTTTGTTAATATTTGTTGAAAGTTATAAAGTATGTTGCTATATTTTGTTGATTAATTGTGAAAAAGTTTGTGTTTTGATTGCATGTAAACTAGGGTTATGATTTTTTTGTTGATTTTTGTTAATTTTTATTGAATGTCATAAAGTATGTTGTTATATTTAGGTTATTTGTTGGTAAAAAAAACTTATTGTGATTGTATGTAAAGTAAGGGTATGTTTTTTGGTTGAATTTTCTTAATATTTGTTGAAAGTTATAAAGTATGTTGCTATATTTTGTTGATTAATTATGAAAAAGTTTGTGTTTTGATTGCATGTAAACTAGGGTTATGATTTTTTGTTGATTTTTGTTAAATTTTATTGAATGTCATAAAGCATGTTGTTATATTTAGGTTATTTGTTGGTAAAAAAAACTTATTGTGATTGTATGTAAAGTAAGGGTATGTTTTTTGGTTGAATTTTGTTAATATTTTTTGAAAGTTATAAAGTATGTTGCTATATTTTGTTGATTAATTGTGAAAAAGTTTGTGTTTTGATTGCATGTAAACTAGGGTTATGATTTTTTTGTTGATTTTTGTTAAATTTTATTGAATGTCATAAAGTATGTTGTTATATTTAAGTTATTTGTTGGTAAAAAATACTTATTGTGATTGTATGTAAAGTAAGGGTATGTATTTTAGTTGAATTTTGTTAATATTTATTGAAAGTTATAAAGTATGTTGCTATATTTTGTTGATTAATTGTGAAAAAGTTTGTGTTTTGATTGCATGTAAACTAGGGTTATGATTTTTTTGTTGATTTTTGTTAAATTTTATTGAATGTCATAAAGTATGTTGTTATATTTAGGTTATTTGTTGGTAAAAAAAACTTATTGTGATTGTATGTAAAGTAAGGGTATGTTTTTTGGTTGAACTTTGTTAATATTTGTTGAAAGTTATAAAGTATGTTGCTATATTTTGTTGATTAATTGTGAAGAAGTTTGTGTTTTGCTTGCATGTAAACTAGGGTTATGATTTTTTTGTTGATTTTGGTTAAATTTTATTGAATGTCATAAAGTATGTTGTTATATTTAGGTTATTTGTTGGTAAAAAAAACTTATTGTGATTGTATGTAAAGTAAGGGTATGTTTTTTGGTTGAATTTTGTTAATATTTGTTGAAAGTTATAAAGTATGTCGTTATATTTTGTTGATTAATTGTGAAAACATTTTTGTTTTGATTGCATGTAAACTAGGGTTATGATTTTTTTGTTGATTTTTGTTAATTTTTATTGAATGTCATAAAGTATGTTGTTATATTTAGGTTATTTGTTGGTAAAAAAAAAACTTATTGTGATTGTATGTAAAGTAAGGGTATGTTTTTTGGTTGAATTTTGTTAATATTTGTTGAAAGTTATAAAGTATGTTGCTATATTTTGTTGATTAATTGTGAAAAAGTTTGTGTTTTGATTGCATGTAAACTAGGGTTATGATTTTTTTGTTGATTTTTGTTAATTTTTATTGAATGTCATAAAGTATGTTGTTATATTTAGGTTATTTGTTGGTAAAAAAAACTTATTGTGATTGTATGTAAAGTAAGGGTATGTTTTTTGGTTGAATTTTCTTAATATTTGTTGAAAGTTATAAAGTATGTTGCTATATTTTGTTGATTAATTATGAAAAAGTTTGTGTTTTGATTGCATGTAAACTAGGGTTATGATTTTTTGTTGATTTTTCTTAAATTTTATTGAATGTCATAAAGCATGTTGTTATATTTAGGTTATTTGTTGGTAAAAAAAACTTATTGTGATTGTATGTAAAGTAAGGGTATGTTTTTTGGTTGAATTTTGTTAATATTTGTTGAAAGTTATAAAGTATGTTGCTATATTTTGTTGATTAATTGTGAAAAAGTTTGTGTTTTGATTTCATGTAAACTAGGGTTATGATTTTTTTGTTGATTTTTGTTAAATTTTATTGAATGTCATAAAGTATGTTGTTATATTTAAGTTATTTGTTGGTAAAAAAAACTTATTGTGATTGTATGTAAAGTAAGGGTATGTATTTTAGTTGAATTTTGTTAATATTTATTGAAAGTTATAAAGTATGTTGCTATATTTTGTTGATTAATTGTGAAAAAGTTTGTGTTTTGATTGCATGTAAACTAGGGTTATGATTTTTTTGTTGATTTTTGTTAAATTTTATTGAATGTCATAAAGTATGTTGTTATATTTAGGTTATTTGTTGGTAAAAAAAACTTATTGTGATTGTATGTAAAGTAAGGGTATGTTTTTTGGTTGAATTTTGTTAATATTTGTTGAAAGTTATAAAGTATGTTGCTATATTTTGTTGATTAATTGTGAAGAAGTTTGTGTTTTGCTTGCATGTAAACTAGGGTTATGATTTTTTTGTTGATTTTGGTTAAATTTTATTGAATGTCATAAAGTATGTTGTTATATTTAGGTTATTTGTTGGTAAAAAAAACTTATTGTGATTGTATGTAAAGTAAGGGTATGTTTTTTGGTTGAATTTTGTTAATATTTGTTGAAAGTTATAAAGTATGTCGTTATATTTTGTTGATTAATTGTGAAAACATTTTTGTTTTGATTGCATGTAAACTAGGGTTATGATTTTTTTGTTGATTTTTGTTAATTTTTATTGAATGTCATAAAGTATGTTGTTATATTTAGGTTATTTGTTGGTAAAAAAAAAACTTATTGTGATTGTATGTAAAGTAAGGGTATGTTTTTTGGTTGAATTTTGTTAATATTTGTTGAAAGTTATAAAGTATGTTGCTATATTTTGTTGATTAATTGTGAAAAAGTTTGTGTTTTGATTGCATGTAAACTAGGGTTATGATTTTTTTGTTGATTTTTGTTAATTTTTATTGAATGTCATAAAGTATGTTGTTATATTTAGGTTATTTGTTGGTAAAAAAACCTTATTGTGATTGTATGTAAAGTAAGGGTATGTTTTTTGGTTGAATTTTCTTAATATTTGTTGAAAGTTATAAAGTATGTTGCTATATTTTGTTGATTAATTATGAAAAAGTTTGTGTTTTGATTGCATGTAAACTAGGGTTATGATTTTTTGTTGATTTTTGTTAAATTTTATTGAATGTCATAAAGCATGTTGTTATATTTAGGTTATTTGTTGGTAAAAAAAAACTTATTGTGATTGTATGTAAAGTAAGGGTATGTTTTTTGGTTGAATTTTGTTAATATTTTTTGAACGTTATAAAGTATGTTGCTATATTTTGTTGATTAATTGTGAAAAAGTTTGTGTTTTGATTGCATGTAAACTAGGGTTATGATTTTTTTGTTGATTTTTGTTAAATTTTATTGAATGTCATAAAGTATGTTGTTATATTTAAGTTATTTGTTGGTAAAAAAAACTTATTGTGATTGTATGTAAAGTAAGGGTATGTATTTTAGTTGAATTTTGTTAATATTTATTGAAAGTTATAAAGTATGTTGCTATATTTTGTTGATTAATTGTGAAAAAGTTTGTGTTTTGATTGCATGTAAACTAGGGTTATGATTTTTTTGTTGATTTTTGTTAAATTTTATTGAATGTCATAAAGTATGTTGTTATATTTAGGTTATTTGTTGGTAAAAAAAACTTATTGTGATTGTATGTAAAGTAAGGGTATGTTTTTTGGTTGAATTTTGTTAATATTTGTTGAAAGTTATAAAGTATGTTGCTATATTTTGTTGATTAATTGTGAAAAAGTTTGTGTTTTGCTTGCATGTAAACTAGGGTTATGATTTTTTTGTTGATTTTGGTTAAATTTTATTGAATGTCATAAAGTATGTTGTTATATTTAGGTTATTTGTTGGTAAAAAAAACTTATTGTGATTGTATGTAAAGTAAGGGTATGTTTTTTGGTTGAATTTTGTTAATATTTGTTGAAAGTTATAAAGTATGTCGTTATATTTTGTTGATTAATTGTGAAAACATTTTTGTTTTCATTGCATGTAAACTAGGGTTATGATTTTTTTGTTGATTTTTGTTAAATTTTATTGAATGTCATAAAGTATGTTGTTATATTTAGGTTATTTGTTGGTAAAAAAAAACTTATTGTGATTGTATGTAAAGTAAGGGTATGTTTTTTGGTTGAATTTTGTTAATATTTGTTGAAAGTTATAAAGTATGTTGCTACATTTTGTTGATTAATTGTGAAAAAGTTTGTGTTTTGATTGCATGTAAACTAGGGTTATGATTTTTTTGTTGATTTTTGTTAAATTTTATTGAATGTCATAAAGTATGTTGTTATATTTAGGTTATTTGTTGGTAAAAAAAACTTATTGGGATTGTATGTAAAGTAAGGGTATGTTTTTTGGTTGAATTTTGTTAATATTTGTTGAAAGTTATAAAGTATGTTGCTATATTTTGTTGATTAATTGTGAAAAAGTTTGTGTTTTGATTGCATGTAAACTAGGGTTATGATTTTTTTGTTGATTTTGGTTAAATTTTATTGAATGTCACAAAGTATGTTGTTATATTTAGGTTATTTGTTGGTAAAAAAAACTTATTGTGATTGTATGTAAAGCAAGGGTATGTTTTTTGGTTGAATTTTGTTAATATTTGTTGAAAGTTATAAAGTATGTCGTTATATTTTGTTGATTAATTGTGAAAACATTTTTGTTTTGATTGCATGTAAACTAGGGTTATGATATTTTTGTTGATTTTTGTTAATTTTTATTGAATGTCATAAAGTATGTTGTTATATTTAGGTTATTTGTTGGTAAAAAAAACTTATTGTGATTGTATGTAAAGTAAGGGTATGTTTTTTGGTTGAATTTTGTTAACATTTGTTGAAAGTTATAAAGTATGTTGCTATATTTTGTTGATTAATTGTGAAAAAGTTTGTGTTTTGATTGCATGTAAACTAGGGTTATGATTTTTTTGTTGATTTTGGTTAAATTTTATTGAATGTCATAAAGTATGTTGTTATATTTAGGTTATTTGTTGGTAAAAAAATACTTATTGTGATTGTATGTAAAGTAAGGGTATGTTTTTTGGTTGAATTTCATTAATATTTGTTGAAACTTATAAAGTATGTCGTTATATTTTGTTGATTAATTGTGAAAACATTTTTGTTTTGATTGCATGTAAACTAGGGTTATGATTTTTTTGTTAATTTTTGTTAATTTTAATTGAATGTCATAAAGTATGTTGTTATATTTAGGTTATTTGTTGGTAAAAAAAAACTTATTGTGATTGTATGTAAAGTAAGGGTATGTTTTTTGGTTCAATTTTGTTAATATTTGTTGAAAGTTATAAAGTATGTTGCTATATTTTGTTGATTAATTGTGAAAAAGTTTGTGTTTTGATTGCATGTAAACTAGGGTTATGATTTTTTTGTTGATTTTTGTTAAATTTTATTGAATGTCATAAAGTATGTTGTTATATTTAGGTTATTTGTTGGTAAAAAAAACTTATTGTGATTGTATGTAAAGTAAGGGCATGTTTTTTGGTTGAATTTTGTTAATATTTGTTGAAAGTTATAAAGTATGTTGCTACATTTTGTTGATTAATTGTGAAAAAGTTTGTGTTTTGATTGCATGTAAACTAGGGTTATGATTTTTTTGTTGATTTTTGTTAAATTTTATTGAATGTCATAAAGTATGTTGTTATATTTAGGTTATTTGTTGGTAAAAAAAACTTATTGTGATTGTATGTAAAGTAAGGGTATGTTTTTTGGTTGAATTTTGTTAATATTTGTTGAAAGTTATAAAGTATGTCGTCATATTTTGTTGATTAATTGTGAAAACATTTTTGTTTTGATTGCATGTAAACTAGGGTTATGATTTTTTTGTTTATTTTTGTTAATTTTTATTGAATGTCATAAAGTATGTTGTTATATTTAGGTTATTTGTTGGTAAAAAAAAAAACTTATTGTGATTGTATGTAAAGTAAGGGTATGTTTTTTGGTTGAATTTTGTTAATATTTGTTGAAAGTTATAAAGTATGTTGCTATATTTTGTTGATTAATTGTGAAAAAGTTTGTGTTTTGATTGCATGTAAACTAGGGTTATGATTTTTTTGTTCATTTTTGTTAATTTTTATTGAATGTCATAAAGTATGTTGTTATATTTAGGTTATTTGTTGGTAAAAAAAACTTATTGTGATTGTATGTAAAGTAAGGGTATGTTTTTTGGTTGAATTTTCTTAATATTTGTTGAAAGTTATAAAGTATGTTGCTATATTTTGTTGATTAATTGTGAAAAAGTTTGTGTTTTGATTGCATGTAAACAAGGGTTATGATTTTTTTGTTGATTTTGGTTAAATTTTATTGAATGTCATAAAGTATGTTGTTATATTTAGGTTATTTGTTGGTAAAAAAAACTTATTGTGATTGTATGTAAAGTAAGGGTATGTTTTTTGGTTGAATTTTGTTAATATTTGTTGAAACTTATAAAGTATGTCGTTATATTTTGTTGACTAATTGTGAAAACATTTTTGTTTTGATTGCATGTAAACTAGGGTTATGATTTTTTTGTTGATTTTTGTTAAATTTTATTGAATGTCATAAAGTATGTTGTTATATTTAGGTTATTTGTTGGTAAAAAAACTTATTGTGATTGTATGTAAAGTAAGGGTATGTTTTTTGGTTGAATTTTGTTAATATTTGTTGAAAGTTATAAAGTATGTCGTCATATTTTGTTGATTAATTGTGAAAACATTTTTGTTTTGATTGCATGTAAACTAGGGTTATGATTTTTTTGTTTATTTTTGTTAATTTTTATTGAATGTCATAAAGTATGTTGTTATATTTAGGTTATTTGTTGGTAAAAAAAAAACTTATTGTGATTGTATGTAAAGTAAGGGTATGTTTTTTGGTTGAATTTTGTTAATATTTGTTGAAAGTTATAAAGTATGTTGCTATATTTTGTTGATTAATTGTGAAAAAGTTTGTGTTTTGATTGCATGTAAACTAGGGTTATGATTTTTTTGTTGATTTTTGTTAATTTTTATTGAATGTCATAAAGTATGTTGTTATATTTAGGTTATTTGTTGGTAAAAAAAACTTATTGTGATTGTATGTAAAGTAAGGGTATGTTTTTTGGTTGAATTTTCTTAATATTTGTTGAAAGTTATAAAGTATGTTGCTATATTTTGTTGATTAATTGTGAAAAAGTTTGTGTTTTGATTGCATGTAAACTAGGGTTATGATTTTTTTGTTGATTTTGGTTAAATTTTATTGAATGTCATAAAGTATGTTGTTATATTTAGGTTATTTGTTGGTAAAAAAAACTTATTGTGATTGTATGTAAAGTAAGGGTATGTTTTTTGGTTGAATTTTGTTAATATTTGTTGAAACTTATAAAGTATGTCGTTATATTTTGTTGATTAATTGTGAAAACATTTTTGTTTTGATTGCATGTAAACTAGGGTTATGATTTTTTTGTTGATTTTTGTTAATTTTAATAGAATGTCATAAAGTATGTTGTTATATTTAGGTTATTTGTTGGTAAAAAAAACTTATTGTGATTGTATGTAAAGTAAGGGTATGTTTTTTGGTTGAATTTTGTTAATATTTGTTGAAAGTTATAAAGTATGTTGCTATATTTTGTTGATTAATTGTGAAAAAGTTTGTGTTTTGATTGCATGTAAACTAGGGTTATGATTTTTTTGTTGATTTTTGTTAAATTTTATTGAATGTCATAAAGTATGTTGTTATATTTAGGTTATTTGTTGGTAAAAAAAACTTATTGTGATTGTATGTAAAGTAAGGGCATGTTTTTTGGTTGAATTTTATTAATATTTGTTGAAAGTTATAAAGTATGTTGCTACATTTTGTTGATTAATTGTGAAAAAGTTTGTGTTTTGATTGCATGTAAACTAGCGTTATGATTTTTTTGTTGATTTTTGTTAAATTTTATTGAATGTCATAAAGTATGTTGTTATATTTAGGTTATTTGTTGGTAAAAAAAACTTATTGTGATTGTATGTAAAGTAAGGGCATGTTTTTTGGTTGAATTTTGTTAATATTTGTTGAAAGTTATAAGGTATGTTGCTACATTTTGTTAATGTTTTGATTGCATGTAAACTAGGGTTATGATTTTTTTGTTGATTTTTGTTAAATTTTATTGAATGTCATAAAGTATGTTGTTATATTTAGGTTATTTGTTGGTAAAAAAAACTTATTGTGATTGTATGTAAAGTAAGGGTATGTTTTTTGGTTGAATTTTGTTAATATTTGTTGAAAGTTATAAAGTATGTCGTTATATTTTGTTGATTAATTGTGAAAACATTTTTGTTTTGATTGCATGTAAACTAGGGTTATGATTTTTTTGTTGATTTTTGTTAATTTTTATTGAATGTCATAAAGTATGTTGTTATATTTAGGTTATTTGTTGGTAAAAAAAAAACTTATTGTGATTGTATGTAAAGTAAGGGTATGTTTTTTGGTTGAATTTTGTTAATATTTGTTGAAAGTTATAAAGTATGTTGCTATATTTTGTTGATTAATTGTGAAAAAGTTTGTGTTTTGATTGCATGTAAACTAGGGTTATGATTTTTTTGTTGATTTTGGTAAATTTTTATTGAATGTCATAAAGTATGTTGTTATATTTAGGTTATTTGTTGGTAAAAAAAACTTATTGTGATTGTATGTAAAGTAAGGGTATGTTTTTTGGTTGAATTTTCTTAATATTTGTTGAAAGTTATAAAGTATGTTGCTATATTTTGTTGATTAATTATGAAAAAGTTTGTGTTTTGATTGCATGTAAACTAGGGTTATGATTTTTTGTTGATTTTTGTTAAATTTTATTGAATGTCATAAAGCATGTTGTTATATTTAGGTTATTTGTTGGTAAAAAAAACTTATTGTGATTGTATGTAAAGTAAGGGTATGTTTTTTGGTTGAATTTTGTTAATATTTGTTGAAAGTTATAAAGTATGTTGCTATATTTTGTTGATTAATTGTGAAAAAGTTTGTGTTTTGATTGCATGTAAACTAGGGTTATGATTTTTTTGTTGATTTTTGTTAAATTTTATTGAATGTCATAAAGTATGTTGTTATATTTAGGTTATTTGTTGGTAAAAAAAACTTATTGTGATTGTATGTAAAGTAAGGGCATGTTTTTTGGTTGAATTTTATTAATATTTGTTGAAAGTTATAAAGTATGTTGCTACATTTTGTTGATTAATTGTGAAAAAGTTTGTGTTTTGATTGCATGTAAACTAGCGTTATGATTTTTTTGTTGATTTTTGTTAAATTTTATTGAATGTCATAAAGTATGTTGTTATATTTAGGTTATTTGTTGGTAAAAAAAACTTATTGTGATTGTATGTAAAGTAAGGGCACGTTTTTTGGTTGAATTTTGTTAATATTTGTTGAAAGTTATAAGGTATGTTGCTACATTTTGTTAATGTTTTGATTGCATGTAAACTAGGGTTATGATTTTTTTGTTGATTTTTGTTAAATTTTATTGAATGTCATAAAGTATGTTGTTATATTTAGGTTATTTGTTGGTAAAAAAAACTTATTGTGATTGTATGTAAAGTAAGGGTATGTTTTTTGGTTGAATTTTGTTAATATTTGTTGAAAGTTATAAAGTATGTCGTTATATTTTGTTGATTAATTGTGAAAACATTTTTGTTTTGATTGCATGTAAACTAGGGTTATGATTTTTTTGTTGATTTTTGTTAATTTTTATTGAATGTCATAAAGTATGTTGTTATATTTAGGTTATTTGTTGGTAAAAAAAAAACTTATTGTGATTGTATGTAAAGTAAGGGTATGTTTTTTGGTTGAATTTTGTTAATATTTGTTGAAAGTTATAAAGTATGTTGCTATATTTTGTTGATTAATTGTGAAAAAGTTTGTGTTTTGATTGCATGTAAACTAGGGTTATGATTTTTTTGTTGATTTTGGTAAATTTTTATTGAATGTCATAAAGTATGTTGTTATATTTAGGTTATTTGTTGGTAAAAAAAACTTATTGTGATTGTATGTAAAGTAAGGGTATGTTTTTTGGTTGAATTTTCTTAATATTTGTTGAAAGTTATAAAGTATGTTGCTATATTTTGTTGATTAATTATGAAAAAGTTTGTGTTTTGATTGCATGTAAACTAGGGTTATGATTTTTTGTTGATTTTTGTTAAATTTTATTGAATGTCATAAAGCATGTTGTTATATTTAGGTTATTTGTTGGTAAAAAAAACTTATTGTGATTGTATGTAAAGTAAGGGTATGTTTTTTGGTTGAATTTTGTTAATATTGTTTGAAAGTTATAAAGTATGTTGCTATATTTTGTTGATTAATTGTGAAGAAGTTTGTGTTTTGATTGCATGTAAACTAGGGTTATGATTTTTTTGTTGATTTTTGTTAAATTTTATTGAATGTCATAAAGTATGTTGTTATATTTAAGTTATTTGTTGGTAAAAAAAACTTATTGTGATTGTATGTAAAGTAAGGGTATGTATTTTAGTTGAATTTTGTTAATATTTATTGAAAGTTATAAAGTATGTTGCTATATTTTGTTGATTAATTGTGAAAAAGTTTGTGTTTTGATTGCATGTAAACTAGGGTTATGATTTTTTTGTTGATTTTTGTTAAATTTTATTGAATGTCATAAAGAATTTTGTTATATTTAGGTTATTTGTTGGTAAAAAAAACTTATTGTGATTGTATGTAAAGTAAGGGTATGTTTTTTGGTTGAATTTTGTTAATATTTTTTGAAAGTTATAAAGTATGTTGCTATATTTTGTTGATTAATTGTGAAAAAGTTTGTGTTTTGCTTGCATGTAAACTAGGGTTATGATTTTTTTGTTGATTTTGGTTAAATTTTATTGAATGTCATAAAGTATGTTGTTATATTTAGGTTATTTGTTGGTAAAAAAAACTTATTGTGATTGTATGTAAAGTAATGGTATGTTTTTTGGTTGAATTTTGTTAATATTTGTTGAAAGTTATAAAGTATGTCGTTATATTTTGTTGATTAATTGTGAAAACATTTTTGTTTTCATTGCATGTAAACTAGGGTTATGATTTTTTTGTTGATTTTTGTTAAATTTTATTGAATGTCATAAAGTATGTTGTTATATTTAGGTTATTTGTTGGTAAAAAAAAACTTATTGTGATTGTATGTAAAGTAAGGGCATGTTTTTTGGTTGAATTTTATTAATATTTGTTGAAAGTTATAAAGTATGTTGCTACATTTTGTTGATTAATTGTGAAAAAGTTTGTGTTTTGATTGCATGTAAACTAGCGTTATGATTTTTTTGTTGATTTTTGTTAAATTTTATTGAATGTCATAAAGTATGTTGTTATATTTTGGTTATTTGTTGGTAAAAAAAACTTATTGTGATTGTATGTAAAGTAAGGGCATGTTTTTTGGTTGAATTTTGTTAATATTTGTTGAAAGTTATAAGGTATGTTGCTACATTTTGTTAATGTTTTGATTGCATGTAAACTAGGGTTATGATTTTTTTGTTGATTTTTGTTAAATTTTATTGAATGTCATAAAGTATGTTGTTATATTTAGGTTATTTGTTGGTAAAAAAAACTTATTGTGATTGTATGTAAAGTAAGGGTATGTTTTTTGGTTGAATTTTGTTAATATTTGTTGAAAGTTATAAAGTATGTCGTTATATTTTGTTGATTAATTGTGAAAACATTTTTGTTTTGATTGCATGTAAACTAGGGTTATGATTTTTTTGTTGATTTTTGTTAATTTTTATTGAATGTCATAAAGTATGTTGTTATATTTAGGTTATTTGTTGGTAAAAAAAAAACTTATTGTGATTGTATGTAAAGTAAGGGTATGTTTTTTGGTTGAATTTTGTTAATATTTGTTGAAAGTTATAAAGTATGTTGCTATATTTTGTTGATTAATTGTGAAAAAGTTTGTGTTTTGATTGCATGTAAACTAGGGTTATGATTTTTTTGTTGATTTTGGTAAATTTTTATTGAATGTCATAAAGTATGTTGTTATATTTAGGTTATTTGTTGGTAAAAAAAACTTATTGTGATTGTATGTAAAGTAAGGGTATGTTTTTTGGTTGAATTTTCTTAATATTTGTTGAAAGTTATAAAGTATGTTGCTATATTTTGTTGATTAATTATGAAAAAGTTTGTGTTTTGATTGCATGTAAACTAGGGTTATGATTTTTTGTTGATTTTTGTTAAATTTTATTGAATGTCATAAAGCATGTTGTTATATTTAGGTTATTTGTTGGTAAAAAAAACTTATTGTGATTGTATGTAAAGTAAGGGTATGTTTTTTGGTTGAATTTTGTTAATATTTGTTGAAAGTTATAAAGTATGTTGCTATATTTTGTTGATTAATTGTGAAAAAGTTTGTGTTTTGATTGCATGTAAACTAGGGTTATGATTTTTTTGTTGATTTTTGTTAAATTTTATTGAATGTCATAAAGTATGTTGTTATATTTAGGTTATTTGTTGGTAAAAAAAACTTATTGTGATTGTATGTAAAGTAAGGGCATGTTTTTTGGTTGAATTTTATTAATATTTGTTGAAAGTTATAAAGTATGTTGCTACATTTTGTTGATTAATTGTGAAAAAGTTTGTGTTTTGATTGCATGTAAACTAGCGTTATGATTTTTTTGTTGATTTTTGTTAAATTTTATTGAATGTCATAAAGTATGTTGTTATATTTAGGTTATTTGTTGGTAAAAAAAACTTATTGTGATTGTATGTAAAGTAAGGGCACGTTTTTTGGTTGAATTTTGTTAATATTTGTTGAAAGTTATAAGGTATGTTGCTACATTTTGTTAATGTTTTGATTGCATGTAAACTAGGGTTATGATTTTTTTGTTGATTTTTGTTAAATTTTATTGAATGTCATAAAGTATGTTGTTATATTTAGGTTATTTGTTGGTAAAAAAAACTTATTGTGATTGTATGTAAAGTAAGGGTATGTTTTTTGGTTGAATTTTGTTAATATTTGTTGAAAGTTATAAAGTATGTCGTTATATTTTGTTGATTAATTGTGAAAACATTTTTGTTTTGATTGCATGTAAACTAGGGTTATGATTTTTTTGTTGATTTTTGTTAATTTTTATTGAATGTCATAAAGTATGTTGTTATATTTAGGTTATTTGTTGGTAAAAAAAAAACTTATTGTGATTGTATGTAAAGTAAGGGTATGTTTTTTGGTTGAATTTTGTTAATATTTGTTGAAAGTTATAAAGTATGTTGCTATATTTTGTTGATTAATTGTGAAAAAGTTTGTGTTTTGATTGCATGTAAACTAGGGTTATGATTTTTTTGTTGATTTTGGTAAATTTTTATTGAATGTCATAAAGTATGTTGTTATATTTAGGTTATTTGTTGGTAAAAAAAACTTATTGTGATTGTATGTAAAGTAAGGGTATGTTTTTTGGTTGAATTTTCTTAATATTTGTTGAAAGTTATAAAGTATGTTGCTATATTTTGTTGATTAATTATGAAAAAGTTTGTGTTTTGATTGCATGTAAACTAGGGTTATGATTTTTTGTTGATTTTTGTTAAATTTTATTGAATGTCATAAAGCATGTTGTTATATTTAGGTTATTTGTTGGTAAAAAAAACTTATTGTGATTGTATGTAAAGTAAGGGTATGTTTTTTGGTTGAATTTTGTTAATATTGTTTGAAAGTTATAAAGTATGTTGCTATATTTTGTTGATTAATTGTGAAGAAGTTTGTGTTTTGATTGCATGTAAACTAGGGTTATGATTTTTTTGTTGATTTTTGTTAAATTTTATTGAATGTCATAAAGTATGTTGTTATATTTAAGTTATTTGTTGGTAAAAAAAACTTATTGTGATTGTATGTAAAGTAAGGGTATGTATTTTAGTTGAATTTTGTTAATATTTATTGAAAGTTATAAAGTATGTTGCTATATTTTGTTGATTAATTGTGAAAAAGTTTGTGTTTTGATTGCATGTAAACTAGGGTTATGATTTTTTTGTTGATTTTTGTTAAATTTTATTGAATGTCATAAAGAATTTTGTTATATTTAGGTTATTTGTTGGTAAAAAAAACTTATTGTGATTGTATGTAAAGTAAGGGTATGTTTTTTGGTTGAATTTTGTTAATATTTTTTGAAAGTTATAAAGTATGTTGCTATATTTTGTTGATTAATTGTGAAAAAGTTTGTGTTTTGCTTGCATGTAAACTAGGGTTATGATTTTTTTGTTGATTTTGGTTAAATTTTATTGAATGTCATAAAGTATGTTGTTATATTTAGGTTATTTGTTGGTAAAAAAAACTTATTGTGATTGTATGTAAAGTAATGGTATGTTTTTTGGTTGAATTTTGTTAATATTTGTTGAAAGTTATAAAGTATGTCGTTATATTTTGTTGATTAATTGTGAAAACATTTTTGTTTTCATTGCATGTAAACTAGGGTTATGATTTTTTTGTTGATTTTTGTTAAATTTTATTGAATGTCATAAAGTATGTTGTTATATTTAGGTTATTTGTTGGTAAAAAAAAACTTATTGTGATTGTATGTAAAGTAAGGGCATGTTTTTTGGTTGAATTTTATTAATATTTGTTGAAAGTTATAAAGTATGTTGCTACATTTTGTTGATTAATTGTGAAAAAGTTTGTGTTTTGATTGCATGTAAACTAGCGTTATGATTTTTTTGTTGATTTTTGTTAAATTTTATTGAATGTCATAAAGTATGTTGTTATATTTTGGTTATTTGTTGGTAAAAAAAACTTATTGTGATTGTATGTAAAGTAAGGGCATGTTTTTTGGTTGAATTTTGTTAATATTTGTTGAAAGTTATAAGGTATGTTGCTACATTTTGTTAATGTTTTGATTGCATGTAAACTAGGGTTATGATTTTTTTGTTGATTTTTGTTAAATTTTATTGAATGTCATAAAGTATGTTGTTATATTTAGGTTATTTGTTGGTAAAAAAAACTTATTGTGATTGTATGTAAAGTAAGGGTATGTTTTTTGGTTGAATTTTGTTAATATTTGTTGAAAGTTATAAAGTATGTCGTTATATTTTGTTGATTAATTGTGAAAACATTTTTGTTTTGATTGCATGTAAACTAGGGTTATGATTTTTTTGTTGATTTTTGTTAATTTTTATTGAATGTCATAAAGTATGTTGTTATATTTAGGTTATTTGTTGGTAAAAAAAAAACTTATTGTGATTGTATGTAAAGTAAGGGTATGTTTTTTGGTTGAATTTTGTTAATATTTGTTGAAAGTTATAAAGTATGTTGCTATATTTTGTTGATTAATTGTGAAAAAGTTTGTGTTTTGATTGCATGTAAACTAGGGTTATGATTTTTTTGTTGATTTTGGTTAATTTTTATTGAATGTCATAAAGTATGTTGTTATATTTAGGTTATTTGTTGGTAAAAAAAAACTTATTGTGATTGTATGTAAAGTAAGGGTATGTTTTTTGGTTGAATTTTCTTAATATTTGTTGAAAGTTATAAAGTATGTTGCTATATTTTGTTGATTAATTATGAAAAAGTTTGTGTTTTGATTGCATGTAAACTAGGGTTATGATTTTTTGTTGATTTTTGTTAAATTTTATTGAATGTCATAAAGCATGTTGTTATATTTAGGTTATTTGTTGGTAAAAAAAACTTATTGTGATTGTATGTAAAGTAAGGGTATGTTTTTTGGTTGAATTTTGTTAATATTGTTTGAAAGTTATAAAGTATGTTGCTATATTTTGTTGATTAATTGTCAAAAAGTTTGTGTTTTGATTGCATGTAAACTAGGGTTATGATTTTTTTGTTGATTTTTGTTAAATTTTATTGAATGTCATAAAGTATGTTGTTATATTTAAGTTATTTGTTGGTAAAAAAAACTTATTGTGATTGTATGTAAAGTAAGGGTATGTATTTTAGTTGAATTTTGTTAATATTTATTGAAAGTTATAAAGTATGTTGCTATATTTTGTTGATTAATTGTGAAAAAGTTTGTGTTTTGATTGCATGTAAACTAGGGTTATGATTTTTTTGTTGATTTTTGTTAAATTTTATTGAATGTCATAAAGAATTTTGTTATATTTAGGTTATTTGTTGGTAAAAAAAACTTATTGTGATTGTATGTAAAGTAAGGGTATGTTTTTTGGTTGAATTTTGTTAATATTTGTTGAAAGTTATAAAGTATGTTGCTATATTTTGTTGATTAATTGTGAAAAAGTTTGTGTTTTGCTTGCATGTAAACTAGGGTTATGATTTTTTTGTTGATTTTGGTTAAATTTTATTGAATGTCATAAAGTATGTTGTTATATTTAGGTTATTTGTTGGTAAAAAAAACTTATTGTGATTGTATGTAAAGTAAGGGTATGTTTTTTGGTTGAATTTTGTTAATATTTGTTGAAAGTTATAAAGTATGTCGTTATATTTTGTTGATTAATTGTGAAAACATTTTTGTTTTGATTGCATGTAAACTAGGGTTATGATATTTTTGTTGATTTTTGTTAAATTTTATTGAATGTCATAAAGTATGTTGTTATATTTAGGTTATTTGTTGGTAAAAAAAAACTTATTGTGATTGTATGTAAAGTAAGGGTATGTTTTTTGGTTGAATTTTGTTAATATTTGTTGAAAGTTATAAAGTATGTTGCTACATTTTGTTGATTAATTGTGAAAAAGTTTGTGTTTTGATTGCATGTAAACTAGGGTTATGATTTTTTTGTTGATTTTTGTTAAATTTTATTGAATGTCATAAAGTATGTTGTTATATTTAGGTTATTTGTTGGTAAAAAAAACTTATTGTGATTGTATGTAAAGTAAGGGTATGTTTTTTGGTTGAATTTTGTTAATATTTGTTGAAAGTTATAAAGTATGTTGCTATATTTTGTTGATTAATTGTGAAAAAGTTTGTGTTTTGATTGCATGTAAACTAGGGTTATGATTTTTTTGTTGATTTTGGTTAAATTTTATTGAATGTCACAAAGTATGTTGTTATATTTAGGTTATTTGTTGGTAAAAAAAACTTATTGTGATTGTATGTAAAGTAAGGGTATGTTTTTTGGTTGAATTTTGTTAATATTTGTTGAAAGTTATAAAGTATGTCGTTATATTTTGTTGATTAATTGTGAAAACATTTTTGTTTTGATTGCATGTAAACTAGGGTTATGATTTTTTTGTTGATTTTTGTTAATTTTTATTGAATTTCATAAAGTATGTTGTTATATTTAGGTTATTTGTTGGTAAAAAAAAAACTTATTGTGATTGTATGTAAAGTAAGGGTATGTTTTTTGGTTGAATTTTGTTAATATTTGTTGAAAGTTATAAAGTATGTTGCTATATTTTGTTGATTAATTGTGAAAAAGTTTGTGTTTTGATTGCATGTAAACTAGGGTTATGATTTTTTTGTTGATTTTTGTTAATTTCTATTGAATGTCATAAAGTATGTTGTTATATTTAGGTTATTTGTTGGTAAAAAAAACTTATTGTGATTGTATGTAAAGTAAGGGTATTTTTTTGGTTGAATTTTCTTAATATTTGTTGAAAGTTATAAAGTATGTTGCTATATTTTGTTGATTAATTATGAAAAAGTTTGTGTTTTGATTGCATGTAAACTAGGGTTATGATTTTTTGTTGATTTTTGTTAAATTTTATTGAATGTCATAAAGCATGTTGTTATATTTAGGTTATTTGTTGGTAAAAAAAACTTATTGTGATTGTATGTAAAGTAAGGGTATGTTTTTTGGTTGAATTTTGTTAATATTTTTTGAAAGTTATAAAGTATGTTGCTATATTTTGTTGATTAATTGTGAAAAAGTTTGTGTTTTGATTGTATGTAAACTAGGGTTATGATTTTTTTGTTGATTTTTGTTAAATTTTATTGAATGTCATAAAGTATGTTGTTATATTTAAGTTATTTGTTGGTAAAAAAAACTTATTGTGATTGTATGTAAAGTAAGGGTATGTATTTTAGTTGAATTTTGTTAATATTTATTGAAAGTTATAAAGTATGTTGCTATATTTTGTTGATTAATTGTGAAAAAGTTTGTGTTTTGATTGCATGTAAACTAGGGTTATGATTTTTTTGTTGATTTTTGTTAAATTTTATTGAATGTCATAAAGTATGTTGTTATATTTAGGTTATTTGTTGGTAAAAAAAACTTATTGTGATTGTATGTAAAGTAAGGGTATGGTTTTTGGTTGAATTTTGTTAATATTTGTTGAAAGTTATAAAGTATGTTGCTATATTTTGTTGATTAATTGTGAAAAAGTTTGTGTTTTGCTTGCATGTAAACTAGGGTTATGATTTTTTTGTTGATTTTGGTTAAATTTTATTGAATGTCATAAAGTATGTTGTTATATTTAGGTTATTTGTTGGTAAAAAAAACTTATTGTGATTGTATGTAAAGTAAGGGTATGTTTTTTGGTTGAATTTTGTTAATATTTGTTGAAAGTTATAAAGTATGTCGTTATATTTTGTTGATTAATTGTGAAAACATTTTTGTTTTGATTGCATGTAAACTAGGGTTATGATTTTTTTGTTGATTTTTGTTAATTTTTATTGAATGTCATAAAGTATGTTGTTATATTTAGGTTATTTGTTGGTAAAAAAAAACTTATTGTGATTGTATGTAAAGTAAGGGTATGTTTTTTGGTTGAATTTTGTTAATATTTGTTGAAAGTTATAAAGTATTTTGCTATATTTTGTTGATTAATTGTGAAAAAGTTTGTGTTTTGATTGCATGTAAACTAGGGTTATGATTTTTTTGTTGATTTTTGTTAATTTTTATTGAATGTCATAAAGTATGTTGTTATATTTAGGTTATTTGTTGGTAAAAAAAACTTATTGTGATTGTATGTAAAGTAAGGGTATGTTTTTTTGGTTGAATTTTCTTAATATTTGTTGAAAGTTATAAAGTATGTTGCTATATTTTGTTGGTTAATTATGAAAAAGTTTTTGTTTTGATTGCATGTAAACTAGGGTTATGATTTTTTTGTTGATTTTTGTTAAATTTTATTGAATGTCATAAAGTATGTTGTTATATTTAGGTTATTTGTTGGTAAAAAAAACTTATTGTGATTGTATGTAAAGTAAGCGTATGTTTTTTGGTTGAATTTTGTTAATATTTGTTGAAAGTTATAAAGTATGTTTCTATATTTTGTTGATTAATTGTGAAAAAGTTTGTGTTTTGATTGCATGTAAACTAGGGTTATGATTTTTTTGTTGATTTTTGTTAAATTTTATTGAATGTCATAAAGTATGTTGTTATATTTAGGTTATTTGTTGGTAAAAAAAACTTATTGTGATTGTATGTAAAGTAAGGGTATGTTTTTTGGTTGAATTTTGTTAATATTTGTTGAAACTTATAAAGTATGTTGCTATATTTTGTTCATTAATTGTGAAAAAGTTTGTGTTTTGATTGCATGTAAACTAGGGTTATGATTTTTTTGTTGATTTTTGTTAAATTTTATTGAATGTCATAAAGTATGTTGTTATATTTAGGTTATTTGTTGGTAAAAAAAACTTACTGTGATTGTATGTAAAGTAAGGGCATGTTTTTTGGTTGAATTTTGTTAATATTTGTTGAAAGTTATAAAGAATGTTGCTACATTTTGTTGATTAATTGTGAAAAAGTTTGTGTTTTGATTGCATGTAAACTAGGGTTATGATTTTTTTGTTGATTTTTGTTAAATTTTATTGAATGTCATAAAGTATGTTGTTATATTTAGGTTATCTGTTGGTAAAAAAAACTTATTGTGATTGTATGTAAAGTTAGGGTATGTTTTTTGGTTGAATTTTGTTAATATTTGTTGAAAGTTATAAAGTATGTCGTTATATTTTGTTGATTAATTGTGAAAACATTTTTGTTTTGATTGCATGTAAACTAGGGTTATGATTTTTTTGTTGAATTTTGTTAAATTTTATTGAATGTCATAAAGTATGTTGTTATATTTAGGTTATTTGTTGGTAAAAAAAAAAACTTATTGTGATTGTATGTAAAGTAAGGGTATGTTTTTTGGTTGAATTTTGTTAATATTTGTTGAAAGTTATAAAGTATGTTGCTATATTTTGTTGATTAATTGTGAAAAAGTTTGTGTTTTGATTGCATGTAAACTAGGGTTATGATTTTTTTGTTGATTTTTGTTAATTTTTATTGAATGTCATAAAGTATGTTGTTATATTTAGGTTATTTGTTGGTAAAAAAAACTTATTGTGATTGTATGTAAAGTAAGGGTATGTTTTTTGGTTGAATTTTCTTAATATTTGTTGAAAGTTATAAAGTATGTTGCTATATTTTGTTGATTAATTATGAAAAAGTTTGTGTTTTGATTGCATGTAAACTAGGGTTATGATTTTTTGTTGATTTTTGTTAAATTTTATTGAATGTCATAAAGCATGTTGTTATATTTAGGTTATTTGTTGGTAAAAAAAACTTATTGTGATTGTATGTAAAGTAAGGGTATGTTTTTTGGTTGAATTTTGTTAATATTTTTTGAAAGTTATAAAGTATGTTGCTATATTTTGTTGATTAATTGTGAAAAAGTTTGTGTTTTGATTGCATGTAAACTAGGGTTATGATTTTTTTGTTGATTTTTGTTAAATTTTATCGAATGTCATAAAGTATGTTGTTATATTTAAGTTATTTGTTGGTAAAAAAAACTTATTGTGATTGCATGTAAAGTAAGGGTATGTATTTTAGTTTAATTTTGTTAATATTTATTGAAAGTTATAAAGTATGTTGCTATATTTTGTTGATTAATTGTGAAAAAGTTTGTGTTTTGATTGCATGTAAACTAGGGTTATGATTTTTTTGTTGATTTTTGTTAAATTTTATTGAATGTCATAAAGTATGTTGTTATATTTAGGTTATTTGTTGGGAAAAAAAACTTATTGTGATTGTATGTAAAGTAAGGGTATGTTTTTTGGTTGAATTTTCTTAATATTTGTTGAAAGTTATAAAGTATGTAGCTATATTTTGTTGATTAATTATGAAAAAGTTTGTGTTTTGATTGCATGTAAACTAGGGTTATGATTTTTTGTTGATTTTTGTTAAATTTTATTGAATGTCATTAAGCATGTTGTTATATTTAGGTTATTTGTTGGTAAAAAAAACTTATTGTGATTGTATGTAAAGTAAGGGTATGTTTTTTGGTTGAATTTTGTTAATATTTTTTGAAAGTTATAAAGTATGTTGCTATATTTTGTTGATTAATTGTGAAAAAGTTTGTGTTTTGATTGCATGTAAACTAGGGTTATGATTTTTTTGTTGATTTTTGTTAAATTTTATCGAATGTCATAAAGTATGTTGTTATATTTAGGTTATTTGTTGGTAAAAAAAACTTATTGTGATTGTATGTAAAGTAAGGGTATGTTTTTTGGTTGAATTTTGTTAATATTTGTTGAAACTTATAAAGTATGTTGCTATATTTTGTTGATTAATTGTGAAAAAGTTTGTGTTTTGATTGCATGTAAACTAGGGTTATGATTTTTTTGTTGATTTTTGTTAAATTTTATTGAATGTCATAAAGTATGTTGTTATATTTAGGTTATTTGTTGGTAAAAAAAACTTACTGTGATTGTATGTAAAGTAAGGGCATGTTTTTTGGTTGAATTTTGTTAATATTTATTGAAAGTTATAAAGTATGTTGCTACATTTTGTTGATTAATTGTGAAAAAGTTTGTGTTTTGATTGCATGTAAACTAGGGTTATGATTTTTTTGTTGATTTTTGTTAAATTTTATTGAATGTCATAAAGTATGTTGTTATATTTAGGTTATTTGTTGGTAAAAAAAAACTTATTGTGATTGTATGTAAAGTAAGGGTATGTTTTTTGGTTGAATTTTGTTAATATTTGTTGAAAGTTATAAAGTATGTCGTTATATTTTGTTGATTAATTGTGAAAACATTTTTGTTTTGATTGCATGTAAACTAGGGTTATGATTTTTTTGTTGAATTTTGTTAAATTTTATTGAATGTCATAAAGTATGTTGTTATATTTAGGTTATTTGTTGGTAAAAAAAAAAACTTATTGTGATTGTATGTAAAGTAAGGGTATGTTTTTTGGTTGAATTTTGTTAATATTTGTTGAAAGTTATAAAGTATGTTGCTATATTTTGTTGATTAATTGTGAAAAAGTTTGTGTTTTGATTGCATGTAAACTAGGGTTATGATTTTTTTGTTGATTTTTGTTAATTTTAATTGAATGTCATAAAGTATGTTGTTATATTTAGGTTATTTGTTGGTAAAAAAAACTTATTGTGATTGTATGTAAAGTAAGGGTATGTTTTTTGGTTGAATTTTCTTAATATTTGTTGAAAGTTATAAAGTATGTTGCTATATTTTGTTGATTAATTATGAAAAAGTTTGTGTTTTGATTGCATGTAAACTAGGGTTATGATTTTTTGTTGATTTTTGTTAAATTTTATTGAATGTCATAAAGCATGTTGTTATATTTAGGTTATTTGTTGGTAAAAAAAACTTATTGTGATTGTATGTAAAGTAAGGGTATGTTTTTTGGTTGAATTTTGTTAATATTTTTTGAAAGTTATAAAGTATGTTGCTATATTTTGTTGATTAATTGTGAAAAAGTTTGTGTTTTGATTGCATGTAAACTAGGGTTATGATTTTTTTGTTGATTTTTGTTAAATTTTATCGAATGTCATAAAGTATGTTGTTATATTTAAGTTATTTGTTGGTAAAAAAAACTTATTGTGATTGCATGTAAAGTAAGGGTATGTATTTTAGTTGAATTTTGTTAATATTTATTGAAAGTTATAAAGTATGTTGCTATATTTTGTTGATTAATTGTGAAAAAGTTTGTGTTTTGATTGCATGTAAACTAGGGTTATGATTTTTTTGTTGATTTTTGTTAAATTTTATTGAATGTCATAAAGTATGTTGTTATATTTAGGTTATTTGTTGGTAAAAAAAACTTATTGTGATTGTATGTAAAGTAAGGGTATGGTTTTTGGTTGAATTTTGTTAATATTTGTTGAAAGTTATAAAGTATGTTGCTATATTTTGTTGATTAATTGTGAAAAAGTTTGTGTTTTGCTTGCATGTAAACTAGGGTTATGATTTTTTTGTTGATTTTGGTTAAATTTTATTGAATGTCATAAAGTATGTTGTTATATTTAGGTTATTTGTTGGTAAAAAAAACTTATTGTGATTGTATGTAAAGTAAGGGTATGTTTTTTGGTTGAATTTTGTTAATATTTGTTGAAAGTTATAAAGTATGTCGTTATATTTTGTTGATTAATTGTGAAAACATTTTTGTTTTCATTGCATGTAAACTAGGGTTATGATTTTTTTGTTGATTTTTGTTAATTTTTATTGAATGTCATAAAGTATGTTGTTATATTTAGGTTATTTGTTGGTAAAAAAAAACTTATTGTGATTGTATTTAAAGTAAGGGTATGTTTTTTGGTTGAATGTTGTTAATATTTGTTGAAAGTTATAAAGTATTTTGCTATATTTTGTTGATTAATTGTGAAAAAGTTTGTGTTTTGATTGCATGTAAACTAGGGTTATGATTTTTTTGTTGATTTTTGTTAATTTTTATTGAATGTCATAAAGTATGTTGTTATATTTAGGTTATTTGTTGGTAAAAAAAACTTATTGTGATTGTATGTAAAGTAAGGGTATGTTTTTTGGTTGAATTTTCTTAATATTTGTTGAAAGTTATAAAGTATGTTGCTATATTTTGTTGATTAATTATGAAAAAGTTTGTGTTTTGATTGCATGTAAACTAGGGTTATGATTTTTTTGTTGATTTTTGTTAAATTTTATTGAATGTCATAAAGTATGTTGTTATATTTAGGTTATTTGTTGGTAAAAAAAACTTATTGTGATTGTATGTAAAGTAAGCGTATGTTTTTTGGTTGAATTTTGTTAATATTTGTTGAAAGTTATAAAGTATGTTTCTATATTTTGTTGATTAATTGTGAAAAAGTTTGTGTTTTGATTGCATGTAAACTAGGGTTATGATTTTTTTGTTGATTTTTGTTAAATTTTATTGAATGTCATAAAGTATGTTGTTATATTTAGGTTATTTGTTGGTAAAAAAAACTTATTGTGATTGTATGTAAAGTAAGGGTATGTTTTTTGGTTGAATTTTGTTAATATTTGTTGAAACTTATAAAGTATGTTGCTATATTTTGTTGATTAATTGTGAAAAAGTTTGTGTTTTGATTGCATGTAAACTAGGGTTATGATTTTTTTGTTGATTTTTGTTAAATTTTATTGAATGTCATAAAGTATGTTGTTATATTTAGGTTATTTGTTGGTAAAAAAAACTTATTGTGATTGTATGTAAAGTAAGGGCATGTTTTTTGGTTGAATTTTGTTTATATTTGTTGAAAGTTATAAAGTATGTTGCTACATTTTGTTGATTAATTGTGAAAAAGTTTGTGTTTTGATTGCATGTAAACTAGGGTTATGATTTTTTTGTTGATTTTTGTTAAATTTTATTGAATGTCATAAAGTATGTTGTTATATTTAGGTTATTTGTTGGTAAAAAAACTTATTGTGATTGTATGTAAAGTAAGGGTATGTTTTTTGGTTGAATTTTGTTAATATTTGTTGAAAGTTATAAAGTATGTCGTTATATTTTGTTGATGAATTGTGAAAACATTTTTGTTTTGATTGCATGTAAACTAGGGTTATGATTTTTTTGTTGATTTTTGTTAAATTTTATTGAATGTCATAAAGTATGTTGTTATATTTAGGTTATTTGTTGGTAAAAAAAAAACTTATTGTGATTGTATGTAAAGTAAGGGTATGTTTTTTGGTTGAATTTTGTTAATATTTGTTGAAAGTTATAAAGTATGTTGCTATATTTTGTTGATTAATTGTGAAAAAGTTTGTGTTTTGATTGCATGTATACTAGGGTTATGATTTTTTTGTTGATTTTTGTTAATTTTTATTGAATGTCATAAAGTATGTTGTTATATTTAGGTTATTTGTTGGTAAAAAAAACTTATTGTGATTGTATGTAAAGTAAGGGTATGTTTTTTGGTTGAATTTTCGTAATATTTGTTGAAAGTTATAAAGTATGTTGCTATATTTTGTTGATTAATTATGAAAAAGTTTGTGTTTTGATTGCATGTAAACTAGGGTTATGATTTTTTGTTGATTTTTGTTAAATTTTATTGAATGTCATAAAGCATGTTGTTATATTTAGGTTATTTGTTGGTAAAAAAAACTTATTGTGATTGTATGTAAAGTAAGGGTATGTTTTTTGGTTGAATTTTGTTAATATTTTTTGAAAGTTATAAAGTATGTTGCTATATTTTGTTGATTAATTGTGAAAAAGTTTGTGTTTTGATTGCATGTAAACTAGGGTTATGATTTTTTTGTTGATTTTTGTTAATTTTTATTGAATGTCATAAAGTATGTTGTTATATTTAGGTTATTTGTTGGTAAAAAAAACTTATTGTGATTGTATGTAAAGTAAGGGTATGTTTTTTGGTTGAATTTTCTTAATATTTTTTGAAAGTTATAAAGTATGTTGCTATATTTTGTTGATTAATTATGAAAAAGTTTGTGTTTTGATTGCATGTAAACTAGGGTTATGATTTTTGTTGATTTTTGTTAAATTTTATTGAATGTCATAAAGCATGTTGTTATATTTAGGTTATTTGTGTAACGACCCGTCCCGGTATGTTGATTTATTGGTAATTATAGTGAGTTTTTCAAGAGGGACTCGGCGAGTTCTAGCCTGACTCGCCGAGTAGGGTGGCGCCTGAGGGCACGCGTGAGCCGGGCACTCGGCGAGTCCATATCCCTGACTCGGCGATTCCATCTGTCTGGGTGAAACCCTAAAATCCCCGGGTTGCCCACTATTTATACCACCTTATAGCCCCCATTCTCGCCTCCCTCACCCTAAGAATGCAGTGTTAGAACCCTAAACCTCCCTTGAAGAGATTATATGTGTTTTGGTGCCATTTTGTGAAGGTGTGAAGAAGGAGAAGAAGGAAGAAGCAAGGAGAAGTGTTTTGGTGCAAAGATCCAAGGCCAAATCAGAGTTAATTGAGGTATTTTCGGAGTTCCATCTTGTTATATGCTTTAAACTTCCATTAGAGCTCTCCTAAGAGCTAGTTGATGCTTGTTCCAAGCCTTACACTTGCATGAACGCCTTATTAAGTCGAAATAGCTATGGATCTGAATGTTGGGGTGTTGTAGAGCCCAGATCTACTGTCTTTTTGGAGTTATATTGCATGATAACCATAGATCTACCCATTTTGTGCATCTTTTAGCCTTATTTCCCTTATTCATGAGGTTGTACACGTAAAGTTGGAAACTTTACGTGGTAAATCAGCTTATTGGACCCAGATCTATCAATTGTATGTGTTGGATTCAAACAAAATCAAGTAAAAATCAGTTGCATGGCGGCAACTCGGCGAGTCGGAAGAATGACTCGACGAGTTGGGTCGCGAGTCCCGAGTTCTTCAGTTTTATCAGTGTCGAGTGGACGAGGTGAGTTAGGGAGTGGACTCAGCGAGTTGAGGGTAAACTCAGTGATGGAGGGACTCGGCGAGTTGTTCATCAACTCGGCGAGTCCAAGGCAATCTTCTTAAAGATCAAGAACAACTTGTCGAGTTTGTTCATCCGGCTCGGCGAGTCGGATGAAGATTGTCTGAGTTCTTGGATCAAGAGGGTACTCGTCGAGTCGATGCCAGACTCGACGAGTAGCAGTGAGTAAGAGTGAAAAGTGAGTGTGGGACTCGGCGAGTTGGGTGGCCCAACTCGGCGAGTCAGCCCAAAAGATAATTGACTTTGACCGAGGGTAAAAGAGTCATTTTACCCCAAGCGCAGTGTTTAATATTTGATTGAGTGTGTTTATGGACTTGTAGCCGAGGAGATTTAGGAGAAGCCGCCGTTAGCTTTCCGAGCCACACACTCAGCAGCCAGCTTACGAGGTGAGTTTCCTTCCAGTAGGAACGGGTCTAAGGCCACAATGTCGGCCCGTTCAGTTAGCAGTAGTTGCCGGATTTAGGTCCGATGTAGTAGTTAGTATGTTCGATGCCTTCGTGGCTCGAACAGGATTTGTGTGCTATGTTTCATGTGTTAAGTATTATGTGTTTCGGGCCACGGCCCGATGTAGCATGTCGTATATGTGTTATGCTAGTTGATGTGTTATGCTATGCCATGTTCAGTCAGTCAGTTCCGGACTTCGGTCTGATGCAGTTAGTTCCGGACTTCGGTCCGATGCAGGGGACAAGGTCCCAGTCAGTTCCGGACTTCGGTCCGATGCAGTTAGTTCCGGACTTCGGTCCGATGCAAGGGACAAGGTCCCAGTCACTTCCGGACTTTGGTCCGATGCAGTTAGTTCCGGACTTCGGTCCGATGCAGGGGACAAGGTCCTAATCAGTTCTGGACTTCGGTCCGATGCAGTTTCCGGGCTTCGGCCCGATGCAGTGGGCAAGGCCCAATATGTGTTTATATGTTATTGTATGGTATGTGGTAGTTTGGGGGAGCTCACTAAGTTTCGTGCTTACAGTTTCAGTTTGGTTTCAGGTACTTCCGCAAGCAAAGGGAAGAGCTCGGGGTGACAGCATCGCACACACCACAGCATAGCTTTTATCCTGGGGATGTCTCTTGATGTTTTGGATTGATGTAGTATGATACAGTTTTCCGCACAATATTTTATTATGTTTTGGGGATACATCGCGTATGTTTTATGTTATGATACTTATATTATGGTTTTGATTATATGGAAAAACGAAATTTTTTGGGTCGTTTCAAGTTGGTATCAGAGCCCTGGTTTGAGGGATTCGGATACACTTCCGGGTGTATCTGAACTCAAACTAAGGGAAATAAAAGATTTTAGTAAAATAAAAATGTTTTACAAAAAGAATTTTGAAAGCACTTAGAAAGAAAGAATTGTTTTAAACAAGATAGAGGTGTGTGCATGCGGTCAGCCGAGCTCAAGTAAGTACTCCCAAATTACCCATACAAGTTATTTGTTCAGTTTCAGTTTCAGTAGAACAGCATGCTAGTATAGGGCTAAGGATCTAGGAGAATGCCTTATGTGCCTGTTTATGTGTTACAGCTTTATGAGTATTGCATGCTAGAATTGGGTAGACAGCAGTAGGATAGCCTGTTTAGGTTATGCCTGATAGTACGAGCTTAACATCCTATGGTAGTGCAGTTTCTTGTTATAAGTGTAACATCATAAAATTTCCAACCAAAAATTTTCATTTTTGCAACCATTAATACATGAGTAATTAGTTTAGATTTCCAAAATAACGTCGTAGTCTCAAACGATTACATATCAAAAGATAAAATAGTTTCCCCGAGTGTGTGTACGATCACGCTGGCGCCTTCCCACGGTCCTCACTCGTACCTGAAACACATAAACAACAACTGTAAGCATAAAGCTTAGTGAGTTCCCAAAATACAACATATGCACATACGCCTTTCCAGGCCTTGACCTTCCGGTCCATGTGTTCAGGGGACTTCCGTCCCGACTGGGTAAACCTTCCGGTCCTACCCACATCAATCCTTACAGTCCATATGACCACGCCTTACGGCCCATATCAAACATATCATATATGACACATATAGCAAATAACTTAACACACATAAAGCATATATTCCATATCATATTCGACCTTCCGGTCACATAGTCAAAACCCTTCCGGGTACAGTATAGTGAGAAGACTCACCTCGTATGCCTCGCTAAGTTGCTACCCGTAAATCCTGAAATCACTCGGGCTCGAACCCTCGAGCTGAAATCCTCCTACGATATATATAAATCTATAATTATTACTTGTACCACTAAGGTGGACCATTCAACTCAAGTCAACACCGGTTGACCCGGTCAGCAGTCTTTAGTTAATTTGGACTAGACTCGGCGAGTGCACAATAGTGACTCGGCGAGTCTACGCGTTTTTACCAACTCTCAAGAATTTTCCCTTTGACTCGTCGAGTACTCCCCTGACTCGACGAGTTCCACCTGGCCTGAATCGCAGGGTCACCGCGACTCAACTCGCCGAGTCTAAGGCCAACTCGGCGAGTCCCATCCTGACTCGGTCCACCTGTCAAAACCTTTCCAACTCTCTGCGACTCACTGAGTCGCTCACAACTCGGTCCAGTCTACACACAAGATGGTCTCAAGGACAATCTTCAAGTGACTCGTCGAGTCTATTCTTCAGACTCGGCGAGTCCATGCCATGCACCAGCTAAAACTGGCTCTTGCGGTCAGATCCGTTCCATAGATACATAGATCTGGCCTTCCCAAGCTTATTTGTCACGTAAAGTCTCAGTCTTGGTTGCCATGCAATGCATACAAGGCTTATTTTGAAGAAACAACCTTCAATATGGCAAGTATAGCTTCTAACTCAAATGAATGGGCATAAAGCTTGTCATAAGGGGTCTCCTGGACCTGCTAAAGTCCAGATCTAGGTTCCATGTCTCCATGGGACCTCTCATACTTCTTATTCAAGCCAAGAAAGGCAAGAAGAAACCCTAGATTTGGCCCATCAACACAAAACACGAAGATTGGCTCAGAAAGTTACCTCAAGAAGACCCCCTTGATGAAATAGCAACAGATCTAAGCTCCCCAACACTTCAAGCTTGCTCCTCTCCCTCCTTTCCTTGCACTATCACACAAAATGAAGAACAAAAGGCCTTCAAACACACACACAAGGGCTTACAGACGTATGGAGGCTCTTAGGGTTCAAGGTGGCCGCATAAGAGGGCGATAAGGTCCTTTAAATAGAGCTCAGGGCCGGGGAATTAGGGTTTCATTAAACAGCACGGACTCGTCGAGTCCATCCCTTGGACTCGCCGAGTCCGGACGCGAACCCCCGCTAAAAACCGCGACCCGACTCGACGAGTTCAACCACCAACTCGCTGAGTCCCCTCACAGAATGCCAAAATATATAAAGAAATGAAGGTACCTGGGGATCCGGGCTGTTACAAATCTCCCCCACTAGAATAAGACTTCGCCCTCGAAGTCCCGCTTAGCCAAAAAGTTCCGGATGCTGCTCCCGCATCTCCCGCTCCGGCTCCCAAGTCATCTCTGATCCCTTCCGATGCTGCCACTGAACCAATACCAGAGGCACCTCCTTGTTCCTCAAAACCTTGATCTTCCGATCTCTGATGGCTACAGGTCTTTCTGCATAATTTAGACTTGCATCCACCTGAATATCTCCTAACGGAACCACCGCTGATTCGTCGGCTATACATTTCCGCAGCTGCGACACATGGAAAGTGTCGTGAATCTGTCCCAACTCTGCTGGCAAGTCTAAACGATAGGCTACCCGTCCCACCCTTGCAATCACACGAAAAGGACCAATATACCGGGGCCCCAACTTGCCCCTCTTCCTGAATCGAATCACTCCTTTCCAAGGAGAGACCTTCAGGAGCACGAGATCACCAACCTGGAACTCAAGCTCGGACCGACGCCTGTCTGCATAACTTTTCTGCCGGCTCTGAGCGGTCAGCAACCTCTGCCTGACCATCTGAATTTGCTCGGTCGTTTGAAGCACGATCTCCGTGCTACCCATAACCTGCTGTCCCACCTCACCCCAACAGATGGGGGTGCGACACCTCCGCCCATACAACAGCTCAAAGGGCGGCATACCAATGCTCGAATGATGGCTGTTGTTATACGAGAACTCTGCTAAAGGTAGATAGGTGTCCCAGCACCCTCCGAAATCCAACACACACGCCCGAAGCATGTCCTCGAGCGTCTGAATGGTCCGCTCACTCTGGCCGTCTGTCTGAGGATGATATGCCGTACTGAAATGCAGCCTAGTACCCAACTCTTCATGGAATTTCTTCCAGAACCTGGAAGTGAAACGCACGTCGCGGTCTGAAATAATCGAGATTGGCACCCCATGCCGCGATACTACTTCCCTCACATATAACTCAGCCAACTTCTCCGCCGAAGAGCTCTCGCTAATAGCTAGAAAATGAGCGCTCTTTGTTAGTCGATCCACAATTACCCAAATCGCATCGACTCCTCTTGCCGTTCGCGGTAACTTAGTAATGAAATCCATAGAGATTTGTTCCCACTTCCATTCAGGAATCTCTAGCGGTTGCAGCTTACCGTGCGGTCGCTGGTGTTCGGCCTTGACCTGCCGACAAGTCAAGCACCTCTCGACGAACCAAGCGACATCCCTTTTCATACATGGCCACCAATACTCCTTCTTGAGATCCAAATACATTTTCGTAGCACCAGGATGAATCGAGAATTTCGATCGATGTGCCTCCTCCATCAAAGTAGTGCGCGCACCGCCCACAAACGGCACCCAAATCCGCCCCTGAAAAGTCATAAGCCCCCGACCATCCGTAACAAATCCTGGTACCTGACCCACCACCCGTTCCTTCTTCTGGTGTTCCGGCTTTGCAGCCTCCATCTGAGCCCCTCGAATAATGTCCAGAATCGGGGTCAAAACCGTCAACCTCATACAAATGTCTCGGATCGGGGCGCTATCCGCCCTACGGCTCAAAGCGTCGGCTACCACATTAGCCTTGCCCGGGTGGTACAGGATCTCACAATCGTAATCCTTTACCACATCCAACCACCTCCTCTGACGCATATTCAGATTTGGCTGATCCATCAAGTATTTCAAGCTCTTATGGTCCGTGTAAATCGTACACCGAACCCCGTACAAGTAGTGTCGCCAGATTTTGAGGGCAAACACCACCGCCCCCAATTCCAGGTCGTGCGTGGGGTATCTCGACTCATGAGGCTTCAACTGCCTCGAAGCGTATGCTATCACATGACCCCTCTGCATAAGTACCGCCCCTAAACCCGATATAGAGGCATCACAATATACCACAAAATCCTCCATCCCTTCCGGGAGTGCAAGCACTGGAGCCTCGCACAATTTCTGACGAAGCGTCTCAAACGAAGACTGCTGCTCCGGTCCCCATGAGAACGCAACACCCTTCCGGGTCATCCTAGTAAGTGGCACAGCGATCTTGGAGAAATCCTTGATAAATCTGCGGTAATATCCAGCCAAACCCAGAAAACTCCTGATTTCGGTGGGCGATCTCGGCACCTCCCACCTCAGCACCGCCTCAATCTTGGCTGGGTCGACCAATATCCCTTTCTGGTTCACAAGATGCCTGAGGAATTGGACCTCTCGCAACCAGAAATCACACTTGGAGAACTTGGCATACAGCCTCTCCGATCTCAAAACCCGAAGAATCTCCCGCAAATGCTCCTCATGCTGGTCCCTAGTCTTCGAATATACCAAGATATCATCGATGAATACGATCACCGACCGATCCAGCATCGGTCGGCACACCCTGTTCATGAGATCCATGAATGCAGCCGGGGCGTTGGTGAGCCCAAAAGGCATCACTACAAACTCATAATGCCCATAACGAGTCCTGAAGGCAGTCTTTTGGATATCCTCTTCGCGAACCCTCATCTGATGATATCCCGACCTCAAGTCAATCTTGGAAAACCAAGATGCCCCCTGCAACTGATCGAATAGATCGTCGATCCTAGGTAACGGGTACCGGTTCTTAATCGTCAACTTGTTTAACTCCCGATAATCGATACACATCCGATGTGAACCATCCTTCTTTTTGACGAACAAAATCGGCGCTCCCCAAGGCGAGCTACTGGGTCGAATGAATCCCTTCCCCAACAGCTCCTGAAGCTGCGAGGATAATTCCAGCATTTCCGGTGGAGCGAGACGGTAGGGCGCCTTGGCGATGGGCGCCTCCCCCGGAACCAAATCGATACGAAACTCCACCTGCCTCTCCGGAGGCACGCCTGGTAACTCCTCGGGGAACACATCCGCAAACTCGCGTACAACCGGAACGTCATCAATCGAGTTGGGCCTCTCCGCGGTCACACGAGTATCCATCACATAGGCTATGAATCCATCACAGCCCTGCTGCAAACTCTGCCTTGCCCTGGCCGCCGAACAAAATGCTGACCCACACCGGGTCCCTTCGCCATAAACCGTGAGCACTCCCCCACTAGGGTCTCTAATCATCACCAGCTGTCTCTCGCAGTCAATGACAGCTCCAAACTTACTCAACCAATCCATGCCCACGATAATGCAAACATCCCCCATAGCTATAGGGACTAAGTCGATAGGAAACTCGACCCCAAAAATCTCGAGTACGCATCCTCGAATCACCTCGGTGGCGTATACTGCTCTCTCGTTTGCTATAGCAACTCGCAGGGGACGACTCATCGTCTCCCGATCGATATCGATGTACTGACTAAAGGCCAGCGAAACAAAGGACCGACTCGCACCTGAGTCGAACAATACCAAAGCAGGCACATGATTCACAAGAAAAGTACCTACGCATATAGGAATATAAGCATAATGTCTCAGCATAAATGTAAATACGTGAAAGAATACATACCGGCCACTACATCAGGCGCCGCGCGGACCTCCTCCGCAGTCAACTGGAAAGCTCTCCCACGAGCCTTCGGGGCCTCGGTCTTCACTGGCCGAACCTCAGGAACCCTGGCAGCAGGCGAAGATCCCTGGCGAAGCTGGGGGCACTCGGCCTTCCGATGGCTAGTCTGGTTGCAATGGAAGCAAACCATAAATCCCTTGGGGCAATCCCTCGCGATGTGCCCCTCCTTGCCACACTTGTAGCAAGCACCCAATCGACACGCCCCCTCATGACCCTTGCCGCACTTCCCACACGTACGGCTCTTCTGTCCTCCGGATCTCAAATCAACGGACTTGGTCCGCTTGGCTGCCGGCTGCGACTGCGTCGGCCGCCGATCCATCCGCTGAGACTCGGCCTCCTCCCTGGCCTGGGTCTCCAACTCGATCTCCCGCTTCCTGGCATTCGCCTGAAGCTCAGCAAAAGTCTGATATGATGAGTTCGATACGAACTCTCGGATGTCTCTCCTCAGTACTCCCAAATACCGGCTCATCCGAGCCTGCTCCGTGGACACCTGCTCGGGGCAGAACATCACCCTCTCATGAAACTTCCGCGTGATCACTGCAACCGAATCATTACCCTGCTTGAGGGTCAAGAACTCCTGAACCAACCGTTCCCTCTCCACCGGGGGAACGTACTCGTCTCTGAACATAGCAGTAAATCTCTCCCAAGTCAAGGCTGAAACCTCCGCGAGAGTGAAGTTTGCCGTCACGAACTTCCACCAATCCTTCGCTCCCAGGCGGAGCTGGTTCAGGGCGAACCGCACCCTCAGATGTTCCGGACATGAACAAGTATAGAAGCATCCCTCAATATCGGCAATCCACCTCATTGCAGCAATCGGATCCTGAGTCCCGTCAAACTCTGGTGGCTTCGTGTTGCTGAACTCCCGGAACAGCAACGAGTCACCCCCCTGTGGCCTGGCAGCAGCCACAGCTGCGGTAGCTGCAGCAGCGGCAGCCTCAGACAACGCGGCATACCGCTCATCAAACGTCTCCATCAGCGTGGTCTTGATAGACCCAAACATTTCCGGAATCTCGGCCCGGATCGCTGCAGCTACCTCCTCATGGATCATCTGACGGAGCTCCTCGTCAGTCACCCCACTCGTGCCAGGTCTATGTCGTGGTCCAACCATGATGTCTCTGAAATACAACAAAAGAATATCAGAGACCCTATCGGGCAAAAATCGCACTCGATAACGCAGCCCTGCTCAGTTTTCGATACTCAGGGGTTCCCACTTGGCTGCCTACTGACCCGGTGTCCTTGGCAGTACGGGCCCAATACTGCCAGTTACACCGCGTCGGTATTCACCCAAGTCATCCTCCCCAACCTCGAATCCTGAGCACTCTATTCTTTTCATACTCTTGTTACTCACTCGCTCTCGAGCACCCCAAAGAAGCAAGTTTTCCCTAGACTAAGGCATCACAAAATCAGGCCACTTTAGCCCTAATATGTATACCTAGTCTGCTAGCATGCGTATCATATCATATCATAAATCGTAACACATATAATAAGAGTATTTTGGGGATTTTTACCGTTCGGGCGCTAGCTGACCGTACACACTTTTTCTTCTTCGGTTGTCTCACATTTCAAAATTTAAATTTTTGATTATTTAAATTAATTTTTTTTTTTAAAAAACAATTTTCCCCAATCCCCGGTTTGAGTCCAGTTACACCCGAAGGTGTACCCGAATCCCTCAAACCAAGGCTCTGATACCAACTTGTAACATCATAAAATTTCCAACCAAAAATTTTCATTTTTGCAACCATTAAGACATGAGTAATTAGTTTAGATTTCCAAAATAACGTCGTAGTCTCAAACGATTACATATCAAAAGATAAAAACGATCACGCTGGCGCCTTCCCACGGTCCTCACTCGTACCTGAAACACATAAACAACAACTGTAAGCATAAAGCTTAGTGAGTTCCCAAAATACAACATATGCACATACGCCTTTCCAGGCCTTGACCTTCCGGTCCATGTGTTCAGGGGACTTCCGTCCCGACTGGGTAAACCTTCCGGTCCTACCCACATCAATCCTTACAGTCCATATGACCACGCCTTACGGCCCATATCAAACATATCATATATGACACATATAGCAAATAACTTAACACACATAAAGCATATATTCCATATCATATTCGACCTTCCGGTCACATAGTCAAAACCCTTCCGGGTACAGTATAGTGAGAAGACTCACCTCGTATGCCTCGCTAAGTTGCTACCCGTAAATCCTGAAATCACTCAGGCTCGAACCCTCGAGCTGAAATCCTCCTACGATATATATAAATCTATAATTATTACTTGTACCACTAAGGTGGACCATTCAACTCAAGTCAACACCGGTTGACCCGGTCAGCAGTCTTTAGTTAATTTGGACTAGACTCGGCGAGTGCACAATAGTGACTCGGCGAGTCTACGCGTTTTTACCAACTCTCAAGAATTTTCCCTTTGACTCGTCGAGTACTCCCCTGACTCGACGAGTTCCACCTGGCCTGAATCGCAGGGTCACCGCGACTCAACTCGCCGAGTCTAAGGCCAACTCGGCGAGTCCCATCCTGACTCGGTCCACCTGTCAAAACCTTTCCAACTCTCTGCGACTCACTGAGTCGCTCACAACTCGGTCCAGTCTACACACAAGATGGTCTCAAGGACAATCTTCAAGTGACTCGTCGAGTCTGTTCTTCAGACTCGGCGAGTCCATGCCATGCACCAGCTAAAACTGGCTCTTGCGGTCAGATCCGTTCCATAGATACATAGATCTGGCCTTCCCAAGCTTATTTGTCACGTAAAGTCTCAGTCTTGGTTGCCATGCAATGCATACAAGGCTTATTTTGAAGAAACAACCTTCAATATGGCAAGTATAGCTTCTAACTCAAATGAATGGGCATAAAGCTTGTCATAAGGGGTCTCCTGGACCTGCTAAAGTCCAGATCTAGGTTCCATGTCTCCATGGGACCTCTCATACTTCTTATTCAAGCCAAGAAAGGCAAGAAGAAACCCTAGATTTGGCCCATCAACACAAAACACGAAGATTGGCTCAGAAAGTTACCTCAAGAAGACCCCCTTGATGAAATAGCAACAGATCTAAGCTCCCCAACACTTCAAGCTTGCTCCACTCCCTCCTTTCCTTGCACTATCACACAAAATGAAGAACAAAAGGCCTTCAAACACACACACAAGGGCTTACAGATGTATGGAGGCTCTTAGGGTTCAAGGTGGCCGCATAAGAGGGCCATAAGGTCCTTTAAATAGAGCTCAGGGTCGGGGAATTAGGGTTTCATTAAACAGCACGGACTCGTCGAGTCCATCCCTTGGACTCACCGAGTCCGGACGTGAACCCCCGCTAAAAACCGCGACCCGACTCGACGAGTTCAACCACCAACTCGCCGAGTCCCCTCACAAAATGCCAAAATATATAAAGAAATGAAGGTACCTGGGGATCCGGGCTGTTACAATAAGAATAGTTTTGCCTGAGTCTGTTTCCCTTGTCCGAATGCTGCTTGCTTTGTGCTTGGTGGGGTTCTGAGTAGTAGGAGTTAGCCATTAGGTGAACACGTCACACCACATGTGATCAGGTTTGAATAATCCCAGAGTGCTGGAACTGGCCCTATTGCGCAGCTCTTGTTTGAGTCCAACCGTTGTAGGGACGGATCTTTTACTTGAAGGATTATCTGATCCTCATCATATGTGATGGTGTTTAGGTGGTGGCTAGCCGGCATTATGAGGAGACCTACAGCAGCTGAGGACCAGTCGTGTTGAGCTTGAGGTTTCTCTAGGGCAAGCCTAGGATGAGAGTAGCAGAGAATAGCAGCGGTAGAAGTGACTTGGTGGAGTCAAGGCAGTTCTTGAGGAAAGTACGGATAGATGTGGAAGGTAGTAGGGGCCCATACTACTGAAAGCAGAGGATCCGTACTCGAATCAAGGAAGGCCAAGACAAGACCAGGAAGCTAGTAGTAGTATCATGATCCCTTGAGATATTTCAGTGTTCTGATGTGGTTATGATATGTTTCAGAATGGTAGTTTTGCGTCTGAGACCAGCAGTCGGCAGCTCAGATGCCGGAGGGGGATCAGGATCGGGATCAGGCCCGGAGGTCGGGCAGATGGATGAGCAGACTAGAGAGTTCCTTTCTTCTGAGGTTACCCGCATCATACTGGAGCAGACTCCTGTGATCTTCGGTTCGATAAAGGAGGGTATTTTAGAGCTGATGGATGAGAGATTGAGTACTTTCCGTGCTGAGATGGCGGCCGTGATGGGGTCGCGCACACTTACGTTCAGGGAGTTCAGGGCATGCGGGGCTCCAGACTATCATGGGGCGCGGGACCCCATAGCGAGTACCAAATGGTTGGCGGATGTGGCCAATGCTTTCCGCACTAGCAGGTGTCCCGAGGGGGACAAGGTCAGATTGGCGTCCTGTCTTTTGAAGGACAGGGCACGGGATTGGTGGGAGGAGGTCGGACATGCCATCGGGGATGATGCGGCATTGGATGCCATGACCTGGGCTGATTTCTCTACCAGGTTCAGGGCGGAGTTTGCACCAGTCATTAAGGTGCAGCAGTTAGCTAGGGAGTTTCAGGACCTTACCCAGACTACAGAGACAGTGGCGGAGATCACCGCCAAGTTCAGGGAGAGGGCCCTTCTTGTTCCTCAGTATACAGCCGATGAGGAGATGAAGAAGGCCCGTTATCATGAGATGTTGCGGAGTGACATCCGCATGTTTGTGAGCCGGTCCAGTTGTAAAACGCTGGACGACATGATTGCCAGAGCTAGAGAGAGGGAGATTGATCTCGAGATGGAGAAGAAGAGGAAACCGGAGGCGGTTTCGGGTTCAGGCAGTGTGGGCAAAAAGCTCAAGGTTTCAGATCACAGGTCTAGGGGTCAGCAGAGCCACGGTCGGTGTGGCAAGTGTGGGAGATTGCACGAGGGGGCATGCAAGGCAGGGAGTTCCGGCTGCTACAAGTGCGGTCGGACTGGGCATTTGAGTAGGGATTGTATGGCCCCTACTACTACGGTTACAGCATCAGATCTGATTTGCTTTCAGTGCAATTAGAGGGGACATAAAAGGTCCCAGTGTCCCAGTTTAGCTGCAGCAGGGAAGGTGGTTGCACCTGCCCCTGCCACCTTGAGGATTACGGATGGCCGGCAGGGCCGATCTGATGCACCAGTGGCGAAGAGCAGGGCATTTCAGATGACAGCAGAGGAGGCGCGAGCGACTCCTGATGTGGTGACGGGTATGTATCTTTCCTCCATCTCTTAATTGTTATAATATCGTTTGAATATTACTTGATGATATGTTTTATTTAGGGTCGTTCTCGGTGAACGGCATCCCTGCTTTGGTATTGTTCAATTCGGGGGCTACCCGATCATTTGTATCGCTTGTGCTTAGCAAGAGATTTAGCAGAGCTCCAGGGGAGCTGGATTGTCCATTAGAGGTTTAGATAGCAGATGATAGGACCGTGAGGGTCAGCAGAGTACATAGAGGGTGTTCCCTTCAGATATTTGATGAGCAGTTTTCAGTGGACCTGGTTCCTATTCCCCTGCGTGGGAATAAAGTTATTGTGGGCATGGATTGGCTGAGCCCCAATGGGGCGGTGATTTATTGTGAGCTTCAGCTAGTGAGGGTTCGCACTCCCAGTGGGGGAGAGATAGTGATTCAGGGCGAGAGGCCCCAGCGAGGACCGATCTTTTGTTCCGCCGCAAGGGTGAGGCGCTATGTTCAGCAGGGTTGCGCCGGTTTTGTAGCTTACATCTTGGATGCCCGGGAGAAGGGCAAGGCGACGATTGATGATGTTCTTGTTGTTCGTGACTACCCGGATGTGTTTCCCGAGGATTTTCCGGGGATACCTCCAGAGAGGCAGGTTGAGTTCAGGATCGACCTAGTTCCTGGTGCGGCTCCGATAGCCAAAGCACCGTATCGACTTGCTCCCCCTGAGATGCAGGAGTTGTCTACACAGCTTCAGGAGCTGTTAGACAAGGGTTTCATTCGGCCGAGCAGTTCGCCTTGGGGAGCGCCGATCTTATTTGTGAGGAAGAAGGATGGGTCGCATCGTATGTGCATTGATTATCGGGAGTTGAACAAAGTAACGGTGAAGAACCGTTACCCACTTCCGAGGATAGATGACTTGTTTGATTAGCTTCAGGGAGCGTCTTGGTTCTCCAAGATCGATCTACGCTCCGGTTATCATCAGATGAGGGTTAGAGATGAGGATGTACAGAAGACTGCTTTCAGGACCCGGTATGGTCATTATGAGTTCGTGGTGATGCCATTTGGGCTCACCAATGCCCCAGCCGCGTTCATGGATCTCATGAACCGCGTGTGCAGACCGATGCTGGATCGGTCGGTGATAGTGTTTATAGATGACATCTTGGTGTATTCCAAGACACAGGGGCAGCACGAGGAGCACCTGCGGGAGGTGTTGGAGACTTTGAGGAGGGAGAGACTTTTCGCAAAGTTCTCCAAGTGTGAGTTCTGGTTGCGAGAGGTGCAGTTTCTTGGTCATCTCGTCAACCAGAAGGGTATTTTGGTAGATTCGGCCAAGATTGAGGCCGTGATGCAGTGGGAGGTCCCGAGGTCTCCATCTGAGATTCGGAGCTTCCTGGGGTTGGCAGGGTATTATCGGAGATTTATTCAAGACTTCTCCAAAATAGCAGTGTCGCTCACCCGGCTAACCAAGAAGTCGGTGGTTTTTCGTTGGGGGCCTGAGCAGCAGGCGGCGTTCGAGACTCTTAGGCAGAGATTGTGCGAGGCTCCGATCCTTACCTTGCTAGAGGGAGTAGAGGATTCCGTAGTCTATTATGATGCTTCGATCACAGGTATGGGAGCAGTATTGATGCAGCGAGGCCATGTGGTAGCTTATGCCTCGAGACAGTTGAAGCCTCACGAGGCTAATTATCCTACCCACGATTTGGAGCTGGGGGCAGTTGTGTTTGCCCTCAAGATTTGGAGACATTACCTTTATGGGGTCCGCTGTACTATTTACACGGATCACAAGAGTTTGCGATATCTTATGGATCAGCCGAGTTTGAACATGAGGCAGAGGAGATGGTTAGACGTGCTGAAGGACTATGACTGTGAGATCCTTTATCATCCAGGGAAGGCCAATGTGGTGGCCGACGCCCTGAGCCGCAAGGTGTCGACGGCCCCTATCAGAGATCTGTGTATGAGGATGATAGTGATCACTCCGTTGTTGGAGCGGATCAAGGAGGCTCAGATGGAGGGCCTCAAGGAGGAGAGGCAGAAGTGCGAGAGGATAGTGGGCCGAGTAGCTTCGTTTGATTATGATAGTCGGGGTTTGTTGACGCTTCATGGTAGGGTGTGGGTACCGTACTGGGGTGGGGTATGGCAAGTATTGATGGACGAGGCTCATAAGTCTCGATTTTCTATCCACCCAGGAGCGACGAAGATGTATCGAGATCTTCGACCTGATTATTGGTGGCCCTACATGAAGCGAGATGTCGCTTGGTATGTGGAGAGATGTTTGACCTGCTGGAAGGTCAAGGCGGAGCACCAGAGACCTCACGGCAAGATGTAGCCGTTAGACATTCCCGTGTGGAAATGGGAGGATATCACCATGGATTTTGTCACCAAACTCCCCAGGACCGCACGCGGGGTGGACTCGATATGGGTAGTAGTGGATCGGTTGACGAAGAGTGCCCATTTTATTCCGATTCAGGAGAGTATATCGGCGGAAAAGTTAGACGATATCTATGTGCGAGAGATTGTGGCACGTCATGGAGTGCCGGTATCGGTGGTGTCGGACCGAGATGTTCGTTTCACGTCCAGATTCTGGAAGCGATTCCACGACGAGATGGGTACTCGTCTCCATTTCAGCACCGCTTTTCATCCTCAGACTGACGGGCAGAGCGAGAGGACGATTCAGACTCTCGAGGACATGCTTAGGGCATGTGTTTTAGATTTTGGGGGCAGTTGGGATACGTATCTTCCGTTAGCGGAATTCTCGTATAACAACAGTTATCATGCGAGTATTGATCGACCTCCTTTTGAGATGTTATATGGCAGGAAGTGCAGGACCCCGATTTGTTGGGGCGAGGTCGGTCAGCGAGTTATAGGGAGCACCGAAGTGGTGCTCAAGACAACGGAATTGATCCAGCAGGTCCGTAGTAGGCTGCAGACTGCGCAGAGTCGGCAGAAGAGCTATGCCGACAGGAGGTGTTCGGACTTGGAGTTCCAGGTGGGAGATATGGTTCTTCTGAAAGTCTCACCTTGGAAAGGTGTCATCAGGTTCCGGAAGAGGGGCAAATTGGGCCCCAGATTTATTGGTCCTTTCAGGGTTTTGGCCCGGGTGGGTCGGGTTGCTTATCGGTTAGATCTCCCTGAGGAGCTTAGTCAAATACACAACACCTTCCACGTGTCGCAGTTGAGGAAGTGTTTGGTGGATGAGACAGCAGTCGTTCCCTTAGAGGACATTCAGGTTGATAGCGGCCTAAATTATATCGAGAAGCCGGTCGCTATTCTGGAACGGAAGACCAAGACCTTGAGGAACAAGGTAATTCAGCTAGTAAAGGTGCAGTGGCAGCACCGGAAGGGGTCTGAATGGACGTGGGAGGCTGAAGAGGAAATGAGAGCGCACTACCCGGAGTTATTTGCAGATCCAGCCGTAGCAGACTTCGAGGACGAAGTCTGAGACAAGTGGGGGAGAATTGTAACGACCCGTTCCCGGTATGTTGATTTATTGGTAATTATAGTGAGTTTTTCAAGAGGGACTCGGCGAGTTCTAGCCTGACTCGCCGAGTAGGGTCGCGCCTGAAGGCACGCGTGAGCCGGGGACTCGGCGAGTCCATATCCCTGACTTGGCGAGTCCATCTGTCTGGGTGAAACCCTAAAATCCTCGTGTTACCCACTATTTATACCACCTTATAGCCCCCATTCTCGCCTCCCTCACCCTGAGAATGCAGTGTTAGAACCCTAAACCTCCCTTGAAGAGCTTATATGTGTTTTGGTGCCATTTTGTGAAGGTGTGAAGAAGGAGAAGAAGGAAGAAGCAAGGAGAAGTGTTGTAGTGCAAAGATCCAAGGCCAAATCAGAGTTAATTGAGGTATTTTCGGAGTTCCATCTTGTTATATGCTTTAAACTTCCATTAGAGCTCTCCTAAGAGCTAGTTGATGCTTGTTCCAAACCTTACACTTGCATGAACGCCTTATTAAGTCGAAATAGCTATGGATCTGAATGTTGGGGTGTTGTAGAGCCCAGATCTACTGTCTTTTTGGAGTTATATTGCATGATAACCATAGATCTACCCATTTTGTGCATCTTTTAGCCTTATTTCCCTTATTCATGAGGTTGTACACGTAAAGTTGGAAACTTTACGTGGTAAATCAGCTTATTGGACCCAGATCTATCAATTGTATGTGTTGGATTCAAACAAAATCAAGTAAAAATTAGTTGCATGGCGGCAACTCGGCGAGTCGGAAGAACGACTCGACGAGTTGGGTCGCGAGTCCCGAGTTCTTCAGTTTTATCAGTGTCGAGTGGACGAGGTGAGTTAGGGAGTGGACTCAGCGAGTTGAGGCTAAACTCAGTGATGGAGGGACTCGGCGAGTCCAAGGCAATCTTCTTAAAGATCAAGAACAACTCGTCGAGTTTGTTCATCCGGCTCGGCAAGTCGGATGAAGATTGTCTGAGTTCTTGGATCAAGAGGGTACTCGACGAGTAGCAGTGAGTAAGAGTGAAAAGTGAGAGTGGGACTCGGCGAGTTGGGTGGCCCAACTCGGCGAGTCAGCCCAAAAGATAATTAACTTTGACTGAGGGTAAAAGAGTCATTTTACCCCAAGCGCAGTGTTTAGTATTTGATTAAGTGTGTTTATGGACTTGTAGCCGAGGAGATTCAGGAGAAGCCGTCGTTAGCTTTCCGAGCCACACACTCAGCAGCCAGCTTACGAGGTGAGTTTCCTTCCAGTAGGAACGGGTCTAAGGCCACAATGCCGGCACGTTCAGTTAGCAGTAGTTGCTGGATTTAGGTCCGATGCAGTAGTTAGTATGTTCGATGCCTTCGTGGCTCGAACAGGATTTGTGTGCTATGTTTCATGTGTTAAGTATTATGTGTTCCGGGCCACGGCCCGATGTAGCATGTCGTATATGTGTTATGCTAGTTGATGTGTTATGCTATGCCATGTTCAGTCAGTCAGTTCCGGACTTCGGTCCGATGCAGTTAGTTCTGGACTTCGGTCCGATGCAGGGGACAAGGTCCCAGTCAGTTCCGGACTTCGGTCCGATGCAGTTAGTTCCGGACTTCGGTCTGATGCAGGGGACAAGGTCCCAGTCACTTCCGGACTTCGGTCCGATGCAGTTAGTTCTGGACTTCGGTCCGATGCAGGGGACAAGGTCCCAATCAGTTCCGGACTTCGGTCCGATGCAGTTTTCGGGCTTCGGCCCGATGCAGTGGGCAAGGCCCAATATGTGTTTATATGTTATTGTATGGTATGTGGTAGTTTGGGGGAGCTCACTAAGCTTCGTGCTTACAGTTTCAGTTTGGTTTCAGGTACTTCCGCAAGCAAAGGGAAGAGCTCGGGGTGACAGCATCGCACACACCACAACATAGCTTTTATCCTGGGGATGTCTCTTGATGTTTTGGATTGATGTAGTATGATACAGTTTTCCGCACAATATTTTATTATGTTTTGGGGATACATCGCGTATGTTTTATGTTATGATACTTATATTATGGTTTTGATTATATGGAAAAACGAAAATTTTTGGGTCGTTTCAATTTGTTGGTAAAAAAAACTTATTGTGATTGTATGTAAAGTAAGGGTATGTTTTTTGGTTGAATTTTGTTAATATTTGTTGAAAGTTATAAAGTATGTTGCTATATTTTGTTGATTAATTGTGAAAAAGTTTGTGTTTTGATTGCATGTAAACTAGGGTTATGATTTTTTTGTTGATTTTGGTTAAATTTTATTGAATGTCATAAAGTTTGTTGTTATATTTAGGTTATTTGTTGGTAAAAAAAACTTATTGTGATTGTATGTAAAGTAAGGGTATGTTTTTTGGTTGAATTTTGTTAATATTTGTTGAAAGTTATAAAGTATGTCGTTATATTTTGTTGATTAATTGTGAAAACATTTTTGTTTTGATTGCATGTAAACTAGGGTTATGATTTTTTTTGTTGATTTTTGTTAATTTTTATTGAATGTCATAAAATATGTTGTTATATTTAGGTTATTTGTTGGTAAAAAAAAACTTATTGTGATTGTATGTAAAGTAAGGGTATGTTTTTTGGTTGAATTTTGTTAATATTTGTTGAAAGTTATAAAGTATGTTGCTATATTTTGTTGATTAATTGTGAAAACATTTTTGTTGCGACTATATGTAATGTAGGATACGAATGTTGATGAAGAGGAATTTATTGAGGATACACCACAAATCAATTTAGTTGATGATTCGGCAAAAGATGATCAATCAAATGTTAACAAACGAAAAAGAACAAATAGCAAAACGAAAACAAGTCACAAAAAAAAAAAAAAAAAAAAAAAACAAACAAGTGGCAAAGAAACATCCTCTTGTTGGGAATCATTTGATAAAGTTATGATAAAAGAAGATGATGGTATGGAAAGAAGATATGGAAAATGTCAATGGTGTGAAAGGCTACTAAAGGCGGACGTGGAAAGGAATGGGACTTCTAGTTTACTCAAACACGTAGATCGGTGTCAAAAAAACCCGAATAAGCTACAAGATCCAACTCAAACCAAATTGAATCTAAAAAAGGAGTCAAATGGAGATACTAGTGTTAAAAACATGGAAACACGATGATGCAAGGATCAAAAAAGCATTACTTAACCTTTTTGTGGTAGGCGAATTACCTTTCAAGTTCGTTGAAAACGAGGCTTTTGTGGAATACACCAATGCACTTAATGCTAAGGTTGTGTTGCCATCTAGACATACAATATCCCGAAATGTTTCCAAATTTTACATAGAAGAAAGAACCAAAATGCTTCAATTTTTAAGTAACCCAAAGACCGCTATACATTTGACAACGGACACTTGGACGTCTTCTTGTCAAAGGACTACTTACATGGTGGTCACGGCTCACTTCATAGATGAGAATTGGATGATGCACAAGAGAATTATAAACTTTAGGGAGATAGATAGCCATAAGGGAGAGGATATGGGCCGAGAATTACTCGATTGTATTCGTGGATGGGGAATGAAAAATGTCATGACCATTACCTTGGACAACGCCGCTACAAACGACAAGGCAATGGACTTTTTGGTCAAAAAGTTGCCCAATCTTTACGAGGGTGGAAAGCATTTCCAAGTTAGGTGTATGGCTCACATTTAAAACCTTATCGTAAAGGATGGACTAAAATACCAAAACTATCATGTTGAGTGTATCCAAAAGGCGGTACGGTACATTAGATTGTCACCACAAAGAATAAACAAGTTCAAGAAGGCGATGAAAGATTGTGGCTTACAAACGAAGAAGTTTCTATGTGGTGACACTCCTACCCGATGGAACTCGACTTTCGAGTTATTGAAGTCTGCATATGAGTTACGAGAGGCATTTACGGAATTTGGCATAAGAGGTAATATTTATTTTTAAGTTATATATCATCTTTTCAGCAAAATTATTAAGATTTTGTTTAGACTATAATTTTGTTTGTTTATGTATCTTTGACAGATAAATCATATGAAAGGGATCTCGGTAGAGTACCGGAAAATTATGACTTTGAAGTTGTAACCGAAATGGTGAAATTCTTTGAAAAATTCAAAACAAAAACAGAGCTTGTTTCGGCTACATCAAAACCTTTGGTAAATCTTTTTATCAGGGAAGTCTTAGATGTGGACATACATCTAAGAAAGTGGTCAACCAAACCAATGTTTCTCGATATGGTAAAAGATATGAGGACGAAATACGAAAAGTATTGGGGTGCATACAACAAGATGAATGATTTTATGTACTTTGCGGTTTTACTTGATCCTACCACCAAATCACCTTTTTTGTTACATGCTTTTAAAAAAATGATCGGGTACATGGAACCATCATTGACCCCCGCGAGCATAGACATAAAAGCACGTCAAATGGTCCGAGAGGTTGAGAATAGGATGGAAAATTTATTTATGACCTACTTGGAACGATTTGACAGCGGTGGATCATCTCAACAAGAAGCGAGTCAAATAGCCATTGATGTTGATGATGATAATGATTTTTTCGGTGATTTTCTTTGTACGGGAGGTAGTAACTCGGATCCAACGGATAACTAGTTACGAACTTATTTGAAAGAGAATATAGTTAATTATAAAAAAGATTTCTCAATTCTCGGGTGGTGGAGAGTAAACGCAATTAGGTTCCCAACAATTGCTCGGATGGCGAAAGGTGATTACTTTTTTTATACTTTCATAATTTATTTATAAATTAATGTTATTACAATTTAATTCTTTGTTGTTAGATATATTGGCGATACAAATCTCAAGTGTAGCGTCCGAGTCCGCGTTTAGCACATGTGGTAGAGTTGTAAGTGAGTATCGGACTAGTTTATCGACGTTGATAGTTGAAGCTTTGTTATGCACCCAAGATTGGGTGAGAAAAACTACAAATCCGATAATTGACAACGTTGATGACATCTTGAACGATGATGATATAGCTTTGGGTAAAAAAAAATTACAAGCTTTGTTCTTTTTTTATACAATATTACTTTTTATTAAATACTAACAACATTTTCATTTGTGTTTATGTAGCGATTGCACAAGCTTTAAATATATTACATATTGATGACAATGATAAGGGGAAGAAGCCAATGGAAGATTAGATTACGAGTTTATGAAGTTTGTTGTTTTGATTGCTTTTAAAGTTTAAACTTTAAACTATGTTTTTTGTTGCTATGGTATTATTTTTGTATGTTTGTGTTTAAATTGTTAACTTTTGTTGGTGAACTTGAAATATATATTAGTTGTTTTTATTTGGAAAATTAAGTTTGCAAGTTATAATATTTTACATCAATGTAGATTACTTATACTTTACGCAACTAAAGTGGTACCGGTCCAAACGTGTCCAAAAACCGGAAAACCTGGACCCGGACACGGACACGGACACGGACACGATGCATCCGGTCCGGTCCATGGTCCACGATTTTCTCCCTAACCGGTCCGGTCCAAGAGCCGGTCCGGTCCGGTCCAAATGCTCACCCCTACTTCTAGCCATTGTTTCTAATTGATTTTTTGGTCTAAACATGTAATGGTGTGTTCTAGTTTGAGTTCCAAGGCTTTGTGGGACATTGGGCACTCTTTTGGCCCTTAAAAAGGAGTTTACTCTCCAAGTGTTCTTGGGCGGTAAACTCCCAAATCTTGGGGTTTTGATCCAGTTTTGATGTTATAACACTCAATCTAAGCTATATAATATAACTAGATAGAAGTACTCACGATTTGGGATAAAAACCCGAAGATCCGTGAGAGAGAATTCGGATTTTCTCTAGTTGGAAATGCAACTAATGAATGAATATAGTTCAGATTTCTATATATAGTCCTGAGATTTTTAGCAGAAAATATTTTATTCCCGGAATGAACTCTAATATCATAGAGTATTGGAATAACATTGTTGCACAAAACCCTAGTGCGTCCACTCTCCTGATATCTCCTTAAGTGCTAAACCTGAAATACTCAAACTTATACCCAAAGTCTGGAATTTCACTGTAATTGTTCTAACTTCTATTGGCTTGATATGGTTTGTTCATAATGGAAATTTCAGGGTGTCATACACACTACCCGTTTCTGCAGAATCTCAATCCAGCACATCACTTCAACCACCGATGTTTGGATTAGTCCAGTATGCCACCTATGTGGTGAAATGGGACATTTCAAGAGGGAATGTCCAACAGAAAGAAATGACGAGGGAGCAGAAGGAGTTTAACCTCGGATCATGAAGAAGCATCCGGGAACCCTCTAGAAAATTTGGTACGCTTCTCAACTTTAATAACCAGTTATAATTATAATTATTCTCACGTTAAGACAAAATCACAACACTATTATAAAAACTCAAAACCCTATCAGGTAAAGCTATGATGGCTTAGAGTATACTTTAGGACCATTTATAATTAAGATTTGTAGACCTCGAGTGAGTGATGCGGCCTCATTTGTTGTTCCTTGGTTGGTTGTGGATTTAGGGCGAAGTCACTCAGTCAACATACTTTCCAATCTTAATTATAGATGACTAGTATATACTAGACGGTTATAGAGAGACTTTGTGGGGACCCTTCCATGAAAAGTATATTATTCCAAATCATTGGGACCCTCAAATTGTTAGTGCTCATTATATGTGAATTACATGTGATTCACATGTAAATCACAAGCAAATGATGCGATGATGTTAATAATATAAATTTATTTTTTTCATGAAGTATAGAATACATAGACACTACAAGAACACAAAATAGTGACAAATTTAAAAAAATTGAACATCAAGTAAATACAAAAAACTGTATAGATGCTTTGAGTTTTTGACATATATGTAGAGTAGATCAATGATAATCATATGGAACTTAAATAATCATATAAAAGAGATATAGCTAATAGTTGTGCGTATGGATTTAACCACATTATGTAATAATGAAAAGAAATGCTCCAATACCACAAGCCTATGGCAAAAAACTATGCCAATTCTCTGACCTAATTAGTGTTTCTAACCAAACCCCAAAATGGGATTCGGCAAACAAGCCTTTTTTGAGATTCTAGCCTTGATTATTTATATGTTTTAGGAGACCATTTCTTTGATCGTACATGTAGAGGCTAAACCAACACAAGAACAAATCAAAAAATCTTGATAAGATAGCTAAAACCAACCATAGCAAGAAGAGTCCCTAACAACAATTCATCAGGTTAAAAAAATTCTTGATCATCAAATTTTTGAGTAATAGATTGAAGTTAATTCTGCTTCTACTAAGACTTATTTAATAAACAGAATTTTGCCCTAATTTCCTCAAATCAATCATAAAATGTTGACGAGAAAAAGTAAAATCAAAATGAGGCAATGATGTTTACATACGTAAAACGCGAAGACGATTCCTGCGTTATACTTTGTTGGCAATTTGATTTTTGCATTAAAGAATCCATAATTGTAATAATTTGTTGAAATAATATTAGCACCTGCTTTCATTCATCCTCAAAATGTAATCAATCTATCAATATTCATAAACAAAAGATCATTATCACTTTTTGAAATCGTAACCTGACCTACTGGATTGACGATTGAGGAAGGCAGTGGTGGATAGCAACCTTGTAGTGATTGTCGAGGAAATTGACGGTGATTTTGGTAGATCATCAATCCCTAATGCTCCATCCATCTGAATATGCAGCTCACCGACGTTGGTTATGGGGGAGGAGGAATTGGCGAAACCAGAATCGCAGAAGGCGAGGATCGCTTGGGGAAGATCGCATGCGACATTGGGATATTTTGTATTCTGTTTTAGTAAACCAGACTTAACATAAAATGTAATAAACTAATAATATATTTGTTTCAAATAATACCCATTATCTCATTTAATTAACATGTCCCCGCCTCTTTGGTTTTCCGATTATTTACAAGAATGCCACCTTGCATCTCAACCATCCTTTTTTTATCTAACGCTCCACCTTTAGTTCTTGGGTTCTCGGGAAACTTTAAATTCTCAAATGATCATTCCTCCCTATATATATATATATATATATTTATATATATATATATATATATATATATATATATATATATATATATAATCAATTTTTAACATCCTAACCGTCAGGTATCATTATTATTCCATTAGATTTCATATTTTAAGGCCTACTTGACGAGTTGACGTTGTGACTCGTCGAGTAGCAGCGGGTCAAGACACGTCATTTAATGAGTGACTCGACAAGTCGGTATGGGCGACTCGACGAGTGGGAGCTGGCAGTGGAAACCTTAAATTTCAGGGTTTTTGCACCATATATATTGGACCATTAGTGCCTCCCACTGTCCTCTATCACCCCTTGAGAGCTAGAAACTCTAATTTCCGTGAGTGTGAGCTTGGAGAGTGTTTTGGAGCTTTAGAAAGGGATTTTTGTGAAGGAAACTTGTAGATTAAGAGGCTAGCATCAAGATTTTCGTGTGGATCTTGAGTCTACTTCAATTTGGTCTTGTTTTGGAGGTAACTAGCTATTACCTTGACCTCTTTCTTCTAGAATCTTTCATATGTGAAGTTTAGGGCTTTCTTTAGCTATTAATGAAGGGATTATGGTATGTGAGCTAGATCTGAAGTTGAAACTTTAGATCTGAATCTCTTTTGAGCCCTAAGTTCATAAAGTTCTTAATAGGGTCATGAAGGAACCCTTGTTTATGAGTAACGTCCCATTTCAAGCTTAGATGTGGAATTTGAGTCATGCAAATATGTAAAGGTAGCAACTTTACATTGCTAATGCACTCTAGGGACCTAGATGTACTGCTTGGAGCAAAGGGGTAGTTCAAAATTGCGTGATCATGAAGGTATACGTATGGACTCAGTGAGTATGGGAGATGACTCGACGAGTCGGGTACGGTTTTATCCAAATTAGTCCCAGATGGACTCGGCGAGGTCTGGGAGATGACCCGATGAGTCATTTTGGATTCCCTACACTAGGTCGCGTATCGACTCGGTGAGTCTGTTGGAGACTCGACAAGTCGTGTTGAGAAATTCTGCAATCAGAATGGACTCGAGGCAGAGAGAGTTATATATTCAGCAAATAGGTCAACGTGGACTGTTGACCATTGACCAGTGACTTGACTTGACTGTAGGATGTCATGTACCTCCCAAGGGCATTTTGGTATTTTGAGTGATTATTGATTGGACCCCTTATGGGTACAGGTGAGGTGAGTGGAGCTATGTATGGAGGTGTGAGCAGTATCATTTCCGAGTTACTAGCAAGGTGAGTTATCCTCACTATACCAACAGGGTCTAAGGCAACAAGGCCGACCCTTTTAGTCGTTATTTTGGTTATAGTATGCTACATGTGGTTATGATCAGTTAGATCGATATTAGGATAGACAGTATGTTGTTATGCTCTTATGATCCGTTAGGATTGGTATGTTAGTGACCTGGTTAGGTCTGTGCTCTGGTTATGAGAAATTACTTTGATCGATGATCTGTAATATAGTTATATCTGATATCTGCTATGCCAGTATATGTTAGTTTTGCGCACATAGTTATTTGTTTCATTTTTGGGTTGAGGCGGTCCTGCTTTGTGCTGAAGGCCAACATACCCTATGAGCAGTTCGGATAGATAATAGGCATGTATGGCGGTCCAGTCATATCGAAGGCTCGAGATAGATCTAAATAGACTGTAGGCCCTGCAGGGTGGTCCAGTTAGGACGAAGGCCAAGTATGCATATTGTTGATTATCTATTATTGATATGGCATTATCGGTGTGGTATTGGTATTTTTGGGGTAGCTCACTAAGCCCTCGGACTTACAGTTTCAGTTTATTGTTTCAGGTACTTCCGGAGATCATGGCAAGGCGAAGGCTTGACCGTACCGCTCCTCATCCATGTGACTATATTTCTGGGAGACTTTGATATATAATATTTTGAAAACATTTTTGTATCATACTATTTGGTTTCATGGTTGAAAAAGTTTAAATTTGGCTTAATTGTTTTTGTATGTTACAAGTTGGTATCAGAGGCTTGGTTTGAGTGAATTGGAAGAACACTCGCGTGAATCCAGTCTCAAATCAAGGAAAATTTTAGAATAAATTTTAAAGTGGTTTTCAAAATAAGGGATGGAGGATGTGGAGTGTACGATCAGCCGGAACCAGTAAGTAGAGCCCGAAATACCATACAATTATTTGATGTTAGGATATGTTAGAACAACATGCTAGTGCTAGGCTAGGGATCTACAGGAATTGCATGATAGACTTGCCTGATTATATGATGCTTACTAGCCTAGAGTTTCTTTTATATGGCATTGACATCATTACTATAGTTGTTTAGTGTTTGCATCGCGGATGTGCATAATCAAGATCTTATAGCCTGAGAAGGTTTAATTCGACCTTAGGGTTGGATTGGATATTCAAAAGTCTATCGGGTCCAATGTTATGTGGGGCTAGCATACGCTAATGCTACAGGTTTGGTGGAAGTTTCATGGGTGGATGGATCGTGGGTAGCAGTGAGGCCAATTGTGAGATAGTTTTCACCTTCCTCTAGAAGTAAGGGTTGAGTGCTTGCTATGTTAATGTCTATTGTTAGGGTGTTGTGGTGATACTTGAAACAAATATGGGTAGGTGTGGAAGGTAGTATAGGCCCATACTACTGAAAGCACAAGACTCATACGCATAGCAAGGAAGTCACAACCTCTAGTGTTTATGGAATTTGGTCTCCCGATATTATGTTGTTTATCTGACATCTTGGGTATATTTTCAGTATGGTGATGACGAGACGCTTTACGACTTGACCTCTAGTGTTTATGGAATTTGCTTCCGAGCAGTCTCAGATGACCCATTATTTGAGAATACTCACGACTGATATTCGTCAGTTTGTTGTTGCGCAACGTTGTGATACTCTTCTGGATCTTCAGGAAGCTGCGAGGCGGCATGAGTTGGAGATAAAGCTATAGCTGAAGGAGCAACATCAGGTTCCGGCACAGTCTCAGCCAGCACCTAAGTTGTCTAAGACAGATGATACTAGGAATGGAGGTCAGCAGAGCCGCACTTGTGGAAAGTGTGGTAGGGTTCATTCTGGAGTTTGTCGAGCAGGTGGTAGGTGCCACAAATGTAGCAACGAGGGGCACTATGGCATGGTATGTCGCCAGTCTGCCCCTCCGGCAGATATGAGGATATGTTATCACAGTCATCAGGTTGGTGATGTCAAGACCAACTGTCTGCAACTCGCCGTCAAGTCGGTGCGGGTTCCCGCACCAGTTACGTTGAGGATTGCGGATGGGAGGCCAGTCAAGGCGGAGCCTCCAAAGGCTTAGGGGCATGCCTTCCAACTCACGACCGAGGAGGCCAAGGCAGCACCGGATGTGGTCGCTGGTATGTTTCTATTCTCTATTTCAGTTATCATATTTGTGTTATGCTTATCTGTTGTACCTACGTTTAGGTACGCTTTTAGTGAACTCTTTGCCTGCATTGGTTTTATTGGACTCGGGGGCGAGTCGGTCGTTTGTATCTCAGACTTTCAGTAGGGGGTTCAGTGTGCCGGCAAATGCACTTGAGTGTCCGTTGCGAGTTTCTATCGCCAACAAACACGGAGTTTCCGCTTCTTCGGTCTACCACGGATTTGAGTTGAAGATTTTCGGGGTATCCTTCCCGATATATTAGATTCCTATTCCCATGGGGGAAGTATGTGTGATAGTGGGGATGGATTGACTTAGTCGATTTAGCATCATGATCGATTGTGAGGGACAGCGTGTAGTAGTTCGAACCCTAAATGGGGGAGAACTGGTGGTATATTGTGAGGGCACCAGAGTAGGATCAGGGTTTTGTTCGGAAACCATGGCTCGACAGTATATTCAACATGGATGTGTCGGCTTTTTAGCGTGTGTGGTGGATACACAGGTCAGGGATCAAACTTCAGTTTCAGAGGTCCCGGTGGTTAGAGAGTTTGATGAAGTGTTTCCAGAGGAGTTATGTCACACCCCAAAACCATGAACGGCGGAAATGTTCTAGGGCGGAGGACGTCATGTACAGTATCACAACCATGAAAAGTAGTAAACAAGCAACAACATCATCCGTTGCATTAATAATATAATTATTATACAAGTGTGTTCTGTCAAATTATAATAGGCACTAAAGCATAAATCAAAATGAAAGATGAGTCTTGAACAAGCTCCATCTTCTCTAAACCTTGCATCGGTACCTGTCTATTGATGACCTGAGGATACAATTAATTTTGAAAGCGAGTATCAGCTTTGAAGCTGGTGAGATCATAAGTATTTTAGTGTCTTAATTTGTACGTAAGTATTTGTATGTATATGAACTGTAGTATTAAAACGTATATGAATTGTAAGCATGAACATGTTTGTAAAGCAACTGTAAACATTTGTAAAAAAACCCTAGAAATCCCTATGATTCCTACTACTATAAAAGGGAGTCTTCTACCAAGACCTAACTGTTCTGAATGTAGTCTTCTACCAAGACCTAATTGCTCTGAATGTAGTCTTCTACCAAGACCTAACTGCTCTGAATTGTAGTCTTCTACCAAGACCTAACTGCTCTGAATTGTAGCCTTCTACCAAGGCATCTAGTATCTGAGTGGGTGTCTCTTGTAAGAGTGTGTATTTTCCCAAGTCTGACTATCATTAACCAAAAATATAGTTCTACATTACCGTGCGTCGTGTGAATGTTCACGAAGTGAATGTAATGGGAAAATGAAATAGTACTATGGTGTAGTGTCGAACTACAACCGTACTAATTACCTTAAGTCTAGGGTAATTCTTCTAAGTACTGTAGCATTTGTAATAAATAACTACATCGGTACTCAACTGCCTTATTTGAGGGATAAGGTATAATGTGATGTCTAGATCCCAGGCTATACGCTCCCCTATCAAAGGGATTTTGAGACCTACCCACGACCCCTGCATGTATGCAAGCCGTGAGCATCCACATTACTATGATCATGTATACTCGATATAACTATCACAATTGCGTTGTGATTCATCGGTATAGTTAGATCCTGAACTGGTTCCATGCTACAACACCTAGTGACATCTGTTCTATGTATATGTAAGTGTACTCATGTAAGTGTGATCATGTAAACATATCTATGTAATAGTATAGTAATTTACTATAATGTTCTAGCTGTAATGTATGCTCTCTCTATCTAGCAAGTATGGTAATGTACTGTGATGTTATAGAAAGTATTGACTCATGAATGAACTGACTCATTGTATGATATCGCGTTCTAGTAATAGTCCTAGTATCTTCCTAAACTACCCATATGGTAGTTTAATAGTAATCTAACTGGTACGTATGAACATGGATGTATACCCTTGCTACCCAAGGGCATTGGATAAACTAGAAGGACCTTTATGACTATATATGTACACATGATATATAACTAATATTTAAACGACCTTTGGACGGGTACCCGATATCCCACCAGATGTCACACCCCGCTAAAGCGGAAACGCAAGATATGACAGCTATAACGGTTTCATTGCAAAAGATAAAGATACACCACCATAGTAGTATTTAAAAGTTTACAACCCATAGCTTAAAAGAAACAAAGTACAAGTTTTTCCAAAACAACATTGTTCAAAATATAACTTCATAATAGCTTCAACACGATGCAGCATGCTCTATGATGATGAATCTTTACATCCACTTACTAATTATTTCCTGAAAAAGCATGTAAAACGAGCGTCAACTATGAAAATAGTTGGTGAGTTCACAAGTTCATAAAATCGAGCTTGAAATAAGGCTTTTCGTAAATACAAGTACATTGGTTTAATGATAAACAAAGTTGATTGCTATTAATGAGTACAAGTTTATTGCTATAATGAGAACAAGTTTTTGTATGTGTATAAGCAAACAATGAGTCTCAACCAAACCTATGATTGAAGCCCTATCGAGATCTATGCTTATCGTTCCATAGATGAATATGGTATCATGCACTCCAGCGATTCGGGCGAGTGAGGAGTTGTCAATTCCTAATAGCGCTATCCATAATGACCATTGGATCAAAGAGTTAATGGTTAAAGATAAGGGAAGGGCCTTAGTACGATAAGTTCTCATGTTCCGTGTTGCATAGACATACATAAAGAAACATAGCAATACAATAGCAATCGTGTTTGATGCAAATCAATTTAAATACAATATACAAATAATAGTTTTTCTGGACATGCTTTTCCACCCCAAAACATAAAACTGAAAATAGGGGAGTGTGTGAATACTCACAATGTTTCGAGTAGATACAAGTAGTGTCTTGGAATGCACCAACGTCTTACTACCGGGATCCTACGACATCAAACTCACACTAGTGAGTTTCCATGTCGAAATCTAGTGCTAATATACTAAACTCTACATATAGTGAAATGCCAATTTATGTTTTAGTATTGAATTTTATATTAATTGGTTACACTTTTTCTGAAATAATGAAATTCTACAAGTCGTGCGATTAATTACAACTTTGGAATATTAATTTTCCAGATTTAGTAATATAAGTTAAAGGTATTTCTACACATTTAAAAGTGTTTTATATTCCTAAAAATGTAAAATATTATCAAACAGTTTCCAAAAATTATCAAACCTTGTATTTTCATTGTAAATACAATAGAGGTTTTCCAGAAAATTTTCCTTGAATTTTTAATATGGTTAATTATTTTTCAAATTTTTAAGTCTTCTTAACAACATAAATTCACGAAAAATAGCATTCAAAGGATAAAAATTCTTAAACTTTTTATTTAACTGCTATTACACAATATTAAGCTGGGAAAATTAGAAAAATGGATTTCCAAGCAGTTTAATTATATTTTATGATTTTTAAGCATTTATTCCAATAAAAATTGAAATAAATAGAAAACAGTTTCCAAAATTACCCAAACTTTTTAATTAACTGTTATTGTACATAAATAGGCTGGGAAAAATATAAAAGATATTTTTCAGTGGGTATTTCTATTTTTCCTTGTTTTATTCCTTTAAATAATCATTAATTGAAGAAATAATATTAAACAGTTAAAATAAATTACCAAAAAATTTTGTAACATTATTTACAGTATAAATAACCTGGGAAAAATACCAAAAGTGGTTTTCATATTGTATAATCGGGTTTTGGGTATTTATGTGTATTTAAGTGTAATTAACTTTAGAAATTAAGAGAAAAATAGTTTACAGTAGATAAAAATCACCAAAAATTTTATGTAACATTTTACTGTAAAACATGATGTTCTGGTAAATTTTCATTAATTTTGGATAATCAGAACTATTTTTCCTATTTTTAAACCATTATAATTACCAAAAATTGGGAAAAATAGCAAGGCATGATGAAAAATATTGAAATTATTTTTCTGAGTCATCCATCACAGGTGAGGTATGCAAAAATTGTTAGATAAATTTTTCACACTTTCTAAAGTGGTTTTGTGATTTATTATATCCTAACAAAAAGAAAATCGGAAATCATACGAAACAACAACAAAAATTAATGAAATTTAGTGAGGGGTCATTATCCATCATAAGGGTCCTCCATGAATTTGTTGCGGATTTATTGACCTCCGGAAGTATTTTATGTGATTTATGCCCTTGGTTTCTAGCAATAATTTAAATAAATCTAAGAAATAATAAAAGCTTTTGGTATTTTACAGATTATCACATGCATGTGAGGGCTTTCAAAAGGAAAAATGTTCAAAATTTAATCAGAAGGGAAATAGGGGTATTGAACCCAAACAAATTAAGAAATGTTGCATGCAATGGTGCATGAGATATAAATGTGGCTGAAGTTCATGAATTTATGTAGCCCATTTAGTGGGGTTTTAAGCCACGAAAATTCAACCATCATTCACTGGATATGTTAAGTTTCTAAAGTATTTTCCCCCAGATTTATGGTTGGGTTTAAGTCCATTGATCATGCAAGGCAAAAATGGTGATCATAGAAAAAGATCTGTTTGTGCAACCATTTTGTAAAAATTGCCAAAAATCGGATATTTAATATTTTACAGTGAGACCAGTTAGGTTTGAAAGTTAACTCATGGAATTATCCAATACAAAAATAATATCATGATTTGGTTAAGAAATGGCCGAGATATGGTCGTTCAAAGCTGAATAAAGTAATCTGGCAGATTGCATGTTTGCTTTGAGTGCATCCTTAGGACATTTTGACAAGAACATCATGTATGCCTTTGATAAGGTCCGATTTCTAGCACATGCATGGAGTGAATGAGCATCCAATATGTACTAGAAATGGTTTAAACGCTTTTGATCATGCAAGAACACAAAAGAAATGGAGAAGAAGATGTAATACTTGTTTTTGAAGTCACATGAACATATGTGCATCATTTTCACTCCTTGCATGGGTTTGATCCCGGATTTTCACCATTTCAAACACATGCATTGTGTTATGGTGAGAATCTACAAACCACAAGGGAAAAATAAAGATTTCTAGCCATGGAAAGGCATAGAATCCGAAAAGAAGAGAAAACTAAGAAGAAAAGGAAGTAGAATCATGAAACTATGGAAGAAGATGATGTTGTTTACCTTGGTTATGATCTTGAGGGAAGTAAGAACACTTCAAAGTCTTCAAAATCTCGAAATTTGGCAGAGGAATGAGAGAAATTTCGTGAGTTAGAGAGAGAGAGAGAGAGGAAGAGAGTTCGTGGGTTAGGAAGGTGGAGTGTGAGAGAGTGAAGAGAGAAGAGGTAGAGTGTAGGAAATGAGTTAATGATTGAAGTTTTTGGGAAGAGGGAGCATGGGGAGAGGGGAGATGGCCAGCTTTTGAGTGGGTTAGGCCTCCTCTCTCCTAATTTCAAATTTTATAAAATTCCCTCCATTATTTTTATAAAAACCCTAATTTTTATAAAAGTAATTCTTTAAGCAATTTTTGATTTATTTAAAAATCTTGTTTTTAACTAATTAATTATGATTAATGCATGATAATTTATATTTCTATTTCATTGGTATAATCCATAATTTGATTAATAAAATTTGATATTTGGAAGTTTATAGCCAAATTTTATAAAGTTTTTAAGCTTTAAGATTTATAAATTTGGATTTTGGGCTCTTTAGGGTTTTTGGAATATTGTTTGATGTTCATCATCATAATGAAGTATAATTGGAATATTTTCATTTATTTTTAGGGTTTTATACCCTTTTTCAATTATAACAAAGCTTGAAAGTTTCATTCAAATTATAGCATTGGCATTTCTATTGTAGTTAAGCAACTTACTAGAATCGTAAGTGTCATGTATATTAGTCCTAGGCCTTAGATGGATCCTAGTTTATGCAAGATTTTGACCTAATTTGTATTACAAGGCCATGGCATGTTGTGCATGAATGGTTTTTATAAAGATGCATGAGTCCGAGAATGACCTGAATTGACAGTTGTCAAACCAGACCACATCTCAAGCGCGAAAAGGAAATAGGATGAATAGCCTTCCTAAGTCTTTTGAACATTCCTTATATAAATATACATATATAGGCATGCAATTTATAATATAAAAGCATAAAGAAAGTTTTTTAAAACCTTTGAACATAATTATTATCTAAGAAAAGATCGACGTGATGTCAATCTATAAAACGGTTTGAAGGCATGGGTTTGATAAAACAGTTTCGTATAAAGAAACATTTGTTTGAAACACAATTGTAAATAAGTTTGAAATGTAACATACAGAGTAAAATGTACAGTGTAATAAGGAGTTTTAAACACATAAAGGGTTTATGAAAAACATTTGAAGGAAACTGTTTGGTAAAACAGCTAATGAGTAGCCAATCATTTAAATGCTGCTTATTAATCACATGTGATTGATATAATAATTAGCATAGTTCTACTTGTATCCCCCCCATAAAACATTTAAAAATAGTTAAAACGTTGATTAACGGGTATGAACTCACCTGTAGCAAGTGGATCGGAAGGAAGTGTCGGATAAGTGCTTGGTGTCAAGTGAAGACTTAGACACGCACAAAGATCCTAATAACATATAATGATATATGTATATAAACAAATAGTCTTTAAACAACTAATAAAAAAAGTCAAGACACTCTAAGGCATGACAAACACTTTTTATAAGTGTTATAAGTGCTAAGGAGTGCATCTAAGTGTTGTAGGGAAAGACTAGTGTGTTTGGGGTTCAAGGGTAAACTCCATTGGAGTTTACGGTTTTCATGACCATTACCCAAGGAGTTTAAGGCATTAAACTCAAGGGTTTATGGTCATAAACTCTACACTTTATGACCATTTGTTGTTTTGAAGACTACTAAGCTATTCCAAGCATTCCTACTTCATGATTAAGCCTTAGGAAGTGTTGTGTGGCATCAAAACACTCCTAAATGGAGTTTACGGTCTAAGGAAAATTTCCCCATGAGTTTACTACCTTAAACTCCTAAGTTTGATATTTGGCGGTTTTCAAGTCCTTAGCTCAAACATGGCACTAGTCTAGGTTAGATTCTAGCCATAAGGAACAACCATGGGCCATTTATGGGACATTTACACAACTTTTAAGGTGTTTACGGTTTTTGGAGATCACCAAACCGTAAACACATATAAATGTTGTATTTTTGTGCTTTTTGTGTGATACACTCATCAAGGATGGATCTAGACAAGTCCCTAAGACATTGTGAAGCATTTAGACACCCTAAAGCACCCTAAGGCACTATATTTGGTGTTTACGGTTTTGGGAGCCTCCTAAAACCGTGAACACCTTGTTCTTGGTGTTCTTGGGACTTTTCCTTGGTGTAAACATGTATAGCAAGCTTAAAATGACTCTAGGATAGAAGTACTTACATAGAGGAAGCTTGAAATGAACTTTAAGTCCAAGAACACTTAGTGTGTGTTTTTGGTGTTTTTGGTGTTTTTGGAAACTTATCAAAACACAAAAATGGATGGATTAAAGGATGTACAATCAATAGATTAAGTGATATACTAACTTGAAAGGGCTAGAAACACTTACTAGTTTGATGATTTTGAATAAAAACTTGGATGCTACTTGAGAGGATATTTTGGAGTTTACTCTTTTGACATTTGGGGAGTAAACACAAATGACTAACTTTTTGGTGAGTAAACTCATATATAGGTATGAGTTCACGGTTTTGGGTGATTTCTCAACCCAAAACATAAAAGTTTGGTCGGGAATTTCTAAGACGTGAGGTGTTTGCGGTTTTTAAAATTCAAAACCCGAGACAAGACTTTCTTTCACCCGTTCGTTTAAAAATAATATTAAAATAATCAAACGAACTTTATATTTCTTAAAAATAAGAAATAATGACATTGACTTATGTACGAAGTGGTTGACTTTTAGGGTTTAACCGAATGGAAATTTCGGGTTGTCACAAGTTACCTGGAGTGCCTATGGAGAGGCAGGTAGAGTTCAGGATTGATCTAGTGCCGGGTGTGGCTTCTATCGCTAAGGCACCGTACCCTTTGGCACTGCCAGAGATGTAGGAGTTGTCAATCTCAGTTGCAGGAGCTGTTGGGTAAGCAGTTTATTCATCCGGGTAGTTTGCCATGGGGAGCACCGATCCTTTTTTTCAGGAAGAAGGAAGGTTCGCACCAGATGTGCATTGATTATAGGGAGTTAAACAACTTAACGGTGAAGAACCGTTATCGACTCCCAAGGATAAATGATCTCTTCGATCAGTTGCAGGGTGCATCTTGGTTTTCCATGATCTATTTGAGATCCAGATATCACCAGGTCCGGGTGACAGAGGAAGATGTGGAGAAGACTGCATTTCGGACCCATTATGATCATTACAAGTACGTGGTGATGCCGTTTGGGCTCACCAACGCACCGACAGTGTTCATCGATCTGATGAATCGGGTCAGCAGAATGATGCTTAATCACTCGGTCATAGTGTTCATAGATGATATTTTGGTGTATTCCAAGACCCGAGAGCAGCATGAGGAGCACCTCAGGGAGCTATTGGGAGTTTTGAGGCGAGAACAACTTTATGCCAAGTTCTCGAAGTGTGAGTTTTGGTTGCGACCACTTTCGCTTTACCGGGATTTTGGTCGATCCGGCCAAAGTTGAGGCGGTTATGCAGTGGGAGATTCTAAAATCTCCCTCAGACATCAGGAGCTTCTTGGGATTAACAGGGTACTATCGAAGATTCATTCGAGATTTCTCCAAGATTGGAGTACCCCTCACTCGTCTAACGAGGAAGGGGGTGGACTTCCGGTGGGGCCCTGAGCAGCAGAGGGCGTTTGAGACCCTCCGGTATTGTTTATGCGAGGCGCCAATGTTGACACTCCCCGAGGGAGTTAAGGATTTTGTAGTATTTTGTGATGGATCCATCACAGGTTTGGGGGCAGAGAGGACGAGTGATAGCTTATTCATCTCGGTAGCTGAAGCCGCATGAGACAAGATACCCTACACATGATCTGGAGTTGGGAGCGGTGGTTTTCGCTCTCAAGATTTGGAGATATTACCTATATGGGGTCCTTTGTACCATATACACGGATCACATGAGTTAGAGACACATCATGGATCAGTCGAACCTGAATATGAGGCAACGCAGGTAGCTGGATGTAGTCAAGGACTACGATTGCGAGATCCTTTACCACCCCGTTAAAGCGAATGTGGTTGCGGACGCTTTGAGTCGCAAGTCAATTGGGTCTTCTACCTTAGTAAAGTGCATGAGGATAGAGGTGGATTTCCCGCTTGTGAGCTTGATTAGAGATGCTCAGGTTGAGGACATGCGACCAAAGAACTGGAAGTTGGAAAGGGTCAAGGGCGAGAGCACCCGGTTTGTTCAGGATAACCGTGGATTATTGACCCGATACGCTTGGGTTTGGGTTCCAATGACTGGTGGGGTCAGGCAGACAATAATGGAAGAAGCTCATAAGTCTCATTTTTCTATACACCCGCTGGCCACCAAGATGTACCGTGATCTAAGTTTGAGGTACTGGTGGCCATGTATGAAGTGAGAAATCACTTGGTATGTCAAGAGGTGCTTGACCTGTAGGATGGTCAAGGCCGAGCATCAGAGGTCGCCTGGTAAGCTGCAACCTCTAGAAATTCCCATGTGGAAATAAGAGCAAATCACTATAAACTTCATTACGAAGCTGCTAAGGACGGTGAAGGGGTTCGATGCTATATGGGTCATCGTGGATCGGTTAACCAAGAGTGCCCATTTCTTGGATTTTTGGGAGAGTTCATCGGCCGAGAAATTGGCCGACATATACATTTGCGAGATTATCTCTCGCCATGGAGTTCCGATCTCCATCGTTTCTGATCGGGATGTCAGGTTTACCTCCCGTTTCTGGCAGCAGTTCCATGAGGAACTGGGTACGCGGTTGCACTTTACTACAACGTTTCATTCTCAGACCGACAGGCAGGCGGGCCGACCATTCAGACCCTCAAGGATATGTTGATGGTGTTTGCTATTGACTTCGGAGGGAGTTGGGATTCCCATCTGCCTCTTGCAGAGTTTGCTTACAATAACAACTATCATTATAGTATTGGCGCTCGCCTTTTGAGCTGTTGTCTGGTCGAAAATGTAGAATCCCAGTTTGTTAGGGAAAGGTTGGACACAGAGTGATGGGTCGGACGGAGGTAGTTTTGCAGACTACCAAAAAGATTCAGCAGATCAGGCAGCGACTTCAGACCCCCTGTAGTCGACAAAAGAACTACGCATATAAACATCGATCGGATTTGGAGTTTCAGGTTGATGACATGGTACTCTTGAAGGTCTCACCCTGGCAGGGCGTGATTCGCTTCAGAAAAAGGGGAAAGTTGGGTCCCCGCTACATTGGGTCATTCAAGGTCATCTCCATGATTGGAAAGGTGGCGTACAGGTTGGAATTGCTGGATGAGCTCAGTCGGATTCACAACACCTTTCACGTTTCGCAATTGCGGAAGTGCATAATGGACCCAGAGGCAGTGGAGCCACTGAATGACATTCAGGTTGATGAACGCCTGAACTATATTGAGAGGCCGGTTGCCGTTTTGGAGAGGAAATTGAAATTCCTGCACAACAAAGAGGTTCCATTGGTGAATATTCAATGGGAGCATCGGAGGGGATCCTAGTGGACATGGGAGCAAGAGGCTAAGATGCGGGAGCATTACCCGGAGTTATTCACTACAGCAAACTTCGAGGACGAAGTCTAAGTTAAGTGGGGGAGAATTGTAATATCCCAACCATCAGGTATCATTATTATTCCATTAGATTTCATGTTTTAAGGCCTACTCGAGAGTTGACGTTGTGACTCGTCGAGTAGCAACGGGTGAGGACACGTCATTTAATGAGTGACTCGACGAGTCGGAATGGGGGACTCGACGAGTAGGAGCTAGCATTGGAAACCCTAAATTTCAGGGTTTTTGCACCATATATATTGGACCATTAGCGCCTCCCACTGTCCTCTATCCACCCTTGAGAGCCAAAAACCCTAATTTCCGTGTGTGTGAGCTTGGTGAGTGTTTTGGAGCTTTAGAAAGGGGTTTTTGTGAAGGAAACTTGTAGATCAAGAGGCTAGCATCAAGGTTTTCATGTGGATCCAAAGTCTACTTCAGTTTGGGCATGTTTTGGAGGTAACAAGCTGTTACCTTGACCTCTTTTCTTCTAGAATCTTTCATATGTGAAGTTTAGGGATTTATTTAGCTATTCATGAAAGGATTATGGTATGGGAGCTAGATCTTAAGTTGAAAATTCAGATCTGAATCTCTTTTGAGCCCTAAGTTCATAATGTTCTTAATACGGTCATGAAGGAACTATTGTTTATGAGTAAAGTACCATTTCAAGCTTAGATGTGGAATTTGAGTCATGCAAATACGTAAAGGTAGCAACTTTATGTTGCTAATGCACTCTAGGGACCTAGATTTACTGCTTGGAGCAAAGGGATATTTCAGAATCGCGTAATCATGAAAGTATGCGTATGGACTCAACGAGTCTGGGAAATGACTCGGCGATTCGGGTAGGGTTTTGTCCAAAATAGTCCCGCACGGACTCGGTGAGGTCTGGGAGATAACCCGGCGAGTCAGTTTGGATTCCATGCAGTAGATCACGTATCGACTCGACGAGTCTGCTGGAGACTCGGCGAGTCGAGTTCAGAAATTCTGGAATCAGAAGGGACTCGAGGCGGAGACAGTTACTTATTTAGCAAATAGGTCAACGTGGACTGTTGACCATTGACCAGTGACTTGACTTGAATGTGGGATGTCATGTACCTCCCAAGGGAATTTTGGTATTTTGGGTGATTACTGAGTGGACCACTTATGGGTACAGGTGAGGTGGGTGGAGCTATATTTGGAGGTGTGAGCAGTATCATTTCTGAGCTACTAGAAAGGTGAGTTATCCTCACTATATCAACAGGGTCTAAGGCACTAAGGTCGGCCCTTTTAGTTGTTATTTTGGTTATAGTACGCTACATGTGGTTACGATTAGTTAGATCGATATCAGGATAGACAGTATGTTGTTATGATTTTATGATCCGTTAGGATTGGTATGTTAGTAACATGGTTAGGTCGGTGCTCTGGTTATGAGAAATTACTATGATTGATAAGCTGTAAGGCTTAGGCTTGACCGTACCACTCGTCATCCATGTGACTATATTTATGGGACACGCTATTTGGTTTCATGGTTGAAAAAGTTTAAATTTGGCTTAATTTTTTTTTTGTATGTTACATAATTATTTTAAATATAGTATTGATGTTTTTTTAGTTATATAAAAATATATTTGTTCATTTAAATAAATATGTGAAGTTATATCACCTTATAATTTGTATTAATTTAATTTTGTTTTTTAATCTAATGTTTTTAATTTAGTATAATTAGAGTGAGAAAATTTAAATTTTGAAATTTAAATTGAAGAATCAATTAATAATTTAATGCAATTAGAATGGGAAGTTTAAAATTTGAAATTTGTAACGGATAATTAATAGGTTGACAAGTGACATGATATGTGATATACAATATTAACGAGGGTTCTAATGGTATGATACTTGTCAATATGATAATAAACGTATTCGTTTATTATATATATATATATATATATATATATATATATATATATATATATATATATATATATATATATATATAAACAGTAACTAGCGTGAGAATGTAAAAAAATTATTTTTATGCTATTATTCTGCAATGAATATTATATCCACAACTTTATGTCATTATTCAGTATTAAACAAATAAATAGTTATAGTTTAAAACTAAAATTAGAATTTACTATAAAAATACACATACATAAATTTATAATAGAATAATAACATTCTAATGAATAAATGAATAATCAAACGTTACTCTTCATATTAGAATTACTTCAACGATACACATATACAACATTCATTTGGGAATAATAAGACAAACATACTATTTTTACGTTCTCACACTATATATATATATATATATATATATATATATATATATATATATATATATATATATATATATATATATATATATATATATATATATATAAGCAATAGTTCGTCATGGCACGTCATGACTCCAAAGCTTGCACCTGCCGTCAAACTTTACCAAAACGCGTATCTATAAAATTGAATAAGAGTTGAAAATACATATAACAATATTAACTATATAGCAAATTTTTGCCTTAAGTCGCGCCTGACAGACATCATGGCTCGCCAAGGCTCGAAAAAGCTTGAGGCTTAACATTGCCGTCAAGTCACGCCTTACGATATTTACAACATTGATATATATATATATATATATATATATATATATATATATATATATATATATATATATATATATATATATATATATATATATATATATATATGACAATGTCATTATGTGAAATTAACTTAGAAAAAATGTTATTTGGTTATCTGAATACATTCAACCTCTTTTCATTATCACTAATTAGATTGTCTTATAAGGGTATGATGTGTATATATATATATATATATATATATATATATATATATATATATATATATATATATATATATATATATATATATATAGAAGTAAGTTCATGCGAAAATATAAATATCCTGCGAAAACGCGAAAACAGATTTTATCTTATGAAAATTAAACACATGTACTATAAAAAAATAATTTTATTAGCAATAAATTAAAGATAGTAAGTTTGAATTGGATGGTGTTATGGTAATATAGATTTAAAGACGATTTTTATAATTATATTTTTTTCACATCTTTAATCATTTTTAAATTCATGTTTTCATAATAAAAATGTTAAAAATCATACTTTGCTAATATGAAACAGTTTATCATCTATCATCGATTATCATCATGTATTTCAAAGTTTGGATGAATTATTTTCCAAAATATAATGTTGAGGTGATATAATATCATAGGTTTTTCTTGTTTTCGCGTTTTCGCAAATTATTTGCATTTTCGCATGAACCCTCCCCTATATATATATATATATATATATATATATATATATATATATATATATATATATATATATATATATATATAGAGAGAGAGAGAGAGAGAGAGACAGAGACGGAGAGAGAAGAGGAGGGATCAATGACGAATTCCACTAAAAGAGCAAACCAATGAACTATCCATCATTTTCTTCACCATGCCAAATTTCGGTCATTGTTTTAAGCATGACAAATTTTGGTTCCAAATTTGAATTAATTTCAATACAATCATAAGTATGAATGTGGTTTATTGAGTTGTTACTTGAACTCAACCTATCATAAAGTCACAATTATATCTCAAATTTTAAATAATTCGAAAAACAACCTGTTCGAAATTCAACCACACCAAATTTTGAAATCTAAGTATGTGCTATGATGCTATTGCATGTTCTGTAGCAATATAAAAAGTTCAAAAAATCGTATGATAAAATATATTAAATAAAAGAAATATTATAGCTTTAAAGAAAATCTTATGCATTTGATTGATGCATTGCTTATTTTTTCTATTTGATTGATTACAACCTAATTACTAAATCATTGTTCCATTATAGATATTGGAAATTCATTATTTTGAACTAAACTTATTTTAAAAATATAATGAATTTGATTGATGCGTAGTTTTTTTTTCCTATTCCTATAACCTATTGACTAACCAATTTAATGTATAATGCATCATTCCTGCATCCACAACCAAAAATGGTAAATTCGTTACGACCAACGAAAAAGGGTAAAAATGGAATATTAAAATCAATAAAAAATTAAGTTTACCTTTGGTGTAAGCTTTCAAAAATGTACCGTGCACTCAATGTTCTCTTGGTTGTAAGTGACTGAATGTTAGTTGGCTTATATGTAATTTCCTTTAGTAGATGTCATTTTGTGTATGCTATGTCATTATTTGTTCATGTACAATAGTTTTCTTTAAGAGAAAATGTGGCACATCCCGGGAACCTACCCCTATGCAAGAAGTGCAACTTCCATCACTTGGGAGTCTACCGAGTGCTGCACTACATGAACTGCAACAAGAAGGAGCACACTACCCGTTTCTGCATAATCCTAATCCGGCACATCACTTCAACCACCAATGTTTGGATCAGTCCAATATGCCACCTATGTGGTGAAATGTGACATTTCAAGAGGGAATGTGCAATAGAAAGAAATGAAGAGGAAGCAACTCACCGACATCAGCTAGGGGGGAGGAAGAATTGGCGAAACCAGAATCGAAGAAGGCGAGGATCGCATGGGGAAGATCGCATGCGACATTAGGATATTTTGTATTCTGTTTTAGTAAATCAGACTTAACATAAAATGTAAAAAACTAATAATATATTTGTTTCGAATAATACCCATTATCTCATTTAATTAACATGTCCCCAACTCTTTGGTTTTCCGATTATTTATAAGAATGACACCTTGCATCTTAACCATCATTTTTTTATCCAACGCTCCACCTTGAGTTCTCGGGTTCTAGGAAAACTTTGATTTCTCAATTGATCATTTCTCTCTTTCTCTCTCTCTCTCTCTCTCTCTCTATATATATATATAATTTATAACCCGTGAGAACCATGGTTACAAAATTAATTAAACTTTCATATTAAAAAATCAAAATTATTAATCATTTATGTTAAATGAATTACTACTTAAGAGATATTTTTTAGTTTTATGAAAATATAATCGTTGATTTAAAAAAAATACGTGAAGTTATATCACCTTATAATTTGTATTAATTTAATTTTATTTTTTAATTTAATGTTATTAATTTAGTATAATTAGAGTGAGATAATTTAAATATTGAAATTAAAATTGAAGAATCAATTATTAAGTTAATGTAATTATAGTGGGGAGTTTAAAATCTGAAATTTGTAATGGATATTTAATAGATAGACAAGTGAAATGATAAGTGATATACAATATTAACGAGGGGTTCTAATAGTTAATACTTGCCAATATGATAATAAACTTATTCTTTTATTAATATATATATATATATATATATATATATATATATATATATATATATATATATATATATAAAAGAATAAGTTTACTATCATATTGGCAACTATTAACTATTATATATATATATATATATATATATATAAATAAAAGAATAAGTTTACTATCATATCGGCAAGTATTAACTATTATATATATATATATATATATATATATATATATATATATATATATATATATATATATATATATATATATATATATATATATATATATATATATATATATATATATATATATATATATATATATATATATATATATATATATCAGATAGTTCAAACAAAAATAGTAAGTAACGTGAGAATATAAAAACATTATTTTTATGTTATTATTCTGCAATAAATTTTGTATCTACAACTTTATGTCATTATTCAGTAATAAATAAATGAATAGTTATAGCTTAAAACTAAAATTAGAATTTACTATAAAAATACACATACATAAATTTATAATAGAATAATAACATTATAATGAATAAATGAATAATCAAACGTTAATCTTCATATTAGAATTACTTCAACAATGTACATATACAACATTCATTAGAGAATAACAAGATAAACATCGTATTTTTACGTTCTCACACTATATATATATATATATATATATATATATATATATATATATATATATATATACACACACCAAACATATATATATATATATATATATATATATATATATATATATATATATATATATATATATATATATATAACAATAGTTCGCCATGCCACGCCATGACTCCAAAACTTGTGTTTGCCGCCAAACTTTATCAAAACGCCGCCTTAACTCATATATATCTATAAAAATGAATAACAATTGAAAATACATATAACAATATTAACTATCTGTAAAAAAAAAAATTCCTTAAGTCACGCCTTACAAACGTCATGGCTCGCTAAAGCTCGGAAAAGCTTGAGGCTTGACATTGCCGCCAAGTTATGCCATACAATATTTAGAACCTTGATATATATATATATATATATATCTATATGTGACAATGTCATTATGTGAAATTGACATAAAAAATATGTTATTTGGTTATATGAATACATTTAACCTCACATACCGATTTTCATTATCACTAATTAAATTATCTATAAGGATATGATATATATATATATATATATATATATATATATATATATATATATATATATATATATATATATATTAACATCCGTAGATCTGGGCTAGTCAACTTAGAGTTAATAGGGCTCGAAAACGACTTTTCGACAAAAGATTATTTAGAATAAATAATCTTAACCAAGTTGTAGAATATGTCTCAAGGGTTCCTTACATATAAAAAGCACCGAAATCCGAATTATGAAGAAGAAGTTATGACCCGTCGAAGTTACAGAACTAGCACTACATCGGGACGCGTAAATAGTGAATTTATGATAGAGCAATTTTTAGCCTTAGTAATCTAAATGAAAGTCGTAGAATATGTTAACCTGAGAACGTCCATAAAAAGAATGCCCAAATCTGACTTCGTATGAGGAAGTTATGATTTTTCGAAGTTTCAGCTTAGCAGTGTACAACCCGAAGTTCGAGTATTAGATCGAGCGGTTTTTAGCCGACACAACCTAAACGAGAATTGAAGATCTCGTTATTAGTAGCGTAACGATAAAAAGATAGACGAAAATGGACATCAGATGAAGAAGTTATAAGATTTTAACGGACGAATCCTGTCCCGACGTGTTAAAAATATAACTTTAAAAATAAAATCAAAATTAGCCGACGGAGTCTAAACGAAAGTTGTAGAGTACATCTCCACCTACGTGTGGATATAAATAACGTTAAAAACGGAGTTCATATGAACGAGCTACAAATTATAATAGCATATTTACGTATTAAAATAAAGTATAAATCATATATACGTACACATATATATACATATGTATATATCATTAGAAAGGTATCGACGATGCGGTCATTATAAGACTAATGTTGAGTTCTTTCGACATTAGTTTAGTACAAATATCATTAATTCCATTTAAAATAGTATTATAGAGGAGTGTTTAGTTGTTTATATAACTAAAAGATCATTAAGTAATTATGGAGTGTAGTTTTTGAAAATTCAATTAGTATAAATAAGAGCCTTGGGCTCTCAAATTTTTTGCACCATTCTCTTGATTCAAGAGTCTTTCTCTTCTTATCCCCCGAGCATTTCGGTCCCTCGTGATTCGACTTCTCTTTATGTAGTTTTTAGTATAGTAAGGTGAGCGGTGAAGCACATCACGAATCTTTCTTAGAAAGATTCAGCGACGAAGTTCTGCCCCTACAGAGCCCGACTCCTTGCTAAAATGCCCTTGTAAGTAAGTTATGCTTATGCTTACCCTATTTTAATATAGCTTATATTTAAAATTAATATTGTTATTATGAACTTATAATAAATATTCGAACTATTATTATGACTTATTTAAGTGTCATTATAATATTTTTTTAACTATTCGTGGTACGGAGAATCTGGTTTAAAGGGCTGCATAGGGTTGTTGGATTTCAGAAGTGCTATACGCCAAAATGGTCGTGCCCTCCGGTGTTTTATGTCTGGCCTCTGTCTATACATAGTGGTTGGAAAGTATTGTTTAAACGCTTATATAATAATAATAATAATAAGACTAATAATTAGTCACGGTAAATATTAGACTAAAATCTAGTGGTAATAATACTAGGTATCGTCGAAGGAAATTATTTTAAAGTAAATGAAGCGCTGTCCGAGTACCGAGTCACCACCTTCTCAGGCGAATGCATAGTTACTTCCATCTTACACATAGATATGAAGTATTTAATATAAATAATGTGTTGTGAGTGCATAGTTACTTTCATCTTACACATAGATATCAAGTATTTTATATAAATTACGTGCTATGTGTGCATATTATCTGAATACTTGTTGTCTATGCTGGTGAACGATTTTATACATGTTTTAAATGATTTAAACTGTATATGTATTTTATATCTACGATAATGTTGGGGTAAAACATGGGTAAATGTGATAGATGGGATATGAGTTTGATGATGAGTTGAGAGGTGTTATAGACCACGAGGTGAGGGTGAGAGGTGGACGATGTGAGAAGCCTTTTCCCAAACGATGGCCCCGTCATTCAGCAGAGTATGGATGATAACCATGGACTATTCTAGACAGTCCAATGGAACACTAGCATGCTCGCAACCTGTATGTGTAGTGAACGATGTGTTCACCCGGTATACTCTAAACCTGGGCGACCATGCAGACTCGGTGCCTAAAGCTAGGCGATCATGCAGACTTGATGCCTAAACCCTGGCGACTATGTAGACTTAGTGCCCGTTGTGTAAACCTTGGTGATCATGCAAACTTGATGCCTATCCCTGTGACAACCCGAAATTTTCATTCATACAAATTCTAAATTCAATCTCTTCAATTAAAAGTTAATTACATTTCTAACAATTTTTAGCCAATTTAAAAGTCTGTTTGAGTGTTTTTAGTATTTATTCTTCAAACGAACGAAGGAAAGGACGTACCGTCTCGGGTCTTGAAGTAGAAAACTCCCATGTGGCCATGAACTCATGCCTTAGGCATGATTTTACTCCCCAAACTCTTCATTTCTCACTACTACCCTCAAGAACACTCCCCATTCTCTCTTAACTATCATCTCGTTCTTCACCCGATCTCCCAAAAACATAAGTGTTTCTCGACTTGATTTGTTGTTATAACCTAACATCTAGTAGTTATACATCATCTCATCCATTCATTCTTCCTGTTCAAATAGATCTTCAAGTGTTCTTCAAAACACCAAGAACACACACTAGTGTTCTTGGACCTTAATCACCAAATCAAGCTTCTATCTTGTAAGTACACTTGCCCTAGCTTCTTGTGTGCTTAATATGAACTTGATAACACTTGAAAATCATCAATAATCATAAGAAAAAAAGGAGTTTACAACCAAGGATGCTCTTGGGCCGTAAACCCTTCTCAAGGTGGCTAAATGGACCCTAGTCCCTTCCTAAGCCTTGGATGTCAACCATGATCCTTCCTAGAAGTATTTAAGACCTTAATAAACAATCAAAACAAGTCCCCATAATATTTTACAACCATAAACACATAAGGATATGTTCGTTAGGCCGTAAACTCTACAAAGTAGTCTTATTGTGCCCCTAATGCTTTCCTAAGGCTTGGACTTGATCATTGGATACTCAATCATGACTTGTAAGACCTCAAAACACAATATAGCACTTAGTACCATGAGTTTACGGCCATAAACTCATGGGGAAATGGTCATGGTCTGTAAAATCCATAAGGAGTGGTCCTTGGCCATAAACTCCAATGCCATGCCATACAACCCTTAGATGCAACCCTTTGGTACCTATAGCACTTGAATCAAAGTGTTTCCATGTCCTATGGTGTCATAAATTGATTAATTAGTTGTTAAATGACTAATTAGATACATATATGTTTATTATAGGATAACTAGGATCATTGTGTGTGTTCAAGTCTTCACCTGACACCTAGCACCTAGTCCGAAAACTTCCGTGCAAATCACTCACTACAAGTGAGTTCATACCCCTTAATTAACATCTGAAATGTTTTTAAATGCTTTATGTGTGTGTGTGGGGGGGGGGGGAATACAAGTTGAACCATGTTAGTTATTAGATCAATCACATGTGATTAATAACTAGCATACAAATGGATTTTTCATACTTTAAACTGTTTTACCAAACAAATGACTTCAAACTGTTTATCACAGTATTTTACATGTCAAACTATTTATCAAATTCACTTTTGTATACTAAACCTTTCTTTTACAATTTTCAAACTTATATATTGTTAAAACCATGTCTAGTACATATATAGTTATATAAATAAGGTTTAAAGGACTTAGGAGAGATAACCCACTTTACTTCCTGTCCTTGTTTGGTTGTGGTCTTAAAGTACCCGGTTGTTTGTCCGAGTGTCGTTGAATCCTTAGTTATATATTATGTATATATGTATAGATATAGACTTTTATCTCAGTTCAGTACATTCAGTCATACAAACAAGTCTACTAATAAACTATAATAGGTATAGTTTAGGGTTATACTACTTACTACTTCTAGCCCAATGAAGCATACAAGAATCAGTTCATTCATGAGCCATTACTTACTACTATGAGAACATATAAAACTATAATATGATGAGAAACAATACATTCATTACACAAGTACATACATTACATATACATGTATAATTTAACATAAATGTGATCCACTGTATCGGAACACGCCTTCATTGTCAGGGCTTGAGCTGTAACCAGACTCTCCTGGAGGGAGAACATAAGTTTGCGTATAGATCTATACTGGATTGACTATCCTACACCTTACTGCTAGCTACAGTGGGACCGGCAGGTCTTCGGGTGCCAAACATCATACCTTTTGACGACTTATATTGTCGTGTTTTCCAATCGATAGTATGGTACAATTAATCACATAATACCTTGATATAAATCTGGTTTAAGGTAGTTAGTACAACAGTAGTTCCTATAATACAAAACTACAGTACTACATTAATTCACCCTTTACATTTATTTGGTGATCATTTCACTTAAACATTAATGTACAAACTATATTTTGATAATGATAGTTACATTTGGGAAAATTACACACTTTTACAAGAAACCAACATACAAAACAGTTGTACCTTGGTAGAAGGCTACTTTTAGTATAAAATATAGGATTTTCTAGGAGTTATAAACTTTTACAAACAATTACAAACATTCACATACTTTTACTACAAACGTTTACAAACTCGTACATCAAACACTGTTTCAAACATTTTAATACAAACATAGACACTAAATACTTATGAAATCAACGGCTTTAATGCTGATAAACTCTTTCAAAATAACTTGTATTCTCAGGTCATCGGTAGACAGGTACCGATGCCAGCTTTTGAAAAGATGGAGCGCATACAAGACTCATCTTATATTTTGATTCATATTTTGGTGTCTTATATACTATAGAACACACTTGTATTAAAATTATATATTTAGTGCAATGGATGATGTTGTTTACCTGTTTACTATTATACTGTGTTGTGATATTTTACATGACGTCCTCCGCCCCAAAACGTTTCCTTCGTTCTCGGTTTTGGGGTGTGACAGATTGGTATCAGAGCATTGTTTATAGTGAATTGAATATATCAACCCATAAAAGATATACTAACTATAAACCTAATGGGATTAAAACATTCTGACCAAGAGTCTATACTTTTAAATAATAAAATATTTAACTAAGCATACAAGCCTGCATTCATACTAAAATCGGTGTCACAATGACAAATACAAAAGTATTACGATTGTTGAATATCACAAGTAAGCTCGGGGATGTATGGTTAATCCTGGGAGTGGCATAGCCTGATCAACTATGCTGGTCCGAGGAGTGATTAGCATATGCCCTAGAATGGTTGTGATATGGCAACAAGTCTAAAAACTTACCAACACTACTACAATGAAAGCACTAGAACAAAACATAAGTTTAAAATACTATAGGAGTATTTTCTGTTACTATAATCACTTATATGAGAACTAAAAAGGTCTCTATCAAATAGGACAATAGTCGTTAAGTGGATACGTTAAGGTTATATGAAATTCAGGTGTTATAGACTCAAAATCTATGATCTTCGCTTCACTTCCAGTCCTTGTTTGGTTGTGGATTTGGAGTTAGGGTCACTTATTCGAAGGTCTATCCTACTTCGATTTCATATAACTGGTATACACTACACAAGTATTGACATAACTGATAAAAATCATCTTATAATTATCCTAGGTAGTACGTCTATTTATATAAGATTCTTATACCCCTTTTCTTGCGTAGATATCATGGCTGGATTCCATCATCATGGCGACCCGTACTTTCCACCCCACGGCAATGCTGGATGGCTTGAAGCAGAATACGATGATGAGCATCAAATCCTTTTGGATGATCATCATGCAGAAGGCTTCTCGGATGGATCTGACTCCGAGCCTGAAGTCAACAACCTACCCCAAGTAGGTCAAGCCCCAATTAACAAACCCCGACCAGCGTTTCAGGGTCCCACACCCTTGTGAGAAACAAACTTGAATCGCTGGAGCGACAAACAAGGTCAACCCTTACCCTACAATGGGGACCGAAGCTTTTACAACATAAGCAAGGGTGAATCGGCTGATCGAGCCCTACCTATTATGTTCCGTAGAATTGCTTGGAATATGGAGCAAGGCCGAGCAACCATCGATTGAGTAGTGGAGATTGATGCCAACATTGGTGTCAACACGGTCTACATTTGCCATATCAAAGAGGCGATGGAAAGAACCAGAAGGACTAATGAGACTCTGCAACAACAACTAGCCGCCTCCCGAGCTAAAGTCATTGAACTTCGAGTTTGCCAGAGGACTTATGAACGACACCTCCAAGAAGTGGTCCGTCAGATGGAAGACCTTAGGGTTTGCCCGAGGAATTCCCATCGCCGTTAGAAGATGTCTAGCACATTGTTTTTTGATTAAGGAACAACCTTTCGTATCTGTGCTCTATGAAGCACATGTGTGTAAAACATTCCTATCTTTCAGTACGCTAGTCTACTAAGTTGTCAAACATTTTCCCTCATATGGTTTGATGTAAGACCTACTGTTAGGTAATTTTTCCTGAACTCGTTTACATCAGTAATACCAGTAATATTGGCAGTTATCTAATCTGTTGGAAAAATCTGTACTCTTGAGTTTTTCCTACTCTTCTGCTATACTGCTATTTCAAAACGTACACTCATTCAACTGTTGGACTATGGTGATTTAGCCCATGGAACACTCTCTTTATGCTTATAATTGACTCTAACTATTCCATTCATCTTTATAAACTTATAATTAAACGATGCCTCCTCGCAAATCAACAAGGCGTAATCCTCCATCTCCTCCACCACCACCTCCTTCGGCAATCGATACCACAGCTCTGAATGCTGTAGTAGCTGCGGCAGTGGCAACTGTCATGGCTCAGTATCACTCCACCAGTGCCAGCGGAGGAGGAACGTCGGTTCAATCTACTCAAGGTGAAATCCTTGTGTGCTCGAGAGAGTGCTCCTACAAGGACTTCACTAACTGCAAGACAAAGTCCTTCAAAGGGATTGGTGGAGTCATTGCCCTCTCGCAATGGTTCAAGAAAATGAAGTCAATCTTCGAGATTTGCTCCTGCCCTGCCACGAGCAAAGTTAAATTTGTTGTGTGCACCTTCGAAGAGAGAGCCTTGACATGGTGGAATGGCCATATAAAGTCACTAATTCTCGCAGTAGCTAACGACATGGGCTGGGAAACTTTGAAAGACCTAAGGCTAATAAGTATTTTATTGAAATTTCTCGTTTTACGTTTAACCATAATGACGGTTTTTGTTGTGAATCTTTGGTTGGTCATAACTTCTTCGTTATGAATCGGTTTTCAGTGTTCTTTATATTTCTGAAAATCTTGACATGATAACTATCATTTTTGTCAATCCAGTAGAGACTTTTGAACATTTTATTTTCGATGCTAATTTCATTATTTCAAAAGTGGTTACAATACCTGACTTTTTAGGTCATTACATAGAGTCGAAATATCGGATTGTCACATCATCCCCCTGTTAGAGGGAATTTCGTCCCGAAATTTATTGTAAGAAAAACACTTGTGGATTAGGGAAAAAGATGTGGGTACTTGTGTTTCATCTGATCTTCGCGTTCCCAGGTGTATTCAGGTCCTCGCTTTGAATTCCAGCGGACCTTCACGATAGGTATGCGACTTTGCTTTGTTCTTTTAATTTCCCTATCCATGACCTCAACCAGTTCCTCTATAAAGTGGAGACTCTCATTGATTTCAAATTCATCTAGAGGGACGACGAGGGTCTCATCGAACAAACATTTCTTCAAGTTTGACATATAAAAGGTAGGATGTACGTTATTGAGTTCCTACTGTAGTCGAAGTTTGTATGCTACCGGACCGATCCTTACAAGGATCTCGAATGGTCCGATATACATTGGGTTTAGTTTCCCATGTTTTCCAAAACGTATTAGTCCTTTCCAGGGCGAGACCTTCAATAGCACTTGGTCCCCTACCTGAAATTCCAAGGGTTTCCTTCTTTTGTCTGCATAACTCTTTTGTCTGTTTCTTGAAGCCTTTAGTCGTTCCTGAATTTGTACAATCTTCTCAGCTGTTTCTCTTAAGATTTTTGGGCCAGTGAGAGTGTTTCCGGGTACTTGCCCCTTGGCTAGTTGCGTTTCACCAACTTCAGCCCAATACAGTGGTGAACTGTACTTCCGGTCGTAGTGGGATTCAAATGGAGCAACTTTAATGCTAGAGTGATAACTATTGTTTTATGAAAAATCGATAAGTGGTAAATGGGTATCCCATGCTTTACCAAAATCGATTACACAAGCTCTTAGCATATCTTCCAAGGTATGTATGGTCCTCTCACTTTGACCGTCGGTTTGTGGATGGTAAGCAGTACTCATTTCTAGTTTCGTTCCAAGAGATTTTTGTAGCGAATGCCAAAATCGTGAGGTGAACCTACTATCTCTGTAAGAGATAATGGATATTGGTACATCGTGTAGTCGTAGAATCTCTCGTATGTATGTTCGAGCTAGCTTTTCCATCTTGTCGGTTTCCTTTATGGGTAGGAAGTGTGCGGATTTTGTTAATCTATCGATGATTACCCAGATGGTGTCTAGCCCACCTGCTGTCTTGGGTAATTTGGTTATGAAGTCCATGGTTATCCATTCCCACTTCCACTCGGGTATTTCGGGTTGTTGTAGTAATCCCGATGGCTTTTGGTACTCTAACTTGACTTTGGCGCAAGTCAAACACTTGCTCACATAGGTAGCGATCTCTGCTTTCATGTTCAGCCACCAATACAGTTTCATGAGGTCCAGATACATCTTTTCCGTACCTGGGTGCACGGAGTATCGAGGCTTATGAGCCTCACTCATGACCATATCTCTAAATCCCCCAAACTTCGGTCTCTAGATCCGATCCACGAAGTAACGAACTCTGTCACCCTTGACTTCAAGATTCTTATCCATTCCCCTTAAGGCTTCACCTACCACGTTCTCTGTTCTCAAGGCTTCCCTCTGAGCTTCCTTGATTTGTGTGGACAGGTGTGAATGGATCGTCATGGTTAAGGATTTCACTCGGCAACCCGAGTATTCCTTTCGACTAAGAGCGTCAGCTACTACATTCGCTTTTCCTGGGTGATAATGAATCTCGCATTCGTAGTCATTTAGCAGTTCAACCCATTGTCTTTGCCTCATGTTGAGTTCCTTTTGATTGAAAATGTGCTGAAGGCTCTTGTGATCGGTGAAAATTGTTCATTTCGTGCCATAGAGATAGTGTTTCCAGATCTTTAGCGCGAAAACGACTGCTCCTAGTTCAAGATCGTGTGTAGTCTAGTTGACCTCGTGTGTCTTGAGTTGTCTTGAGATGTAGGCGATAACCTTTCCTCATTGCATTAGAACACATCCAAGACCTTGATTAGATGCATCACAGTAGACCACGAAGTCTTATGTTCCTTCTGGTAAGGACAATATTGTTGGATTAGTGTCTAAGTCCATAACTATTTTGGTATGTACTTGACCCGATGGTGCATGGTCCTTTTGGGTTGCCTTCACCAAAGCAACTTGATAGGATGAATTATGGAGAGAAAGGATTAAATATGATTTATTAATATATTATGGGAATAATATATTAAAGGAGAAATCATATTGTTTAATTAATATTAGTCAATAATTAATTGGTAATTAGTTTTGTGACTAAAAGAGATTAATTAAACTTAAGGGACTGGAATTGTAATTATAAGATAATTGCAATTTGGGCCATGGATTGCCTTATATTATAAGTTGGACGAATTCTATGGGGGAAGCCCATATGAAATCGTCCAAGGCCTTGAGGAAAGGACTCCATGGGTTGCTTAGGGCTTAAGCATCCAAATTAGGGTTTCCTTGTTAGATAACCCTAATAGCCAACTATATAAAGACCCCTTAAGGCTCAAAAACGTGGCTAAGCTTCTTGCTAGGGTTTCACACGAGTTTTGGCAGCCTCCATCCTCTCTCCTCTTCATCCTCTTGCTCATGGTGTTTGTGAACCATTAGAGGAGTAACACTTGTGACTCTAAGCCTTCCAAAGTCAATACAAGGAGATTTGGGATTGTTATTGCTACATAACGATCAAGGTAACATTATAAACTTATTCTCATGTTAATATGATCATTTGAATGCTAGAATTAGGGTTGATAGTCTTGGATAACTTGCATGTACAATAGAGAAACCTAGATCCAAGCATTAGGGTTTGTATGAGCACATAGGATGTTCTTAGGACCAAAACCCATCAAATATAGGTGCACTGCATTGAGCTTGCTTCAGTGTTTGGAATGTTGCGTCTTGTCTATCTTCCTGATGTGCGTAAACTCACTTAGTTTTAAACCTACTTTTAGTTGTAAAATAAACACACAAAGGCAGTGGACCTATCAATTGTGGTATAGTCAAATAAGTAGGGTATCGAACACAGGGAACGGCAAATTAAAAATAAAAACTAATTCTATCTAAATTAATTAATAAGTAGAGGGTTTTCTCTAGTTTTACAAGACTAGAAACTTACTAACTATTACTTAATCTAAAAACTAGAAAAACAAAGAATTAACTAGATTCAATAATACGAAGGAACTTTTGTTTAGTTCAACTCAATTGATCCTATGGTTGATTTCAAGGTAATAGTGCAATGGATTAACTCTTTTGTTGGTTACCGATTCAAGTGACTAGGTTTGTATTCACTACACTAATCCTTAGTAAATAAACTAACTTAAACAGTGATCAGTTGTCTAATTCAATTTAGTTCACTAGATTAATTATTCGGATTACTTTAGGCTTACAATAGTTAATCAATTTGGTTTTTAATTAACTTCTTGTTGATGGTCATCACACAAGCTTGCACATGGATTTACTTAATTTTCTTATTAATTTTAGTTTCATGTTCATTAATCCTAGACATATAACAAAGTGGTCACATGGTATATGAGGTTGATAATCAAACGATGTTCATACTATTTAATTACCTTCCTATTAACAGAAAATTAATTATCATTCACACACAAGGTTCTTTAGCAAGCTATAATAACAAATAAATCACCAACATTGAATTAATCCTACCAATAATCAAACCATAGTCTCAATTTTGTATCCCCAAACAGAAGTTAAGAGTTTTAGCTCATGATTGAAGTAAATAAGAGCATAAAAACGAATTCTAATTGCCTAACCATAATGGAAAACAAAAGATTAAGTAGAATGGTGAAATTTGCCTCAAATCTCCTTCGGGATTGAATTGTAGCTTCTATCTTTGTCTTCTAGGGTTTCTCTGGCCTCTGAATCGCAGCTAATTGCTCCAGAATTGTCCCAGAAGTTTTTTTTCTCGATCTGAGAAATTATCTATATATTTGCGTATCGACTCGTCGAGTCCGTCTCACAGTTCCCGTATGCGATAACTATCTGGGTTCCCGAGTTGTTATCTTCACTTGGACTCGCCGAGTAGTCGACCCTACTTGCCGAGTAGGTGCTATTTTTAGTGTTTTTCTTCTTTATTTAATTCCCGAGCTCCTAACCGCTTCTCCTGCTTCCTTTTGCTTCCGAGCTTCATTTTTTCTATGAAAATACAATTCAAACACTTTTAAGTACCTTTTTTCCATGAAATGCAATAATTTAGCTAATAAATGAATAAAAATCTATACTTAATACAAACTAAATATACACATATCAAAATACCCCACACTTGACTTTTTCTTGCCATCAAGGAAAACTGAATTTTAAACATTAGAATTATATATGACAACTCCAATCTAACCCAGCCATTATGCCAAGACCGCAACGCATGCATTTGTGTCTAAATTTTCGTAATAACCCCCCATACTCCAAATACTCACAATCCTCATAAACATTCGCCCACTCACCCCGAACTATGCTCATTTTATGCAACCCTCCGAATCCATCCTCAGAAAACCTCTTACCCTCAAGGTATTTTTAATTGAGCAACCCAAGCATACATAATCTAGAATTACAACTTATGATACCACTATGGAGCTCTTTTGAATTCTTCACTTCCTTGATAATTTGATCTTTGATCTCTTTGAATTCACCACCTTGTATTGATTGATTTTTGGTATCTTCAACTTTTTGAATATCATGGAACTTTGATCTTTAGATCTTCACTTTATTTGCTCCAAAATTATTACAACTTTTCTTGTAATTCTCTCTTTTTTTACATGTATTCCTCACTTTTTTTCACTCAAATCCCTACATGCTTAAGCAGGGGCGCTCAACCTCAACCTTTATTGGCTAACGATAACAATTTTCCTGGATACATTTCAGGTTTAGGTTGCTAAACATATTGCATCCCTCAGGCCGAGCAAGGTCGTGTTTTTGTCTCATGATTTCACTTGAATAAGGAAGCCACAAATGCACTAGAACGTATATAGGCTCAACTAAACATTTGGGTTTTCATGCAAGTATCAACATAATTCTAACATGGAATCCTAATTTACTTTTACCAAAATTTTCTAAATTAAATCCCTAAGTAATATTTTTGGTATGCAACAATTTTTTTTAAATTAGCCTAAATTAAGATTCTAAATTTTCTAATATGTGACCAACCCCCTACCCCACACTTATTTTATGCAATGCCCTCATTGCATATTATGCAAAAATAAAAATGCAAATATAGAGAGAATTGGAACAAATTCCCATGGGGTAGCAGTCGATAGGTGGACACTCTTCTTTCCAGCTCCAACTTCATTTGACTTTAGCCATGGAAACAGCGCATCCATGACTTGGGCATCAAAATCTCATGTGGTAGCTCCAAATATGTAGGTAAAACAGTGTAAGATCTTCAAGAATCGATATGGAAGAATAAGTGGTCAAGTGGTACACTCAGCAGCATCAAATCAGCAGTCCTTTTGGCATAAAAATGATTGACTCGTCGAGTCATAGATGAGACTCGTCGAGTACAAGCGTGGCCATCTCAGAATGTGTGAAAATACAAGGCGGCTCGATGAGTCACCTTAGTACACTCGACGAATAGGCCACTAGACGAAAAAACATTACATTTTGCAATTGTTCTAGCCTCTAATAACTCTTCTAAACTCCTCCTCACTTCTAGACTCAATTGCTCATATCCCTAGGGACCGGACTTGACACTTTGACTTTAACACTTCCCTTCCTTGAATCTCTTTCACTCGTTATAACTCCCTTTTCTCTATGACTTTAAACCCTTCTTATGCAAGCATTCCTAATCCAGTCCTGAAAATGACTAATGCAAACAATCATTAAGAAAAATAATAAAAGTCTTAACAAACTTCATACACACCAAATAAAAACAAAAATAAAAATGAAAATTGTTCAATAAAAACACAAATAAATTAATCCTCATCATCATCATCGTCCTCCTGTGCTGCTCCACTGCCACCTGCACCACTCCTTCTTGCACTAATCACGTCATCCCACGCCAGAATATATGGAAAGTTACCACCATCGATATGCGGGATGTTGAACTGGTCGAATAATTGGATGTGGGATTGATTGCTGAAGTTAATACCCCTCGCCATTTGATCTTGTAACCGCCTCATCTCAACATTGTACCAAACCATTGGTACTTCTTCATTTTCAACCGGAATCACTGGCGGCTCTTCCTCCACATCCCGTTCCCGCCTCGATCGGAACCTCCTTCCCGATGCTTCGGGACCAACAACAAGATCATCATGCGGGATAACATAATGACCACCACCATAGTCTTCAATAATCCTGGCCCGCCGGAAAAGAATTGGATTAAATGGAGGTGTGGGAATCATCGTCATAAAGTTCCATGCACCACGAATCATCAACCCAAATGAGTTGGCTAGCCAGGTGACAAACATACCACCATTAATTCGAGAAGTTTTGCGATCCTTGACCGCACCCTCCGATAGATATGAAGCCAAACACCAAGGAATATTGCAAAAAATGCCGGGTGCAATAATGCTCCATAAGTAGAAGACATCAAGGTTAGAAACCTTGTCATCATCCTTCCTTTGATTAATAGTCGATGAAATGAGACGATGAATAAGGCGTGTGTAGGCGATCTAATGCTCCACTCTTGCACCGATTTGGGAATATAAACTTTGTTGCCAATCGTGTTCCACCAACCCGTGCTAGTTACTCCGTCGGGAAACACCATGTGGGATTGCTCCAAAAAGGCCCGAAAGATAGCTGTTGAGACCAAGGGCTGGTCATAGATTCCCAATCGACAAGCAAGGTCAAGCACAGAACAGTGATGAAATTCACCCCCAAGGAAGAAACTAAAACTTGCTGGGTGATAACAATCCCCCCCCCCCCCCCCCGTGAAAGAAACCGTGGAGAAGAACTCTAAGCATAGCTCCAAATACACCGGCTCTTGAATTCGAAAGACCCTGCTCCACCCGTCACAAATCATCGTTTCTCCTTCATGGGTAAACTCCTTCAAAAGATAAGGAGCTAACTACTCTTCATAGCGTACACTATGTAACCAATCCCAATCTATCCTATTAGGCACGTAAACTTCTTTCTTCCTTATGTCGGCTAACTTCTTCTTCCACTTCCGCATCGTTGAAGCGGACTCAATTCTTCGGAAATTCAACCAAGGAAAGTCCTCTTGGTGTGCACTAGAACTCTGCCTCCTGTTAAACATTACTTCTTTTTGCGATGGAACTTGAAAAATGTTGAAGAACAATGAAGAGGAAGATGAAAGCTTGAGAGAGAATGGAGAAAGAGGCGCATGGCGAGTGGGTTTCTTTGTTTACAAAAAAACTGATTCTTTTAGGGTTAAAACCCTATTTACCAGTTGTAAAAGTAATTCTTAATATTATTTTTTTTCTGTGAATAATACCGACTCGTCGAGTCATGGCCAGAGTCGGCTAGTCTGGTCGCGATGCCATTTTTTTTTCTGAAATCTATATGGACTCATCGAGTCATGGTTAGACTCGGCGAGTCTCTTGCAAACAATTCAAAATTTTTAAAAATTCTTGTTATTTATTTAGAAAAAAAATCACCCCACACTTAGTCCATATGCACTCTCAAGCAGACATGTCCGATGAATTGGAAGATTAAAATTCTAAAAACGAAAAAAATGCAAACAAAACTAAAAGGTAAAAGAAAGCAAACTCTAAATAACGGGTTGCCTCCCGTCGAGCGCTTCTTTTTAAGGAGTCGTTAGTTGGACTGCTTCCCGTCTACGTCTTGTCATCTTCTAGCATCGGGAATTCACACCTAATCTTTTGTGGTTTGTACTTTGTCTTGTAAGCGTGAACCTTCTTTTTATAAGCCCGTTTTAATTCCTCTCTCTTCTTTATTACAGCATCATCCTCAGCTGCTTGGGCTTCTTTTCTCCTCTTTTTCTTCTTCACCCCATTCTTTTTCTCCATCTCTTTCACCTCCTTTTCATTAAACTTAAGTACTTCATATTCTGTGAAAGTTCGTGCTCTAGGTTTGGTATTGAATGGTTGATCAGCCTCCACTCTCCTATCCATTGCCTTCTCTTCTTTTTCTGTATTTAACCCATCTACAAGCGGAATTGCATCAAGAATTGCTATATGGGCGTGTTGGACTTTCATATCCGTCTCTCCTTCCGCTATTTGTTCTTCTAAAGAATCATGAAAAATATCCATGCCCAGAATATGCAGAGAATCAACAACAAGTAGATCTAAGTCTTCTGAGTTGTTATCATATTCGACTGGACTCATCGAGTCCAATAAAGTGACTCGGCGAGTCTGATCATATTCCATCTTTTCTTGAGTGTTTTCTGAATCGGCTCCTTCCAGTAGCTTTTCTAACTCCTCCAAGTCCTTGTTAACATCTCCATCCTCTCCAGAATGTAGCAGAAACTTGCTTGGATCTTCTTTTTGCAACAGTTCAAGTTCTTTTTATAGTATCTCATCATCTAAATCGATAAATGAGATCTCTTATTTCCCTTTCTCTTCTTGCTTGGCTTCTGGTATAGCTATAAATACCGCTGACTCGTCTCCTACCCTTAATGTTAGTGTAGACTCACATACATCAATTAAAGCACATGCGGTGTTTAAAAATGGCCTCCCCAAAATAATTGGAACTTCGGGGTCTTCTTCCATATTTAGCACTACAAAGTCTACTGGAAATATGAACTTGTCAACTTTAATGAGAAGATCCTCGCAAACTCCTCTTGGATGAATTGTCGTCTTGTCAGCCAAATGGATCTTCATGTTTACCGGTCTTGGCTCTGGTAAGTTCAGCTTCTTGAAGAAAGAGAGAGGCATCAGGTTGATGCTTGCACCGGAATCGGTCAACGCTTGAGTGACAAATGCATTTCCAAATTGGCATGGAATTATGATACTTCCCGGATCGCCCTTCTTTTCGGGTAACTCACTCAACATTATCTCTGCGACTTCAGCCAAGTCTTTCCTAGCAGCAAAGAGACCTTTTAGTAAGTTGAAGTAATTGGGTGTTGTGAGCATCGTCTCTACAAATGGCACATTGACTTGGAGGGCTTTAACATGTTTCATAAAGGCTTTATAAGCTTCCACTTTTTCCACAGGCATGGCTTTGATTGGGAATGGCAGAGGGGGATTGTATGGCTTTAAGTGGATGGCAGTTTTGTCTTGTACGCATGGACTCGTCGAGTCCATTTGAGGGACTCGGCAAGTCGGGTCGGGTTTAGCTGGAACCGACTCTTCTGCCTTCTCTGTCTTGCTATTGGAGACCCTCTGTGCTTGTGTGAAAATGTTTTTACAGCTACAAGTCACCATACTCACATTTTCCATTCGTGGATTATTCTCGATGTTACTTGGAAGTTGGCTCGGTCTTCTTTCATTCACTTGATGTGCAAGCTGTCCTAGCTGTTTGTCAATGTTGAGAATGGATGCCTGCTGATTCCTTAACATATTTCTGGTCTCTTGCATTGCTACATCGTGATCATTGTGTCTCTTTTCGGATACGGTTATGAATCTAGTGATCATTTCTTCTAAATTGGCTTTCTTTTCCATCACCGGTTCTTCCTTTTGATAGAATCCCCTCTCCTTCTGCTTGTATTTCTCCTCCTTAGCCTTTTATATTCTTCGTATGGGAGCCGTTCCTTCTTCGGTTTCCGCCAATCCTCATCGTATCTATCGCCACTAAAGTAAAACACTTGAGCCTTCTTATTTCCATTTTCGTCTAGATCACAATCCTTGGTGAGGTGGGGCCCTCTACAATTCTCACATCCAACTCGAATAGCATGGATTGTTTGATCCATTTTTGTCATCCTTCTATCTAGACTATCGAGCTTAGCTATTACCGCCGCCATGCTATCATTCACCGAGTTCACTGCTCCCCGACTTACTTCATTTCTCGGATTGTGGTATTCTCTAGAATGCTTAGAGAATTCCTCAATCAACTCCTTGATTTCCGGAGGCGGCTTTCTGGTGAGCGGGCCTTGTGAATCGAGCAATTGCCTTGTGGTGACATTGACTCCATCATAAAAAATGGAGACCTCTTGTTGGCTATTAAGGTCATGGTGTGGGCAATTTCTAAGCAAACTTTTGTATCTTTCCCAAGCTTCATAAAGAGATTCACCGGGTTATTGCTCAAAGTTGGCGATGGCTTTCTTCAACTTAGCTATCTTGGAAGGCGGGAAAAAGTGGTCTATAATTTCCTCTTTCATCTTGGCCCATGTGGTGACCGATCCGGGAGGAAGTGACTTGAGCCAATCCTTCGTAGCACCTTTAAACGTGACTGGGAGCATGCGAAGAAGCTGGGTCTCGCGAGACACATTTGGTACATTGAAGTAGTGGTGGTTGTCGAGGCCAACACAAATAATAACCCTAAATGTTACACACTAAAATAGTGTATAGTGGTAAAGGGATCGAATCCACGGAGATTGGTTCAATTTCTAACTCTATGAAAAATCTCTTTGTAAAAATACTTGTAAAATAACAATAAAAATAAAATGGGGGGTTTTGGTGTTTTGAATACTTGATGCTAACTAGAATTAACTATGATTTAAATAGACAATTGCAACAAAAATAAGAATTTGATGTAAAATCAATAAGGGAAAGATGGTTGACTTAAAGTTTTCTCACTTTGACTTTTGATGAACATATCATTAGAATTCAATGGTGCAATACTTGTTTTAAATCCTCAATTTGGCTATAGTAATCCAAGGAGCTTGAGATTACCTAGACTTTTCTTAATTGTTGAAATGGCTAGAGAAGCTCATAACAATTTCCTTAGTCAAAGTCACTAATTCCAAATAGCATGTAATTAGTGAAAGTCAACTAGCATTAAGAACCAAAAAGTCACCAAATCCAAGAGGGGTCAAATGCTTTCACCACCATGTTGGAGGAAATGTTTTTATGATTGTGTGAAGTAAAAACAACACAAAAATCATTTGTTGCTTGCTAATTTGAGGATCCTTTACTTAATCAAGAAATTAGCCAACTAATCACCACAAACACATTTAAACTCATGAACTAAAACATACAAGTAATGATAAGATGTTAAAACACAAAACATTTCCATAAAGATTCAAGAACATGTTCATGGATTCTTCAACATTCAACAAAAGTTCAAAGGATTAAACAAAAGTCAACCAAGATTAGTTTAGCCAAGCATGGCTAAACACAAAGAAACAAGGTTAGAGAAATTTGTACCAAACATTAAGCAAGAATCAAGAGGTAAAAATATGATGTTCTTCAAGGGTTCTTGGCCTTAAAAAGTCCCCAAAACTCCAGAGAGAATCTTCAAAAATCGGGGGTTCAAGAGTATGCAAAAGATGGGCACCAACCTTCCTCAAATAGCTCAAAAGAAGGATTTCCGAAATTGCCCCTGCAGGGCCTTGCGCGACCCGCGTGCTGCTGCGCGGGTGGGTTGCGCGGGTGGTACCTGACATGGGCTCCTTTGAGATTTTGGGCCTCTAAAGCATATCCCACTAGCCCAGATCGAATCCAATCACCTCCTAGCCCATTTTCTTCAAGTTTTTCTTCATTTAAAGCCCAATTTGACCTCTCTAAATCCTCCAAGGGTTGTGAACTCGCCCGATTAATAATTTTCATACGCTTGAATGTTCCCCCGCATCTTTCAAATTTAAAGCTCAATTCTTCCAAGCCTTCAAGCAATTGACAAGTCCACCCCATGAATCACCTTCATAGCCATCAAGCATGAAATCTCCAATTCCCTTCAAGCCCAATCACCTCGCAAGAGTGGCGCCCCGCTAGTTTCCAAGAAAATCTGCAATAATGCTCAAGAAACTAGAAAGTACCCCGAAATGGTCATAAAAATAACAAAAGGGAAAATATGCATGAAAGTTAACTAAAATGCGAATGAAATGTACTAAAATAAACTATAAAAATAAGTAAATAAAATGAAGCTATCAAATCACCCCAAGCTTAAACCTTACTTGTCCTCAAGTAAGACAAGACTAAATGAACTTGGGATGAACTACCCTAGAAATAAAAAGAATGGATAGAACCATGGAACCTGTTCGACGTTAGTCAACATGGTCAGAATTGATTTCGCTGCTATCTCACAACTTTTTCATCCGATGACAATGGAACCATAAACCACAGCCAGGACAACTCCTTTAGGTGAGTAAGGAGGGATGAGCAGTCGCAGCCTCAATGGAACATGTATACAATGAAGAACATCTGTAGTAGGGAGAAAGCAACTGGATGGGCTCGGGAGGAGCTCTTCTTTAAGTGTACACTCTGATCTCACATTTGCTGGTTTCTCTCATGTGTAACTAGGTTTAATCGCTCGGGCACCGTTGTAGGAATCAGTTCACTTAGTGTTGGCCCAAACCTCCCGTAGTATCCGACTCGACAATCTCTCCAACATCACCAATTTGTGAGAAAGAAAAAAATATAACTCGATCTATATACCATAAAACAAATCTATACAAATGAATATCAAACGTCGGGTGACCAAGATGTTGGGAAATTTGTTCAATAATTGAACCGGCCACCTATCTAAGATAGTTGCGACTGAAAATTTGCATGCTTCATTTTGTTTTTGTTTTTGTTTTTTTTTTGTTTTTTTGTATTTTTTTTTTTTTGTATTTTTTTTTTTGTATTTTTTTGTATTTTTTTTTTGTAATGATAAAACCCTTTGACTCAAAATTTGGTTCCCAAAGGTGTGTAGGTGGAACCGAAAGGGTAATGATATAATCCGAATGGCCTAAGTGTGGAAATGACCATGTGTGGAGCATAAAGATGTAATGTAGGCTCCTTTTCAAACTTGTGGTTTTTCAAAGATAATGAAGATGTCCAAATGTGGACTAAAAGACTCTCTAAATTCTAAGAAAATCGTAAAAAGATATGGTGATGTAAAGAGACCGGATATGGATTCTACTCGGGGACAAGCACCAATGCTTCATCCTAACAGTTCAAACATGATCAAGTGTGATCCTCTCCGCGGTAGTGACCGCAAGGCTAAGAACACCCATTGCTATAGTATATCCTACAGTTGTTAGTATTGTATGCATAATTCTTCATGAAAACTACCTGTCCATGATCACTTACCCCTTTAAGCTACCAGCATCTGATCCCAAGTATGAAATCCCAAACTGCAGCTAGTGGTCCCGGTTCGATGGGTGAGATAGCAACAATATCCTGTTCCATGGCATCCAAGAGAGGTGAGAATAAACAGACAACAAAAATTCATGAATGCTAATGTCTTAAGCTAAATGTTATGCAAAAAATAAAAGGTAGAAAATAAGAAAATAAAATCTTTTTAAAATTTAATAAAATAAAAAAAATGAATGCAAATTAACTTAAACTAATATGTTATGCAACCTAACTAAAAATGCATGAAAAAGAGTAAGAAAAAGGGAAATGCCCCACCCCAAGCTTAAGAACAAGCATTGTCCTCAATGCTTAAGGAAAGGGCGGAAAGGACCTAAATCGGAGGGTCGGGCAGCGGGAAATGTCTGTGGCGGTGGTTTCGTGAAATTACGACCGGTAGAACTCCGCCAATCTTGAATTTTCAAGCGAGGTGGGTGCTGGAAGGTTATATGAGAGGAATGGAGTGGGAGGTCAACATGATTAAATGAAGAAGAAGAGAAGCTGGACATTTTAATCTATGGGTCAAAAAGGGTCAATTTCGGTCAATGTTGGTCAAGAAAAGTCAAAAGGTCAACTCATTAAAACCTTTGGTCAACACCTGGTCAAATAATAGCCAAAAATAGCCCAAATTGCCCAGCACAGTGCGCGGGTCACGCAGACCTTGCAGTTAAGTCTTGGGCCAATGTCGCTTCATCACACCTGGCCGCGCAACCCACCCGCGCAACAGCACGCGGGTCGCGCAACCCCCTGATCCTGATCTTCATTTTTGCTTCATTTTTCTTCGTTTTTCACCCGTTCTCGCTTTGGAAGGCCCCAAAAACCTAGAAACTCTTGATTTCTTCAAAAACAATTCTTTTGAATCCCAAAAGCATCTTCAAAAGTCATTTATTCAAATTAAAAACACAAAAACACAATGCTTTCCAAAAATGCCATTCTTTAACGTCTTTGGCGAGACGCCTCCAAACTTCACTTTAACACTTTGGGGCGTCCAAATGGACGACATCTTGGACATTTGAATCAAAAACTTCATTGAATGGCTTCAATCGATGTCCATTAACCTTGTAAATTTTCCCCGTGTCGACATTTTTTAATTTCCACACCTCCATTGAGACTCTTTTCTTGTATTTGACTTTCTTTTTACGGGAGAACCATACCGGACTCAAACCTTTGATAATAGAAATCATCCAACCATATTCTTTCTTGTACTTGTTCATTAAGGTGACCAACTCTTCCTTCTTTGACATGGTTTTTGAGTAGGTGACCGGTTGGGCGTCTTCTTTCTTGTGATACGTATCCTTTGAAGAGTCCGACAAATTTATCGCTTCCATCTCTTGTGGTTGGTCTACCAATGGAGTTAGTTTCTTAATGGTAGTGGGCGGCTCAACCTCTCTTTCATTAACCCCTATCACTTCCTCTATAGTTTCATTGTCAGCTTTTTCAATTTCTTCTTCTTCTTTGACAACCTCTTCCACTTCTACTTCTTCTTCCTCTTCTTCATATAACACTCTTGGGCCATCAAAAATTTTCTCATCATTCAAAGGAATGGAACATGCACTATGCGATGGGCTCTTTTCGGATGGTAATTTGTCTTGAGCTTCCATTAAACTAATTGATTGAGCAATTTGTGTTATTTGTTGCTCTAAGCTTTTGAGGCTAGCTTGGGTTGTTTCCTGAAAAATTTGGGTAGAAGTGGCAATGCTTTTAACAATGTCCTCTAAGGACATGCTTGGCGTTTCAGTTTGTTGAGGAGGGTAAGGATAGGGTTCTTGGAACAGTGGAGTTAGTGGGTATTGGTTATTTCCCCAAGTTTGGTATGGGTTTTGGTATTGGTTATTTCCCCAAACTTGGTTGTTGTCCCACCATTGATCATGTTGAGGTTGATCATAACTCGATTGGTTTGACAAATAGTAGCTTCCCTTCTCTTGCACGTCTCCCCATTCTCCTTGTAAATATGAACACATGTCGGAATGATGTCCATTTTGGGCACAAAAATCGCAAAGAAGAGGTGTGGGCTGCACACTTTGGTCACTTTCAATCATCATAACTAACTGAGCTAGCTCAGAAAGTCGCTCTTCGGTGCTAGGAGTGTTCATCTCCGAACCATACTTTTTTTTTTTTTAATTTCAGGAATTTAAATTTGAGTACCTGCACAATGAGATCTAGACATAGAGAAACAAATTGATTAAAAATAAACCAATCCCCGGCAACGGCGCCAAAAATTTGGTGGTTGTCGAGGCCAACACAAATAATAACCCTAAATGTTACACACTAAAATAGTGTATAGTGGTAAAGGGATCGAATCCACGGAGATTGGTTCAATTTCTAACTCTATGAAAAATCTCTTTGTAAAAATACTTGTAAAATAACAATAAAAATAAAATGGGGGGTTTTGGTGTTTTGAATACTTGATGCTAACTAGAATTAACTATGATTTAAATAGACAATTGCAACAAAAATAAGAATTTGATGTAAAATCAATAAGGGAAAGATGGTTGACTTAAAGTTTTCTCACTTTGACTTTTGATGAACATATCATTAGAATTCAATGGTGCAATACTTGTTTTAAATCCTCAATTTGGCTATAGTAATCCAAGGAGCTTGAGATTACCTAGACTTTTCTTAATTGTTGAAATGGCTAGAGAAGCTCATAACAATTTTCTTAGTCAAAGTCACTAATTCCAAATAGCATGTAATTAGTGAAAGTCAACTAGCATTAAGAACCAAAAAGTCACCAAATCCAAGAGGGGTCAAATGCTTTCACCACCATGTTGGAGGAAATGTTTTTATGATTGTGTGAAGTAAAAACAACACAAAAATCATTTGTTGCTTGCTAATTTGAGGATCCTTTACTTAATCAAGAAATTAGCCAACTAATCACCACAAACACATTTAAACTCATGAACTAAAACATACAAGTAATGATAAGATGTTAAAACACAAAACATTTCCATAAAGATTCAAGAACATGTTCATGGATTCTTCAACATTCAACAAAAGTTCAAAGGATTAAACAAAAGTCAACCAAGATTAGTTTAGCCAAGCATGGCTAAACACAAAGAAACAAGGTTAGAGAAATTTGTACCAAACATTAAGCAAGAATCAAGAGATAAAAATATGATGTTCTTCAAGGGTTCTTGGCCTTCAAAAGTCCCCAAAACTCCAGAGAGAATCTTCAAAAATCGGGGGTTCAAGAGTATGCAAAAGATGGGCACCAACCTTCCTCAAATAGCTCAAAAGAAGGATTTCCGAAATTGCCCCTGCAGGGCCTTGCGCGACCCGCGTGCTGCTGCGCGGGTGGGTTGCACGGGTGGTACCTGACATGGGCTCCTTTGAGATTTTGGGCCTCTAAAGCATATCCCACTAGCCCAGATCGAATCCAATCACCTCCTAGCCCATTTTCTTCAAGTTTTTCTTCATTTAAAGCCCAATTTGACCTCTCTAAATCCTCCAAGGGTTGTGAACTCGCCCGATTAATAATTTTCATACGCTTGAATGTTCCCCCGCATCTTTCAAATTTAAAGCTCAATTCTTCCAAGCCTTCAAGCAATTGACAAGTCCACCCCATGAATCACCTTCATAGCCATCAAGCATGAAATCTCCAATTCCCTTCAAGCCCAATCACCTCGCAAGAGTGGCGCCCCGCTAGTTTCCAAGAAAATCTGCAATAATGCTCAAGAAACTAGAAAGTACCCCGAAATGGTCATAAAAATAACAAAAGGGAAAATATGCATGAAAGTTAACTAAAATGCGAATGAAATGTATTAAAATAAACTATAAAAATAAGTAAATAAAATGAAGCTATCAAGAGGGGGGACCAGAGGTGTATAGATCCTCGGGTCATGAAACAACTGTAAACAAAACAGAAAACGCGTAAAAAGAACAAAAATAAAATAAAAAATTAAAGCTGTTTCAGCGATGTACTCGCCGAGTCTGCACGAGTGCACTCGGCGAGTCCAAGGTAAAATCAGAAAAATTTATATATATATATATATATATATATATATATATATATATATATATATATATATATATATATATATATACTACCTACTAAATTAAACGGTAATTAACTTTGTGTAAGATAAATCTCACACAAAGGATCGATTGAATTAGAATTTAATGCTAATTTTAGAACCGTTCCCCGGCAACGGCGCCAAAAACTTGATGTGCGTAAAATCACTTAGTTTTAAACCTACTTTTAGTTGTAAAATAAACACACAAAGGCAATGGACCTATCAGTTGCGGTATATTCAAATAAGTAGGATATCGAACACAGGGAATGGCAAATTAAAAATAAAAACTAATTCTATCTAAATTAATTAATAAGTAGAGGGTTTCTCTAGTTTTACAAGACTAAAAACTTACTAACTATTACTTAATCTAAAAACTAGAAAAACAAAGAATTAACTAGATTCAATAATACGAAGGAACTTCTGTTTAGTTCAACTCAATTGATCCTATGGTTGATTTCAAGGTAATAGTGCAATGGATTAACTCTTTTGTTGGTTACCGATTCAAGTGACTAGGTTCGTATTCACTACACTAATCCTTAGTAAATAAACTAACTTAAACAGTTATCAGTTGTCTAATTCAATTTAGTTCACTATATTAATTATTCGGATTACTTTAGACTCACAATAGTTAATCAATTTGGTTTTTAATTAACTTCTTGTTGATGGTCATCACACAAGCTTGCACATGGATTTACTTAATTTTCTTATTAATTCTAGTTTCATGTTCATTAATCCTAGACGTATAACAAAGTAGTCACATGGTATATGAGGTTGATAATCAAACGATGTTCATGCTATTTAATTACCTTCCTATTAACAGAAAATTAATTATCATTCACACACAAGGTTCTTTAGCAAGCTAAAATAACAAATAAATCACCAACATTGAATTAATCCTACCAATAATCAAACCATAGTCTCAATTTTGTATCCCCAAACAGAAGTTAAGAGTTTTAGCTAATGATTTAAGTAAATAAGAGCATAAAAACGAATTCTAATTGCCTAACCATAATGGAAAACAAAAGATTAAGTAGAATGGTGAAATTTGCCTCAAATCTCCTTCGGGATTGAATTGTAGCTTCTATCTTCGTCTTCTAGGGTTTCTCTGGCCTCTGAATCGCAGCTAATTGCTCCAGAATTGTCCCAGAATTTTTTTTCTCGATCTGAGAAGTTATCTATATATTTGCGTATCGACTCGTCGAGTCCGTCTCACAATTCCCGTATGCGATAAGTATCTGGGTTCCCGAGTCGTTATCTTCACTTGGACTCGCCGAGTAGTCGACCCTACTCGTCGAGTAGGTGCTATTTTTGGTATTTTTCTTCTTTATTTAATTCCCGAGCTCCTAACCGCTTCTCCTGCTTCCTTTTGCTTCCGAGCTTCATTTTTGGACTGAAAATACAATTCAAACACTTTTAAGTACCTTTTGTCCATGAAATGCAATAATTTAGCTAATAAATGAATAAAAATCTATACTTAATACAAACTAAATATGCACATATCACTTCCCAATTGAAAGTAACTCCCTTTTGGGTCAGGTTGGTAAGTGGTTTTGCAATTTTCGAGAAGTTCTGTATAAACCTTTGATAGTAGCCAGCAAGGCCTATGAATTTTCAGATTTCCGTTGGGGTTTTGGGAGTTGACTAGTTCTCGATTGCCTTGATTTTGGAGGGGTCCACGTGTATCCCGTCTTTTCTAACCACGTGACCTAGGAAATCTACTTTCCGAATCCAAAATTCGCTCTTTGATAATTTTGTGTATAGCTTTTCGTTTCTTAGAGTTTCCAAGATTTTTCAGAGGTGTTGAACATGTTCCTCTTTACTCTTTGAATAGATGAGTATATCGTCTATGAACACGATCACGAATTTATTCAGTAATGAACGACACACTCGGTTCATTAAGTCCATGAACACCGCCGATGTATTTGTTAATCCCAAGGGCATCACTACAAACTCGTAGTGACCATAACGAGTTCGAAAGGCTGTTTTGGGAACTTCTCCTTCCAAGACTCATTGCTGATGATACCCGAATCTCAAATCGATCTTCGAGAAATAACTCGCTCCTTGGAGTTGGTCGAACAAGTCGTCAATGCGTGGTAAGGGATATTGGTTCTTGATAGTGAGCTTTTTGAGTTCTCGGTAATCGATGCACATGCGGAAAGATCCATCCTTCTTCTTTACGAACAGGACTGGCGCTCCCCAAGGAGAGAAGCTTGGCCAGATGAATCCTTAGTTGAGCAGTTCATTTAATTGGCTGGATAATTCTTGCATCTCAGTTGGCTCCAGACGATACGACGACTTAGCTATTGGGGTAGCTCCGAGAATTAAATCGATCCTGAACTCGACTTGTTGTTCTGGTGGGACTCTTGGGAGATCTTCAGGGAAGACCATCAGGAAAATCGTAAACTTCTGGAATGTTTTTGAGGTCTTTCCCTTCTTTTTTCCTTATCGACTACGTGGGCTAAGAAGGCATAGTACTCCTTACGCAGGTATTTTTGGGCTTTGACGCAAGAGATGATTTGTAATTTGGTATTTGGTTTGTCACCATAAATGACAAGAGTTTCGCCGTTTGGCAGGTTTATGCGAACGACCCTTTCATAACAAAGTATATCGGCATGGTGTAGGCTTAACCAATCCATATCGATGATGACATCAAATCTCTTTATAGTGATCGACATTTGATCGATTTGAAATGAATGTTCGTTTAGAGTTAGTGTGCAGCCTATGTACATATCATTTGTGCTTTCTGTTCTACCGTTTTCCATTTCTACTGTAAATATCTTATTGAGTGATTTAGGGTTATGTTTTAGTATGTATTTGAATCCATGACTCACGAAACTCCTTCTGCACCACAATCAAAGAGTATGCATGCATAAGCGTTATTGAGGAGAAATGTACTCGTAACCACCGTGGGATCAGCTTTTGCTTCGTTCTGCCCTATTGCCAGCACTCTTCCCATGCCGCCAACATTCCTTGCCTTAGGGAAGTCTCTCTTGTAGTGTTCAGCCTCACCGCATCCATAACATGCCTGGCCCACCCCGACTCTAGGGACTTGGGTGATTGGTCGTGCCGGTGCCTTACAGAAATGGGCAATGTGCCCTTTCTTGTTGCAATTGTTGTAGTGCATCTCCCGACAATTTCCGTTGTGATGGAAATTAAATTTGTTGCACTTTGGTAGGTTCCCCACATATTGCTTCACTGGTGCAGGGGTAACCGGAGCACCAGCGGGGGTAGTAGCGGTATCGACTGCCACTATTTGTTGCCTGTTTGAAGGTTCATGTGAAGACTGACCTTTCCTCTTATTCTAGAACTTGTTCTTGCTGTTGTTGTTGGTACTGTTGTTGTTGTTGTTGTTTCTTATGGTTTGTTCCGGGACAGCAGTTGCGAAGCCTTGACAGATTCCATGGTCAACGAGAGCTTGTGCCAACTGTTTGGTGCTATCGAAAGTGACTGGTTTGGAAGCTAGTACACTTCCTCGAATCTGGGGTGACAGTCCCCAGATGTATCTTTCGATCTTCTTGCTCTCTAGAGCAACGATCCCTGGTCAAAGGATTGCCAAATCACTAAACCTATTGGTTTAGGTCGTGATGTCCGAGCCTACCATAGTAAGGCCCCAAAGTTCCTGCTCTAGCTTTTGTACTTCACCCCTTGGACAGTATTCTTGCATTAACAGTTGTTTTAGATTCTCCCAGCCCATAGAATTTGCCACTACTAGGGTTAGTGACTTGACGTGTTCATTCCACCACGCCAGGGCTCTCTCAGAGTTTCTACAAGCAGCAAAATTTACCTTGCTCACTTCCAGACATGCACAGATCTCGAAAACCGCTTCTTTTTCCTCTATCCATTGTGATAGAGCCATTATCCCTCCGGATCCGTTAAAAGTCATGGGCTTGCTATTGGTGAAGTCCTTGAAGGTACAATCCCCTGAATGACCTTGATGTTGGCCATTCGTAGAGCTATTTACTCCTCCTCCCGACCCATTATTACTCATATGTGCCATTGCTGCTGTTACTGTAGCTGTTATAGCAGCAATCAATGCGGCATTTTCCGTCGATGGAGGTGGTGGTGGTGGAGATATCGTGCCCGGCCTGGGTCTTAGGTTTGGACGAGGAGGCATCGCGCTGCCAAGAAATAAAAATAAAAGATTATAAGTTTTGGTGGTTGAGAGTTGAATGATAATGAGTTAACTATCTTTAATAGTTCAAGAATTTGGTTTGACCAACACAAGGCTTTGAGTTTGATTCACCAATGGAGTTTGAATAACAATAACCAAAATCATGAACTTGAACGAAATGCACAACATTAACACATGAAATAGGTATGCCTTATCTATATATATATATATATATATATATATATATATATATATATATATATATATATATATATATATATATATATATATATATATATTAAACATATGGTTGCGTTACATCCGAAGTTAGAAGATTTTGACCTTTCTAAAGGTCTTTGATTACAGAAAGTTAAAGAAGGTAAGACTTTTAGCTGATGGTCCTATTCTATATCAAAATTTGGGAGTTAGGCGAGCACTACTTGCTGTGCGGATTATGCATGGAGCTTGACTCCGCGTCCGATTGCTTGGCTCCCATGAGACGCCTGTCAAACGCAGCTTGTTGCTCCCTCAAATCTCTCATTTCGGAGAGAGCTGCAGTCATTTGTTCCAGGAGGGAGTTGGTGTGGAGTTGAGCATTACCTTGTAGCATGTCTAGGCAATGGATATCAGCTACGTTCTCTTCCATCCTTATGTCAACCTCGTGAATTCGGTTTGCTTGGACTCCGGATTGATAAGCCTGATTGGCAAGTTTGCCTACCACAACTGGGAGTGCTCTATCAGCTGAACTTCCTCCGCTAACATCATAAAAGTCCCGACACATACCGTAAGGAGGACGCAGTCCTTGCTGCTGGCTCTAATGGTGGATGTGGCTTCCCTAGACGGGAGTTGGTCCTTGAAATCCCATCCTGAAAGGAGGTCGAACTGATGGAGGGTCGGACGGCTGGCGGATTGATTACCTCAGGCTCTGAAGCCGAGCTATCTGAATCTTCCTCTTCCTCCTCTTCCTTGGGTTCCTCCTCGGGTTCGTCTACAATCCCTTCTTCGTTACCTTGGTTGGGGTAGTAGGGGTCGTCGGGGTGATGAAATCCAACAATTGAGTCTATACGTGAATAGGGTTAAGAATTGACTATAAGCTAAAGCACGTAAAATTTACCCCTAAGTTTGACGGTTGAAGATACCCAAATACTCCCATAGTATTCTTAATGATATGCTCTTGGTAAGTTTTAAATTTTTTGTACACTGCAGACACTCCCTGGCATACGTTAGTCGGCTCTCGGACAAATATAGTTGATCAGGCTATGTTCATCCCAGTTCTGATTACATATCCCAAGGCACACCTGCACTGCACAATTTATTTATAATACTTCTATATTGCTCTAAGTATGAAAATAAATCATTGTATGCACGTATTTGTGCTTTTACGACTCAAATAGTTTAAGTTAAAATGAAACGCGGTTCAGGTGTAAAAACGTTTTGTCAGAGACTTTGCGTCCATATGCATTCATAGTTTGTATATCTTATATGGTTCGATATACTTAGTTCACTATTAACAATGCTCTGATACGAATCTGTCACACCCCAAACCAGAAAGGCGGAATCGTTCGAGGGCGTATGACTTCATGTAGTATCGTAACAATTGAATACATAGTAAAGAAAGTAATACAACCATCATATATATAATTTAAAAGTTTACATTGTTGAAAGGCACTTGTTTCAAAACAAATTACAATATGATGTAAAAATGAAACTAAACTGACACCACAACGTCCCTTCTTCAAAAGCTGTTTGCTTACCTGTTTTATTCAATTCCTGAGAAATACAAGTAGTTTTGAAAGAGTAGATCAGCATTTAAGCTGGTGAGTTCATAAGTATTTAGTAACAATGTTTGTATAAAATAGAATGAAATTGTTTATACATGTTTGAATGTTCCTAGAAAATCCCATATTTTCTACTATAGTAGATGGTAGTTTAATTGTTCCAAAACATGTAATGCAATAGTGCTTTTCATGCCTAATATAGTAGGTTTATGTATAAATCGCTAAGGAATTTTAAGAACCCCGTAAATCAATGTGTTTTTAATACTCCATGCGAGTCTTATAACCATGCTATTTGACCGAGTTGCCTATAATAACGTTCTTCAGGCGTTGGAAAGTTATGACGTTTGTCACCCCAGGCATACCGACCTAGCTGTAGCTAACAGCTTACGTGTGGGATTGTTAATCCCATATAGATCTCTACACAAGTATCATGCTCCCCCTACAAGGGATTTGGTATATAGTACAGGACTTAAAATGCATACAAGAAAGTACGTGAAATGTCTCACAAAACTTAGTATAAAACAGATTTATGTATGAAAATGTCCATTTGTTCTTGTGTATAAAAATATCTCTTTGATATAGTGTTTCTAGTATGTAAATGTTCATGATTTTCTCGTAAACTATACCTATTATAGTTTTTCCAAGTGTGTGTTTCGTTCGTATAGTAAACCCTAGTGTAATGCTCACTTGTTATGTAAAGTATAATAGTTATAGTAACATAAGTGATCACATATACTTAAAGTATAAATAAAGTGTTTGATTCGTGTATATATATAAACATGTTTTATTTCCAAAAGACAAGATGTTATCGAGAATATATATATATATATATATATATATATATATATATATATATATATATATCATACGAAGGTTCTCATGTAGTAGTTATGAATCACATATGATTTAGTTGATAAAAATGGTATATAGCGAAACTTTATGTTACACACGATAATAACCGTGTGTTTACTTGTATTTCCCCTCCCCCCCCCCCCCCCCCTTAAAAGTGTATAAAAAGCATTGATAAAACATTTGAAAGTGTAGTTTATAGGGGTATGAACTCACTTGATATCTTGAAGAAGGTGACACGAAAACCGAGCAGAACGTTGACTCGAGAAAGCGAATTTTTTTCGGGATTCTCGGGAATCTCGAGAGCGTAAGCTTCCTTCAGGACTTGGGTATGAAAACCGGGGCTTCGGGATATTACTTGCACGTAAAACGGATTAAAACGCAAGAGAAAGAGAGGAATTGAGCAATTTTACCCGGAACCCTCGCATCCCTTTTATAGGGGGCTGAAGACCCTCGGTACGTTGGGCGTACGAGGTTACACGGGGCGTACGCATATGTCTTGGCTTACCTCATCCTTGTATGTCGGACTTTGGATGGGACGGGGCATAGAGGCGTAGAGGGGAGATGTGGACGTTCCGAGGCCTAGCACCTGAGTACGCTGGGCGTACGAGGGTACGCTGAGCGTAACTCGGATCGGTCCGGTGACTCCTCCTTCGGATAATACCGGATTTTGAATTAAATTTATATTTTAATTATTTAGTAAACTTCAAAAATTCATATCTTTTTCATACGAACTCTGTTTTCGACGTTCTTTATATCCACACGTAGGTGAGACTACGCTCTACAACTTTCGTTTAGACTCCATCGGCAAATATTGAAATTATTTTTATTATTTACTTTTAAAAATGCCGAGGCAGGAAAAGTCCGTTAGAAATCCATAACTTCTTCATCCGATGTCTGTTTTCTCCAGACTTTTTACCGTTGAAATACCATTTTCGAGACCTTCAATTCTCATTTAGGTCGTTCCGCCTAAAAGTTGCTCGATCTCTGTTTCGAGTTTTTAGCTGTCTACCGCTATACCGAACTTCAAAAATTTATAACTTTCTCATACGAGGTCAGATTTGGACGTTCTTTTTATGTATGTTCATGGTTTAATGATAACTACGACTTTTATTTGAATACCTAAGGCTAATAAGTATTTTATTGAAATTTCCCATTTTACGTTTAACCGTAATGACGATTTTTGTTTTGAATCTTTGGTTGGTAGTTACTTCTTCGTTATGACTCGGTTTTCAGTGTTCTTTATATTTATGAAAATCTTGACATGATAACTATCATTTTTGGCAATCCAATAGAGACTTTTGAACATTTTATTTTCGATGCTAATTTCATTATTTCAAAAGTGGATACAATACCTTACTTTTTAGGTCATTACATAGAGTCGAAATATCGGATTGTCACAGAGCAACTCGACGACTTGGAGGCCTGAACTCGTCGAGTAAAGAAGGATTTGGCTGCATGGGTTTTACGACAAACTCGGCGAGTTGGCGCTATGAGAGAAAACCCTAAATTTCAGAGGTTGTGTCCTATTTAAAGGGCCTTGAGCCCTTATTTCTGCCTCCCATGTCACCTTACTCCCCTATCTGAAACCCTAATCGTTTAGATTGATTTAAAAGAGAAATAAGAGCTAACTTTGGGCATCCTAGTGCACTATTGGAAGAGAAGAGAAGAGTACCAAGGCTTGGAACGAGAAGGGACTGTTAGATCTAGTGTTTATCCATCCTTAACTTCTGTTTGAAGGTAAAAGTCAACACCTTGCTCATTATTTTGATTAGATCTTGTTTTTAGGAAGTTTTAGGGCTTTTTCCATCTTTCCTTGAGAGTTTGAGTATTTTGAGCATCCCAAGATATTGAGACTTCAGATGTAGACCTTATGGGGTCCTTTAAGCCCAAAAGTCCAAACTTTATCATGCTAGAGGAGACCTTTTATGCTTAGGACCTTAAATGGAACTTGTTTTGGCATTTCAAGCCCTAAGTGCCATGCATGAACATAAAGCTTGCAGCTTTACGTGGTATCTCAGCATTGGGAGGCTAGATCTAGAGTTTGGGGTTTTAACTCTGCCTTAAAACATCTGAATGAGAAAATAGACTGAAGGGAATTGTGATTCGGTGAGCTGACACGACGAGTCGGCTAGGGTTTGCCTCGACGAGTCTGGACATGAGTAACTCAGCAAGTTGATGAGACAACTCATCGAGTTAAGTTGGATTTCCATGACACTAATGAAGAAATAAGGGAACTCATCAAGTCACATAGATGCACTCAACGAGTTAAGTCAACATGGACTATTGACTTATGTTGACTTTTAGGATTTGGTCAAGACAAGGATTATGGGGACCATGGGGGGGGGGGTAAAATGGTCTTTTACCCATCCCAAAGAGTTAGAGAGAGGGGATAGCTTGGTTTATTTAGATTTGTGATTTTAAGTGCTAATTAGAGATGCTTATGACATGTAGGCGGGGATTAGACCGTTCGAGGGGTACGTGGTTTCTTTGCTTACTTACGAGGCGAGTCTTCTCACTATACTTACCATGAGTGGTAACGTTGTGTGACCGGAGGGTCTTATAGTTTTATATTGAGTATTGTGATATCCTGCATTATGTCTTTATGGTTTTTGTTGTGTATTATTCTGAGCTTTACTGGGTTAGCATGGGAGGGTCCACCCGAGTTGTGGGACCGGAGGGTTCCACTGAGACATATTGACCAGAGGGTCTTATTCGAGATATAGCCATGGGAGGCTAATGAGATGTGTGTGGTATTTTAGGGAACTAACTAAGCTTCGTGCTTACTGTGTTATGTGATATGTGTTTCAAGTACTTCTCAGGATCGCGGGAAGGAGTCGACTTGATTGTACACACGAGATGGAGTTATGTTTTTGAGAATTCTGGATTTTTATTTAAACAATTATGGATATGTGTTTTTGATAATTTGACACTTTGGGATTTTGTGAAATGTGTTTATGAGACTTATGTAATTTTTAAAAAGAAATTTCTTTTCTGAAATTTTACGGTGTTACAAGTTGGTATTACAGCCTTGGTTTAAGGGATTCAGATGTACTTTCGGGTGTGTCTGGACTAAAACTGTGGATTTGAGAAAAAAATTCAAAAGAAATGATTTTTCTAAAATGAGAAAGAGTTTTAAGAGAAAAACGAGTTAGAGCAGTGTGTACAATCAGCCAGAGCCCGAACGGTGATTTCCTAAAATACCCTTACGTATTTGTGTTATGAGATACTCATGAGACATTAGGGATGCATGCTAGAGGATAGGGTAGGTATTTCATATACTAGGGCTAGAGTTTCCTAATTTGTGATGCCTTAGCCTAGGAGATGTTATTGATCAATGTTATCTGTTATTTTCCTTGAGTATATGCTGAGTATGAGTATCTAGCAGGAATCACTTAGAAAGAGTTTTGAGTCGAGGGATAAACTAGGACAGATACCTAGATGAGCATATGAGGGGTCTACTGAGAGAGTAGTCTGATATTGGTGAGAGATAGAGTACTTGTGACTTGGGATCCTAGGAGGAGGACAAGGGGTGACTACAGGTTGATATGGATGTTAGTATTGGGTCTATACTACTGAAAGCACCGAATTTGTATGCAACCTAAGTAAGAATCCTTAGGATGCTAAGGAGCATTTAGGGACGGGTAATCGAGTGTGAGTATGCTTGAGCTAGTCTCTTATGATTTCCGTGCTGTGTTCCAGAGACATTGTGGTATGTACATGCCACAACCCCAAGAGCAGTGGGACCAGTGATGAGGAGATCCGCAGGATCATTACAGAGGAGGTGGCCGCAGCCATTCGAGAGGCTATAGCGGATATGTTTAGGTCTATTAAGACCACACTAATTGAGAAATTCGATGAGCGATATGCTACCGTTACTGAGACTGTTGTTGCTGCTAGGCCACAGGTAGGGGACTCGTTGTTGCTATGGGAGTTCGGCAACACAAAGCCACCATAGTTTGATGGGACACAGGATCTAATTGTTGTTGTAAGATGGATCTCCAACATTGAGGGGTGTAATTTCACATGTTCATGCCCTGAGCACCTGAGAGGTCAGTTTGCACTGAACCAGCTTCTCTTGGGAGCGAAGGACTGGTGGAAGTTCGTGACAGCCAGTTTTACTTCTGCAGATCATGTTGCAGTGACATGGGAGAGGTTTACACAACTGTTTCGAGATGAGTATGTTCTATTGGTGGAGAGGGAATGGTTAGCCCAGGAGTTTCTATCTCTCAAGCAGAAGACATAAACTATTACTGGGATCACGAGGTTGTTCCAAGATAGGGCGTTCTTTTGACCTAAGCACGTGTCTTCTGAGCAGGCGCGTGTGAGCTGATATCTGGGCATACTAAGATATACAGGAGTTCGTGGCAAACTCGTCATATCGGACATTGGCTAAGCTTCTGATCAATGTCAGGCCGAGGGAGATAGAGCTAGATTTATAGGGTAGGGAGGAAGGAGAGTCCCAGGGAAGGATCGGAGACCAGTGCAGTCACTGCCGGAAACGAAGCGGGCTAAGCCCGTTGTTATGATAGTTGGGGGCCAGAAGGGCCGCACTTGTTGAAAGTGTAGAAAGATTCACGAGGGATCATGTCGAGCAGGGATTTGTTACAAATGTGGCAAAGAGGGGCACATGGCGACGGATTGCCCCAAGGGGTTTGTAGTTTGCTTTCACTACAACCAGACTGGCCATCGGAAGGTCGTGTTCAGGAATCAACTTAGGGTTTTGCACCTGCTGCTTTACGTGATATTCGGCCAGCAAAGGTTGAGACACTGAGAGCTCGTGAGAGAACTTTTCAACTGACAGCGGAGGAGGTTCGCGCAACACCTGATGTCATGGCTAGTATTTATTTCCTTATTTATATTATTTTGAGACTTGTTGTGCTTATACTGTGTTGTATATAGGTACTTTTCTTGTGAGTTTTATACCTGCTTTGGTGTTATTTGACTCGGCTGCGAGTCGATCCTTCGTGTCTTTAGCTTTTATTCATCACATCAGTATCAGGCGTGAGGTGTTGAGTCGACCTCTAAGGGTTTCTAGAGCCGACGGGCATGCGGTTTTTACCAATGATGTATTCTAGGAATGTGTACTAGAGATTTTTGGTGTCGAGTTCCCGACAGATCTGGTTCCGATAGTGATCGGTGATGTTTGTTTCATAGTGGACATGGATTGGTTGAGTCGGTTTGGAGTTGTGATTGACTGTGAGCGTCAGATAGTGACCATACAAGACCCTAATGGGGAAGTGCTTACGGTGTATGGAATGGGTACCAGATCTAGATCAACATTTTGATCTGCTATCAGGGCGAGATAGAGTCTACAGCAGGGCTGTTTAGGCTTTTTGGCGTACGTGACGGATACGCGGGTTGAAACTGAGAGGTCGAGTTCTATCTCTGATTTTTCGATTGTGTGTGAGTTACTGGATGTTTTCCCCGAGGAGTTGTCGGGTGTGCCTCCCGAGAGGCAGGTGGAGTTCCGGATTGATTTGGTTCCGGGTGCGGCACCTATTGCCAAGGTATCGTATCGCCTTGCGCCTCCTGAGATCCAGGAGTTATCCTCACAACTCTAGGAGCTACCGGGGAAGGGTTTTATCAGACCGAGTAGCTTACCATGGGGAGCGCTGATCCTTTTTGTCAAGAAAAAGGATGGTTCACACCGGATGTGCATCGATAACCAGGAGTTGAACAAGGTGATGGTCAAGAACCGTTATCCACTACCGAGGATTGACTATCTATTCAATCAGTTGTAGGGGGCATCTTAGTTTTCCAACATTGATTTGTGATCTGGATATCATCAAATGAGAGTTTGCGAGGAGGATATCCAGAAGACCGCCTTTAGAAATCGTTATGGGCACTACGAGTTTGTGGTGATGCCTTTCGGACTCAAGCGTTCATGGATCTCATGAACCGAGTGTGCAGGCACATGTTGGATCGATCAGTGATTGTGTTCATCGATGATATTCTGGTATACTCGAGGTCCAGAGAGCAGCATGAGGAGCATCTTCAGGAGATTCTTGGAGTATTAAGGACGGAGTGGCTTTACACCAAATTCTCTAAGTGTGATTTCTGGTTATGAGAGGTCCAGTTCCTGGGACACCTCGTTAATCAGATTGAGATATTGTTCGACCCGGGCAAGATTGAGGAACTTATGAGATGGGAGATGCCGAGATCCCCGTCTGAGGTTAGGAGTTTTCCGGGTTTGGCCGACTACTATCGGAGGTTTATCAGAGATTTCTCCAAGATTGATGTTCCTCTCACCAAATTGACCAGGAAGGTTATTACTTTTGTATAGGGGCCTGAGCAGTAGGCGTCATTTGAGACTCTTCGTCAGAGATTGTGCGAAGCTTCAATGTTAGCCCTTCCTGAGGGAGTAGAGGACTTTGTGGTTTACTGTGATGCATCTATATCAGGGATGGGTACAGTATTGATGCAGAGGGGGCATGTGATAGCATATGCATCAAGGCAGTTGAAGCCTCACGAGACGAGGTATCCCACCCATGATTTGGAGTTGGGGGTGGTGGTGTTCGCCCTCAAGATCTAGCACCACTATCTGTATGGAGTTCATGCCTCCCTTTGAGCTCTTATATGGGAGGAGGTATCGGACTCCCATCTATTGGGGAGAGGTGGGACAGAGAGTGATGGGTGGCACTGAGATAGTACTCAAGACTATTAAGAAGATTCAGTAGGTCAGACAGTGATTACTAACGACCTAGAGTTGTCAGAAGAGTTATGCCGACCGACGCCGTTTAGAGATAGAGTTTCATGTCGGAGATTTTGTTCTCCTAAAGGTATCCCCATGGAAAGGGGTGATCTGATTCAGGATACGGGGCAAGTTAGGCCCTAGATACATTGGTCCTTTCATAGTGATCGCCCGAGTGGGTAATGTAGCTTACCGGTTGGAGCTGCCTACCGAGTTGAGCCATATTCATAACACCTTCCACGTATCACAGTTGATGAAGTGTGTAGCCGATGAGACGGCAGTGGTACCTTTAGAGGACATTCAGTTTGATGCAAGCCTGAACTATATTGAGAGACTGATAGCGATGTTGGATAGGAAGGTGAAGGTCTTGAGGAATAAAGAGGTGCCACTGGTTAAGGTCCAGTGGCAACATTGGAAGGGATCTGAGTGGACTTGGGAACCGGAGTCCGAGATGCGCGAGCAGTACCCAGAGTTTTTTCCGGAGCATGACTTTGAGGGTGAAGTCTGATTCTAGTGGGGAAGAACTGTAACATCCAGACTCCCAGGTATAATATTATATAATTTTCATGATTTTGATTGAGCAACTCGACGAGTTGGAGGACCCAGCTCGTTGAGTAAATATGAATTTGAACGCGTGGGTTTTACGACCACCTCGACGAGTTGGTGCTATGAGAGAAAACCCTAAATTTCTGGGGTTGTATCCTATTTAATTGACCTTAACCCCACATTTCCGCCTCCCATGTCACTTACTCCCCTGTGTGAAACCCTAATTGTTTAGATTGGTTTAAGAGAGAAAGAAGAGCTAACTTTGGGCATTCTAGTGTACTATTGGAAGAGAAGAGAAGAGTATCAAGGCTTGGAACAAGAAGGGATTGTTGGATCCAATGTTTATCCATCCTTAACTTCTGTTTGAAGGTAAAAGTCACCACCTTGATCAGTACTTTGATTAGATCTCGTTTTTAGGAAGTTTTAGGGCTTTTTCCATCTTTCCTCGAGACTTTGAGTATTTTAAGCTTGCCAAACGATTGAGACTTCAGATCTGGACCTTATGAGGTCCTTTAAGCCCAAAAGTCCAAGCTTTATCAAGCTAGAGGAGAGCTTTTATGCTTAGGACCCTAAATGGAACTTATTTTGGCATTTCAAGTCGTAAGTGTCATGCATGGACGTAAAGCTTGCAGCTTTACATGGTATCTCAGCCTTGGGAGGCTAGATCTAGAGTTTGGAGTTGTAACTCTGCCTTAAAACATGTAAATGAGAAAATAGACTGACGGGACTCGATGAGTCAGCTAGGGTTTTCCCTAACGAGTCTGGACATGAGTAACTCGGCTAGTTGATGAGACAACTCGACGAGTTAAGTTGGATTTTCACAACACTGCTAAAGAAACGAGGGAACTCGTCAAGTCACATAGATGTACTCGACGAGTTGGGTTAACATGAACTGTTGACTTTTGTTGACTTTTAGGGTTTGGTCAAGACAGGGATTATAGGGGCCATGGCGGTAAAATGGTCTTTTACCCATCCTAAAGAGTTAGAGAGAGGGGATAGCTTGGTTGGTACGCAGTTTCTTTACTTACTTACGAGGTGAGTCTTCTCACTATACTTACCATGAGTGGTAACTTTGTTTGATCGGAGGGTCTTATATGTTTATATTGAGTATTATGATATCTTGCATTATGTCTTTGTGATTTATGCTTTGTATTATTCTGATCTTTACTGAGTTAGGACCGGAGGGTCCACCCGAGTTGTAGGATCGTAGGGTTCCACTGAGATACATTAATTGGAGGGTCTTATTCGAGATATAGCCATGAGAGGCTAATAAGATGTGTGTGGTATTTTGGGGAACTCACTAAGCTTCGTGCTTACCGTGTTATGTGGTATGTGTTTCAGGTACTTCTCAGGATCACGGGAAGGCATCGGCTTGATTGTACACACGAGATGGAGTTATGTTTTTGAGGATCCTGGATTTTTATTCAAACAATTATGGATATGTGTTTTTGATAATTCGACACTTTGCGGTTTTGTGAAATGTATGTATGAGAATTATGTGATTTTTAAAATGAAAATTTTGTCTGAAAATTTATGGTGTTACAATTTAGTACCTAGCTTTCAGCTAACGGCTAACTTTTCAGCTAGTACGCCAAACATAGCCTTAGTCCAAACCCCAACTTTTTTGGATTTGTGGTCCTTTTGAGGTAGTTTGCTTGTGGTTTTGGTCCATCGGAAAACTGAAGAGACTAAAATGACCTTATAATTTATTTTTTATGTTTTTTTCTATTTAATTTAAAGATTTGTTAATTAAAAATATTCTCTCTCTCTCTCTCTCTCTCTATATATATATATATATATATATATATATATATATATATATATATATATATATATATATATATATATATATATATATATATATATATATATATCTTTCACAAAAACACAGTCACACACACATCCACCTTTGTCTTTCTCCTTTACGAACCGATTACAAAACAGGAGGCAAATTTTACTCATGATACAGTTACTGTCGAAAAATATTCTAAAAATGAAGAGAAGAAAGAGATCTAAGCAACAACGATGATGGCTGAGGAGGAGGAGTTATACTGTTAAGTCAGGTTTTTGGATTTTTCGGGAGGTCCGAAGACGTTTGAGATGGTTTTTATGCTTTGTTATGCTAATGTCTTCCAATGTCGCTTCTCTTCATTGTGGATCTGAACTTTCAGAAGCTTCTCTCCGCCATGGATCCGTCTCTGTTCAATTTGCTGAAGAACGCAGCAACGTCGAGCGCGGGTGGCAGAAATATAAGATCCATCACCAGATCCACCGCCGAGGAGATCGTTGGAGGTTATGAGGAGAAAGACGAAAGACAAAAGGAGGGTCGTTGGGTTTGTGACAGAGAAGAAGAATGACAAAAGGAGGGTCGTTGGAGGTTATTTATGTGTGTGTCTTTTTTTTATACGATCCAGATCTCTCATCCCCCGCTTTTACTCAATCGACTCATCATATGGGTGTGTGTGTGTCTCCGATTGTGTGTATGGGTGTGTGTTTGCAGCACATTTACTCTCCAGATTAGTGGGTTAATGTTTTCATATCAAAGACGAACATGGGTTAAGGCATCAAGTTTACCATCAGACCATCACCAGAGAAGGGGTGGTTGGCTATGAGAAGAATTGTCGAGCGAAAGAAATAATTAAAAGCGTAGAAAAAAAACATAAAAAAATAAATTACCTTAAACTATAGAGATCTTCCGAGTTAAAAAAAATAAGTTATGGACCTTCCGAATTAAAAGAAATAAATTAGGGATCAAATACAGAAATTACCCTAAACTATAGGGACCATTGGTGTGATTTACTCTTAAATTTTTGAAATTCCAAATAAGATATAATTTTCAAAATTACTCAAAGCTTCAATAATACCTTTTGAATATTATCATCATTTTGAATAATATCATCATTTTCGAAGAAGTTCATACGGTCGATATTCATTTGAAACATCTTTATTTGTTTTCGATGACACAAAAACGATAGATCTCATAAAAAATGGTTTATCTAATTTGTAATTTGACCAATAAGAAAAAAAAAACATAAAAGTTTATCTAATTTGTAATTTGACCAATAAGAAAAGAAGAACATAAAATATACCTAAAAACACATTTACCAACGTAAAATATACATTTAAAAAAGTCGTCATGTTGTTTTCTAACATGTTCTTGTTGTACCTCAAATGCTTTTTGCAAATAACAAAACTTACCAAAACGTTTCGCATCACACTAGAATTTTTTTTCTTTTATAAACAGCAAATGAATTAAGCAGAAACATACTTTTAATATATCAACGAGGAACCCGGGTTCGAGCATTTTTAAAGGACAAACTCAGCTCCTACAAAGATTTTCAGAAAAAAATTCCTCACATGTATAAACTAAAGGTGTAATACCACAATACCGTTATATATAACGTCTTGTTTTATATTAGGCTATATTTTACGTATTAGATGAAAAACTAGTTGTAAGCTGAAAAACTAGTTGTTAAATAAAAAATTAGCTGATAGAAAATGACGTTTGGTAAAACTAACTGAAAAGTTAGTTGAAAAATATGAAATGACATAAAAATACATTTAAAAAATGTGTTTTTATAATTAATTAAGGGTTATATTTGGAAAATTTTAAAAAAAACTCTTAAAAAGATAGTCTAAGTAGTTTTTTAAAAAGCTAGCTGTATTTTTTGTTTGTCAAACATGACAACTTAAAAAAAACTCAAAAAATAAGCTAACTGTGACACGCTAAACACAACCTTAGCTTTTTCTTTTATTTTTGTTCTTCATATGTCATTATATTTTCAAAAACTTTTTATATTTGGGCCATTGACGAGTCACCAACAAAATAATCGATTTGATTTACAATATTTTTTTTCTCAATTTGTATCGCCCTAATATTTAAGACTAAGTTTGCTTTTAACACCAATATTTTATTTTTTTCCCTATTTGCCATAATTTCATTTCAGATCTTGTCGAGTCATGGATGTAAAATGAAAGAAAGAAATATTAAAGGCAAAAGTCCATATATCATTTTATTTTTTTCTGATAAAGTTACTGTATTTTGATCCATATTCATTTTGATGTTTTTTTACCAGGTTAAAGGTCAACCATTTTTAAAATTTAGATTTTTTGCGTAGATTTTAAATTTTATTATAAATTTGATAAAAAAATTTATGCTTTTAGCTTAGATTTCAAAATTTTCTTACCAATTCATCCTAAATTTAGTAATTTTACATATATATATATATATATATATATATATATATATATATATATATATATATATATATATATATATATATATATATATATATATATATATATATATATATATATTGCTTTATAAAATCATATTTAGACAAAACAAAAATTTTTCACATAAAAAACCTTATTTTCTCTATATAAAAACCTTTTTTAAAGATTTTTTTTGTTAAAAAAAGATTCTTATATATGAAAACTATGTTAAAATATTAAGAAAAAACATAAGAAAGAACACGTTGATATAAAAAAGATTCTTAGAATCATATTTTTCTTATGTTTTTTCTTAACATTTTAACATATTTTTCACATAAGAATTTTTTTAACAAAAAATCTTTTAAAGAAAGGTTTTTATATAGATAAAAGAAAGTTTTTTGTGTAAAAATATTTTTTTGTATAAATATGATTCTATAAAGAGAAAAAAAAACAAGAACACTTCAATATAAAAGGATTCTTAGAAATATATTTTTCTTATGTTTTTTCTTAATATTGTAACATATTTTCCACACAAGAATTTTATTTTTAACAAAAAATATTTTAAAAAAGGTTTTTATAGAGAGAAAAGAAGGTTCTTTTATGTGAAATATATATATATATATATATATATATATATATATATATATATATATATATATATATATATATGATTTTATAAAGATTTTTTTTAACAAAAGATCTTTTACAAAAGGTTGTTATATAGAGAAAAGAAGGTTTTTTATATGAAAATATACTTTTTTGTACATATATGATTTTATAAAGAAAAAAAAAACATTAGAAAGAAAACATCGATACAAAAATATTCTTATAAATATATTTTTCTTATGTTTTTTCTTAATATTTCAACATATTTTTCACATAATAATTTTTTTAACAAAAAATCTTTAAAAAAAAGGTTTTTGTATAGAAAAAAGAAGGTTTTTTATGTGAAAATATACTTTTTTTGAACATATATGATTTTATAAAAAAAAAAAAAAAACATTAGAAAGAAAACATTGATATAAAAATATTCTTATAAATATATTTTTCTTATGTTTTTTCTTAATATTTCAACATATTTTTCACATAATAATTTTTTTAACAAAAAATCTTTTAAAAAAAGGTTTTTGTATAGAAAAAAGGTTTTTTATGTGAAAATATATTTATTTGTATAAATATGACTTTATAAACCAAAAGAAAAACATATTGTGAACTAAATTTTGAAAAAAAAAATATGTAAAAATAATAAATTTAGGATGAATTCGTAAGAAACTTTTGAAATCTGAGCCAAAAATGTTAATTTTGAATCAAATTTGTAATAAAAATTTAAATGTAGACCAAAAGTGTAAAATTTGAAAGTAGTAAAAAGTGTCAAAGTGAATAAAATTCCTAGTATTCACGACTTAATTAAATATAATTTTCGATATTCGATACTTAATCAGATAAAAAAATATAATGATTTTAGTGAATATGACAAAGTATAGCGACTTCAGTATAGATTTTCAATTTTAATATAAAAAAATTATTTTAAAAATCTTTCCCAAAGAGTTTATCATTATGGTTGATATCCTTAATTTTAATATAATGCCATTCAAGTTTTACCTATGGTGAACCTGCATGGACATTATTACCAGTGGTAAACACTGCACCGTGTTTCTCTGTTTGTTGATGGTGAAAGTTTACCATTAACTCTTTCTTCCTTACCATTCAAAATCACTATACAATGATCAATAAACACCACACCTTAACCTCAATTGGAAGCAGTAAAAATGACAAAAATATCACAATCACCTTACCTGTATATGGTGCCACCTGTAGTCCGACACCACACAGTTCAGCCTAAAAGAAAATTTTATGCGTTAATTAAGATTTAAGAGAACCCTATATCAAGCCTAGCCTCTATTTTATATTTAATAATACAGTTACAAGAAACTGTATATGCTTAATTAAGAGATTGCGTGAAAGAAAGAAAAAAAGACAAAAAACTTTTTAAAAATGAAAATCCTACGCAATATCTATAAAATTAACTTTTCTGATATTTTAACTTTTATGATTTTTAATAAAATTTACTAAAAATATCACATCTACAAGCAACAGAAAATAAACATTTAAAATATTAAACTAAGTGGTTGAAATCTTATCCTTGGAAAGGGCAGCTGGCATTGAGAGACTCAAAGTTTGAGCCCCACAATTTGCCATCAGAAGTTATAACAACCTAACAACAAACATGCTTCCCACCAACCAAATATTGCATCCATAATTGATGCTTACTTCATTCTCACATGCATTCAAAATCCAATATCTTTCGGTCTTTCTTTGATCATAAAAGTTAACTAAGATACAACATGTAAAATATCAAGATTTATGTTTACAACAAGTGCCCTAACCCGATGGTTGTTCCCAAACCTCCTTCATCAAGTTTCGGACGGGCAGGGCCGACCGGCGAGGTGTTTAACACTTCGCCCAGGGGCCCGCCCATTGATGTCTCCCAGGAGACATCATGTTGTACATTCGTCGTCATCTTACCCATCCCCAATCCCATTCTTAGCAAAGAATGGCTGGTTGGGGATGTTGCGGAGGACACAAATCCATCCGAGTTTGTCGAAGCAGATATACAGAGTTGCCCTTGGTTGGAATCTTCCATGAATTGATGAAGTGGATTTTGGGATTTTAGATCACTTTTGTGCATCGGGTTAAGCAAGGAGTCGGAGCAAACGAACCCAAATTCTGTTCCACCTATCGAAAAATCATTCTTTTTTAGGTCAACCGATGTTGGAGATGACATTGGAACAACGGTTGCTTCAAAACTTGCCTTGTTAACCACACTCCTATACAAGAATCACAAATTTAGAATTTAGATGAATCCTAATTGACTTAAAAAGTTATATATATATATATATATATATATATATATATATATATATATATATATATATATATAATCAAAGATAATAAGGACATTCATGTCCTTACACATATTTGTCCCACCTTTTTATCTATGAAAAAAAATTAAAAATTTTATCAGACGACTATCAGTTATCAGTCCAATGCACGACAAACACGACATCATCTTTTCTCATGTCCTATTGTATAACTTTTTTGAATCCTATGCAAGAGGTTTGTTTGCGAAGTGGGGAGCATCCAAATAACCCAAAAAAGTGGTACTTGACCATGGAGGGGAATCTATTAACTATTAAGCTGATAATTCCAGTTTTGTAATGTTGACTTTAAAGAATCTGACTTTTTTTACCCCAAAAAAAAAGAGTTAAAAAAAAAACAATCATGAAGTGTATGAATACTTACATGTTATCTTCACAAGATGTTGCCGCCGGATTGGGTGTAACAGGCTGTGAGCTGGTGTGGCGGAGGACGGCGGTGCTGGTGGTTAGCTTGCATGTTTGACCTTCCACAGGCTTTCTTGAACGGTGTCGGCCTCTGTTCATGTGACGCTCGCAATACTTTTGGTCAACAACGGCGTCTTTGGCGCACCGCCACTTCTTCCCGTCTGTCCTCCGGCACCTCCCTGGCTCCGGATCGGAGCTGTTGCAGAAACCTAGATGCAACGCACCCCATCCAACTGCTTAAAATCAAAAAAATTAACTTGTTTATCCATTTTGAAAACACCCAAATCGAAGTTCAAACCCGGAAATAAAGAAGCGGATTAAGAGGTTTAGTAAGATTACAAGAATTCTGTCGGAGATGTGCGCCTGAATAAGCAGAAAAAGCAGCGGATTCAAGAGCTTTTCTGATCGGAATAAGGAGATTAGAAGGAATCGCAGCGTTAGCAGTGATGTATTTGTAGATCAAAGCTTGGTGTTCTAACTCCATCCATTGTGATGGTGTGAAAGGCCCTCCAGCTCCAGCAACATAACCTGCAACTGATTTAAATAGTTTTTATTTTTCCAAAATTATTCCAGAAAATAAATTCTAAAAATTTCTGAGATATTTATGTATGATTCTGAAAAAGAAAGGGAAATTATTAAAGAGTTTAAGAACTTGTCTGGAACATTTATGGGCAAAACAGACAATCATGGGGTAAAAATTCCTTTTTTTTTCAAATCAAGAAAGAAAAAATCTTCCAAATTTTTATATGTTCATCTCGAAAAGACATGAAGTATTAACCATTTCAAAAACCCATCTGATAAATCCCCAAAAACGTCAACAAATTTGGCGTATAATCAATGATTGAGAAGAACGAATTTCTGACCACAAACACGAAAACGACCAACAAAAAGACGATTTTGTGCATGTAAAGGAAACAGGGAAAAAAAAAAAAGAACTGTTTGTACCCGTATTATGTCTAGCGTAGTAAGGAAATGTGACAGACTGTGTGTTTGGTGAAGAAAAGCTAAGCATATTCTGGGCACCATTAGATCTCCTTGAAATATCATCTTCTCCAATCTTCGCCATTTTTAAGTCTCTCCATTCATCTTCACGAGTACCAGTAGCAAGAGCAGAAATAGGGCTTTCTTGTTTACCAAATCCGCCTCCAGATCCGAACCATTTTGGTTTAGGATCCAAATCGCAACAGGAGATCAGAGTGTTTTTGTTGTGATTTTCTGAAGATACCAACCCATCTAAAACCCCAAAATCCATAGACCTAAGGAAGAGAGTTAAGTTTATTTCAAGTTGTAGAGAGGGACATTGGGGTGATTAAAGGAATATATGCAAGCTTGGAGGACGAACATCTTAATGGGAAGTGTTTGTGTGTTTGTTTTGTTCGGTGTTTATGAAGGGATAATAATGGAAAAAGGAAGGGGGTTGGATGAAGAGGGAGCAGCTAACTGATGAGTGTTTCTGGTTCAAACTTGTTTTTTAAATGTTTCTAAGAGAAACCTTCCAAATATTATATTTGTTCTACGCATGAGAACTGAAATATATAATATTAAAATGATGCTATATTCTCTTGATTTTTCTTTGTCTTGTTAAATACGTATATATAGAGTAAATTACAAAAATGGTCCATGTTGGTCCGTGGTTTTCTTGAATAATTCATTTTTTTTTTTTCAATTAAAACGTTACCATATCAATCGTTTAATTGTGTTTTGATTTTGACCATTTTTAAACTAAAATGACTATTTTTTTCTTATATGTAAGATGAAAATTATTTATTATTATTTTTTTTTAACGTTACGAAGCTGTTAAAATAAACTAAAATGTAAATAAAATGATTTTTTTAAGCATAAAAAAGTTTTTCAATACTGAAATTTAAATAATTATAGTTTTAAAACAAGTTGCATCAAATTCAAATTTCTTTCAAATTCATATAAGATATTCCACATTTAAATCACAGAACCATTTGTCTTTGGTTACTATATTATATAATAAAGAGATAATTACAAATTAACCAAATATACTAATTACATTACAAATTTAGTAAAAAAAATAAAAATTGCAATTATAATTGGGGATGAAAGTGGGTTCAAACCCGGACCGGGTGGACCCGGACCCGGAAAACCCAGAACCGGTTAATGAGATTTTGAAGAACCAGAAACCGGGTCGGTATGTAGAAACCGGTTTCGGTTCGGTTCAGGGTGCGGTACCGGGTAAAGTGGGTCTAGAACCGGAAAACCCGAAAGCATCAAAGTTGGTAGCTTGGAATCGGATAAAGTGTGTTTAGAACTGGAAAACCCGAAAAAACCGAAATTTTTTGGTAATTACTTACTACTTAGTGGGTTGAATTTTGAAAATTTTCATATTGATATCCCGACTTTGGGGCACTGTAAATCATTGAATATGAAACCAAAATTAATAAATTTATAGTCTAAAATCATGTCTAAACTCTAAAATACACTCTGGGAAAAACCACATGTCAATCCGACTTTAAATGAATGAGATATGCATGTGTTAACATTTTCACAAAATACAAAGTACAAAAACAAATAGCTAAAAAGTTGAAAATTTTCAGTTTTGATATCCCGATTTTGGAGGACTATAAATCATTAAATATTAAACCAAAAATGACGAAATTATAGTCTAAACTCATGTACAAACTGTAAACTATAAGTTGGAAAAAAACTACATGTTAATCCGACTTCAAATGAATTAGATATGTATGTTTTAAAACTTTCATCGAATACAAAAAAAACTAAAAAAACTAAACACTTACAACTTTAATATCTCAACTTTGGGAGACTATAAGTCAATGAATATAAAACTAAAAATGGCAAATTTGTAGTCTAAAATCATGTACAAACTCTAAACTATATGTTGGAAAAAATCACATGTCAATCGGAGTTGAAATGAATGAGATATGCATCTTTTAAATGTTTCACAAAAACCGGTTCCGGCCCTAAAAGTGGTTTCGGTTTTCAGACTCGGTTTACCCGGACTCGATGGACCCAAACCCGGATTACCCAGAACCCAGATAAAGCCAACTTTTAAACCCGGAACTGGAACCGGTTTTATATATTCTGGTTCTAACGGTTCCGGTTCCGGTCCGATTCCGGTTCTGGTCCAGTTTTCCGGTTCTAAATCTCATCCCTAATTATAACCACTGAAATCGCAGATGGAAATGACCATCTGCGATTTTGCCCTTCCATCTGTGAATGTACAAGCGCCTAAAGTACACATGTGCTTTAGGCACTTGTACATTCGCAGGTGGAATAGTCCATCTGTGATTTGCCTGTTCCACCTGCGATTTTCCGAACAAAATACTATAAAACCATTTTTTTCCTTTATTTTTCACTTTTCAATATAGAAAAACTTTCTCTCTCTCTCTCTCTCTCTCTCTCTCTTTCTCTCTCTCCCTCTCTTTCTCTCTCTCTCTCTCTCTCTCTCTCTCTCTCTCTCTCGTATTCCCTGAGATAATTTCTTAAAGAAAATAAACGATTTTTTCAACAATCCCAAAAATATGGTTAGATTTTAACTCTTTTTATGTTTTGATTAACATTTATTTAGTATATGTTTTTATTATTTTATTATTTATTATATTAGTTGGTGTAAAAAATGAAATTATAATGTTTGTGATTGGATAATTTTGTTGTATTTGATAGATTTAATATTATTTATTAGTAAACATGAAGTTTTAATGTTATTTTGTTAGTGGTTGTATGAATGTACAAGTATAGACTACGTAGAATGTGCATTGGCTAGTTGTACATTTAGTAAAATGGTTAAAATATGTTATTTTTTTTAAGTTCAAAGTTAAATAAATTGTTACAATAATGTTTACAATATGTTTGGTTAGTGGTTTAAGTTGAGAAATTGATATAATATGGTTAGAATATGTTATTAGTTGTTTGTATAGTTGTTGTATAACTTGAAAAATTGCATATACTTATCGTATAAGTGGTCGTATTATTTGAAAAATGATTATAATAATGTTTACAATATGTTTACAATAGTCGTTTGTATATTTGTCGTATAAGTTGAAAATTTATATATAGTTGTTGTTTAAGTTGAAAATTTGTTATAATATGGTTAGAATATGTTATTTTATTTAATTTGAAAGTTAAAAATCGTTTGTATACTTGTCGTATAACTTGAAAAGTTGTATATAGTTGTCGTTTAAGTTAAAAATTTATTATTGTATGTTATTGTTTTTCAGCGTGAATATAGAAATTATTGATTAAATGTTGGTTTTTGCATTGTTTATGTTTATAATTTGAATGTTGGATTATTATTGCATTTAATATTCTGATATTTTAAGACTGAAACTGCCATATGCACGGGCGAAGAAAAGCCTATATCTGGGTCTGCGTCAACAAGTTATGATTTTCTATTTCTTGTTATCGTGGAATTCGTCATCAAGATGGATCACCCTTACGCGGTCAACGAACTCGCAGATGCCGTACACTTGAGTGGAAAAGGAAAGCGAGACCTTACCTCTTTTTCCAGGCCTGTTCGGACAGAAGGTTCGCTTTATATATATAAAATAAAATTGGATTATAAAATAAGATTCAATTAATTAGAAGCATTCGCTGTTTTCAGTTCGTTTGTCATCATATGTTATTGTTTTTTGTGCAGCATGATTTTAATAATTTCAATGTTAAAGTTATTGTGAACTTAAAAGGATTGGGGTGTAACATATGGGAAGTATTTGATGTGTTAGATGGTGACAGACGTGATATTTTTAGACAAACAATATTTGGTTACTTGTTGAACGTCCCTCGTTTACAATGAGATGGATTGTTGTTCCACAAGATGTTTCTTCATTAGATACGGTCGGATGCTATTTTTATCTCCAGATGGAATAAAACAGTTATATTTTAGAGTGAGTGATACAAAAATGGTATATGGCTCGGAAGAGTTTTGTTTGATAACCGAGTTGAATTTGGGCGAGTATCCTAAAATGATCAGCAAAAAAGTATCAGAAAAAATAGTTAGTAGTAAAAAAAGATGTTTATTGCGTGAACGTCTAGTTTCGAACCATACAAATAGTTCGGTGAAAATCGGTGACTTGAAAAGTTTTATTTTAAATCATCCATTCTTAGAAGTTAGCAACGTTGATGGAGTTAGAGTATGTTTGATATACATTTTGTGTGAAGGTTTTATGGGAAAGAAATAAATGATCGGGTGCCACAAGATTGAGTTTTTTTTTTTGCTGTGAATTTGAATGTCTGGAACAGGTATTTTTTGTTTACTTTGAAAGTTTCATATTATTAATGTTAATGTATATTATAACTAATTTTTTTTCTTTTGTTAGTTTTGCTTGGGGTAGCTATTTGTGAGATTTTACCTATGAGGACCTTGAAGATACGTGGAACAAGATAAATAAATATTTATCATTGTCTAAGCGTCGTCAAACTTTAAAATACTCCGTCTTAGGATTTACGACTCCATTTGGGGTATAAGAAATTATTTATATTTAAATGCTTTTATTGTTAAGTTAGTTATTTTAATTTTAACTTTTATTACTATAATTGTAAAAATTGTAGATATGGATATATGAGATGCTTTCGATTGTTCGTGCCTGTGGATTAGCTTGAACCAAAGTGACCTCGTCTTCGTTGCTCCATCTATGTGGTACAGGTGAATCCATAGTTGCAAGGGGAAAAGTAATGTGATACAATGAAAATGGATATGAACAACTATTTATAGCGACTCCTTATTTTCCCGATGCAATGGCTTGTCAACTCAAGTAGCAGTGTATTGTGTTGTCATTCGATGCAGTGACTTGTCAACTCAAACAGTGATCTGTTGTGTTCCCAGTTAGTACACTACGTTCTTCAGTTAAGTTGGACTATGAATTGCAGACAAATTAGAAGATTAGACTGAGATATTGTGTATAAACTATAATAAATTGACATTAAGTTAAAAAAAAATAGTTTACTAAATGATGTTACAACTATTCATATATTATTTTTGAAATTGTACTCTCTTTGTTTCACTAAAAATGAGTTCTATACCATGGAGCAATGATGAGTTCTTGGTTCTTACACGTGCATATATTCATGTGTACGAGACCAGCAAGTTGAACGATCCTATGTTTTGGACTTGTTTAATCAATATTTTCAACGCTAAAAATCAAATGACTACAACAAACGATCGTGACAAACTGGACATCTTAGCAAGATGGTATGAAATGAAAACTGAAGTTCTATTATTCAACGATCTTTATACCAAAATTGACGACGCCCATTTAAATGCTACTGAGGAGGTCATATTGGAAGCTGCTAAGGAAGAATACAAGTCATTAAGTGACGGGTTGGAATTCCAGTTTAAAGCCCCTTGGAATATTTTGAAATATATCCTGTTTATTTAATATCTATTTCAATTTATTAGGTGTGTACTAGGTTATTTTCATGTATTACGTATGTATTGGATGTACCTCATATGTTTAATTTTAATTAATAAATGTTCATTGCATTAGTTTTCACGATACATTACAATACATTACCAACAACAATTCCATGAACCATTAAACTTAAAACATCACAAACATTACTAAAAACAATGAATTAAACTTAAACTATTAAACTAACAACCATTACATGAAACATTAAAGTTATAACATTACTACAAACAAAGCATTAAAATAAAAAAACAAGTCCACGGGTTATTTTTAACGAAAAATAGAGCAATCTACATGATATACTGATTATTTTTAACAACCTTCCAAACTTCCTCATATTCTAAGTCTCTGCCTTCACGCTCACAGATGTAAAAATCTGTAACAACTTTCAAGAACTCTTCTTCGTCCTGAAAACGAAGTTTGGTACTTTTTGCATAATTACACGCTCGATTGAACCATGTGACTTCTTCCTTTACATCTATCCATTTACTAACAACATCTGATTGTTGTCATTGTTGTCCTTCTCCCATCTCATGGTTGAACAAAGCTGTTATGCGGGTCCATTCATCACCTACTAGGAAATGCGGGGGAGAAAGTAATGGTACACCCTCCTTTACACTTAGCCAGCATCGTGTTAGAACCAACACCTCGTTTCTCGTCCATAGTCGTTCAGAATTGGAACCAGATACTTCATTCGAAGAAGTTGTTGCATTCGAAGACATTTCTAAATATGGGAGTTGGTTTCGTTTAGGTGATATGAGTGTTTGGTTTGTAGATCTTAAACACCTATTTATATTAATAAATACAAGACTATGAATTACAAATTTGACTACGAAACGGTTGCATTTAGACTATGATTTGCAGGTTACTGCAGTGACTTATCATTCCAAACAGTCATTTATGTCTTGTCACTTCAGAGTTTGACTACGATTTGCAAGTTACTACAATGACTTGTCATTAATGTGTAGTCATTTCACAGTTTTGACTATGAATTACAACTCTGACTACGAAATGGTTGCATTTGTACTAGTATGTATAAATATCACTTATAGCAGCAGTTTATTATAATCTCGACTTTATTATGAATTCCTTACAAAATTTTGAAGTTTGTTCATGCAACGAAGTAGATTGTTACTACTGTGATTCAGTCGACCCTTTTTTTACACCCTCTTCAACTGGCCCATATATGTCAAATGAAAATTTTGAAGAATTAAAGAAGGCTGAAGAACAACAAGAACAGAACAAAGAGTCATATCAACTTCTCACTCAACATGGTAATGATATTGCGTCGGAATGCAAACAAGCTCAAGAATAGATAGACCTCAATAAAAACAAAATCAAAGAGCGTGAAGAATGGATAAAAAAGACTAATAAGGCAATCAAAACGACTGAAAAATGTCTTGTTGAGAAGGATGAGCAGTTGATACACCTTAGGATGCAAAGGGATCATTTGTAAGATAAAATGAGAATTAAAGATGACTATATAACAATCGAGAAAGAGAAGTACTCATTGCAGTTCCATGAGTTTAAAAATTAGTTACAAAAATGTTGTAACAATGATACACCTTAGGGTGCAAAAGGATCGTTTGTTGTTTTTTTAAATAACATCTTGTAATTATTATAATCTGCAAACTAAATATTATAATATAAAATCTTCGCTAATTGTTATAATCTGCAAACTAAACTAAAATATGAAAGCATAACAATGTCTTGTAAGATTTAACAAAAAAATTACAATACATAATAAGTTAACAAATCTTCATTTCTAGGTCGTTTTATATCAAAATCAGCGTCATAGGTTTGTGAGCAACTCGCTAAACCACCAATATTAAATGTCATTTCTGCAGTAGAAATTGTCATGCGACGTGCTCCACTACCGGACGCCCTTCCAGTACAATTGTTTTTCGTGTGTTCTATTTGACCACATGTAGAACACTATTTTCTAATTGGACCCTCGCCTTGGGATGGCATGTAGTCTGTGTTTCTTGGTTTGCCTAGCTGATGTTTATCCATTATAGGTGGATTAACAATCATCAAATCATCAGGGATATCCCATTCGAATGGCTTTGGCAAAGTTTTTATTGATCACTTATACGTTTCCTCAGTGTTTCGGTAAAGTAAGCATTTAATGCATACCTCGAGCAGTCTTGGTAATTGTTCACTGTTAAATATCTTATGACATGACCACAAGGTATCCCATCAAGTTGTCAATGCCTACATGTACATGTCATTTGTTGGAAATCAACAATCATGTTTTGTGCCCCCTTTTTGACCTCGCATTTCGTATTTGAGATCATACGAACATCCCACTTACTAAAAGTTTTTTTGTTTTCTTTTACAATATCATCAGCCCCAAGGGGTGAGTGTTGTTGTTGCTTCCGCTTAAAAAACATACAAAATGAAGAAGTTAAGATCAATAACATTTAATAAAACATTAATATTACAAATTAACTTAATACTTGCAAAGTTACGTCTTTGAAACCACCACTATTGCACTGTTGCATGAAAAAAACCGATCAATATAAGTATCGGCGCCTTATGTGCGTGTCTAGATAATGCATTTATAGACTCTGCACTGTTGGACGACATAAGATTGTATCGGTTCCCTCTAAAATGGGTACGCCCTACAAGCCTCCCAAAAAATTCCTTTAACTGTGTTACTCTTCCCGAATCTAGATACTATGTTAAATGGATACCACATATACCGTGATGAGCGTGAGGAAAAATGTTGACAACGAATGTTGCTATATGTGGAGACCTATTAGATATAAATGTAAGCTCCTGCATATTGCCTATGGAATCACGTAGTTTTTGAAAAAACCATGTCCAAGAATCTGTACACTCATTTTTGCATATACCATATGCAACCGGTAATATTTGGTTTTGTCCGTCCTTAGTAACTGCAAGTAACATGGTATCTTTGAACTCGCCCTTTAGGTGGACTCTATCTACTTCAAGGGTCGATTTACAAAAATTGACAAAAGCGCATACCTACAATACATTGTATATCTATTCAAATACACCAAAATAAAAATGAAAAAAATAATAAAATATTAAAATACTAACCGAACAACTGAGTCTGACATACAAAAACTCAAAACGATCATCACCATCTGTTTTAATATGTGTCACCGTACCCGGATTATGTTTGACCAAATTGTGGAAATAAGCCGGAAGTTTGGTAAAAGAATCATCTTTCGTATCCCTTACAACAACAATGCATATTGCTTCGCACGCCGTGCCTAATGGTATGAGATATTGATATTCAATTGAGCATTCATATCATTATTAATATCTTTTCCCTGATAAACTCTACTATAATCTTCTGCCAAAACATCAACAAGATATTTACCCAAAACATATTTGTTTACTTGTCGATGATTAAGTTACAAAATTGTTGAAGAACATGTGTGTACATCAACACATTTATTCACTTGGAAAACCCATCAGAATTTTTAATTGCTTTTGCTCTTAGTAACCAAGAACAATTTTTTGAAACACACACAACCGCATACCTTGATTTAGTGGATCTACTTGTCCTTGTCTGAAAACCTTCTCGAAGACATTTTTTACCAATAGCCCGCTTTAAAAGTTCTTTGTTCTTAAATATACTCTCACATTCAATCTTTTGTAGATTAATGTCTACCATCTGTGTTGGGATATCTTCATTAATATCAGCTGGGCATGCTGGTAGAGGGGGAACACCGTAAAAAATGTTATCGGAAACTTAGCTTTAACTTCATCACCCAACTCATCTCCACCTGAATTGCTTTCTAAGTCGGTTGTATCTAAACCTACATCAGCAACATCAACATAATCCCCTTAAACATGCTTTTTTTCATCTTTTTGACGCATAATTTTTTTCTTTTTACTTTTATCTACTACACGCCTATTTATAACTTTAACTTATTGTTCGGGAACATCAACACAACAACCACCCACATCATTAAGATATATACCAACATCATTATCACTAACATACTTGTAATTTTCAGGATCCACATAGTGAATAGGTGAATAACTAACATTAACATTTTTAACAACATAGTGAAATTAAGGTACACTAGGAGTATTAAAAGTACCTATCGGATCGTTGCTCCCTTTATAGCTGCATAAATTACCAACCGGTTGATTTCCACTCTGACCAGCCTCATTAAGCTCATCTCTTTCATCAACCACAACAAACACTTTCATAGCCCTTCATCCCCTACATTTGATTACATTTATCAACATTCTAACATCCATGTCTTCAACTATGGCTATATAATAATTCAATTCAGGATGATGGAAACGAAGACTAATTCTATATTTGTCTAACAAACCAATTTTGCTTCTCACCAAAGATAAAAAATCACTATAACTAATATACTTAGAAAATATCAAAGTGAATTCAGAAATACCTCCCTGTGGACATACGTAATCCAGATTTGTTTCAATAACTTGCCATCTCCCACCGGTTATAAGACAAACCAAATATTCAATCATTTTTTAGAGAAAGTTTAAAGAAAGTTCCTAAATAATTAATAAGTAAACTAATAATTTTCTACAAAAGTTTATATATAATAATGTTATTTCGTAGTCAAACCCATTAATTTCGTAGTAAATATATATATATATATATATATATATATATATATAAAAATAAAAACATAAATTCGCAGATGAAAGAGAGAGGAAATCGCATATGGACACAGCCCATCTGCGATTTTAGCCAAACCCATATATATATATATATATATATATATATATATATATATATATATATATATATATATACAAAAATAAAAAAATTTAAAAAATACCCTGCCTGCGAATGTATAAGTGGATAAAGGACAATTGTGCTTTAACCACTTGTACATTCGTAGATGAGATGTGAAAATCGCAGATGGACCATTCCCATCTGCGATTTCTATGGCTAAATTTGCAATTTCAATTTTTTTGGTTGTTTTCCACAAATATTTAACATTTCTATGATTTTATTATAAATATTTAACAAATCTACAGCAAATTTTATGTATTATTATATAACATCTTCATTTTTATAACCACCTTTTTATTTTATTTTTTATGGAAAATCTTCAAAAATGGTCCTCATGGTTTCTAAATAAACCGAGTTCAGTCATTAACTGTTTAGGTCATCAACGTTGGTCCTTCTGGTTTCAAAAATTTTGATGGATGGCCCTTAACCCTAACTTTGGTAGTTTTTTTTTTTTTTTCCAGTAAGTCCATTTAGATGAGGGCAAAATAATCTTTTATATGCTACGAGGACCATTTTTGAACATTTTTCAATTTTTATTAATGATTAAAAAAATAGAAAAATAACCACACTACCCAACCCATCACCCTATAACACCTCCTCCCCCTCATTCTACTCAACAACCACCACCATTTGTCACTGGACTGTCGGTATGCCGCCACCTTCTTTCGCCCTCCGCCATCGAATGTCACCTAGAAAAAAAAGCATAGGGCAGGTTTTGAACCTTGAAATATGCTATGCATGTTCAAACATCTAACCAACCGGCTGGTCATGCCATATCTAAACAACTAAAGAAATAAATTATATTTATGCACTAATAGTCCTTAAACATTTTCATAAAACTATTAGTCTATACTAGTAACATATGTATCACACTCATTGTTCTAAAAGGCGCGCCATGGCGCGCGCTAAGGCGTGAGGCGTGGCTTCACCGTTATGAAAAGCCTCATAATGTTGCTGTTAGGCGTAGCGCGTGGCAAGACGTGATATGGCGTGTTATGGCGCATGTTTTTTCGATTGAGACACGTTTTTTTTGTTGTTTGTTATGTCTTTTTCTAATTGGGGATACAACTATTGTGTCTTTTGTTAAGTTTTTGATATTAGTTATTGATATAACACTTCTAAAACGTAGTTATATTTAATACAAATTTATATTTATGTGGTAATATAATTATAAATTAATACAAAATCGTTGCCTTACATCACGCCTTACGTAATTTAGAACCTTGATCACACTTCACAATATGAATATTAGTCTGTACGCATGTGTATCACACTTCACAACACAAATATTACTGTATTCAACCACTAATATTTCAGGATTAAATACTTCAAATATAGCAACATAGAACATAAAATGACAACAACATATATAGCAACATACATAAAATTATTTTTTGATTAACTAGTTCAAGAATAAGCACAACATCATTAGCCAAAAGAGACACATACACAAAAATTATTAACAAACAACAACAAAATACAAACTAAATACACACAGACCAAAAGACATCAAAAGACATTCCATCTGACTTAGTCATTAGGGAGGTGTTTGATCATTTGCTGGTAGACACTGATGGTCTTTCCAAATGTGTCAAGCATTCAATTGTTAGATGTCGAAGCCGGATGTAATTCAATTGTGAAAATACTTGAAGAGTGAACACCCTTGGCTTTATTATTCTTAAGATCATCCAAATATTTAGGGCAACTATATTTCCAATGGTCCTTTTCTTCACAGTAGTAACAAATGGCTTCTTTAGGGTTATTCGGTCAAAAATATCCTTCTTAAGGTTTAAATTGGGAGCCATAACTTTCCCTTTTGCATTCCCTTTTCCCTTAGCGTTGGGATGAGAGGGCCTTTTTCTCTTGACACCACCTTCCCCAATAGCCATAAAAAGAGTGATTGAACTTGAGTTCCTTAGAGGAACTATGCTTTCCTAGACTGTTTTGAGCATCCCATGTAGCTTCATGATACTCTTTTCCAAACCATTCATATAGTAGTTTATAGTAAACTTCTCAATGAATAGGAAGCCAAGACGTACAAATCTGTCAACATACCCTTTTAATTTTAGCACATGCACACTCACATAACCATTCTTATATCACTTGTAACCTAGAATTATTTTCATGAACTTGAATCTCTCAGTTCAAGCTTGCTCTTGAAACATGTTTTTGAGTTGCTTGTTGATGTCGTACACCCTAAGATTCTCGCAACTCTTTTGGAGTTTTGGAGACATGGTCGCCAACATCAGACACGAGAACTCGATAGAGTGGTAGCGATGCTTTTAATGTTTGGTAGCCTCTTCTTCAGTTGCTTCGCCAGGAAGCTCCTCATAAAGATAATCGTCCCAGACATACTTCTTTTTCTCTTACCTGAGAGTGATCATCAGTTTACGAATCCAATCAAGGTAATTTGAACAAATGAGCTTATCTTGTGAGAGGAGTTGGAGTAGTGAGAAGTTTGATGAAGTTATCGATGCATGACGGAGAGGGGCACTCGAACCAAGAGCCATCTTTTTAAGAAAAAGAGAAACACAATTTGTTTGATCTAGAAATCCTTTTAACATAATTATACATTATCAAATTATTAATCAAAAGGATATGATCCATATTTGGCTTCACTATGTAAAGTGGATTAGCCAAAATTTGCACTATGAAGTTATTTAGGTGGACAAATTATTGTCGATCTCAATCTCTATCAGACTCATAGAAAATGAGATTTATTGACTTATGTCAGTAGCATGTTAATATCTTCTAATGCTCATTTAGCATTCATGAATGGATTGGATGAGGATCATGAATCCAAATGGTGAATCGACCATGCGTACAATGAGATTCGAGTGCTTGAGAATTCAGATTACCATATACCTTTCTTTGACTATATTATTCTCTTGATGATTCGGTGAACCACACACGCTTACATAAAAAAGAATATACCACAAGGCCTAATTTCCATAAGAAGCATAATATTCACATTATTATAAAATGGCATTTTGGTTTAGAGTAAGTTACACTAGTGGTCCCTATGGTTTAGGGTAATTTGTATGTTTGGTCCCTAACTTATTTTTTTAACTCGGAAGGTCCCTACTATTTGTTTTTGTTACGCGCTTGGTCCCTATCTTACCTAAAAAGACTATTTTGCCATTGATTTTTTAATTTATTTAAATGAACGCACCCCAACCCCACTATCATCACCTTACCTTATCTATCCCACAATTTTTTCATATTTAATTAATAGTCTTTTTAGGTAAGACAGGGACCAAACGCATAACAAAAACAAACATTAGGGACCATGCATGTAACGAAAACAAATAGTAGGGACCTCCCGAGTTAAAAAAATAAGTTAGGGACCAAGCGCGCAAATAAACCTAAACCATAGGGACCATTCGTGTAATTTACTCTTTGGTTTACTACTGATTAAGTTAATACTTTTAACTTTGAGCAATTGTCATATCAAACCCCTTATGTAACTCTACTTAAAATACAATAAGGCAGTGAGGGTGGAAAGCACTAAATGCCACATAAAATCCAATCTCATTAGGAATCAAATAGACCTACCTTAAACCTTCCTTATAATATTAAATTAGGTGAGCCTAATCGTGGTAAGACTAACAATACACATTTGAGAAACACGCGACGACGCAATGTTTGTGTTTCTAGTATGATACATATAAATATGATTTTACTATATATACACATTTGGAATTTAAACACTTCAAATTTTATGTCTTTTAATTCTATTAACTAAACAAAATATTTAAGTCAATAATTAAATTATTAAAGTCTAAATCTTTTGTCTTTTAACTAATCTTATATTTAAATCAAATTTACTTTTATCTTTTAGTATAGGCTAGTTTATATGTGTTTCAAAATCAAAATGGAATGATGCAACTAAAAACAAGGAAAATTTTACAATTTTGGAACTCGGGTTCTACGACATACGAATGGACAACCACGTCGTGGGACACTGCAAACGAGATAATTATTAAATATTAATTTATGTTTTAGCATCACACCATGACATGTCAAGGTAGGGACCACAACATGGCGATGAGGCAGTCACGATCTAGATTCAGCACCAACAGGAACCACGATGTGGTGGTGGGCCATCGACGATGTAGCGAAGAGGCAGAACAACCCGAAAGTCATTTTATCAAGCATAAACATATTCGATTTTAACAAGGAAATTTTCTAGACTATTTAAAACGATTTAAACACATAAATACTACATATACAAACCCTAATATACAATTAAATACAAAGTCTAAGTGCAACAAATTACTTGTTTTATGTCCTTTAAAGTTGCATAGATTTGAATACATAGATACTACAAGACACAAAAACATAAAACAAGTCATCATACCTCCAATTTCTTCTTGGATTTAAAAACATAAATACTACACATACAAAGCATAACATACAATCATGACAACGTAGAGTTCCTTTCTTGTGATCACACCTAAGATGCAATAACATCATAAATCTGAAAGCTCCTCGAACACCACATGCTACAAGACTCGATTAAATAAACATGCGAAGGACCACTACATGGCAATTGATTGACCACAACATAGTGAATAAGCTCCAACGATTCTATGGTTTTTCCTTAGGGCTGTAAACGTTTGAGGTAGAATGGTATTATCTCATGTACCTAAAATCAGATTTTGACCTCTCTTTATATATGGATGCGATTTGAAACCTAAAGATAATTATCAAATATATTTGTAATTATCTTGACTTTTCAAATCATTTAGGAATATTCCAAATTCATTTGTTATCTAATTAATTAATTAAACTATTAATTAATTAACAAAACAAGTCCCCAATATAAATATCTTTTTAGTGTTGCTTTATTTTTGCTCTTGCATGTAACCCAAAAATAAACTACTATTTATAGTAAATAAGTAGTAATACTACTAGTTTTTTTATAGCTATCGATACTAGTTTCCATCAATAAGTCCAAGCACTTTGTTCTTGTCATCTACTTTAACACACCATGTCCAAGTGGATACTAAGGCTCCTAAGGTTGTCACTCGAAAACACCATTTAATTGTTTTAATATCATTCTAAACTATACAAAATGATCCTTGATGGTTTTGTTTTAAATGGTCTAAAATAAACTATTTATTTTATTATTGCTTCTGTTGCTGTTTTTTAAAAAAAAAAACTCTCTATTTTATGCAAGGTTCTAAATGGTGTGAGGCGTGGCTTGGCGGCAAGGTCAAGCCTTAAGCTGACGTTTTTCAAGGCATGATGTAAGGCGGCGATTTTGTATTAATTTATAATTATATTACCACATAAATATAAATTTATATTAAATATAACTACTTTTTAGAAGTGTTAGATCAATAACTAGTAACAAAATTTTAACAAAAACCACAATACTTGTATCTCCGATTAGATAAGACATAACAAAGAGCAAAAAACTGTGTCTCAAACAAAAAAACACGAGCCATAACACACCATAACGCGCCATGGCGCGCCATATCACGCCTTGCCACACGCCACGCCTAACAGTAACGTTATGAGGCTTTTCGTAACGGCAGAGCCACGCCTCACCATGGCGCGCCTTTTAGAACACTGATTTTATGTATCAAAATTCATTAGTACTACTAGAGCCGTATTTTATATGTTAGAATGATTTATTATGTTTGATAATATTTGGTTTTTGTAAAAAAAAAGTCATGGATTACTTTTGGCTAAGAAATGTCTATATTTATTTTCTTTGGAAATTTATTTTAAAATTGTTTATTTTTATAACAATTTTTCCATGCATTTCGGTAATATAAGAGTTGTAGTAGAAAAAACAAAGTGTTGTTTATTTAATATGTTGATGTTGTGTATAAACAAAGCATTATGATATTTTTCGTTGTTAGTTATTTATTTATATGATGATGTAACAGATAAATAAGTATTTTTTTATTTATTCATATTTTTGTATGTAATATGTTAGTTTAGACTAGTTTATTTTACTAAAAGTTAACATGATTGAGCAATGATGACTTCTCAATACAATGTGGTTTTCAAAACTCTTTAATTCTACTAATAAGTCCCTTAATAGGTGACTTAATAATTGTTATGACGGCTCACAATAATTATTACTAGAAATGGTTTTGTTTATAGACTTTGTAATGAATGTTTGTGATATTTATTTTATGTTGCTATAAAAGGTTGTATGTATGAAAATATGTTTAACATGGTATATCACATTTTGACAACAATAACATCAAGTTGTAGACTTGTAGTTTATAATTTTAAACAATGAACAAGGTTTTCGATATGAATTTGTCTTACATACTGGAAAGCATATTTGTATTAAAATATAATATATTATATTTTGAGACTTGTCTCGATAATGAAATATATGAGGTTGGTTAAAATGGTTCATACAAAAAAATACAATTCAATTTACAACTTGAAAAATAAGAAAACATAGCCAGACTTAAATAAAACTTGTTTATAGCATTGTTGACTTCGACACATAAAGAAAACTTGGATCGCTAATCTTCGAAAGGATGAAATCTTAGAATCAACTAGCTTAGAGTCATTTGATGTGTGGAATTATTGTCTATGTGGTAAGATAATCAATGCTCCTTTTACTAATCTTAGTGAAAGGGCCTATAATAAGTTAGGACTCATACATACTGATGTATGTGGGCCTTTTAGGATAATGACAAGAAGCAATGAAAGATACTTCATTACACTTACTGATAACTTAAGTAGATTTGGATATGTGGATCTCATGAAAAACTAACATGCAACTTTTGATATCTTTAAGGTATTCCAAAATAAAGTACAAAATCAGCTAGTCAAAACGATTAAAGCTATATAATCGGATCGTGGTGTTAAATATTTGAGTTATGACTTTAATAAACATCTTCAGAGTTGCGGTATAATGTCACAACTCACTCCACCTGGAACACCACAACATAATGGTGTCTCCGATAGGATAAATCAGAATTTACTTAATATAGTACGATTATTGATGAGTCATACGTTCCTTCGTTATTCATTCTAGAAATTATCCTTGAAACCGTAGCCCAAATTGTAAACATGGTCCTAAATAAAAAGATTAGTAACACCTAATACAAGTTATGACATGGAAAGATTCCATCAATGTCTTAATTAAACATTAGAGGTTGTAAAGCCTATATTATAAAGGAGACTTCGAAAACGCTTGAAACAAAAGTGTATCTTTGTGGGATACCTAAGAGAAACCCTGACATCTCCAAATTCAAGGTGATTTTAAAATTTTTATTTACGTTTATTTAAACACAAGAGTATCCGTTTTAAAGAATAATAATGCAAAATTTGTTCCTAGAAAACAGGATAAAGATAATATCAAAGCATTTCTAAAGAAATTTATTTTTGTTTATATTAAAAAATTGCCTTAAGTAAGTTTACGGTTAGGGGACCTCATCCCCCATGAGTTTACGACCGTAAAATCATGGGAGGAGTGTAGGTGAGTGGTTTCAAGCCTTTGGTGGTTCTAGAAGTAGTTCAAAGGTAGTATACAAGGGTATAGGGGTGTTTAAGGGTCCAAGAGTGTACTCCCTTGGAGTTTACGGTCCAAAGACCACTCCTTGGGAGTTTACGGTAGTAAACTCTTATACACCTCCAATCTTTGATTCTAAGGCTCTTGGCTCAATCCTAACATGTTCTAATAAGGGTATAAGGCTCTTTAGGGGACTTAAACTTTCATTTGACATGGTTTAGTGGAGTTTACGGTCTAAGCATATGCTTGGGCCATAAACTCTATTTTACCCCTCAAATATTGGAGTTTAAATGTTCCAAGTCCGAAATAGTAAGTCCCTTGGTCATATCTTAAGCTTAAATGAGTTTTGGAAGTGTTTTGGGCTTGGTTTGCATATTTAGAGGGTGTTTACGGCCTAAGCATGTGCTTGGGCTGTAAACTCTCTTCCAAGTCCCTAAATTTGATGATTCAAGGCTCAAACACTTCTAGGTTTAACCTAAAACTAGTTTTTAAGTCTAAAGGGAGGAGTTTTGGCATTTTTGGCACCATTTTAGGTGTTTACGGCCTAAGAAGCTTCTTAGGCCGTGAACTCCTTTCTTTTGGCTTTCTTGAATGATTTTTGGGTTAAAACACAAATCAATGATGTCAAGAACAAGTTAGGGTAAGAGAACTTACGTTTTGGAGGTGGAAACTTGCGGTTTTCGGGCGAAAACGAGTTAGAGAGAGAGAGAGTAGAGAGAGAAAGTGGGTCTAAAGTGGTAAAGGTTCTTATGTAGTGTCTACCCTCCTTTATATAAGGCTTGGGTGTTGTACCCGGTATACGACTACCCGATACTTATGTTTAATGAGGTTTAAACTTTTTACCCGGTTAAATGGTCGTAATTTAAAATAAACTTTTTCCAATTAAATGGAAATGTAATTTATGTGTTTTTATTTATTTTATTACGAAAATAAAAACATAAAATACAAATAAATAAAACATTTATTTATTTGTCAACCTCAATTTAACGGAACTTTTATAGAATAGAATATTCTATTAACGGAAACGGGTTGTAAATGACGGAATAATTTTTGGTTGTCACATCATCCCCCGGTTAAGGAAATTTCGTCCTGAAATTTAGAATACAAGCAGTTAAGTTATTCAGTACTACTTATCAAATAGATGGGGATATTTGAGTTTCATTTGATCTTCGCGCTCCCAATTGAACTCCGGTCCTCCATTTGGCGTTCCATCGAACCTTCAAAATTGGGATGCGGCTTTGTTTCGTCCGTTTGACCTCCCGGTCCATAATCTCCACCGGCTCTTCCACGAAGTTGAGGCTCTCGTTGACTTCGATCTCGTCGAGTGGGATAACGAGAGTTTCGTCGGACAGACATTTCTTCAAGTTTGAGACATGGAAGGTAGGATGTATGTTACTTAGCTCGTGGGGTAGGTTGAGTTTGTACGCTACGGGGCCGATTCTAGTGAGAATCTCGAAAGGCCCTATGTATCTGGGGTTCAGCTTTCCACGCTTTCCAAAGCGTATCGTTCCCTTCCAGGTTGAGACCTTCAAAAGGACTCGGTCTCCCACCTAGAATTCCAAAGGTTTTCTTCGTTTGTCTGCGTAGCTTTTCTGTCGGTCCCTAGGTGCTTTTTATCGTTCGCGAATCTGTACAATCTTTACGGTCGTTTCTCGGATGATCTCTGGACCCGTGAGAGTGCTGTCAGGAACTCGTCCTTTGGCTAACTGAGTGTCACCCACCTCAGCTCAACACAGAGGGGATCTGCACTTCCGACCGTAGAGGGCTTCAAATGGAGCTGCCTTGATGTTCGTGTGATAACTATTGTTGTAGGAGAACTCAACAAGGGGTAAGTGTGTATCCCACGACTTACCAAAGTCAATCACACATGCTCGCAACATATCTTCTAAAATTTGGATCGTTCTCTCACTTTGTCTGCCAGTCTACGGATGATAGGTTGTACTCATGTCCAGCCTCGTCCCTAAGGCGCTTTGCAGTGATTGCAAAAAACTCGAAGTAAACCTACTATCTCTATCCGAGATAATAGATACATGGACACCATGCAGTCGAACTATCTCCTTAATGTACGTTCTTGTGAGTTTCTCCATTTTGTCTATTTCTTTTATGGGTAGGAAGTGTGCGGACTTGGTTAGTCTGTCGACAATGACCCATATGGTATCCAACCCACCCGTTGTCTTGTGTAGCTTAGTTATGAAGTCCATAGTGATCCGCTCCCACTTCCAATCTGGTATCTCTGGTTGCTGTAGAAGACCTGATGGTTTCTGGTATTAAATCTTGACCTTCGCGCAGGTAAGGCATTTACTCACAAAGGTAGCAATCTCTGCTTTCATATTAGGTCACCAGTATAGCTTTTTGAGATCCAGATAAATCTTATCTGAACCTGGGTGAACGGAGTATCGAGTGTTGTGTGCTTCCTTCATGACCAAGTCTCTGAAACCTCCGTGACGCGGGGTCCAGATTCGGTCCATGAGATAATAGGCTCCGTCACCCTTGACCTCCAAGTTCTTATCCATTCCTCACAAGGAATCTCCCGCCACATTCTCGGGCTTTAAGGCTTTGAATTGAGCCTCTTTAATCTGTGCGGATAGATGTGAACGCATAGTCATTGTTAGTGACTTGACCCCTTGGCCAAAATACTCTTTTCTACTTAATGCGTCTGCTACTATATTGGCTTTTCCTGGGTGATAGCGAATCTCGCAGTCGTTATCATTAAGTAGTTCGACCCACCGTCGTTGCCTCATATTGAGCTCCTTTTGGTTCAGTATGTGTTGGAGGCTTTTGTGGTCAGTGTATATTGTGCTCTTCGTTCCATACAGGTAATGCCTCCAGATCTTCAGAGCGAATACAACCGCCCCTAACTCGAGGTCGTGCGTGGTGTAATTGATCTCGTGTGTCTTCAGCTGTCTTGAGGCATAGGCGATGACCTTACCTCGTTGCATCAAGACACAACCGAGCCCTTGTTTCGATGCGTCGCAATATACCACAAAGTCTTCTATTCCTTCGGGAAGGGATAACACCGGTGTGGTGCATAGGGCTCGGTTCAGGGTCTGGAATGGTTTCTCCAGTTTCTCTTCCCACTCAAATGGTACGGCTTTCTGTGTTAACGTAGTGAGAGGTTTCGCAATCCGAGAGAAGTTCCGAATGAATCTGAGGTAGTAGCCAGCGAGGCCTAGAAATTGACGAATTTCTGTAGGCGTCCTTGGTGCTGACCAGTTCTTGATAGCTTTAATCTTTGATGGGTCCAGGTGGATTCCTTCCTCACTAACTACGTGTCCTAGGAATTCCACTCTTTAGATCCAAAATTCGCACTTAGAGAACTTTACGTATAACTTCTCCGATCGCAGGGTTTCCAAGACTCGTCGTAGATTATTTCTGTGCTCTTCCTCACTCCGAGCGTAGACGAGTATATCATCAATAAAGACGATGACGAACTGGTCTAAGTATGGACGACACACCCTATTCATCAAGTCCATGAACACTGCGGGTGCGTTAGTCAATCCGAAGGGCATCACTACGAATTCGTAGTGCCCATAACGAGTTCGGAAGGCTGTCTTTGGAACATCCTCCTCAAGGACTCGTAACTGGTGATACTCAGACCTAAGATCAATCTTGGAAAAGTAACTCGCCCCTTGTAGTTGGTCGGATAGGTCGTCTATACGAGGAAGAGGGTAGTGGTTTTTGACCGTGAGTTTGTTGAGCTCCCTATAATCGATGCACATACGGAACGATCCGTATTTCTTCTTCATGAACAAGACCGGAGCTCCCCAGGGTGAGAAGCTCGGTCTTATAAAGCCCTTGCTGAGCAACTTGTTAAGTTTACCGGAGAGTTCTTGCATCTCGGCAGGCGCTAAACGATAGGGTGACTTAGCTACGGGGGTAGCTCCCGGGACTAGGTCAATTCTGAACTCAACATGATGTTTTTGAGGTAAACCTGGAAGGTCTTCTGGAAAGACGTCAGGGAAATCGCATACAACAGGGATGTCTTTTGGATCTTTCACTTTCTAGCTTGAGTCAACGACGTGTGCAAGGAAGGCGCGATATTCCTTGCGCAAGTATTTCTGGGCTTGAACGCTTGAGATGATGCGAAGGCTCGTACCAGGTTTGTCTCCGTAGATTAATAGAGTTTCGCGATTCGGTGGATTTAGGCGGATAGCGTTGTCAAAGCATAGAATATCAGCGCGATGAAGACTCAACCAGTCCATGCCAACAATGAGATCGAAACTCTTGATCGAGACCGGTATGAGATCGATTGGAAATGAATGATCGTCTAACGTGAGGGTACAACCTATGTAAATTTCGTTAGAGCTTTCGGTCTTTCCGTTAGCCATTTCTACGACGAATGTTTCTTTTAGTGGATGCAGGGATTGTTTAAGTAAGTGTTTAAAGTTTTGGTTTATGAAGCTTCTTTCTGCACCACTATCGAATAAGATACAGGCATAAGAGTTGTTGAGAAGGAACGTAGCCGTGACTACTGTAGGGTCCGCTACTGCTTCATTGTGGCCAATAGCGAGTAGTCTTCCGGTTCCTCCAGCATTCCCAGCCTTCAGACAGTTCTTCTTGAAATGGCCCGCTTCACCGCAGCCATAACAGGTCTGGGTCACTCCCTACCTAGGGACTTGCATGATAGGTTTGGGTGGTGCTCTGCAAAATCGAACAGTATGGCCATTCCGGCCGCAGGTGGTGCATTGCAATTCACGGCAGGGGCCGTTATGATGGAAGGGGCACTTGGGACACTTGGGCAGGTTTCCAACCTAAGCTTTCGCCGGTGCAAGAGTAGCAGGAGTGGTGGCAGCATGGACAACCACGATCTTTTGGTTTTTGGAAGAAGACTGAGTTCTTTTATCCTTCTTCCGATCCCCACATTTTCTCTTGTTCTCGGATGATTTGGGTGGTACAGTGGCAGTTGTAGTTGCTGTTGCTGGAGTAGGAGGAGCTTCATGATCGATCAACCTGTGGGCTAACTCCTTGGCGCTGTCAAAGGTTGCAGGACGAGAGGATAGAACATTTCCTTGATACGGGGGCACTAAACCCCAGATGTATCATTCGATTTTCTTGCTCTCTGAGGGGATCATGGTAGGACACATAGTTGCCAAGTCACAGAACCTAGCTGTGTAAGTTGTTATGTCGGTCGCTTTCATCTTGAGGTTCCAGAGTTCTTCCTCAAGTTTCTGAATTTCGCCCCGAGGGCAGTACTCTCTTCTCATGAGTTCCTTCAGTGTGTCCCAGCCCATGTCATTGGTTGTTATCAAAGAGAGTGCACTGACGTGGCCGTTCCACCATGTCAGAGCCCTGTTAGTGAGGGTGGCTGTAGAAAATTTTATTTTGCTCTCCTCCGGACATGAGCAGATTTCAAAAACGGCCTCAGTTCTTTCGAACCACTGAGACAATGTTAGAATTCCTCCGGTACCATCGAATAAGGTAGGTTTGCAGTTCATGAAATCCTTATAAGTACCTCCCTGCACTCTTTGATGGACTTCACCAAATCTAGAGTTTCCACCGCTCACATCACCAGAGTTCATTTGAGCTATGGCTGCCGTCACAGCTGCGGTCACAGGTGTTTGAAACATCACTGGATCGAACTGCGGAGGAGGTGATGGTGGAGGAGGGGTTTGAGTTGCTGGTCTGCCTTTGGTTGGGCGCTTGCGAGGAGGCATCTTTTACTGAAAGTTCATAGAATTGATAGCAATAGTAAGAGTCTATTGCAAGTATGATAAGAGTGTTTCATGGATTAAATCAACATAGCTCAAAATCAGAGAGAGAGAGAGAGTCATAGCAATAGAGTAGTTAACTGCTAATATTAATGATATTAATGATGTAATATGGGTTCGGGAAAAGTGACCTAACAGTAGGTCTTACACCAAATCATAAAGAAAAATGTTGGCAGCCTAGAGGTCTAATTAGAGTACTTTCAAAGTCATGAACGTTTACAAACAAGTGCTCTACCGAGCATAGAAAGAGAAAGGCTATTCCTTAAACAAAAGGGAAAGACAGGTAGATATCTTCTACTGACGACGGGTATTCGTTGGGCGAACCCTAAGATCATCTAATAGGTGAACCACTTCCTGAAGGTGTCTCTCCTGGGCTCTTTGACGTGCTCGGAGTTCTCTAACTTCGGCTCGAGATGCAGCTAGTTGTTGCTGTAGAGCCTCGTTGGTCCTCCTTGTCCTATCCATAGCTTCTTCAAGTTGGTGGATGCGAACCGTGTTAAGGTTTGAGTTGGCATCAACCTCAACAACTCGACCAATTATTGCTTGACCTTATTCGACATTCCTAGCAATCCTTCGGACCATAATGGGCAAGACTCGGTCCGCTGATCCTCCTTCGCTTATGTTGTAGAATCTTTGATCTCCATCGAAAGGTGGCGGCTGACCCTGCTCATCGCTCCATCGGTTCAGGGTTATTGCCCACATGGGAGTGGGGCCTTGAAACATTGGACGGGGGTTAGGATTTGGAGCTACTGGGGGCAGGTTGTTAACTTCTGGCTCGGAGCTAGAGCTATCCGAGAAGCCTTCAGCATGGTGATCATCCAAAGGGATCAGGTGATTATCTTCTGGCTCCTCGTCGAGCCATCCTCCATTGCCCTGGTTTAGATAATATGGATCGCTGAGATGGTGGAAGACAGCCATGTTATCTACTCGTGAAAGGGGGAAAGAAAAGGTTAATAGACGTACTAATCTAGGATACTTATAAGATGGATCATTATTAGTCGAGCTAATACTTGCGTAGTGTATACCAATTACATGTAACCGAAGCAAGATAGTCCTTCGAATAAGCAACCCTAACTCCAGATCCCCAATCAAACAAGAACAGGAAATGAAGAAAAGGTCACAGATTCTGAGTCTATAGTGCCCTAGTCACATGTAACCGTGGTGTATTCACTTAGCAACTATTGTCGTACTAGTAACAACCCTTTTAGTTATCACATATGTAGTTAGTAGAGTGCATAATACTCCTATAGTATTCTTATTCTAACGAGCTTATGGTAGTGTTGGTAAGTTTTTAGACTTGTTGCAACACCACAATCATTCTTAGGCACATGTTAGTCACTCCTATAGAGATGTAGTTGATCAGGCTACATCCACCCAGATGTGACTATATGTCTCTAAGCTTAATTGTGTTGTTCAATAATCTTTAATACTTCTATTCTATTCTAGAATGATACTGACCCTTTGTATTGATGAATGTATATGTATATACTTAATTAAATATTTTAGTATTTAACAGTATATATTCTTGGTGAGAGTGTTTTAGTCCTGAAGTGTTTATAGTTCGTATATCTTTTATGGTTTGATATACTTGATTCACTATAAACAATGCTCTGATACTAATCTGTCACACCCCAAAACCGAGAACGGCGGAATACGTTCTGAGGTGGAGGACGTCATGTACAGTATCATTACAATTGCATAATAGTAAAAACAAGAAACAACAACCATTTCATATATGTAGTGATAATAATTACAATTGTGTTCTGTAAAGTTTAATAGACACCAAAAGTATATCAAAAATAAAAGATGAGTCTTGTATATGCTCCATCTTCTCCAAAAGCTGCCTTGTACCTGTCTATCTTTGACATGAGGATACATGTTATTTTGAAAATGAATATCAGCATAAAGCTGGTGAGTTCATAAGAGTTTAGTGTCATTGTAGTATAAAAGTGTTTGAAATTTTATAGTATAAAAACTGAAATTTGTATTTGTGAGTAGTAGAAATCCCTAGAAAATCCTATATTTTCCAGAAAGTACATTTGTAAGTCAATCTTTTGAGTGTGTGAAAGTAATATTGTTGAAACCTTTAATGGTAAAAGTGTAGTAATAAATCTCATGTAAGTAATATGGCTACAGAAAAGTTATACTTGTTAACAGTAGTAGTGTTGTAAGATTAATAGTGATAGATCTTTAATTACTTCGGGATATTAGTTCAGACTTTAAGTCTTAGTGTATTTATTTGGGTGTAAGTTTTACTTCTCACGTGACCAATTGTAAAGTAGTAGAGTACTGATGACCTTCCCGGTCATGCGTAGTGAAGTAATGTAGTGCCACCCCTAGGCCTAGTTGGTTCGGACTGTAGATAACAGTCAGGATGTAATAGTGTCAGTTCCGTATAGATCTATACATATAGTGTTGCTTTCCTTTCGGGAAGCCTTGGTCACATGATGTAAGTGTAGTAGAGTACCTTATAAAGAGATAGTGTGATATACTTTGTATTAGTGAATTCTCTTATGCTTTAGTATGGTAGACTTTTAGTATAGTAATTAGAGTGTTCTCATATACCCACATTAGCTTATAATACTAATAGATATAGTGAGTATAGTAGTAGTAGAGGTAACGAGCAGTAGCCTTAACTATACCTATTATAGTTAACTAGAGTATGTGAATTCCTGCATATGATCAACAAAGGAAATGAATAAAACGAAAACTTTCATATCTAACACAAATATATATGATATATAACTAAGAATTCAACGACAGTCGAACGGACAACCAGTACCCTAAGACCACATCAAACAAGAACAGGAAATACGGCGAGCTATCGGTCCTAAGCCTTTCATGTCTTACTTATATGAATATATTAGTTTAGATACATATATATTTTATAAAGGAATGTGGCATAAACATAGTTTTGAAAGTAGTTTAACAACAATTTCATCTTAAAAATGAATTTGATAATTAGTTAAAACAGTTTTATCGATAAGTATCTAAAAGTGTAGAGAAATCTCTTTTTGATGATAGATTGTAGACCACATATGATTTGATAATAAAACATGTATTAATGTACTTGTATCCCCCCTAAAACATGTAAAAACATTTAAAAGGTTCATTAAGGGGTATGAACTCACCAGCAATGAGTAGATCGGGTGGAAGTGTCGGATGAGCGTTTTAGTGTCAAGTAAGGACTTGTACACCCTTTAGGACCCTAGTAACATATGAAGACATATGTCTATAAATAATTAGTGGTTTAAACCCTAATTAAACACATATAGGCATCCAAATGTGATTAAAGGTCTTATGGTTGAGTGCTAGAAGGCTAAAGGGTTGCAAGGAAAGAGTATAAGACCTCACCATGGAGTTTACTCTTCTAAAACTCACCTTAAGTGAGTTTACGGTTAAGGGACCTCATCCCCCATTAGTTTACAACCGTAAACTCATGGGAGGAGTGTAAGTGAGTGGTTTCAAGCCTTTGGTGGTTCTAGACGTAGTTCAAAGGTAGTATACAAGGGTATAGGGGTGTTTAAGGGTCCAAGAGTGTACTCCCTTGGAGTTTACAGTCCAAAGACCACTCCTTGGGAGTTTACGGCCGTAAACCCCATGGTTTACGGTAGTAAACTCTTGTACACCTCCAATCTTTGATTCTAAGGCTCTTGGCTCAATCCTAACATGTTCTAGTAAGGGTATAAGGCTCTTTAGGGGACTTAAACTTTCATTTGACATGGTTTAGGGGAGTTTACGGTGTAAGCATATGCTTGGGCCGTAAACTCTATTTTACCCCTCAAATGTTGGGGTTTAAATGTTCCAAGTCCGAAATAGCAAGTCCCTTGGTCATATCTTAAGCTTAAATGAGTTTTGGAAGTGTTTTGGGCTTGGTTTGCATATTTAGAGGGTGTTTACGGCCTAAGCATGTGCTTGGGCCGTAAACTCTCTTCCAAGTCCCTAAATTTGATGATTCAAGGCTCAAACACTTGTAGGTTTAACCCAAAACTAGTTTTTAAGTCTAAAAGGAGGAGTTTTGGCATTTTTGGCACCATTTTAGGTGTTTACGGCCTAAGGAACTTCTTAGACCGTGAACTCCTTTCTTTTGGCTTTCTTGAATGATTTTTGGGTTAAAACACAAATCAATGATGTCTAGAACAAGTTAGGATAAGAGAACTTACGTTTTGGAGGCTGAAACTTGTGGTTTTCGGGCGAAAACGAGTTAGAGAGAGAGAGAGAGTAGAGAGAGAAAGTGGGTCTAAAGTGGTAAAGGTTCTTATGTAGTGTCCACCCTCCTTTATATAAGGCTTGGGTGTTGTACCCGGTATACGACTACCCGATACTTATGTTTAACGAGGTTCAAACTTTTTACCCGGTTAAATGGTTGTAATTTAAAATAAACTTTTTCCAATTAAATGGAAATGTAATTTATGTGTTTTTATTTATTTTATTACGACGATAAAAACATAAAATACAAATAAATAAAACATTTATTTATCTGTCGACCTCAATTTAACAGAACTTTTATAGAATAGAATATTCTATTAACGGAAACGGGTTGTAAATGACGGAATAATTTTTGGGTTGTCACACCTTATAATCTATTCTTATGGATTCAAAGGACAACCACTCAAGCTCTGATATCAATTGTAAGTACGATAATCAATACGCAAGGACAAGGATTGAAAACTCAAACCTTGAGTTAATCTTTAAGATCAATATATGCTCTTAATATATATTTCTAGTCGAATCTGGTGAACCAGTTATGACTTGAAGATAAACATTCAACAAAGTATTCATGTAATAAATGAAGTAAACTATGAGCATAATCAATGCAAAGATATTTAATGAACAAGAAGAATGTTATGAAAGAAATATGATTTCAAGGAAAGAGAAATAGATGTGAAGAGAATATTTGATATTCTTAGAATAAAACTTTTAAGTGTTGACATGTACCGAAATAGTGAAAATTCAATCCTTATATAGTAGAGGAGTAACATAGTAAAAACTGGAAAACATTCTTTGGACTTGACAATAACCAGTGTTTTGACAATCTGATATAAAAAAGATACACACAAATAAATCATATGAATTGTTACATCAAAGATAAGACAAAATGCATTAAAGGCGTGAACAAACTTTCTATCTCAGAACATCTAGATCTCGGAATTTGATCTTAAATCTCGTAACTTCACCATATATTGGATTCACGTGCAATTGGAACAAGATTAAGAATGTGGGTGATAGTCTTTAAGGCATACCCTCATAATGAGATTGGAAGTGAAGCTCGACTCATCATGGAATGAACCATGTCAAACAAGGTGCGATTACACCTCTCAGCAACACCATTAAGTTGTGGTGTCCTAGGAGGTGTCAATTATAAAACTGTAAAACATTCATTGAGGTAGTAGTGGAAGTTGATACTAAGATACTCACCACCTCTAGCAGATCTGAGCATCTTAATTTTCTTGCCCAATTGATTCTCGACTTCTTGTTTGAAGTCTTTGAACTTTTCAAAGTTTTCTGACTTATGTTTGATTAAGTAGATATATCCATATTTTCTATAATCATCAGTAAAATTCACATAGAATCGATTTGCATCCCTTATGCTCGATCTGAAGGGCCCACACACATCTGTATGTATGAGATCCAACAATCCCTCACCACTTTCACAAGAACTAGTGAAACGTGATAGTCATGTTTCTATAACAGCCCAAAAATCCAAGATAAAAATTTAATTTTATTATAATCAAAACACTGTTGTAACTTTGTTCAAAAAATTGAAAAGCATTTCAAATAATATAATTATCAGAGTCCAATACAAAAGATTACATATTGTGGAAAACACTGGTGTATGGATTGCGATCGTCCCGAGCTCTATCATTTGAAAACTAGAGTACCTGAAACTAAACTAAAAACCGTAAGCACAAAGCTTAGTGAGTTCCCCAAATACCACATACCATACATAACAATTGATCCACGCATGTCATAAAAATTGCGAGCCATACATAAAATTCATATATCATAATCAATAAAAGTGCATGTGTCGCACATAGTCTTGCCATTATGCCATGAGCCATCACGTGGTCTTCCTTTCCAGGCTGGGGGGCACAACTCTGGGCATTACAGACAAGTTCTAGGAGCCACCTCCGTGTCTTCCATGCAAGCATGACAAAGACAACTAGCATATAATCTACACTATTAAACAAAGTAACTACTAGGCTTAGACCCTAGTCTTGCATATAGTGTGCCAGGAGCCACCTCCTGGTCTTTCATACATAATGCCAAGGGCTAACCCCCAGGTCTTTCTTCTACACATAAACCAAACATGCCATGTTTGATGCCTTCAACCCATACAAACTGAAACATCCCAAAAATCATGACCATTTTTTTAAATTCATTAAGTAAACCATAATTATAAAAATCATTTTATCAAAATAGGAACCATAGTGTCTCAAAACATCAAAATCAGTATACCCATATCAAAACACATGCCAAATATATATCAGTGTAACATCCCAGGCTAAAATCATGGTGTGTGTAATGCAATCATCCTCAGCTCTTCCCCTTGCTACCGGAAGTACCTGGAACCAAATATAAAATTGTAAGCACGAAGCACAGTGAGTATCCCTAAACTACCACATACCATACACATAATCACATAATAACATATCATGGGCCCCGCCTGACATCGAACATAATCCAGTATCGGGCTCCGCCCGTCATCGAGCAAAGCTCAATATACATATAAACATATCAGCACATACACATAAATAATCACATAACATAAAACATTTAAATATTCCTTGGCCCCGCCCAACATCAGACTGAAATCCGGAAGCATACAAACATTCCTCGGGCATTGTCCTGCATCGAACCATAATCCGGAAACATACAAAACAGACACATGTAAGAATCACGAAGACATCAAGCATACAAACATTCCTTGGGCGCCTCCCGACATCATATCAAAATCCAGAAACATATAAACCTACATCGAGCACTGGCCGACATCGGACCTTAGCACGACATATACTAGCATACATATACAGGCCGACATTGGGGCCTTTGACTCATTCATATAGGAGGAAAACTCACCTCGCAAAGCTGAATGCAAAATCTCACGGTACGAAATCTCTAATGGCTGCTCTGATGACTCCCTGAGCTATCACTGAAAAATGACACTTAATCAAACTCTAACAATCCTTATTAGGCTAAATGACCATTTTACCCCTGATCTAATTCGGACCATAACCTAGGCCCAAACCCACTAATGACCCACTTGTGGCCTAATTTTCTAAATTAGGCCCAACTCCTCAAATAGGCCATCCATTAAGCACAAACATATCCTTAGCCTAATAAGTAACTTCTGATGGCCCACTAAGGCCCAATAGCTAAGAAATCCATGGATCGACCCAAATGATGAAAACCGTTATCCAGTGAGTATGCGGGGCGTACTCCTTTGTACGCTAAGCTTACAATTTCCATGGCTTGGACGCTGCACGTACGGGCTTGTATGCCCAACGTACTAACTTGTTAACCCATAAACTCAAAAAAGGCTTAATCCCTTAAGACATTTACTTCCAAATGTAGATCTGAGTCCACTAAACTGTCTTTAACCATAAAGTCGATCACTTGGTGGCTTTCAAACCACCAAATGGACCCAAACTGGAAATATGGCAACTAACTTCCATGGTGATGTGAATAAAACTCTAGATCGATTAGATCTTTCATAAGTATGATTATAGAAATCGAACAAGTCAAAAACAGAATGAAAGTAAACATAGGATGGAATCAAATATATGCTTATGATTCAAAATAAAGTCACGCCTCAGCAGAGCTCGACCAAGAGCTTTCGCTGTAGAGGTGAGCTAGGGTTTACAAAATTTAGAGCAAATAAAATAATGAAAGCAATTCCATCTAATACTACATGCATGCAACTTATATACTAAACCCTAGTACAAAACATGCACGGTTGGACAGGCCCAATACCGAAAATCAAAACTGGGCTAAGGACCAAGCCCATGATGCAATCTATTAATCCCAACAATCTCCCACTTTGCATCAAATGAGGCGAGAGATCATTTCTTCTGTCTGGGCTTCACTGTCTTTGTAACTTTGAACAGACGAGGAATTATTGCGAGAAGTGTGTGTCGAAATTGTATGTACCACCTCAGTATGTTAGTAAATAAATTCTTATCAGCAACACTGTTCTGATCACACCTTTGGATGATCTCTAAGATATGCTCTAGGCATGATGTTGAGAAGAGGTGTTTGTCAACAACAGCGAATAGACATTTATGACCTTCGCTCCAGAGGAACATAACAATTTAGTAATCCATATCAATCTTCCCCTTGACCATAGTGTTGACATTGCCTGCCTTGCTCGTAGCTTTGATTGTAGTTCGTTTGTGAATGGCTGAGGTAATCTCCTGGTCCATCTTCGCTAGCTCGTGAATGTCGCATACAAGCATTCGCTTGATATGGTCAATTATGGGCTAGTACACATGTGGATTTGACAGTAAAGTATTGTTGAGGAGTATCCAGTCGTGAGGATTCAGGTTTGGTTGATCAGTAAGGGTGAAGTTGTGAACTGAGCCTTCGGAGCCTTGAGTCACTTTGAATTGAACGTTAACAAACTTCCCCGTTGAGTAAGGCTTTAAAACCTTGATGGTTGTAACTTTCTTCAAAATCCATGTCAAGTACTAGTGTTGAGCAAACTCTAGGTAGAACTACAACATATCCCTATCTACCTTGGGGTCTGGGGAAGGAACAACAACAGTCGAATTAAAGCAATGGAAGATAAATGCCTTTCGGGTGATTGGCATGTCGAACTGTGCGTCCTTGGAGTTCTCGAGCCCAAAAGACATAACTGGCTCAAGCCAAAGTATGCTTGGCTCATCAATTGTGCATCCATGAAGCGAAACTGCAGTCCATATAGGAAACATGGAGTTTTTCTTCTCTAGGAGATCCGTCTCCTTTTTCTTTCGCTCTAGCTCAGCCTGTTGTTTCTTGAGTTTTTCTTCCATATCTATTTCAGAGAGCTTTGTCTTTTGAAAATGATTTTTAGGATTTTCAGCATATACGTCATCCTCATCATATGTGTCATCTTCTCCAATTTTTTTCTTCTTCCCTTTGTTACTGACTGAAGCTTCATTACCCTTCGGTTCAATTGATGGTCTCGGTTCAGTAGGAGGTTGAGTTTGCTTTTCTTGAGTTTGCTTTTCTCCCCCTTGTTTCGGTTAGACACCAGTCACCGGAACACCCTTGATATGACTAAGGATGTCCAATGTTGGCCTAAGTTTATCAGCCAGATGCCATCGGGTGGTAATGGTGATGATTGGATCGTGTGCTTCAAGGATATGAAGGAGGATGGAGTGAACATCAGCCACCAAACTCTGAACGACTTCCTTCTATGAATTTAGATCATTGAGCTCAGTAGTAGTAGTACGTAGTATGCAGCTTGAGGTTTTGCATTTTCAGCTATGAGGTGCGCCTGTCAAGCTCATCCATGATGCGATTCTCTACAGCCAATTCGGCCTTAAGTTGAATGAGAAGATCATTGACATTAGCATGTAGAGGGGAGTTTGTAGCTTCAATTGCTTGGCATGTAGCTTCAAGTTTGCATCTATCAGACTGAAGGGACCACTAAAGATTACCCACCGAATCATTGACAGTTTGAGCATTCTTCTGAGCAACAACCTGCAAGGAATCTAAAAACAATTGAGCTTCAGAAACTAGTTTATCGACTTTTGCGGTTGCTTCCTTGCACTCCTTAGTATAATCGTCAACAGCAAGTGAGGCTTGTTGACACTGTTAAGTAGAGGCTTCAATAGCTTTTGCTGCAGCAGAGAGGGAGGCACTATGTTCTTTGACAACATACGAGAACAAGGCCTTTAAAGATTTCTTCAGAGTGAGCTCCAGAGGAAGAGGATGAGAGCAGTTGATCAAGGTTTTCGTTTACTGCTTTGAGATGACGCTTTGTAACCAGCGCATCATCATCATCATCATCATCATCATCATCATCATCATCACTCTGTACATGGTAATGACTAAAATATGTGGAATCAAATTGCAAGTAATCACCGCCTAGAATATGGGTGGTTTCTGTAGATGGAGTGGCAGATAAGGGTTTGGTTGTGGCTTGAGGTTCAGTAGTGACAGGTGGTTCGGTTGATATTGGTGGAGTGGGGGTGGTAGAATGAGCACCTATTGTGGTAGTGGTAGTGTTTGTGAATATGGGAGTAGGGATGGGAATTGTAGTAAATGGTTGAGTGGTTGGAATGGGAAAAATGGGACGGATAGATACAGGGATGGTTACAGGTGGAGGTGAAGGAGGGTGAGAGGAAACTGGAATTTCTGGCGTAGGGGAGCGAAGCGGAGTATCACCTCGGCCCGAAGCCTCATCATCAGATCTTTCTCTCTCAGATTCTGAAGGAGAGGCAATATTATGTTGGGGAGGAACATACTCTGAATCTGAGTCACTCAAAGATTGTAGTATGAGCCTCCTATCGGGCTTCTGCAGCTTCTTCGGTTTACGAGGTGAGGTAATAACTCTATTAGACTTTCACTTCTGAGGGGTTTTCCCTTTGGTGGGTTTGGAAACTTGTGTCTCTTTTTGGGTTTCCGGTTTCTTACCCCTTTTTGCAGGTTTGTCAGCCTCATCAATAGAGCGAACTATGGTTGGGGTAAGCTCCCTCGGACCTGAAGACGGATGCTTCCTATATTGTTGGAGAATGTTACTCGAGGCAGAGATAGGAGCGAGCATGGCCTCCATAATAGATCAAATAAATGAGTACTTGGTGGGATCGGTGACAATAATTTTTGTAGTATGAAAGGTAGCAATGGAGGAGAGAAGAGAATCCGCCATGATTGGAACATGAAGGCGGTCCATTGCCCAGTTGGTGATGATTGTCCAAAATCTCCCACACGAGATGTCAGAGTGCCTGGATGAAGTGACCAAGCTTTGTACCAATTGCTGCCAGATGATAGTCCCAAAATCTAAGTTGATCCCATGGTACAACCCATATAGCACAGTCATGAAAGACTTGCTTGCACCATCTGAGCCAGCACTTCACTCAAAGAGTCCTTTGAAAAGCAACGTGAAAAGGCCATTCCATTGAGGAGGAAGGCAGGACTTCTTGAACTTTGTGATGGTGGTAAGTGTTTCGGTATATCCCATCTCATAAAACATAGAAAACAATTGAGCAGTGGTGATGGATTAAGGATTTACCAGAGATTGATCTTGAGAAAGACCACTTAGGGCACAGAAGCGGTGCTTGGAGATAGAGGTCTTCTCATTGTGGATTTCGAAGTGAATCCTTTCATGAACCTTGTCATAGTAGGCAGTAGAGTAGACAAGAGAAAGTCATGACATTGGAACAACTTTTACCTTGGTGAGCGCTTCGACGAGAGGTGAGTATTTATGACACTCAACGACGTACAGCATGTAAGGCTCATAAACAAACAGAGTGAGATTGATAATCAGGTTCTGTTGGGGTTTGATTATGAGAAGTGGTTGACGAACGGAAGTATCATGAACTGACGAAGAATCCGCCATTGTAGTTGCTTGAAGAAGATGATGAATAGTAGGAGAAATCGCCGTTGATATTTGAGATAATTTGGGAAGTGGTAAAGGTTAAAGAGTACCGTTTGAATCCCTTTTATACATACAAGTAGGAGAGAGAAAAATCTGGCTAAGATCATGGATTATTTCAAAAATAGAGCCTGACTTGACGGGTGAACAGTTGGCATACGGAGGATGACGCATGAAAGAGAAAGGTCTTTTCCTTTTTTGCATGCCATTCCATAAATTGCGCTTTTTCAAATTACCAAACCGATTGGATAAATGATGAGTTAGCTTCCACTTTATGCCAATCGTCACTCCTTAAACATATGAATCGTCGTTGACTGTGATGCTTTATTGAACACCAATAAAAGAACTAGAGTGTGGAAAATTAAAATTTTCGTGCATAGAGTGTGAAAGATGAAGAAATAAAGCAAACGTTTTGGGACATTCTGTGATGCCTTAAATAGACATAAAAACAATGGATTCTGGGCATGAATCATTTCCTTCAAAGTCAAGAGAGACATTAAGTGTTTGTTTGGTTTCCTATTAAATAACGATCAATAACTTGTTAAGAAGTATTGAAAGGCATCTTTTAAAGGTTATAAAGGGTGGCTTTCAATTCAATTCGTAATTTCGATACTCGACATGAGACCGAAACTGAATGAAGTACTTGTGAGATCATTGTGATCTGTTGAAAAAGTAGGTAAGATATCTTTTATAGTGACAAAAGGAAGTATAGAAATCTCAAAAAAATTAAACCGGATCTTTAAGGGAAGAAAAGCCTTGGTTTTAGACAAATTCATAAAAGATCACGCAAAAATAAAAAGAGATTTCTTTAGGTAACAAGTAAACTCTTGAATATAAGAATTCACTGTCAATTCATTTGAGGTGTTGAATTGTGGATTTCGCTTAGTACGTAGTGGCATGAGACTAAGATCATTAACACAGATTTTGTATAACCATAAACCTTAGTGGTAAATGCTGAGAGTCTCAGGGGTTATATTAGTGATACGAAGTATAATGGAGAAAAATATTGGAGATGGTATAGGAAGCGAATGTACCTCTGCTCTAAACAAAAAGAGTGACCAAGCAGAAAAATCTAAACTCAATATGAGTAGAGTAAGGTAGCTCATGATTAGAGTGAATATTACAGCCTGAATTGCGAAAACGTGATTTGTATATATCATGTTATTAAGGCTTCACTCAAAATCTTTCGAGGATTTAGTCAACATACAACCACATGCTTCTAGGGACACCTAACTAATGGGATAAAATGAAATAGAGATACCTGCTTGAGCTCCACCATCGAGAATTACACTTAGACAAAGGAAAATATTAGAAGAGAAAAAAAAATAAAAAATAAAATAATTTTTTTTTGAGAAAGTTATTTAATTGAATGAAAGAGAAAAATATGTTTGGTTTTTATGAATAAAATAGAATTAAAAAATACAGAAAAATACAGCCAAAATGCCTTGAAAATTTTTTTAGAAGTACCGAACCCGAAATAGACCGGATGCTCGGTTCATTTCGGTTCTTGGTTGAGCCGAACCCGAAATAGACCGAACGTTCGGTTCATTTTAGTTCGCTCTATTTCACTTCTAACCTTTATTGAAGTGAAGGCGATTTGGGCACCGATTCTGCTTCCATCATTCCTAGGCCTTGTAGATTCTTGTTGAAGCTCACTTCAGGTAAAGCCTTAGTGAATATATTAGCCAGTTGATCAGTTGTTCGGACGAAATGGATTTCTACGTTGCCATCTTCGACGTGATATTTATGCTTGGTCTTCGAGTGTTGCACTGGGTTATGACAAATCCTAATTGCACTTTTAGAGTCGCAATATAGTGGGATTTTCTTCATATTTAGCCCGTAATCCCTAAGCTGACGTTGTATCCATACCACTTGAGATGTGCATGATGTTGCAACAATGTATTCAGCTTCTGCAGTGGAGAGAGAAACACAGGTTTGTTTCTTCAATTGCCAACTAACCAATTTTCCATCTAGAAATTGACATCCTGCAGTGGTGCTCTTACGATCTAGACCACAACCACCTAAGTTAGCATCTGAGAATGCTTGAACAAAGAATCCTGAGTTGGCTGGATACCACAAACCGTGAGAGGAGGTTTGCTTTAGATAGCGAAATAGTTTTTTCATAGTTTGTAGATGAGGTTTGCGTGGGTTGGTTTGAAATATTTCACAATAACAGACTGAAAACATGATGTCAGGTCTAATGGTTGTAAGATACATCAAAGACCCAATCATTTGTCGATAGAGCGTCATGTCTGTTGTTGGTTTCTCCAACGAGGGTGTAAGCTTTGTCCCAAAGGCCATAGGCACCTTTACTTTAGAGTCTCCCATCTTCCTAAATTTAGCTAATAGAGTCTTGGTGTATGCCTCCTGATTAATAAAGATGCCTTCGGGTCCCTGTCTAATGTTCAATCCAAGAAAAAAGTTAATTGGACCCATTGAGCTCATCTCAAATTTAGTTTCCATCAACTTCCGAAATTCAGTTGTTAAGATAGGATTCGTGGAGCCAAAGATGATGTCATCAACGTAAATTTGTACTATCAGAAGGTGGTTACCTTCTCGCTTACGAAAGAAGGTTGGGTCAACCGAACCTTGTTTGAATTTAGACAATTTTAAGAAATGAGTGAGAGTTTCATACCATGCTTTGGGAGCCTGTTTTAGGCCATATACAGCTTTGTCAAGGACATAACAATGATCTGGATACTTCTTGTTCACGAAGCCTGGTGGTTGCTCAACATATACATTTTCTTCAAGTTCACCGTTGAGGAAGGCACATTTGATGTCCATCTGATAGACTTTAAAGTTCTTGTGAGTTGGATAAGCAAGAAAGATACGAACAGACTCTAATCTTGCAACTGGAGTGAGGGTCTCTTCATAATTGATTCCTTCTTCCTGACAGTATCCTTTGACCACCAGCCTTGCTTTGTTACGAATGACATTCCCCTCCTTGTCCATCTTGTTTCTGAATACCCATTTGAGACCGACAATTGAAGAATCCTTTGGATTTGGAATGAGACACCATACTTTGTTTCTTTTAAACTCATTTAATTCATATTGCATGGCTTGAACGCAGTCTGAATGATCGAGTGCTGAGTTAACAGTTTTCGGTTCAACTTTGGAAACAAAGGAGTTGAACATGCAAAAATCTACTTTAGAGAAGAGTGCAGCCTGTTTCGCTTTGATTTGAGAACGAGTTAACACTTTTTCTGAAGATTCCCCGATAATTTGACTTTGAGGGTGATCTTTGGTCCATTTGATAAGTGGAGGGAAATTTGGATCATAAATGGGATCCAGTTTAGCATTTATTTCTTCTTCTAGCTCGGATAGAATGTTATCATCACTGACGTTAGTGTTCTCCCCCTCGAAGACTGACACCTATTCGGTATCTGGATTGGTGTTCCCTTCTTTGAGTGGACTCTCAGAAGAGCTTGAAGAATGATGCGATGAGCTCTCCCCCTGGAACGATGAACCTTGATCATGAAAAAGAAATGGACCCTCCCCCTCAACATTAGGACGGTCACTTGCAGGTTCGCTTGCTTCTGGCCTTTCGGTTTCTTTAGATTGATCATCAACCATCTTTTGTGCAATGTCGTCAATAATTTGTGTTAGATTATCAACTTTGTTGTCTTTTTGCGTTGATTCAGAGTCAATTGCCTTTTGAGGCTCGTCAAACAGAAGCAAGTATTGCTCGAAAAGATTTGAAAGAGAGGTCGTAACTTGACCATTCTTTGGAAAGATCTCTTGCAACGCACCTTTTGTTGATTTTGTCTTCTTAACATAACTATCATCAAAGGTGACATAGTATGTTTCTTCAATCTTCTTTGAGCGCTTATTGAGTACTCGATACGCCTTGGAGTTTAGGGAGTAGCCTAAGAAAACTCCTTCATCAGCCTTAGCATCAAACTTGTTTCGATTCTCTTTGGAGTTGAACACAAAGCATCTTGAATCGAACACATGAAAGAATTTCACATTCAGTTTATGATTGTTAAGGATCTCGTAGGGAGTGATAGAGAATCGCTTGTTCAAATACGATATGTTTTGAGTATAACAAGTAGCAACAATTGCATCGGGCCAAAAATACAGCGACAAGGAGGCGAAGCATAGCATTGTGCGAGTTGCTTCACATAGAGATCAGTTTCATCTTTCAATGATACCATTCTGTTGTGGAGTGTATGGAGCTGAGAAGTTGTGAGTCGTTCCCTTTTCAGCGAGAAAGTCTTCTAAGTCTTTGTTCTTGAATTCCAGGCCATTTTCACTTCTGACATTGCGAACAACTTTCCTTAGTTGAGTTTCGACCTGTTTTATGAAGAGCTCGAGCTTTGAGTAGCTTCAGATTTTTGCTTTAAGAAGAACACCCAAGTGAAATGAGATAAATCATCCACTAGAATGTATTTGTTTCCCCCAATGCTTTCAATGGACGAGGGACTACACAAGACAATATGTAACAGCTCCAATGGTTCTATCACCTTAGTGTTGATAATAGAAGGATGACTTTGCCTACTCTTCTTTCCCATTTCACATGCTGCACAAAGATGTTCTTTATCAAATTTTAGAACCGGAAGTCCTCGAACATGATAACCCAAAACCAACTTGTTGATGTCCTTGAAATTTAGATGAGATAGTCTTCGATGCCATAACCAGCTTTCATTGGAGCGAGCTTTACACCCCGCTCCCGAGTTCAATTTAAAGAGAGAAAAGAAAGGAAATGAGAGGAAATGAAGGGAAAGTAAGAGAGAATGGTGCTCCCGAGTTTGATTAAAGGAAGGAAGTGGAAGGAAATGGAAGGAAAACTTTCCCTCCTAACTTTCCTCCCGATTTGGGAGGATTTGAAAAGAAAGAACAAAATGTTTAACTTTCCTTCCATTTCTCTCCAACTCGGGAGCACAAATGACAATTTCTTTTTCCTTTCTTTTCTCTTCTGTTCTCTCCTTACTTTCTTTTCTCTTCTCTTCTTTTCTTTGCTACAACTCGGGAGCGGGGTGTAAACAAACTGCTGGTTTTCCCCAAATGGGGTTTAGGTTCAAAGGGTACATTTCCCCTTTTCGCTTGGAATTCAGCAGAACATTATTAGATCTCTTCTCGATAATCTATAAGCCTTCATCATCAAATGATACTTTCAATCCATTGCCAATTACCAGCTGTGATACGCTGATAAGGTTGTGTTGGAGCCCTTCAACATAAGCCACTTTTCTTATAGAGAACTCTCCATTAGTGATCATTCCATACCCTTTGATAGTACCAAATGAGTTGTTTCCGTATTTCACAATGCCACCATCCTTAAGAGACCGAAACTCCCTCAATTCTTCCTTCCTCCCTGTCATGTGACGAGGGCAGCTACTATCAATGTACCATTCTTTGTCGAACTTCTCGTCACTAATTACCTGCAAAAATTTTAAGCAGATTTAGGAACCCAAAGTTTCTTGGGTCCTCTTGAGCCTTTTACAGAACAGGGTATAGTAAGAGAAGTATCAACCAAGTAACTACGTTTAATTAAAGTTGTTTCATCTTTTCTTTTTATGGTGAAAACTTTAATCTTGGTTGGTTTAGATTCTGTAGGTTTGGGATTTTTGGTGTTGACATCATCATTTTTTTGGATCTCTTTTGGACGTTTGTTATCTTCTGGAAAGAGTTTCCTTTTCCCTTTAAATCTTTTGACGAAGGAAAACTAGAATTGGAGGTGTTGGGTTTAGAAGTGTCATTAGATCTTCTGAGTGTCTGACTGAACTTGGAGGGATGAGGACCCAAACTTCTCTTTCGGTTGTCATTGGATGGGGGACCGAAACTGCTCTTTCGGTTGCTGTTGGATGGAGGACCGAAACACTCCTTTCGGTTCCTGTTGGTCATTGGACCGAAACTTTTCTTTCGGTTCATGTTGTTCGAAGGACCGAAACCACCCTTTCGGTTCCTTTCGGTCGAAGGACCGAAACCACCCTTTCGGTTTTTTTTGGTGGAAGAACCGAAACTACCCTTTCGGTTTAAATTGTCATGAGGACCGAAACTATTCTTTCGGTTCCTTTCGGGTGTGGGACTGAAATAACCCTTTCTATTCCTTGATTCCTCTTGGGATTTGTGCTTCTTTTCAATCCTTACATAGTGTGGATATTGCGATCTCCAAAACTGTTTCCTTTGTGAGGGATTCTTCTTGTATCTCAGATTTCGTTTGTGTTTATTATCAGCCACCTATTTTGGATTCCTGTGGATGTTATCCTTTTTCCTTGAAGTATGAGCATAGTCATTCTTTGTTGAGGATGTTTCGCTAGTGGTTTGCACAGGTTCGCCCGTTGAAGTTTTGGTTCCATTTGTGCTTGGTACATCATATCTTGTAGGCTCATTTAGAGGTTCGGGTATATATCTACCTTTCACTCTCAATGAGGTTTTCTGAGATAGGCCCTTTGTCTTTTCAACGTTGTTGATTGGGGATGACCAAAAATACTCGTCACATCCGCCAGCATTGTCTTCTTCCACCATAGCCGTCAATTCTGCAGTTTGTTGTGGAGTGACACCCAGAACTATGTACACTTGATTTGGAGTTGTTTGTACCTTTTGGTACAAAACAAATTTAGCTTTGAGAACTTTGGTTTTGTCAGTAGACGAGCGAGCGAACTCAACAAAGTTTTATAAAATTAGGTTTTTGCTTGACTTTGGTTCGCTTTTGATAAATTCTGAAAAGTCCACCACATCCTCTACAGAGATTTCACTCAGATCATCATCCTCATTAAGTTCAGATGCATTTTCAACATCAATTTTATTTTCTGAACTTCATTTGGCATTCAACAAGTTAAATTTCTGTACAGTTTCGGTTCTTAATTTCAATATATCATTTTCGTCTAACAGATTTTTGAGCATGTCCTTGTGGTCCTTGGAATTTATGTAGGATTCAATTTTGTCCAAACCTATTTTATATGTTGGAGAAACCTCGTCAGAAGATACAATGTTTTCACAGTTGTAGGCTTCAGCATCGATTTCATCCTCCTTTAACTCAAGGAAGGGTAAAATCATGCGATGTATCTTCTTCCCTATTTCACAATCAAGATGCAACTGAGTGTTTAAGAAGTTTAAGATTTTCTCTTTGTAAATAAATTAAATCATCCTTAGATCTAATTAACTCCTTCTCTTTCTGCTCAATCCACATTCTCCTTTCCTCACTCTTTGATGAAATCCTGCTGATTTGATCAGTTAGGTTAGAATTTGTGACACGGGTTTGGGTGAGACTGCTACTTATACTTGAAAATTTAGATTTTAAGCTATTTAATTCCTTTTCATAGTTAGTAATAGGTATTTTTAAAGAGTCAAGAATATTTTGTACCTTCTTGATCAACTCATCACATTCGTTGATCTGTGCACTGACAGGTTTGGCAGCGAAACACCTATCCTCTCGCTCCTTCTCGTCTTATATTTCCCCGTCGGTTGTATATCCTCTCATTTGAGACACACCTTCGGTCACCACAAAGCACCTTCCTGTTACAGGTTCTTCCTTTGCTAGCATAGCCTTCCCATGAGAGGGCTTCCTGACTTCTTCGTCCTCTGAATCTGTGGACCAAACTTCCACACCATCGAATTCATCACAGTTGTCTGTATCCTGCACAATTAAAGCATTCATTGTAGTATTGTTAGCGGTAGACTTTCTTTTCTTGATTTCCTCCAATCTTCTCAGGAGGCTCGCTTCCTCATCTTCTTCATTTGTCTTTTATTCTCTCTTTCTCAGCATACAATCTTTTGCAAAATGGTTCTTGCCTCCACGGTAATGGCAGTCAAATCACGAGTTTCCTCTAACTTTCGCTTCTTTCTTTGACTCTTCAGATTTTGACACCATCTTCGGTTCCTCCTTGATCTTTTCGACACTGTAACTACCCTGCCAATTTCGGTTTTTGTTGGCTGGGAATTTCTTCTTAATAAATTTTCTAGGGTTAGACACCATCAAGGCATATTCTTCACTGGTTAGATCATAATTGGCAAGATCCAATTCCTCTTCTTCTTCAATCGAGATTTTTCCTTTAGAGATAAGAGCTAAAGAACCCATACTGGAAACCACGTTCGTTTCGTTAGACAGTGCACTTTCATGAGATTTCAAAATACCTACTAGTTTCGCCAAAGAATATGACTTGAACTGTTCATGAGCTTTAACTGTAGATACAACAGCCATCCATTCGGATCTGAGACCGTTCATAAAAGTAACCTTTTGTTCGATAACCTTCCTTTTGATCCCATGCTTTATCGTCTTACTTAAAAGATGATTGAAGCGATCAAAGGCTTGAACAAGTTTCTCTTCAGGCTTCTGCTTAAAGTCTCCAAATTCAGACAGCAAGAGAGTTTGGATTGAATGTTCCAAATCTTCGTCAGTGGAATACAATTCTTTTAATCTACCCCAGATCTCTTTAGCCGTGGCACAAGAACTTACCAAATGGAACGTATCTGACTGCAGCGCAAACCTAATCATCCTCACGGCTTTGATGTTGCATTGAAACTTTTCCTTCTCGTCTTGAGGAATATCTTTGACATCGTTAACAAGCTGATTGTACCCCTTCTGAGTTTTGACAATCTTAGAAGTGCTTGAGTGAGCGAATGGGCCAACGGTGATCGCTTCCCAGATCAACTATCCATTATCCTCTGATCCAATCACATAGTCTTCGAAGTGATGCATCCAGACTTCATAGTCTTGTGTATACAATATTGGTATCCATGTTGTCGAACCAATGCCGTTGGAGATGTTGAATGGATTGGTTTGTGAATCGTCCATGGACATTGTAACGACTTTTGATCGATTAACTGTAAAAGATCAGACTTGTAATATATCGTTAGGGTTAGATCAACAATTAATGAGATACGTCAATATGGAATGATGGCTCAATTAATCTCAATCAATGCTGAATTAAAAACCCTAATCACTTCTTTGACAAAAGAGATGTGTATGAATTACACAGTCTCGTGATCTGATACCAATTGATTTCAATAATACTCTAGATCGATTAGATCTTTCACAGGTACGATTATAGAAATCGAACAAGTCAAAAACAGTATGAAAGTAAGCACATGATGGAATCAAATGTATGCTTATGATTCAAAATAAAGTCACGCCTCAGCAGAGCTCGACAAAGAACTTCCGCTGTAGAGGCGAGCTAGGGCTTACAAAACTTAGAGCAAATAAAATAATGAAAGCGATTCCATCTAAGACTTCATGCATGTAGCTTATATACTAAACCCTAGTACAAAACATGCACGGTTGGACAGGCCCAATACCGACAATCAAAACTGGGCTAAGGACCGAGCCCATGATGCAATCTATTAATCCCAACACATGGAAATGACTAAAACTCATGCATGGCCACAATAAGACCTTCAAGACGGAAACTTTTCTGTTCTTGGGACTCATATAGCACTAAGGGTGGCAACCTTAAGCCTAGAAACGAATTTGGACCATAAAAATCCATTCTTGGTACCAAAAAGGTCCAAAACACCATTACCATAGATCTAAGCATACATGAGGAAGGATGGGAGCTTTTTACCTCAAAATAGTACTAGATGATGATGATATCTCATATCCTTGAGCTCAAGCTACACAAGTTCATCTTCACTAACTTCTTCTTTCTCCTTTCAAGCTCCAAATAACCAAAATGGGCTTCACATAGAATAAATCACACAAAGAAGAGGAATGTTAAGCATTCTAGGGTTTCTAAGTTTGAGACGCTGGTATGGAGGCTAGGGTATGGGACATAATGAGGTATTTATATGGCTTAAACCCTAAAAATTAGGGTTTTGAGTCTGTTCATGTACGTTGCACATACTCCTTGGTACTCTGTGCATATGCAAATCGAACCCTCACACCCAATGTTGCCACTACGCCCCGTGTACGCCAAGGCTACGCCCAATGTAACTCTTCAGACAACCCAAATATATAGCGACCCACTCACTTAGGGCTCAAATCAATAATACAACCTTAATCTCATAGTCCAACAATTATTTACAAAGAAATTGAATACTTATCATTACCTCAAGTGATGATTGGTACATCATCCACTGTCTCCTTACCCTTATCCCGTGTATCCCTGACATAGGCGACATAACATGAGCATCCCTGATGTAGGTAGCATATCGCCTTAGCTACCGAACACAGATTCGGTCAACACTGCGACCTCTTACCCTGAATCATCAAACCTCCCCCACTTAGGTTCCGAACCTGCACAAGTTGTTGCTCGCAGTAGATCACTGCCCCATTGGGGCTTAACCGGTCCATACCTATGATAACCTCATTCCCATCCAGGGGAATAGGGACTAAATCCATGGAAAACTGCTTATCAAACAACTATTATGTACATCCGCAATGAACCCTTGCAACTCGTATTGTCCTATCATTTGTTATCTCTACATCAAGAGGACAGTCCAGCTCCCTTGGAGCTCTAACAAATCGCTTGCTAAGCGGAAGCGATACAAAGGATCGGGTAGCCCCCAAATCGAATAATACCATGGTAGATTTTCCATTCACTAAGAACGATCCCATAATAAAACACGTAAACATAAATGACAAATCGATATAAATAAAGAGATAAGGAGAAGATACCTACCCATCACAACATTGGGAGCTACACTTGCCTCCTCTGCTGTCAGATGGAAGGCTCTGCTCTTCACCACAGGCTCCTCAGTCCGACCCTAATGGCCATCGGTAATCCTCAATGTAGCAGGAGTGGGTGTCGCCTCCTGTCCTGCTGCTACGAAAATCGGGCACTAGGACTGCTTGTGTCCCCTTGATTACACTGGAAGAAAATCAAATATGATACTGTGGTGGTGACAGTGGTATCAGTATAGTCCCAGTTGACGTGACCAATTCGGACACAATTAAAGCATCCCGATCTACCTGCCCTACACGCCCCCTCGTGCATCTTGCTACACTTGCCACAACAGCTGCGACCCTACTAGCTCCTCGATCTGTGATCTGATACCTTGGGCTTTTTTCCCAAACTCCCTGTCAAACCCCTCTCTGGCTTCCTTTTCTTCTCCATCTACCAATCCAGCATCTGTCAGCTGGACAGGCTAACAAATTGTCGGATATCACTCTGCAGCATCTCATTATACCGGGCCTTTTTCATCTCCTCTTTCCTCACATACTACGGAACGAGAAGGGTCCTCTCCATAAACATAACAGTAATCCCAGTCACCGTCACAGTCGTCTGTTGGAGATCCAGGAACTCCCGTGCAAGCTGTTGCACATCAATCATAGTTGCGAACTTGGCCATCAAGTCACTCTAGGTTATATCATCAAGAGAAGCATCACCAATATCATGTCCAATCTTCTCCCACCAATCCTGCCCTTTTGTCCTTCAGGATGCAGGAAGTAAGTTGGACCGTATCTCCCTTGGTACAATGGCTGGTGTAAAAGGTGTTGGCGACATCTTCCAACCACCTGCTGCTAGCAATGGGGTCTCTATCCCCATGGTAGCCTGGAGCTCCACATGCTCGGATATCCGTGAATTTCATCGTGCATTCCCCTAACATGGTTGCCATCTCAGTATGAAATGCACCCACCCTCTTGTCAAGAATCTCCAAAATGCCCTCCTTGACCGTACCGAAGATGACAGGAGTCTGGTCAATGATACTGCGTGTGATCTCAGATGAAATGAACTTTCTCATCTGATGATCGAGCTGAACGGCTCTAGAGCATGAGCCTGTTCCCTCTCCTTCGCCAGAACTACCAACTGGCCTTGTGGGTTGTGTCACCTTACTAAAAATACACCATAGAAATCATCAGAATACTCATCATAACGCGAGGGATATCACACACTACAACCTCTCCAGGTTCTTCCCAGTTTCCTTCGTTCATGTACAAATCCTGTGCTTTTAGTAGTACGGGCCCATACTACCTTCCACATCTATCCATACTTTCCTCAAGAAATGACTTGATTCCACCAAATCCCTTTCACTACTACTGCTTTCCACACTATTATCATCATGGGCTTGCCTAAGGGTAATCTCCGACTCACTGTCCGCCATTAGCTGCATAAGAAGTCCCTTCTGTCTCTCCCTAACTAGCTCACGAATACCATTACATATAACTAAGACCAGATAATTCTTCAAATGAGAGGTCTTTCCCTACAACGGTTAAAATCAGACGAGAGCTGCAAAGTAGGGATAAATCTCACCTTCTGAAATTCTTTAGTCCTCGTAACATGTAACTTAACATATTCATTTACTAGTTAGTTAAAGATAAATAAAACTCCTAAAATCACAAAGCAAGCAACATTCTGGCATTGAGTAAACATAACCAAACATATCCTAATCAGGCCATCATATCACCAACTAATCAATACCATCATGTAGTTCAATAATCTCATATACTAGGCATACAAGGCATTCTTCGTAGATCCTTAGCCCTAATCTAGCATGCGGTTCTCATACACATACAGCAGGCATACAAGGCATCCTTCCTAAATCCTTATCCATTAAAAATTGTATGGGTAATTTGGGAGAACTTACTTGAGGTCGACTGATTGCATACACCACAATCTTTTTCTCTTTTGAAAAACTTTTTAGAAAAATGGTTTTCTTTTGAAAATTTTCATACCAAGTCCTCAGTTTGAGTTCAGACACACTTGAGAGTGTACCCTAGTCCCTCAAACCAAGGCTCTGATATCGACTTGAAACATCCTAAAAATCATGACAAAAAATTTTGTTTTTAATTCATTAAATAAACCATAACTATAAAAGTCATTTTATCAAAACAGGAACCATGGTAACTCAAAAATTAAAAATCAGTATATCCATATCAAAACACATGTCACACACACACACACACACACATATATATATATATATATATATATATATATATATATATATATATATATATATATATATTAGAGTAACATCCCATTCTAACATCATGGTGTGTGAAAAGCATTCATCCCGATGTCTTCCCATTGCTACAAGAAGTATGTGAAACTAAAACTGAAAACTTTAAGCATGAAGCTTAATGAGTCTCCCCAAACTACCGCATACCTTACACAAAGTCACATAATCACATAATAACATATCATGGGCCCCTCCTGGCATCAGACAGAATCCGACATCGGGCCTCGCGAGACATTAAGCAAAACTCGGTATACATATAAAAATATCAAAAAAATACAAATAAATAATAACATAACATAAACATATAAGAATTCCTTGGGCCCCGCCCGACATCAGACTGAAATCCGGAAGCATAGAAACATTCCTCGGGCATTGCCCGACATCGGACCATAATCCGGAAACATACAAAACAGATATATTCAAGAATCACGAATACATCAAGCATACAAGCATTAATTGGGAACCGCCCGACATCGCATCGAAATCCAAAAACATATAAACCTACATTGGGCACTGGCCGACATTGGACCTTAGCCCGATATATACTAGCATACATATGTACAAGCCGACATTGGGGCCTTCAACTCATTCATATAGGAGGAAAACTCACCTCACAAAGCTGAATGCAAAATCTCACGGTACGAAATCTCTAATGGCTTCTTTGACGACTCCCCAAGCTATCAGTGCAAAATAACACTTAATCAAAATCTAACAATACTCCTTAGGTTAAATGACCAATTTACCCATGATCTAATTCGGACCATAACCTAGGCCCAAATCCATAAAATCAATGGTCCAATTCTATAAAACCTTTCCAAACCCACTAATGGCTCAATTATGGTCTAATTTTCTTAATTGGGCCCAACTCCTCAAATGGGCCTTCCCTTAAGCCCAATCATGTCCTTAGCCCAATAACTAACTTTTGATAGCCCACTAAGGTCTGATTCCAGATGTATGTCTGATTCCAGTAAAGTGTCTTAACCCATAAAGTCGATTACGTAGTTGCTTGCAAATCACCAATGGACCAAAACTTGAATTATGGCAACTAACTTCCATGGAAATGACTAAAACTCATGCATGGCAACAATAAGTCCTTCAAGATGGAAATTTTTATGTTCTTGGGACTCATGTAGCATGGAGGGTGGCAACCCTATGACTAGAAACATATTTGCACCATAAAAATCCTTTCTTGGGACCAAAAAGGTCCAAAACACCATTACCATAGATCTAGGTATACATGAGGCAAGTTATGATCTTTTTACCACAAAAGAGTACTAGATGTTGATGATATCTTAGATCCTTGAGCTCAAGCTACAAAAGTTCTTCTTCACCAACTTCTTCTTTCTCTCTCCAAGCTCCAAACCACCAAAATGGGCTTCAGAAGATCAAATCACACAAAGATGAGGAATGTTAGGCTTTCTAGGGTTTTTGAGTTTGAGAGGATGGTAAGGAGGCTAGGGTTTGGGACATAATAAGGTATTTATATGGCTTAAATCCTAAAAATTAGGGTTTTGAGTCTGCTCGTGTACTCTACGTGTACACATATCGACCCCCCGCATCCAATGTTGCCACTACGCCCAACGTACGTCTTCAGACAACTCAAATATATAACAACCACTCACTAAGTACCCAACACAATTATCCAACGTTAATCTCTTTGACCAACAATTAATTACAAAGAAAATGAATAATTTTCATTACCTCAAGTCACGGGTTTTACACAAATAGTGTGGAGACTCACCTCGAATTCTGAAGCTTAGTAAAAGAAATCCCTAGTTGCCAAAACTGAGGCCCCTGACCCCAATAAGAACCAAAACTTAGGCCCAATTTCAAAAGATCCCCAAAGGACAACTAAAAACCTAATTTTCCAAATTAGTCTTAATCCCATATGTGCCTTATCCTAAGCCCATATTTTCCTTGAATACACTTCAGATTACCGCAAACACCCCTTGGGACAAACTAGGTAAAAGTCATAGGTCAAAAGTCAAAGTCAACAGCACAATGTTGACCCAAATCGCCGAGTTGCCCTTTAACTTGTCGAGTTCCCTTCATCAGAGTACAAAAATCAAGAAGAACCAACCAAACTCACCGAGTTCCTCAGGAACCAAACATCTTAACCCATTACTCCGACTTAATCGAAACTAACAGTTTCCCTTATCAAATCACAACTGAAATAGCATCTAGATAGATAAGATTTCCACCTTTACCCCTAGGGACCAACCTAGTGGGCTCAAAACCCAAATTTCTAGTCTTAAAAGGTTAAAGGCTCAATCAATAATCACTTAATCACCAAGACAAAACCGAAAATACAAATTTCATCCGTAAAGGATGCATGGACATGTAAAGCTTCCAACTTTACACTCATACATGGCTAGGAGAGGCTCAAAAGCTCATAAGAGACTAAAATAAGAGCTTAATAGATACATGAAGCCCTTAAGGCCTTAAAGTTGGCACCTTTATTCCAGAAGAACTCATGAAGATAATAGATGTCAAAGAATAAGAACTTGGGACTTCTACTTCCCCAACAATCACCCATCCATGGCTAAAAGCATGAAATTTATCCAAATAAGAGATCTAAATTAAGCAAGGTTAGAACTTTATACCCAAGATGTGCTGGAAATTAAACATTCACAAAACACACACACAATGGACTCGCAACACTCTTGGAGGCTCTAGGGTTTTGAGATTAGGGTTACGGGATATGGAGGCTAGGAATGAGGCCAACACCTGGAACATAAGGTGTTTAAATAGAGTGAAAAATCCAAAAATCAGGTTTTCTCAAACAGTGCCCAAATCAACGAGTTCCCTTCACCAACTCGACGAGTTGGTCCTTAATAACATGTGCCCTAAAAGCTTCCAACACGTCGATTTTATGCAATAAACTCAATGAGTTGTCACCTAAAAAGGGAATTTATTTCCATAATTGACCTTCTAGATCCCGGATGTTACAACTCTCCCCTATTTAAATTAGATTTTGTCCTCAAAATCACTCCTTACTGCCGCTCATAACAAATCAATCCACCTGAGGGACACAATCTAAATTCTGTGCAGAAGACAAGCTTCCCAAGACATCGGAAATCCCAAACCAAAACATATATCCCAAAGATAACATCCAAACCTTCACTACTATAAACCACTTCTACCTTTCTGAGACCTAAAATCTATAATGGTTTGACTCCTCGGCAGACCGCTCATGCTAAAACAACTCCATACCCAACTCTCAATCAATAACCAACCAAACATAACGCTTCCAACTCTGAAAACACCACTGCCCATCTAATTTTACTGAAACCATACTTAGAATAGATCTTAAAGCCCGATGAAGAAAGAATCCTCAATATTTCAAGCAATACCAATCCTATCTCACATGAAATCTGAAATCTAAAGTCTCAATGCTTTAACTCCCTATCAGACCTAACACGTCGAACCACCACCATACCAACCTCTTAGAGTTTCACACAAAAAAAATGCTTCCAACCCCTAATGATATTGCTGCTTCAAAGGGAAACAAAGTCACATACCATAAACAACTACATAACACTTATACTAGCCAGAAGGTTAAGATAATCCTTCGAGTAGAAGATTCATCCCTGCGACAGTTAGGCTCGGACGATACTCGCGTAACAGGGTGAAATCAATTACTCTGAGATTATTTAATCCCACTGCGAGTGACTTAGCATTTCCTAATCAACTAGTTACGCCACGCACACATGAAACCCAAATCACTAATACTGCCCGAAACACTGAAACTGCCCGCAACACTAAAACTGTCTGAAACAGTGAAACTGCCCAAAGCACTGAAACTTCCCGAAATAGCATGTTGCATCTTGGATGCTTTCTAAAATCCACTGAGGCCTTCCCGGTCCCAATTCGTCAGCCGGTCATCTTTAATACCGGGTTCCAACACGATTTCTGAGCCAAAAGACTCCCACACAGTCGCCCCTCACGAATTCTGACAGAAAGCCACACAGGAAATAGCTACCTGAACCACATCGACACTAAACCGGTGTTAAACTGAATACTACAAGACCAACTATAGTCTTTCCTCGTAACTAGTCTACGACGACCTACCATAACCTGATTCCAAACATATTGTGGCCTTCCTATAGTCTTGAAAACTGACCCATGCTGGCTTAACCATCCAAGGAAAACTCCAAGCAAAACATAGATTTGCCACAATCTCACCACTGAACAAGGACTGATGAACGCTAAAGGCTACCCCGCAGTCTTACAACACTCCCACACAAACTGACCACTAGTAAATGCTACGGGCCACCGCACAGTCTTGCAACACTTCTACACTAACTGCTAACTAGTGAATGTTGCAGGCCACCCCACAGTGTCACAACACTTCTACACTAACCATAATCTCAGTCACTGCCTTACCCTTAATCTATAAAATCGAACACACCCAGAGTCGAGCACCTACTCGACCGAATGCCCAAGCTGAACTCGAGCCACGCCTGGAACCCCAACATGGTTTTCCCAAAGCATGCTATCAACCAAGAGAACATGACCTTAATGTTGGTAAGTTTCTCGCACTTCCAACTCACACAATCCTCAATCAAAACAACAATTTGGGTTGCCTTCCTCCCCGACGGGGATGTGAAACTCATCCTAGTTTCAAAACCGCTTCTGCTCCTGAATCTCTGGACGATTCTCCCCCACTATGATTCGACTAAATTCTCACAACACATGAGAATTGAAGAATTCCCAATCCTTCTCACATTCCAATGATCGATCCGCTCATAACCAACACTCATTCTTGCTACTGATCCCTTACTATCCAACTCAAAAGACCACACAACCCCTGAAGACCAACAATACACTTCCTGAATCCCTGCAACCCTGATGATCCCATATACTTAACTTGATATCTCACTAAAATCCTGAAGTCCAAATGACGGATACTCCAACCGAAATCTCAGCAACAAAACACTTCCCTTAGCACCTCCAAAAACCAATCAAATCATAATAGCTAAAACCAGTAGATCCTGGTGATACTGGACAACTATCCCACTGAGCCCTGACCATAAACCTTCCACATAATGCCCCCAAACTACCTCCAACTACAACCAATACAGAAACTGATAAACATAAATAAACTTGTATGGGTACATTGGGGAATACTTACTTGAGCTTGGCCGGTAGCGCACATCACACACATTGTTCTTTCTTAAAACCCTTTACTTAACCCTTTTAGAAAACATTTTCTCTTTCCAAAATCTTTTAATCCCTCGATTTGAGTTCAAACACCCCCGAAGGTGTGTCCGAATCCCTCAAACCAGGGCTCTGATACCAACTTGTAACGACCCAATTTTCACGTCCAAAAATTTCGTTTTTAAAACATTACTTTAGAAAACGTTAATAAATAAAAACATTGTTTGATCAAACTACATCACAACATAAACCATGTTCAAAAGTCATGTCATACAACCAATCGAAACATCAGAGTATAACTCCTAGAGAAATCTAATAAATGCGGAAACCCGTGTGTGTGCATGATGTGCCGCTACCGAGCCAGCTCCTTCCCCTTCGATGAAGATGTACCTGAAACAAAAATTGTAAACTGTAAGCACAAAGCTTAGTGAGTTCCCCCATCGTAACACATACCATACAATACATATCATACATACTGCCAGGCTATTCTGGGGTGCCTGACTACCCGGTACGACCATTCTGGGGTGCCGACTACCCGTGCGGCCATTCTGGGGTGTCATCGTACCCGTGTCAAGCCATTCTGGGGAGCTGACCTACCCATGTCGAGCTATTCTAGGGTGCTGACTACCCTTCGGTCCTAACAACCGAACCTCGGGGACTATTTCCCATACTACTACCATCACATATATCATAACACAAACGTAATATCAGACATATCTGGGGTGTCTGACTACCCTTCGGTCCTAACAACCGAACTCTACTACTATCACATACAACATATCATGCCAACATATAACATATCAGGTAGTAGCAAACCTAGATGATATCACAAAGACAATCATCTGACATACAACTCCTACTGGTGGGCCAGCATTGTGACCTTAGACCCACCGCTACTGGAAGGCAACTCACCTCGGAGTAGCTGCTGATCTTCGTGGGAATAGTATAATTGCAGCGGCTGCTGCTCTAGAAATCCTCCGGCTGTAATTCCCACCAAACACTTAGTCAAAAACTGCTAACTAACCTTTGGGTAAAATAACCATTTTACCCCTGATCATGCCCTAAGTCAGAGTCAGAGTCGACCCCAGTTGACTCGACTCGCCGAGTTGGCTCGCCAACTAACCGAGTCCATGTCCAAATGACTGACCTGAATTCTGTTTCTACTCGTTGAGTTAGGCATCAACTCAACGAGTTCTCCTTCCAAACTGATGTTCAAGTCCTTCATCCTACTCGCCGAGTTGTATGAACAACTCGCCGAGTTCATCTTCATCCGATGAACAAGTTATACTGTGACTCGCTGAGTTGTATGAACAACTCACCGAGTCTGATTTTGATCTAAGTAGATTGCCTTGAACTCGCCGAGTCTAGGCATCGACTCGCCGAGTTCCAATATGGGTGAGTTTTGGCTTCCAACTCACTGAGTCCCTCCTGGACTCACCACACAACTCGACATAGCTAAAAGGTGACAAACTCGGAGACTCACGACTAGACTCGCCGAGTCAGATGAGCGACTCGCCGAGTCTGCTCCATGCAAGAGCCATAAATGCGATTTTGCTCGAATCCAGTCCATTCCATTCGTAGATCTGGGCTCCTAGAGCATGAATAACACGTAAAGTTTCCAACTTTACATGTAAATATCCATCTATGGGGTTTTTAGGGCTCAAAATGCACCAAAAGAGTAGATCTAAGGTTTTCATGCAATATGGGTTCATAAAGGTAGTTGATCTGAGCTCCTGGAGCTCAACCATTCTTAGATCTAGAGGCCAATCAACTTATTTCGAAATATGATGCACATACAAGCTTGGAAAATGAGTCATGAAGGACTTACATACCTTAGAGATCACTCTGAAATAGCTCACAAGTGCTTGACCTCCTCTTCTTCTTCTTCTTGATCTCCTTCCCTACTCACTCCAATCTTCAAGAGGACACACCAAATGGCTTCAAATCCACAAAACAAGGCTTAGAACGAGGTATATGGCTCTGAGGGTGAATAGGGGCTGGCTTGGGGGCGGAAAGGGGGATTAAATAGGGTGCAAACCCCTGAAACTTAGGGTTTCATCCAACAGCGGTGACTCGCCGAGTCCAGGATATGGACTCGCCGAGTCGCCAACTTATATGTGTTCCGTGTCCCATCCCTACTTGGCGAGTCGGACCTATGACTCGCCGAGTCCAAGGCTTAAAATGGAAAATACTCAATTAAGATTTACATACCAGGAACCAGGTGCTACACCTGCCTTGGTATTATTTGACTCTTGTGCGAGTCGGTCTTTTGTATCTTTGGATTTTAGTCAGCACATCGGTATTGATTGGGAGGTGATGAGTCGACCCCCGAGGGTTTCCATAGCTGATGAGAAAGCGGTATATGCAACCGACATGATTCGAGGATGTGTGCTCGAGATTTTTGGTGTCAAGTTCCCTATAGATTTAGTTCCTATCGCGATGGGAGATGTTTGTGTCATCGTGGGCATGGACTGGTTGAGTAAGTTTAGAGCGGTCATTGACTACGAGAGACAGCTGGTGACCATACGAGACCCTAATGGGGGAGTGCTTACTGTGTATGGCGAAGGGACCCGGTGTGGGTCAGCGTTTTGTTCGGCTGCCAGGGCGAGACACAGTTTGCAGCAGGGCTATAGTGGATTCATAGCATATGTGATGGACACACGAGTGGCAGCGGGGAGGCCAGGTTTGGTTGACAAGGTTCCGGTTGTGTGTGAGTTTCTGGATGTTTTTCCCGAGGAACTACTGGGCGTGCCTCCGGAAAGACAAGTGGAGTTCCATATCGATTTGGTTATGAGAGCAACACCTATCGCCAAGGTGCCTTATCGCCTCGCGCTGCCAGAGATGCAGGAATTATCCTCGCAGCTTCAGGAGCTGTTGGGGAAGGGGTTTATTCGACCGAGTATCTCACCTTGGGGAGCGCCGATCCTTTTTTTCAAGAAGAAGGATGGTTCACACCGAATGTGTATTGATTACCGGGAGTTGAACAAGTTGACGGTTAAGAACCGGTATCCGTTACCTAGGATCGATGATCTGTTTGATCTGTTGCAGGGGGCATCTTGGTTCTCCAAGATAGACCTGAGGTCGGGTTATCATCAGATGAGGGTTCGGAATGACGATATCCAAAAGGCTGCATTCAGAACTCGTTATGGACATTACGAGTTTGTGGTGATGCCTTTTGGGCTCACCAATTGTCACAACTAGCATTTTAGCTAGGAAATTTTATTCTCATATAAACATCATCCATTGTAAAATCCTATACTCTATTCTCACTCAAATACATCTCATATGTTCAAATAAGGGTTGGAAACCCTAGAAAGCCCGATTCAAGTCTAATGTGTTCTAGGATTCTCTTGTTGGGCCTAATGGACCAATAAGTATTCAAGTTAACTACTTTGGGCCTAAAAACCCTAATTATGTTCTAATTGGACCCAATTCATAAATCTATAACTTTTTGGGCCATGATGGGCCATAAAGGATTTAATTAGCCCAAATGGGCCCTAAACAAATTTCTTTTGCCATTTTGGGCCGTGAGCCTCCCTAAGAGCCCAATGGGCCGAAAGATTTCTTATGGGCCTCATAATTTCGAACCAAGGCTAGAAATGGGCCAAGTTGATCCACCACCTTTCTCTCTAGCCCATTTTCGGCCCCAAAAAAAGGAAAAGAGATGAATTATCCTAACTTTGCCACCTCAATGTTGCATGGTGGTCATCCATGCACAATAACCACCATACAACAAGGTAAGTTCATATAACTAGGCAATTCTTCTCTCTCCCTCTCCCCTCTTCAAAACTCACGGCCATAAGGCCTCCTCACCCTTATTCTTACTTTCTAAAACTCTCACAAGAAGTCTCTTAAGAACTCTCCTACATTTCCTCTCAAAATTCTCGAGTCTTGGTGTAGTTTCAAGAGGATCTTCACCTAGATCATCATCTTTGGTAAGTTTTGCTTAGATCCATGGTTTTGCTTCTTAATCTCTTCAAAAATCACTCCTCTTACACCATATTTTCGTGGATCATGACTCTTAGATCCATCTTGAATTCGAAAACTCCTCTCAAAAAGCAAGCTAGGCCGAATTCTCCTTCCATCTTCTCACCAAAACCGAACCAAACCCAAGGTGAGTTCATACCCCTTTGTTTTTGGTTTTTACTTGTTTTTGGGGGAGAATACAAGTTGATTTGTGTAGATCTATGTGTATATGCATGATTATGTGTGATTTCCTTGAAACATTTGGTGATTATGTGTGATTTCTTCACTAATCTACAAATATGTTAAGAAACTTGAAGTGTATCACTTGGATCTTTATATGAATCTTGAGAGAATTATGTTTTATCAAACATAATACATGTAAACTAGTATATATTGGATTTATACACTTGATGAGTGTTGTGGTTAGAGATCTATAAAGTAAACTCACAAAACAGCATTTGACAGAAAAGTTTTGGTCCAATCTCGGACTGTTTTGACCATTCAAATGGAAGTATTTTTCAAAACTGTTTTACATGGATAAATTTCAGGTTTATACCTTTAAAATGACTACTCGCACGTTTTCATACGATTTTTCTACAATATTTGGAGAATTTTACAAAACTGCCTATCATATTTGAAATAATTTCGGACCAACCTGTAAAGATGAGTAATTTCACACTAGTTTGAGGCCATCAAAAATTATGAGAAATTTTTTTTAACAAATTAGACAAGATTTCCAAACTTCCAGAATTTACGGATCCAAATTTCGACTTACGATGAATTTTCTACAAATTTTCTAAAAACTAGGTCGGAAAAGCCAAAAACCAGAAAAATGTGCATTTTCACAAAAATCAAGCAAAAATGATATTTTTGACAAAAATGAGTTTATAAATGTTATTTTTACCACAAAGTAGTCATCAACACAAGTTTTTAACAAAATCGGAGATCAAAGTGTTATTCTTGCAAAAATTGGGCCTAATTGTAAATTTTATGTTTATTTGGCCAAGCATTTTTACAAAAAAAAGAGAGCTTTTTATATCAACTTTGTGAATAATCAAGCTAAAATAAACAAAACGATAACAAACGGGTTAAAAACGATATGCATATCCTTATTGGGCCTGGAAATAATAAACACGTATAGTGAGCCTTAGTGGTCCACTTGCATGTTTATTGGGCCTGGGGGTAGGTTTTATATGCGTTCTACTTTTCATACTATTTTAGTGAATACTTGAACTAAAACCAATGATAAACTAACAAATGAATTTAATTTGATCATTTTCTAGGTTATTGGGCCTTAATGACCCATTTCTATGTGTGATAGGTCCTGTATACTATTTACATGTTTATTGGGCCTCACTAACCCATTAACATGTGCAACGGACCTTGGATACTATTTGTGTGCTATTTGGGCCTGTAAATACTTTATATGTGAATTGATCCTTAGTTGTCCTTTCATATATATTTCGGGCCCATGTTATATAATTTCATTCCATTTGGGCCTTGAAATGATTTACATGTTTAGCGACGCCTTCGTGGTTCACTTACATGGATCATTGGTCCTAGAATGAGTTTATACATTTTTCTTCGCGTAAATTCGATTAAGGATCTAGAGAGTTTTTATCGGTTGGCACCTATTAAGTGTACGATCGTAGCCTGTAGTTATAACCAGAGTCTCCTGGAGGGAGAACGGGGATTTGTGTATAGATCTATACGGGGATGACACCCCACACCCGAGCTGCTCGCTACAGTTAGACTAGGCCAGTCTAGGGTGACAAAAACCTTATTCTATTTTTCCGTCGGCATCCAACGACGCCAAGACAGGCGAAATTGTCATTATTTAGTATGGTTATGACGGCTCGCTTAGAGGAATTAATGTTATGAAGTTTACGGAAGACATCTACATTTTTTTAGGCAACGCCGGGTTGTCTGGGAACATTCTCTTTACATGCTCTTATATTCTCTCTACATTCTCTTTACCTTTTTAGTCAAATAAACAATAGCATACATGCATTAATACAAGATCTAACACAAACACACTAAATAGTTTTCAGAAAATATCGGATTTTCTGGCGGTTTTCAAAGTTATACAAATCATTTTCACAAACATGCTTATGAACTCACCAACATTTTTATGTTGACCGTTTTCAAAATAACTTGTATTCTCAGGATACCGTTGAAGTAGGATGAACGAAACAAACTAATGGATACTGTGTGATATTTTGTTTCATCATACTCTTACTATTTTGGCATGTAATATTCAAATACAATACTCGATGTAAACAATGAATGTTGTAATATTACATGTGTGATGATGATGATGTTATGTTTCAATTATATTCACTGTAATGATATTTTAAGATGAAGTCACGCGCAAGCCCCCGGACGTTTCCGCCGTCTGGTTCGGGGGTGTGACAGATTGGTATCAGAGCATTGTTTATAGTGAACTAGCATATCTAATCATACAGGATATGCAACTATAAATACAGTGGGACTAAACAATTCTGAACATAATAATTAAATACATACCTTTGTGTGCATTTTAGAATAATAACACAACAAGAACAGTAAAAGTCTTTGGAGGATTTGAACATCGCTATTAAACCAGGGCAGTTATGTAGTCGTATTGGGGGTGAATGTAGCCTGATCAACTACATTCATTCAAAATACGACCAACATGTGTTCGGGAGTAATTGTGATGGACAATGAATCAAAAACTTACCATCTAATTATCCAAAGAGCTTATAGAACCAAACCTAAACAAAAATTAAATTACTATAGGAGTAATTAGTATGTTATTTGTTTCTAGTATTTATATACCCCCTTCGTGCACTACACTATAGATGAGTATCATTAGCCAAGAAACCCCTATCTCCCTAGTCAGGGAATAGCAGGGTGGCTCGACCCAGAAGAAGAACCAGAGGAGGAACACGCAGTAGAACTCACAGATGGACCCGCCGATTCAATAGTGGGCCTCGAAGGGGAAGAGCTAGAGGGCAATGGTGATGATGACTCGGATGCAGAATCCGATGTCATCAATCCTCCATGTAAAGTTGGAGTACCGACTTATCGTGTGAGCCCCGGTAGCCCCATACCCCCTTGAGCACATGATCTTTGGAGGTAGAGTCACCAGCAGGGGATACGACTACACTATGGTAGGAACCGAGGTCTCTTCGATCTTAGTCATAGAGGACCAGCTGACCAGGCCCTCCCAGTCATGGTCTGGCGCACCCGAAGTATTGATAACCAAGCTCAGGACACCCCAAATCGAACAGAACAAATGTGGTTTGCTATTGAGAGAGATGAGAGGCAAACACAGGAAGTGAATGGAGACTCTTGAGCGAGATAGTTAGTTTGGGAAGTACGACTGCGAGATACCGAACAACAAGTAACTCGTCTCCGAGGTGCATCCACTTCATCAGCACCACCACCAGACACTTCCCGCCACAATTAGGATCAGCCTTTTCTACTCCCCCCTACTATCCGGCATGACACTCTTTCGTGTACTAAGATGATACTTACCACTGGAACGATTATGTGCTATCTTTATTTCATATTACTATATAGACTCAATTATATGCACAAGCAAACCCTCAAAACCGCTAGATACTTAAGGGTCTCGAAACCAAAACAACTTATATACTCTAAGGATAGACGTGATGATCGTGCCAAGTCTATAATTACCTACTACCGCAAATACATCATAGGGATGTAGATGGAAGCAGTGAGAATTATACAACAAGATGCAAAATTTATAGAGCACAATCAGGAATGATGATTACGATCCGGATTATCAACGTGCAGCAGGAAAATGCCATCCCGCAAGAATAACAAGCGCACCCGCAAGACACCGCTCCTGTAGATGGACCCTGCTACATTCCAAGCTGCTGTAACGGCGGCAGTAACCACTGCGATGGCGCAAATCAATGCAAACAACCCCAATGGAGGTGGGAATAGCATTGACAACTCCATCCAAAGGAACGAACATGGAAACAAACAAGTGACAACCTATCAAGGAACTCCAAACGCTAAGCTTAAGAGCAGGAAGCTGAGGTCTGGAAGTAAGAGAAAGGGACAACACACTCAAGGGTTCTCAAGGATGCAACATGTTGATACTGTTCATGCGACCATGACCCCTACTATACCAGCACCAAAAAGACCATATGTTGGAAGCCTTCCAAAATGCAACCAGTGCAAATTCCATCATAATGGAGCCTGCTGGGAGATGCATTGTAACAAATGCAACCGAAAGAATCACACCGCCAAATTCTGTAGAACTTATCCATGTCATAATTATCAGCCAAATGAAAATGACAACAATCGCAACAACCCTAACAACAACACCAATGATGAGACCAGTTACACCTACTATAGGTGTGGAGGAACCGGTCACTTCAAGCGCAGTTGCCCCAAGGATAACAATCAAGGTGCAGAAGGATCAAAAAGGGTCTTGACCTTGGGTCAAGGCAAAGCAGTCTAAGACCCGACGGTTGTTATTGGTACGTTCCCACTTAACAACTCTTTTGCTTACCCATTATTCAATAGTGAAGCTGAGTGAAGCAGCGTTAGTAACAAATTCGAGCACTTACTAAAACAACAACCCCGAAAGCTAAACTAAGCCTTTACGGTGGATGTGACTAATGGGAAAAACCAAATTAACATAGGATATTTATAGGGAATACACCTTAACACTAAACAACCATTCATTACAAATAGATTTAATGCCAGTAAATATTAGGAGTTTTAATGTGATAATCGGCATGGTTGGGTTAAGCCCCCACCGTGTTGATATTATGTGTTGCGAGAGGGCCGTTTGCCTTCACCTTCCTAATCACGAAACTCTAAAAATCCATGGTGATAAACCTGGCACCAAATCCTCTTCCTATCTCGTGCATCAAGGCACAGAAGTGCCAGCACCAGAAAAACTACGTTTTCCTCACTCTTGTTGTGGACAAGACCAAGGAAGAAGTAAGTATACAAGGTATTTCAGTAGCATGCAATTTTCCGAATGTATTTCCTGAAGAACTTCCGGCGATACCTCCAGAAAGACAGGTCAAATTTTGAATCGACCTCATACCGAGAACCACATGAATTGCCAATTCACCCTATGGGTTGGCTCTCGCTGAAAATTCACATGTTATCCAATCAATTGAGAAGAATTGTTGTGCAAAGGATTCATTGGACCAAGCTTCTCACCCTAGAGAGCTCCGGTCTTGTTCTTCAAGAAGACGGATCCTTCAGAAGGTACATCGATCTTAGGAAATTGAATAAGCTCCCTATCAAAAATCGATACCCACTCCCTCGGACTGACGATCTATTTCGCCAGCTCCAAGGAGCTAGTTACTTCTCTAAAATAGATCTAAGAACCTGTTATCATCAACTTCGAGTATGAGAAGACGACATTCCAAAAATCGATTTCCAAACTCGTCACGACCATTTTAAATTCATTGTGATACCCTTCAGTCTAACGAATGCTCCCACACTATTCATGGACCCTACGAACCAAGTTTTCTCAACCATTCCTAGTTAGCCTTTTCATTATTTTCATCAATAACATAATCATCTACTCACGAAGCAAGAAAAAAACACTGTCAACATCTGTGACCAGCCTTGAAAGCATCAAAGTCGGAGAATATCGCGAAGAAAACACTACGGGGATGGATAAAACTCTCGGAGTTGAAAGACGAAGCTTATAGGTATGTGAGTCGAATTGGGCGTTATTCGGGTGATCGTCGATAGGTTAACCCCAATCTGCCCATTTCCTGCTAGTACAAAAATCAAACAAGACGAAAAAGATTAGCATGGACCTATATCAAAGAGATCGTGAGACTCCATGAAATATGGGTATCTACTATCTCGGATCGAGATAACAGATTTTCTTCAAGACTATGACAGTCACTTCGGAGGGCTATGGGAACATAACTAGATATAAGCATTGCTTACCACCTTCAAACCAATAGCCAAAAAGAACGAACCATTCAACCACTCGAAGTCATGCTTCGAGCCTGAGTGTTTGAATTCAGCAAGTCATGGGATACCCGATTGCCCTTTACTGAATTCTCCTACAATAACAATTATCGCACGAGCATCAAGATTGCTCCTTTTGAAACTCTTTATAATCATAAATGTAGATCACTCGCCAGTACTCTCATGAGACCAGAAACCATTTGCACAACAACAGAGAAGATAATCCAAATCAAAGCTTGACTGCAAACATCGCGAGACCAACAGAAGAGCTATTCTGACAAGCGGCGTAAGCCATTAGGATGTCAAGTCGGGGATCACGTGTTATTAAAGGAATCTCGTTGGAAAGGAATGATTTGCTTTAGGAAACTAGAAAACTAAACCCACAATACATCGGGCTGTTCGAGATTCTTGCTCGGATTGGTCCAAAGACTTATAGGCTGCAGCTGCCTGTAGAGCTCAACGACGTACACCCTGTGTTCAGCGTATCGAATCTGAAAAAGTGCCTATCAGGCAAAACTCTTATCATTCCTTTAGAAAGAGGTCAAAATAAACAGGAATCTCCTATTCATCGAAGAACCAGTCGATGTATTGGATAAGGAAGTAAAGCGTACAAAACAAAGCCTCATTCCGATTGAGAAGGTTCAATAGAACGCGAAACGTAGATCGGAATTCACAAGTGAACGCGAAGGCTAGATTAACCAGAAGTACCCTCACCTATTCTCCCATTCATGAACCTATCTTTCAAAAGAATTTCGGGATGAAATTCCCTCTAATGGGGGGATGATGTCACAACTAGCATTTTAGCTAGGAAATTTTATTCTCATATAAACATCATCCATTGTAAAAGCCTATACTCTATTCTCACTCAAATACATCTCATATGTTCAAATAAGTGTTGGAAACCCTAGAAAGCCCGATTCAAGTCTAATGTGTTATAGGATTCTCTTGTTGGGCCTAATGGACCAATAAGTATTCAAGTTAACTACTTTGGGCCTAAAAACCCTAATTATGTTCTAATTGGACCCAATTCATAAATCTATAACTTTTTGGGCCATGATGGGCCATAAAGGATTTAATTAGCCCTAATGGGCCCTAAACAAATTTCTTTTGCCATTTTGGGCCATAAGCCTCCCTAAGAGCCCAATGGGCCGAAAGATTTCTTATGGGCCTCATAATTTCGAACCAAGGCTAGAAATGGGCCAAGTTAATCCACCACCTTTCTCTCTAGCCCATTTTCGGCCCAAAAACAAAAAAAAGGAAAAGAGATGAATTATCCTAACTTTGCCACCTCAATGTTGCATGGTGGTCATCCATGCACAATAACCACCATACAACAAGGTAAGTTCATATAACTAGGTAATCCTTTTATCTCCCTCTCCCCTCTTCAAAACTCACGGCCATAAGGCCTCCTCACCCTTATTCTTACTTTCTAAAACTCTCACAAGAAGTCTCTTAAGAACTCTCCTACATTTCCTCTCAAAATTCTCAAGTTATGGTGTAGTTTCAAGAGGATCTTCACCTAGATCATCATCTTTGGTAAGTTTTGCTTAGATCCATGGTTTTGCTTCTTAATCTCTTCAAAAATCACTCCTCTTACACCATATTTTCGTGGATCATGACTCTTAGATCCATCTTGAATTTGAAAACTCCTCTCAAAAAGCAAGCTAGGCCGAATTCTCCTTCCATCTTCTCACCAAAACCGAACCAAACCCCAAGGTGAGTTCATACCCCCTTGTTTTTGGTTTTTACTTGTTTTTGGGGGAGAATACAAGTTGATTTGTGTAGATCTATGTGTATATGCATGATTATGTGTGTTTTCCTTGAAACATTTGGTGATTATGTGTGATTTCTTAACTAATCTACAAATATGTTAAGAAACTTGAAGTGTATCACTTGGATCTTTATATGAATCTTGAGAGAAGTATGTTTTATCAAACCTAATACATGTAAACTAGTATATACTGGATTTATACACTTGATATAGCAAAAATGAGTGTTGTGGTTAGAGATCTATAAACTAAACTCACAAAACAACATTTGACAGAAAAGTTTTGGTCCAATCTTGGACTGTTTTGACCATTCAAATGGAAGTATTTTTCAAAAATGTTTTATATGGATAAATTTCAGGTTTATACCTTTAAAATGACTACTCGCACGTTTTCATACGATGTTTCTACAATATTTGGAGAATTTTACAAAACTGCCTATCATATTTGAAATAATTTCGGACCAACCTGTAAAGATGAGTAATTTCACACTAGTTTGAGGCCATCAAAAATTATGAGAAATTGTTTTAACAAAGTAGACAAGATTTCCAAACTTCCAGAATTTACGGATCCAAATTTCGACTTACGATGATTTTTCTACAAATTTTCTAAAAACTAGGTCGGAAAAGCCAAAAACCAGAAAAATGTGCATTTTCACAAAAATCAAGCAAAAATGATATTTTTGACAAAAATGAGTTTATAAATGTTATTTTTACCACAAAGTAGTCATCAACACAAGTTTTTAACAAAATTGGAGATCAAAGTGTTATTCTTGCAAAAATTGGGCCTAATTGTAAATTTTATGTTTATTTGGCCAAGAACGTCATTTTTACAAAAAAAAAGAGGGCTTTTTATATCAACTTTGTAAATAATCAAGCTAAAATAAACAAAACGATAACAAACGGGTTAAAAACGATATGCATATCCTTATTGGGCCTGGAAATAATAAACACGTATAGTGAGCCTTAGTGGTCCACTTGCATGTTTATTGGGCCTGGAGGTGGGTTTTATATGCGTTCTACTTTTTATACTATTTTAGTGAATACTTGAACTAAAACCAATGATAAACTAACAAATGAATTTAATTTGATCATTTTCTAGGTTATTGGGCCTTAATGACCCATTTCTATGTGTGATAGGTCCTGTATACTATTTACATGTTTATTGGGCCTCACTAACCCATTAACATGTGCGACGAACCTTGGATACTATTTGTGTGCTATTTGGGCCTGTAAATACTTTATATGTGAATTGATCCTTTGTTGTTCTTTCATATATATTTCGGGCCCATGTTATATAATTTCATTCCATTTGGGCCTTGAAATGATTTACATGTTTAGCGACGCCTTCGTGGTTCACTTACATGGATCATTGGTCCTAGAATGAGTTTATACATTTTTCTTCGCGTAAATTCGATTAAGGATCTAGCGAGTTTTTATCGGTTGGCACCTATTAAGTGTACGATCGTAGCCTGTAGTTATAACCAGAGTCTCCTGGAGGGAGAACGGGGATTTGTGTATAGATCTATACGGGGATGACACCCCACACCTGAGCTGTTCGCTACAATTAGACTAGGCCAGTCTAGGGTGACAAAAACCTTATTCTATTTTTCCGTCGGTGTCCAACGACGCCAAGACAGGCGAAATTGTCATTATTTAATATGGTTATGACAGCTCGCTTAGAGGAATTAACGTTATGAAGTTTACGGAAGACATCTACATTTTTTTTAGGCAACATCGGGTTGTCTGGGAACATTCTCTTTACATGCTCTTACATTCTCTCTACATTCTCTTTACCTTTTTAGTCAAATAAATAATAGCATACATGCATTAATACAAGATCTAACACAAACACACTAAACAGTTTTCAGAAAATATCGGATTTTCTGGCGGTTTTCAAAGTTATACAAATCATTTTCACAAACATGCTTATGAACTCACCAACATTTTTATGTTGACCGTTTTCAAAATAACTTGTATTCTCAGGATACCGTTGAAGCAGGATGAACGAAACAAACTAATGGATATTGTGTGATATTTTGTTTCATCATACTCTTACTATTTTGGCATGTAATATTCAAATACAATACTCGATGTAAACAATGAATATTGTAATATTACATGTGTGATGATGATGATGTTATGTTTCAATTATATTCACTGTAATGATATTTCAAGATGAAGTCACGCACAATCCCCCGGATGTTTCCGCCGTCTGGTTCGGGGTGGTGACACCAATGCCCCAGCTGCGTTCATGGATCTCATGAATAGGGTATGCAGGCTGATGCTGGATCGGTCAGTGATCGTATTCATTGATGATATTTTGGTATATTCGAGGTCTAAAGAGCAGCATGAGGAGCATTTGAGGGAGATCCTTGGAGTTCTGAGATCGGAGAGGCTGTATGCCAAATTCTCCAAGTGTGATTTCTGGTTACGAGAGGTCCAGTTCCTAGGGCATCTTGTTAACCAGAAAGGGATATTGGTCGATCCAGCCAAGTTCGAGGCGGTGATGAGATGGGAGGTGCCGAGATCACCCACTGAGATCAGGAGCTTTCTGGGATTGGCCGACTATTATCGAAGGTTTATTAGGGATTTCTCCAAGATTGCCGTGCCACTTACCAAGATGACCCGGAAGGGTGTTGCATATTCATGGGGTTCGAAGCAGCAGTCTTCATTAGAGACACTTCGCTAGAAGTTGTGCGAAGCCCTGGTGCTCGCACTCCCGGAAGGGATGGAGGATTTTGTGGTATATTGTGATGCATCAATATCTGGGTTAGGGGCAGTGCTTATGCAGAGGGGGCACGTTATAGTGTATGCATCGAGGCAGCTGAAGCCTCATGAGTCGAGATATCCCACCCACGATCTGGAGCTAGGGGCTGTGGTGTTTGCCCTCAAGATCCGGCGGCACTATCTATATGGGGTTCGGTGTACCATATACACTGACCACAAGAGTTTGAAGTACTTGATGGACCAGCCAAACCTGAATATGCACAAGAGGAGATGGTTGGATGTGGTGAAGGATTATGATTTTCAGATCCTGTACCACCCGGGCAAGGCTAAATTTGTAGCCAATGCTTTGAGCCGTAGGATGGAGAGCGCCCCTATCCGAGACGTTTGTATGAGGTTGAAGGTGATGACTCCGGTATTGGACACCATCCGAGGGGCCCAGGCTGGGGCTGTCAGACCAGAAAACCGAAAGAGGGAGCGGATTGTCGGGCAGGTATCAGAGTTCTTTACCGATAGTCGGGGACTTATGACATTTCAGGGTCGGATTTGGGTACCGTTTGTGGGCGGGACGCGTACGATTTTGATTGAAGAGGCACATCGATCGAAGTTCTCGATCCATCCCGGGGCCACTAATATGTATTTGGACCTAAAGAAGGAGTATTGGTGGCCCTGTATGAAGAGGGATGTTGCATGGTTCGTCGAGAGGTGCCTAACTTGTCACCAGGTTAAGGCCGAGCACCAGCGTCCGCATGGTAAGCTGCAACCGCTGGAGATTCCCGAGAGGAAGTGGGAACAGATTACCATGGGTTTTATCACCAAATTGCCAAGGACTGTGAGAGGGGTCGATGCAATTTGGGTGATTGTGGATAGGTTGACGAAGAGCGCTCACTTCTTGCTATCAGTGAGAGCTCTTCTGCTGAGAGGTTGGCAGAGTTGTATGTGAGGGAGGTGGTATCGTGGCATAGGGTCCCGATGTCGATTGTTTCAGATCAAGACGTACGATTTACTTCCAGATTTTGGAAGAAGTTTCACGAGGAGTTGGGAACGAGACTGCATTTCAGTACCGCATACCACCCACAGATGGACGGGCAGAGTGAGCGGACGATTCAGACGCTCGAGGATATGCTCCGAGCGTGTTTTTTGGATTTTGGAGGGAGTTGGGACACCTATTTACCCTTGGAAGGGTTTTCGTACCACAATAGCCATCATTCGAGCATTGGTATGCCACCCAATGAGTTGTTGTATGGGAGGAGGTGTCGGACCCCCATCTGGTTGGGAGAGGTGGGGCAACGAGTATTTGGTAGTATGGAGATTGTGCTTCAGACGACAGAGCAGATACAACAGGTCAGGCAGATATTGTTGACCTCTTAGAGTTGCCAGAAGAGTTATGCGGACATGCATCGGTTCGAGCTCGAGATTCAGGTTGGTGACCTTGTACTCTTAGAGGTCTCTCCTTGGAAAGGAGTGATTCAATTCAAGAAGAGGGGCAAGTTGGGGCCTCGATATATTGGACCTTTCAGGGTAATCGCGAGGGTAGGCAGGGTAGCCTATCGTTTGGATCTACCTGCGGAGCTGGGTTAGATTCACGACACCTTTCATGTGTCGGAGTTGAGGAAGTGTATTGTCGATGAGTCGGTTGTGGTACCATTAGAGTATATTCAGGTGGATGCGGGCCTGAACTATGTTGAGAGACCGGTGGCAATTAGGGATAGAAAGGTTGAGGTTCTGAGGAACAAGGAAGTGCCCTTGGTGCAAGTGCAGTGGCAACATCGGAAGGGGTCCGAGCTGACGTGGGAGTCCGAGTCGGAGATGCTGGAGCAGCATCCGGAATTGTTTTCAGTATAAGACTTCGGGGATAAATTCTGGTTCTAGTGGGGGAGAATTGTAACAGCCATAAATTTAGGTACAACCATTTAGCCCTTCATCTTTTAATTATTCTCATTATGGCCTTTGTGTTGGGCGAGTACGCTGGGCGTACAAAGAGTACATTGCGCGTACTCGCGCGCCTAATTGAACGCGTTGTCACCCGGGTATGCTCAGCGTAACTGGTCCAGACCCAAAACCCTAATTTGGCTTGATGGCTATAAAAGGAATGAGATGGCCTTGTCCCTCAGCCACCATCCTTCAGAAAGAAACCCTAAGAGAGCTTTTCCTTCGTTTTTAGCTTGGGTGTGAGTGTTCTAAGCTTCAAGGTGTCATTTCAAGGTACCAAAAGAGAAGAGGAGTCCATTGTGGAGGCTAGAAGTTGTTGGACAAGTGTAGATACGAGGATAACAATGGTTGGAGCTTCTTCCTGAGGTAAAAAGTTCGGATCTTGCCTTGTAGTTCTTATAGTGTGCTTGTTGGACCAATTTCTAGGGGTTTTGGTCCCAAAGATGGAGTCTTTATGAGCAAGTAGTCTCCATTGTCCTAGATCTATCATATTCCAGGTTTATTTGAGTTGTATGCTCATAAAAATGTAATCTTGGACGTAAATATTGACCCATGCATGAGATCTAGATCTTTGGAGGAGAAAAGAAAGGTGTTAGAGGCTGTAGGAGCCTTCACAGCCATGCCAAGGCTTAAAGGTTCTAACTTTATGGGATAAGAGGCTTAAGGAGAGCCAGATCTGGAAGTTGAAGGACTGTCTTAACCGTTTAAGACCAAAATTCATGGTATGGCTGAATTGGGACTTACACTGGGCGTAACTCTCAGTACGCGCAACGTAAGGGGTTGAGACCCCCGATTGTGGTTCATCGATGTACGCCCCGCGTACAGAAGCTGGTACTCCCCATGTACTGTTGTCTGTTGACTTTTGATGATGTTTAGGGTTTTGGTCAACATGTGGACTTTGAGTCAAGGAGGGGTGAAATGGTCTTTTACCCCTCTGTGGGATAATGAAAAGGGTGTAGCCTAGTCTTGGAAGCCTATATTAATTAGAATGATGTTTCGTTGTGATTAGGTAGGGTTGGGTCGTCGTTTCGAGATTCGGAGACATCGAGCACGTGAGATTCTAGACTTCCTACGAGGTGAATCTTCTCACTATACTGTACCCGGAAGGGTATCTATGTGTGACTGAAAGGTCGGATATGTTATGAGCTGTATGCATTATATATAATTAAGTTAACCGTTTGTATGTGCTATGTATGCTATGCTTGATATGGGCCGGAAGGCATTATGTTAAGGGCCGGAAGGCATCTATGTTATGGGCCGGAAGGCATTGTGATGTGGATTCAAAGGTTGACGTGGGTAGGACCGGAAGGTTTACCGGGTCGGTACGGAAGTCCCCTGAGACACATTGACCAGAAGGTCATGGTTTGGAAAGGCGTATGTGTGTAAGTAGTATTTTGGGGAACTCACTAAGCATTTATGCTTACAGTTGTTGTGTTATGTGTTTTAGGTACTAGCGAGGACCGTGGGAAGGCGCCGGCATGATCTGTACACACTGACGGAGGATTTATTTTATGATCTTGGGATTGATATGTTTTGTATTATGGTATGATACATCGGATTTTTATGGCTTGATTTGAATGGAAACATGTTTTAAGAAATGAAAATTTTGTTTTGAAAATCCACATTGTTACAAACATCGATGAAGACGATGACGAATTGATCCAAGTAAGATCGACACACTCTATTCATTAGGTCCATGAATACCGCTGGTGCGTTGGTTAATCCGAACGGCATCACTACAAATTCGTAGTCTCCGTAACTGGTTCGGAAGGTTGTCGTGGGAACATCTTCCTCTAGCACTCGTAATTGGTGATATCCGGATCGTAGATTTATCTTCGAGAAGTAGCTCGCTCCTTGAAGTTGATCAAATAGGTCGTCAATGCGGGGCAGAGGGTAATGATTTTTGACAGTAAGTTTGTTTAGCTCTCGGTAGTCGATGCACATACGGAACGATCCGTCTTTCTTCTTTACAAACAAGACTGGTGCTCCCAAAATTGAGAAACCTGGTCTAATGAATCCTTTTTGGTGGAGTTTGTTAAGCTGACTGGAAAGTTCTTGCATCTCTGCTGGTGCCAGACGATAAGGCGATTTTGCTACTGGGGTAGCCCCTAGAACTAAGTCGATTCTGAACTCGACTTGGCATTGTGGTGGTAATCCCGGTAGTTCTTCTGGAAAGATATCGGGGAAGTCGCGTACTTCTGGAATGCTGTTAATATCCTTTACTTCCCGACTCGTATCAACGATGTGAGCAAGAAATGCATGATAATCCTTCCGCAAACACTTTTGAGCTTTGATGCATGAAATGATGCGAAGGTTTGTACTTGATTTGTCGCCGTAAATCACTAATGTTTCATCGTTAGGGAGATTAAGACGAACTGCTTTTTCAAAGCACATGATGTCGGTGCGAAGAAGACTTAACCAATCCATGCCAACTATGACGTCGAAACTTTTAATTTGGACCGGCATGAGGTTGATTGGGAAGGAGTGGTCGTCTAAACTTAATGTACAACTCATGTATATGCAGTTAGTTTTTTCTATTTTTCCATTTGCCATTTATACAGTGAATGATTCTTCTAACATGCTAGGTTTGTGTTTAAGTAAGTGAATAAAGTTTTGGCTCACGAAGCTTCTCTCTGCTCCACTATCGAAGAGTATGCATGAATATCAATTATCGAGAAGAAACGTACCCTCAACTATTGTAGGATCAGCTACGGCTTCTTCGTGACCTATAGCCAAAACTCGTCTCACTCCGCCGGTATTCGCTGCCTTTGGGCAGTTTCTTTTGTAGTGGCCCACCTCGCCACAACCGTAGCAAGCTTAGCCTACACCAGCATTGGGAACTTGAGTGATCGGCTTTACAGGGGCTTTGCAGAAATGGACTCTGTGTCCCTTTTTGTTGCAGTTGCAGCACTGCATTTTTCAATAAGGTCCATTGTGGTGGTAATTGCACTTGGTGCACTTTGGAAGGTTGCCCACATAAGGCTTTGTTGGGTAGAGATTTGTAGGAACGATAGTAGGTACAGCAGCAGCATTCACTGTAACTAATTGTTGTTTCTTCGAGGATTCTTAGGAAGACCCACCCTTCCTCTTATTCCATCCTCTCTTCTTGTTATTGTTGTTGTTGTTTCCCTTTGTGGTTCTGGTGCAGAAATTGTTGAGTTCTGATGATTTCCGTGATCAATAAGCGATTGTGCTAGCTCTTTGGCACTTTCAAAAGTGTCAGGTTTTGAAGCTAACATGCTTGATTGAATTTGGGGCGACAATCCTTAAATGTATCTCTCTATTTTCTTGCTCTCAGGAGCAATCATATATGGGCAAAGGATTGCCAAATCGCAGAATCTATTGGTATAAGTTGCTATGTCAGTACCAATCATTCCAAGAGTCCAGAGTTTGTGCTCGAGTATTTGAAACTCTCCTCGTGGACAGTACTCCCTCATCATCAAGATTTTTAAGCTCTCCCATCTTATTGAATTTACCACTATCAGTGTAAGTACCTTAACGTGGCCATTCCACCAAGTTAAAGCTCTATCAGTATGTGTGTAAGTTGCAAACTTGACTTTGCTGTGCTCGGGGAAGGAGCAGATTTCAAAAACTGATTCCGTCCTTTCAATCCACTACCTTAAAATCATCACACCACCCGTTCCATTAAACATACTGGGTTTAGCATTTGTAAAGTCTTTATAGGTGCACTCCCTGGGTTGCCCATGACTATCGGCATGGTTGGAAAGATGTAATCCAATTCCTGAACCAATAGTAACAGGGGTATTGATCTGTGACATGGCAGCCACCACAGCTGTGGTGACTGCTGCCTGGAACATGACAACATCAAATTGAGGAGGTGGAGGTGGTGGTGGTATCGTTGCTTCCCCACCGTTTTTTGTCTCGGATTTCTACGCGGAGGCATCCTTCAACTAAAGATTGAAAAGACAAGGATAAGAAGTCCATAATATAGAAAATGAATGTGTCTCATGGACTAAATCGCTATAGTTCAACAATAGATGATAGTATGAGTCTCAAAGATACAAGAACGAAGGTTATTCGTAAATCCGAATATATGAACAAGCGTATGGTTTTTCCATAATATTTTAAACATTGAACGAAATACTCAACGTAGTAATAATAGCGTGCAAATTATATTCATATAATAGATGATACAACGATCACGAAAATTTGACCCCTAAAAGGGTCTCCGGTTACAAGGTTTAAGAAAGTAAAAACTTTTAGCCGAGGTCCTAACTTATAACAAAATTTGAGGTTTTCGCAAGTACTACTTGTGACGTGTGTTGTGCTTGGAGCTTGAATCCGATTCTGATTGCTTTGATTCCATAAGACGCCTATCGAATGCGGCTTGCTGTTACCTCAACTCTGCTAGGGCTGCAATCATTTGTGTTTGGAATGCGTCAGCGCGGAGATGGGTGTCATCCTGCAACATATCCAGACAACGGATGTTGGCCGTGTGAACTTGTACTTCCACGTTGACTTTGCGGATTCGATTTGCTTGGACCCCCGATTGATAGGACTGGTTAGCCAATTTACCTACCATGACCGGAAATGCTCGGTCAGCTGAACCTCCGTCCCTGATGTCGTAGAAGTTCTGACACATACCGTAAGGAGAGCGTATCCCTTGTTGTTGGCTCCAATGGTGGAGGTGACTTCCCCAAACGGGAGTCGGTCCCTGGAGGTTCCTCCAAATGGCTGGAGGGTCGACTACTTCTAGTTCTGAGTCCGTACCAGAGTCATCCCCTTCTTCCAACTCGATAGGCTATTCATCCACTTCAGGATCCTCCTCTACCCATCCTCCATTGCCCTGGTTTGGGTAGTAAGGGTCCCCTTGTGAGTGAAATCCAGCCATTTGACTATACGAGAATAGCGTTATAAGATTTGAACAAAACTTGAAAACATGTAACAATAAACAATTCAATTAAACTATTGTATGCACCAAATACTCCTATAGTATTTAAATTTGTATGTTTGATACTAGTGTCTATTTTGGTAAGTTTTGACTTGTTGCTCACTACGATCATTCCTCGACATACGTTAGTCCAATCTCGGATAAATATAGTTGATCATGCTATATTCATCCCAAATTCGATTACATATATCGAGAACTAATCGTAGTGTCCAACTCGTCTTAATACTTTTTGTATAGCTCTCATCATGAAAATATATCGTTGTATGCATGTATTTTGTATTTTCATGACCTAAAATAATCTATTTAAATGAAATAAGGATTTTAGGTGTGAAAACCTTTTGTCAGAGACTTTGAGTCCGTAAGCATTTATAGTTTGTATATCTTATGAGGTTCGATATACTTAGTTCACCATAAACATTGTTCGGGGCGAATGACTTCATGTGGTAACGTAACAAATGAATACATAGTAAAGAAAACAATACAACCATCATATATATATAATTGAAAGTTTACATTGTTAAAAGAGTACATGTTCAAAACCAATTACAATATGATGCAAAAAATATGAATTTGAACTGGCGCCGTAACGTTCCTTCTTCAAAAAGTTGTTTGGTACCTGCAATTACTGAGTCCCAAGGATATACAAGTAGTTTTGAAAGAGTAGATTAGTACTTAAGCTGGTGAGTTTCATAAGTATTAAATGATAGTATTTTTATGAACTAAAATGAAATGGTTTGTTTTTGTTTGTTAGTTTCTAGTAAATCCCATATTTCCTACTGGTATAAATGTAACCTCAAATCAAGACCAATGTTTGTTAGAAAGTTGATGTTTTCCCATCTGTGAGTAGTGGTTTAGAAGTTCCAAACTTGTATCACAATTAGGTTTTTCATGCCTAAAGTAGTTAATTTATGTACATATAAAACCTCCAATACGTCTGAAAGAACCCGTAAATCAATGTGTTTTTAATACTCTATGTGAGTTTTATAACCATGCTATTGACTAGAAATGCCTATACACAACGTTCTTCAGGCATTACAATGTTTTGAAGTTTGTCACCCCAAATGGTGTACTCGAGATCTATACACTAACAGTCAGGGTGCAGGGTTGTCAATCCCGTATAGATCTATACACAAACACCATGCTCCCCCTCCAAGGGATTCTGGTATATAATATAGGACTTGAAATGTGTACTCGAGCGTACTTGAAGTTTAATGTCTCACAAAACTTAGTATAAAACAGATTTACGTGTGAAAATGTTCATTTTTTCTTGTATATGAAAGTAACTTCTTCAAATAATATTTCCAGTAAGTAAAATTTCGTAGCGTTCTCGTAAAACTATACCTATTATAGTTTTCTAAAAGTGCGTTTCGTTTGTATAGTAATCCCTAGTGAAATGCTCACTTGTCATGAAAAGTATAATTTTTGTAGTGCCAAAAATGGACACATATACCTATAGTATAAACAAAGTGTTTGATTTACATAAATACATAAATCATTTCTTATATCAAAAGATAAGATGTTATCGTGGTATAATTTGCATACGAAAGTTTCCCTATAATAGTTATAAATCACATACGATAATAATCGAGTGTTTTACTTGTATCCCCCCCCCCTTAAAAGGATATAAAAGTATTTATAAAACATTTAAAAGTGAGGATTGTAGGGGTATGAACTCCCTTGAAAGATCGAAGAAGGCGAGATGAAAACCGAGCAGAATTTCGACTCGAGAAAGCGGATTTTCTAGGGATTCTCGGGAATCTCGGGAGCACAAACGACCTTCGGGGCTTGAGCAAGGAAACCGGGACTTCGGGATAGCACGTGCACAGAAAACAAGGAAAAAACGCAAGAAAGATGAGAGGAATTGGCCCTTTTCTTAGAAACCCTCGCATCCCTTTTATAGGGAGTGGGAACCGCCTCGGTACGCTGGGCGTACACGAGTACGTTGCGCATACTCGTGCGTCATGTGTGACCGTTTCCTCAATTGCGTTGGACTTCGGATGGGACGGGGCATAGCCTCGCATAGGGGCGACGTGGACGGTACGAGTCCTAGGCCTCGAGTACGTTGGGCGTATGAGTGTACGCTGGGCGTAACTCGGATCAGCCCGTGACTCAGCCTTCGGATAATACCGAAATTAAATTAAACATTATATATTTAATATTTAATAAACTTCAAAAATTCATATCTACAACTTTCGTAGGTGAGACTATACTCTACAACATTCGTTTAGATTCCGTCAGCAAATTTTGAAATTTTTTTTATTATTAATTTTTAAAAGGTTGCGGTAAGAAAATTTCGTTAGAAATTCATAACCTCATTATCTGACGTCTTTTTTTGCCAGACTTTTTACCGTTGAAAAACCATTATCGAGACTTTCGATTCTCATTTAGGTCATTTCGGTCAAAAGTTGCTCGATCTTCGTTTCGAGTTTTTAGCTGTCCGTTGCTAAGCCGAACATGGAAAATTCATAACTTCCTTATACGAAGTCAGATTTGGACGTTCTTTTTACGTACGATCACGGTTTAATGAAATCTAACATAATAGGTAATTGAATTAGTGATTTTTGGATATTTTATTTCCGAAGTTAATTTCATTATAACAAACGTGGTTACAATACTTGACTTTTTAGGTCATTACATAGAGTTGAAATATCGGGTTGTCACATATGGCCCAATATGCATGTTGATTATTGTCTATTGTTGGTATGGTATTATCAGTGTGGTATGGGTATTTTGGGGGTAGCTCACTAAGCTCTCAAGCTTACAGTTTCAGTTTATTATTTCAGGTAATTCAGGAGATAATCGCACGGAAAAGGCATGACCGTACCACTCCTCATCCTTTTGATCTAGTTGTTGGGACACTATGATGAATAATGATTTGAAAACATTTTGTAAAAAAAATACTATTTGGTTTTATGTATGATTGAAAAAGTTTAAATTTGGCGTAAATTTTTTGGATGTTACACTACTTGCATTCCAAGAGGGGATAGTAGATTTTGTGTCTCTTAAACCTCTCTCATATTCATCTAATTGTTTATTGGTGTTTGTGACTTGTTTGTGGCATCACACTTGGGGTGCTAAGCTCTTTTAAGGCCAAGTTCTACAAGCTACACCAAAGGGTAATCTTCTAACTAGTTTATTTATGATACATATGTCAAAGTTGCATGCTAGTTAGGCTTCATGCTTTGGAAAAACAATATTGCATGTATAATTAGAGAAGACTTAGATCCAAAGCATTAGGGTTGTATGTGAACCATAGGGATTTTAGAGTATATAAAACCCATCAAAAGCTTCTTAGATTCTCCAAGACCGTCACCAATTCGAGTATGGATCCTGTGCTTTCAGTAGTACGGGCCCAATACAACCTTCCACACCTATCCTTACTTTCCTCAACAATCCTCCGAAATCCTCTAAGTCACGTTCTCAAGCCAAAGCACTAAAACTCACTAAAACGCATCACTGCCTCACTGGAGCATATCCTAGCTCTCCTAATTTACCGACCCTATCGACCTTAAAGTACTGCCACCAATTTCAATTAACTTCCTCATGAATATAGCCACATGAAACAAATATCAGATAATCCTTTGTGTAAAAGACTCAACCTCAGAACAGTTGGACTCAAAAAAGAGTTGCACAATAGGGTCAAATCCACCACTCTAAGGTTATTTAACATGTGCCACATGTGACTTAGCATATTCACTTAGTAGTCAATTTACCTCACTAAGAGTCCCACAAAGCACAAAGCAAGAAACATTCAGGTAACGGAAAAAATCAAACCAACATACTTTAAACATGCCATTCCATCTACTTATCAGATATACATGCTAGCATGCAATACTAACGCTTATACGATCAGGCATATAAATGGCATCTCTCCTATCATATAATACTGAGCAGATCCTTATCCCTAATCTTGCATGCAATTCTCATAATCATAACATATAACATAATAAACATGTATTGGTATTTTGGGAACCACTTGTTGTGATGTTGATTATGATGGCATGTGCGGAATTAGAAAGATCTAGTGATCATACAAATCAAGAACACATGGAGTAAATAAATCTTTGTGAGCTCTTATTAGATCTAGAAAGAATATACAAATGGGTTTGTACAAAGTTTCTCTCTCTAGTCTAACACTCCAAATGGGTCACTTACATAATGGGAGTCACTCACTTCCTATTTATAGGAAAGACTCAACCCATATACACATACAAAGAGGAAAGCCTAAACACTACATCCAAGCATGACTTTGCACCTTAACATTCTCCCCATCAATGTTAGGATTGGATGTCCGACTTTAATTTCCAACGAGCTAGCGCGATCAAGACCAAACTCCCCCTCGAAGTAACACTAGTCTTCAAATCCGCAAATGAATATTCGACAAACCCGAGAAGCTTCGAACACCCATCATTCTCCCCCTTTTTGTAATCAAAAAATGATTATAAAACCCATTAAGGATGAGAAGTGCCCGAGGAATAGACAATAAAATACTCCCCCTTGATGTGTACCAAAAATGAATCACCAAAAATCTTGCAAGGAAAAACAATCACGAAAAAGCCACAAAAAAATTCCAATTTATGAAATTTTTTGACTTTTTGGGTGAAAGTTGCAAGATTTTTCAAAATCCGGGTAGAAATTGTCACTTTCTGAAACTTGCAAGGACCCGTTGCGCCAAAAACAGTCAAATATGCGAAACTCTAGCCCATTTGCGAAACCGGGCATAATGCTTAAATTCGCACAAACTGCAACGACCAGAACTGAAAATTCTGTAATTTCTCAGCTTTTATTACCCATTTGCGAAGTTAGACCAATGCGAATCATGAAACATGAATGCGAATTACTAACTGTGAAATACTTCGCATGTTGCATTCTTCGCACATGAAACACGAATGGGAATCATGGAAAAAATACTTCGCATCTTAACCCAATTTAACCAAATGCGAACTGAATTTCAACCTTAATCACCTTCGCATTTTTAACCCCAATCAACCAAATGCGAACTCATGTTTTGATCTCATATGTGAACCATATCATCATTTCATAACAAAATGCGAATGAACACTTTGTTTGACTTCCAAATTGCGAATCGTATTACATCCTTATACCCATCGACTGTTCGCATATCATTCACAATCCAAGTTTCGTTCTCCTATAACCTCTTCCCAGTTCCTAATTTCCAAAACGATCCCAAAATCAATCGAAATCATCTTCCCATATGAACAATCAGACCTCGATTTCAAACCAACAAACCAAATGTGAATCCAAAATCAAAATGCGAAATCAAGTGAACAATATAATCGATCCACAGATGCGAAACCAACTGATTTCTGTAACCAAATGCGAAAATTAGTTTTCCCAATCGATCAAAAATCAAACACTGAGAAGCTCAACCTTCAAAATCTCGTCCACAATCAGTCGATTATTAACGTTGATACCCAAGTGATATACATTTCAAAATCTTCAAAATTGAATTAAACCACCATGCCATCGACAATCCAGATTGAATGAAGAACATCACCACCAATCAATTGCGACCTCTACACAAAATCAAACCAAATCGATCTTCGAAAATCAAACCAATTTCTTTTATTTTGACTTCGCAAACAACAATTGATCGAGCATATCAGTTCTCAGTTCGTTCCCATCCATCGTTCGAAAACAAGTTCATAAATCCAACCGATTTCGAAATAAATCTCCAAATTAGAATTGATTTCGACAGCTATATCTTGTTCTCTACTTAAAACCAACGATTTCAGCCTTCAATTCAAATTTCAAATTGATTCCAGGTGCACGTATAACCCGATTTTGACTTTCTATCCGACTCTTCCAAGATTTCAACAACATTTAAGTCAAAATCAATTAACATCTGATTTCGATTCATAATCAAGAAATTGATTATTCTTTTCAAACGATCTAACAACAATTAGAACACAACAAGAATTTGATTATAATCAGATGTTTGGATGAAGAAACGATGAAGAACGTATACAATTGTACAACCATATAAAGCTAGTGTACAAGTCACATGACGAACCCAAATACGTAAAGAAGATCCATTTTAAGTTGAATCGATTCTAAATCAAGAACGACTCCATTCAAAATCAGATTGTGGTTCCTAGGAACTCAAAAACTCAAGAAAAATATGATGAATCAATGGATTGATGAACGCAACATCAGACTATACAAACAGGATAAGCATATATGGACTAATCGGATATACGTGAACTGAATTTTGATGAATCAATGGGCTTCAACTATGAAATTGGATCAAAAGCAACTTGTGGGCTTATGAACAGTAATGAACAAAGAAATTTGAAAAATGATTTTAATTTTGTTGGACTAGATGAACAGTAAACGAATTTGAGAATGATTTTGGAATTATGAGAATATGATTTTGATTTTTGGATTGATCTTAAAAAAAATAATTGGATCAATCAATGAGATTGAAACGGATTTGATCCAATGAGGCAAATCGATCAAAAATGAAAAACGAAAAATACGAATCGAAATCATGGATGTTTTGGAATCCATTTGGGAATTTGTGATACCTTTTTGAAAAATCGAGATCCATTTGCAACGAACGAATCAAATTTGGAAGATCTTGGTTCTTTTGTCGGAATGAGAAAATCTCCAAATCGAACATTGTACCACCCACCATGCGAGATGTACAACTCGTTCTTCCTGTTCTGCATCAAACCAAGAACATCTTCAAAAGAACCACCAACACATTTGGGTTTTGACTTCAAATTCAATTCAACACTTGGAGATTGTTGCTTTGGAACCTAAATTTGCTTCACGGATTTCGGCTTCACAACATTTGACGATTTTTGTGAGTAAACCCGCTTGGTCTTCCGATTCATATTCTTCTTCTTTTTCTTTCTCATCTTTTTGCTTCTTGAAGACTTGATTTCATGAACAAACCCACTTTTCACAACATCAACTTTGTTAATTTGAATCAAATCTTTTGGAGTTTGATACTTGTGATTTTATTTGATCACCGGCTTCCGATAAGGAATCATTCCTTCAAACGAATCACAAGAACACAAAATATCATCGGTTTCAACTCTAATAGAGCAAAAAAAAAATCATCTTGAAAATCAACTTGAACTCCTTTTTCTTGAACATCATCATCATTAATAACATGATGATCATCAAGAACATCTTCAACAAACATAAGAGCTTGAAGATCACTTGGGTTTTCAACAAGAGAAAGGTAACTCTTATTAAACAAGTCTCTTTCTTCTCCTTCCTCTCAATTCTTGCTACGAGCTATCATGAACATGGAAAGATCATATAAACATTCAATCTTCGAAAGTTTTTGAAATATCAATTTTCCATGTTCATCTTTTAAACCTCCACAAGAAACCAATGATTCCCATGAAATCAAACCTCGTTTCAACAATAATCCATAGAATTGAAATTCGTTGACTTCGTATTTCACACCATCAATGATTACATCCCAAGAATCACACTCCAAACGCACCATGATCACAAAAACTTGAAGATTTCTAGAGAGAGAAAGTGATTTTCAATGGGTTTTCTAGAGAGAGAAAGTAAAAATCACTTGAATTCTAGTGAAGAAAATCGAATTATGAATAGAATCAAAGATGAATTCGATTTCTAGAATCCAAAAACTCTCTAAATCAAGAAGATCTAAGATAATAAAATGAATCACCAAATCAAAATTGCCATCAAGGATCAATTCTTGATGAAATGAGGAACATCCGCTCTGATACCAATTGTTGTGATGTTGATTATGATGCCATCTACGGACTTAGAAAGATCTAGTGATTCATCATACAAAATCAAGAACACATGGAGTAAATAAATCTTTGTGAGCTCTTATTAGATCTAGAAAGAATATACAAATGGGTTTGTACAAAGTTTCTCTCTCTAGTCTAACACTCCAAATGGATCACTTACATAATGGGAGTCACTCACTTCCTATTTATAGGAAAGACTCAACCCATTTACACATACAAAGAGGAAAGACTAAACACTACATCCAAGCATGACTTTGCACCCTAACACCACTTACTTGAGCTGGACCGATTGCATGCATCACACCCCTTTCTTTGAAAAGAAACACTTTTTTAGTTAGATATTTATTTCATGAAAAATTTCTCCAAACCCTCAATTTCAGTTCGGGCATACCCAAGGGTATGCCCGAATCCCTCGAACCAAGGCTCTGATACCAACTTGTAACAACCAAAAATCCTAGGTAAAATTTCTTTTTTACTATAATCAAAATAGTATTGTAACTTTGTTCAAAACATTGAAAATAATTTCAAGTAATACAATTATCAGAGTCCAATCCCAAAGATTACATACTATGGAAAACAAGATTGTGTGTGTTGCGATCATCCCGAGCTCTATAATTTGAAAAATGGAGTAACTGAAACAAAACTGAAAACTTTAAGCACAAAGCTTAGTTATTTCCCCAAATACCAGATAACATACATAACAAATGATCCACACGTGTCATAAAAAATTGCAAGCCACACATAACATTGACAAATAATAATAAAAAAAGTGCTATGTATCGTACATAGGCTTGCCATTATGTCACGAGTCACCTTGTGGTCTTTCTTGCCAAGTCGGGGGCCACAACCCTGTGTCTTATAGACAAGTGCCAGGAGCCACCTCCGAGACTTCCATCCAAGTATCACAAAGATATCTGGCATAAAATCTACACTGCTAAATGAAGTAACTATCATGCTTAGACCCCTTGGGAAACCTAGGTAAAAGACATAGGTCAACACTCAAACTCAACGGCCCATTTTTGACCCAACATGTCGAGTTGGCCTTTAAATCTTTGAGTTCCTTTTATCAGAATGCATAAATCAAGAAGAATCGATCTAACTCACTGAGTTGATCAGGAACCAAAAATCTTAACCCATTAAGCCGACTTAATCAAAACTAACAGCTTCCCAACTCAGATCTTAACTGAACTAACGTCTAGAGGCATAAAGTTTCCAACTTTACCCCAAGGGACCAACCTAGTGGACTCAAAACACAAATTCCAAGGCTTAAAAGGTTAAGGGCTCAATCAATAATCACTTAATCACCAAGGCAAACCCCTAAAATACGTATCTGGTCTTTAAAGGTTGTATGGACAGGTAAAGCATCCATCTTTACACTAATGCATGGATAGGAGACACTCAAAAGCTCGTTAGAGACTAAAAGAAGAGCTTAATAGATGCATGAGCCCTTAAGACCATAAAGTTGGCACCTATATGAATGGCTAAAGGTATGAAATTTTGCTTGGGACTTTTGCTTCCCCAACAATCACCCATCAATGGCTAAAGGTATGAAATTTATCAAAATAAGAGATCTAATCAAATATTAAGCAATGTTAGAACTTTATACCCAAGATGTGTTAGAAATGAAACAAAGAATCAAGATCCACGAGCTCCTTCTTGAACTACCACCTTGCACCAAACTTCTCCTCATTGAATAAGCTTTAAACACACACAATGGACTCACAACACTCTTGGACACTCTAGGGTTTCGATATTAGGGTTAGGGTTATGGAGGCTCGGAATGATTCCAACACCTAGAATTTAAGGTGTTTAAATCGGATGCAAAATCCCAAAATCTGGGTGTCTCAAACAACGTCCAACTTGTGAAGTTCCCTTCACCAAATCGATGATTTGGTCCATAAAAACATGCCCCCTAAAAGCATCCAATACGTCGAGTTTATGCCATAAACTCGACGAGTTGGACCCTAAAAGGTGAATTTATTTCCATAATTGACCTTCTAGATTCCGGATGTTATACTTTCCAAGTAAGCAAGACTCGCATGTATCATCTGACCTTAAGTAAAACTATTCCAACACTCCATCCTTTTGGAGTTAGGCAATACATTTCTTGTTGACATATCCAAGATGACAATGCCACTAACATGCTTTGTCTAAGCCATTAGACGAATCAATTTGAAGAACATTATTACCTAAATTGTCTACAACCATCATAGTTTCATACACGTCATCACAAGGTAAAGCTTCAAAATAAAATACACCATTATTATAAACATAAATAGATACATTCTTATTATCAAACAAATAACTAAAACCTTTTCTATATAAAGCATGAAATGAAATGATGTTTCTTCTCATCTCTGACGAGTAGCAACCATTGTTCAAATCTAAACATAACCCACTACTGATCATTAAAGAATAAACACCAATTTTAATATCAGGTGACGATCTCCTATTGGCCATGAACAGGTTCATCTTCCCATGCTCCACATTCTCACTTCTTTTTACCCACTGAATATCAGCACAAATATGAAATAGACATCCTATATCAAGGACCCAAGAATGAGAAAATGATGAGTTGTTAGACAAGATAGTGTAAATACCTACCGAGGTTAGCTTTACATTTCCATCCTTTATGTCTTGCAAGTATTTGGCGTAGCTTCGTTTCCAATGCCTTTTCTCATGACAATAAAAGAAAGTAGCCTCCTTATGATCAGAGGCGGGAGGAGCGTCAAAATTGGTTTTTCCTTTAGATCCATTACTTAAGGACGTAGCTTGAGACTTTCCTTTCCAAGTCTTCGTAGTAGTATATTTCCTCTTCTTCCCATTTCCTTGACCTATAGCTAAGACAATAGTAGTAGTAGAATTAGTTGGAGTGGAGGCACTACTTTTTCCCTTCATTCCACTTTTCGCAGCTGGTTGTGAAGTTGAGCCAATTTGGTCTCTTGGTGGTTCAAAATTATAAGCCATGATGAACTAATCATAACAACTAGATGATGAGTGAAAGACTATACTAATAGTCAATTCCTCATCGAAATTCACATTTAGCTTCACCAAGTATTCCACATATATTTGCATGCTTTCAAGTAGCTACTAGTAGATTCTCCATCTATCATTTTACTAGTGATGAGGGAGTTTACTACCCCATACATTTCCTAATAAGCTTGTTGGTTGTACTTTTCCACCAAGTCCTTGTTGATTTCATATGGATAGTAATTCTCATAGAACCTTTGATGCTCAGGAGTCATAATAGCAACCATGATGCATGCCACTTTGGTAGCATCATTGCAGTGTCTCCTATACTTAGCTTGTTCTTCAGGAGTTGCTTTAGTTTCATCAATCTCAAGGAGATCCTTTTTTAGCACATACTCTTTGTCCTTGAAGCGCAAAGCCATCTTGATGTTCCACATCATATCATTGTAATTGGTTCCATCAAAGGTAACCCTTGAGAAAATGTTCAAGAGTGATAAGTTGTTGGAGGAGTTGTTGTTTTTGGAGGAACCAGAAACATCATAAGGAGTTGACATCTGAAAAGTAGAACAAATTTTTTTTAGTTAGATGACACGATTCCTCATTATAACACCCAAATGAAATATTAAGGCTACAGTCCAACTAGTTATTTTTCACAATATAGAAAAAGGATGTCGTAATCTATTCATGAAATAAATAAAGGTATGTAAATGATGATTTACCAATTTCACCATGAAAATGAAATTTTAAACGAAATTGGTTTTAAACGAAAATCCTAGATCTTTTGAGATTCACTAAATTGTTCAATGACATTTTAATCTCGATTATGCTCTTCAATTTGTGACTATGATATCGAGGATCATAAACAATAGGTGAATAACCATGTATATTAGCTTGGTATGCTCGATGACATTTATCCTCTAATCAATGTGTCGGTTAGCCACATGCGATCCATCAATCTATGATAACTTACGAGACATCCATTGCCACCCTTTATTAATCCATATTTGTGTGTCGGTTAACCACACACACTCCACAAACGACTTAAATAACGTGCAATGTGCAATTTCATGGGATAACATCAATTTCACATTTTTCCTAAAGTAACTAAGATTGAGAATTTATAAAAACCATTTAGTTATTTTATTAATTTCATTCTGCTTAATAATGAGAATTATGTGTCATATAAAACCTATTCGGCTAACGACCCTGCACCAATCAAGGAAGCGGTGGGTGAGAGTGGACACCCATTCTATCATCATTTTATAGGCAGTTTACGTATTCCCCTAATAGATTGAATTCATGAATGACGCGTACCGACGATTCGACTGACTTGTCTTATATATATATATATATATATATATATATATATATATATATATATATATATATATTATACTTTTAATGTTACATATAATATAATGGTGTATTTTTTTAACTTTTAAAAAATACTAAGGCTATATTTAAAATTTCAAATTTAATATCCAAGTAATTAAATTAAAAATATAACCAATCATCAGTTTTAGTTAAGGATATCAAATTACAATTCAAAATATTTAGGTTTACACTATTAAACAATATTATAAGAGGTAATTATCATAATCAATTTTGAAAAATATCAAAAACCTAATTTTTTGCATTTGACAGCTTACCACTTCATGGTAAACAATTACCACATCATGGCAAGGAAAAAATCTTAGGCACCACGTTGTGGTGAAGAACACTATATTTGTATCAATTCAATAGAGAACTAAATCTGGCTTTGATATCACTTATGGGCTTTAGCATAAGCATACAATCATATGTGTGCATGCAACCCTAATAAGATCTATGTGTTCTCTAATTGAACATGTCATATGAACAACAACATGAAAACCCTGGATCTGTGGATAATAATCGAAAATCACACAATAAGAGTTAAGATACATAACTTTGATTTTTAAGTAGTAATAAAAATCCAAAACCTTGTAGATCTTGAAGCTTGAGAGCAAGTATCACAAGTGTAATGCCTCTAATTAATCACAAACACACTTAGCAGGACAATAGGATCTTAGAAGGAATAAGTGGCTTCAAATTTCGGCTACAACTCTCTAGGGTTTCTAGTGGCCGAATACATCAAGGGTATGGGTCTTTATATAGTGAGGTGACTTAGAGCAAAAGCTAGGGTTAAGAGTAAGAAACCATAATTGCTTTGCTTAAGGACCAAGCAAACCTTAAACCTACCATGTACAAGCCGTTGTACGAATATTCTAGGGCTTCTCTAGAATATTTTCGTCTTGGCCTCTTAGGAGGGTTCTAGAACTTCTTCTTCACCTATCAATAAATTACCAAAAAGTCCCTGCACTTTTAATTAATTCAATTAACACCAAAATAAATCCAATTCATTTCTGTTTAACTAATAATTAAATAATATGATTTCTAATTAATATATCATTTACAATATATGTTAATAAATCATTCATTTCAATTTATTAATCAATTAACAAATTCCTCCTCTTTCATAATTAATCGTCCTCTCTAGTTGCTACTATGAAGGCAACCGAAAAGGACCGTGCTACTATAAATTCAAATATATACCAACTATAGCTGTGGGCTTAGACACCTAATCCAACAGTCTCCCACTTGAATAAGTTTAATAACTATAATTGGCAATATAACTTGAAAAACTGAGTCAATATCATTGCCCATTACTTTGTTTCCCGATTTCCAATTTGTAATGACAAAGGACTACTAATCAAACACATCAACTTAGTCTTGGTCGGGCCCAGTACATAAGTCAACACAAAATCATCGAGGGGCCCAAGATATCACTTTTTACCATTACGGAAAAAGGAACAGATAAAATTTGACTTATATTCTTGCACTATTTACTTATCAAATCATGCACAACAATATGTTTGATAACATCAAGTTGTTGATGTGTTTACGTATCATCAACACACAACCGACTTGTAAACAACAACTCATATAGTTCTACCTAAAGATTATAAGATATTATCATATCAGAATTACTTGTGATAAATTCCATGAAATAGTTCTCTGAACATGAATACTTAAACTCTCCATTTCAAAAGTGCTCATGAACAGTTCAACAAAACTTTGCTATGTCTAAAACACTTAGACAATCTACAGTCCAATTCATGACAGTCTTGATTCACTACTTACTTCCAAAAGTATGAACGACTGTGGATGTTTGAATAATCTAATTATTTGGGAATTATAACATGAAAAATGAAAGATAATAATAAATAATTGACAAATGATAGTAAGCAATACTCATAAATAAATCTCTATTATTTATTCATCAACTGTCAATTACATTTATTCGGTTACAAGCTTCTAAATATCTATCTAACTACTAAAACTAATATCATCCTTAAGACCAATGCTCCTTGCATGTTGAATGTTCTTAACCCTACTCAGAACCTTTGTGAGCGGATCTGCAGGATTCTCTTATGATGATACCCTCTTCACAACGAGGTGTCCTTCTTCTACTCGATGTCTAGTAAAGTGATATTTTCTGTGAATGTGTCTTGATCTACCATGATCTCATGGTTCTTTGGTTAAGGTAACCACTCCTTCATTATCACATAAAATCTCCATTGGCTCCTTTATGGCTGGCACAACTCCAAGGTCTACAATGAAGTTCTTCAACCATATAGCTTCCTTCGATGCTTTGGTTGCAACTAGTAGAATCAGTCACGATCTCCTGTTTGGAACTTTTCCAAGTTATTGCTCCTCCATTAAGGGTAAACCCATCCAGAATTAGAAAAAAAGTTATCACGGTCTATTTGAAAACTGGTGTCACTATACCCAGTCACTCTTACGTCATTACTGCCACCAAGCACAAGGACCTAGTCCTTAGTTCTTTGATGATACTTAAGAATGTTCTTGATCACTATCCAATGAGCTCTACCTAGGTTTCCTGAATATCAACTAACCATGCTCAAAGAAAAAGCCACATTAGGACAAATACATGTTGTAGCATACATGATTGGTCCAACAGCAGAAGCATATGGAACTTGACTAAATTATGCCATCTCAGCATTAGTACTCGGACTCTGAGTCTTACTTAGCTAGGTATTACTCTAGATAGGCAACTCTCCTTTCTTGGAATTCTCCATGCTAAAACATTTTAACACTTTATCCAAATATGTACTTTGACTAAGTCCAATTAGTCTTTTACTTCTATTCCTTAAAATCCTTATCCCTAGGATACAGGAAGCCTCTCCCAGATCCTTCATAGTGAAACACTTTCCAAGCCAAGACTTAACTTCTTGCAAAGTCAGAATGTCATTTCCTATAAGGAGTATGTCATCAACATACAACATTAGGAAGGTTACCATGCTCCAACTAGCTTTGACATATACACAAGATTCATCCTCACTTATAGAGAAGCCAAACTCTTTAACTTTCTCGTCGAAGCAAAGGTTCCATCTGCGAGAAGCTTGTTTCAATCCATAGATTGATTTCTCAAGCTTACACACTCTATTGGGGTACTTAGCATCCACAAAACCCTCTAGCTGATTTATGTAAACATCCTCAACCAGCTTCCCATTGAGGAAAGTAGTTTTGACATCCATCTACCCAATTTCATATTCCTGAAATGTAGATATAGCCAACATTACCCTAATAGATTTAACCTTAGCTACTGGTGAGAAGGTCTCATCATAGTCAACCCCTGGGATTTAAGTAAAGCCTTTGTAACTAGTTGAGATTTGAAAGTGTTTACATTTCTATCCATATCAGTCTTCTTCTTGAAGATCCATTTGCACGTAGCTGTATTACGACCTGGTACATTTTAAACCAAAATCTAACTTGGTTGTCATACATGGAATTGGTCTCGCTGTCCATTGCCTATTTTGTTGGGTTTTATACAAACAATCCTATGTGTGCATGCAACCTTAGAATTGGATCTATGTTTTCACTATTAGTTACACAACACTATGAATACATAATAAAACCCTAATGAGACATACTATTTTTGAAATTCACCAAGAAGATTAGAATACATACCTTTTGTTGTTATATAGTAATAACAACTCAAATCCTCCTTGTAATGGCTTTAGAAAGCTTAGAGTCACAAGTGTCACTCCTCTAATGGCTCACAAACACCAAGAGCAAGAGGATGAAGAATGATAAGAGAGGAGGCACCCAAAAACGTGTGGAAACCCTAAGAAAACTCTTAGCCACGTTTTTGGTGCTCTAGGGATCCTTAAATTGTGAGGCTATTAGGGTTATCTAACAAGGAAACCCTAATTTGACTGCTTAAGCCCTAAGCAACCCATGGACTCCCTTCTTAGAGGCCTAGGATGATTTTTAATTGGTTTCCCCATAGAATTCATCCACTCCTCTAATACGGAGTCCATTAGCCCAATATTCAACTATCATACAATTGACAGTTCTAGTCCCTTAAGTTTAATTAATGTCTTTTAGCCATAAAAATTAATTCTTAATTAATTATTGACTAATATTAATTAACCAATACGATTTCTCCTTTAATTTATTATTCTCATAATATATTAATAAATCATAATTAATCCTCTCTCTCCATAATTCATCCTATCAAGTTGCCTTGGTGAAGGCAACCCAAAAGGACCATGCAACATCGGGTCAAGTACATACCAAAATAGTTATGAACTTAGACACTAATCCAATAGTCTCCCACTTGGATAATTCTAATAACTATTATGCATATGACTTCAGATCCTAATCCGCAATTGTAGCTTTCAAAAGCCGCTGTCAACTCTATTCTTATCAGATACGCATCCTTTAGATAAGAGATCATATATTCCTCCATTCTAGATATCATATAGACTGAGACATGGATTTAAATCATTCTCTCTATCTATGTGTTGTTTCCCGATTTCCGATTTACGACGACTGACAACAGACTACAATTGAACACATCAAATTAGTCTCGGCTTGGCCAAGCGCTTAGGGGCCATCACTAAATCATCGAGGGGCCTACATATATCGCTTTCATCCCACTTTGGATAAAAGGAACGGATAAACTTTGATTCAATACTTGCTTGCACTCACTCACCGAGTCACACACAACAATATGTTTTATGACACCAAGTTACTGGTGCGTTAACATATTATCAATGTGTAACCGAATCACAAGATACAACTCACACATCTCGGTTTCAAGAATATAAGATATTATCATCTCACCAATCACTCGTGATAAAATCCATGAAGTGATCCAAGTGAGTGTGGGTTTAATCCAATGCTCAAAATCATATTCATAAGCACTCATGAACGTTGTAGCAAACCCTTGCTATGTCTAATACACTTTAGACAATCTACAAACCAATTCATGATAGTCTTCATTCATACTTACATCCAACATATGAACGACTGTGGTCCGTTCGAATAATTCGATTATTCTGAAATAATTAATTATTCAGGAAGTCAAAACATGCAAAGTGAAACACAAGAATAATACTAATCCCATACGGCCCCAAACTATGGTTATAAGTAAAACATTTTATTTAATCACCATATTGATTACTCATTATTTGTTGTTTCAGGTAATCAACTTCTTTCTTGAATTATTACTACACTTGTCCCATGCTCTTAGCATGCACACAATGTTTACCTATGGTCCTTACTTTGTGAAATAGATCAAATGAACACATTTCCAATCATACTCATTTCACAACTCCTAATCCCTATCACAAGTGTAAGAATATCAAATTCTTGTTACTTATGCTAGATTTTAACATTTTATGCAATGATTCTTTCGTAAAGTCATAGCTCAAAATCATCAAGACTTGGCCAATCTCTAAAAGAAACAATTCTAGAGATATGATGTCTCAAAGTACATTCCTTTGAACATCCTTTCTTGCATAAAAGTTTCTAATCTAGATATAGATTCTCAATATCCAACTCCCAATATGGAAACATTTCCATATTTGCCATATGACAATTCATTCTTAATAGAATCTTATCTATTCATAATATTGTCAATATGGTCCATCCAGTACCATACATCCAACTACTCACAAGCGACTAATCCTAAGCGAGCTTTGGATCGTCCTTTGATAGTTGTTTAATTATCTTAGTCAAAATCGATTCTTGTCCTTTTCCCTCTAAATGCGCTAGACATTTGGAAAGTTTTAGAATGATCAAATATTATAGCACTTTGCGATCGATCCTATACCCAAAGCATATGGGACACGATGCATAATGTCTTACATAAAGATACGATACTTTATCAATCTTCTACCATAATTTTTTTTTAATGTGTCACATTCTCACAATTCGAACTATGAAGAGGGATTCCATAATCATAATCGAAATTTTGTGAACGCACTATGTATCCTTGACTAAATTTATTAACATTCCACAACCTAAGCCTTTAGATTTGAAATGAAGCATAATATTCTCTCCCTTAATTATAGCAAAACAACTTTTCAACCCTTGCGACTTTGCAAATTATAACTCTTGTTTTCTATAATTAATATTGCTAACTTGCAATACTTTCCATAATAATCATACAAGCACAAATTTTATGCTCCCACTATCATGATGATTATTATCATATAAGCATAAATCTTATGCTCCCACTATCTTTGACATGTATTCAGAAAACAACTTAACTTCCAGAAAAACAATACCTATTTAATTTCTTAAGTTCATATTTCTAATACCTAATGCTTTGATAATCCTTTATCTAAGCTTATACACCTTTGCCTTAGATAGCTCATATGTGTCTCTAAACAATTCAGACTAATTGCTAAATCTCACAATTCGAATCATGGAAAGGGATACTGTAACCATAATCGAATTTAAGAATGTAATTTTCACAATCACTATCTTCTTAAAATCTCTCTTAGTGAAAGAATTTCTTCACAAACGGAGAGAAATATTATGACACTTACATTTTAAGGTGCAGGTTCTCTTATTCATGTGAATTTATCAAAACAAAATTCAACTCTTATGGATTGAACTTACTTAATTTTAATTTCTTGCCTCATGGCAGCATGGGTGCCCACCATGTCTTCCAAGTTGTCAATAAGATTACCCCTTCCTATCAATGTACTTTCCATTAATTAGGGCATCTTGACTCTATGCAATCCACATGAGAACTCACAGAACTCTCATTACATAGTCAACTTAAACCGGAATGGCACAGAAACAAAATTATGTCAACACGATAGGTTACAAACCTCAAGTCGTGCGCTAGTGTTTACTCTTGATTAATTCTTGAATCATTTCAATATCTTCAGACTTCCACTGACCTCTTGACATATTAGATTCTCTTATCAAGAACATTTCTTGATAAACAAATATCCAAGAGTTAGTGTGTGTCTATATCAAGACAAAACATTACACACATTTGGTCTTAGTTGTACTTTGGCTTTTTCAAGACATCATAACATACCAAATTCAAATGTGTAGGAGTAGGAAAACAATTTTCTACTTCACCTTTGATGAATGCGTGTCACTCAATTCACAATCTTGGAGTACGATTCTAAGATTTGATTTTGGAATGAAATATGATTGACTTCGTGATTTAACCATTTCTTCAATTCTTGATTCCTCTTCTCAAACATACAATTGTACTAAGACTCACTTAAAGAATCAATTGAGATATGGTTCTTAATCATTGAGACCTATCATAAAACATAATAAAAGGTACTCTCCCTTCTTCTTAGAATATAGAAACTTTTATCTTTCTACCTACTTGATTCAAATTATTCATTCTGCTATTGATTTAAACTCTTTCAATCAATTCAGTATCACACTTAATCTTATAAGTATAATCATATTTACTAAACCTTTAGTAAATCATGACGAATATCTTTGTTACTCTTGTGGTGGACTTGATCAACACACAACTTTGTGTACTCGATCTCCTACTCCTTCACTTGACACTTTGTCAACGAATTAGTCTAATTTCCAAATATGAAATTTCTCATTCATCATGAAACCAAGTTGCATGATTCCAAGTTTCTATCCAATTGAAACTTGGGTGATGAGAAACTCTCCCTATTTCATAAATTCTCGACATTTCCGCATAATTAAGAATCAAATCCATTATTGCTAATAATAGAAACATTCAAAACTTCAATTTTTCACACACGCCATCGCAAGGATAAATAAATAATATAAAATCAAAATTTTATTTTATTGCGGAAAAATTTGTCCTTACAATGCAATTCATTGAAAAACTATGTTAACACATGTTTATTAGCACTCTTATTCTAACTTTAAGTAGTAGCTCAAGAATCTAATCTTCAAGTAATGCGATCGAAATCTATTTCTTCACGATTAGATTCCGCTCACTTTTTCCCTTAAGCTTCCTCTGTTTTCTTCGATTCTACAAAACATCAAATGTAATATTATCACATCATGTATTAAGAATCTAGAATAGGAACTTAAAAGAGTTAGTTAATGGATTTTACCTAAATTAGAGCCATACCTTTTGGCTCTCCCATCTCTTAGATCTCTTAGGTAAATAGGACAGCTTCGTTTCCAATGCCCCTTCTCTTGGCAATAAAAGCAAATGGATTCCTTTGGAATGGCACATGGAGCTATCTCAGAGTCTACCTTTTCTGGATCTCCAATGTCACCATTTTTAATATCCATTGAAGTTTGCGAGTTTTATTTACCAGAAAAATTTGCTCGATTAGCTCGCCATATCATTTCTGATTCAGCAGCTATAAGAAAATAGGTCAAATCAATGAGGGCCACGTCATGATCCATCATGTAGTACTCTCTTGCAAACTCACTATATGATTCAGGAAGCGACTGAAGAACCCAATCAAGATCCAACTTACCTGAAATCTCGACACCCAACATCCTTAACCTTTCAATGTGTGACTTCATCTCTAAGATGTGTATACACAAGTTTCCCATGTTTACTTGCCAAAAGGGCTTGAGTGAGCTTGAACTTTTCAAGCCTTCGAACTTGTGGGTTAGGGAGAATAATTGGAGGAGGTGGAGGAAGTGCAGCATGATCTCTTGTTCCTTGATCGAATCGTGGAATATCATCTTCATGTGGAAAGCTTGTTCCACGGGATTTGGGAATACCATAGTTGTCGTACTTTGACATCTACAAAACGGGAGAAACTAAATTCAAGTTAGTTGATTGATTGAGTCCTTAATAAATCACCCAAATAAGATATTAACCCTAGGACCCAACACAATACGCTACAACCTAGAAAATGGATGTCGTAATCTAGTTGCAGAATATTTGAAGGTAGGTAAATGATGATTTACCAATTTCTACCATGAAAAACGAAAACGAAATTTAAGTTTTAAATCTATGAAAACTCCTAGATCCTATGAGATTCATTGAACTTTTCAATGGCATGTTTAAATCTCGATATGCCCCTCTAGTTTGTGACTGGGATACCGAGGATCACAAAGCGGGCGTGAATAACCATGCATACTTACATGGTTCCTCCACATGTTATAGTCACCTATTCGATGTGCCGGTTAACCACACACGCTCCACCAAACTATGACAAACATCGAGTTACCCTTTGCTACCTTTGCTTAGAAACATTTAGTGTGCCGGTTAACCACACACGCTCCACTAACGTATTCGCAAGGGAACAAAGTGTAATTTCATGGAATTGCATCAATTCACTTTTGCCTAATGTAACTAAGATTGGGAATTTTGTAAAAAAAATTTAGTTACTTTATACTTCATTATACTTTTAATGGAAAGGGTTTGCCCTATCCTACCCGTTCGGCTAACGACCCTCCACCAATCAAGGAAGTGGTGGGTAAGAGTGGATACCCATTAAACAGCCATTTTATAGGCCATAACCTTATACCCCTCTTATAGATTGGCTTCGTGAATGAGGCCTAATAACGGTAAGACTAGCATTTTAGTTATACATATATAATATTAAACTTTTAATGTTATACATAGTATAAGGGTGTATTTTACACTTTTAAAATACTAGGCGGTTTAAATTATGCTTTTAATTAACCAAGATCATTATGGATTTATTAACTCTCTTTTAATTATACACTTAATTAATTTAATAAAACCATAAGGGTTTAATTTGAACTTTTCAAAATTAGGGTTTTGGAATTTAGACTTTCAAAATTATATTTAATCAACAATTTAAATTCAAAAACTTGAGGGCAAGTTTTGAAACTTTTCAAAACAATTAGGTATTAATCTCACTTAAAATTTTCGAATTTAAGACAATTAAATTAAATTTTAAATATTAAAACTCTTGATTTAATAATTATCGTGAATTAGACTATTAATTTTAATTATTAAATCATAAGGGATTATCTAAATCATGAGGATAATTACCATTTATAAATTTAAGATATCCTAATCCCTTAAACTTCTATATAGATTTCGAAAATAAAGTATGGGATATCCTAATGTCTTTAATTACCATATTTAACTATTAAAGGATAATTACAAGATATGGGATAATCCAAATCCCTAAAATTTAGGATCTAACCTTGGGGAAGGAGGTAATTTCGAAATCTAAGGGTTGGATAACCCTAGATTTCAAAATCTTGGAGGCTAAGGAAAGGGTTTGGGAAACCCTAGCAAAAATCACCAACTAGGGTTTCGCAACCCTAATTGCGAAAATTACTTAGCCTTTAGGGTTTATTAGCCATAAACCCTAATATATCAAGTTCATACATTTGAATAAAAGCTAATTGAAAAAAAAACCATTATCTCCGATACCACTGATGGGTTTTATACAAACAATCATATGTGTGTATGCAACCCTAGAATTGGATCTATGTTTTCACTATACACAAGATTATGAACACTAAAATAAAACCCTAATGAGACATACTATTTTAGAAATTCACCAAGTTGATTAGAATACATACCTTTTGTTTTTATATAGTAATAACAACTCAAATCCTCCTTGTAATGGCTTTAGAAAGCTTAGAGTCACAAGTGTCACTCCTATAATGGCTCACAAACACCAAGAGCAAGAGGAAGAAGAATGATAAGAGAGGAGGCACCCAAAAACGTGTGGAAACCCTAAGAAAACTCTTAGCCACGTTTTTGGTTGTCTAGGGATCCTTAAATAGTGAGGCTATTAGGGTTATCTAACAAGGAAACCCTAATTTGACTGCTTAAGCCCTAAGCAACCCATGGACTCCCTTCTTAGAGGCCTAGGATGATTTATAATGGGTTTCCCCATAGAATTCGTCCACCCCTCTAATACGGAGTCCATTAGCCCAATATTCAACTATCATACAATTGACAGTTCTAGTCCTTTAAGTTTAATTAATGTCTTTTAGCCACAAAAATTAATTCTTAATTACTTATTGACTAATATTAATTAACCAATATGATTTCCCCTTTAATATATTATTCTCATAATATATTAATAAAATATAATTAATCCTCTCTCTCCATAATTCATCCTATCAAGTTGCTTTGGTGAAGGCAACCCAAAAGGACCATGCACCATCGGGTCAAGTACATACCAAAATAGTTATGAACTTAGACACTAATCCAACATCTTTCTACTTGGTAGACTCAGGATCCGCTATTAGTTCCTTGTAACTACTAGGTTCATCCAAATTTAACAGTGTACTATTGTTGATAAACGTATCACCTTCTGTTTTTATATGAAAACCATACAACACGGCAAAACGCTAACTCTACTAGAACGCTTAAGAGGTACTACTAGTCAGCTGGTTCAACTAGAATTTCTTCCTCAGGTTAAGCCATAACAGGTTCAGAGGCTCCTTCATCGTTAGACTCTTGAATTTATTCAAGATCAATTGTACTCGCACTGTCCTCTTTAGATATGAGCTCTCTCTCGCGAAACACTCCCATTTTGTGTCACGAAGACCATGTTCTCACTAGCTCTGTAGAAAAAGTATCCAAAAGACTTTTTTGGGTAGCCAATGAAAATACATCTCTCACTACAATGTTCAAGCGTGTTATGAGTCCTCGTCTAACGACAACTTCACAATCCCAAACCTTGATATGTTCTTACGAGGGAACTTTGATATTTGCCAACGATGTTCAAGCCTATTATGGCAACCTTCTTTGTTGGGACAAGATTAAGAATGTTGGTGACAGTCTCTAAGGCATACCCCCATAATGAGATTGGAAGTGAAGTTCTACTAATCATGGAACGAACCATGTCAAACAACGTTCGATTATGCCTTACAACAACACCATTAAGTTGTGGTGTCCAAGGATGTGTCAATTGTGAAACTATTCCACTTTCCTTGAGGTAGTTGTGGAACCTGATACTAAGAAACTCACCACCTCTATCAGATCTGATCATCTTGAACTTTTCAAAGGTTTCTAACTTATGCTTGATTAAGTAGATATATCAACATTTTCAATAATAATCAGTAAAAGTCACATAGAATCGATTTGCATCCCTTGTGGTGGATGTGAAGGGCCCACACACATCTGTGTTTATGATATCCAACAATCTGTCACCGCTTACACAAGAACCAATGAAAGGTGATTTAGTCATCTTTCCATGTAAACAAAATTCGCATGTATCATCTGACCTTAATTCAAATGATTCCAACACTCCATCCATTTGGAGTTGGGTAATACGTTTCTTGTTGTCATGTCCAAGATGACAATACCACAAGCATGCTTTGTCTAGGCCATTAAAGAAATCAATTTGATGAACGTTATTACCAAAATTGTGTACAACCATCATAATTTCATACACGCATCACAAGGTAAAGCTTCAAAATAAAATACACCATTATTATAAGCATAAATAGATCCATTCTCATTATCAAAAGAATATCTAAAACCTTATCTATATAAAGCTTGAAATTAAATGATGTTTCTTATCATCTCTGACAAGTAGCAACCATTGTTTAAATCTAAACTTAACCCACTACTAAGCATTAACGAATAAAAGCCAATCTTGATAACCGGTGATGATCTCCTACTGCCCATGACCAGGTTCATCTTCCCATGCTTCACATCCTCACATCTTTTTAGCCCCTATAGATCATCACAAATATGAAAACCACTTCCGATATTAAGGACCCAAGAATGAGAAGATGATTAGTTTTTAAACAAGACAATGTAAATACCTACCGAGGTTGGCTTTACTATGCCATGCTTTATGTCTCGCAAGTATTTGGGGCAGCTTCCTTTCCATTTCCATTTCTCATGACAATAAAAGCAAGTAGCCTCCTTAGGATCAGTGGTGGGAGGAGCGTCGGAATTGGTTATTCCTTTGGATCCATTACTTGAGGACCTAGCTTGAGACTTTCCATTCTAATTCTGCTTAGGAGGAGTTTTCCTACTCTTCCCCTTTCCTTGGCCTATTGCTATCACACCCCAAAACCGAGAATGGCGGAAATGTTCTGGGGTGGAGGACGTCATGTATAGTATCATAACACAGTATAATAGCAAACAAGTAAACAACATCATCCATTGCATTAAATATATAATTTTAATACAAGTGTGTTATGTAGTATATAAGACACCAAAACATAAATCAAAATATAAGATGAGTCTTGTATGTGCTCCATCTTCTCAAAATCTGGCATGGGTACTTGTCTACTGATGACCTGAGAATAAAAGTTATTTTGAAAGAGTTTATTAGCATTAAAGCTGGTGAGTTCATAAGTATTTAGTGTCTATGTTTGTATCAAAATGTTTGAACCATTATTTTGAAGTACGAGTTTGTAAACGTTTGTAGTAAAAGTATGTGAATGTTTGTAAAAGTTTGTAACTCCTGGAAAATCCTATATTTTCTACTAAATGTAGCCTTCTACCAAGTCACAAATGTTTTGTACGTTTGTTTCTTGTAAAAGTGTGTAATTTTCCCAAGTGTAACTATCATTATCAAAATATAGTTTGTACATTAATGTTTAAGTGAAGTAATCACCAAATAAATGTAATAGGTAAATTAATGTAGTACTGTAGTGTTGTATTATAGGAACTACTGTTGTACTAACTACCTTAAACTGGATTTATATCAAGGTATTATGTGATTAATTGTACCATACTATCGACAGGAAAACATGACAATGTAAGTCGTCAAAAGGTATGACATTTGGCACCCGAAGGCATGCAGGTCCCGCTATAGCTAGAAGCAAGGTGTAGGATAGTCAATCCAATATAGATCTATACGCAAACTCACGCTCTCCCTCCAGGAGATTCTGGTTACAACTCGGGCCACAACAATGAAGGCATGCTCGGATACAGCAGATCACATTTCTGTTAAAGTATACTAGTATATGTAATGTGTGTACTTGTGTAATGAATCTATTTTTTCTCATCATAGTATAGTTGTATATGTTCTCAACATAATAAGTAATGACTCATGAATGAACTGACTCTTGTATGCTTCATTGGACTAGAAGTAGTAAGTAGTATAACCCTAAACTATACCTATTATAGTTTATTAGTAGACTTATTTGTATGAATGAATGTACTAAACTGAGATAAAAGTCTTTATATCTATACATATATACATAATATATAACTAAGGATTCAACCACACTCGGACAAATAACCGGGTACTTTAAGACCACAACCAAAGAAGTACAGGAAGTAAAGTGGGTTATCTCTCCTAAGTCCTTCAAACCTTATTCATATAACTATATATAAAGTATACATGGTTTTAATAATATATAAGTTTGAAAACTATAAAATAAAGGTTTAGTATACAAAAGTGAATTAGATAAAGAGTTTAACATGTAAAATAGTTTGATAAACAGTTTGAAGTCATTTGTTTCGTAAAACAGTTTAAAGTATGAAAAATCCCTTTGTATGCTAGTTATTAATCACTTGTGATTGATCTAATAACTAACATGATTCAACTTGTATCCCCCCATAAATCATTTAAAGACATTTAAAAGTATTTCAAAGGTTAATTAAGGGGTATGAACTCACCTGTAGTGAGTGGTTTGTTCGGAAGTGTCGGACAAGGTGCTAGGTGTCAAGTGAAGACTTGAACACACACAATGGTCCTAGTTAACATATAATAAACATATATGTATCTAATTAGTCAATTAACAACTAATTAATCAAGTTAAGACACCCTAGGACATGGAAACACTTTGATTCAAGTGCTATAGGTACCAAAGGGTTGCATCTAAGGGTTGTATTGCATGGTATTGGAGTTTATGGCCCATGAACCACTCCTTATGGATTTTACGGCCCATGACCATTTCCCCATGAGTTTATGGTCGTAAACTCATGGTACTAAGTGCCATTTTGTGTTTTGATGTCTTATAAGTCATGATTGCACATCCAATGATCAAGTCTAAGCCTTAGGAAAGCATTTGGGGCACATTAAGGCTACTTTGTAGAGTTTACGGCCTAAGGACCACTTCCTTAGGTGTTTACGGACGTAAGTGTTATGGGGACATGTTTTGATTGATGTTTAAGTTCTTAAAAACTTCTAGGAAGCTAGGGTAAGTTTACTTATAAGATAGAAGCTTGATTTGGTGTTTAAGGTCCAAGAACATTAGTGTGTGTTCTTGGTGTTTTGAAGAACACTTGAAGATCTAGGTGAAAATAAAATATGAATGGATGAAATGATGTATAACTACTAGATGTTAGGTTATAACAACAAATCAAGTCGAGAAACACTTACGTTTTCGGAAGATCGGATGAAGAACGGGATGATAGTTGAGAGAGAATGGGGAGTAAACTTGAGGGTGGAAGTGAGAAATGAGGGGTTTGGGGAGTAAAGTCATGCCTAAGGAATGAGTTCACGGTCACACAAGAGTTTACAGCCCAAACTCCAATAGTTTGGCTGTGAACTCTTTATTAGGGTGCATTGGGTGGGTTTGCTACTTCAAGACCCGAGACGGTAATTCCTTGCCTTCGTTCGTTTGAAGAATAAACACTAAAAACACTCAAACGGACTTTTAAATTGGCTAAGAATTATTAGAAATGTAATTGACTTTTAATTGAAGTGATTGACTTTAGAGTTTGTTTGTATGAAAATTTCGGGTTGTCACAATCGCCAAGATCTGAGTAGTAGTAGTAGTAGGAGTGGAGACAACACTTTTTCATTTCATTCCACTTTCAACAGTCTGCAACATGTTATGAAGTTGAGCTAATGTGGTCTCTTTGTTTATCAAATTATAGGTAATTATAAACCGATCATAATAATTGGTAAATGAGTGAAAGACTATATCAATAGCCATTCCTCCTCGAAGTTTAGATTTAGCTTCACCGGGAATTCCATATATCTTTGCATCATTTTCAAGTGGCTACTAACAGACTGTCCATCTTCCATTTTGCTGGTTACGAGGGATTTTACTACCTCATAATTTTCCTGATGAGCTCGCTGGTGGTACTTTTCCACCAAGGCCTTGTTGATCTCGTATAGCTAGTAATCCTCATAGAACCTTTAAAGCTCAGGAGTCATAGTAGCCACCATGATGCATGCTACTTTGGTAGTATCATTATAGTGTCTCCTATACTCAGCTTGTTCTTCAGGATTTGCTTTAGTTTCATCAATCTCATGGAGTTCCTTTTCGAGCACATACTTTTTATCCTTGAAGCGTAGAGCCATCTTGATGTTTCGCACCCAATCATTGTAATTGGTTCCATCAAAGGTAACCCTTGACCAGATGTTCAAGAGTAAGAAGTTTTTGGAGGAGTTGATGTTGGAAGAGGAACCAGAAGCATCGTTAGGAGTTGACATCTGGAAAAAAACATAACAAGTTTCTTTAGTTAGATGAGAAGATTACTCAATATAACACCCAAATGAATTATTAAGTCTAGGATCCAACTATTTATTTTTCACAACATAGAAAAGGGATGTAGTAATCTATTTGAGAAATAAATAAAGGTAGTTAAATGATGATTTACCAATTTCACCATGAAAATGAAATTTTAAACGAATAAAGTTTTAAATGAAATCCATAGATCTTTTGAAATTCATTGAACTGTTCAATGGCATGTTTAACCATACATATTATCTTGGTTTTATCGATGTCATTTATCATCTAATCATTGTACCGGTTATGCATACGCACTCCATCAACCTATGGTAATTTACGAGACACCCAATTCCACCCTTTATTAGTCCATATTTCTGTCTGGGTTAACCACACACACACCACAAACAACTTATATAATGTGCCATGTGAAATTTCATGGGATAGCATCAATTTCATAATTTTTTCTAAAGTAACTAAGATTGGGAATTTATGAAACATTTAGCTACTTTATTAATTTCTTTACACTTATTAATGATAATTATGTGTCTTATAAAGTCATTCGTCTATCGACCCTTCACTAATCAAGGAAGTGATGAGTGAGAGTGGACAACCATTCAATCACCATTTTATAGGAAAATTCCTTATACCCCATTATAGATCGTTTTCATTAATGAGGCGTACTAGTGGGTTCGACTGACTTGTCTTATATATATATACATATATATATATATATATATATATATATATATATATATATATATATATATATATATATATATATTTGTGTGTGTGTGTGTGTGCGTATTAGACTTTTAATGCTACATATAATATAAGGGCGTATCTTTTTAAACTTTTCAAAAATACTAAGGCCATATTTTAAATTTTCAAAATTAATATCCAATTAATTAAATTAAAAATATAACTAACGATCAATTTTAGATAAGGATATCAAATCACAATTCAAAATACTCAGGTTTACACAATTAAACAATATTATAAAAAGGTAATTATCCTAATCAATTTTCAAACATAGCAAAAAGCATAATTTTTGCATTTGTCAGCTTACCACTTCATGGCAAGGAAAAAATGACATGCACCATGTCGTGGTGAAGAATACCACATCGTGGTTAATGAACAGAATGCAGATTCTCAAAAACTTTTACTTATTCAAGTTCATATTAGTTTCAGTTTAGTAGAGGACTAAATCTGTCTCTGATACCACTGATGGGTTTTAGCATAAACATATAATCATATGTGTGCTTGTAACCCTAATAAGATCTATGTCTTCTTTATTTGAAAAAAACATATGAACAACAACATGCAAACCCTAGATCTATGGATAATAATCAAAAATCACACAATAACGATTAAGATACATACCTTTGATTATTATGCAGTAATAACAATCCAAAGCTTTGTAGATCTATAAGATTGAGAGCAAGTATCACAAGTATAATACTTCTAATGAATCACAAACACACTTAGCAGGAGGATAGGATGTTAGAAGGGGGAAGATGCTTCAAATTCTAGCTACAAATCTCTAGGGTTTCTAGTGGTCGAATTCATCAAGGGTATGGGTCTTTATATAGTGAGGTGACTTAGAGCCAAAGCTAGGGTTAAGAGTAGGAAACCATAATTGCTTTGCTTAAGGAACAAGCAAGCCTTAAACCTTCCATCTACAAGCCCTTGGACGAAAATTATAGGGCTTCTCTAGAAGATTTTTGTCCAAGCCTCTTGGGAGAGTGCTAGAGCTTCTTCCTCGACTATCAATAAATTACCAAACAACCATTGCAATTTTAATTAATTCAATTACTCCTAAAATTAATTCCAATACATTAATAAATCATTCATTTCAATTTATTAATCAAATTAACAAATTCTTCCTCTTTCTCAATTGATCATCTGGTCTAGTTGCTATTATGAAGGCAATCCAAAATGACTATGCTAGTATCAATTGAGGTATATATACCAATTATAGTTATGGGCTTAGACACTTAATCCAACAATGATGATAATGACAAAAGAATGTTCAGTCTTTATGTGAAAGCTAGGTCTACTATTGGAAACTCTCTTTCATACCACGTGTAACGTCTCGTACATAATTATGAATCAGCACAAAAGATGATGGACATATTGACTGTAGATTATGAAGGCGCCGTGGAAGTCTAGGATACAACCGTCAACAATTGTAATAGAAGATACGAGCGTTTATTTTCTCAATAAAGTGAGTCTCTTACTAAAACCTTCAATATGTTTAATTGTTTGGTTAATGACATGCGACGGCTGGGAATCGTTAAGAGTTCATCACAGTTGGTTCTGAAGTTTCTAGATTCTCTTGGTAAAAGCTGGGAACATCACGTTGATGTTCTTAAAAATGGTGAGAAGATCGATTTCATGGATCTGAGCTTGTTCCTCAATAATCTGTGAAATTATGAAGAGACCAAAGCACTTCGTAAGGAAATCATGAAGGCCTCAAGAAAGAAAAAATTTGTTGCACGGATTTATCGAAAGGAAACAAGGAAGACCATTAGCGACTCAGAAAATTCAGACCAAGGTGAATAAAGTGATGAAGATCTTACCGATGAGCTTGTCGCGAGCGCTGCACTTATCGTCAAGCGTTATGAACACAGCAAAGCAAATAGAGTTAGAAGAACTCAATTCTATGGATGCAAGTTAGCGAAAAGATCCACTTCATAGAAGAAAAGCTCAAGTAATTGCTTTAATTGTGGGAGCCCTACCATTTTTCCAATGACTGCAAGGAGAAGAATGAAGCCTAATGCTCTGAGAACTATGAAGTTTTGTACAAGAAATTGGTGGCTCATATGAAGAAGGAAAGCATCTCTATGCCAAAAGCTTTCATTTCAAAACAAGAGGACCATGAAGAATGGGTGGATGAAGAGGAGACATCTAAAGATGAGGCACTGAATTTTACGGGTCTCATGGATCTTGTAAATGATTCCCCTGACGGCATATGTGACGATGATGGTTCTCATGCTAATACTGAATCAAGTCTAAATCTAGGTCAAACTTGGTACCTAGACAATGGAAGTTCTAGACACTTGACTGGTTACAAGTGACTCCTAACAAATTTTACAGAGAATGATGGTCCAATGGTGACTCTTGGTGACAATAATGGAAGAGTTATAACAAGTGTTGGAACTTTTGAGTGTAGGAGGATTGAGCTGAAGGACATATTATATGTAGATGGACTGAAAGGCAAATTTATCTCCATCAGTCAACATTGTGATGTTGGTTACAAAGTTTTTTCAACCGTCATTAGGGAAAAGTGTTTGATTATGAAAACCAAATTGAGCTTTCTGATCTCAGATAGAACGATATCTATAAGGTTTGATTTGTTGATTTTGATGCTAATACTTTACTTTTGTTTTATGTTTTTCTACTTTTAAAATCTTGTACATAAGTTGTGATAATTTTAATTTTTTTGGCTTGTTTGCTTTAAAAAGTTTCTTTTATTATTTACCAAAGAAGTAAACATTATGAATATGCTTTCTTTTTCTACTAACATTTCCTACATCATCTTATCTATCAATAGTGACCTCTTCTGACTAATATACTTTGAAGGGATCAGTATGTCATTCCTTGAATGAATCACTCTCTTTGTGAAGCCAATTGATGTTGACTCTGCATCTTTTCTTCAGCAAGAATTGCCTTCTCACTGATGCTGACACACACACTAATTAACATGCTCTTTTATGCTAATGAGATCAGATGGGGGATAATTGTGCCACTAAGTGTTCTCTTCTGTCTTGAACAATCTACTTCGGTTCGAATGGGATGAAGTGAAGTTGGCTGACATGGTTCGATTAATTTCCATAGAATTTGTTACTACAGGTTCATCACATCAAAGATCCAAAGGCATCTTCAACAAGACAGTTATCCCACATTCTCTACCTTCTTGATCTTAATGAATGGAAACTTTGAGTTTTGTCTTGGTGGCTCTCATAACTCAAAGGTTAAAAAGATTGGATACTTCTAACTCATTGGTTACAAAGAATGGGTCATGTTCTTCTTTTTTTCTTGGTGAACATGGAGCTTGGAATCAATCTGCAGAATCTCAATGATTAAAGACATTTTCTTTCATTGTTTACTATGATTTGTGCTTTTGTGTTATATGGTTGATCTTGTTTGTTCTCTTTTATAGCTAAAAATTCAAATAGTAGATATCTCGGAAAATGGAAGTGCATTAATGACCATTCAATTCCAAAGATTTTATGGAACAAATCTTGATCACCTTTCTGAAAAAGCTATACATATTTTTCTATCTAAACTATTTCCATGTTTGATTGATTATTTTGTTCATATTCTTATATTGTTTATTCTTTTGTAGCATTTGTATGGGAATCCGATAGTGGAAATTCCAAGCCTAGTATGAAACTTTGGACACTTCATTTTCCCTAGAAGCATGCTTTTGTATGTGACAAAATCTCTTAAAGTCTCTCATCAACAGGACCATCTGCTAAGAACATTGAGTCACCCTCTCACGTTGATTGTTTAGCATTGTCTAAACTCTCAATGTAGGATAGTCTGGTCCAAATAAAAAATATTGAAAAAAAGGGTTAGGTGTTTATTTCTTTAAGTTAATCATCTCTACCTAACCCTATCCCTAGAAGTAAGCTCGTCGTATACATCAAGTCTCATGTTCTGCTGAAACACTAAGCATAACCAAATGGCTTACCCTGATTGCATAGTCATCAGTGTAAGAGATACTTGTTAGGTCCTTAATTGACAAAGGGTTTTTCATGTCCCCGACCTCCTATTTTGAGGTAGACACTGTACCATAATGAATTAACTATGAATCCTTGATTCCAGAATACAATTTACTCTATGATACAGACGTTTAAACCACTTCTTGTTGATGAGTTAAACTGTTAATGATTCATGCTGATTTCACCTCAGCATGACTGAAACAGTCCATTCTCTCATTTATCTTCTTAACAGAGCTTGGTGATTCACTGTGTAAATCCACATACTGATAAAATTTTGAAAGTCTGTGATGATGGTTAGCTTATGTACCATAAGCTATCACACACACCAATCCATTCTTGCCCTTACATTCTTCTTTAAAGTTTTATGATTCATTGTACTGTATCATATGCTAACGAGAGCTTGACACATCTGTTCGGATGGGTATATCATTGTTTGTGGTATATTACATGCACCTATTGACGGTTGCCATTTTTTTTCTAAGAAAAGAGATTTATCATTCAGCATATGAAACCACATGCTAATGATATCTCGAAATACTATGTTAGTGAATGGTATTTTAAACCCACACTATCAGGAGAGATCTCAAACCAACTATATAATCATCAATCCTCTCTTCGATTGATTATGCTAATGCTAATGATGTCTATAAAGTATCTATCTTATCAGTAACTTTTTAACTGATGATTAAAAGCTTCGTTATTATCTTGGGATATGATATTTTTACAATGCATATATCTTCTCTCATGATTAACTAAAAAGTAAGAAACTTCATGGGTATAAATTGGAAATTCACTGCTCTAAGTCAAATTTACAAGCGATTCAAAAGTAATTGGTGTTCTCTCTCAAAAGGCTCCAAATCTTCATCTTCCTTATAGCTTTCACCATGTCAAAGCTCTTGTAGGTGTTTGCTCCCAACACTAACATCATCAAAGGTCCTCATGTTTTTGATGCTACCATCATCATTCAATCGACACATGCTTTGCTAATATTGTTGCTCAAACCATCTCTGGAACCATTGGAGATGTTCAATATAGGGTTACTATTGATGTGGAATCCATTCAAACTGCTTTTCGACTTCCTTGATTTGAAAGATACTCTAAAACTCCTTCTAAAGAAACCTACATGACCGTTTGTGAAAAAATAGGGTATAACTTTAAACTCAAGAGCCTCAAACGTGATCCCTACCGGAACACTCTTTATTAGTGTTTTAATGCAGCATGGAAATACTTAACCGGTGTGATTGGAAAATGTCTTGGTCACAAGACTAGAAGTTTGGATCAACTGAATCTCATTGAGCAAAGGATCTTACACTCCATTGTTTACAACAAAAAACTGGATTTTGCTCAAATTTTTCTTGATCAGATGATTGAATGTATTTATGGGATCAAGAGACCAGTGCATGTTCCCTACCCACATTGGCTTGTTTTGATATGGTCTCGTGAAGAATTCTTGTAACACCGTAAATTTCAAGACAAATTTTTCATTTAAAATAATCATTTTATTCTTAGAAACACTTGTTTAAAATCTCATTCATAGTCGATTTACAAAACATGACTCCATTTTCACTTGCATAGAAAACCAGGATCCTCCAAAATATGACTCTTTCTCTAGTGTGTACAATCAAGCCGGTGCCGTCCCGTGATACTGAAAGAAACCTAAAAAACATCACACAAAACACTGTATGCACGAAGCTTAGTGAGTTCCCAAAAATACCACACATAACATATATTAGCCACTCGAGGCTATAACTCTATGGGTCCGTGCACCCAAACTCTGTGAACCCTCAGGTTCTAACTCTGGGAACCTTCCGGTTCCAACTCTATAAACATGCACATCATAAATCACATAGAAATAATGCAGTACAACACATCATGTACATATAGCATACAAATACTCTGATCACATAACTCTGGTTACCTACTCAAGGTAAAGTATAGTGAGAAGACTCACCTGGCAAGCAGAAAACAGATATCCCCACACTTGAATCTCGAACTCGCCACCGCCTAACACGTAAGGCAAATACTCTCATGAATATAACTCTCGAGACTAGAATAAATCCTCTCATAACACCCTCTTATGGGTAAAAGACTATTTTACCTTTCTCTTGGCCCAAAGGCCACATCGCTGACCAAACCCTAAAAGTCAGCGGCCAACCCTTGGTCGAAATCAAAGTCCTCAGTCTAAGTCAACCCCTGACTGACCCTACTCGCCGAGTCAACCCTGTGACTCGTCCAGTACCCATAATCAGAACTTCACTCAATCTGCGACCTAACTCGCCGAGTCACCCCGAGACTCGCCGAGTCCAACAACTCTGAGTCCACTCGCACACGACTCACCGAGTCATCCCTCGACTCACCGATTCTCGACTCAACCAGAGAATATTTGGGACTCTTCGACAAGACTCGCCGAGTCCAAATGGACTCGTCGAGTCCAAGGCTATCTTCAACCTACTCGCCGAGTTGTTCTTCCAACTCGTCGAGTTCCAGGCCATCTTCAAGCAACTCGTCGAGTCGCCCCATGTGACTCGTCGAGTATCACCGGTCTGAATCCATACAGAAGCATCTCAGGCCATGCAATTGATCCAAAACATAGATCTACTCTCCTACCACTCATCCATCACGTAAAGTGGCAAACTTTACGTGAATCCAAAGAGATCTAAGCCGTTTGCACATTGGGGCTAGGGTTTGGGACATGTAAGCTTCACTAAACACTCCAACACAGGGACTTTCATGCTCTCTGATTCTTCTCCCTTCCAGATATGAGGTAGCAACCTCAGATCTAACCTCTAGACTTCCCATTTCATCCATAGATAATTTCTCACAAACCCCAAAATGAAGAAACAACATAACAACAGGTCAATAACGAGATATTACCTCTAAGTGATGCCCCAACTGCAATGAGTCAGCGAGTCCATGCCATGCAACCCCTCCAACTCGCTTCTAAGGTCAGATCTACTTCCAAAAACTATAGATCTGGCCTCCCTTGACTGATTCATCACGTAAAGCTCCTATCTTGGTGCTCATAACACACCCTATAACTCAATAATGGTGTTTTTGACCCAAGGCATGAGGATTCCAATCCAAAGCCTTCATTGATCCCAAAAAGCTTTGGGTAAAGGGACTCTCTGGACCTCTAAGGGTCCAGATCTATGGTTCCATCCTCATAAGGGACCAAAAGGGCACCAAATCTAGCCATGAAAGGGTTCAACAAACCCTAAATCTAAATAAACAACAACAAACAAGAAGGTAATTCGGATTTATTACCACAAAATGATGCTCTGGACTCCTAACCCACAGAAATGGCTCCTTCTTGCTTCCCCTTTGGCTAGCTCTTCTCTTCCTTGCAAAAATGGCACCTCCAAGGTCAATAATGGCCTCCTACTTAGCTTCAAATGCTCACACACGATTAGGGTTTCACTCAAGGGGCTGGTGGGCACAAATGACGGCCATTAGGCCCTTTCAATAAGTCTCAAATCCGAGAATTTAGGGTTTCATTACTCAGCGCAGACTCGCCGAGTCCATATCCTGGACTCGCCGAGTCCAGGCGCGATCCTTCGTCCAAAACCGCGTCTCTACTCGGCGAGTCCGAGCTCCAACTCGCCGAGTCCCCCTCACGAATCAACAAAATACAATTTACACGATACCTGATAAAAGTCCGGATGTTACAACTCTCCCCCACTAGAACTAGACTTCGCCCTTGAAGTCTTGCTCTAAAAACAGCTCCGGGTGCTGCTCCTGCATCATACGCTCTGGCTCGGGGGTCATCTCTGATCCCCTCCGATGTTGCCACTGAACCAACACCAGAGGTACCTCCTTGTTTCTCAAAACCTTGATCTTCTGATCCCTAATGGCCACTGGTCTCTCGGCATAATTCAGGCTTGCATCTACCTGAATATCCTCTAACGGAACCACTGTCGATTCATCAGCTATACACTTCCTCAACTGCGATACATGAAAAGTGTTGTGAATCTTCCCCAACTCTGCTGGTAACTCCAACCGATAGGCTACCCGGCCTACCCTTGCAATCACACGAAATGGACCTATAAATCGGGGCCCCAATTTGCCCCTCTTCCTGAACCGGATCACCCCTTTCCAACGAGAAACCTTCAGGAGAACGAAGTTGCCGACCTGAAATTCCAGCTCGGACCGGCGTCTATCCGCATAACTCTTTTGTCGGCTCTGGGCGGCCAATAACCTCTATCTGACCTGCTGTATCTGCTCTGTCGTCTGAATCACGATCTTTGTACTTCCCATTACCCTCTGCCCAACCTCTCCCCAACAAATGGGAGTCCGACACCTCCTACCATACAACAGCTCAAAGGGCGGCATACCGATGCTCGAATGATGGCTGTTAGTGTAGGAAAACTCTGCCAAGGGTAAGTACGTATCCCAACTACCCCCAAAATCCAATACACATGCTCGAAGCATGTCCTCGAGCGTCTGAATCATCCGCTCACTCTGGCCGTCTGTCTGGGGGTGATATGCGGTACTAAAATGCAGCTTACTACCCAACTCCTCGTGAAATTTCTTCCAGAATCGGGAAGTGAAGCGCACATCGCGGTCTGAAACAATCGAGATCGGCACCCCATGCCGAGATACAACTTCCCTCACATAAATCTCCGCCAATTTCTCCGCCGAAGAACTCTCACTGATGGCAAGAAAATGAGCGCTCTTTGTCAACCTATCCACAATCACCCAAATTGCATCGACTCCTCTGGAAGTCCTCGGCAATTTGGTGATGAAATCCATAGTGATCTGTTCCCACTTCCACTCGGGAACCTCCAATGGCTGCAACTTGCCATGCGGTCTCTGGTGCTCGGCCTTCACCCTTCGACAGGTCAAACACCTCTCGACAAACCATGCGACGTCCCTCTTCATACAAGGCCACCAATACTCTTTCCTCAAATCCAAATACATCTTTGTAGCCCCGGGATGGATCGAAAATTTCGATCTATGAGCCTCCTCCATCAATGTAGTACGCGTACCACCCATAAACGGTACCCAAATCCGGCCCTGATAAGTCATAAGCCCTCGACTATCCGCCACAAACTCAGAAACCAAACCAACGACCCGTTCTCTCTTCTGCATCTCCGGATGCACCGCGTCGGCCTGTGCCCCACGAATGGCGTCCAGAACTGGAGCTATCACGGTCAATCTCAAACATACATTTCGCAGTGGAGTACTCTCCGCCCTGCGACTCAATGCGTCAGCTACCACATTAGCCTTGCCCGGGTGGTACAAGATCTCGCAATCATAATCCTTGACTACATCTAACCACCTCCTTTGCCGCATATTCAGGTTAGGCTGATCCATCAAGTACTTCAAGCTCTTATGGTCCATGTATATCGTACAACGAACCCCATACAAGTAGTGCCGCCAAATCTTGAGAGCGAACACCACTGCCCCCAACTCCAAATCATGTGTGGGGTACCTCGTCTCATGAGGCTTCAACTGCCTCGATGCATATGCTATCACATGTCCCTTCTGCATCAGCACCGCTCCCAGCCCTAAAATCGATGCATCACAGAACACCACAAAATCTTCCATCCCTTCCGGAAGAGCTAATACCGGAGCTTCACACAACCTCTGGCGAAGCGTCTCAAAGGAGGTCTGCTGCTCGGGACCCCATAAAAGTGTAACACCCTTCCGGGTTAATTTGGTGAGTGGCACTGCAATCTTGGAGAAATCCTTGATAAACCTCCGATAATACCCTGCCAACCCAAGGAAGCTCCTGATCTCAGAAGGTGACTTTGGCGCCTCCCACCTCATCACCGCGTCAACCTTGGCCGGATCGACCAATATCCCTTTCTGATTAACGAGGTGCCCCAGAAACTGGACCTCCCGCAACCAGAAATCGCACTTGGAAAACTTTGCATAAAGTTTCTCCGATCTCAAAACTCCAAGAACCTCCCTCAAATGCTCCTCGTGTTGCTCTCTGGATCTCGAGTATACCAAAATATCATCGATGAACACAATCACCGACCGATCCAACATCGGCCTACATACCCGGTTCATGAGGTCCATGAACACAGTCGGGGCATTGGTGAGCCCAAAAGGCATCACCACAAACTCATAATGCCCATATCGCGTCCTGAATGATGTCTTCTGGACGTCCTCGTCCCGCACTCTCACCTGATGATAGCCCGACCTCAAATCGATCTTGGAGAACCAAGATGCTCCCTGCAGCTGATCGAATAAATCATCGATTCTCGGCAACGGGTAACGGTTCTTGACCGTCAGCTTATTCAATTCTCGGTAATAAATACACATGCGATGCGAGCCATCTTTCTTCTTCACAAACAGAATAGGTGCTCCCCACGGCGAGCTACTCGGCCGAATAAACCCCTTCCCCAGCAGCTCCTGAAGCTGCAAGGATAACTCTTGCATCTCTGGAGGTGCAAGGCGATAAGGCACCTTGGCGATAGGTGCGGCTCCCGGAACCAAGTCGATACCGAACTCCACTTGCCTCACGGGAGGCACACCTGGTAACTCTTCGGGAAAAACATCTGGAAACTCACGCACCACCGGAATTTCATCCACTGAACTCGGTCCCTCGGAGATCACTCGCGTATCCATCACATACGCCACGAAACCCTTACAGCCCTGCTGTAAACACTGCCTCGCCCTAGTGGCCGAACAAAAGGCTGATCCCGAACATGTACCCTCGCCGTAAACCGAAAGAACTCCCCCACTAGGATCTCGTATGGTCACCAGCTGACGCTCGCAATCGATAACCGCGCCGAATCGGCTCAACCAGTCCATGCCCACTATAACACAGACATCACCCATCGCAATAGGAATCAGGTCAATCGGGAACTCAACCCCAAAAATCTCTAACACGCATCCCCGGAGGACCTCCGTGGCACAAATCACTTTGTCGGCGGCTATGGAAACCCGCAGAGGCCGACTCAATGCCTCACGACTAACACTGATATGCTGACTAAAGGCCAATGATACAAAAGACCGACTCGCACCCGAGTCCAATAACACTAAAGCAGGCACAGAGTTCACAAGGAAGGTACCTATGCATAGCGTAATATAAGCATAATATCTCAACACCAAAAATAAATATATAAAAGGAAATGTACCAGCCACGACGTCAGGTGCAGCGCGGACCTCTTCCGCAGTCAGCTGAAAGGCTCTCCCTCGAGCTCTCGGTGCCTCGGCCTTCACGGGCCGACTCTCTGTAGCTCTGATGGCGGCGGGAGCAGATCCCTGAGATGCTCCACGCAGCAGTGGACACTCCGCCTTCCGGGGTCTGGTCTGGTTGCAGTGGAAGCACACTGCAAACCCCTTGGGGCAGTCCTTGGCCATATGCCCCTCCTTGCCACATTTGTAGCAAGACCCTGCTCGGCAGACTCGATCGTGACCCTTGCCGCACTTCCCACAAGTGCGGCCCTTCTGGCTCCCGAGTTTGGGATCAGCGGGCTTGGCCCGTTTGGCTGCCGGCTGAGACTGTGCCGGCCGCCGATCCCTCCCTAGAGACTCCGCCTCCTCCCTGGCCTGAGTCTCAAGCTCAATCTCCCTCTTCCGGGCATTTGCCTGAAGCTCAGCAAATGTCCGATACGAGGAGTTCGCAGCGAACTCCCGAATATCCCGTCTCAGGATGCTCAGGTAGCGGCTCATACGTTCCTACTCAGTGGACACGTGCTCAGGGCAGAACATCGCCCTCTCATGAAACATCCTCGTGATCGCTGTAACTGACTTGGTACCCTACTTGAGGGTCAGAAACTCCTGTGCCAGACGCTCCCTCTCCACCTGGGGAATGTACTCATCTCGGAACATGGTAGTGAACCTCTCCCAGGTCACTGCCGAAAGCTCAGTAGGCGTGAAGTGCGCCGTCACAAACTTCCACCAGTCCTTCGCTCCCAAGCGAAGCTGGTTCAGCACGAACCGAACCTTCAAATGCTCAGGGGATGAGCAAGTGAAGAAGCACCCCTCCATGTCAGATATCCACCTCATAGCTGCCACCGGATCCTGTGTACCATCAAACTCCGGTGGTTTGGTGTTGCTGAATTCCCGAAACAGTGACGCGTCACCTCCCTGGGGTCTCGCCGCAGCGATCGCTGCGGTAGCCGCTGCTACAGCAGCCTCAAAAAGAGCTGCATAACGCTCGTCAAATGTCTCAATCAGCGCGGTCTTAATAGACCCGAACATCTCTGGTATCTCAGCTCTGATGACCGCAGCCACCTCCTCATGAATGATCTGTCGAATCTCCTCATCACTAGCTCCGGCATCCTCCGGCATATGACGTGTCCTCACCATGATCAACCTCTGAAATACAACATGCGATAAATTAGAATTCACTCGAACACTCTTACATCCGACAATCCACCCCTCCTTGATTCTTGGTATCCCAAGATTCTTATTTGGACTGTGTACTGCCCCGGTGCCTTCAGTAGTACGGGCCCAATACTGTGACAACCCAATTTTTCCCAAAAGCATTGTAAACATTCGAAAGCTAAAAACAACGAAATTAACCTCGAAAATAAAGTGTTCAGGTATCTAAGTTGGGATGCATCGAATATTAGATATCATGCCCAAGTTTCCAAAAACATAAAGAACACTCAAAACCGAGTTATATTGAAGAAATTATAACCACTCGTATAATTACGACACGACGTTAAAACATAATTTGACGTAAAAAGTGGAATCTCAATAAAATACATTTTAGCCTTAAAGTATCTAAACAAAAGTCGTAGATCTCGTTGAAAGATGAGCGTGCATAAAAAGATCGCCCAAATTGGACCTCGTATGAAGAAGTTACGAATTTTCAAAGTTTCGTAATAGTAGTAGAGGGCTAAAAACTCGGATTAAAGATCGAGTGTTATTTAGCTATCGCCACCTAAAAGGAAGTTGAAGATCTCCTCGGTAGTAATAAAACAATCAAAAGACAAAACGAAAACCGACGTCGAATAAAGAACCTATGAAATTTTAACGAACTTTAGGAGGCCCGGCCTATTAAAATTATATCATTAAAAATAAAGTCAAAACTAGCCGACGGAGCCTAAATGAAAGTTGTAGAGCATAATCTCACCTACGCGTGGATATAAAGAACGCGAAAAACGGAGCTCGTACGCGAAAGTTACGGAATTTAGAAGTCAGAAGCAGGGATTACGCCCCGCGTACTAGACCCAGAGTCAGGTCTCATCAACCCGCCCAAGCTACGCTGGCTAGACCCAGTAGTCCCATCGACCCGCCCAAGCTACACCGGCTAGACCCGAGTCGTAAGCCATGACGCCACATTACGCCCCGCGTACTCCGGAAGTACGCGCCGCGTACGGGGTTTTCCAGCCCTATAAATGGAAGGCATAAGCTTCGAGTTTAGGCACACCTTCACCATTTCTCAGCCATTCTCCCAGCTCCAGAGACCCTTTTCTCACCTCGGTTTCCGCACTCGAGCCCCCGACGAAAGATTTATGTTGCAGAGATCCCCGAAGAGCCCGACGACGCAACTATCCGTGATCGAAACTCTGCTCAACTCTAGCCCCTCTCTTCAAACTTAACGGGTGAGTTCATACCCCTACTTTTCAATTCTTTTACATGTTTTAGGGGGGAAATACAAGTACATTACACGTTAAAAGTATCGTTTTCTAAACATAAATGCAATTTCTAACTTCGAATATCGATACAAACATCTTATGTATACAAGGGCGATTATATCACTAAGTTATGCCTACGAAATGGAACATACTATCTGAAAAAAATATAATGGGTATAGTTAGCAAGTCAATCCTACATTTTTATACAATTTGAAAAACGAAACACTTTCAAAAGGAGTAAGGTCATTCCATTGTAAATCTACTTATACTAGGTAATGTGAGATACTTAAACTTCAACGTACATTTTTGTATGCATTTCAAGTCATGTATTATATACCATAATCTCTTGGAGGGAGAGCGTGATACTTGTGTATAGATCTATACGGGATTGACAATCCCGCACCTAAACTACTAGCTATAGTTAGACCGGCAGGTCTGGGGTGACAAATGTCATAACACTGCAACACTTGAAGAATGTTGTTACAGGCCGTCAGTGTCAATAGTATGGTTATAAAGCTCACATAAAAAGTATAAAACAAGATTGATTTACGAGATTCATATGTGCATCGCAGTTTTCTTACATTATAATTTCATACTAAATTATTGTCATTGTTGTTTATAAAAGTTACTAATACATTTCCAGCTTTGGAACCTTTTTCATTTTACAAGAAAATATTGGATTTTCTAAAAACCTCGTTTACCAATTTACTACCAAAAGGAATATACTTTTCAACTCGGAGCACTCATGAACTCACCAACTTAATTGTTGACACTTTTCAAAACCACTTGTATTTCTCAGGGAATCAGTGATACAGGTAAACTACCAGCTTTTGGAAGAAGAAACACAAAGGATGATTTTATCATTAAACATTTATTCATCATATTGTAATATTCTTTTGATAACATGTATAACGCAACAATACACATTTTCATTGTTATATATATGATGGTTGTGTTAGTTTCTTTACAATATTCAATCATTGTGATACTACGTGAAGTCATCCACCCCCGAATGTTTCCGCCATTCTGGTTTGGGGGTGTGACAGATTGGTATCAGAGCATTGTTTATAGTGAACTAAGTATATCTAACCACATAAGATATACAAACTATAAATACAACGGGAACCAAAAACCCTCTGATAACAACATTTTCATAGAAATATATTTTCTTTTAAATATATACATTTTTACCGCACGTATCAGTCTCGCGTCATGACAAGTTTTTCTAAAAAGTAGTATGGCAAGTTGCAATACCAAGATTGAGCCTTGGGGTATGTAATCAAATCAAGAATAAATATAGCCTGATCAACTATATTTATCCTGGATTTGACCAATATACGTCGAGGAATGGTCGTAGTAGTCAACAAGCCAAAAACTTATAAAAATCTAAATTCACTAAATTGAAATAATATAAGTCTATTATTAAACGATAAAACATTGCGCTCAGTAAAGATATAAATAAGCTTAGGAAGTCGTTAATTAGAAATTCTTTTCTTATAAAGATCTTATACCTCTATCCCAGTACAGACAAATGGCCGGATTTCCTTTACCGGGAGACCCCTACTACCTAAATCAAGGTAACGGCGGCTGGATAGAAGAAGACCCGGAGGAAGACCCAGAGGAAATCGAAGAAGAAATCGAAGAAGAATTCGAAATTGAAGTCGGAGAGGAATACGAAGTCGACGAGGAGATCGTGGAAATTTCTAGCGGAACAGATTCCGAACCAGAAGTAATTGACCCTCCCATCCCCCATCCTCCAGTGATCAGGCGACATCAACCGGGACCCATTCCCATCTGGGGGAGCCACCTCTACTACTGGAGCCGTCAGCAAGGCGTGCGCCCTCCATTTGGCATTTGTCGGGATTTTTACAACGTCAGTGGAGGAGGCTCAGCTGATCGAGCACTTCCCGTTGTTGTGAACGCTATAGCTAAGCAGAACTACCAGGCAGACCAACAAGCAACCAGAATTCGAGAGATCAATGCTGCTACCCAAGGTAACGCCTCCGACATCAGCCGTTTGGAAGGACTACATGAGAATCTCCAAATCTACACGGGGACACTACAGAACCAAATGATAACAGCTCTAGATGATATAAGAGAGATGAAAGAACAATAAGCGGAATTTGAGAGGTGACTGATGGGAGTCAAACGGTCAGATGCCGAATCCAGCTCCAAACGCCACAAGTAGAGTTTGTTCAAGCTCCAACAAATTTTGATATAGACTAGGACCGCGGATAAAGTTTTTCTCTTATTTTCTTTTGTATCTGTAAAACGGAGACCTCTTAAATAGGTCAAATTTTCCTAGAAGCCTAATGAAACACACCTTAGGTGTGATATATATATATATATATATATATATATATATATATATATATATATATATATATATATATATATGTAGTGCCTCTTTATATACCTCTCGAAATTAATTAAATTGTTATATCTAATTTGAAACCAAAAAAACTAAAGTCAAAACAAATTACAAGATACGACTAACCCTCAATTACACGATTGTCAAAACATTAGAAACTTATAGTATTCATTCTTATTTTCTCCACCAGAACATGCCTCCTCGTAGAACAACACGCAGAAACTCAACTCCAGCACCACCTCCACCACCTCCTCCAACTATGAATGCAGCTATGTTCCAAACTGCTGTAACGGCCGCTGTAACCGCGGCGATGGCTCAAATGAGCAACAATGGGTCGGGAGGTGGAATAAATAGCTTTACCAACGGCCCAAGCCAAGGCCGTACTGGAGTCTGCACTTACAAAGACTTCACTAATGGAAAACCTATTCCCTTTTATGGAACTGGAGGAGTGTTGGCTCTGTCCCAATGGATAGAGAAGACGGAAGCCGTATTTGAAATTTGCGCATGCCCGGAAGAAAGCAAAGTAAAATTTGCTGCCTGTACATTCTCTGAACGCGCCTTGACATGGTGGAACGGCCACGTCAAGACACTAACCCTGGTGGTGGCAAACTCCATGGGTTGGGAGAATTTGAAGCGAATGCTCCTACGGGAATACTGCCCAAGGGGCGAGATTCAGAAGCTGGAACAAGAATTGTGGAACCTTTCGATGAAAGGATCGGACATCGCAGGCTACACCAATAGGTTCAGCGATTTGATAACGCTTTGTCCTGGGATGTTAATTCTAGAAAGCCAAAAAGTGGAGAGGTACATCTGGGGATTATCACCCCAACTGCGAGGAAGTGTGCTAGCTTCCAAGCCCATGACCTTCAACAGTGCCAAAGAACTGGCGCAATCTCTTGTGGATCATGGCGTCTGCCAAGGAGTCACGACTATCGCAACTGAACCAACCAAAGGGAACAATGACAACAATAACAACAGCAAGAAGAAATACTGGAACAAGAGGAAGGAACTAACCTCGCAAGAACCTTCAAAGAGACAAATGGTGGCGGTTCATGCTGCTACTACTCCCGGCACAACTCCTACAACTTCGATGCCAACAAAACAATATGCAGGGAACTTGCCAAAGTGCAGCAAATGCAACTACCATCACCACGGTAATTGCCGCGAGATGTACTGTAAGAACTGCGACAGGAAAGGGCACACAGCCCGTTTCTGTAAGGCACCAGCGCGGCCATTCACTCAAGTTCCTGGTACTGGGGTAAGCCAAGCATGTTATGGATGTGGAGAAACCGGGCATTTCAAGAGGGACTGCCCCAAGACAAGGAATGTTGGTGGTATTGGGAGAGTGCTGGCAATAGGTCAAAATGAAGCAATAACTGATCCAACAGTAGTTACGGGTACGTTTCTCCTCGACAACATTTATGCATGCATACTATTTGATTGCGGTGCGGAGAGGAGTTTTGTGAGCCATAAATTCAAACATCTACTTAACCAGAGACCCCAACCACTTAATAAAATATTCACTGTAGAAATGGCTAATGGAAAAACAGAAAGCACAAGTGATATGTACGTCGGGTGCACATTAAATTTAAATGAACATTTATTTCCAATCGACCTTATGCCCATTTCGATAAGAAGTTTTGATATAATCATCGGTATGGACTGGCTGAGTCTTCACCATGCCGACATTCTTTGCCATGAAAAGGCCGTCCGTCTCAATCTTCCCAACGGTGAAAATCTCATCATATATGGAGACAAACCTAGTGCAAAATTACAAATCATCTCCTGTATTAAAGCACGAAAATATCTTCGCAAGGAATACCATGCCTTTCTAGCCCACGTAATAGACCAGAAGAAAGAACCAAAGAACATTAAAGATATTCCAGAAGTCTGCAACTTCCCAGACATTTTCCCCGAAGATCTCCCAGGAATCCCACCGGAACGTCAAGTCGAATTCAGAATCGACTTGATCCCCGGAGCCACCCCAGTAGCAAAGTCACCTTACCGTTTAGCTCCAGCCGTGATGCAGGAAATGTCCAGTCAATTGAACGAGCTGTTGAGCAAGGGATTCATTAGGCCAAGTTTCTCACCATGGGGTGCACCAGTCCTGTTCGTGAAGAAGAAGGACGGATCTTTTCGCATGTGTATCGATTATCGAGAACTGAACAAACTGACAATCAAGAACCGATATCCCCTTCCACGTATAGACGATCTTTTCGACCAACTACAAGGAGCGAGCTACTTCTCGAAAATCAACCTAAGATCTGGTTATCACCAGCTACGAGTACTAGAAGGAGACATCCCCAAAACGGCTTTCCGAACACGATATGGTCACTACGAGTTTGTAGTGATGCCCTTCGGATTGACAAATGCTCCAGCAGTGTTCATGGATTTGATGAACTGAGTATGTCGCCCCTTCCTGGACAAATTCGTGATCGTGTTCATAGATGATATACTCATCTATTCTAGAAACCAGGAAGAACACAGCCAACATCTCCGCCAAGTTTTGGAAACATTAAAGGCAGAGAAACTTTACGCAAAATTTTCCAAGTGCGAATTTTGGATTCGAGAGGTGGATTTTCTAGGACACGTAGTAAGCAAGGAAGGAATACACGTGGATCCCTCGAAGATCAAAGCAATAGAGAATTGGACGATTCCAAGAACCCCTACAGAGATCCGACAATTTTTAGGACTCGCCGGGTATTACCGAAGGTTCATACAGAATTTTTCCAAGATTGCCAAGCCACTCACCACACTAACTCAGAAAAATGTGACCTTCGACTGGGGAGAAAAACAAGATGCCGCATTTCAAACACTAAAACGAGCATTATGTAGTGCGCCTATCCTAACCCTGCCAGAAGGGACGGAGGACTTCGTAGTCTATTGTGATGCATCAAACCAAGGACTCGGGTGTGTCCTGATGCAACGAGGGAAGGTCATCGCCTATGCCTCAAGACAACTAAAGACGCATGAAGTGAACTACACAACGCACGATCTTGAGCTAGGAGCAGTCGTTTTCGCTCTAAAGATATGGAGACACTACCTCTACGGCACAAAATGCACGATCTTCACTGACCATAAAAGCCTTCAACATATTCTCAACTAGAAAGAACTCAACATGAGACAAAGACGGTGGGTAGAGCTACTAAGTGATTACGAATGTGAAATTCGATATCACCCCGGAAAGGCTAATGTAGTGGCGGATGCACTCAGTAGGAAGGAATACTCAGGTCGCCGAGTGAAGTCCCTAACTATGACAATCCATTCCCACCTGTCCACGCAAATCAAGGAAGCCCAAATAGAAGCCTTGAAAACTGAAAATGTGGCAGGAGAAACCCTAAGGGGAATGGATAAGAATCTTGAAACCAAGAACGACGGAGTTCGTTACTTCATGGATCGAATATGGACACCAAAGTTTGGTGGATTCAGAGAAATCGTCATGGACGAAGCCCATAAAACACGATACTCCATACACCCCGGCTCCGACAAGATGTATCTCGACCTCAAGAAGTTGTACTGGTGGCCGAACATGAAGGCCGAAATTGCTACCTACGTGAGTAAATGTCTGACGTGCGCTAAGGTCTAAATAGAATACCAAAAGCCTTCAGGTTTATTACAACAACCAGAAATACCCGAATGGAAGTGGGAGCGGATAACTATGGATTTCATAACCAAGTTACCCAAAACGACAAACGGACTCGACACCATTTGGGTAATTGTCGACAGGTTAACTAAATCAGCGCATTTCCTACCGATCAAAGAGACGGATAAATTGGAGAAGTTAACAAGGACGTACCTTAGGGAAATTGTACGATTGCACGGTGTGCCCGTATCCATTATCTCGGACCGAGATAGTAGATTCACCTCAAGATTCTGGCAGTCGCTACAAAGAGCTTTGGGGACAAGACTAGACATGAGTACCACCTATCACCCTCAAACCGACGGCCAGAGCGAGAGAACCATATAAACCCTAGAAGACATGCTGAGAGCCTGCGTAATCGATTTTGGCAAAGCATGGGACACACATCTACCCTTGGCCGAGTTCTCGTACAACAATAGCTACCACACCAGTATCAAAGCTGCCCTGTTCGAAGCCCTCTATGGCCGCAAGTGCAGGTCACCTTTATGCTGGGCCGAAGTGGGAGACACCCAACTAGCAAAAGGACAAGCAACTGACAACACACTTACTGGGCCAGAAATCATACGGGAAACTACGGAGAAGATTGTTCAAATCCGAGAACGTCTAAAGGCATCAAGGGATAGACAAAAGAGTTATGCAGATAAGAGACGAAAACCCTTGGAATTCCAAGTTGGAGACCGTGTCCTACTAAAAGTCTCGCCTTGGAAAGGATTGATACGCTTCGGAAAACGTGGGAAACTGAACCCCAGATACATCGGACCATTTGAGATCCTTGCGAGGATCGGTCCAGTGGCTTACAAACTTAGACTACCTCAGGAACTCCACAACGTACACCCTACCTTTCATGTATCAAACCTAAAGAAATGCTTATCCAACAAGACCCTTGTCATCCCTCTAGACGAAATTGCAATAAACGAAAACCTCCAATTTGTAGAGGAACCGGTAGAGATCATGGATCGGGAAGTCAAAAGGACTAAACAAAGCCGCATACCTATCGTAAAGGTCCGCTGGAACGCCAATCGAGGACCTGAATACACCTGGGAACGAGAGGATCAAATGAAACAAAAGTACCCGCATCTTTTTCTTAATTTGTAATATCTATCTTAGATTAAATTTCGGGACGAAATTCCCGTAACAGGGGGATGATGTGACAACCCTATTTTTCCCAAAAGCATTGTAAACATTCGAAAGCTAAAAACAACGAAATTAACCTCGAAAATAAAGTGTTCAGGTATCTATGTTGGGATGCATCGAATATTAGATATCATGCCCAGGTTTCCAAAAACATAAAGAACACTCAAAACCGAGTTATATTGAAAAAATTATAACCACTCGTATAATTACGACACGACATTAAAACATAATTTGTCGTAAAAAGTGGAATCTCAATAAAATACATTTTAGCCTTAAAGTATCTAAACAAAAGTCGTAGATCTCGTTGAAAGATGAGCGTGCATAAAAAGATCGCCCAAATTGGACCTCGTATGAAGAAGTTACGAATTTTCAAAGTTTCGTAATAGTAGTAGAGGGCTAAAAACTCGGATTAAAGATCGAGTGTTATTTAGCTATCGCCACCTAAACGGAAGTTGAAGATCTCCTCGGTAGTAATAAAACAATCAAAAGACAAAACGAAAACCGACGTCGAATAAAGAACCTATGAAATTTTAACGAACTTTAGGAGGCCCGGCCTATTAAAATTATATCATTAAAAATAAAGTCAAAACTAGCCGACGGAGCCTAAATGAAAGTTGTAGAGCATAATCTCACCTACGCGTGGATATAAAGAACGCGAAAAACGGAGCTCATACGCGAAAGTTACGGAATTTAGAAGTCGGAAGCAGGGATTACGCCCCGTGTACTCTGGGAGTACGCCCCGCGTACTAGACCCAGAGTCGGATCTCATCAACCCGCCCAAGCTACGCTGGCTAGACCCAGTAGTCCCATCGGCCCGTCCAAGCTACACCGGCTAGACCCGAGTCGTAAGCCATGACGCCACATTACGCCCCGCGTACTCCGGAAGTACGCGCCGCGTACGGGGTTTTCCAGCCCTATAAATGGAAGGCATAAGCTTCGAGTTTAGGCACACCTTCACCATTTCTCAGCCATTCTCCCAGCTCCAGAGACCCTTTTCTCACCTCGGTTTCCGCACTCGAGCCCCCGACGAAAGATTTACGTTGCAGAGATCCCCGAAGAGCCCGACGACGCAACTATCCGCGATCGAAACTCTGCTCAACTCTAGCCCCTCTCTTCAAACTTAACGGGTGAGTTCATACCCCTACTTTTCAATTCTTTTACATGTTTTAGGGGGGAAATACAAGTACATTACACGTTAAAAGTATCGTTTTCTAAACATAAATGCAATTTCTAACTTCGAATATCGATACAAACATCTTATGTATACAAGGGCGATTATATCACTAAGTTATGCCTATGAAATGGAACATACTATCTGAAAAAAATATAATGGGTATAGTTAGCAAGTCAATCCTACATTTTTATACAATTTGAAAAACGAAACACTTTCAAAAGGAGTAAGGTCATTCCATTGTAAATCTACTTATACTAGGTAATGTGAGATACTTAAACTTCAACGTACATTTTTGTATGCATTTCAAGTCCTGTATTATATACCATAATCTCTTGGAGGGAGAGCGTGATACTTGTGTATAGATCTATACGGGATTGACAATCCCGCACCTAAACTACTAGCTATAGTTAGACCGGCAGGTCTGGGGTGACAAATGTCATAACACTGCAACACTTGAAGAATGTTGTTACAGGCCGTCAGTGTCAATAGTATGGTTATAAAGCTCACATAAAAAGTATAAAACAAGATTGATTTACGAGATTCATATGTGCATCGCAATTTTCTTACATTATAATTTCATACTAAATTATTGTCATTGTTGTTTATAAAAGTTACTAATACATTTCCAGCTTTGGAACCTTTTTCATTTTACAAGAAAATATTGGATTTTCTAAAAACCTCGTTTACCAATTTACTACCAAAAGGAATATACTTTTCAACTCGGAGCACTCATGAACTCACCAACTTAATTGTTGACACTTTTCAAAACCACTTGTATTTCTCAGGGAATCAGTGATACAGATAAACTACCAGCTTTTGGAAGAAGAAACACAAAGGATGATTTTATCATTAAACATTTATTCATCATATTGTAATATTCTTTTGATAGCATGTATAACGCAACAATACACGTTTTCATTGTTATATATATGATGGTTGTGTTACTTTCTTTACAATATTCAATCGTTGTGATACTACGTGAAGTCATCCACCCCCGAATGTTTCCGCCATTCTGGTTTGGGGGTGTGACAAATACTACTGTCCACACCGTCTCTAACACACCCCAAACTTTCCTCTTCGGATCCCAATTCCCAAGTACTCTATCATGCGCAACCCACTTTCTAACAGATTTCTCATAAACCCCTTGCTGCTACCTACTCACTCTCAGCATCTCATAGCAGCTCACCCTTCCCTAGGCTAAGGCATCACAAATCAGGCCACTCCAGTCCTATTAGCAATACCTAGCCTACTCTAGCATGCAAACACGTCATTTTAATATTAATATCACGTAATATAAAGGTATTTTGGGAATTCACCGTTCGGGCGCTGACTGATCGTACACACGTTTCTTCCTGGAATTTGTTTCTTTTTCAAGAAAGTCTTTTACTCTTAGAAAATTTTGGTTTTATTTTGAAATTATCTTTCCAATTCCTCAGTTTGAGTTCAAATACTCCCGAAGGTGTACCCGAATCCCTCAAACCAAGGCTCTGATACCAATTTGTAACACCGTAAAATTCAAAACAAAATTTTCAATTTTTATAAAAACATAATTCCATCAATATTCATCAAACAACCATTTTAATTATCCAAAATAGGTCAATACAAAATCCCAAGATCACAATGTAAAACTCCGAGCGTGTGTGTGTACGGATCAAGCCGGCGCCTTCCCACGATCGTCACTAGTACCTGAAACAATAACATCAACCACTGTAAGCACAAGGCTTAGTGAGTTCCTCAAAATACCACATATAACACATATTAGCCACTCGAGGCTATAACTCTGTGGGTCCGTGCACCCAAACTCTGTGAACCCTCAGGTTCTAGCTCTGATAAACATGCACTACATAAATCACATAGAAATAATGCAGTACAACACATAACATACATAGCATACAATACTCTGTCACATATCTCAGGTTACCTACTCAAGGTAATATAGTATAGTGAGAAGACTCACCTCGCGTATCTCGGTATCTCACAAATCCTGGAAATCCCTCGTGCTCGATCCTCCAAGCTCTAATCCTCCTATAACATTATATGCTTCTAATTAACACTTTATATCTCTAAGGTTGACTATTTATAAGGAGTCAACACAGGTCAACTCTGGTCAACGGTCAACGGTCAACTCTGACCGGACTCGGCGAGTACCAAGGAGACTCGGCGAGTCTAGACATTTTCACCACTCTCTGAAATCCTCTTACTACACGTCGAGTATCCCCCCTTTTACTCGACAAGTTTCACCTGAATGAATCGCGGGGCCACCCCGACTCAACTCGCCGAGTCTCAAGGACAACTCGGCGAGTCCAGGTTTGACTCAGTCCACTCGTCACCCCCTCCAACTCACCCTGACTCACTGAGTCTACCCATGACTCGATTTGGACCACTCGCAGAGCAGTCCCAAGGCAATCTTCAAGCTACTCGCTGAGTCGGATGAACAGACTCAGCAAGTCCATGCTATGCAACCCCTCCAACTCGCTTCTAAGGTCAGATCTGCTTCCAAAAACTATAGATCTGGCCTCCCTTGACTGATTCAGCACGTAAAGCTCCTATCTTGGTGCTCATAACACACCCTATAACTCAATAATGGCGTTTTTGACCCAAGGCATGAGGATTCCAATCCAAAGCCTTCATTGATCCCAAAAAGCTTTGGGTAAAGGGACTCTCTGGACCTCTAAGGGTCCAGATCTGTGGTTCCATCCTCATAAGGGACCAAAAGGGCACCAAATCTAGCCATGAAAGGGTTCAACAAACCCTAAATCTAAATAAACAACAACAAACAAGAAGGTAATTCGGATTTATTACCACAAAATGATGCTCTGGACTCCTAACCCACAGAAATGGCTCCTTCTTGCTTCCCCTTTGGCTAGCTCTTCTCTTCCTTGCAAAAATGGCACCTCCAAGGTCAATAATGGCCTCCTACTTAGCTTCAAGTGCTCACACACGATTAGGGTTTCACTCAAGGGGCTGGTGGGCACAAATGACGGCCATTAGGCCCTTTAAATAAGTCTCAAACCCGAGAATTTAGGGTTTCATTACTCAGCGCAGACTCGCCGAGTCCATATCCTGGACTCGTCAAGTCCAGGTGCGATCCTTCGTCCAAAACCGCGTCTCTACTCGGCGAGTCTGAGCTCCAACTCGTCGAGTCCCCCTCACAAATCAACAAAATACAATTTACACGATACCTGATAAAAGTCCGGATGTTACAAGACTGGTCACCAGGTCAGCTTTTGACTCCACAGCTGAGCCTCCAAAGGTCACCCAAATCATGATCCAAATATCCCACTAACTTCCTCCCCGTGACCACTATCCCGGCCCCGTGACACGCAAGTCACGAAATTCTCTTTTCCTTATGTAAGAAAGTACAATCCAACCGAGGATCGTCTCCACTCTGATCTCTGGTTTCTGCTGCGCATATCCCTTGCGCATCTCACCACATTCCCCGACAGAGACGGGGACCCCAGTCTCGCCCCCGGTCCAACATCCAGGCTCCAAAAACTCAATATTAGGGCTAATCAAGCCCAAAACTCTTCCACATCATACACTGATCGGAGAACATTCCATCATCACACTCTCTTGCCATCTAGTGAGCACTACGGCTCCCCGCGGTATCACAGCACCCTCTGACTAGTGAGTACTACGGCTCCCCGCAGTATCACAACACCCTCTGACTAGTGAGTACTACGGCTCTCCGCAGTATCAGAACACCCTCTGACTAGTGAGTACTACGGCTCCCCGCAGTATCACAACACCCTCTGACTAGTGAGTACTACGGCTCCCTGCAGTATCACAACACCCTCTGACTAGTGAGTACTACGGCTCCCTGCAGTATCACAACACCCTCTGACTCCACTAGTTCGTGCTCCACAGACTATCATAGGCGGCTACCCATACTCGTCTCGAATATTCATCACAGAATCTGGAGGCAATCGTCATAACAGATGCCCACCCTTGTGAAGATCCACTCTCCCAAGTAATCTCCCTGGATGCCCATACTCGAAGGCTCTCACTAGATCCATAGATACCTGATATACCACAAGTCGTCTCAACTCAAGATTCACGAATAACTTTGAAATACAGATATCAATACCCGGATACCTCGGAACACCCCCACCGAACATCACAAGATCCAGCCACAACCACAGATCTCCTGCTCCAAGCACCATATAGATGCAATAATACATTCCCTCTGAACCCCATAACTAGATCTTCATTTTTCTCAAGTTGCAACTTCGGTGTATTCAATTTCTCAATTGCAATACGAAGAAATGCTAACGCTACGAAATACGCTGATAATTCTCCGAAACCCTTTTTCCCGCCGCTCAAAATCCAAACAAGGATACGCATACCGGCCCGGGAGTTGGCTGCCCAATCATTCTTTATCTACTTGCCCCAACACTGACCAATACCAGATTCCTGACTAATAAACACCTGTCGTGGAGACATTCATCCTTCTCAAACAAGTACTTCCCGTATTAACTCACTCTGACCCTTTTCCTCGATCACCGACATCTCTAGTCTCATGATTTCTTACCTCATATCTCTATACTCCACTTATAACTGCTCTTGACAAATCTTTGCTTTCTTACATACGGCACCCGGTTCTCCCCCACTTAGGGATCGAACCATCACCAAATAGCATGCAACTAACCCATAACTATATTCTCCAGCAAAATCGCACCTGCCCCTGGAAAGTGCTACACAACGCCCGATAATCCCTCCCTTAAGGAAATGAATCGACCTCATATACTCTGAACCTCTGATGAACTCCTCAAGAACTTCTCGTCACGTCTGCCTCTAGTCGTTCCAAATCTCGTACCAATTTAGTACCAAACAACTCAACTGCTCGATAACATCCCTGGCTCATAGACTGAACCATAAAATCATCGTACCCCTCACCTCAACTCATTAACCAACGCTCCAACACCGGGATCATCCCAAGAATAGGAACCCACTCCCAAATTCAACACCCCATGGATAGAAAACTCTCGGCACCGCTGAACTCGACTGAACTCCCTGCTGATACCACTACCGTGCACCCGACTAAACTCAATTAGGTATAGCGTGGCCCTCGATTATCCCAGTCTCAACTGACTATCTGCTCATGATAGATCACTGCCTCGCGGCACACATGCTACCTGATACTCTGGTGGGAAATCATCATCAATGACGACCTGCAGGGTTTACCCCTAAACCCAAAACCAAAACATCATGCTTCTCATATTTTTCATACGAGCATAATCAGTACCTCCCAGATCATAGGAGGTGACATCTCCTTTATCGACTGATCGCCCAACTCAGATCGAAATTCTCCCTTCTTACTGACTCCTTACTAAAATACTCTGAGGGGCTCTCGATCTCCCTCTCAAGGGACGCCTCTTCGAACTTACTCGTGACCGAATAACCGGAGAACCACAAACATCATTCACTACGAACCATGGTACTCATTCCATGACATCTCTTCTCAATATGCCCCGGTGTATGGTACCCTAACCATAACATCACTCCCCAATCCGCTCCGATGTATGGTACCCGGACCATAACATCACTCCTCAATCTGCTCTGATGTATGGTACCCGAACCATAACATCACTCCTCAATCTGCCTTGATGTATGGTACCCGAACCATAACATCACTCCTCAATCTGCCCTGATGTATGGTACCCGAACCATAACATTGCTCCTCAATCTGCCCTGATGTATGGTACCCGAACCATAACATCACTCCTCGATCCGCTCCGATGTATGGTACTCAAACCATAACATCACTCCTCAATCTGTTCTAATGTATGGTACCCGAACCATAACATCACTCCTCAATCTGCCCTGATGTATGGTACCCGAACCATAACATCACTCCTCAATCTGCTCCTTAGAACCTTCAGAATACTCCTTGTATCAAGTATGGGTCCTCTGCTTTTAGTAGTACGGGCCCATACTACCTGCCACATCTACCCATACTTTCCACACGGACCATCCCAGAGCTTCTAAATAGCTGCTCGACCTGCTCTTTCACCAATCCCATCGCGCGTGCTCGCTCCCCAACGAAATTCTTTATTCTACAAGCGCACTCATCTGGATAGGGTTACTCCCTAGGCTCTTCCGTTGTCCTCCCACTTCTTTGCTATCAGCTGTAGAAGAGCTCCTAATGATGCCAGCCATCTACCTCCTGAATATCATCATATTCACTTGGTAGCTGACTCCCATCATCGAGAGTTCCACAAAGCACAAAGCAAGCAGCATTCGAGAATCAAAGAATACATAGGACTCCCTCTTTGTGATAACTCCACCTTCTCGGCTCATCCTCGAAAGTACCACCGAACTCTGTAACTCTACCCCTCATGGGTTCTAACTGGATACACTCACTCATCACATACTCAAAAGCATAACACCTATAACAACGAGTCCTAGGCTAAGGCATCACAAATCAGGCCACTCTAGTCCTAACATATGAAATACCTAGCCTGTCGCTAGCATGCAATAATATCTCATAAAGTGCATCATGCATATCTCATAACACAAAAATAAGGGTATTTTGGGAAATCACCGTTCGGGCTCTGGCTGATTGTACACACTGCTCCTTCTTGCTTTCTCTTTGAACTTTTATTCATTTTTAGAAAATTATTTCCTTAAAACTTTTCTTACTTCCTCAGTTTGAGTCCAGATTTACCCGAAGGCGCATCCGAATCCCTCAAACCAAGGCTCTGATACCAACTTGTAACACCGTAAATTTCAAGACAAAATTTTCATTTAAAATAATCATTTTATTCTTAGAAACACTTGTTTAAAATCTCATTCATAGTCGATTTACAAAACATGACTCCATTTTCACTTGCATAGAAAACCAGGATCCTCCAAAATATGACTCTTTCTCTGGTGTGTACAATCAAGCCGGTGCCATCCCGTGATACTGAAAGAAACCTAAAAAACATCACACAAAACACTGTATGCACGAAGCTTAGTGAGTTCTCCAAAATACCACACATAACACATATTAGCCACTTGAGGCTATAACTCTATGGGTCCGTGCACCCAAACTCTGTGAACCCTTAGGTTCTAACTATGGGAACCTTCCGGTTCCATCTCTATAAACATGCACAGCATAAATCACATAGAAATAATGCAGTACAACACATCACGTACATATTGCATACAAATACTCTGATCACATAACTCTGGTTACCTACTCAAGGTAAAGTATAGTGAGAAGACTCACCTGGCAAGTAGAAAGCAGATATCCCCACACTTAAATCTCGAACTCGCCACCGCCTAACACGTAAGGCAAATACTCTCATGAATATAACTCTCGAGACTAGAATAAATCCTCTCATAACACCCTCTTATGGGTAAAAGACTATTTTACCTTTCTCTTGGCCTAAAGGCCACATCGCTGACCAAACCCTAAAAGTCAACGGCCAACCCTTGGTCGAAATCAAAGTCCTCAATCTAAGTCAACCCTTGACTGACCCTACTCGCCGAGTCAACCCTGTGACTCGTCGAGTTCCCATAATCAGAACTTCACTCAATCTGCGACCTAACTTGCCGAGTCACCCCGAGACTCGCTGAGTCCAACAACTCTGAGTCCACTCGCACACGACTCACCGAGTCATCCCTCGACTCTCCGATTCTCGACTCAACTAGAGAATATTTGGGACTCTTCGACAAGACTCGCCGAGTCCAAATGGACTCGTCGAGTCCAAGGATATCTTCAACCTACTCGCCGAGTTGTTCTTCCAACTCGTCGAGTTCCAGGCCATCTTCAAGCAACTCGTCGAGTCGCCCCATGTGACTCGTCGAGTACCACCGGTCTGAATCCATACAGAAGCGTCTCAGGCCATGCAATTGATCCAAAACATAGATCTAGTCTCCTACCACTCATCCATCACGTAAAGTGGCAAACTTTACGTGAATCCAAAGAGATCTAAGCCGTTTGCACATTGGGGCTAGGGTTTGGGACATGTAAGCTTCACTAAACACTCCAACACAGGGACTTTCATGCTTTCTGATTCTTCTCCCTTCCAGATATGAGGTAGCAACCTCAGATCTAACCTCTAGACTTCCCATTTCATCCATAGACAATTTCTCACAAACCCCAAAATGAAGAAACAACATAACAACAGGTCAATAACGAGATATTACCTCTAAGTGATGCCCCAACTGCAATGAAATTCGAATCCAAGCAAAGCCCTTTGCTCCAAGCCTTCAATCTTCCCAAAATTTCTTCAACCATTACTTCTCCAAGCTCCAATCCACTCAACAATGGTGCTTCTCCGTGATTTAGGGTTTTCTGGGGCTCAAGGGGTGATAAAGAGGCTGGGAGGAAAACATAGTGATCTTTATATAAGACTCAACCCCGAGAATTAGGGTTTTCTCCACTCAGCGCCTACTCGCCGAGTCCATTACACTGACTCGCCGAGTCGGCTACTTAACACGCAACCAAGTCGCGACTCTACTCGCCGAGTCCGCACATGGACTCGCTGAGTCACTCTTTCCCAATTTACTCTTTTAGCCCTTCAACTCTACTCTTGATATTTCGGGATGTTACAATTCTATGTTGAAAGTTAAGGGATCATCATTCCAATTACTGCTCTTTCCTCGAAAATGATCAATGATGCTCCATCTAAGGATGATTTGTCTATTACTATGAGGATGCAAAAGTGGATTGAAAATCCCTATGTTGTTGAATCCTCAAACTCTGAAGGGGATAATGACATTGATAATGAAGGTGATGAAGAAGATAATGATGATGGGAATGATGGCGATTTAGAAGATGGTAATAAAGACAGGACTAATAAGGGAAAAGACACTAATAAAATGACTCAGCAACTGACATGGGAGATGATTTTACTCAGAAAATGAAATCTACTCCCATGTTGAACAAGCACATATATTTTTCAACTACTTCATCCTCTTCCTCTGTTGATGACACTGAACATCATGGATCAATCCCTCTTGTTGGAGATACTACTGAGCCAACAAATACAAATTTTCAACTCATTCATTTTTATACTTTTAGTAGAAAAGTACTTATTTATAAAATACGGGTTTCTAGATAAATTTTATAAAAAAAATTGTTATAAAATTATTTTGTGTGAAAATCTGTAGAACTCACCAACAATTTTATTGATGTATCATAATGCATGTATTCTCATGTTTATTAGCAGGTCGGAAGTAATCTCATAGAATACTTTCTGTTATTGTATCATACCTTTGTAAATGTTGATATGTTAGGTTTGTAGTGATTTAGAAATAGCCATTTTCGATGTAATTTCTATTTTGGTAATAATAGAAGAATATATTTGTATTGTTCACTGTATGTTCAATAACTATCATTACTTATTTACTTGTGCACCTTGACATTTCCGCCGCCGGTCGGGGGTGCGACACTCTGGTCATTTAGTTTCGTTGAGATAACGATTTACTATAATTGTAATAAATTATAACTATACAAGGAAACATTGAGAATTCTCTTACATTCACTACTAGAATAACAACCTTTTACGATGTGAAAATAATGACATACACTCATAGAGGAAAAGTATTTTTGCGTGCCCTAAAAATTAATGTCAGTTTCAAAAATTTGAAGTATAGAGGACACACATTTGTGCGTGCCCTAAAATTAGTGTCAAACAACACAAAATTAAAAACACGGAGGGTGCTTATATTAAGTAACTGTCATCTACAAATGTCATTTTATATTTTTTTTAACTAAACGAGCGTTTTTAAAGATAGATCCTATAAAATTCTAAAATTTTGAATACCTCGCTTCTACACTCTCTCCTCTGGATCACCTTATCTCTCGTAAAATCACACCGAGCCATTCTATCCCTCCTCTCTCTCTCTCTCTCTCTCTCTCTTTCTCTTTTTCTCTCTCTCTCTCTCTCTCTGTCTCTCTAACTCTAGACACAACTCACTAGCCATTCATAAAGATTTTGCTTCTCCATCTCCCACAAAAACCCTAGTTTATATCACCACTTCTTGTCCCTAACCGACGATTTCATCTAAACCTCATTCTTACGTTCTCTTCTTATATAAATTCTTAAACCCCGCTTCAAAGAACTAGGGATGCAGACCTCACAAAATATTCATAGAACCGGCGATTAGGGGTTTGTGACTCTTCACGTTGACACCTCCCTCCTGCAACTCATAAAGGGGCCCAACGGTGAAGCAATTACATAAAATGATTGACTGCTCTGGTGTCCTCACTTATTATGTGTGGGAGGAGGTTAAGAGGATGAAGAGGCGGAAGATTTTCAAAATTCATGGCTGACGAAGGAGAAAAAGATTCAACAGTACATATTTACTTTCGTATTCATCTTCTTCCTCTCTATCTTCCTGTAAATACAAAATTAATCCCACTGATGAATTAGTGAATTAGGGGTTAGGGTTTGGAGTGATGTCCATATCTAGATCAAGCCTCCTTCTGAGCCTTCTACTTTCTCTTCCTATTACTACAATATTCGTAGAAACACATAACTATGAGTTCAAAGTACGCCCTTATATTATATATAGTGTACCATAATCATCATATACAATTTTTGTGTAAGCAATGTTCATGTTAATTTCAACAGTGATTATGTTCATAACTACTTTGATTTTCACAGGTTCAAGAACACACGGTAACAAGGCTATGCAGAAACCATAGAATAGTTACAGTCAACGGATGTACAAAATGGGGATTGTCATGCTATCAAAGTCACCAATGTTGCTACTTACAATGTCACCATCCATTGGTAAGTACTTATACTTTTATCAATTACATGTTAATTATTCTTGATTAATTCTCTTTTATGACCCTAATGTTCCGTTGTTTTCAGGCATGGATTGCGTCAACTGAGAAACCCATGGGCCGATGGGCTTGAATTTGTGACCCAATGTCCAATGCGACCATGAGGAAGCTACGCATATAGGTTCACCAGAACTGACCAAGATGGAACATTATAGTGGCATGGTCATAGCAGATGGCTAAGAGCTATAGTCTATGGTGCACTTGTTATTCGTCCAAAATCCGGTTCTCCATATCCATTCCCAAAGCTACAACTGAGTTTCCTGTTATTCTAAGTATGTAATTCATGTCCTTTTTTGCTTTGCGATTTACACATTTTTCTAATTCAAATTGTGATGATCTTTTTGTGCTTTGTAAATGGCCAATTTTACTAGTTGGAAACAATCATCTGTTACAACTTGTTGAGAATTCATATATGATTGAAGATGATGGGTGGAGTCAGAACATGTCATCATTATTGCTCAAAGTAGGGTGTTTGTTATTGAGACATGACATTCAATTAGAACAGCTATAGTTGAACAAATACATGCAGTATCCATCAACAAGTGGTGTTCTAAATGCATTATCAACAGTTTGTGAACCAAGGAAAATAGGTTATCTTTTTGATAATGCATCAGAGGGCAAGTTTCATGATTTTAGAAGTTTCATTCTTCAATCCAAATGGTTCTCTGGTGGCTTACGTAATGCATCACATATCAACATCATCAAACAAATTAAAATGTTTGATTCCTTCAAGAGTAGAAAGTTGGTTTCTTTAACTAAACCTACTAAATGGCATAAACCAAATGGCATTCGGAAGTAATCTCATAGAACCTTCTCAAGTCTAATTTTATAAAGGCTGTGTGTTCAATCACATTCCAGCTCTTGTCTCTGAGCCTGGGATTATCTTGTCTATTTTTGATGAAATTCGTGTTTTGATTAAGGAAGATAGCTCCTTCAAGAAAGAACTTATGATGACTCCCCTTTACCTTACCAATACTGGATCTTTGCAAGAACCACAAAGATATATTCTAAATACATTTCCATTATATATATATATATATATATATATATATATATAATACCGTTTAGTGTTTGATTCTAGTGTAAAGATGATTTATCTTCTATCTTTTATAGGCTATATGATCCTCGTATACCCGAGCTAGAAAAATTTATGCACAAGGATTTGTTCTTCCCTTCTGACAAATTTATGCTACTTAACCTTGGGCTAAAGCAAACCCTAAGCATCCAGGGTTTGCTTGATTCTATAAAATTGGTGTCTATGTTGCATGATAAAATGAAACCAGAGGCTGTTGTAAATGGAAAGAGACTACTTGATTGTTTAGATGCATTGGCACTCAAGTTTTTAACTGAGGAAGTAGAATTCAGTTTTAATGAGTTTAGGCCAGATGATGAAGCAGATAACTACTCAAGAAACACTCATGATGCATATAATGAAGATTATGTAGGCAAGTTATTCGATGAAATGCCTGGAGACGAGTTTTGGTCTAAACTAAAAGCCATCAGATGTTGTCATGTTTTTGTTGACCCATCTTTGACCGAACATCCATGGTTAGTGCTAGCTCAGCAAATTGCAGCATCAGATATTGTCATAAACATGCGCGTTGTAAGGTTACGACATGCAAATGCGTGTCATCTTCATTTATAACAAAGCTCAAAATGCCACCATGGATGATATATGAAGATTTCTAGGGTTTAGAGCAGTGGAGACTGAAGATATTAGGATTAGGTTATGAGATAAGGAGTTTAAATAGGGTCCAAGACCCTAAAATAGGGTTCTGATCTGACGGAGTACGCCCAACGTATATATGGTACGCCTAGCGTACTCCGGGGAATATTCACAATCCTCCTGGTCAGTACGCCGAACGTACACTAGGGTACGCCCAGCATACTACCTTCTTTGCTAGTACGCCCCGCGTACACTTTGAGTACGGCCTGGGTACTCGGTTAAGCCTGAAAACCATGAAACTTCCGAACGCCATAACTTCTTCGTTATAAGCCCGATTACGACGATCGTTATATCCACGGAAAGGTGATGAGAAGCCCTACACTTCTAAAAACTCAAATCTTCCTTAATACCTTCCAAACAAAAATCCATTTTCCACAAAAACCTAAACTGCCACTTTACCGAATAACCCCTAGGCTCCAAAACACGAACCGAACACCCGGATCACTTCTAATTCATCACCCACACCCAAAAGGGGCTAGATCTTACCTTCCTAAGAGCCATAATCCTTATAATGATTGACATTCGAGCCACTACCTCAGACTAGGATTCAATTCGGAACGGGGCGTTACATTCTGATACTCATCAGACTAAGAGGTGAGTTTTGCTCAATGTACTCATGGTCGAAGGCACCAATGTCGACCCACTAGATTAGGTGTCTTGGTTATAGGATAGCGCTATGCTAGTATATGACTGATCAATATATATATATATATATATATATATATATATATATATATATATATGATTATCTGTAATTACTGATTCTACATTTATGTTTGTCTGTTACATATATCGACATATTGTGGTTGGATTGAGGCGGTCTTGCCTTGTGCTAAAGGCTAAGACACCCAGGGAGGTATGGATAGGCTGTAGGCCCTATGAGGAGGTCCAGTCAGTCTGAAGGCCTGCAGAGCGATCTAGATAGGTTGTAGGCCCTGTAAGGCTATCCAGACAGGCTGAAGGCTCATATTTACATGCTTTTGTTTGATATATTTTGTGATGATATTTTTAGGAAACTCACTATGCTTTGGCTTATAGTTTCGGTTTATTATTTTAGGTATTTCATAGGATCATGGGAAAACGAAGGCTTGATCGTGCACATCTTTCTATTTTCATGATATTGAATTTTAGGACACTCTGATATGATTTTACTTTTAAAACAATGGTTTTTCTTGTAAACAATTATGGATAATGGTTGTGTTTGAAAATTCTAAATTTGTATAATTTTTAGGATGTTACAAGTTGGTATCAGAGCCCTGGTTTGAGAGAATTGGATAAGCATTCCTGTGAATCCAAAATCAAACTAAGGATCTAGAAAAATTGCACAATATTTTTTTTTAAAATATCTTTCATATATTGTTTTCAAAAGTAACCATGGAAGGATGCAATGTGTACGATCAGCCGTAGCAATGAAGTATACTGCAAGTTACCTACACTATTATTTGTTATGATATGGTAGAGAAGCATGCTAGTTGTAGGATAGGGATCTTCAGGAATTGCATGATAGAATTATATTATGTGTGATGCCTTATGCCTAGAGCGTTTCTTGCTTCTTGTTGTAGGACTATTTTGGGTGTGAATTAACTACTAATTGAATATTCTAAGTTGCATACTACATGGATCAAATATTTTTATAGTGAAGGATTTGGTACTATTGTGCAGTTCTTGTCTGAGTCCAACCGTTGTAGGGTTGAATCTTTTAATCTAAATTCATTTAAGTTATGTTGCATGTGATTGTAATCATGAAGTAGTTAACTGTCACCAAAGGGGTTCCTTCGGTGATTTATGGTTAGGCAAGGTGTGGATCCTAGGATAGCTTAGGGAGTACGTAGTGCTCATGATGCGCTTTTTAGCAAGTCTTGAGAGTATCATTAGGAGTAAGTACAGATGTAGCAGGACAACTCAAAAATGATTAGTCACTCTCAAGAGAGTAAGGATAGTATGTACGTGTATCCTAGTTGTTTTATATGTTATAGGTAGTTGCTGTATATGTTATGGGTAGTTGTGATGATCCTTGAGACAAATACGGGAAGGTTAGCCATGACAATTCTTGTCAGATAAGGCCTTCGTTCGGAAGTCGCGTAGTGCGTCTATGCAACGCTATTAGCCTCAGGAACCGGGTGGAAATCTGGTAAATTGGTTATTAGGAAAATAAGTTGGGACCAAGGAGGTCTCAGCTTCTTTTGGAAAGTAAATGGGGGGCAGCAAGATGAGCTTTAGGCGGTATTAGTGATTTAGGACTTGTGTCTAGATACGCTTGGTATTTAGTGAATAAGTTAAGTCACTTTCAGCTTGGATTAAATTATCTCAGAGTAATTGATTCAACCCTAATGTGCAACTCTTTTTAGAGTGTAACTGTTGTGGGGATGAGTTTTCTACTCGAAGGATTATCTAAGCCTTCTGTCAAGTAAAAGTGTTCTGCAACAATGAATAGTCAGTGATTTTGTTCCTAGTAGAAGAAACAAGATAACCAATGGTTGGAAGTGTTTGATTAGTTTGGTTTACAAATTGGAGTTGAGCTGATATTGATTCGGAGTGGGATGTTTGAAAAGAATTCAGAAAGGGTCTTAGAATTTTGGATTTCAGAGAAGGTCGTAATGATTTTCCTCAGGGGTTAACCTTAGTGATGTGAAGATCTATTCATCGCAAAGAAGTAAGAGCCCTACTAAGGCTTGGTTCGGTCGCAGGTTTGGAATGTTGTTGTATGTGTGAGTTGTTCCTTTAGTCTGTATTAGAGTTGTGGATGGGTTGTTCAAGTTATCTGGTGTGGCTACGTGTTAGTAAGGAGGGATTTCGAGGACGAAATCTAATTTAAGTGGGAAAGAGTTGTAACACCCAGTTTCGAATCGTTTCATTGATCGAGGCCATGACCCAAATATTAGTTGTCAAAAGGCTTCGGAGCCTTGGCGAAACAGAGAATTAGAACCTTTTTGGATCTGGGTATTATAGATTAGGTGATCTGAGTGTTCAATTGTGTTTCGGAGTCTAAGGGTATAACCGTAAATTGGCACTTCGAGCCTTTATGAATTTTGGGTTTTTGTTCGGAAAGACTTAAGGTAAGGATGAGTTTATAGAAGTGTAGAGATTCTTGTTACCTCTCTATGGATATATAGAACATCGAAGGAGTTATGGTCGATTAAAGTTGAAGTGGTTTGGAGTTTTGTCAAGTACATGGGGCGTACTCATTGAGTATGCATCACATAGTGGATAAATTGGTCGTGAATGTCATTTGAGTACACCGGGCATACTCAAGAGTACGGAGGGCATACTCCTTTCAACTAGAAACCATAATTTTTAGGATCTTACCCCTGTTTAAGTTCATCATGTTCATGCGGATTTGCCTCTTATCAGCTTCCATACCTCTTAAACCCTAATCTCGACCCTTAACCACCATGTTTGAGTTCTTAAGCTCTTTTCATGGATCATGGTGTGTTCAAGTTCATTTTGAAAATATTGAAACTTGTTGAAGAATCATCACTTGGAGTGGAGCTAGAGATCCATAAGTTACATATATTTAGCAACCTATTAAAGGTAAAAAGCTCTGATCTAGACATCACTTTGGGTAGATCTAGTTTGGGGTGGTTTATGGCATATTTTGGTCTCTTTGGTTTGCCTTTATGAGGATAAGATTACCACAAAATTTTGGTCACTAGATCAGTACGTTTTAGGTGTCCCAAATGCATAAAAATGTAATATTTATGGTTGATATCTACCTATGCATGTGTATTATCTCCTTATTGAAGTTGTAAAGTAAGGGTTTAGATTTAGGACCCATTGAGCCATGAAAAAGCTCAAAGTTAATGACTTTATGGGTTGAGACATGATTTGGAACTATTATTGAGGATTGGACATTTTATATTAAAGGTTTAACACTTTTCTTGATGGAATAAGAGCTTGCAACGTATGTGGGACATACCTCATGGCACGCAGTGCGTACTACCTCAACACCCATATGGGATGGTCAAGGTCCGGAGTACACTGTACCAATTGAGTAGGGAGGGCATACTCAGTCTATTTGGGTTTCCTTGACTTGTTGATCTTTGACCTTTGACCATTGACCAAAAGTTTGACTAGGGTTGATAAATGGATATCTTGGGCCTTTTAGGAAATTGGGCCTTCTTGGATTAGGCCCATGATGGGTTTTGGTCCTAATTTAGATATTGGTTCATATTGGGCATTTTTTGCTATAGGTTTGGGCTTCGGATTTTGGGCCAAGTGAGGAAAGGGTAAAATGGACTTTTACCCTGAGTATTGAGAAGTCAGACTAGGTTTCCAGCTATGGTTTGAGGACCAATCATTTATTTGGTTTTATTTGATGTTGTTAGTGCGACGATTTACCGGATTAACAGTTTGAGCTTTGTCTTTAATATTCAGCAGCTTGAGGTGAGTCTCCTCACTATAGTATGGTCGAAGGCACCAATGTCAGCCCATTGGCTTATATTATATAGGAAGACGAGGGGGTGGCTCTCGACATTTGTATGAAAGACAGAGAGGTGGCTCCTGGAAAACTATATGCAAGACCAGGGATCAGACCCTGGCAAATAGCTAGATAGTTATATATATATATATATATATATATATATATATATATATATATATATATATATATATATATATATATTATGCTCTTTATCTTGGTGATGCTTGCATGGAAGACCAGAATGTGGGTCCTGACACTTGCTTGTAAGACCTAAGATTTTGGATCCCGTCCTGACAAGGAAAGACCATGATACAACTCATGCCATAATGGCAAGACTATGGTTAGCACATAGCATTCTCTATCGTATGTATGGTATTTGGTATTTTGGGGAACTCACTAAGTTTCGTTCATATGACTTATTGTTTATGGTTTCAGGTACTTTCAATTCAAAAGGGAAGGGTCCGGCATGAATGCACTATATCCACCCATGTTTCCACAATGTGATGATTTTGGGATTGTACTGTGATCACTCTTTTATTGTAAATTACTTTTGGATGTTCGAATAAACGATAACTAGTGTTTTGTTTGAAATAAACATGAAAATTTTAAGTTGTAATTTTTGGGACGTTACAAATGATGAACCACCAACTAATGACCCTTCAACACCTGTAAGACGATCATCTTGTCCACATAATCCACCTTCATATCTACGAAAATTTATTTACAATGTAGTTAAAGATACATGATGTTCTTACCCTATACAAGAACATATTTCATATGAAAATCTTTCTTCTCAACAGAAAGGTTTTCGCATGAGTGTTTCAGCCAATATTGAACCAACTTCATATGCTAAAGACAATCAATTCAAATAATGGAGGGATGTAATGGAATCTAAACTAGATGCTATGAAGGCTAATAACATTTGGTCAATTGTACCCCTACCTCTTGGTTAAAATTCAGTGGGATGTCGTTTGGTTTACAAAGTCAAATGTGGATCAAATGGTCAAGTTGAAAGACACAAAACACGATTGGTTGTTAAGGGATTACATAGCAAGAATGTGTTAATTTTTTTAATACTTATTCACCCGTTGCAAAAGTTGTAACTGTGAAAAGGCTTCTTGCCATAACTATTGCAAACTGATGGTATTTTGTTTAATTGGATGTGAGTAATTCTTTCCTAAATGTAACATTAAATGAGGAGGTATACATGGATACTCCACTTGGTGTTCATATTCAAGGGGAAGTAGTTAATTCCAAATCCAAATCCAAACTAGTATGTAGGTTGCACAAATTCATATATGGATTAAAGCAAGCCTCACATCAATGGTTTGAAAGATTTTCTCAATTCATGATCATAGTGGGTTTTAAACAATCCAAATCTGATTACTCTCTATTTCACAAGGGAGAAAATGAAAATTTTGTTGCATTATTGGTGTATGTCAACGATATCATTATAATTGGGTCTTCATCAACAGATATTGCTAAACTCAAGTTCAATTAAATCATGCTTTTAAACTCAAAGATTTGAGTGCTCTAGGTTACTTTATGGGATTGAAAGTAGCTAAATCTAGTAAATGTATTTTCTGTCCGAACAAAATTATACATCGCAACAAGTTGATGATGCTGGTTTATTAGCTTCAAAACCTGACACAATTCCAATGGATCCAAGAAAAACATTGAATATACTTGATGGAGATATTTTGGAAGACTGTGCTTCATACAAACGCTTATTGGGTAGACTTATATACCTTAGTATTACAAGATTCTTTAATATCATGGAGGTCTAAGAAACAACCCAATGTTGCTAGTTTTTCAGCTGAGGTTGAGTATCGTGCCATGGATTCTACTTCTTGTGAAATAACTTGGTTGAAACAATTGTTGACAAATTTCATCATTTCCCATACTACTTCTGCTTTGATGTTCTATGATAATGATGATGCAGTCTAAATTGCTACTAATCCCACATTTCAGAAGTGAACTAAACATATAGAAATCGACTGTCATTTCATTCGAGAGAAAGTTCTTGATAAAACAATAAAGCTCATGCCAATGCCAATTCTATCTGCATTTCAGTTAGCAGATATGCGAAGCCATTGCCATCTACAAAGGTTACACATTTTTATGTCCAAGATGTTTCCAAAGAATATCTATTCTTCAAATACATCTTGAGGGGAAATAATTAAGGAACGAGAAAGACATTTTTGTAAATTAGCTCAGTAAGGGTCGTTTTGTAATTTAGTTTATCAAGTTAATTAGACTCTATTAGGTCAGTTGAGTTTGTTTGATGTATATAGAAGATAGATGTAATCATTTTCAACTCAATGAAGATATTTTGAGTTCTTTCATTCATTTCTCTCTATAATGGTAGTTTGTTGGTGAATGTTGTGACGACCGTACCAAAGTGCTACTATGGCCAACTTAAATGTGTGTCCACGAATACACCTTCTATATTTTGGTCTGGTAGTTTGTTTCGATGTGTCTTAGTTGGATAATTGGAAAATTAGCATTGGTTAATTTAGAATAAACTTTCGAATTGGAAAGTTAACACTTTTTGGTGTGGGAGGTTACCATACTTTGTTTAAGTCGGTTCGAGGCAGTCTCAAAATTTGTTTTATGTAATTTCTCAAAGCTTCGTAATTCTTATATATATATATATATATATATATATATATATATATATATATATATATATATATATATATATATATATATATATATATATATATAGAGTGAAGTGAATATACCTAACAACCTTATATAAGTTTAGGTACCTAACCTTATCAAACTACATCATTTTGAATTAAATTTTCATTGCAATCATCCAAGGTTCTTAAACTTCATCCCTAAACTTGATTTACTTCAAAAAATTTTGAAAATTCATCATTATATTTCTCCTACATCCTTTCATTTGTAGTGGTAGGATATGAAACCCATTAGGTGGTATTCGATAGAAAGATGTCATGTAAAAGAAATATATTGTTGAAAGTCCAAGATTTTGGAAGTAATCAAGTTATGTGGTTGAAGTTGAAGAACCTTAGCCAATTACAATGTAAATATGATACAAACCGATGTACTATTATGGAGTTAGGTACCTAAGCTTATATAAGGTTGTTAGGTATACTCACTTTACCCATATATATATATATATATATATATATATATATATATATATATATATATATATATATATATATATATATATATATATATATAAATATATATTAAAGGAGGACACTTTTTAGGAATAGTAAATCTATGTGTCTTTTGGCAAGAATAGTCCTCTGTTTATGTGTTTGTGTTCAAATCCGTCTTTAAGTCATTTTATGTCAGTATCCATATTTTGTGCGGACACGTGTGTTGGGAATAGTTCTGTTTTCATTGCCATTTTGTGTTCAAATCCGTCTTAAGGTGCATTTTTTGTTTTTTAAAACAAATATATAAAAAACAAACTTTTTACATCTTATAGTGAAAATGAATATATACAAAATAGGAATTTAAATTTTTTAAAAGTCACACTTAAAATGTAAAGATATTTTGTTTATATTTCAATTTTGCTGAAAGACATGTCGCATCCGATCCCCGCAACACGGGAGTTCCCCACCTATTTTGTTATTAATATTGGATAGAAAAGATCAAGGGTTTAGAGATTGAGAGTTTTTATATGCTTTTTAATGAGTAGTTTTTTTCAAATGAAGATAAAGATTTTTAACTGACCACAAACTTTATGTTTACTTGTTAAAGCGTTATTTGTTTCGGATGTTGGTTTTATACACCACAATTTAGGAAGAGAAGTTTTGCCCCTTCCCCGTCGTGTGAGATAGATGTGGAATATGGCTCATTTATTCTTACATTGTGGATTAACGTATGACATTTTACATCAAATTGCGTTGTGGTGGGGTTTGAACACTCCAGTTTTATTGGTTTGTCCGATTCACTAACATGGTCAAATAATCCTTACATTCGAAATGGATATAGTCTATAGAAACGTTTGGAGGTGGTGATTCTCACAAGTATTTTACTGTCTTGCTGATATTTTGTAATATTAATTGTTGACTACGGACTTCAAAAACTAATCAGTTTATAAGTATTGTTGACTATCATAAAATTTTATTTCATGTTTTTTCGTTAAAAAATAAATTGTTTTAAATGATTCTTGCAAATTTTTCGTTGTATTTATGGTTTTGCATTTTTTGTTTTATCAATTTTTGCGGTATATATGTTTGGTGCGTTCTACGTACAAACATAACAAGAATGAAATATCAATGGACCCGCATGCATCTATTAAGTTGTTACTGATTGTTTATTGAGTACTGCGTATCTATAAGACTTATCGGGGTGGCCGTCATCGTGTATGAATAGTATTGTGTAGTCGAAAATAACCGCATACAATGTATTTCTCGAATAAAAATGAAAAAGCAAAACAGACAATGCGATAACGATTGATTTGGACGTGTCATCGGCAATTTGCGCCACCAATTGTCCCACCACCTCATCCTTCTTTAAACACACCCATACGACATACACTTCATTCTTCTTTTCTTTTATGCATAAAAAAATACCATATATATAATATTATCTATGACAAGGAGATAAAATAATTTAAGAAAATGATTTTTATCATATTTTTTAAAACTTTTTATGTTATATATATATATATATATATATATATATATATATATATATATATATATATATATATATATATATATATATATATATATATATATATATATATATAATCAGAATAGTTATGATTTTTACATATGGCAATCTACAAAAACATTTTATAAACTTTTTTGTCGAAAAGATGTCGGTTTAGATGTTGTTGACTATTTCTGCGAAAATTACACCATCTACGATTTATTTTTGGAAAAAACATGTATCATCTTTTCATTTTTACTAGAAAAATTATTATCTGTACTTCAAAAGTTCGTCATTTTAGCGGATGGTGCCTTACATGAGATTGCTTTGTAAAATAAAATCTCAAAATATTTTTGGCGGAAAATTTTTTACTAGGTTTTTCTTTTGATTTCCCTATCAAATTTTCAATCTACCATTTGAGTTGTTCTTGAGATAACATGAGTTCAAACGAATCGAATAAGTATTTTTTTATATTTTATTTATTTTGTTTTCGTGTTGGTGCTTCATGGCAATCAGAAAATAGGAATTGACATATATTAGACCATTTGTTATACATGTATTGTTGAAATTCTCGTAGATATAAATTTCCTGAATTTATACAAATTGGTCAAAAAGAAGGCAGGGTTGTACGATATACCTAATCCACAGTGTCTTTTCGATACATTTAAGTATGTTATATTGATAGCTAATGAGAGATGATGTGAAACATCTAAAGAAGATTATTTAGCAAGTTTATCTTGATACATGGAATTGACCCCATAGCTCAATGTATTGGTAAATGGTTTATGTTGAAGTGTTCAAGTTAGTGTAAAGGATGGAAGATGTAGCGCCTCATTTCAGAATGTGTTTCTCTATTCTTTGACTGGTGGTTTTAATGTCCAAGGAAAAGGAATAAGCAATGAGCAAAGCATGTAACATGAAAAAAAAAATTAATTGCAAAAGAATCAGTTTTTGGTCTGAGGTGCGTGGCACCCCATATTAGTCACATGGAACCCTCTGATTTTGGACTTAGGCCTTGAGATTTGGGATTATTTAAGAGTATTTACTCCAATACTTTTGTATTTTCAGCCTTCATCACCCCTAGAATGTCTCACATGAAACCTTAGCGTCTTTTGAAGTGTTTTTGGACGTCATCCTTTCTCCTAAGTCCATGTTGGAGCTTATTTATGCTCTTATGGTGTTCTTGAGTGAAGGAAGCATGAAAGCTTGTGCAAGGAAGCATTATACTTGAGGAAATCAACATTCTTTACAACTCTAGACATTTGTAAGTTCTAATGATTCAAGCTATATTAGGTTTCTTCTATAGATCTTTAAGTTTGTTGGGTTTTTAATCCTTTTTCGTGAGATTTGGTCCCTTTGAGGATTCTATGTTGGAGTTTGATGAACTTCAGAGCTTATGGTTGATGTTTGGAATTAGATCTGATATTTGGATTGAGTAATGAGGGCATGCAAGAGCTCTCTTTACTCCATGCATAATAATAAGTGCATTTTGATACCTTTATGAATTAGGGTTTTAGGTCTTGCTTGTTTAGAACAACCAAATTAATAAAGTTGGAAATTATATCCATTAAGACATCAAGGAGTTTTAGGTATGAGAATTTGGGATTCTAACTTAATGGATTAAGTTATTTGATTAAAATATTTTGGTCATAGACATGAGGTTCATCCTTAAGGACACGGGGCGCCTTTGAGTTTCAATATTTTTCGATTATTTTGTGCTATAGTAGGCATTGGGCGTCTGGGAGGGGGCATGGGGAGCCATTAACCTTGTCCATTGACTTTTTGACTTTTTTTTACCATCTTTAATATTTAGACAAAGCTGTTAGAGTTAAGCTACAGACTACATATGGACCTCTAATTGGTTTCTAGGTGGTTCGTCATAGTTGTTATTGTTGGATTAAATGTCTAAGCCCATAACTATTATTGGTATGTACTTGACCCGAGAGTAGCATGGTCCATTTGGGTTGCATATCATTAGGACAATTTGCTAGGGTAGAGTTTTGAGAGAAGAGGTTATATATGATTTATTAATATATTATAAGTTATAGTATAGTAATGTGAAATCATATGAGTTATTAGTATTAATCAAGAATTAATTTGGAATGAATTTAGAGATCAAAAGAGACTAATTAAATCTATGGGGACTAATTATGTTAATAAGTTATATTTATATGTGTTGCGCTTACTATCCATGTTGGACAAAGTTTATGTATGAATACATAAAGATTTGGTCCACATGAACCATGGATCATAAAAACTATGAGTATAGATTTGGGTTATATCCATGACCATAGAAATCCCACATATAAATACATGATGGGTTTTGAGCATTCTAACACTTCCTAAGTGTACATGCAACCCTAATAACCTTGGATCTATGTTTGTCTAATTTGTCATGCAAAGTTGAATTCCAAGGTTATATTCCTATCTAGCATACATGGGGAACATTTTTAACATAAAGTATAGATAGAATAACTTACCTTGTTGTTGCTTGTGTTCCTTGAAACCTTGTGAGCCTAGCACCCCAAGTGTGATGCCTCAAATGCTTCACACAACACCAAATGCTCTTGGAAGAACTTATGAGAGAATACTCACTTCTTCAAAATCGGCCAAGCCCTCTTGATTCTTAGTGTGTAGCCGATTTTGGGTGGAGGATATGTTACTTATATAGTGTTGACACATCTAGGGTTAAACCCTAATGTGTCATGACTCTTCATTTCCATGACCCATGGGTTTGTAACACCCATGGAGCATCCATGGAGCGTCCTATGGGTGGAACCCAACTTGATGGTCCATGGAGCCTTTTAGCCCACTATACAAGATATGGATGATTTACTTAATCAACCCATATATTTAATTAGTTATCTTTTGATCACTTAATTAATTCTAAATTAATTCTTGATCAAACTAATCAAATAATATTATTAATATATTAGAACTTATAATATATTAATAATCTCCAAGTATTATTTCTCTCATTTAGTCTATCCAATTGCATGGTGTCATGCAACCCAAATGGACCATGCCGGGTCGGGTCAAGTACATACCAGAAATAGTTATGGACTTAGACACCTTATCCAACAGTCTCCCACTTGGATAAGTCTAATAACTATTACTGCAAGTATGACTTCAGGAACCGATCGGCAATCGTAGCTCTTTACAAGGTTTCTCGAAACTGAGAAGATGATGGTACGCCATTTAAGATAAGTGATCATATAATCCTCTGTTCTAGATATCAGTCGGACAAATACATGGAACAATGTCTTACTTATTGTCCAACATTTGTTTCCCGATTTCCGATTTGTTTGACAAAGAACTTCATTGAACACATCAATTTAGTTCTGACCGGGCCCGGTACATAGGTCAAAACAAAATCATCGAGGGGCCCAGATATCAGCTTCTAATCCAAGAAGGAACAGATAAACTTCGACTCATATGTTTGTTCTACTACTCATTGAATTACACACATGAGCACGATTTTATAACATCGAGTTACCAATGTGTTTTTCATACAATCAATGCATAACCAACTTGTAAGTAACAAATCATATCTCTAGGTTTAAAAACTTATATGATATTACCGTCTCACGATCACTCGAGATAGAATTCCATGAAGTGATTCCAGTGAGCGTGGGTTGTGTCCAATGCTCAGAACTTATGAGCACTCATGATTGTTGTAGCCTTGTCCCAGACCTCTACAACCAAACATGACACTCTTGATTCATACCTACTTCCGACATATGACCGACTGTGGAGGTTTGAATAATATGTTATACCAAACAAAATTATTCTGGAAGTCAAAACATGCAAAAGAAATATAGTAAACGATCGACAAGAGATAGCAACACTTTACTCATAAATAAAACACTTTTATTCATCATCAAATGTCAATTACACTTCACAAATTTCGAGGTTATCTAACTACTAAATCTAATATCATCCTTCAGCCCTATGCTCCGAGCATGCTGGAGATGCTTAACCCGAGTCAGTCCATTCGTGAGGGGATCTGCCGGATTCTCATCTGATGATACCCTCTTTGCCACGAGGAGTCCTTCTTCGATCCGATGTCTGATGAAATGGTATTTTCTGTCGATGTGTCTGGATCTCCCGTGATCCCTTGGTTCCTTGGCTAAGGCAACAACGCTTTCACTATCACAGAAAATTTCCATTGGCTCTTTAATAGCTGGTACAACTCCAAGGTATCCAATGAAGTTCCTCAGCCATAACGCCTCCTTTGCCGCTTCGCTAGCTGCAATATACTCTGATTCACAAGTAGAATCTGCCACTGTCTCTTGCTTGGAACTCTTCCAAGAAATTGCTCCTCCATTTAGGGTAAAGACCCAGCCCGACTGAGAGCGGAAGTTATCCCTATCAGTCTGGAAGCTAGCATCACTATACCCTACAACTCTCAAGTCATCACTCCCACCGAGGGTAAGGACCCAGTCCTTAGTCCTTCGTAGGTACTTGAGAATAGTCTTTACCGCAGTCCAGTGTGCCTTGCCAGGGTTCCCCTGAAACCTGCTAACCATGCTCAAGGCAAAGGCTACATCAGGTCGAGTACACGTCATAGCATACATGATCGAACCTACAGCCGAAGCATAAGGTATTCGACTCATTTCTGCTATCTCAGCCTAAGTGCTAGGGCTTTGTGTCTTACTCAGTTTGGCGTTACTCTGGATGGGCAACTCTCCTTTCTTGGAGTCTAGCATTCTGAATCTCTTCAGAATCTTCTCCAAGTAGGTACTTTGACTAAGTCCAATTAGTCTTTTACTCCGATCTCTCAAGATCCTTATCCCCAAAATATAGGCAGCTTCACCAAGGTCCTTCATAGCGAAACACTTTCCAAGCCAGGACTTTACTTCCTGCAGGGTTGGAATGTCGTTTCCTATAAGTAGTATGTCATCCACATACAATAACAAAAAGCTAACTATACTCCCACTAGCCTTGACATATACACAAGATTCATCTTCACTCCTAGAAAAGCCAAATTCCTTGACCTTTTCATCAAAGCAAAGATTCCATCTACGAGGTGCTTGCTTTAATCCATAAATGGATTTCTCAAGCTTACACACTCTATTAGGGTACTCGTTACTGACAAAACCCTCTGGCTGACTCATGTAAACATCTTCAGCCAACTTTCCATTAAGGAAAGCGGTTTTGACATCCATTTGCCAAATTTCATAGTCATGAAATGCGGCTATGGCTAACAGAACCCGAATAGACTTAATCTTGGCTACCGGAGAAAAGGTCTCATCATAATCCACTCCAGGAATTTGAGAGAAGCCCTTTGCAACCAGTCTAGCCTTATAAGTGTGTACTTTACCATCCATGTCGGTCTTCTTTTTTGAAGACCCATTTGCACCCTACAGTCTTTCGACCTGGTACATTCTCAACCAAGTTCCAAACTTGATTGTCATACATGGATTGTATCTCGCTATCCATAGCCTCTTTCCATTTAGCAGACTCGGGGCCTGCCATGGCTTCCTCGTAGCTGTTAGGATCATCTTGACTTACTAGTGTCTCATCACTAATAAGTGTCTCACCTTCTGCAGTAATATGGAATCCATAGTAATGCTCAGGTGCACTCCTAACTCTCGTGGAACACCTCAGAGGTACAGATTCGTCAATTGGCTCAACAGGAGTTTCCTCCTCAAGTTGAGGGCTAGAGTTTGAAGTTCCTTCACCACTTGACTCTTGAATTTCTTCAAGATCAACTTGCCTCCCACTGTCTCCTTGGCTTATGAACTCTCTTTCTCGAAAGACTCCTCTTCTTGCTACAAAGACCACATTGTCACTAGGTCTGTAGAAGAGGTAACCAAAGGATTGCTGTGGGTAGCCGATGAAAATACACCTCTCGCTTCGGGGTTCGAGCTTATCATGAGTCTCGCGTCTCACGAAAGCCTCGCAGCCCCAAATCTTGATGTGGTCTAGTTTAGGTACTTTACCAGTCCACATCTCGTGAGGAGTTTTGGAAACTTTCTTTGTAGGGACTAGATTAAGGATATGGGCGGCAGTCTCTAAGGCATACCCCCAGAATGAGATTGGTAGCGAAGCTCGACTCATCATGGAACGAACCATGTCCAACAAGGTTCGATTACGCCTCTCAGCCACACCATTCAACTGCGGTGTCCTGGGAGGTGTCAATTGTGAGACAATCCCACATTCCTTTAGATAGTCGAGGAACTCTGAACTAAGATACTCACCACCCCGATCGGATCGAAGCATCTTAATGTTCCTGCCCAATTGATTCTCGACTTCCTGTTTAAATTCCTTAAACTTCTCGAAAGTCTCTGACTTATGCTTGATTAAGTAGACATATCCATATCTACTGTAATCATCGGTAAAAGTCAAATAATAACGATTAGCATCCCTTGTGGCATGTTTGAACGGTCCACACACATCCGTGTGTATAAGGTCCAACAAACCTTCACCCCTATCACACGAGCCTGTGAAGGGTGACTTTGTCATTTTTCCAAGTAAGCATGATTCGCAACTATCATTTGACTTTAGGTCAAACGACTCCAAGACTCCATCCTTTTGGAGTTGGCCTATGCGTTTCTTGCTTATATGTCCAAGACGACAATGCCATAATGAAGCTTTATCCAAGTTATTATTATTAGTAGAATCAATACACAAAACATTATTTCCTAAGTTATCTACAATAGATACAGCTTCATACACACCATCACAAGGTAATGCTTTAAAATAATGAACATTATTAAAGAAAGCATTAATTGAACCAACTTCATTATCAAACGAAAAGGTGAAACCTTGTTTGTACAATGCATGAAAGGAAATAATATTTCTTGCCATTTCTAGCGAATAACAACATTTATTCAAATCTAAATTTAACCCACTACTTAGCGATAAAGTATAAACTCCAATCTTGGTGACAGGTATAACTTTCCTATTCCCCATGATTAAGTTTATTCTTCCTTGCTCCACATTCTCACTTCTTCCTAGTCCCTGCAAGTCACAACAAATATGAATACCGCAACCGGTATCAAGGACCCAAGATTTCGAATGGGGTGAGTTATTAGAAATGATAGTGTAAATACCTGCATGGTTGGGTTTGACTTTCCCATCCTTCACATCCTGCTGGTACTTTGGGCAGTTTCGCTTCCAATGAGCTTTTTCATGGCAATAGAAGCATTCAGCCTCTTTTGGGTCAGAAGAAGGAGTAATGAAACCTTTCTTGGTTCCACTTGAAGAAGAGCAATCAAGGGTCCGAGCCTTGGTACCCTTTGAAGATCTCTTTCTCTTCCTCCCTCGACTCTGCCCGATTGCCAAGACCGGAGTTGAGTCTGGAGTAGGAGTGATAGCAACCAACTTCCCCTTAAGACCTGTTTCTACGGTCTTGAGGAGTCCCTGAAGTTTGCTGAGGGTGACCTCTTCCTTGTTCATGTGATATGTCATGCGGAATTGATCATAGCACGATGGTAAGGAGTGCAAAATGATATCTATTGCAAGCTCCTCAGGGAAGTTCACATTAAGCTTCAGCAAACGATCCACATACCTTTGCATTTTCTGCATGTGGATCGTGACGGACTCTCCGTCCTTCATCATGGTTGTTATCATGGAGCAGATGACTTCGTACCTCTCTTGTCGTGCACTTTGATGGTATCTTTCCATCAAATCTTGGTGCATTTCATAAGGGTAGAAATCTTCATAAGACTTTTGGAGTTCAGCTGTCATGGTGGCCAACATGATGCAAGCCACCTTGGTTGCATCTCTTTCATGAGTATGAAAGTCAACGATCTCCTTGGGAGTTGCAGTGGACTCGTCAATTTCCTTAAGCTCCTTGTCAAGGACATATTCTTTGTCCTCGTAGCGGGTAATCATCCTGATGTTTCTGATCCATTTATTGAAGTTGGATCCATCAAAGGTGACTTTTCCGCACAAACTCATAAGAGTAAAGGAGCCATTAGGATTCGAGCCAGAAACATTGTTTGAAGACATCTGAAAGAGAAGAACAAGTTTAGTTTAGATTTAAGAGAGTCCTTAATAAAACACCCAAATGTAATATTAAGGCTAGGATCCAATCACAATATAATATAACTTAGAAGAGGTATGCCGTAATCTAAGCTATACCATATTTGAAAGGTAGGTGAATGACGATTCACCAATTTCCACCACGAAAACCGAAATATTAGATATTTAGTTTTTATTGGTTTTAGAAATTCCTAGATTCTTTGAGATCCAATGAACTTTTCAAAGGCATGTTTCAATCTCGGGAGTGCCCTCCAGGTTTTGTGACTGGGATGCCGAGGATCACAAAACGAGGTGTGAAGTAACCATGCAAATCACTTGGTACCCTTAAAGTTTATCACTCAATCGATGTGCCGGTAAACCACACACGCTCCACCGATACTATAATAAACCTTAAGTCACCCTTTACCTACCTTGTTAAGTCCAAGTTAGTGTGCCGGTTAACCACACACGCTCCACCAACGACTCAGACAAAGTGTAAAGTGTAATTTCATGGATTAGCACCTTATTCACATTTTTCCTAAAGTAACTAAGATTGGGAATTTAATAAACATTTAGTTACTTTATTATATTCATCATACTTTGAATGAGAATTTATAAGTCCTTGTCTTACCCGTTCGGCTAACGACCCTCCACCAGTCAAGCAAGCGGTGGGTGAGAATATACACCCATTAAGTCACCATTTTATAGGCAACAACCTTATACCCACCTTATAGACCGGCTTCGTGAATGAGGCGTACTAGCGGTAAGACGACTTTATTCTTATACATATATATATATATATATATATATATATATATATATATATATATATATATATATATATAATTATTAAATCATCATAATATAAGTATAAGGGTTGAATTTTAACTTTTAAAATTCTAGGGGTTGGAACTTAAAGTTTTAACTTAACTTTACTTGTTCCAAAACTTGAGGGCAAGTTTTGTCACTTTCAAAACTTTTCATTTCTTGTAACTTATGAGTTTAATAGAGTAATAAAATGAAGACTCTTCATTTTTCTAACTCTTGTGTTTTCTTAATGGTTTTAACTCAAGTGTGACTCTTGGTTTTCCATAACTTAAGGATAAGTTACAAATAATTCCTATGATCATCTAAAACATCATAAGAACAAGAACATGAATATGGACACAATCAAAAATTACATAAAACTTTGTAATTTTGATAACTAGTTGTTGTAAATGAATTAGCAAGAACATTACACCACCAAAAAACAAGTTTTCAATTACCAAAACAGTTTAGGGTAATGTTTCTAATTCATTTTCCAGCAACTGAATCGAAATTCTGCACTCATTCGACCCTACTCGTCGAGTGCATAAACTGACTCGCCGAGTTGGTTGAAGATACTCATGGACTCGACGAGTCCCCCCTATAGACTCGACGAGTCCATTCGCAGACAGCAAAATTTCCGATTCTGTTTTCAACTTTTAAGCACAAATAAGAACAAACAAACCTGGCTCTAATACCACTGATGGGTTTTGAGCATTCTAACACTTCCTAAGTGTACATGCAACCCTAATAACCTTGGATCTATGTTTGTCTAATTTGTCATGCAAAGTTGAATTCCAAGGTTATATTCCTATCTAGCATACATGGGGAACAATTTTAACATAAAGTATAGATAGAATAACTTACCTTGTTGTTGCTTGTGTTCCTTGAAACCTTGTGAGCCTAGCACCCCAAGTGTGATGCCTCAAATGCTTCACACAACACCAAATGCTCTTGGAAGAACTTATGAGAGAATACTCACTTCTTCAAAATCGGCCAAGCCCTCTTGATTCTTAGTGTGTAGCCTATTTTGGGTGGAGGATATGTTACTTATATAGTGTTGACACATCTAGGGTTAAACCCTAATGTGTCATGACTCTTCATTTCCATGACCCATGGGTTTGTAACTCCCATGGAGCATCCATGGAGCGTCCTATGGGTGGAACCCAACTTGATGGTCCATGGAGCCTTTTAGCCCACTATACAAGATATGGATGATTTACTTAATCAACCCATATATTTAATTAGTTATCTTTTGATCACTTAATTAATTCTAAATTAATTCATGATCAAACTAATCAAATAATATTATTAATATATTAGAACTTATAATATATTAATAATCTCCAAGTATTATTTCTCTCATTTAGTCTATCCAATTGCATGGTGTCATGCAACCCAAATGGACCATGCCGGGTCAGGTCAAGTACATACCAGAAATAGTTATGGACTTAGACACCTTATCCAACAATACATACTTCATTGCCCAAAATTGCCACAAGGGTATTCGTAGAGTTCATGGTGTTTTTGGGTGAATGGAATTCTCTCTCAAGTTCATCCTTTGTCCATGGTGTGTTGTGATTCCACTCGAGGCTTCCACACTATTGGAGCTAAGCTTTTTAAGGCCAAATACATCAAAACTTTAAGCGCCATTAGAAGGTATGTTATCCTAACTAGTATTTTATATGGTTTATATCAAATGCATTCTAGTTGTAGGTTTAATACCTTGGAAACCAATTGCATGTATAATTAGTGAAAACATAGATCCAAGGTATTTAGGGTTGTATGTGCACCATAGGATGTTGTAGTACACTAAAACCCAACAGTGGTATCCGAGCCATTGGTTGTTTTCAATTATACTTGATGCAATTAGCTAGAAAAAATCGAATTTTTGCTGTTTGGACAGCAGACTCGATGAGTCCTTGAACAAATGGATCCAACTCGTCGAGTTTGTTCATGCACACGACGAGTTGAACCCCCTGACAACATATATTCGTGTTTTTTGGCCTGTTTTGGATTAGAATCATTATCACAAAGTGTTTTTGTTCATTAAATTGGTTTTTGTTACTATGGTAATGTTTAATCTCATCCAAATAAAGGATAATTGTCAAAGGTTCAAGAGTTATGTTAATTTTTGTGATTACCTAAGTTCTTGCAAATTGTTGATATGAATTGTCTTTACTTATGAGTTTGATCTTGTTCATCGAAAATTTACTTGATTAATGTGTTAATTGGTAATGTTTATTTTCATCCAAATAAAGTTATAACCAAAGTTTCAAGTTTTATACATGTTGATATGATGCTTGAAAATTGTCGATTATGAATGTTCATGTTTATGAGTTTGTTTAGATTAATAGAAAAAAAATTATGTGATAGTTGTTTTCAATCCAAATTAATCTTGTTTATGAGTTTGTTTAGATTAATAGAAAAAAATATTATGTGATAGTTGTTTTCAATCCAAATTAATCTAGAAGCTCATCATAATATGTGTTTTTGTAACTTGTCCTCAAGTTACAAGAAAAGTCACATTTATAAATTTTAAAAACTCATAAAATTGTCATAAGTTACAAAATGAAGAGTCTTTTTTGTCATAAATAGTTTTATGAACTCCAAAACTTTTCCTTAAGTTATGGATGTTCAAGAGTCTCTTCATTAAAGTTTTTTTAAGACCATAATTAAACTCATAAGTTATGAAAGTTCAAGAGTTTTGAAAAGTTTCAAAACTAGCCCTCAAGTTTTGGAATTTGTAAAGTCACCCCATGTACACTTTAATTGCAAACCCTATAATTTTAAAAGTTCAAATTCAAACTTTATGGACTTCATTAAAATAGTTAAAGTGTTTAATTAAAAGACTTAATAGTTCCATAATGACATGATTCAAGTTTAATTAAATTAAGAGTATAGTTTAATTATTAGATTAAACCACCAAGTATTTTAAATGTGTAAAATACACCCTTATACTATTATAATATTAAAAGTTAATATATAAGGGGTTATAAGGTCACTGCCTATAAAACGACAGTTTAATGGGTGTCCACTCTCACACATCGCTTCCTTGACTGGTGGATGGTCGTTAGCCGAACGGGTAGGAAAGGACTATAATTCTCCTTTCATTAAAAGTATAATGATAAATACTAAGTAATTAAACTCATATAAACTCCCAATCTTAGTTACTTAGGAAAATGTGAAATGGTGCTAACCCATGAAATTACACTTTGCACCATTGTTAAGTCGTTTGTGGAGCACGTGTGGTTAACCAGCACACTAACATGGGACTGAGAGTGTATGGCAAATGGTGACTTAAGGTTTATCATAGATCGGTGGAGCACGTGTCGTTAACCGACACATCCATTGAATGATAAATGTAAGGGTACCAAGTCAATTTGCATGGTTATTCACACCTTGTTTGTGATCCTCGGCATCCCAGTCACAAACTTGAGAGGGCACAATCAACATTTAAACATGCCATTGAATGTTCAATGAATCTCAAAAGATCTAGGAGTTTCAATCCAATTAAAACTTAATAATTTATTTTGTTTTTCATGGTGGAAATTCATAAATCGTCATTTACCTACCTTCAAATATTTTGTAGCTTGGATTTTGGCATCTATCTTCCAAGTTATAAAATAGTTTGTTGGGTCCTAGCCTTAATATTTCATATTGGGTGTTATGTTAAGGACTTAAATCAACTGAAACTTGAATTTCTCCCTCATAGATGTCTAAGTTCAAACAACTATGGTCTTCCTCATCCTTTTGGAACATGCTTACCTAATGAAGATGATGTCCCATGGTTAGCTCATGGAAATCATACTTCGCTTCATCCACCTCCTCCAATTATTCTCCGTAATCCACAAGTTCTTGAATAGTTCATGGTCACTCAAGCCCTATTGGCAAGCAAGGTCTATATGTGCTCACATCTTGGAGATGAAGTCACATATGGACAAGCCGGGAGAGTTGTGTGTGAAAGTCTTGATAAAGTTGGTTGTTCAATCACTTTCGAAGTCACATTGTGAGTTTTCTTTGGGACTACTATGAAACAAACTATTTCATGACCCTTAATGATCTTATCTATTTGCTCGATGCTACTAGTGATGGGTTTTGAGCATTCTAACACTTACTAAGTGTACATGCAACCCTAATAACCTTGGATCTATGTTTGTCTAACTATCATGCAAAGTTGATTTCCAAGGTTATGATCCTAACTGGCATACATGGGGAACAATTTTAACTTGAATAAAAGATAGAACTACATAACTTGTTGTTTTTGATCCTTGAAACCTTGTGAGCCTAGGACCCCAAGTACGATGCCTCAAATGCTTCACACAACACCAAATGCTATGGAGTAAACTTGGAGAGAAAGTATAACACTCTAATAATCGACTCTAGCCCTCAAGTATGCATGTGTAACCGATTTTGGGAGAAACATGAGCTTTATATAGTGTTGACACATCTAGGGTTACACCATGTAAACCCTAATGTGTCATGACTCTTCATTTCCATGACCCATGGGTTTGTAACTCCCATGGAGCCTCCATGGAGCATCCAATGGGTTTAACCCAACTTGATTATCCATGGAGCCTCTTAGCCCACTATACAAGATATGGATGATTTACATAATCAACCCCTATATTTAATTAGTTATCTTTTGATCACTTAATTAATTCTAAATTCATTCTTGATTAAACTAATTAAATAATATTATTAATATATTAGAACATATAATATATTAATAAACCACAAGTGTCATTCCTCTCATTTATTCTATCCAATTGCATGGTGCCATGCAACCTAAATGGAGCATGTCGGGTCGGGTCAAGTACATACCAGAAATAGTTATGGACTTAGATACCTTATCCAACAGTCTCCCACTTGGATAAGTCTAATAACTATAAATGTAATACTTCAGGAACTGATCAGCAATCGTAGCTCTTTTCAAGGTTTGTCGGAACTCAGAAGATGATGGTACGCCATTTTAGATAAGGGATCATATAATCCTCTGTTCTTAGATATCAGTCGGACAAACACATGGAACATGATCTTACTTATTGTCCAACAGTTTGTTTCCTGATTTTCGATTTGTTTCACATAGAACTTAATTAAACACATCAACTTAGTTCTGACCGGGCCTGGTACATAGGTCAAAAAAATCATCAAGGGGCCCAGATATCAGCTTCTAATCCAAGAAGGAACAGATAAACTTCGACTCATATGCTTGTTCTACCACTTGTTAAATTACATACAAACGCACGTTTTATAACATCGAGTTACCAAGGCAGTTTCGCACGTTCAATGCATAGCTAACTCATAGTTAACAAGTCAAATCTCTAGGTTTGAAGACTTATATGATATTACCGTCTCTCAATCACTCGAGATAAATTCCATGAAGTGATACCAGCGAGCGTGGGTTGAATCCAATACTCAGAACTTTTGAGCACTCATGAGTGTTGAGGCCATGTCCAACATCTTAGACCTCTACAACCAACTCATGACAATCTTACTTCATATCTACTTCCAACATATGACTGACTGTGGATAATTTGAATAATAGTAAAACAACATAAATACTCTGGAAGTCAAAACATGCAAAAGAAATAATAGTAAACGATTGACAAGGGATAGCAACACTTTACTCATAAATAAACACAACTTTTATTCATCATCAAATGTCAATTACATTTTAGAAATTTCAAAATTATCTAACTACTAAGACTAATATCATCCTTCAGCCCTATGCTCCTAGCATGCACAAGATTCCTAACCCTACCCAGTCCATTCATGAGGGGATCTGCCAGGTTCTCATCCGATGATACCCTCTTTGCCACGGGGAGTCCTTCTTCTATACAATGTCTGATGAAATAATATTTTCTGTCAATGTGTCTGGATCTCCCATGATCCCTTGGTTCCTTTGCTAAGGCAACTGCGCTTTCACTATCACAGAAAATCTCTATAGGCTTCGATATAGCTGGTACAACTCCAAGATATCCAATGAAGTTCTTTAGCCACATAGCCTCTTTTGCCGCCTCGCTTGCCGCTATATACTCTGATTTGCAAGTTGAATCAGCCACTATCTCCTGCTTGGAACTTTTCCAAGTGATTGCTCATCCGTTTAAGGTAAAGACCCAGCCCGACTAAGAGTGGAATTTATCCCTATAAGTCTGGAAGCTAGCATCATTATACCCTACAACTCTCAAGTCATCACTCCCACCAAGGGTAAGGACCCAGTCCTTAGTCCTTTGCAGGTACTTGAGAATGTTCTTTACCGCTGTCCAGTAAGCCTTACCTGGATTCCTCTGATACCTGCTAACCATGCTTAAAGCATAGGCTACATCAGGACGAGTACATGTCATAGCGTACATGATCGAGCCTACTGCTGAAGCATAAGGTACCCGAATCGTTTCTGCTATCTCATCCTCGGTACTCGGGCTCAAAGTCTTACTCAGTCTAGTGTTACTCTGGATGGGTAACTCTCCTTTCTTGGAACCCTGCATGCTGAATCTCTTCAGCACCTTATCCAAGTATGTACTCTGACTAAGTCCAATAAGTCTTTTACTTCGGTCTCTCAAGATCCTTATCCCTAGAATATAGGCAGCTTCTCCTAGGTCCTTCATAGCGAAACACATCCCAAGCCAGGACTTAACTTCCTGCAGAGTTGGGATGTCATTTCCTATGAGTAGTATGTCATCGACATACAACACCAAAAAGCTAATCATACTCCCACTAGCCTTGAAATATACACAAGATTCATCTTCACTCCTAGAAAATCCAAACTCTTTGACCTTCTCATCAAACCAAAGATTCCATCTGCAAGGTGCTTGCTTTAATCCATTGATGGATTTCTCAAGCTTACACACTCTATTAGGGTACTCTGTGCTGTCAAAACCCTCTGGCTAACTCATGTAATCATCCTCAGCCAACTTTCCATTAAGGAAAGCGGTTTTGACATCTATTTTCCATATTTCATAGTCATGAAATGCAGCTATGGCTAAAAATACCATAATAGACTTAATCTTGGCTACTGGTGAAAAGGTCTCATCATAATCAACTCTTGGAGTTTGAGAAAAGCCCTTTGCAACCAATCGTGCCTTATAAGTGTTTACATTACCATCCATGTCGGTCTTCTTCTTGAAGATCCATTTGCACCCAACTGTCTTACGACCTGGCACATTGTCAACCAAGTCCCAGACCTGATTGCCATACATGGGTTGTATCTCGCTATCCATTGCCTGTTTCCATTTAGCAGACTCGGGCCTGCCATGGCTTCCGCATAACTATTAGGTTCATCCAGAATTACCAGTGTCCCATCACTGATAAGTGTCTCACCTTCCGCAGTAATATGGAAACCATAGTAATGCTCAGGTACATTCCTAACCCTTTTGGAACGCCTCAGAGGTACAATTAGAGGTATAATTGGATCAACAGGAGGTTCCTCCTCAAGTTGACTGCTAGGGTTTGAGGTTCCTTCACCACATGACTCTTGAAGTTCTTCAAGGTCAATTAGCCTCCCACTGTCTCCTTGGCTTATGAATTCTCTCTCTCGAAAGACAGCCCTCCTCGCTACAAAGACCACATTCTCACTAGGTCTGTAGAAGAGGTAACCAAAGGATTTTTTTGGGTAGCCGATGAAAATACACCTCTCACTTCGAGGTTCAAGCTTGTCATGAGTCTCGCGTCTCATGAAAGCCTCGCAACCCCAAACCTTGATGTGAGCTAGACTAGGAAATTTTCCAGTCCACATCTCGTGAGGTGTTTTGGCAACCTTCTTTGTAGGGACCAGATTAAGGATATGGGTGGCAGTCTTTAAGGTATACCCCCAAAATGAGATTGGTAGCGTAGCTCGACTCATCATGGAACGAACCATATCCAACAAGGTTCGATTACGCCTCTCAGCTACACCATTCAATTGTGGTGTCATGGGAGGTGTCAATTGTGATACAACCCCACATTCCCTTAGATAGTCGAGGAACTCAGTACTAAGATACTCACCACGACGATCGGATCAAAGCATCTTAATGTTCCTGCCCAATTGATTCTCGACTTCCTGTTTAAACTCTTTAAACCTTTCAAAAGTCTCTGATTTATGCTTGATTAAGTGGACATATCCATATCTACTACAATCATCTGCAAAAGTCACATAATAACGATTAGCATCCCTTGTGGTAGTTTTGAAGGGTCCACATACATCTGTGTGTACAAGATCCAACAAACCTTCACCCTTCTCACAAGAACCAGTGAAAGGTGACTTTGTCATTTTTCCAAGTAAGCATGATTCACAACTATCATCTGACTTTAGGTCAAATGATTCCAAAACTCCATCCTTTTGGAGTTGGCCTATGCGTTTCTTGCTTATATGTCTAAGACGACAATGCCATAATGATGTTTTATCCAAGTTATTATCATTAGTAGAATCAATACACAATACATTATTTCCTAAATTATCTACAACAGCCACAGCTTCATACACACCATCACAAGGTAATGCTTTAAAATAAAACACATTATTAAAGTAAGCATTTATTCCACCAATTTCATTATCAAAAGAAAAGGTAAAACCTTGTTTATACAAAGCATGAAAGGAAATAACATTTCTTTTCATTTCTAGCGAATAGCAACATTTACTCAAATCTAAAGTAAATCCACTACTAAGCAACAAAGTATAAACTCCAATCTTGGTGACAGGTGAAACTTTCCTATTCCCCATGATCAAGTTTATCTTTCCATGCTCCACATTCTCACTTCTTCTTACTCCCTGCAATTCATAACAAATATGAATACCGCAACTGGTATCAAGGACCCTAGAGTTAGAATAGAGTGAATTATTAGAAGAGATAGTGTAAATACCTGTTTGGTTGCGTTTAACTTTCCCATCCTTCAAATCTTGCTGGTACTTCGGACACTTATGCTTCCAGTGCGCCTTTTCGTGGCAGTAGAAACATTTAGCCTCTTTGGGATCAGAAGAAGGTGTAACGAAACCTTTATTGGTTCCGCTAGAAGAGGAGCCATCAAGGCTATTACCCTTGGTACCCTTCAAAGGGTTCTTTTTTCTTCTTCCCTCTACCTTTCCCGATTGCCAGGATAGGTGCTGAGTTTGGAGTAGTAGTAGGAGTGGTCACAACCGACTTACCTTTAAGACCTGATTCTACGGTCTTTAGGAGTCCCTCAAGTTTGCTAAGTGTAAGTTCCTCCTTATTCATGTGGTATGTCATGTAGAATAATATCTATTGCTAACTCCTCAGGGAAGTTCACATTCAACTTCATCAACCGATCCATATACCTTTACATTTTCTGCATGTGGCTTGTGATGGGTTCACCATCTTTCATTCGGGTTGTGATCATAGAGGAGATGATTTCATATCGCTCTTGATGAGCACTCAGATGGTCGTGGTCCATCAAATCCTGGTACATCTCAAAAGGATAGTAGTCCTCATAGGAATTTTGGAGCTCGGCTGTCATGGTGGCCATCATGATGCATGCCACTTTGGTAGCATCTCTTTCATGTGCCTCATATTCATCAAACTCCTCAGGAGTAGCAGTTGGCTCAGGCACCTTGAGCTCCTTGTCAAGAACATATTCCTTGTTCTCGTAACGAGTGACCATCCTGATGTTTTTGATCCAGTCACTAAAGTTGGATCCATCAAAGATGACTCTCCCACAAAGTTTCATGAGAGAGAAGGAGCCAGTTGGGTTTGAGCCAGGAGTAGCATTGTTGGAAGACATCTAAAAGGAAGAAGGTAAGTTTAGTTTAGATATATTGATAGTCCTTAATAAAACACCAAATATAATATTAAGGCTAGGATCCAATCACAATATATTATAACCTAGAAGATGGATGCTGTAATCCAAGTTATAACATATTTGAAAGGTAGGTGAATGACGATTCACCAATTTCCACCATGAAAACGAAACATGAATTCTTAGGTTTTATTTGGCTTTTAGAAATTCCTAGATTCTTTGAGATTCATTGAACTTTTCAATGGCATGTTTCAATCTCGAGTGTGCCCTTCATGTTTTGTGACTGGGATACCGAGGATCACAAAACAAGGTGTGAAGTAACCATGCAAATTACTTGGTACCCTTAATGTTTTTCACTTAATCGTTGTGCCGGTAAACCACACACGCTCCTTCCGACCTCATGAAAAACCTTAAGTCATCCTTTTCCTTCCTTGTTAAGTCAAAGTTAGTGTGCTGGTAAACCACACATGCTCCACCAACGACTTATAGAAGGTGCAAAGTGTAATTTCATGGATTAGCACATTATTCACATTTTTCCTAAAGTAACTAAGATTAGGAATTTATAAAACATTTAGTTACTTTATAATAATCATTATACTTTTAATGAGAATTTTTAAGTCATTTTCCTACCCATTCGGCTAACGACCCTCCACCAGTCAAGCAAGCGGTGGGTGAGAGTAGACACCCATTAAGTTGCCATTTTATAGACAACAACCTTATACCCACCTTATAGACTGGCTTCGTGAATGAGGCGTACTAGCGGTAAGACGACTTTTATCTTATATATATATATATATATATATATATATATATATATATATATATATATATATATATATATTAATAACTTATAATATTACAAGTATAAGGGTTGAATTTTAACTTTTAAAATTCTAAGGGTTGGAACTAAAGTTTTAATCAAGATTTTACTTGTTCCAAAATTGAGGGCAAGTTTTGTAAACTTTCAAAACTTTTCATTTCTTGTAACTTATGAGTTACTAGAGTATTAAAAATGAAGACTCTTCATTTTTATAACTCATGTGTTATTTTAATGCTTTTTAACAAAGTGACTTTTGGTTTTCCATAACTTGAGGACAAGTTATGGACTCCATTAAAACACATAATGATCATGAATTAATCTACCATATAGGTTACAAACAATTCCTCTGATCATATAAACATCATAAGAACAAGAACATGAATATGAACACTTTCAGGAATAAAAAAAATTACACTTTAAAAACTTGTAATTTGGATAATTATCATTGTAAATGGATTAGGATAAACATTACACAATCTAAAACATGTTTACAAGTACCAAAACAATTTAGGGTAATATTTCTAGTCCATTTCTAGCAACTAAAGTCGAAATTCTGAAAACTGCAGCCTCTACTCGTCGAGTGCAAGAACAAACTCGACGAGTAGCTTGCATTTGGTCATGGACTCGTCGAGTCCCCCCCATGGACTCGGTGAGTTCATACGAGCAAAAAACAGAAAAATCGATTTTTTCAACAGTTTGCACAAATAATCAACTAACAAGCCTAGGCTCTAATAACACAGATGAGTTTTGAGCATTCTATCACTTCCTAAGTGTACATGCAACCCTAATAACCTTAGATCTATCTTTGTCTAATTATCATGCAAAGTTAATTTCCAAGGTTATGATCCTATCTAGCATACATGGGGAACAATTTTAACTTGAATAAAAGATAGAGCTACATACCTTGTTGTTGTTTTTGATCCTTGAAACCTTGTGAGCCTAGCACCCCAAGTGTGATGCCTCAAATGCTTCACACAAAACCAAATGCTATGGAGTAAACTTGGAGAGAAAGTATATCACTTTAAAAATCAGCTCTAGCCCTCAAGTATGCATGTGTAACCGATTTTGGGAGAAACATGAGCATTATATAGTGTTGACACATCTAGGGTTACACCATGTAAACCCTAATGTGTCATGACTCCTCATTTCCATGACCCATGGGTTTGTAACTCCCATGGAGCCTCCATGGAGCATCTAATGGGTTTAACCTAACTTGATTATCCATGGAGGCTCTTAGCCCACTATACAAGATATGGATGATTTACATAATCAACCCATATATTTAATTAGTTATCTTTTGATCACTTAATTAATTCTAAATTAATTCTTCATTAAAATTAATTAAATAATATTATTAATATATTAGAACATATAATATATTAATAAAACACAAGTGTTATTTCTCTCATTTAGTCTATCCAATTACATGGTGCCATGCAACCCAAATGGACCATGCTGGGTCGGGTCAAGTACATACCAAAAATTGTTATGGACGTAGACAGCTTATCCAACAACTAGATCAACAATGATTTGGAGCAATGGTAAAGCAATTTTTATTGGAAGATCTACTTCCCATGCTTCCATGGATATCGGTAATGGTAACATTGAAAGTCCAGAAAACTGTTCTCTTCCCAATGGAAAGGGATCGTCCAAGGTCACGTAGTTTGACTCAATGGTAAATAGAAAGGCTAAGCCTGGACAATCAAGTGTACCGATTCGAAAGAGTCCATATGTTTCTTTACCAAAAGAAGCATCATTGGTTGCGAAGCTGCCCATTTTACTTGAAAGATCTTAAGGTTGGTAAAGTCAAAAGGGTTTGACTCTACTTCAGGTAAAGTGCACTATCTAACTCTATTAAGTTCTTATTTGGAGATTCTCAATACATGATGTAATGTAATTACATTTGTGATGTTTTGTAGAATTAAAGAAAAGTAAAGAAGCTTAAAGAAAGAGTAAGTTGATTCTAATCGCGAATAGATGGATTTCGATCGCATGGTTCGATGATCAGAGTTTTGAGCTACTACTTAGAGAGTTATGATAGATTGCTTAGGAATACCTAACAACATGTTTTCATATGTATTTGCATTGTAAGGGTAAGTTTTTACGTAAGTTTTTACCAAATAAGAAAAGGTTTATATGTTTATATGGCATTTGTGAAAAATCATTGTGAGTTTTTACCAAAATAAAAGAAAAGGTTTTGATTTTATTTATTTTAAGTATACTTACAATGGCATTTGTGAAAAATCATCGTTTATATGTTTCCATTTGATAGAAATATTGGAAAATGTATTTGATTCTTTCATTTGTGGTAGTGTCATAATTTACCAAATAAGAAAAGATTCTCATCGCCCAAGTTTCAATTAGACAGAAACTTAGAATCATGCAACTTGTATTGAATGATGAATGAGAAATTTTTTTCTTTGGGAAATTAATACTAATTCCTTGTTCACATGTATATGCTAATCAAGTGAAGGACTAAGGGATCGAGTACACATTCTTGTGCATTGGTCAAGTCCACAACAAAAGATCGATAAGACTATTCCTCATGATTTACTAAAATTTAGTAAATATGGTTATACTTATAAGTTTAGGTATAATTCTAAAGCATTGGAAAAGTTTCGATGTATGGTAGAATGAATGAGAAGAATCAAATTAGGCAGAAAGATAAAAGTTTCTCCAATCTGAAAAGATGGGAGAGTACTCGAGTATCTTGTTTTATGATTATCTTAGTGATTATGAAACCATATCACAATTGCTTCTATAAGGACATCTTAGTCAATTTCTTTGGCTAAGAAGAGGAATCATAAATTGTTGAAATGGTTAAATAAAGAAGTTGAACCATACTTCGTTCCAAAACAAGTCTTAGAGTCATAGTCCAAGATTGTAACTTGAGTGATATAATTTTAATAAAGGTTTATAACACTTATGAATTGTAGAGTAACATGTTTCTTACTCCTGTACATCTGAAATTGGTAAGTTGTGATGTTTTCGATAAAACAGAGACCAACTAAGACCAATTGTGAGAAGTGTTAATCTTGATAAGAATGCGCACTGACTCTTGAATATGTGTTTTGTCAAGGAATGGTTATTGACGAAGAGTATCTTATATGTCAAGAGGACAGTGGGAGTCTTAAAAGATCTTGAGATAGTTTCAACAACTAATCAAGGGTATTATTAATCACTAGTCTATTAGTTTAGATTTGTCACTAACCTTGTCTTGAGATTATGGTTATGAAAAATTCACATGGGTAGGAACATATACACCAGAAAATCCAAGTGTCATAAGGTTTCTCTCTGATTCATGAAAATGATGGTGAGGAAACGCTTTCACTAAGTAGGTTTTAAGTAGATAGCAAATGTGATATTTGCATTCTCAAAGTCGTTAGTGGAGCGTTTTTGGGCAACCGTCACACTAAGATAGACTTGTGAGAAACTGCAAAGGTCTAAACAATTGAGAGTATGATTACGGCACCCCTTTTCTTAGTTCTAAAATTGTTTAGACACATATGTAAGCTATCTAAGGAAAGGTGTATGATTTTGATAAAGTCTTATTAGAGCATCTCGTATCAGAAAACTGAACTTTGGTAAGAAAGACAATATTGTATTGATTTCTAGAAGTCCAACTGATTTCTGGGTACATGTCAAAGGTAGTGGGAGCATAAAGTGTTATCCTAGTTAAATTATAATTATCATGTTAGTGGGAGCATGATTATTATGTTACGCGTTGCAGGTTAGAAATGTTAATTATAAAAACAAAAATTTCAATTCGCTTTGAAAAGTTGTTTTGCTATAATTAAGGGAGAGGATTTTATATTTCATTTCAATTCTATAAGCTTAGATTGAGATTTTAATCAACTTTAGTCAAAAATATATATGAATGTTATGTTGGAATGGTTCCAGATAAGGAAATTCTATATATGCTGCATTCTCAAAATTCGATTATGATTACGAGATCCCTTTTCATAGTTCGAATTGTGAGAACATGGCATATAAAAAAAATTATAGCATGAATCGTGTCCCATATGCTTCAAGTATAGGATCTATTACATCCATTATAAATTTTCCAAGTGCTTAGGGCATTAAGAGGGAAAAAGGAATAGAACCGGATATGACTAAAATGATTAAGCAATTGTCGAGGACAAGCTGAGGTTTACCAAAGATTGGTTGCTTGAGGACAATTGGAAGTATAGTGTACACTTTGGAAATGACCATATTGACATATTCTGAAAAGAGGCAACTCTTGTTCAGAAGTGATAGTTGAAATGGAAATATGGAATTGTTTCCATTTGTGGAAGTTATTCTTTGAAGCTGTGTAAGATCAGAAAACTTAATGCTAAGAAGGATGTTCAAAGGAATGTATTTTGAATATGAGACTTCGTTTCCATGGAATTGATCTCCATTGGAATATTTTGTAATGTCTGTTGCCAAGTCGTTGTGACTTTTTGTGCATAGTCCTTACAAGAGAATCATTACATATAAGTTTAAAATCTAGCAGGTTACAGTAAATGACAAGAGTTTGGTATTCTTACATTTACAAAAGAGATTGGGATTGTGAAATGAGCACCATTGGAGTCGTGTTCAATTGATCTATTTCACAAGAGAAAGGACCATAGGTAAACATAGTGTGCATGCTTTTAGCATGGCATGACTATTGTTTTAATTTAAGTATTAAGTTGATAATTCGAAACATTACATGAATAATGAGTAATCAATATGGTGCTTAGATAAAAGGTGTTTTTTATTTACTCTGAAAGTGTTGGGGCCATATAGGATTAGTATTATTCTTGTGTTTCACTTTGCATGTTTTGAATTCTAGAATAATTATTTTATTCAAACTCTCCACAGTCGGTCATACGTTGGAAGTAAGTATTAAATTAAGACTATCATGAATCTAGCTTGTAAGATTTGTCTAAGGTACATTTGACATAGCAATGGTTGCTACAACATTCATGAGTTTGGCTCTAGCTCAACTCTGCAGGTAACTCTAACCGATAAGCTACCTTCCCCACTCGGGCGATCACTCTGAAAGGACTGATATATCTAGGACCCAAGTTCCCCCGCTTCCAGAATCGGATCACCCCTTTCCACGAGGATACCTTCAGGAGGACAAAATCTACGACATGGAACTCTAGCTCAGATCGTCGTCGGTTTGGTTAACTCTTCTGGTAACTCTGGGCTTCTAGTAACCTCTGTCTGATCTGTTGAATCTGCTAAGTCGTCTTGAGTAGTATCTCAGTGCCACCCATCACTCTCGGTCGTACCAATATTGGACAGGTGGTTGTTGTTGTATGAAAACCCAACCAAGGGAATTTAAGTGTCCCAACTTCCACCAAAGTCCATACACACATGCGTGTAGCATGTCCTCGAGCGTCTGACTCATCTGCTTAATCTGCCTATCTGTCTGTTGGTGGTATGCGGTACTGAAATGCAACCAGGTACCCAACTCCTCATGAAATTTCTTTCAGAACCTGGAAGTAAAACGTACATCTTGATCTGACACTATCAATGTTGGCACTCCATGCTGTGCTACCACCTCTCTCACATAGATCTTGGCCAATTTCTCTGCAAAAGAGCTCTTACTGATGGCTAGAAAGTGAGCACTCTTCATCAGCCGATCTACAATCACCCATATTGCATCGACACCAAGCGCAGTCGTCAGTAATTTGGTGATAAAATCCATGGAAATCTGTTCCCAATTCCACTGGGGAATCTATAGATGTTGCAATTGACCATGAGGATGCTGTTACTCCGCCTAAACCTAGTGATAGGTCAATCACCTCTCAGCTACCCATGACACATCTTTCTTCATACAAGGCCACCAGTAATCTATCTTTAGATCCCAATACATCTTAGTGGTCCCCGGGTGGATCGAGAATCTCGATCTATGTTCCTCCTCCATCGGTATACGTCAATCTCCACCCATATATGGTACCCATATCTGCCCATGGAAAGTCATGAGTCCCCGACTATCCGTCTCAAACTCGGAAATTTGTCTGATCACTCGCTCCTTCTTACGGTTCTCCAGTCTCATGGCCTGCTCTTGGGCCACTCGGATTGTATCTGATGGGTTTTGAGCATTATAACACCCCTAGAAAACCTTGGATCTAGGTTTGTCTAAAATACATGCAAAGTATGATTTCTAAGGTTCATAATCCTATCTAGCATACATGGGGAACTTATAATCTAAAAGATGGCTAGAATTACATACATTATAGTTGATTTGATTCCTTGAAAACCTTGAGAGCCTAGCACCCCAAATGTGATGCATCAAATGCTTCACACAACATCAAATGCTTTGGAATGACTTTGAGAGAGTACAAACACTTAAAAAAATCGGCCTACCCCTCTTGTAATTTCATGTAGCCTATTTTGGTGAGTATGATGTTCTTTATATAGTGTGTCACATCTAGGGTTACACCATGTAAACCCTAATGTGACATGACTCTTCATTTCCATGACCCATGGGTTTATAACTCCCATGGAGTCTTTTAGCCCACTATACAAGTTATGGATGATTTACATAATCAACCCATATATTTAATTAGTCATCATTTGATCACTTAATTAATTCCAAATTAATTCTTGATCAATACTAATTAAATAATACTATTAATATATTAGAACTTATAATATATTAATAAATCAAAGTGTTATTTCTCTTATTTAGTGTATCCAAATGCATGATGCCATGCAACCCAAATGGACCATGTTGGGGCGGGTCAAGTACATAACAAATCTAGTTATGGACTTAGACACCTTATCCAACAACATCTAAGACTAGAGTCATCACCATCATCCTCATACACACATCTCAGATCGCAGCACTCGCTGCTCTACGACTCAAGGCATCGTCTACCACATTAGCCTTGGCCGGATGATTAAAGATCTTGCAGTCATAGTCTTACACCACATCTAACCACCTCCTCTGTCTCATATTCAGGTTGGGCTGATCCATTAGGTACTTCAGGCTCTTATGGTCCGTGTATATGGTACACCGGACTCCATACAGATAGTGGCACCAGATCAGAGAAAACATATATCTTTTATAGGTTGCATGTGAACTTAAGTGTTTAGATTTTCTGATTTACATGTTTTGATAACCTATAAAACCCATCAACTCTACTCTTCTTTTAACTATTTCTTTTATTCACATTCTCTATCTATCTTTCCTCCTCTTTATCATACTCTATAATCTAATTTGTTCCTCTCATAGCATACTATGCTATTCTTTATCTTTCCATCTATATTCTACTTTTTTCTCATGCATTCTCATCTCATCTAGTTCTTACTCTACCTTCTTCTCTTTTTCTCCTCATCTCATATTCTCTCTTAGCCTCTCCACATGATCATCTCAATCTCTCTATATATTCTATCCTCTCTTTTTTTTTACCTCTCTCATACTTATGTTTCTTATTTTAGTTTTCTCTTTCCCCATGCTCTATCTCATCTCATCTATCTCTACTCTTTCTATACTCTATACATGCCCTCCTCATACTATTACTTTTCTCTCTCCACATTTCACACTCTTGGCATGCTTTTATCTAAATTTACTTATATCTTATCTCTCTGCTCTCAACTAGACCTAATTGTCTAATCTCATACTATAATCTCATCTATCTTCTAAAAGAAACAACACCGAACTATCATTAACGGGTACACTCATCCGAATTTACTTCTCTCTCTTATGATCCCTCGTGCATCCTTAATCATTCTTCTTCTCTTGAATCACTCACATATTCCTTACTATTAATCCCACATGGACCACATCCTTGCTCTTTCAAATAACTATCTTATCATTTTCCACCCACGGAACCTTTCTCAATTTTATCTAACCACGTATAATCTCTTTCCTGCATGAGTCATCTGTCTACATCCCCTAAAGGACCATACTCTTATTCTTGTAGGAGTCATACTCTCTATTCTTTTAGGAATCATCTTTCTCACCTCATAAATGCCTTACGAGTAGATATATCTCACCAATGATAATTGCAATTTTTATTTGGAAACAACTGTTGAATGAATCAGAACGAATGTAAACATTAACCTTTCAATGATATCACATCAATAATGAATTTTAGTCAAAATTTACTAATTCAAAAACAAAAAAGATTAGTCAAATGTTAGAATGTAACAAGCTTCCATCATTCCCAATCCATTTAAAATTCTCATAATTGACTTTTCATGAAGTGGTTTTGTAAAAATATCAGCTAATTGATTTGTGGTTTTAACAAAATGTACTTCGATATCCGCATCCTCAACATGATCTATGATGAAATGGTATCGAAGTACAATATGTTTTGTTTTTGAACGTTGAACCAGATTATGACAAATACGAATTGCGCTTTGAGAATCACAAAACAAATGCATCTTCTTCATATATATTGTGTAGTCACATAATTGGCTTTGAACCTAGATTACTAGTGAGGTACAGGAAGCAACAACAATATATTCAGCCTCGACTGTGGAAATCAATACACATGTTTACTCTTTCGACTACCAACTCACATGCTTTCCATCTACGAATTGACATCTGCCTGTAGTGCTTTTGCGATCTAATTGGCAACCCCCTAGATGAACATCATAATACAATTGAATAAAGAATTTGGTGTTCTTTGGATACCACAATCCAAGAGTTGGAGTTCGATGGAGATAACACAAAATATTGTAAAGAACTTTGAGATGATGTTCCTTGGGTTTCTCTTAGTACCCGACACAATTACAAATTGAAAACATAATATCAGGTCAACTTGCAGTTATGTACGATAACGATCCAATCATAATTAGATGTTTTTTTACATCAATAGCTGGCTTGTCCAATGAAGGACTTAAATGAGTGTCGACTACCATGGGAACCTTTGCGCCTGATCAATTCATCATTCCAAAACGTTCAAGAAGGTTTCGTGTATAACTTTCTTGATTAATAAAGATTCCTTTCCTTTTGTGATGAATATTTAGTCCCAAGAAATGATTGATCTTCCCCATCATGGTTATTTCGAATTGACTCTTCATAAGATCTTCAAATTCCTTTGACAACGAAGGGTCTATAGAACCAAGTATTATGTCATCGACATAAATTTGAAAAAGCACAAGATGATCTGCTACTTTCTTGCAAAATAGAGTAGGATCATCAACCCTTGCTTAAATTTACTGATTTCAAAAAATTCGTTAACGTAGCATACCAAGCACGAGGTGCTTACTTTAACCCATAATTTTTCTTTGTCAAGGACATAATAGTGATCAGGAAACTCATCGTATACGAATCCAGGTGTTTGCTCAACATAGACTGTCTCTTTAAGTACACCATTGAGAAATTTTGACTTTACATCCATTTGATAGATGTCAAAAATCTTCTGAGCTACATAAGCAAGACATTTTCCTACAGCCTCGAGTCTTGCGACATGGCAAAGGTTTCATCGTAATCAATTCCCCCTTTTTGTGAATAACCTTTTATGACTAATCTAGATTTATTATGAAGCATATACCCTCTTTATCCATTTTTTAGAGACCCATTCAAAACCAAGTACCTAAAAATTTTCAGGTTTGGGAACTAGCTTTTAAATGTAACGCATCGATTCTCAGGTATTGCTTCAATAAGATTTATTGGGTTAAGCTCTACTCGACGAGTTGGTTGACCTACTCGTTGAGTAGCAGCTGGATAAGATCGCATGTTAAGTGACCTACTCGACGAGTCCAGATTGGGACTCGACGAGTAGGAGCTGGTAGAGGAAACCATAAATCTCAGGGTTTACACCCCTATTTAAAGGGACCTCAGCCTCCCTTGGGTCTCTTTATAGATCTAGAGAGTCCTAAGAGTCCCTATATGTGTGTGAGTGCCTTTGTGTGGTGTTTGAAGCATAGAAATAGAATATTTGAGGAAGAAAGCTAGGAGTGCAAAGGAATTGAAGCAAGGAAGGAGTAGGAAGTAGGATTTACCTCAGCTATCATCCTTTGGAGGTATCAAAGTGCCATCCTTACTTCCTTTTTTCCCTTTTGTTGTGTTTCTAGGGCTTTTTATGGATTTTCAAGTAGGTATGATGAGCTATGGGCTAGATCTAAAGTTATAACTTCAGATCTGGACCATCCTTGGATTTTAGAAGCATAATGTCACATTTTTGGTTGTGATTGAGGTCCCTCTTGGGCATGAAGCCCCATTAAGAACTTAGATTTAGCATTTGCAGTCTTTAAGGGCATGCATGCACGTAAAGTTTGAAACTTTATGTGATAAGAATACCCTAGATGCTTGGATCTGTGATTTGGAGTCGATGCATGGCTCAAAACAAATCTGTATGGAAAGAGGACTGAATGGACTCGGCGAGTCGCAAGGTTGACTCGGCGAGTCACATGAAGATGGTCATGAACTCGACGAGTTGGATGAACAACTTGGCGAGTCCGATGAAGATCGTCATAAGACTCAACAAGTTGAAGAACAACTCGGTGAGTCGCATGAGTTTTATCTTGGATATACATGAGTATGTATTCATCGAGTTGCAAGGAGGGAACTCGATGTGTGTCCTTAAAGTTTGATCGAGAATCAAAGGAACTCGACGAGTCACTCCGATGACTCGGCGACCTGGAATGTACTTCAGGGAACTCGACGAGTAGCCAAGGGTACTCGGCGAGTTAAGGTCAACATGGACTCTTGATGTTGACTGAGGACTTTGACTTTGACCAGGGATTGACTAGTGGGTTATGGAGTACCTTATAAGTTTAAGGATTTATAAGTATGTTGTACTATGATAATAGGTGGTGGAGCCTGTGTCAAGTGATCCGAGAGTTGGAGTTTACCTTCCGTGTCGACATCTGCGAGGTAAGTTATCCTCACTATATCGATATGGTCTACGGCACCAAGGCCGACCCTTTAGTTGTTGTTGTTATGGAATGCTACATGTGGTTATGATCTTTTAGATCGGAATCGGGGTAGACAGTATGTTATGCTCTTATGATCCGTATGGATTGTTATGTTAGTGACCTGCTAGGTCAGTACTCTAGTTACAGGAGAATTCTATGATTGATGATCAGTGTGACATATTTGTTTGATGTTTTCATATGTATGTATATGATAGTATGCACATATGGTCATTTGCTTGTGGTTTGGTTCAGGCGGTCCTACTTTATGATGAAGGCCAATATACCCTATGAGCGGTTCGGGGAGACTATAGACCCACCTGGCGGACCAGTCATGCCAAGGGATCGGGATAGATTTAGACAGACTTTTGGCCCGGTAGGGCGCTCCAGTCAGGCCGATGGCCCAGTATGTATGTTGATTGATTGATTATTACTGATATGGTATTATTAGTGTGGTATTGGTATTTTGGGGGTAGCTCAATAAGCCCTCGGGCTTACAGTTTTTAGTTTATTTTTTCAAGTACTTCAGGAGATCATGGAAGTGCGAAGGTGTGACCGTACCGCTCTTCATTCTTATGTTATGATGTTTTGTACACTCTGATGGAAAATGGTTTGAAAACATTTTGTAAACAATACTATTTGGTTTTTATTTATGATTGAAAAATTTTAAATTTGGCTTAAAATTTATGGATGTTACAAGTTGGTATCAGAGCCTTGGTTTGAGCGAATTGGAGGAACACTCGTGTGAAGCCAGTCTCAAATCAAGGAGATTTTCGGAAAGTAAGTTTTTAAAATTGTTTTCAAAATAAAGGATAGAGGATGTAGAGGGTACGATCAGCGAGAGCCTGTAAGTAAACCCCAAAATACCATGCAGTTATTTGATATTATGATATGTTAGAACAACATGCTAGTGCTAGCCTAGGGATCATCAGGAATCGCATGATAGATTTGCCTGATTATATGATGCCTATTAGCCTAGGGTTTCTTGTATGTGGAATTAACATCATAACTGTAGATGTTTAGTGTATGCATCACGACTATGCATAATAAAGACCTTATAGCCTGAGAATGTTGATTCGGCCTTCAGATAGGATTGGATATTCGAAAGTCTATTGGGTCGAGCGTTATGTGCAGCTAGCATGCACTAGCGCTGCAGGGGATGATGGAAGTTTCATCGATGTGTGGGTTGTGATAAGTGGTGAGACTAGATGCGAGATATTTGGTACTTCCCTACAAATGAGGGTTGAGCGCATTTCCTATGTTGATGATATTGTTAGGGCTTTACGGTGATACTTGAGACAAATATGGGTAGGTGTGGAAGGTAGTATGGGCGTGTACTACTGAAAGCACAGGACCCATACACGTAGCAAGGAAATCACAACCCCTGGGGTTTTTGGGTTTTCGTCTCCCGACATTATGTTATTTATTTGATTACACACACACACACACACACATATATATATATATATATATATATATATATATATATATATATATATATATATATCAGTATGGTGGTGATGAGACGTGTTGCTTCGGGATCCGGATCAGGATCAGGATCAAGATCGGGGTCAGGAGACGGAAGGGTTGGAGGTGCCGGTAGCACCTAAGCCCGTGGTTCAGATAGGGACCAAGGAGTTGGATGCTAGGATCCGGGAGATCATGCATGACGAGATTGCTGTGGCATTCCAAGTGCTGCTGCCAGAGATGTTTGGGTCGATTAAGACCGTGATGGTTGAGTACTTTGATGAGCGATATGCAGCTCTAGCAGAGACAGCTGCCGCTGCAACCACTTTAGCTGTAACTGCGGCAGGGGTTGGAGGAGGAGCTGATAGGTACCGGGACTTTGATAATACGAAGCCCCCGACATTTGATGGTACACAGAAGCCCTCTGGGTTATTACAACAACTAAAGATTGCCGATATTTGATGGTACACAGTCTCAGTCGGAGCCTAAGTGGTCTAAGATCGCCGATACCAGAAGCCCTTGGGGTTATTCCTGTTGGATTAATGTCTAAGTCCATAACTATAATTGGTAAGACTTGACCCGACCCGGCATGGTCCATTTGGGTTGCATGGCATCATGCACTTGGATAGACTATAATGATAGAAATAAGACACTTATGATTATTAATATATTATAAGTTCTAGTATATTAATAATAAGAATAATAAGATTATTTAATTAGTATTGATCAAGAATTAATCTAGGATTAATTAAGTGATCAAAAGAAGACTAATTAAATATATGGGTTGATTGTACAAATCATCCATACTTATATAGTGGGCTAATGCTCCATGGATTATCTAGTTGGGCCAAAACCCATATGATGCTCCATGGATGCTCCATGGTGTATTTGAACCCATGGATCCAAGGAAATGGAAAGTCATGACAATTAGGGTTTACCCTAATTGTAACACTATATAAAGATATTATTCTTCCCAAAATCGGCCACTAGATTATTCTAGAGAGGGCTAGCTGATTTTATGAAGTGTAGAATTCTCTCAAGTTATTCCAAGTGTATTTGGTGTTGTGTGAACCATTTGAGGTGTCACACTTGGGGCACTAGGCACTCAAGCTTCATGAAGACATTCTACATCAAAGAGGTATGTATTCTATCTTGTTATATTGATAGTTTTGTATCTAGATTAGGATAATACCTTGGATGTTCATATTTGCATATATAATAGAGAAAACGTAGATCCAAGGTATTTAGGGTTGCATGTACACTTAGGAGTGTTAGAATGCTCATAACCCAACAGTGGTATCAGAGCCTAGGCTTGTTTTCTTGTTATACCTGCAATAGAAGCTGAAAAATCGAGTTTTGATGCTGTCAGCCCAGCTGACTCGCCGAGTCCATGAAGGGACTCGACGAGTCCAAGGCAAAATGCATCCAACTCGCCGAGTTGTGTTCATGCACTCGACGAGTTGGACCCCAGACAGCATATCTTCGAGGTTTTTGGCTAGAAATGGACTAGGAACATTACCCTAAGTTGTTTTGAACTTATAAACTTGTTTTTTAATGTGGTAATGTTCATGCTAATCCATTTTCAAAGATAATTGTCAATAGATTCATGTTTTGTATTAGTTTAAAGGTTAGACTAATTACATGAAAAAGTTTGATTTGAATTATCTTGTTCTTATGAGTTGCTTAGATTAATAGAAAAGTTGAGTGAAAAGTTGTTTTCAATCCAAATTAATCTAAGAGTTGATTCTAAAATGTGTTTTTGTAACTTGTCCTCAAGTTATATGAAAAGTCACATTTAAGTTTCATAAAAACTCATAAAAGTTGGCAATGGTTACAAAAGATGAAGAGTCTTGTCCTTAAGTTATGGAGGTTCAAGAGTCACTTCATTAATAAATAAATAAATAAAATATGTAACCTTAATTAATTCCATAAGTTATAAAATAAAGAAAAGGTTAATTCTTTATTAGTTTAAAGTCTTCCATAATTTGTCCACAAGTTATGGAACTTGAAGAGTTTTTGGATTAAAACTACTTTAAATACATAAGTTATGGAATTAATTAGTTTTGAATAGTTTCAAAACTTGCCCTCAAGTTTTGGAATTTGTAAAGTTTTCTCTTATGAATACTTTAATTCCAAGTTAGCCCTTAGAATTTTAAAAGTTAAAATTCAACCCTTATACTTTATAATATTATAAGTTAATAATATTTATATGTATAAGAGTAAAGTCGGTCTTACCGCTAGTACGCCTCATTCACGAAGCCGGTCTATAAGGTGGGTATAAGGTTGTTGCCTATAAAATGGCAACTTAATGGGTGTCCACTCTCACCCACCGCTTACTTGACTGGTGGAGGGTCGTTAGCCGAACGGGTTTGACATGACTATAATTCTCCCTTCATTAAAAGTATTAATGATAAATACTAAGTAACTAAACTCTTAATAATTCCCAATCTTAGTTACTTAGGAAAATGTGAAGAAGGTCCTAATCCATGAAATTACACTTTGCACTTTGTTTAAGTCGGTTAGTGGAGCGTGTGTGGTTAATCGGCACACTAACTCGTATTTAACAAGGTAGGCGAAGGGTAACTTAATGTTTATCATAGTATCGATGGAGCGTGTGTGGTTAACCGGCACATCAATTGAGGGATAAACACTTAAGGGTATCAAGTAATTTGCATGGTTACTTCACACCTTGTTTTGTGATCCTCGGCATCCCAGTCACAAAACCTGAAGGGCACACTCGAGATTGAAACATGCCATTGAACAGTTCAATGAATCTCAAAGATCTAGGAGTTTCAAAACCAATTAAAACCTAATAATACATTTCGTTTATCTTGGTGGAAATTGGTGAATCGTCATTCACCTACCTTCAAATTGTTTTATAGCTTGGATTACGGCATACCTCTTCTAAGTTATAAAATAGTTTGTTGGGTCCTAGCCTTAATATTTCATATTGGGTGTCATATTAAGGACTTTAAAATCAACTATCTTGAATATCTCCCAAAAAGATATCTGGTTTAGACATTTATGATCCTCCCAAATCTCTTGAAACAAGCTTTCCTAAATGAAGATGATGTCCCATGGAAATCATACTTCTTTCACCTCCTCCAATTATTCTCCCTACCCCACAAGTTCTTAAAAGTTTAAGGTCACTCGAGCCATATTGGCAAGTGAAGGTCTAGGTGTGGTCACATCTTGGAGATGTAGTCACATATTGACAGGCCAGGAGAGTTGGGTGTCAAAGTCTTGAGAAAGTTAGTGGCTCAACTACTTTCTAAGTCACATAGTGAGTTCTTTTGGAACACCTATGAAACAGACTATGACAAGACCCTTAATGATCTTATCTATTTGCTAAGATCAACTTCCTGAAACTTGATGGACATTGACAATAGTGACACAGGAAATCCAGAAAAGCATTCTCTTCCCAATGGAAAGGGATCGGCCATAGTCAACTCGGTTGAACAAATGGTAAAGAGAAAAGTCTAAGTCTGTGATAGTCTCGTGTACCATTATCAAAGGGTCCATATGTTTATATTGCCAAAGGAAGGGGTATTGGTTGCGAAGCTGCCTAATTTACCTAAGGATGTTAAAGTCAATAAGATTGACTCTACTTTAGGTAAAAGTCCACTATCTAACTCTATTAACTTTCTATTCTGAGATTCTTGATGCATGATGTGACTGGGTCACATGGTGATGTTTTAAGAATCAAAGAAAAGTGAAAAAACTTAAAGAAAGAATATGCTGAATCTGATCGCATAGATGGATTTCTATCGCGTAGTTTGAAGATCGGATTCTTGAGCTACTTCTTAGGAGTTATGAGGTATTGCTTAGGAATAGATAGCAACAAGTTTTCATATGGATTGTAAGGATAAGTTTTCCGCATAGTTTTAAAATAAAAGAAATTTTTTGATTTTATTTATTTTAAAATATCCTTACAATGGCATTTGAGGAAAAATTATTGCTTATATGATTCCATTAATAGCAAGAGTGGAAATATGAAATTGATTCCTTCATTTGTGGTAATGTCTAAATTTACCAAATAAGGAAAGACTCTCATCATCCAAAGTCTCAATTGGACCGGGACTTGGAATCATGCAAGTTGTATAGCATGATGAATGAGAACTTTCAAGTATTTGAAAAATTAAGACTAATTACTTGTTCACATGGATATGTGAGTCAAGTAATGGACTAAGGGATCGAGCACATAGTCATGTGCACTGATCAACTCCACCACAAAAGATGTAAGGCTATTCGTCATAGTTTACTAAAGCTCAGTAAATATGATTATACTTACAAGCGTAAGTGTAACTCTGAGACATTGGAAAAGGTTCCAATGCATAGCAGAGCGGATAAGAAGAATCAAATTAGGTAGAAGGATAAAAGTTTCTCAAGTCTGAAAAGATGGGAGAGTACTTTAGTATCAGTTTTGTGATCATCTTAATGATTAAAAAACCATATCAAAATTAGTTCTCTAAGGAAGTCTTAGTGCATTCTTATGACTAAGAAGAAGGGATCTTGAATTGTTGAAATGGTTAAATCAAGAAGATGAGTCATACTTCGTTCCAATACAAGTCTTAGAGTCGTACTCCAAGATTGTAATTTGAGTGACATGTCTTAAAGAAGGTTTAAAACACTTATCAAATGTAAGAGTAAAAGTTTTCTACTCTTGTACATTTGAAATTGGTAAGTTGTGATGTTTTGGATAAAACAAAGACCAACTAAGGCCAATTGTGTGAAGTGTTTGTCTTGATTAGAATCCGCACTATCTCTTGGATGTTTGACAAGGGAGTCTTATAGGTCAAGAGGACAGTGGGAGTCTTAAAGGTCTTGAAATTCTCAAGAACTAATCAAGAATGAAACCTGAAGTTCTTCACTAGCACACGACTTGAGGTTTATAACCTATCGTGTTGACATATTCTGTGCCCATTCTAGTTAAAGTTGGCTTTGCATATGAGTTCTTAGAGTTCTCAATGTGTTGCACAACAACTTGGAAGCAATGGTAGGCCCTTGAGCTGCCAGGTGGCAAGAAATTAAGATTGAGTTCAATCCATATGGTTTTGGATTTGTCATTATCCTTGTCTTGTGATTATGGTTTTGACAAATTCATATGGGTAGGAACTCATACACCAATAAATCTAAGTGTCATAAGGTTTCTCTCTGATTCATGAAAATGATGGTGAGGAAACACTTCCACTAAGTAGATTTTAGCTAGATAGCAATTGGGATATTTGCATTCTCAAAGTCGTTAGTGGAGCGTGTGTGGTTTACCGGCACACTAACTTGGACTTGTGAGAAGTGGCAAAAAGGTCTAACCATTATGATTACGACATCCCTCTTCATAATTGTTTAGACACACAAATGTGCTATCTAAGGGAAGGTGTATGTTTTTTGATAAAGTCTTATCAAAACAATCTAGTATCAGAAATCTGAACTTTGGTCAGAAAGTCAATAAAGTATTGATTTCTAGAAGTCGAGCTTTCTGAGTACATGTCAAAGCTAGTGGGAGCATAAGTGTTATGCTAATAATCATCATGTTAGTGGGAGCATGATAATTACGATAAGTATTGCAAGCTAGCAATGTTAATTATAGAAAACAAAAGGTTTCAATTGGGAAAAAGTTGTTTTGCTATAATTAAGGGAGAGGAAATTATACTTCATCTCAAATCTATAAGCTTAGATCGTGAGGTTTTAATCATTTAGTCAAGGATATATATGAATTTCATGTTGGAATGGCTCAACATAAGGAAATTCTGTATATGGGTCCATTATTTGCGTTCTTAAATTCGATTATGATTACGACATCCCTTTTCATAATCTGAATTATGAGAACTTGGCAAATAGAAATGGAAATGTTATAGCAAAAGACTGGTTTAGTCTTTATGTGAGACATCATGAATCGTGTCCCATATGCTTCGGATATAGGATCGATTACATGTGCTATATTCATCCGTTCTAAAATTTTCCAAATGCCTAGGGCATTAAGAAGGGAAAAGGTTTAGAACTGGATATGACTAAAAGGATTAAACAATTGTCGAGGAAAATCTAAGGTTTACCAAAGATTGGTTGCTCAAGGACAGTTGGAAGTATAGTGATAATTCTGGAAGGACCATATTGACATAATCTGTAAGGAGGCAACTCTTGTTCAGAAGTGATAGTCAAAATGGAATCTGGAAATGTTTCAAAGTTAGAATTTTAAATCTGTATAAGATTAAGGAAACTTAATGCAAGAAGGATGTTTCCAAGGAATTGATCTCCTTTGGAATACTCTGTAATGATTGTTGCCAAGTCTTTCTGACTTTGTGCATAATCATTATAAGAGGATCAATGCATATAAGTTTAGAATCTAACAGATTTTAGTAAATGGCATGAATTTGGAATTCTTGCATTTGCAGTAAGGATTTGGGAATGTGAAAATAGAATCATTGAAGATTATGTTCAATTGATCTAGTTCACAAAGTAAAGATCATAGACAAACATAGTATGCATACTTGGTGTATGGCATAACTAGTGTTTAGAAAACATAGTGTACATGCTTGGAGCATGGGACAACTATTGTTTTAAATTCAAGAATAATGTTGATAGCTGAAACAATATACAATAAATAATGTGTAATCATATGGTGATAAATAAAAAGTGTTTTATTTATATTCATAAGCTCTGAGACCATATTGGATTCAATTATTATTGTGTTTCACTTTGCATGTTTTGACTTCCAGAATAAACTAGGTTATTCTTCCGGAATGACTACGTTATTCAAACCATCCACAGTTGGTCATATGTTGGAAGTAGATATGAATTAAGACTGTCATGGGTTGGCTTGTAGAGGTCTAAGTTGTTGGACAAAGGGCTACAACACTCATGAGTGCTCATAAGTTCTGAGTATTGGATTCAACCCGCGCTCATTGGAATCACTTCATGGATTTTATCACGAGTGATCATGAGACGATAATATCTTATATTCTTCAAACCTAGAGATATGAGTTGTTACTATGAGTTGATAGTACATTGATTACACGAAACGCATTGGTAACTCGATGTTATAAAACGTGTCTTTGTGTATGATTCAACAAGTAGTAGAACAAGCCATATGAGTCGAAGTTTATCCATTCCTTTTACCTTCGGGATGAAAGCGATATCTATGGGCCCCTCAATGATTTGATGATGACAAATGGAAGTGCTCGGCCGGGCAGGACTGATTTGATTTGTTCAATTAGTCAGTCGTCATAAATCGGAAATCGGGAAACAACAAATGGACAGAGAGAATGATTATAATCCATGTCTCAGTCCATATGATATCTAGAATGGAGGAATATATGATCCCTTATCTAATGTACAAGTCATTGACAAGATCAGAGTTCATCTACAAGGTCAAATTTCGACAGAAGCTTTTGAGAGCTACGATTGCTAGTTGGTTCCTGAATACGCAATAATAGTTTTAGACTTATCCAAGTGGGAGACTGTTGGATTAATGTCTAAGTCCATAACTATAATTGGTAAGACTTGACCCGACCCGGCATGGTCCATTTGGGTTGCATGGCATCATGCACTTGGATAGACTATAATGAGAGAAATAAGACACTTATGGTTATTAATATATTATAAGTTCTAGTATATTAATAATAAGAATAATAAGATTATTTAATTAGTATTGATCAAGAATTAATCTAGGATTAATTAAGTGATCAAAAGAAGACTAATTAAATATATGGGTTGATTGTACAAATCATCCATACTTATATAGTGGGCTAATGCTCCATGGATTATCTAGTTGGGCCAAAACCCATATGATGCTCCATGGATGCTCCATGGTGTATTTGAACCCATGGATCCAAGGAAATGGAAAGTCATGACAATTAGGGTTTACCCTAATTGTAACACTATATAAAGATATTATTCTTCCCAAAATCGGCCACTAGATTATTCTAGAGAGGGCTAGCCGATTTTATGAAGTGTAGAATTCTCTCAAGTTATTACAAGTGTATTTGGTGTTGTGTGAACCATTTGAGGTGTCACACTTGGGGCACTAGGCACTCAAGCTTCATGAAGACATTCTACATCAAAGAGGTATGTATTCTATCTTGTTATATTGATATTTTTGTATGCTAGATTAGGATAATACCTTGGATGCTCATATTGGCATATATAATAGAGAAAACATAGATCCAAGGTATTTAGGGTTGCATGTACACTTAGGAGTGTTAGAATGCTCATAACCCAACAATTACGGAAACCAATAATTCCCGAGTGGAAATGGGAAAGTATTACCATGGATTTTGTGACCAAGTTACCCAAGTCATCCATGGATTGGACACTATATGGGTAATAGTTGACAGACTGACGAAATCCGCTCATTTCCTGCCAATAAAAGAATCCTACAAGATGGAGAGATTGACAAGAATATACATTCGAGAAATCGTGAGACTTCTCGGAGTGCCAGTGTCTATCATCTCAAACAGAGATAGTAGATTCACTACACGTTTTTGGCAATCACTTCAGAAAGAACTGGGAACCCATCTCGACATGAGCACTGCTTATCACCCACAAACGGATGGTTAAAGCGAACGAACCATTCAGATGCTTGAAGACATGCTTCGCGCATGTGTGATAGACTTTGGGAAGTCCTGGCATACCCACTTACCCTTAGTTGAATTCTCATACAACAACACTTACCACTCGAGCATCAAAGTTGCTCCTTTCGAGGCACTGTATGGACGTAAGTGTGGATCACCGTTGTGTTAGGCTGAGGTAGGTGACACCCAGCTAGCGAGAGAACTAGCATCAGACAAGACATTAACGGGACCTAAGATCATACATGAAACCACGGAAAAGATAGTTTAAATTAGAGCTCGACTACAAGCATCACGCGACCGACAGAAGAGCTACGCTGATAAACAACGAAAGCCCTTGGAGTTTCAGGTCGGGGATCGAGTGTTGTTAAAAGTTTCTCCATGGAAAAGAGTTATTCATTTTGGAAAGCATGGAAAATTGAATACACGATACATTGGACCTTTCGAGATTCTTTCCCGAATTGGTCTAGTAGCATACAAACTGCAGATACCCGCTGATCTCAGCAGCGTACACCCCGTTTTCCATGTTTCCAACCTAAAAAAGTGATTATCCGATGAAACTCTCGTCATTCCCCTTGATGATATTGAAATCAATGAGAATCTCCTGTTCGTAGAGGAACCAATCGAAATCATGGACAGGGAGGTGAAGCGTACCAAGCAAAGTCAAATTCCGATTGTGAAGGTACGGTGGAACGCGAAGCGTGGGCTAGAATTCACATGGGAACACGAAGACCAGATGAAGCAAAATTACCCTCACCTACTCTCGCATTCGCAAATTTAGCTTTCAACAGAATTTCGAGACGAAATTCCCTCTTACGGGGGGATGATGTCACAAATAGGAAATTCGATGCCTTGTAAACATGGAACAATGATAACAAATGTGAACCAACGATCTGAAAGCATGTATGATGCTTGTTTTATAACAACAAAACTTCATCAAATACTTTATTCTAGCCCTACAAATGGTCAACAAAGAATTAGAAACCTTTGAAATTCCAATTTGAGTTCACTTTGAAGTAGGACTTCCTTATTTTACCTAATGGACCAATGAGCTTCCAATTTAACTATCTTAAACCTAGAACTCTCAAATGGGCCCTAATTGGACCTATATACAAGAAACTTAACATTTTAGGCCTTATGAGCCCAAAATAACGTAGATTAACTTTAATGGGCGTTATTGGACCAAAACAAATTTATATTAGACCTAATAGGTCATAAAAATCATTCCTTGATTTTTATTGCGCCAAAAATCACCTAACCTAGCCATAAAATGGACTTAAGTATTCAAGGCTCAAATTTTCTTTCTTCCCTCTCCATTCTCGGCCCAAACCCATCTAGAGGAAGAGTTGACTTGTGTGGGTGCCACCTCATTTTTGCATGGAGGTTTTCCATGCAAAGTCTCATGCTTCCATGCACCTATCTCATCACTCACTCTCTCTTCTTTCCTCTCTTTCTTCCTCTCGGCCGAACCCAAGCAAGCACACACACTTCACTTAAAATTCTCTCAAGGAAACTCTCTTCACTCCTCTCCAAATTTTCAAGATCTAAGAGACTTTCAAAGAGATTATTCCACAAAAATGATCATCCAAGGTAATTTTATATTTGGATCCATGGTCTAGCTACTTCATTTCATCCAAAAATCATCTCTTAATCCATTCAAATTCATGATCTTTCATCTCAGAACACACTAAGTTCGAGATCCATCCAAGAAACTTGCTAGGGCCGAAAATAACACCAAACTTCTCCTAATCTTCTTCAAAATCGAAACCATAACTCAAGGTGAGCTTCATACTTCTTTCTTTTTGTTTTTCATGAGTTTTATGCGGGAGAATACAAGAAAATGTGTAGATCTATGTGTATCTGTATGCTATGTGTGATTTTATGCATGTATGTGTGTGATTTCATGTGTTTTTGTGATGAATATGTTAACAAAAGGGGTGTAAACCCGAGACCTATGGCATGAGAAAGGAAACAAACATAATCTAATCTATTTTACACCAAACAAGTCAAGAATGATAGCTTATAAGGTTATGATGAACATATTCTAACATAAAACCATTTTAGGGCTTAAATTGTCAAAAACACAAAACTTGGGTTACAAATCGACAAGTCACGGTTTCTTGAGGGTCAAAACAGTCAAAACAGTTTCTATAATCATTTTTCTGAATAATAGATTTTTCAAGGGACTTAAAATGTAAATTTTTAGCTTAATGGGCTAATTTTGGGCTTTTCGGCCCAATAAGCCTCAAAATGCGAAAAATGATAATTTAAAGGGGCTGAAATGAAACTTTCTGTAAACAGGGGGAAATTAGCATAACAAAATATTTTAAGGGTCAAAAATGCTTTTCACTGTAAAAACGGACCAAAAATGCAAAGTTTTTAGATTTTGGGCCAAAACTGTAAAAGTTGAGAAAAATGGGGTTCTAACTGAGAAACACCATTCTGGAAGGGCTGAAGCTGCCAACAAAATAAATTTTGGGGTAGAACTATCTTTTCAACATGTTTATGATACAAAAGTGTCAAGAAAATGTTTTAAGGAACTAAACATGAAATTCTTTTATATAAAAGGACCAAAAGTATTATTTTTATAAAAGAAGGGTAGTGAAAAGATCAAATTCCACTTTTAAACAAATTAATACATTAATACAAAATATAAGATCCACGATTACCAACGAAACGGAAAAACAAATACACTTTTAACAACAAATATCATTACAAACGAAGTGATTCGGTCTCGAATCAATACAAAACAACAAGCGCTAAACCCAAACCACCTAAATAAATACGCGATAACTACGATGAGCCAATTTACAAACTTTGGGTTTGGAAGTTTCAAATCATGCTTGTTGGGCCTTGCTAGCCCATTAACATGATCTTTGGGCCCAAAGGGAATATGCTTATGTGCTATTGGGTCTCCTATGACCCGATTTCATGTAAAAGGACTTCAATGGCTCTAATGTGCTATTGGGCCCTAGTGGCCCGTTAGTGTTGCTAGTGACGTCAAGAAATCAAATGTGAGTTGGGCCAACGTGCCTTTCGCATCCACGACAACCTAAAATAACTCATGGAAATAACGGGACTTTGTACTCCCCCTTTTCCTCGTTTGTTAGTCTTACGAGAAATCAAGATAAACATATTCAGGACGTTATTCAAGAGTAATCATGGTTGTGGTTTAAGTGAGTAGTAACGGGCGATGCTTTTAAGGATCGTTCGAAATATGTAGTTATAAACTAGTCATGTTCTAATGCGTGGTTATAACAACTCACAAACACAAATTAATCCAACGCCACCCGAGTTATCAAAATCATTCGTCGTGACGGTATAACAATTGAGAAATCACTGTATTTTATATATTGGGAAAACATTGGGTTTTCCTAGGAAGTTCAACATATTCACTTGCGCGATTTATACTAAAGTTCAACATTTATACATGTTTTGAAAATCAACAAGCATATATTTACGGATCTTCACACTTTTATTTTATAAACAATGATCTTTTTAGAAAATATCGGATTTACCGGGTTTTACAAACTACACCAAATCATTTTATCACAACATTGCTTATGAACTCACCAACATTTCATATGTTAACGTTTTTTTTTCAAATTAACTTGTATTCTCAGCTAACAGGTAAACTGAAGAATAAGTACCGAGTAATGTCTGGGTGTTTTTCTTATGATATCTATCAGATAATCTATGTTATGAATTTGAAATGTTCAAAACAATGTACTTGATGTAAACAATATCAGTTGTATTATTTTAATGCATGGTGATGATTTATGTTAAGATTCATGTATATTCATTGTGATGGTATTCAATTTAAGTCACAAGAGCCCTCGGATGTTTCGCTGTCTGGTTCGTTAGTGCGACAGGTTAGTATCAGAGCTCTGTTTATAGTGAACTAGCATATCTAACCACACATTGATATGCAACTATAAACCAAAAAGAGGGACTAAAACAACTCTGAACAAAACAAGCAAAACACAATGATAAAACATCATTTCTTGTGTGAATTAGGAAAAAGAACATAATACCGAACCAAATAAGATAATGCTAGCATCTCGGCTAAGCCAGGACTGTTCATAGTCGTATCAAGGATTGGATGTAGCCTCATCAACTGCATTTCCTCCAAGGCACAACTATCACATGTCCCAAGGAAATCGTGACGGCTAGGGAACCTAAAAACATACCCCCTTTATCACCAAGAAGAGAACCTCAGCTCAATCTATACAATAATTGTAGTGCCTTAGGAATAATGTTATCAAATTTACACACTCTCGCAGACAGCATGGTTGGTTTCCACCACCCCGGAGATCCTTATTTCCCAAACTAGGGGAATAATGGATGGTTGGACGAAGAACCTGAAGAAGAGCCCGAGGAGGAAACAAACGAGGAACCTGAAGAAGAAATTGAGGGTGGACCTACTGAGCCAGTAGAGGAACAGGAGGAGGAGGAAGCCGAAGGAGGTCTTGAGGAGGAACCCTACAATAACGAAGAGGGTCATTCGGACGCGGAGTCCGAAGTCATCAACCCCCTTGTCCGATTAGAGTGCCTACTTACCGGGTGGGTCCCACTGGTCCTACACCCCCCTGGGGTATCAATCTTTGGAGGTGGAGCAGATAGCAGGGACAGCGACCCCTGTTCGACATGTCATGCGAGTTCTTTGACCTGAGGGATGGAGTACCAACCGATCGTGCCCTTCCAGTCATGGTGAGACGATTACGGAACATAGGTGACCTAGCTCAGAGTACCGCCGATTAGGTAAGCCAGATGTGGACTAGGGTTGAGCGTGTAGAGCAGGAGACGCAAGACATCCTCCGAGAGTTCCACATGAGGCAGGTAAGGTTGGAGTCCCGACTCCAAGATGCAGAACGACAGGTGGCTCGTCTTCAGGGATCATCCACTTCCTCAACACCACCCCCTAGCTCAGCACCACCCCCTGGCACATCCCACTGCAACTAGGGTTAGCCATATCAATCCTTAGTACTAGTACTATGATCTATGCTATGTACCATCGAATCTATGTTTAAGTGATTACACTACTCATAGAGCCTTTAAACTACCAAACTTGTACCGCTTATGTATGCTCTTTCAAGCAAAATTTTCATGTATCAAAGTGTGGATAATAGTAATGAAAAATTTCATATGTTTACTGTGATGTTTTGATCTACTATGTGTTACATATCCATGATTGTGTGAAAATTTGTGAAATTACTTAAGTTTGTGCCACACACCTAGTTTATGGGATCACAATCTCACAAAAATCACAGACACTCAACATCTTTTCCGTTCCATGGCAGAAAGATGCCTCGACGACCAACCCGTAGAAACCCTGAGCCAAACCCGCCCGAGTTCAACTCTGTTGCTTTCCAGGCAACGGTATCTGCTACAGTCACCATGGCTATGGCACAAACTCACCAAGGGAACAATGGAGGAGTCAACGGACAAGGGGTTGGAAGTGTTGGATAAGGTGTCTAAGTCCATAACTTATTTGGTATATACTTGACCCGACCGGCATGGTCCATTTGGGTTGCATCTCATCCAAACTATTATGGATAATTTTATGAGAGTTATACACATATGTTTATTAATATATTATGAGTTATAATATATTAATATGAAGTTACGTTATTTAATTAGTTTTAGTCTTAAATTAATTATGAATTAATTTAGAGATTAAAAGGAATACTAATTAAATTATGGGCTATTTGTTTTATATAGTGTGGGCTAATACTCATTTGTTAATGGGCTAGGCTTATGTGGAAGTCCATGGATGATCCATGGAGCTTTTAACCCATGGATCCTTGGAAAAGGAAAAGACATGGGTTATTAGGGTTTCACCCTAACCATGCACACTATATAAGCATGCTTATGGAGCATGAAATGGAGCCTAAGAGAAAACTAGTGAACTAGTGTGTGTGTGCATGTGTGTGGCTGATTTTATACAAGGTGTATACTCTCTCAAAGTTTTCCAAGAGTTTGTGGTGTTTGTGATTCCATTTGAGGCATTCACACTATTGGTGCTTGGCCCTCAAACTCCTTAGAACCAAACTCACCAAAAGGTATGTAATCTCTTCTAACTCTTTTATGTTGAAATGTTCCCCATGCCATGTTAGATAGGTTATAAACCTTGGAAAATTATTATTTTGCATGTATTTAGACAAACATAGATCCAAGGTTTATTAGGGTTGCATGCACACTTAGGAAGTGTTAGATTGCTTAAAACCCAACAGTTGTATCAGAGCCTAGGCTTGCTTGTTTGATACTTGATGCAAAATAGTGAAAAAAAGTCGAAATCGTTGCTGTTAGCATGGTGGACTCGCCGAGTCCATTAGGGGGACTCGACGAGTCCAAGGCAAACTTCAACCTACTCGGCGAGTAAGTTCATGCACTCGACGAGTAGGATCGAAAGAGTGCAGATTCTCGACTTTTTCTGCTGGAAATGGACTAGAAACATTACCCTAAACTGTTTTGGTGTTATAAAACTTATTTTAGTTGGTGTAATGGTTGTTCTAATCCATTTGCAATAGCATATATCAAAATTCCATGATTTTATGTGTTCATATAATTCTTGAATTTTTGATGATCATGTTCATGTTCTTATGAATTTAGAAAATGATAGGAATTATTTGCTGAATTGTTTAGGATTAATTCTTTATCATTTATGTGTTTTAATGGAGTCCATAATTTGTCCTCAAGTTATGGATTACCAAAGGTCACTTTCATTTAACACACACTTAAAACACATAAGTTACATGAAAATGAAGAGTCTTCATTTTTATGAACCTTTAATTCATAAGTTATGAAATGAAGAGTTTTGCAAAGTTACAAAACTTGCCCTCAAGTTTTGGAATTTGTAAAGTTTCACACACTTTAATAAACTTTAATTCCAAACCTTAGAGTTTTAATTCAACCCTTATACTATTTATAACATTAATGGTTAATTATTATATATATGTATAAGAATAAGTCGTTTTACCGTTAGTAGGCCTCATTCACGAAGCCGGTCTATAAGGTGGGTATAAGGTTGTTGCCTATAAAATGGCGACTTAATGGGTGTATACTCTCACCCACCGCTTGCTTGATCGGTGGAGGGTCGTTAGCCGAACGGGTAGAACAATGACTTTAAATCCTCATTAAAAGTATAATGAATATTATAAAATAACTAAACTCTTTTAATTCCCAATCTTAGTTATTTTAGGAAAAATGTGAACATGGTGCTAGTCCATGGAATTCACACTTTGTACCTTACCAAGTCGTTGGTGGAGCGTGTGTGGTTAACCGACACACTAACTAGGACTAGTAAGGATCACGAAGGGTGACTTAATGTTTGTCATAGATCAATGGAGCGTGTGTGGTTAACCGGCACATTGATTAGGTGATAATATTAAGAGTACCAAGTGAATTAGCATGGTTATTCACACCTTGTTTTGTGATCCTCGGCATCCCAGTCACAAAACTTGAAGGGCACAATCGAGATTGAAACATGCCATTGAAAAGTTCAATGAATCTCAAAAGAATCTAGGAATTTCAAATCCAATTAAACCTAATAAATCATCTCGTTTTCATGGTGGAAATTGGTGAATCGTCATTCACCTACCTTTCAAATATATTATTACTTAGATTACGGCATCCCTCTTCTAAGTGTAATATATTGTGATTGGATCCTATCCTTAATATTACATTTGGGTGTCTTATTAAGGATCCTAAATATCTAATCTAAACTTACTTTCTTCTTTCAGATGTCTTCCAACACTAATGCTTCAGGCTCTAACCCAACTGGTTCTTTCTCTCTCATGAATCTTTGTGGGAGGGTCATCTTTGATGGTTCCAACTTCATGGATTGGATTAGGAACATCAGGATGGTTACTCGTTACGAGGACAAGGAATATGTCCTCGATAAGGAGTTAAAAGAACTTGATGAGTCTACTGCTACTCCTGAGGAGATCGCTGAATTCAGGACTCATGAGAGAGATGCTACTAAGGTGGCATGTATCATGATGGCCACGATGACAGCCGAGCTCCAAAAGTCATATGAAGATTTCTACCCTTTTGAGATGCACCAAGACCTGATGGAAAGGTACCATCAGAGTGCTCGTCAGGAGCGGTATGAAATAATCTCCTCCATAATAACTACCCGCATGACGGATGGTGAATCCGTCACGGGCCACATGCAAAAGATGCAAAGGTATGTGGACCGTTTGCTGAAGCTGAATGTTAACATCCCCGAGGAGTTGGAAATTGACATCATTTTGCACTCCTTGCCTTCTTGTTATGATCATTTTCGAATGACATATCATATGAACAAGGAGGAAGTTACCCTCAGCAAGCTTCAAGGACTCTTGAAAACCGCTGAAACCGGTCTTAAGGGTAAAACGGTTGTTACCTCTACTACTCCTACTCCAACTTCTACCCCTGTTTTAGCTATTGGGCAAGGCAAAGGGAAAAAGAGGAAGCACCCTTCGAAGGGTACCAAGGGAAAGTCTCTTGAAGGCTCCTCATCAAAGACTAAGAACGGTTCTGTCACTCCTTCTGCCATTCCCAAGGATGCTGAATGCTTTTATTGCCATGAAAAGGCACACTGGAAGCGAAACTGCCCTAAGTACTTGCAGGATCTAAAGGACGGGAAAGTGAAACCCACCTATGCAGGTATTTACACTATATTGTCTAATTAGTCAACATATTCTAACTCTTGGGGTGCTTGATACAGGATGTGGTATTCACATATGTTCTGATTTGCAGGGCCTAAGAAGAAGTGAGGATGTGGAGCACGGGAAGATAAACTTAATCATGGGGAATAGGAAGGCTTCACCTGTTTCCAAGATTGGAGTTTATACTTTGTTGCTTAATAATGGGTTAAAATTAAATTTGAATAAATGTGTGTACTCGTCTGAAATGGCGAGGAATATTATTTCTTTTCATGCTTTGTACAAACAAGGTTTTACCTTTTCGTTTGATAATGAATGTGGTGGTATTAATGCTTTCTTTAATAATGTGTTTTATTTTAAAGCATTACCTTGTGATGGTGTGTATGAAACTGTGTCGATTTTGGACAACTTAGGAAATAATGTGTTGTATATTGATTCTTCTACTAGCCTAGATAAAGCATCATTGTGGCATTGTCGTCTTGGACATGTAAACAAGAAACGCATAGGCCAACTCCAAAAGAGTGGAGTCTTGGAATCATTTGACCTCAAATCAGATGATAGTTGTGAATCTTGTCTACTTGGAAAAATGACAAAATCACCCTTCACTGGAACTTGTGAGGGGGGTGAAGGTTTGTTGGACCTAATACATACTGATGTATGTGGGCCATTCAAAACCGCCACAAGGGATGCTAATCGGTATTATGTGACTTTTATTGATGATTTTAGTAGATATGGGTATGTCTACTTAATCAAAAATAAGTCCGAAACCTTTGAAAGGTTTAAGGAATTCAAGCAGGAAGTAGAAAAACAATTGGGCAGGAACATTAAGATGCTTCGATCCGATCGAGGTGGTGAGTATCTTAGTACCGAGTTCCTTGACTACCTTAAGGAGTGTGGGATTGTCACACAATTGACTCCTCCCAGGACACCACATCTGAATGGTGTAGCTGAGAGGCGTAATCGAACCTTGTTGGACATGGTTCGCTCTATGATGAGTCGAGTTTCGTTACCAATCTCTTTTTGGGGGTATGCCTTAGAGACTGCCGCCCATATCCTTAATCTAGTCCCTACAAAGAAGGTTACCAAAACACCTCATGAGATGTGGACTAGGAAGGTTCCCAATTTGGACCACATCAAAATTTGGGTTTGCGAAGTCTTCGTGAGGCGCGAAACTCATGATAAGCTTGAACCACGAAGTGAAAGGTGTATTTTCATCGGCTACCCACAGAAATCCTTCGGTTACCTCTTCTACAGACCCAGTGAGAATGTGGTCTTTGTAGAACGAAGAGGGATCTTTCGCGAGAAAGAATTTATAAGCCAAGGAGACAGTGGGAGGTAGATTGATCTTGAAGAAATTCAAGAATCAATTGGTGAAGGAACCTCAGACACTAGCAATCAACCTGAGGAGGAAACTCCTGTTGATCCAGCTGACGAGTCTGTACCTCCGAGGCGTTCCACACGGGTTAGGAACACACCTTCGTTTTATTATGGTTTTCATATTACTACGGAAGGTGATACGTTTATTAGTGATAGTACACTAGTAAATTTGGATGAACCTAGCAGTGTTAAGGAAGCCATGGCAGGCCCGGAGTCTGCTAAATGGAAGGAGGCTATGGACAGCGAGATACAGTCCATGTATGACAATCAAGTTTGGAACTTGGTTGACAATGTACCAGGCCGTAAAACAGTCGGGTGCAAATGGATCTTCAAAAAAAAGACAAACATGGAAGGAAAAGTGCATACTTATAAGGCTCGACTGGTTGCGAAGGGTTTTACTCAAACTCAAGGTGTTGATTATGATGAAATCTTTTCGCCGGTAGCAAAGATTAAGTCTATTAGGGTTATGTTAGCCATTGCAGCATTTCATGATTATGAAATATGGCAAATGGATGTCAAAACCGCTTTCCTTAATGGAAAGTTGGCTGAGGATGTGTACATGAATCAGCCAGAGGGTTTTGTCAATGCAGAGTACCCTAATAGAGTATGCAAGCTTGAGAAATCCATTTATGGATTAAAACAAGCATCTCGTAGCTGGAATCTTTGTTTTGATTAGAAGGTAAAAGAGTTTGGCTTCTTGAGAAGCGAAGATGAGTCTTGCATGTATGTCAGAGCTAGTGGGAGTATAGTTAGCTTCTTGGTACTGTATGTGGATGACATACTACTCATAGGAAATGACATCCCAACCTTGCAGGAGGTTAAGTCCTAGCTTGGGAAGTGCTTTGCTATGAAGGACCTAGGGGAGGCTACCTATATCCTAGGGATAAGGATATTAAGAGAAAGGAGTAGAAGACTAATTGGACTTAGTCAGAGTATCTACTTGGATAAGGTGTTGAAAAGGTTCAACATGGAGAATTCCAAGAAAGGAGATTTACCGATCCAAAGCAATACCAAACTGAGTAAGACTCAGAGTCCGAGTACAGAGGCAGAGATAGCTGAGATGAGCCAATTACCATATGCTTCCGCAGTTGGCTCGATCATATATGCTATGACTTGTACCCGTCCTGATGTGGCATTTGCTTTGAGCATGGTTAGCAGGTATCAGGGAAACCCTAGCAAGGCTCATTGGACCGCGGTAAAGAACATTCTCAAGTACCTGCGGAGAACTAAGGATTGGATCCTTACCCTTGGTGGCAGTGATGACTTGAGAATATTAGGGTATAGTGATGCTGGTTTTCAGACTGATAGGGATAATTTCCGCTCTCAGTCGGGTTGGATATTTACCTTAAATGGAGGGGCAATTTCTTGGAAGAGTTCCAAGCAGGAGACGGTGGCTGATTCGACTTGTGAATCAGAGTATCTAGCAGCGAGTGAAGCAGCGAAGGAGGCGATATGGCTAAAGAACTTCATCGGAGACCTTGGAGTTGTACCAGCTATTAAGGAACCTATAGAGATTTTCTGTGACAACAATAGTGCGGTTACCTTAGCCAAGGAACCAAGAGATCATGGCAGATCACGACACATTGACAGAAAATATCACTTCATAAGGCACAAGATTGAAGAAGGACTCCTTGTGACAAGGAGGATATCGTCGGATGAGAATCCTGCAGATCCCCTTACGAAGGGACTGACGAGGGTTAAGCATTTTCAGCATGCGAGACGCATCGGGCTGAGGGACGATATTAGTTTTACAGATTAGATAGTTTTCCTGAAACTTGTAAAATGTAATCGACGTTTGATGATGAATAAAATTTGTGATTTATTTATGAGTAAAGTGTTACTATCATTGTCAATTATTTACTATTGTTTCAGTTTTGCATGTTTTGACTTCCAGAATAATTAATTTATTCAAACCTCCACAATCGATCATACGTCGGAAGTAGGTATGAATCAAGATTGTCATGAATTGGGTTTGTAGATGCCTTAAAGGTGTTTAGACATGGCAATGGTTGCTGCAACATTCATGAGTACTCATAAGTTATGAGTATTGGTATAAACCCACGCTCACTTGTATCACTTCATGGAATTTATCTCGAGTGATCGTGAGACGATAACATCATATAAATCTTTAAACCTAGAGATATGAGTTGTTACCTATGAGTTGGTTGTGCATTGATTGCACGTAAACACATCAGTAACTTGATGTTATAAAACGTGCCTTTGTGTACAATTCAATAAGTAGTAGAACAAGCATATCAGTCGAAGTTTATTTGTTCCTTCTAGAAATAGAAGCGATATCTAGGCCCCTCGATGATTTTGTGTTGACCCATGTACCAGGCCTGGTCAGAACTAAACCGATGTGTTCAGTGAAGTTCTTCGTCAAACAAATCGGAAAATCGAGAAAAAACTGCTAGACAATAAGCAAGACATAGTTCCATGTGTTTGTCCGACTGATATCATGAGAACAGAGGATTATGTGATCTCTTACCTAAAATGGCGCTTCATAGTTCGACAGAGTCTTCATTGTTCGAGGGAGTTTTCGAGAGCTATGATTGTTGGTTGGTTCCTGAAGTTATAGGCAAATATAGTTATTAGACTTATCCAAGTGGGAGTCTGTTGGATAAGGTGTCTAAGTCCATAACTTATTTGGTATATACTTGACCCGACCGACATGGTCCATTTGGGTTGCATCTCATCCAAACTATTATGGATAATTTTATGAGAGTTATACACATATGTTTATTAATATATTATGAGTTATAATATATTAATATGAAGTTACGTTATTTAATTAGTTTTAGTCTTAAATTAATTATGAATTAATTTAGAGATTAAAAGGAATACTAATTAAATTATGGGCTATTTGTTTTATATAGTGTGGGCTAATACTCATTTGTTAATGGGCTACGCTTATGTGGAAGTCCATGGATGATCCATGGAGCTTTTAACCCATGGATCCTTGGAAAAGGAAAAGACATGGGTTATTAGGGTTTCACCCTAACCATGCACACTATATAAGCATGATTATGGAGCATGAAATGGAGCCTAAGAGAAAACTAGTGAACTAGTGTGTGTGTGCATGTGTGTGGCCGATTTTATCCAAGGTGTATACTCTCTCAAAGTTTTCCAAGAGTTTGTGGTGTTTGTGATTCCATTTGAGGCATTCACACTATTGGTGCTTGGCCCTCAAACTCCTTAGAACCAAACTCACCAAAAGGTATGTAATCTCTTCTAACTCTTTTATGTTGAAATGTTCCCCATGCCATGTTAGATAGGTTATAAACCTTGGAAAATTATTATTTTGCATGTATTTAGACAAACATAGATCCAAGGTTTATTAGGGTTGCATGCACACTTAGGAAGTGTTAGATTGCTCAAAACCCAACAGGAAGTTCAACCAACGGGATAAATCAAGGACCTACCAAAACATGCTCCAACAAAGACTTCATCAACACCAAACCACGAACGTTTAACGGCACTGGAGGAATGATTACCCTGAAATAATGGATCGAGAAGGTGGAATTGGTGTTCAAGATATGTGAATGCCCTGAGGAGACGAAGGTGAAGTTTGCCGAATGCACTTTCGTTGACCAAGAACTCACTTGGTGGAATGGACACGTGGAAGAGATGACACTCCCCGTAGCCAATTCCAAGCCATGGGTGGAGATGAAAGAAATGTTGATGGCCGAGTACTGCCCTCGTGGCAAAATTCAGAAAATGGAACAAGAGATGTGAAATCTCACCATCCGAAACGCTGATATAGATGCATACATATCAAGGTTTAGCGAACTGTCGCTGCTATTCCCTGGCATGATCACCTCAAAAGGAAAGAAGATCAAGCGATTCATCTGGGGACTAACCTTTCCGATCCCAGGGAAACGTGATAGCAGCAAATCCCGAAACTTTCGACAGTGCCAAGAGATTGGCTAAGAAGCTGTATGACCACAACAACAAGAAGGGTGTGAAGCTAGTTGAGGCTGAAGGTAAGAAGGAAAATGACAACAAAAAGGGAAAGAACAACAAGAGGAAGGGACGTCAAGGCTCCGAATCATCCAAGAAGCAGCAAACAGTGGCAGTTAATGCTGCAACCACTCAAGTTCCACCCACAACACATGCTCCAGCCTCAACTGCTCCAAATGCTCCTAGACCTTATTCCAGTAATCTTCCTAAGTGCAACAAGTGAGGTCTCCATCACAATGAAGAATGCAGAGAGATTCAATGCACCAGTTGCAATCGAAAGGGGCACACGACGAATATTGCAGCACCTACCCTCCTTAGAACCAACAACAAGGAAACAACAACAACAATAACCGCAACAAAAACACCGAAAATGGCGGCAACAATGCAGGACCAAGCCACACCTGCTATGGATGTGGAAGGACTGGGCATTTCTGTCGAAACTTCCACAACAACAACAATTCCGGGAATACAGGGACAGGATGGGTGCTGACAATGGGTCAGGGAGAAGCGGTTCAGGATCCCGTTGTTGTCACTGGTACGTTCCTCCTAAATCATACTTTTGCATGCATCCTATTTGATACCGGAGCAGAACGAAGTTTTGTGAGCAATAAGTTTAAGCATTTGTAAAAACAACAACCCCAAAAGCTCAATGAAACCTTTACGGTGGAAATGGCCAATGGGAAAACATAATCCAATGGGGAAATCTATATTAGATGTACCCTAGCCCTAAATCAACACGTATTTCGAATAAACTTAATGCCTATTTCCATTAGGAGTTTTGATGTGATTATTGGCATGGATTGGTTAAGCCCCTACCATGATGAAATTATGTGTCACAAGAAGGCCGTTCGCCTTCACCTTCCAAATCATGAAACCCTAATTATTTACGGAGACAAACCCAACACGGATCTTCGTCTCATCTCGTGCATCCTGGCACATAAGTATCTGCAAAAGAAAGATTTGATGTTCCTGGCGCACATAGTGGATAAATCCAAGGAAGAGGTTAACATTCAAGAGATTCCCGTAGCATGTGAATTCCCAAACATCTTTCCTGAAGATCTTCCTGGGATACCCCTAGAAAGACAAATTGAATTTCGAATTGACCTTGTGCCAGAAGCTACCCCCATCGCTAAATCGCCTTACCGATTGGCTCCTACTGAGATGCAGGAATTGTCCAGCCAACTCAGTGAACTCCCAGAAAAGGGATTCATTCGACCCAGCTTCTCGCCATGGGGAGCTCCAGTTCTATTTGTCAAGAAAAAGGACAGATCATTTAGGATGTGCATCGATTACAGAGAACTAAATAAGCTCACTGTCAAAAATCTCTATCCACTCCCACAGATCGACGATCTATTTGACCAGCTCCAAGGAGCTAGTTACTTCTCTAGATAGATCTGCGGTCTGGGTACCATCAACTCAAGGTTCGAGAAGAGGATATTCCCAAAACCGCTTTCCGAACTCGTTACAGACATTATGAATTTGTCGTAATGCCCTTCAGCCTAATGAATGCCCCTGCCGCATTCATGGACCTAATGAATCGAATTTGCCGAGCATTCCTCGATAACTTTGTTATTGTTTTCATTGACAACATTCTAGTTTATTCTCGAAGAAAAGAATACCATGGCCAACATCTCCGAAAAATCCTGGAAACCCTACAAACTGAGAAGCTATACGCAGAACTCTCCAAGTGTGAGTTCTGGCTCCGTAGCGTGAACTTTTTCGGTCATGTCGTTAGTCAGGAAGGAATACATGTGGATCCTTCTAAGGTCAAAGCCATCGAAGGATGGGCAGTCCCAACAACAACCACAAAAATTCGCCAATGATTAGGTCTAGCAGGTTACTACAGGAGGTTCATTCAAAACTTCTCTAAGACCGCCAAGCCACTTACCTCACTTACACAAAAGGGCGTACCATTCGAATGGATGGACAAGCAAGAAGCTGCATTCCGAAATGTGAAGCAAGCACTCTGCAGTGCCCTGGTACTATCACTACCAGAGGGAACGGAAGATTTCATAGTCTACTGTGATGCGCCAAATCAGGGTTTAGGTTGCGTTCTCATGCAGCGTGGAAAGGTAATAGCTTACGCGTCCCGGCAACTAAAGACACACGAAGTGAACTATACAACCCATGATTTGGAATTGGGAGCAGTGATCTTCGCCCTAAAAATTTGGAGGCACTACCTTTATGGTACGAAGTGCACCATCTTCACAGACCACAAGAGTCTCGAGCACATCTTGAATCAAAAAGAGTTGAATATGAGGCAACAAGGATGGGTTGAACTATTAAACGATTATGAGTGTGAAATCAAGTACCACCTAGGCAAGGATAACATAGTAGCTGATGCCTTGATTCGGAAAGAGTACTCTAATTGTCGTGTGAAAACTCTCACAATAACCATCCAATCTCACCTAACCACTCAGATCAGGGCAGCACGATCAGATGCCATGAAGGCGGAAAACAAAACAAGCGAAGTGTTACGCGGAATGGAGAAGAATCTCGAGGTGAAAGAGGGCGGAGTATATTATTTCATGAACCGTATTTGGGTCCCTAAACTTGGAGGATTTAGGGAGGTAGTCATGAATGAAGCTCACAAGATACGATACTCCATCCATCCGGGTTCGGACAAAATGTACTTGGATATTAAACAACATTATTGGTGGCCTAACATGAAGCCAGAGATTGCCACCTATGTTAGCAAATGCCTTACTTGTGCCAAAGTAAAGGTAGAATACCAGAAGCCCTCGGACATGCATCATTGATTTTGGTGGGAGTTGGAATGCCCACGTACCATTTGCAGAATTCGCCTACAACAACAACTATCATTCTTGTGTCGGTGCCCCACCTTTCGAGCTGTTGTATGGGCAGAAGTGTAGGACCCCGATCTACTGGGATGAGGTTGGGCACAGGGTGTTGGGTCGGACAGAGGTAGTTCTGCAAACTACTGAGATGATACAGCAGATTAGACAGTGACTGTAGACCGCTCAGAGTCGGCAGAAAAGTTATGCCGACCGACACCGACCTGAGCTGGAATTTCAAGTGGGTGACATGGTTCTCGTGAAGGTCTCACCCTGGAAAGGTGTGATCCGCTTCAGGAAGAGGGGAAAATAGGGTCCCCATTATATTGGGTCGTTCAGGATTGTTTCCAGGGTTGGCAGGGTGGCTTATAGGCTAGAGCTTCCGGAGGAGCTTAGCCGAATCCACAACACATTTCATGTTTCGCAATTGCTAAAATGCATTATGGACCAGGAGGTAGCGGTATCGTTGGATGAAATTCAGGTCGATGAGCACCTGAACGATGTGGAAAGGCCTATGGCTATTTTGGAAAGGAAGAAGAAGATTCTAAGGAATAAGGAAATACCTTTAGTAAAGGTACAGTGGGAGCATCGGAATTGATTCAAGTGGACATGGGAGCCGGAGGCGGAGATGTGCAAACATCACCCGACATTGTTTATTCCAGCGGAATTCGAGGGCAAAGTCAAGTTCAAGTGGGGGAGAGTTGTAACACCCTGATTCTCAAGTATTGCTTAAATAAGATTTATTGGGTTAAGCTCTACTCGATGAGTTGGATGGGATCGCATGCTAAGTGACCTACTCGACGAGTCCATATTGGGACTCGGCGAGTAGGAGCTGGTAGAGGAAACCTAAATCTCGGGGTTTGCACCCCTATTTATAGGGACCTCAGCCTCCCTTGGGTCTCTTTACAGATCTAGAGAGTTCTGAGAGTCCTTATACGTGTGTGAGTGCCTTTGTGTGGTGTTTGAAGCTTAGAAAGATAATCTTGGAGGAAGAAAGCTAGGAGTGCAAAGGAATTGAAGTAAGGCAGGAGAGGGAAACATGATTTACCTCAACTAGCATCCTTTGGAGGTATCAAAGTGCCATCCTTACTTCCCTTTTTCCCTTTTTTTGAGTTTTTAGGGCTTTTTTTGGATTTTTCAAGTTGGTATGATGAGCTTTGGGCCAGATCTGAAGCTGTAAGTTCAGATCTGGACCCTCCTTGGATTTTAGAAGCATAAATTCATAGTTTTGGTTGACATTGAGGTCCCTCTTTGTGACAACCCTATATTTTCCAAAAGCAGTGTTAGATATCGTGCGAAGGTTTCCAAAAACATAAAGAACATTCAAAACCAGGTTATATTGAAGAAATTATAACCACTCGAATATTTACGACACACCGTTAAAACGTAAAAAGTGAAATTACAATAAAATGCATTTTTAACCTTATGTATCTAAACAAAAGTTGTAGAGTTCGTTAAACTGAAAACGTACATAAAAAGATCGCCAAATTGGACCTCGTATGAAGAAGTTACACATTTTCTAAGTTTCGTAACAGTAGTAGAGGGCTAAAACTCGAATTGAAGATCGAGCATTATTTAGATAACACAACCTAAACGAAAGTTGAAGGTCTCCACAATAGGAGTAAAATGATAAAAAGACAAACGAAAACCGACATCGAATAAAGAAACTATGAATTTTTAACGAACTTTAGCAGTCCCGGCCTATTAAAAACATTTCAATAAAAATAAAGTCAAAACTAGTCGACGGAGTCTAAATTAAAGTTGTAGAGCATAATCTCACCTACGCATGGATATAAAGAACGCGAAAAACGGATCCCATACACGAAAGTTACGGAATTTAGAAGGCGGGAGCCGGGATTACGCCCAGCGTAATATAGGGGTACGCCCAGCGTACTAGGTGCAGGTTCGAGTCCCATCGGCTGCAGCTCTACGCCTAGCTAGACTCGAGTCGTAAGCCGTGACGTAAAGTTACGCCCAACGTAACATGTACGCCCAGCGTACACTCATTTCCAGCACTATAAATAAATAGCATAAGTTACAGATTTTGGCACACATTCTCAAACTTCCACTCACTCTCACATACATTCAAGCACCAGAAGTTGTCCCGATGCCCTAGGTTTTAGTACCCAAGCCCCCGATGAAGGTTCTACGCTACCGAGATCCCCGAAGAGCTCGAACACGCAGCTTTCCACGGTTGAAGTTCTGCTCGACTCTAGCCCCACTATCTTCAAGCCAAAAAAGCGAGTTCATACCCCTACCTTTCAAGTCTTTTCATGTTTTAGGGGGGAAATACAAGTACAATACAAGTAAAAGTATCGTTTTGTAAACATAAACGTAACATCTATCTTATTGATTATCGATACTACCATAATACTTTATGTATGAAGGACTAATATATCATCAAGTTATTTTCATCAAATGGAACATACTTTCTAAAAAATTATAATGGGTATAGTTATCAAGTTATTCATACATTCTTACGTATACATCTTGAAAAACGAAAAACTTTCAAACAAAATGAAGAAAAGTCTTTCTTATCGTAAATCTATTTATACTAAGCAATGTGAGATATTCAAACTTCAACGTACTCTATGTATGCTATTAAAGCCCTTTATTATATATCATAATCTCTTGGAGGCAGAGCATGATACCTGTGTATAGATTTATACGGGATTGACAACCCCGCACCTAAACTGTTAGCTACTGTTATACCAGCAGGGTTGGGGTGACAAATGTCATAACACTACAACACCTGAAGAATGTTGTTACAGGCAGTCAGTGTCAATAGTATGGTTATAAAACTCAGATGAAAGCATAAAAACAAGTTTGATTTACGAGATTCATATAGGCATTCAGTTTTCTACATTATTTTGAGCACAAACTTATTCTTTATCATTCAAGTACAAAAAACACTAACGCACTCCAACTTGGAGAACTTATCAAACTATTTATAGAAAATATTGGATTTTCTGAAAACTTTGTTCATTGATTTACTACCAAAAAGACATACTTTTCAATTCAAAACACTTATGAAGTCACGAACTTAATTGTTGACACTTTTTCGAAACCACTTGTATTTCTCAGGGAATCAGTAATACAGGTAACCACCAGCTTTTGAAGAACGAACACTAAGGACGTTTATTATTAAACATTTACATCATCATATTGTAATATTCTTTTGGAAATATGTATAATGCAACAATATATGTTTTTATTATATATATGATGGTTGTGTTACTTTCTTTACAATATTCAATTGTTATGATACTACGTGAAGTCATCCACCCCGAATGTTTCTGCTATTCTGGTTTGGGGGTGTGATAGATTGGGATCAGAGCATTTTTTATAGTGAACTAAGTATATCGAACCACATATGATATACAAAGTATAAATGCAACGGGAACCAAAAACCCTCTGACAAAACATTTTCATAAAAATATATACATTTTTACTCGCAAGTATCAGTCTCGTATCATGACAAGTTTTCTAAAAAGTATTAAGGCAAGTTGCAACACTACGATTGGGCCTCAGGGTATGTAATCAAATCAAGAATAAATATAGCCTGATCAACTATATTTATCCTGGATTTGACCAATGTACGTCAAGGAATGGTCGTAGTGGACAACAAGCCAAAAACTTACCAAATACAAATTATTTTAGATTCGCCAATTTGAAATACCATAGGAGTATTGATATAAAGAATAGTACAATGAAAAACTTGCGCTCCGTAAGATATAGTTAAACGTAGGATGTCGTTAAATATAAATTATTTTTCTTATAAATTTCTCATACCTCTATCCTAGTACAGACAAATGGCCGGATTCCATTTACCGGGAGATCCCTACTACCCAAACCAAGGCAACGGCGGCTGGATAGAAGAAGACCCGGAGGAAGACCCGGAGGAAATTGAGGAGGAAGTCGAAGAAGAATTCGATGTCGAAGAGGAATTCAAAGTCGTCGAGGAGGTCGAGGAAATTACTAGTGGAACAGACTCCGAGTCGGAGGTGATCGACCCTCTCGCTCCTAATCCTCCCGAAGTTAGACCATATCACCCAGGACCCATCCCCATCTGGGGAAGCCATCTCTACTACTGGAGCCTCCAACTACGTGTACGCCCTCCTTTCGGCATGTGTCGAGATTTTTACAATGTCAGTGGGGGAGGCTTAGCTGACCGAGCACTTCCTGTGATTGTGGGCACTATCGCTACCCAGAACTATCATGCGGACCAGCAAGCAGCTAGAGTTCGTGAGATCAATGCTGCTACTCAGGGTAACACCGCAGACATCCGTCGTCTAGAAGGACTACAAGAAAAATACCCAAATCTACACAGGGACGCTTCAGAATCAAATGGTGAACGCACTAGCAGAAATAAGAAAGATGAAGAAACAACAAGCAGATCTTGAAAGGCGCCTGATGGGAGTCAGTCGGATGCCGAATCTAGCTCCAAAGGTGCAACACGCCGAAAGTAGAACTTGCTCAACTCCAACAATTTTGATATAGCATAGGACCTCGGATAAAGTTTTTCCCTTATTTCCCTTGTATCTGTAAACGGAGACCTCTAGATAGGTTGAATTTTCCTAAACAAGAAGCATAATGTAACACACCTTAGGTGTGACATATATATATGAAGTACTTCTTTATATACCTCTCGAAACTTATGGGAGTAACTATATTGTTGTACTACTTTGAAACCAAAAACTAAAGTCAAAACAAATTACAAGATACAACTAACCCGCTAGTACACGATTGTCAAAACATTAGCAACTTATAGTATTCATTCTTATTTTCTCTACCAGAACATGCCTCCTCGTAGATCAGCACGCAGAAACTCAACTCCAGCACCACCTCCACCACCCCCTCCAACTATGGATGCAGCTATGTTCCAAACTGCTGTAACAGCCGTTGTAACCGCAGCCATGGCTCAAATAAGCAATAATAGGTCAGGAGGAGGAATAAACAGCTTTACAAATGGCCCAAGCCAAGGCCGTTCTGGGGTATTCACTTAAAAATACTTCACCAACGGAAAACCTATTCCCTTTTATGGGACTGGGGGAGTATTGGCTCTATCCCAATGGATAGAGAAAACGGAAGCCGTATTTGCAATTTGTGCATGCCCTGAAGAAAGCAAAGTAAAATTTGCTGCTTTTACTTTCGCTGAACGCGCACTGACATGGTGGAACGGCCACATCAATACACTAACCCTAGTGGTTGCGAACTCCATGGGTTGGGAAAACCTGAAACGAATGCTCCTACGAGAGTACTGCCCAAGAGGCGAGATTCAAAAGCTCGAACTAGAACTGTGGGGCCTTTCGATGGTAGGCTCGGACATCGCAGGTTACACCAACAGATTCAGTGATTTGATAACACTTTGCCGAGGGATGTTGATTCTGAAAAGCCAAAAAGTGGAGAGGTACATTTGGGGAATATCACCCCAACTTCGAGGAAGTGTGTTAGCTTCCAAACCCATGACCTTCGACAACACCAAGGAACTGGTGCAATCTCTTGTTGATCATGGCGTATGCCAAGGAGTCATGGCTATTGTAGCTGAACCAACCAAAGAGAACAACAACAACGATAACAATGCCAACAACAACAACAAGAAGAAATTCTGGAACAAGAGAAAGGGGAAAACCTCGCAAGAACCTTCAAAGAAACAAATGGTGGCAGTTCATACTGCTACTGCTTCCACCACAACTCCTGCTGCCCCGGCGCCAACTGAACAGTATGCGGGGAACCTGCCCAAGTGCAACAAATGCAACTACCATCACCACGGTAATTGCCGCGAGATGCACTGTAAGAACTGCGACAGGAAAGGGCACATTGCCCGTTTCTATAAAGCACCCGTGTGACCAGTCACTCAAGTTCCTGGTACTGGGATAAGCCAAGCGTGTTATGGGTGTGGAGAAACTGGGCACTTCAAGAGGGACTGCCCCAAGACAAGCAATGTTAGCGGTGTAGGGAGAGTGTTGGTGATAGGACAAAATGAAGCAATAGCGGACCCAACAGTGATTACGGGTACGTTTCTCCTCGACAATATTTATGCATGCATACTCTTTCACTGCGGTGCGGAGAGTAGTTTTGTGAGTCATAAATTTAAACACCTACTTAACCAAAGACTCCAACCACTCAATAAAATATTCACTGTAGAAATGGCTAATGGTAAAACGGAAAGCACAAGTGATATGTACATAGGGTGCACATTAAACTTAAACAAACACTTATTTCAAATCGATCTTATGCCCATTTCGATAAGAAGTTTTGATGTAATCATCGGTATGGATTGGTTGAGACTTCACCATGCCGATAATCTTTGTCACGAAAAGGCCGTTCGTCTCAATCTGCCCAACGGCGAAACTCTTATCATACATGGAGGCAAACCTAGTTCAAATTTGCAAATCATCTCCTGTGTTAAAACACCAAAATATCTTCGCAAGGAATACCATGCCTTTCTAGCCCACGTAGTAGACCAGAAACAAGAACCAAAGAACATTAAAGACATTCTGGAAGTCTGCAACTTCCCAGATATTTCCCAGAAGATCTTCCAGGAATTCCACCAGAACGCCAAGTCAAGTTTAGAATCGACTTAATCCCTGGAGCTACTCCAGTAGCAAAGTCGCCTTACCGTTTAGCCCCAGCCGAGATGCAGGAACTGTCCAATCAATTAAACGAGCTACTAAGCAAGGGCTTCACATGAGGAGCACCGGTCCTATTCGTGAAAAAGAAGGATGGATCTTTTCGCATGTGCATCGATTACCGGGAGCTGAACAAACTCACGATCAAGAACCAATATCCCCTACCGCGCATAGACGATCTGTTCGACCAACTACAGGGAGTGAGCTACTTCTCAAAGATCGACCTAAGATCTGGTTATCACCAACTGCGAGTACTGGAAGGAGACATCCCCAAAACGGCTTTCCAAACACGCTATGGTCACTACGAGTTTGTAGTAATGCCCTTCGGGTTGACAAATGCTCCAGCAGGGTTCATGGACTTGATGAACCGAGTATGTCTTCCCTTCCTGGATAAATTTGTGATCGTGTTCATAGATGATATACTCATCTATTCAAGAAGCCAGGAAGAACACAACCAACACCTCCGCGAAGTTTTGGAAACACTGAGGGCAGAGAAGTTGTACGCAAAATTTTCAAAGTGCGAATTTTGGACTCGGGAGGTGGATTTCCTAGGACACGTAGTAAGCAAAGAGGGGATACACAGGGATCCTTCGAAGATCAAGGCAATAGAGAGTTGGACGACTCCAAGAACCCCTACAGAAATCCGACAATTTTTGGGTCTCGCCAGGTATTACCGAAGGTTCATACAAAATTTCTCCAAGATTGCCAAGCCACTCACCACCCTAACACAGAAGAGTGTGACCTTCGACTCGGGATAAAAACAAGACACCACATTTCAAACGCTAAAGCGAGCCTTATGTAGTGCGCACATCCTAACCTTGCCAAAAGGAACGGAGGACATCATGGTCTATTGCGATGCATCAAACCAAGGACTCGGGTGTATCCTGATGCAACGAGGGAAGGTCATCACCTACGCCTCAAGGCAACTAAAGACGCACGAAGTGAACTACACAACGCACGATATTGAGCTAGGAGCAGTCGTTTTCGCTCTAAAGATATCGAGGCACTACCTCTACGGCACGAAATGTACGATCTTCACCGACCATAAAAGCCTCCAACATATCCTCAACCAGAAAGAACTCAACATGAGACAAAGACTGTGGGTAGAACTACTAAATGATTATGAATGCAAGATTCGATATCATCCCAGAAAGGCTAACGTGGTGGCCGATGCACTCAGCCGGAAGGAATACTTGGGCCGCAGAGTGAAGTCTCTAACCATGAAAATCCATTCACACCTGTCAATCCAAATCAAGGAAGCCCAAATAAAAGCCTGAACAGCTGAAAATGTGGCAGGGGAAGCCTTAAGAGGAATGGATAAGAAGTTTGAGGTCAAGAACGATGGACTTCATTACTTCATGGATCGAATCTGGACACCGAAGTTTGGCGGATTCAGAGAAGTCGTCATGAACGAAGCCCATAAGACACGATATTCCATACACCCCGATTCCGATAATATGTACCTCGACCTCAAGAAATTGTACTGGTGGCTGAACATGAAACCTGAAATTGCTACCTACATGAGCAAATGTCTAACGTGTGCCAAAGTCAAGGTAGAATACCAAAAGCCCTCAGGATTGTTGATACAACTAGAAATACCCGAATGGAAGTGGGAACGTATAACCATGGATTTTGTAACCAAACTACCCAAGACGGCAAGCGGACTCGACACCATCTAGGTGATCGTCGACAGGTTAACTAAATCAGCGCACTTTTTACCGATCAAGGAGACAGATAAATTGGAGAAGCTAACTAGGACATACCTCAGAGAAATTATACGACTACATGGTGTACCCATATCCATTATCTTGGACTGAGGTAGTAGATTCACCTCAAGGTTCTGGCAGTCACTACAAAAAGCTCTAGGAAGAAGACTAGACATGAGTACCGCTTATCACCCACAAACTGACGGCCAGAGTGAGAGAACCATACAAACCCTAGAAGATATGTTGAGATCTTGCGTAATAGATTTTGGAAATGCATGGGATACCCATCTCCCTTTGGTCGAGTTCTCGTACAACAATAGCTACCACACTAGTATCAAGGCTGCCCCATTTGAAGCCCTCTACAGCCGTAAATGCAGATCACTTGTGCGCTAGGCCGAAGTGGAGGACACACAACTAGCAAGAGCACAAGCAACAGACAACACGCTCACTGGACCAGAAATCATAAGGGAAACTACGGAGAAGATTGTTCAGATCCGGGAATGTGTGACAGCATCAAGGGACAGACAAAAGAGTTACGCGGATAAAAGACGGAAACCCATGGAATTCCAGGTTGGAGATCGAGTCCTACTAAAAGTCTCGCCCTGGAAGGGGTTAATACGCTTCGGAAAGCATGGGAAAATGAACCAAAGATACATTGGACCATTCGAGATCCTTGCCAAGACCGGTCCAGTGGCGTACAAACTTCGATTACCTCAGGAGCTCCACAACATACACCCTACCTTTCACGTATCAAACCTAAAGAAGTGCTTGTCCGATGAGACCATTGTCATCCCGCTAGACGAAATTGCAATAAATGATAATCTCCAATTCGTGGAAGAACCAGTAGAGATCATGGACCGGGAAATAAAAAGGACTAAAAAAAGCCGCATACCTATTGTAAAGGTCTGCTGGAACGCCAAGCGAGGACCTGAATACACATGGGAACGCGAGGATCAGATAAAACAAAAGTACCCACATCTTTTTCCTAACGTGTAAATTCCATCTTAGATTAAATTTCGAGACGAAATTCCCCTAACGGGGGGATGATGTGACAACCCTATATTTTCCAAAAGCAGTGTGACACTCAAAAGTCAAATACAACGAAGACTATGTGGAGTCAATGAAATTTACCTCAAAAATAAAGTGTTCAAACATCTAAATTGGGATGCATCAAATGTTAGATATCGTGCCAAGGTTTCCAAAAACATAAAGAACATTCAAAACCGGGTTATATTGAAGAAATTATAACCACTCGAATATTTACGACACACCGTTAAAACGTTATTTAAACGTAAAAAGTGAAATTACAATAAAATGCATTTTTAACCTTAAGTATCTAAACAAAAGTTGTAGAGTTCGTTAAACTGAAAACGTACATAAAAAGATCGCCCAAATTGGACCTCGTATGAAGAAGTTACGCATTTTCTAAGTTTCGTAACAGTAGTAGAGGGCTAAAAACTCGAATTGAAGATCGAGCATTATTTAAATAACACAACCTAAATGAAAGTTGAAGGTCTCCACAATAGGAGTAAAATGATAAAAAGACAAACGAAAACCGAAATCGAACAAAGAAACTATGAATTTTTAATGAACTTTAGCAGTCCCGGCCTATTAAAAACATTTTAATAAAAATAAAGTCAAAACTAGCCGACGGAGTCTAAATGAAAGTTGTAGAGCATAATCTCACCTACGCATGGATATAAAGAACGCAAAAAACGGATCCCATACGCGAAAGTTACGGAACTTAGAAGACGGGAGCCGGGATTACGCCCAGTGTAATATAGGGGTACGCCCAGCGTACTAGGTGCAGGGTCGAGTCCCATCGGTTGCAGCTCTACGCCTAGCTAGACTCGAGTCGTAATCCGTGATGCAAAGTTACGCCCAGCATACTCCAGTGGTACGCCCAACGTACGCTAATTTCCAGCACTATAAATGGCATAAGCTACGGATTTTCGCACACATTCTCAAACTTCCACTCACTCTCACATACTTTCAAGCGCCATAAGTTGTTCCGACGCCCTCGGTTTCAGTACCCGATCCCCCGACGAAGGTTCTACGCTACCGAGATCCCCGAAGAGCTCGAACACACAGCTTTCGGCGGTTGAAGTTCTGCTCGACTCTAGCCCCACTCTCTTCAAGATAAACAAGTGAGTTCATACCCTACCTTTCAAGTCTTTTCATGTTTTAGGGGGGAAATACAAGTACAACACAAGTAAAAGTATCATTTTGTAAACATCAACGTAACATCTATCTTATTGATTATCGATACTACCATAATACTTTATGTATAAAGGACTAATATATCATCAAGTTATTTTCATCAAATGGAACAAACTTTCTGAAAAACTATAATGGGTATAGTTATCAAGTTATTCATACATTCTTATGTATACATCTTGAAAAACGAAATACTTTCAAACAAAATGAAGAAGAGTCTTTCTTATCGTAAATCTATTTATACTAAGCAATGTGAGATATTCAAACTTCAACGTACTCTTATGTATGCATTTTAAGCCCTTTATTATATACCATAATCTCTTGGAGGGAGAGCGTGATACTTGTGTATAGATCTATATGAGATTGACAACCCCACACCTAAACTATTAGCTACTATTAGACTGGCAAGTCTGGGGTGACAAATGTCATAACACTACAATACCTGAAAAATGTTGTTACAGGTAGTCAGTGTCAATAGTATGGTTATAAAACTCACATGAAAGTATAAAAACAAGTTTGATTTACAAGATTCATATATGCATTCAGTTTTCTACATTATTTTGAGCACAAAGTTATTCTTTATCATTCAAGTACGAAAAACACTAATGCACTCCAACTTAGAGAACTTATCAAACTATTTATAGAAAATATTGGATTTTCTGAAAACTTCGTTCATTGATTTACTACCAAAAGGACATACTTTTCAATACAAAACACTTATGAACTCACCAACTTAATTGTTGACACTTTTTCGAAACCACATGTATTTCTCAGGGAATCAGTAATACAGGTAACCACCAGCTTTTGAAGAAGGAACGCTAAGGACGTTTAGTATTAAACATTTACATCATCATATTGTAATATTCTTTTGGAAATATGTATAAGGCAACAATATATGTTTTTATTATATATATGATGGTTGTGTTACTTTCCTTACAATATTCAATTGTTATGATACTACGTGAAGTCATCCACCCCCGAATGCTTCCGCCATTCTGGTTTGGGGGTGTGACACTCTTGGGCATGAAGCCCCATTAAGAACTTAGATTTCGCATTTGGAGCCTTTAAGGCCATGCATGCACGTAAAGTTTGCAACTTTATGTGATAAGCGTGCCCTAGAAGCTTGCATCTGTGATTTGGAGCCGCCGCATGGCTCAAAACAAGTCTGTATGGAAAGAGGACTAAATAGACTCGGGGAGTTGCAAGGTTGACTCGGCGAGTCACATGAAGATGGCCGTGAACTCGACGAGTTGGATGAACAACTCGACACATCCGATGAATATCATCATAAGACTTGATGATTTGAAGAACAACTCGGCGAGTCGGATGAGTTTTCTCGTGGATATGTATCAGTGTTTATCTGTCGAGTTTCAAGGAAGGAACTTGGCGGGTGGCCTTAAAGTTTGATCGAGAATCAATGGAACTCGATGAGTCACTCTGATGCCTTGGTGAGCTGGAATGTACTTCAGGGAATTTGTTGAGTAGTTAAGCGTACTCGGTGATTTAAGGTCAACATGGACACTTGACCTTGACTGAGGACTTTTACTTTGACCAGGGGTTAACTAGTGGGTTATGGAGTACCTTATAAGGTTAAGGACTTATGAGTATGTTGTACTATGATAATAGGTGGTGGAGCCTGTGTCAAGTGATCCGAGAGTTGGAGTTTATCTTTCGTGTCGACATCTATGAGGTGAGTTATCGTCACTATATCGATAGGGTCTACGACACCAAGGATGGCCCTTTAGTTGTTATTGTTATGGTATGCTACATGTGGTTGTAATCTATTAGATCGGAATCAAGGTAGACAATATGTTATGCTCTTATGATCAATAAGGATTTGTATGTTATTGACCATCTAGGTCGGTACTCTAGTTACAGGAGAATTTTATGATTGATGATCAGTGTGAAAGATATGTTTGATGTTTGTATATACATGTATATGATAGTATGCGCACATGGGTATTTGCTTATGGTTGGGTTGAGGCGGTCCTACTTTGTGCTGAAGGCCAATATACCCTATGAGCGGTCTGGGGAGACTGTAGGCCCACGAGGCAGACCAGTCATGCCGAAGGCTCAAGATAGATTCAGACAGACTGTAGGCCCAGTAGGGCGGTCCAGTCAAGCCGATGGCCCAGTATGCATGTTGATTGAGTGATTATTACTGATATGGTATTGTCAGTGTGGTATTGGTATTTTGGGGGTAACTCACTAAGCCCTCGGGCTTACAGTTTTCAGTTTATTGTTTCAGGTACTTCAGGAGATCTTGGAAGGGCTAAGGTGTGACCGTACCGCTCCTCATCCTTATGTTATGATTTTTGGGACAATCTGATGGAAAATGATTTGAAAACATTTTGTAAACAATACTATTTGGTTTTTATTTATGATTGAAAAAGTTTAAATTTGGCGTAAAATTTGTGGATGTTACACTAAACTTTGTTTCTTTTAAATTCAACCAACTAGGATTGTGTTGCAACAACCCAATCGGGATGTTCTAATGCATTCTTGACTGTTTTTAGTTCTATTTTTGAAATAAAAACATTGAACATGGAATATTCTTTATAAATATTATAAACCTGATTCCTAGCTAGAATGTGTGCACATGTTAAAACATAAGACCTAGGATCACCAGGAATTTTTTCTTTAGGATGATCTCTAGTCCCTTTCACTAAATGAGGAAATGTAGTATCAAAATCTAAATGCGCATCCTCAAATATTTCTTCAGCTTCTGAATATTCATTCGTAATAGAAATATTATCATCAACATCATGGTATTCTTTACATGGACCAACATTATCATCACCATGATTTGATTCACTTGGCTCCCTTTCGACCAATGGATTCGCTATTTATTCCTACCCCTCAACACCAATTTGCAAATGTAATAGCTTTCCCTCGATACAAGTCTGAGAAGACGAATGCTCCCCTAGACATGAGGTTGATATATCAAGTGCTCCCCCTTGACATGAGCAAGTATCACAGTTTGACCTTCCTTAACATTATTTACTCTTGGCGTCGATGACGAGTGTTCATCAGTTTGCTCATCAATGATTGTCAAGTCATCTAAGTGATTTGACTCTTCCACTATATGTTTATCTTCAACATTGACCTCAACATTAATATCCATTTAAGGAATACTGAAGCTTAAAGAAACATTAACATCAAAAGCAATCATTTGCTTAGATTCCTCATTTGTCTAAGAAAGAATGGGTTTCTTTGAAAATTCATGTTCAACTCTCTTGGCATAGTAATTGTCAAGTGTAGAGATTCAATGTTTCTTCAACTTGTAGTGTTCGCTGGTTCATTACCCTATATTCTACAGAGTTATGTGAATATCCCAAGAAAATTCATTCATCAGTTGTTGTCTGAAATTCAGAATGATTATCTTTGAGATTCATGATAAAGCATCTGCAATCAAAAACATGCAAAATTTTGACATTAGGTTTCCTTTTGTTAATAATTTCATAAGGTGTTATGTTAAATATTTGTTGAAAGATAGAAAGATTTTGCATGAAACATGTTGTCAATAGTGCTTTGTTCTGGCAGCAACACATAACGATTGGTTCCTCTTTTTGATAACACCATATTGTTGTGGCATGTAAGGAGACAAAAATTTTTGAGATATTCGAAAATTCGTCAAAATGAATCAAGATGATGATTCTTTAATTCGGTTCCATTATCACTCTTCATCCTACAAACTTTCTTCTTCAAACTTAATTCAATATTTTTGATGAAGTTGATGATCACTTGCGTTGTTTTTTAGTTCTATCTAAGAAAGAAAACCCAAGTAAATCATGAAAAGTCATCCACAATAATGAGTATGTACTTTTTCCTATTGAGACATTCAATAGTCGAAGTATTACACAAGTTGATATGTAAAAGTTCCAATGGTTCAACAATCTTGGAATCGATAACGATTGGATAACCTTGGCGATGTTGTTTTTCCTGTTTGCAAGTTACACACAAGGAATCATTGTCAAATTTGAAAACAGGAAAACCACGAACAAGATCATTTAAGACAAGTTTTAAATTTTTGAAATTGAGATGAGAAAGTCTTCGATGCAAAATCCAGCTGAGGTTAGAAGAATCCTTCGATAGTAGACAAATACATGGAATACCAAAGATAGGTTTTCTGTCTAGAGTGAAAATATATCCCTTCCTCTTCAACTTCAACAAGACTTCCTGCATTGCTTTGTTCAATAGTACACTATGTTCTTCATCAAAAAAACACTTGATTCTGAGTTCCAACAACAAATTGAGATACACTTATTAGTTTGTGCTTCAACCTTCTACATAAGCGACAATTTTTAAATTAAACATCCCATTTGTAACTTTTCCATATCTGTTGAGTTTAAATTTCTAATTGTTCCCAAACATTTCCACAACAACATTCTAGAGTTTCCTAAAATCCCTCAGATTCTCCTTACGACCAGTCATGTGACGTGATCACCCACTATCGATATACCAATTCCCGCTATATTGCTCGTCACATAGTACCTACAATCATTCAGAGAGACTTAGGTCCGCAAGGCTTCTTGGGTCCTTGGAAATTAGCATGAAAAGCAGTGTGCAATGTAGAAGTAAAAAATCCAACTACAAACTTTGTTTGTGATTTTATCAATTAAGTCAATTTCGTCAGTTTTAGGCATAGAAATGTAATCATTCAATGGTGAAGTTTCAACTTTTTATTTTACCTTTTTCAACTTTTCTTTGAGAAACATCAACTTTCTTGATTTCCATTTGGATACTTTTGACACTGATTCTTGAGAACAAGTGCTTCCATGTAGTGACTCATTCAATTAATTCTCATAAGACTATTATACTTTTTCTTGAGAATACTTTTTCGATTTAAATTTCCTTCCCTTCCCTTCAAACCAATGATTAAAATTTTTCTATTTACTTTTGCCTTTAACAAATGAAACATTTAACTTGTGCTTTGAACCAGGATTTGGAAAACATGGACCGTCAGGTTTGAATGGTAAATTTTTCTTCACAACATATGTTGGTTTTGGAAAATTCATTTGTGAAAAAGGTTTTTGTGGTCGTTGTTGAAAATGATTTGATACCGTTGTTGATATCTAAAATGAGATTCCTTTTGAAAACTCCTTTGATTTTTTGAAAATTTCCTTTGAGCACCTCTTGGAACATGATTTTGAGAAAATTTCTTTTGGCCACTGTGTTGAACAAAATTTGCAGATTTAGGTTTTTGTGCCTTATTTGAGTTATGAGCAACATTTGTATTTTGTGAAAAAACATTTTGATTTTTGTGCACAACATTTTTATTGACAACTTTGGGAACAACTTTCGTAGGATCTTTTGAATTATGAGCTTCCGATGTTTGAGAAAACTTCTTTTTAGGAATTTCTGAAGATTTTTGCTTCAATTCCTTTTCCTTTTAAGAATCTTTTCGTTTTTTCCAATAAACTTTGTTTTGTGCTTTAGTTTTGAAATTTTATCCTTCAAATCAGACTTCCCACCTTCTTTCTAATGATTTTGAGTATTTTTCTTCTAATTTTTGGAATCATTGAGAATAGACTTATGAGAACTCTTTTCAGTTTTACTTTTGACATCAAGCTTAATAGTCTTCACAATCCAAACTCCATTTATGTTCATTTTATTTTCTTTGGAAAACAAATTTTGACTCTTTTGTCATTGAAAAACATTGGATCTTTGATTCAAATCATTTTCAGAAACATTTTAGTTAGTATAAAATCTATCATTAGTCACTTTTGAGTTATCTTCTTTTAACAAATCTTTTATGTTTGGATTAACGTTATCCCCTTTACCGGTTGTTAGAAACACTTGGTTGGGAAGTCCTTTAATGCAAGTTGGATAAAGAACTGAATTTTGTTCAAGAAATCTTTTCTTTTTTCTTTTGAGTTTTTTGTGAATTCCTCAGTGTCCTCAAATACTTGAGTTTCAACAACTTGTGGAATTTCCTTTATATAAGAATCATCGTCATTATCACTTTCATTGTCCATTATTTCCGTGGAAATAATAGACTCCTTTTAAGAATCACAAGTTTTGGTTATGGAAGATGAATCATTGTTTAGCTTCGTTGTTGAATCAACATTCTCTTTGACTTTAGCTAATTAAGTGACATTAATGATAGACATTTTTGAGCAATCAACACATTCCTCTTCCACAATTTCACTGATATTATCATAATCGTCTTTCATATCAGCAAGTTCGTCAACATCCAAAAAATCATTAATATTTACAACACCATGTGCATACAAATCATTAGGAATAATATCATAATCAACTAATTTACTTTTGCATTAAAATTTAGTCTTGTCCATTAGTTTTATTTTGAAAGTAATAAACATGAGTAGTTTCCTATGTTGTTCTTTAAATATATCCGAAGAATGATAAAGGTTTGTAAATTTTCCATGTAGACACTTAGTTGTATTACATTAAATGCTTCTTTGTTTTAACATGCAATTGTCCATATGAATCGAATCCCTATCAATCATAATGTTCGTAATTTTGAACTTTAAGCCTTTTTTTACTATTCTTCTCCTATAACTTATTACGAGCTTCATAAAGTAAAGACCTAGATTCTCCACTTCGCTACCATAGAGATGAAAATATCACTTAGGTAAGAGCAGTTATCATCAAAGTCAGATAAAATAGCATGATAACAACTTAAAGGAACATTAAGCGAAACAAGAAGATCATGTACCATTACAGTAAATGGAGACTTTGGAGTAGTTGTAACGAAACACCTTAAGTTAGCTCCTCGTCCTCTTCCTCACTCTTTTCTCCTTTTTCATTCTCCATAATTTCCCAATCAACATCTTCATCATCAATACCAACCAACATTTTCCCTCTAGATTGACCCTATTCATATTTTGCGAACAAGGTCCAAGTGTTGGATGACGCATCTCCTTGCCATCGGAGCCAGAAGACCATATTTAATATGTACCTTCATTATCATCAGAACCCTTTGCCATCAATAAAAGATGAATGAATTTGAATAAAGACAAAATGAATTTGATCAACAAATTTGGCGTGAAAAGAAAATAGATCTAATGGAGAGACTCGCCAAAGATTTTAAAACTTTTTTCGATTATGCAAAAACGTTGTCATTTAGGATAGTTTTTCTTGAAATAGTTGCTTAATCTCCAAAATGAAGCTCTAATATCACATGTAGGATCCCATCGAAATGAAGACTGTAGAATTATGAAATACATAATCGAAAAGACATGAATTAACATTTAAGCACACTTGTATAGATAATATATTAGTCCAAAATTTGTATAAACATGTGCATGCTTTTATACAATACTCTCTATCACTCTCTATAATTCTAAACTATTTATCTATACAAAATGTGGGAGCTCTCTCAACGTATAAAGTATACTAAACTAGTATATATATATATATATATATATATATATATATATAGAGAGAGAGAGAGAGAGAGAGAATGCTCAACCAATAAGGCCATCTAATTGAGAAGACTTCCACTTTCTCTAAGACCTTTACAGTCACCTTCTATATTAGCTTCTCTATCACCTTCTACATTGAATAGGGAAGAAACCTTATGTATCCTCATTCCATGGAGAGAGTTGCACCCAACACGAAAATCTACCAGCTTATCGACCTAATATTCAGAATCGCTTCTTGAAACCTCAAGAAACTACAACTTCTGCCAAACCCAAGACTGTGTATCACAAGTGTGGTCTCGGAAAACACTGTTTAAAGACCTAATATTCAGAATCGCTTCTCGAAACCTCAAGAAACTCCAACTTCTGCCAAACCCAAGACTGTGTATCACAAGTGTGGTCTCGGAGAACACTATGTTAAAGACTATTTGGCTAATGTTCCTTGGAAACCAAAGGTGAAAGATTCTTCTTACTATTCTGATAGTGCACAAGACCTAGTAGAGAGGGAAAAGGCATTTGCCACTACAGTTTCTAGGAATGTTGATACGTATTAAGTCATATGGTGATGAATGTGAAGGAAAATCTGGGAGAAATTTGTATCTTATGGATAACAAACCATTGACTGTGATTAAGGCTATTGGTCTTATGGTTGTAAAGACGGAGATGAGGATGATGAGCCAAACTATTAATACATGGCAACTAATGATCAACCGTGCAGAAGCATCATCCAACAGGTAAAATATATGATTATTGAACATAATTTTAATTTATCTATTTGTGAACCATATCGAACTCAAATCAAATCTAATATAACAATGATACTTAAAGCCTATGAGTCTACCATAGATGTTTGTGAGAAGTTGGATAGCGAATTAACCAGACTTAGACTACATTTTGAAGATCGCATGGTTAAGATAGAGTCGTTAGAGCATGAACTTGTAATAGCTGGTGATGAATGTATGATACTACATGAAAAATGGGCCATTTCAGTTAGTGAAAGAATTTTTTTTTAATGATAACATGTGTCTTAATGCTAAGATTGATAGTATGCATAACTCCCATGATATTTTTGAATCAAATGAGCAAATGACTCATAATTTCCGTTATGCTTGGTCCAAAGCACCTGGTTTCGGAAGTGAGTTTCTAAAACTCGTCACTCATCCGTTGAAGGAATTTCAAAATCAAACATTTATGGGAGACATTCTAAACCATACATATTCAGATACTCCTGTCTCACCATTGTTGTCCCCTCAAGAGAATCCAGAAGGATATCAATCAATGATTATTGAGTTCAAACCAATAATTATTACATGTACTAACTCCACACAACTTCTACCTCTGATATCCAAGGACCTGAATCAGTCTTTGGAAATTCCACATAGCACAGGGGGAACCTGAGTTTATCTTCGAAACTCTAGTCCTCCAAAAAATTATGTTATTGATGAAATTAGGGGAAAATGCAAAAAAGACCAACCAATTATACATATATATGCAGAAAAACCCTTATATTATTTTTAAGTTCAGAAAAACCCTTATATTATTATTTACGTTTCAAATAAAACCAAATCGAAAATTGTTAAGAGAAATGATCAGCTAAAAATATGATATAATATACATATCCCTTATATTTCTTCGATTGTATGAAAAAATGAAAAACATGTCAAACCGACATATATTTGGATTACATTCACTCGATTGTACTATCAATATGGTTGATTTTTCTCTTCTTAACTAATCGGTTTTATCCCAAATTAAAATTAATGACGTATTAACAAAAATAAAAATGTAAGAAACATTAGATTTTTAGTTGTCAATTTCTCTTAAAAACTCGTATCTTGGTCTTTTTCGAATGGTAACTATTAATATAAGGCTTTTTCTGAACATAAAAATAATATAAGGGTTTTTCTTCATATACATGTATAATTGATTGGGCTTTTTTGTATTTTTCCCATGAAATTATTCCTGATATATGCAAACATGACACATATAGACCTAACTCATTCAATGAATCCCTTGACGGTGATGTAGATAAAGCAATTCGGTGTGATGACAGCTCCTTGTCCGGTTCCTTTATCTAGAACTCAAAATTTTTCACTAAGTCTACCATAGTTCCGATTAATCCATGTTTCATCAATCCATTTTTTGGACAATCTTTTAGGTCAACATCTGACTCTAAAAAGAAGCCTTGGTTGAATAAAAAGAATATTGTTCATCCGAAGACAGAAGCTAGAAAAGCTCTTGAAAAAGAGACTAGGTCTAGAAAAAGCTATAGGTTTCTTAAGAAATCCTATAAGAAAGTGTCTTAGAAAGTTTTCAGTATAGCTACTAGCAAACACATTACGTTCAAGCTTATTAAAATTCTTAAGAGACCATCTATTCATATTAGCTCAGATACTCATAATTCTGCAGTAAAATATTTCATAAAATCTACTAATTTTGAGACCTCACCAAAGAAAAGTAACTCTCCTCAGAATGTATCTTCTCAGGTATTTACTGCTACCTTAGGAGACATAATTTTTAAACAAAAACAATTTTCAAAATCTAATGTGCATGTGAAAGAATTGAATAAGGGAAAAGATACTTGTACCACTTTTATTAAGAAATCATCAAAAGGTTCAAAACCAAAATGTGAATGGAAAGTAAAAGGGAATTACAATTCAAAAGAACCATCTCGGAAAACAGTTCTTCGGGAACCATCTTGGAATACTATCCTTCCGAAGAAATTAGTATCTAAGCAACTAAAAGTGAAGTATGACTTTTGGATCAATGAAAAGACCTTGGCATTTAGCATATTCCCAAAAAAAATCTAAGAAAGAGCCTTTCAATATACCAGTTGTTCAAAAATCAAAAGCCAAGTCCAAAGCCCATGCTAAAGTCCCTAAGTCTAACTTAGAGCCTAAAAACGCCAAAACTAACTGATTTTGCTAGCTTTTTATGATTCAAAACAAGATATAATATGGTGCATTGATAGTTCTTGGTCCATACATATGACTGGGCAGAAGGATTTTCTGTGTGATCTCAAGTTAATTCCAAATGCTGGTTACGTTACACATGACAAACATAAAAATTCCTAGATTTGAAGCTATGACATCATGACCCAAATGATCTTCATGATCTTGAATTTTTTGGTATGGTAATTACAAGGAAGGAAAAGAAAGAATTATTCAAATAGGAATATGTTTCTCTTATTGAAGACCCAAATGATCTTCATGCTCTTGAATTTTTTGAAGATGTTCTTGAAGAAGTTCATCAGGTTCATAATGTTCTTGAAGTTCAAGAAAGGGAGTTCACTGTGATTTTCATGAAGTTGTGAGAGTTTTTTTTCAATTGGAGTTCAAATTTATGATTGATTGAGTTCTTGTGATTCGTTTGAAGGAATTGTGTCATATAGAAAGCCTGAAAGAAGTTTAAATGTATCAAACACCAAAATATTTTATTCAAAATGAGAAGTTCAAGTTGTGTAGAATAACGATGTTCTTGAATTCAAATCTTCAAGATCCAAAAAGATGTAGAGTAAGAACAAGAAGAAAATTAAGATCAACAACAAGAAAATTTGGGTTTCTAAACAAAAATTTTCAAATGTCATTTTGATGTCGAAGATTTAATGAAGAAAATTTTCGGTTCCTAAGCAAGAATCATCAAATGCTGCAATGATTTTGAATTCCAAACCTAATTATTGAAGACTATCAAAATAATTATAAAGATGAAAATAGATCTCGGGAAAATGAGAGAAGTTCCATGGATTGTACAATGTGCATCATGAGTGGTACAATGTACAATTGGCTAATTTTCTAATTCCAACACAGGAACCTAGATCTTCCATGATTGATTTGAGTATTGCAAATGGAAATATGATTATCAAGAAGGTTTCTTAAATTTTCAAATGGATTTCGTAAAAATCGTGTTAAGATCGATACCTTGTCATTGAAGATTCGATGATGAACGATTCAAGTTTTCTCGAAAATTAAATCCAATCATATTTTCAATTCATGCTTTTGTTGTTGATTTGTTTCTATCATTTAGATTCATTGGATCTAATTTGTTTTGAACCGTATTGTTGGTCCAATATTTTCCTTTTTCGATCTATTCCATTGATCCCAAATTTTAAGCCCAACCTATGCTATATGTTATCGTTCCTCTTGAAGCCCAATCGAACTCAAATTTTTTAACCGATTCGTTGATTCTCGTTCATCGTGATTTTTTCCCAATTTGGTTCAGCTGGTTGAAGACTCTATATTTTCTTCCTTTTTCTTTCCGAAAAAAAGTTTCATATCGGTGAAAACAATACAAGACCTATAGGATTGAATTTGTATCAAGTCAAGAACACGTTTCAACTATGACAAATAGTGAACTATAACAATAATTCAAGGTGAACAAATGTTCTTTTTATTAAAATTTGTCTATCACTTTCTCCATGCATAAACATGGCTTTATATGAAGCCTTTATTACAAAGTTGGTGGTTACAAGCCAAACAACCAACTACACATTAAAACTAGTAAATGAAAATTAAGGAAACTCTTGAAATAACACAAAAAAACGTCCAAGAGACTTGAGAATGAAAAAAAAAATCCATGCTTCATTAAGGAGTCATAAGAAGCATTAAAATGTAACCTTAATCCACCAAAGAGTGTCAAAAATGGCTATGAGGCTTTATGAAGCGAAACGTATGGTTTTTAGCATTAAATATGCCTTAAAAACGTTGCCCTAGCCTTCATGCAGCCCTAATTCAATTTGTGGGTTACCATGCACAACCCAACCATTGAGCCCAAACCACTTTCTAGCCCACTAGTAACCACTAATACATCACCTTCTGGGATTTCATGACCCATGCATGGATCATCCCCTCCACCTTTGAAAGTATTTGACCTTAATTCATCAAGTACATCATCATCAAGATAAGGTAAAAGATCTCTTACAAAGGTAGGATGTACTCCATGGTCTCCTCCCAAATCTACCTTATAATCATTATCATTGACACATGACACTAAATTTTAAGGACCTTCAGCTCTTGGCATCAATTTGTTTTTCTTTTTGATAGGAAAATGTTCTTTACTCATATGCACACTGTGACAACCCGAAATTTCCATTCGGTCAAACCCTAAAAGTCACCCACTTCGTGTCACAAGTCAATGTCATTATTTCTTATTTTTAAGAAAAATAAAGTTCGTTTGATTATTTTAATATTTTGTTAAGCGAACGGGTGTAAGAAAGTGTCGTCTCGAGTTTTGATTTTTGAAAACCGCAAACACTTTGCGTATTAGAAACACCCGACCAAACTTTAATGTTTGGGTCGAAAAATCATCCAAAAATCCGTAAACTCATGCTTATACATGAGTTTACTCCACATTTGTGTTTACTCCCCAAAAGTGAAAAAGAGTAAACTCCAAAATATTCTCTCAAGTATCATCCAAGTTTTTATTCCAAATCTTCAAACTAGTAAGTGTTTCTAGTCTTTGAAGTTGGTATATCACTTAATATAGTGATTTTACATCCTTTAATCCATCCATTTTTGTGTTTTGATTAGTTTCCAAAAACACCAAGAACACACACTAAGTGTTCTTGGATTTAAGGTTCATTTCAAGCTTCCTCTATGTAAGTACTTCTATCCTAGAGTCATTTTAAGCTAGCTATGCATGTTTATACCAAGGAAATATGTCAAGAACACAAGGATATGAGTGTTCATGGTCCAAGAATATTCTTGGGCCGTAAACACCATAAAGGGCACCAAAGTGTGCCTAAGTCCTAAATCTAAGCCCTAGTTGATGTATAGAACATCATTGACATGTTTAAACCTTTCCTTCTTGTATTTGAGCCTTGAAAAGTCCCAAGAACACCAAAATAAAGGTGTTCATGGTTTTCGGAGGTCCCAAAACCGTAAACACCAAGTATAGGGCCAAAATGGTGTGTTAAGGTGTCTAGATGCTTCACAATGCCTTAGGGACTTGTCTAGATCCATCCTTGATGAGTGTATCACACAAAAAGCACCAAAATCATATATTTTTATGTGTTTACGGTTTGGTGATCTCCCAAAACCGTAAACACCTCAAATGTGGTGTAAATGTCCCAAAAATGGCCCATAGTTGTTCCTTATGGCAAAATCTAACCTAGACTAGTGCCATGGTTGAGCTAAGGACTTGAAAACCCCAAATACCATAAACTTTGGAGTTCAAGGTAGTAAAATCATGATTTTAAGGTAGTAAACTCATGAGAAATGGTCCTTAGACCGTAAACTCCATTTAGGAGTGTTTTGATGCCACACAACACTTCCTAAGGCTAATTCGTGAAGTATGAATGCTTGGAATAGCCTAGAAGACTTCAAATCACCAAATGGTCAAAAGATTTGTAGTTTACGGCCGTAAACTCAAGATTTTATGACCGTAAACTCAAGGGGTGTTGATCCGTAGGTAGTAACTCGTTTTAAGAGTTACCCTTGAACCCCAAACATACTAGCCTTTCCCTACAACACTTAGATGCAACCCTTGAGACTTTTAACACTTGTATAAAGTGTTTAACATGTCCTAGAGTGTTTTAACTTTGTTTATTAGTTGTTTAAAGATTAATTATGTATATACATATATCCTTATATGTTATTAGGATCTTTGTGCGTGTCTAAGTCTTCACTTGACACCAAACACTTATCCGACACTTCTTTCCGATCCACTTACCACAGGTGAGTTCATACCCCTTAACTAATGTTTTAAATGATTTTAAATGTTTTATGGGGGGATACAAGTAGAATCATGCTAATTATTGTATCAATCACATGTGATTAATAAGTAGAATTATGCTAGTTATTATATCAATCACATGTGATTAATATGCAGCATTCAAATGATTCACTTCACTTTAACCATTCTTACCAAACAGGTTCCTCAAATGATTTTTCTTAAATGTTTTATATGTTTAAAAATCCTTATTAAATGGTTCATTACACACTATATGATCCTATTACAAACCATTTTACTCCGATCTGTTTTACTCCAAGCTGTTATCAAAACGTTTTACTTCAAACTGCTTTAACTTCAAACTGTCTTACTTCAAACTGTTTTTACTTCAAACTGTTTTATTAATTGACATCAAGTAAATCTTTTCATAAGATAATAATTATGTTCAAAGGTTTTACAAAACTTACTTTATGCTTTTATATTATAAATTGCATGCCTATATATGTATATTCATATGCGTAATGTTTAAAAGACTTAGGAAGGCTATCCACCCTATTTCCTTTTCGCGCTTGAGATGTGGTCTGGTGGGTTATCGGGTACCCATCCGAAGGTCGTTTCAATATTAGTTATATATCATGTGTACATATATAGTCATAAAGGTTCTTCCAGTTTATTCAGTACCCTTGAGTAGCAAGGGTATACTTCCATGTTCATACGTACAAGTTACATTAGTAGTAACCTACCATTTGAGTAGTTTAGTAAGATACTAGAACTATTATTAGAACACGATATCATACAATGAGTCAGTTCATTCATGAGTCAATACTGGCTAGATAAAGAGAGAACACATGTTACAGCTAGTACATTTACATGATTACATTTACATGATTACATTTACATGAGTACATTTACATGATTACATTTACATGATTACATTTACATGAGTACATTTACATAAGTACATTTACATGATTACATTTACATGATTTCGTTTACATAGATAATATATGACGAGTTATCATTACATTTTATATGTATAGATTATGTTATATAATCCTCATTCTTATCTTTACCTTGTGATACAATCACATAATCGATGAGATAGATTGGATTTAATATCCTAGTACCAAAGGATACGTTGCGGGATTGACCATTCCTAGAATCTCTGTTAGCTACAGAGGTAAAAGCACATCCACGGATGTCAACGGTTGATACCATTACAGGTATACTTTAAGGGATTAAGTATTCCTACACCCAGCTGTTAGCAACAGAGGTAAATGTACATCTACGGATGTCTTAAGTTAACATTGTTAGTTACCCTAGTACCAAAGGGTAATACTTAGGTTAGTTGTATTATTAACTTTATTTTGTGACTCATTCACATAACCAATGAGGTGAATTATATTTGAGTATCCTAGTACTAAAGCATACAATTCCTTATAATAATAATAATAGTAACACAGTCAGGTCTTGGTAGAAGGCTACATTCAGAGAAATTAGGTCTTAGTAGAAGACTCCATTTTATAATAGTAGGAATCATAGGGATTTCTAGGGCTTTTCAAACATTACAGTTGTTCTACAAACATTTTCATACTTATACGAGCTTTCTTTCAAAACAATGTCAAGTGTTAAATTACAAGTTTTACAAATTAAGACACATTAATACTTATGATCTCACCAGCTTTAAAGCTGATACTCTCTTCAAAATTACTTGTATCCTCAGGTCATCATAGACAGGTACCGATGCAAGGAGAAAGGAAGATGGAGCTTGTTCAAGACTCATCTTTCATTTTGATTTATGCTTTTGTGTTTATCAAAATTTGACAGGACACTTGTATAATAATTATATTATTATTGCAATGGATGATGTTGTTGCTTGTTTACTACTTTTCATTGTTGTGATATTATACATGACGTCCTCCGCCCCAGAACGTTTCCGCCGTTCCTGGTTTTGGGGTGTGACACACACAAAACAAGTCACCATCTTGAAAGACGTGTAGTTTCCTACGCTTGTTGGGCTTCTGCTTGTAGACCTCATTCACGACTTCAATCCTCTCACGAACTTATTGGTGTAGTTTCATCATGGCCTTCAACTTGTCATTAGAATCCATGTGAACTAAATCATCCTTTGGCACTGGAATTAAATCCAAAGGCATGTAAGGATTCACACCATACACCACTTCAAAAGGAGAGTGACTTGTAGCATAAGTACGAGAACGACTATAGGTTTCCCAATCTTTTTGAGTTTTTCTTACCAACCGCTTAACAAAGTACCCAACGTTCTATTAGTCACCTCCGTTTTCCCATCCATTTGTGGATGATCGCATGTACTAAAAAGTAACTTAGTACCAACTTTCCTCCCCAAAGTGTTGCAAAAGTAACTTAGAAACTTGGAATCCCTATCAAAAACAATTGTTTTAGAAATACCATGCAAATGAACCACCTCTTTAAAGTACAAATCAGCCACATTAGATGCATCATTAGTTTTATGACATGACACAAAGTGAGCCATTTTTGAAAACCTATCCACCTCTACCATAATGGAATCCTTCCCCCTTTGAGTTCTAGGACTTTCCTCCCCAAAGTGTTGCAAAAGTAACTTAGAAACTTGGAATCCCTATCAAAAACAATTGTTTTAGAAATACCATGCAAATGAACCACCTCTTTAAAGTACAAATCAGCCACATTAGATGCATCATTAGTTTTATGACATGGCACAAAGTGAGCCATTTTTGAAAACCTATCCACCACCACCATAATGGAAGCCTTCCCCCTTTGAGTTCTAGGCAACGCCATAATGAAATCCATGGAGACATCTTCCCAAGGACGAATAGAAACCGACAAAGGAGTGTAGACGCCATGCTTGAAAGTTTTTTTCTCCATGTAACATGTAACACACTTGCCCGCTATGTTGGTTACATTCCCCAACATCTTTGGCCAAAAGAAATGTTCTTTAAGCACCTCCAATGTTTTTTTAATGCCAATATGACCAACCAAACCACCACCATGAGGTTCACGAATCAACAACTCCCGTATGGCATGTTTTGGGACAAAATGGCAATTGCCTTTGAATAGAAAGCCATCTTGAATCATAAATTCACCATTAAGACCACTTGCACATTTCAAAAACATTTCTCTAAACTTCATATCATATTGATAATGGTCCTTTATAGTTTCAAATCCCAACAAACGAACATCCAAAGTCACCATCAAATGAGTAATGCCTAGAGAGTACATCAACCACCACATTGCTTTTGCCATCCTTGTATTTATAGGAAAAATGAAAGAATTGCAATAACTACACTCACTTTGCATGTCTTATGCTAAAAACAAATTTCCCATTAATGTACTTCAACGATTCATGACCAGAATGCAAAATAAAATGATTTGCACGCAAATAATGACTCTAATGTTCTAAACCACGAACAATAGCATAAAAATCCTTATCATAAGTGCAACAATTCAAACGAGCACCACCCAAATTTTTAGAAAAATAATCTATAGGACATTTAGATTGGATGAAATCAGCCCCAATACCAACTCTATTTTCATCACACTCCACTTCAAATGGTTGAGTAAAATCAGGAAGCGCCAAAATAGGAGCATCACACAACAATGCCTTGAGTTTCTCAAACGCCTTTTGCGCTTCTTCTCCCCCACGCAAATACTCCTTTCTTCAAACAACCTATTACGGGACTTGCAATGGAGCTACAATGACACACAAATCTTATATAGAAAAAAGCAAGACCATGAAATGATCTATCTTCAGAAATGTTAGTAGGAATAAGCCATGGCTTGATTGCTTTGGTTTTGGATGGATCCACGGACACACCATTTCTTTAACACCACAAAACCGAAAAATGCTACCTCTTCCATAAAAAATGAACGTTTTTATTACTTCCCATAGAGTTTATGAGCTCTATGGGTCACAAAAACCTGTTTTAAGTGCACCAAATGATACTTCAAGCTCTTGCTACATACCAAGATATCATCAAGGTAGACCACCACAAACCTACCCAAAAAGGATCTTACCCCTTCATTCATTAGTCGCATGAAATTTCTAGGTGCATTAGTTAAACCAAAAGGCATCACAGTCCATTCATACAAGCCATGTTTAGTTTTAAAGGAAGTTTTCCATTCTTCCCCTTCACGCATACAAATTTGATGGTAACCACTTTTCAAATCAATTTTTGAGAACACAATATAACCATGCAACTCGTCCAACAAATCATTATCTCTAGGAATATAAAATCAGTATTTTATAGTGATGTTATTAACAACCCCACTATCAACACACATCCTCTAAGAACCATCTTTTTTTTAACCAACAACACCAGAACAACACAATGACTTAGGCTTTCATGAACATAACCCATTTTCATGAGTTCATCGATTGTTTTTTGCAACTCTTTTATTAACTTCGGATTACATCTATAGGTAACTTTATTAGGCAAAGTAGCACCCAGAATATGGTTAAATTGGTGTTCAATACCACAGATTGGAGGAAAACCCAATGGTAATTCGTTTGGAAACACATCTTGAAACTCTAAAAGCAAATCAACAATAATGTTTTCTCTATGCACCTGATGGGTTTCCATCTTCTCCACCTTTGGAAGCTCTTTGGACACAAGCATGTAAATCACATCACCTTGGTCAAGAACTAGTTCCACTTCCCTTTCACTAGAAAACATAGAAAGATTATTTTTTACTTGCTTAGAATTCATGGGCCTTATGGTCGTTGGGACATGGGTTTTAATACAATTTTATTATGATTGTGTTTCAAATCATATTCATTACTCCTCCCTCTATGTAACACATCCCTATCAAATTGCCAAGGACGCTCCAACAAGATATGACATGCATCCATAGAAATAACATCACACAACACTTCATCTTCTAAAGACCCCATAGGTAGACCAACTCTAACCTGTTTTGTCACCTTTATTTTGCTTCAATCATCTAACCAATGAAGAGCATTTGCTTTTGGATGGTTTGTAGTACACAAACCCAATTTGGTCACCATTTCATTAGAAGCAACATTAGTACAACTTCCACCATTAATAATAAAACTACACCACTTGTCTCTGACCAAACATTTGGTGTGAAACAATTGGTCTCGTTGTTCCATATCAGCCACGGTTTGAACACCTTAAGTTTTAAGGCTTTGAAGTACCAAAACTATATAATACCGTGGTGCTTCATTCTCGACCTCCTCCTCTTCTTCCTCTTCTTGTTTTGTATCATGAAAAATATTAGCCAACCTCTCTTCTTCTTCTAACTCTTCACGACATTCAATGGCCTCCCTTAAATTCAACCCCCCCCCCCTTTGTTTAGATGAACATTTTGGTATTGTCCAAAACCTTGACACTTGAAACATATAACTTTCACCAAACTAGTTTCTTTGGTACCACTAGTAGGTTTAGGAGCAACAGGAACACTACTAATAGAAGGAGTAGAAATAGAATTTTGTCTATTACTATGGCTTTGACTTGGGATTTTCGAGACTTGAACTTGATCTCCCACCATAACATGATTTGGATTGCCCCTCCAACTTCAAATACAAACCACAAAGCATTTCAAAATTAACATAAGGATATAACTCCACAATGTTGACAATGTTGTAGTTCAACCCTTTGAGAAAGCGAGTCATTCTTTGTTCCTCAATTTCTTTAATATCACCCAACAAGGACAACGTCTCAAATTCAGCAATGTATTCTCCAACACTCATTTTTCATTTCCTCAAATCAGCAATCTTCCTGTAAGTGGCAATTCTATGAGTAGAAGGAACATATCTCTTTCTTAATTTTTGTTTTAGAGAAAGCCAAGAATAAAAATTTTTCTTTGTCTTCACATATTCTCTTGGCCTTAAGCCCTTCAAACCACCATGAAGCATCACCACTTAGCTTGAGAATGGCATATGTGCAGCTTTTTTCTTCATCCACTTCCATTAACTCGAACATTCTTTCAATCTTCCTTTCCCACTCCAAGTAGTGTTCAGGATCGCTCCACCAATAAAGTCAGGCAATCCAGACACCTTGAATTCTTCTACAACCCTATATTAACCATGTTAGGATTTCCTTTGATTTCCACCTTCTTGGATGTTTCTTAAGGCTTCACGAAGATTTTGTAGGAACTATGGATCATCATAATCCATTATTGGCTTTATTACCACTTATGATGCGTGTATGGGCTTTATTTAGTGAGTATGATAGTTTTTAGGTAAATTAAGCTAGAATAACAACCACAAATATACGAAAAGAAAAGGATAGATTAGTAACAACTCAAGACCTATTAAGTTGTATACCGGTGAAAAAATCCAAGACCTAGTGGATTGAGTTTGTATCAAGTCAAGAACACGTCTCAACTATGAAAAATTGTGAACTATAACAATAATTCAAGGATAACAAAGGTTCTTTTTATTAAAAATTTGCCTATCACTTTTTCCATGCATAAACTTGGCTTTATATGAAGACTTTATTACAAAGTGGTTGGTTACAAGCAAACCAACCAAAAACTCATTAAAACTAGTAAATAAAAATTAAGGAAGCTCTTGAAATAACACAAAAAAAATGTACAAGACACTTCAGAATGAAAAAAATTCCATGCTTCTTTAAGGAGCCATAAGGAGCATTAAACTGTAACCGTAGTTCACCAAAGAGTGTCAAAAACAGCTAGGAGGCTTTAAGACGCAAAAAGTAACGGTTTTCAACATTAAAGATACCTTAAAAACATTAATCTAGCCTTCGTACAACCCTAATCCAATTTTTGGGTTACCATGCACAACCCAACCATTGAGCCCAAACCACCTTCTAGCCCACTAGTAACCACTAATCCATCACCTTTTAGGCTTTCATGACCCATGCATGGATCATGAATGGTGGCTCTTCCTACAATATGCAGACATATTGTGATAAATATGTGAGCCTTGTGGAGAAAGTTGATGAATTGAAGAACGTTTCCCCTAGTATTGGCATGGTTCCTGAAGCTGAGGTGGACAACAAAACACACGAACCTGGTATTATTCCTCGTGATTTTATAATCAATAAGGGTAAGTGGTAATCCGATTTCCCTTCTGCCACTCGTTATGGAATGCGAAACTTATCAAGTGCTTCTCGGGTGGCCCCACTTTTTTTGCACATATCCTTGTAATTTCTTGAAAAATGCTCTAGATGACATTTGTGAAGCTTCCACTATCGACATAGATGTCACTGACATAGCTTTTTCCATCAATCCTCCAATTAGGGTTGGTTCTTCCCCTCTTTGGTGGTCTTACCTACATTCCCATTCGTCGAATGTGAATGTGTAGTTTTTCCATTCACCAATTGGCTCATGCCGGTCAGCATGTTGCAGTAATAATATTTTGTTTTTCATCATATTTGTTACCTTTGGTTCTTTCAGTGCTATGATTTCTAGGTGTTTAGATCGAAGGCTCTTAATCAAATTAGTCAACTATCTTGATTCCATTTTATTTTCTAATTCCCGTCATAAGATTGTACATTCAATGGTATCATGCCTTATAGAGTCATGGAACTACAGTACCATCCTTGAGATTTGCCTCATATATTCTCTCCATTTATCTCCTTGTTTTCTTCTTGTTTTTGCATATTGTGGCCACCTCGTTCCTGGGACCATGTCTACTTGCTGACATGATGCAATTCAGATGCACAAAATGATTCCAACGAGTCTGTTTCATACCTTCTAATACGTAGCCTCTCGCATAAGGTACTTCACTCACCTTTTCCCTTTGTTTGGTTTTGAACTTCTCAAATGATGCATCTTCTTACTTCATATACCGATGAACTCTTTCTATCATCTCTTTTCTAAAGGATGGTTGTTTACCCACTAATTTTTTAAACAAAATCCATGGGCGCAACCCATATTTGAAAGCGGAAATCACCATGTTATATGCCTTTTCTATGGTATTAAGTGTGGCTTTGTTGAATCTTCAATAAGGCACTTAGAGGTTCGTCTTCTCTTTGCCTACATCCCAGAATAGCTTATGCATTTATCGTATATCTCTTTTTCTGTATGAAATGTCCTACGGTTTCTTTCCTCAGATGATTGAAATAGTGTATGCTTTCTGATGGCAAACTTTTATACCATAATCGTGTTGTGCCAGACGAAATAGTTGGGGAGAATATGCACCTGTACTTTTCGTCCAGATAGTAAGTGTCTATTTTCCATCTATAGTTTTCGATATGGTTATCTGGATCTCTCACCCGGTAGTACTTTGTGATTTCTGGTATATTTGTTTCGATTAGTAGTTGTCACACCCCAAAACCAGGAACGGCGGAAACGTTCTGGGCGGAGGACGTCATGTACAGTATCATAACAATGAAAAGTAGTAAACAAGCAACAACATCATCCATTGCATTAATAATATAATTATTATACAAGTGTCCTGTCAAATTTTGATAAACACAAAAGCATAAATCAAAATGAAAGATGAGTCTTGAACAAGCTCCATCTTCCTTTCTCCTTGCATCGGTACCTGTCTATGATGACCTGAGGATACAAGTAATTTTGAAAGAGAGCATCAGCTTTAAAGCTGGTGAGATCATAAGCATTAATGTGTCTTAATTTGTAAAACTTGTAATTTAAGACTTGACATTGTTTTGAAAGAAAGCTCGTATAAGTATGAAAATTTTTGTAGAACAACTGTAAATCTTTGAAAAGCCCTAGAAATCCCTATGATTCCTACTATTATAAAATGGAGTCTTCTACTAAGACCTAACTGCTCTAAATGTAGCCTTCTACCAAGACCCGACTGTGTTACTATTATTATTATTATAAGATATTGTATCCTTTGGTACTAGGATACTCAAATATAATTCACCTCATTGGTTATGTGAATGAGTCACAAAATAAAGGTAATACTACAACTAACCTAAGTATTACCCTTTGGTACTAGGGTAACTAACAATGTTAACTTAAGACATTCGTAGATGTACATTTACCTCTGTTGCTAACAGCTAGGTGTAGGAATAGTTAATCCCTTAAACTATACATGTAATGGTATCAACCGTTGACATCCGTGGATGTGCTTTTACCTCTGTAGCTAACAGAAATTCTAGGAATGGTCAATCCCGCAATGTATCCTTTGGTACTAGGATATTAAATCCAATCTATCTCGTTGATTATGTGATTGTATCACAATGTAAAGATAAGAATGAGGATCATATAACATAATCTATACATATAAAATGTAATGATAACTCATCATATATTATCTATGTAAACGAAATCATGCAAATGTAATCATGTAAATGTACTTATGTAAATGTACTCATGTAAATGTAATCATGTAAATGTACTCATGTAAATGTAATCATGTAAATGTAATCATGTAAATGTACTTATGTAAATGTACTCATGTAAATGTAATCATGTAAATGTACTCATGTAAATGTAATCATGTAAATGTAATCATGTAAATGTAATCATGTAAATGTACTAGCTGTAACATGTGTTCTCTCTCTATCTAGCCAGTATTGACTCATGAATGAACTAACTCATTGTATGATATCGTGTTCTAATAATAGTTCTAGAATCTTCCTAAACTACTCAAGTGGTAGCTTACTAGTAATGTAACTTGTACGTATGAACGTGGAAGTATACCCTTGCTACTCAAGGGTACTGAATAAACTGGAAGAACTTTTATGACTATATATGTACACATGATATTTAACTAATATTTAAACCACCTTTGGACGAGTACCCGATATCCCACCAGACCACATCTCAAGCGCGAAAAGGAAATAGGGTGGATAGCCTTCCTAAGTCTTTTAAACATTACTCATATAAATATACATATATAGGCATGCAATTTATAATATAAAAGCATAAAGTAAGTTTTGTAAAAACTTTGCAAAATAATTATTATCTTAAGAAAAGATTTACTTGATGTCAATCAATAAAACAGTTTGAAGTAAAAACAGTTAGAAGTAAGACAGTTTGAAGTAAAAGCAGTTTGAAGTAAAACGTTTTGATAACAACTTGGAGTAAAACAGATTGGAGTAAAATGGTTTGTAATAGGATCATACATTGTGTAATGAACCGTTTCATAAGGATTTTTAAACATATAAAACATTTTAGAAAAATCATTTGAGGAACCTGTTTGGTAAGAACGGTTAAAGTGAAGTGAATCATTTGAATGTTGCATATTAATCACATGTGATTGATATAATAACTAGCATAATTCTACTTATTAATCAGATGTGATTGATACAATAATTAGCATGATTGTACTTGTATCCCCCCCCCCCCCATAAAACATTTAAAAACATTTAAAACATTAGTTAAGGGGTATGAACTCACCTGTGGTAAGTCGATCGGAAAGAAGTGTCGGATAAGTGTTTGGTGTCAAGTGAAGACTTAGACACACAAAGATCCTAATAACATATAAGGATATATGTATATACATAATTAGTCTTTAAACAACTAATAAACAAAGTTAAAACACTCTAGGACATGTTAAACACTTTATACAAATGTTAAAAGTCTCAAGGGTGGCATCTAAGTGTTGTAGGGAAAGGCTAGTGTGTTTGGGGTTCAAGGGTAACTCTTAAAATGAGTTTACTCACTAAGGATCAACACCCCTTGAGTTTACGGTCGTAAACTCTTGATTTTACGGCCGTAAACTCCAAATCCTTTGACCATTTGGTGAGTTGAAGTCTTCTAGGCTATTCCAAGCATTCCTACTTCACGAATTAGCCTTAGGAAGTGTTGTGTGGCATCAAAACACTCCTAAATGGATTTTACGGTCTAAGGACCATTTCTCAAGAGTTTACTACCTTAAAATCATGAGTTTACTACCTTAAACTCCAAATTTTATGGTATTTGGGGTTTTCAAGTCCTTAGCTCAACCATGGCACTAGTTTAGGTTAGATTTAGCCATAAGGAACAACTATGGGCCATTTTTGGGACGTTTACACCACATTTGAGGTGTTTACGGTTTTGGGACATCCCCAAACCATAAACACATAAAAATATATGATTTTGGTGCTTTTTGTGTGATACACTCATCAAGGATGGATCTAGACAAGTCCCTAAGGCATTATGAAGCCTCTAGACACCTTAACACACATTTTTGGCCCTATACTTGGTGTTTACGATTTTGGGACCTCCCAAAACCGTGAACACCTTTATTTTGGTGTTCTTGGGACTTTTCAAGGCTCAAATACAAGAAGGAAAGGTTTAAACATGTCAAGGATGTTCTATACATCAACTAGGGCTTAGATTTGGGACTTAGGCACACTTGGGTGCCCTTTACGGATTCATGATCGAGACGCGAAGAGGAGGATGTACGTTACTAAGTTTGCGGAGTAGGTCTAGTTTGTGCTAGGCATAGGACCGATTCTGGTAAGAATCTCGGAGGTCTTGACTATATTGGCTTTAGCTTTCCACGTAATACGAAGCGTATTAAGCCATTCCCAGAGTGAGACTTCTCAAAGAACTTGGTCTCTAATTTGCAATGTCCAAGGTTTCCTTTTCTTGTTTAACTTCCCAGTCAAGGGCCACTCCTTGTTGGGTTAAGGTCGAAAGGGTTTCTGTAATTTGCGAGGTGTTCTGAATGAACTATGAGAGTAGGTCTGTAAGACCTAGAATTTGGCGAATGACTGTCGGCGTCTCTGATGTCGAAAAATTCTCAACGATTTTGACAATTTGAAAGAGTACTCAAAATTTCCCACATCACTAACAGTGTGTCATAGAAATTTTACTCTTCAATTTCAAAACTCGTGCCTAGAGAACCTTGCGAAAAGTTCCTCTGAAGGAAATGTTTCCATGGGTTTCTTCTTACTACGAGGGTAGATAAGTAAGTCATTACATGGAGAAATGACAAGCTAATCCAAGTAAGAAAGACGTATCCTACTCATTTAGCTCATGAAAACTATGAGCGTATTGGTCCTATTCGAAGGGTATCACTACGGACTTGGGTGTCTGCATCGAGTTCGGAAGATAGTCCTCCGGACATCCTTCCCTAACACTCGAACTGGTGATATTCGGATCGTAGATCCATCTCTAAGAGTAATTATTTCCTTGCGTTTGCTCAACCATTTCATCTTTGTGAGGCAGAGATCACGATTTCTACTGGAAAACCTTGACGGAGTCCTCGATAGCCGAGGTACATACGATGCGATCCGTCGATCTCTGAGAGAATATGACCGGAGTTCTCCAGGGTGAGAATCCTAGTCTTCTAATTCTATTTCTGTGTAGTTCGTTAAGTTGTTCGGTATGTTCTTCTGTCTCGGTAGGTGTTCAGACTGTAGGGTGATCTGTTTACAAGGGTCTTACTGTGTTCTAAGTTTGTTCACATGACAATGTGATTACTCGTAGACTTAGGCAGTTCTTCGTCCTGAAGTTCATATTAGAATTCATACATGGTTTCACAATCACAATATCGTGTATACGAGTCGTATATAATTAAGATTGAAAAGGTAATCGAATAACTGATTCTTCTTTAAGATCACATCCCATCAAGGAAAAAGAAGTTAAAGTTAAATCATCAATTCTAAACCTGTAGAACCTTGATTATATAACACTCTTATGCATACATTCCTCAGTGATAGATCAACCGCATGAATCCCTGGATTAAACTTGACGTACTGCACGAGTGGTACTTCGGGGGTTTCTTCGGAAGGAAAGGAACTATGAGGTACTCCTGGCATGAGTAATTCGGTGTTCTGATATGACGGTTTTGCTGAAAAGACGTTTACTGATAAGGAGACGTACGTATGAAGCTGTTTTTGTGAGGATCAAATTGAATCGAGTCATATGATAATGTCGGAATCATACAGAAACTTAAAGACATTACATTTTAACATAAAACGTTTACAGACAAAAACAACCATGCAACCATGAACAAAGTTACAGTACTTTAGATTTACTACCAAACTATTGTTGCGAATAAGATATACTACAAAAGACAAGTATACGCAGCACAAGCATCCTTATACCGACAGGATCCCGCAAAAGATCAGAATCTAGTTGCACTAGTTTTAAACATGTTTTTGATCATACAAATACTGACGATTTGGAGGGAACCTATACTATATTAGGGTCCTTAACCGTCTCTTTCCATGCTGCGATCAAACTCCTTCGGGTTCGTTGTTGTCCTTCTCTGCTGGACAGTCCCTCTTGAAATGTCCCATGACGCTACATAGATGGCATATCTGAGAGGTTTGGACATTATAGTTGATGTAATGTGTTGAATCTGGATCCTACAGCAGCTGGTAGTATGTCCATTCCTGTTGCACTTAAAACAGTGTAACGGACGGCAACTACCCAGATGATGAAAGCTACACTCATAGCATTTTGGTAGGTTTCCGGCATATTTCCTGGCTGGTGTAAGGACAATTAGGACACCAGAAGGAATGGTAGTTGGAGGTGCAGATGTAGTAGCTATGAAGGTCGTTACCGGTGGTTGTTTCCTATTCGCCCCTCGAAGCGATTTGTCCTTCTTTTTGGCCCAAAACTTCCGTTTGTTACTCTTAGTCCTGGAACTCGGGGTATCATGGTAGTTTGTTGCTCGTCGAGGTACTGGATTGTCACCTGGATTGGCATTGTTGTTAACAGTTCAGCTAACATTCGCATCGTTAGCGTCAAGGTGGGTCAGAATAGCTGACACGGCAGCCGAGACTGCAGCTTGAAAGGTGGCCGCATCAATCTGAAGGGTTGGTGCTTGGTTGATGGGTTGATTGTTTTTCTTTGGCGACATTATTATCCCTATGATGCAGTCCTTGTACTGAGTGAGAGTAAGTTCGTAAAATGGTCTCAAGACGTTTTTCGTTCAATTTGGGGTATCGATGGTCGATGCATACATGATTCAACCACTAAAAGAGACTTGGAAATGTCTCCGAAGTTAAATTACTATAGTCCAATGACTTGACTAAAGTATGTTTCAGATGAACTCAAATGAAAGTATGATAAGAGTACTTGAATAAGGACTAACACAGAAGTTAGCCGACTGTCCATATCTTTGATATTCATAACGTAAAAGTTCGGGAAAATGACTTTGTAAAAGATCTTACATCATATCCAAAGAGGATAGTCCTTGACAGTATAAAGACCTAACCAAAAGTACTTACGGTACACAATAATTTCATAGAAAATGCCACTTCGGGCATAGACAGAAAACAATTCCTTTTAACAAGGAAAAATAAAGTAAAACATCTATTACTGGCGATGGTAATCCCTCCGGTGAACTCTTAGTTCAGCCAGTTGACATTCCATATCAAGCAGGTATCTTTCGTATACCCTCTGATGTACTCGGAGCTCAATGACTTCGGCTCGGGTTTCAGCTAGTGCTTGTATCAGGGTTCGTGGTTTCTCTCAGATCTCTCGCGAGTATCTTCTAGACGAATGGTGCGGAGGGTATGCATTCTCGCATTGGCGACAACTTCAGTGATCTGATATAGGGCTGTCCTGCCTTGAATCTCATTTCGAGCCACTCTGCGGACCAAGATTGGCAAGACTCTGTCTGCTGAGCCCCCATTGCTCAAGTCATAAAAGCTTCGGTCACCATCAAATGGCATGGGCTGATCTTGTCCTTGGCTCCATGTTTCCAAACATTCCACCCATGGAGGCGTTGGGCCATGAAAAGCCGGACGAGGGTTAGGAATTTGAACGGGAGCTGCCTTGGGTAGATCTTCAACCTCGTGTTCGGAATTAGCATCATCTGAAAGGTCTTCATCATGGTGATCATTCACAGGGATAGGATTATCATTTTCTATCTCTTTATTCAAACCATCTAGCAATAACTTCGTTCGGAAGGAACAGGTTGCCGTGGGGATGGAGTCCAGCCATGTTATCTATGCAAGATTTGGGGTAAGAAAATAATTATCTAGATAAATAATTATTTAGAAAATCTTCATCAGTTACATCGCTATTAGTGAAGTGCATACCAGTTATATGTAATCGAAACAGGATAGGCCTTCGAATAAGTGACCTTAACTCCATATTCACACAGAATAGGGGTGAGGTAAAATTTTCACAGATTCTCAGTCTATGACATCCTAATTACATATAGTCTTAGTGTATCCACTTAGCAACTATCAACTTAGTAATGAAGATCCCGTTTTAGTTCTCAAGTATAAAGTACTTATAGTAACACCAAATACTCCTATAGTATTTTAAATTTTTAATGTTATGTTCTATTGTTCTCATTGTGGTAGGGTTGGTAAGATTTTAGCATTGTCGCAACCACACAATTAAACTTAGGCACATGCTAGTCAACTCTCGGATAATATAGGTGATCAGGCTATATCTTCCCAGTTTTGACCATATGTCTCTAAGCCCACTTGTGTTGCCCAACAATCGTAATTCTTTTGTACCGTCCTAGTGACACTGATTTTAGTATGAATCCAGCACGTATACTTACTTAAATATGTTAATATTTAAAGTATAAACTCTGGGTCAGAGTATTTTTGATCCCTTATGTATTTATAGTTAGTATATCTTTTATAGGTTGATATACTTAATTCACTATAAACAATGCTCTGATACCAATCTGTCACACCCCAAAACCAGGAATGGCGGAAACATTCTGGGGCGGAGGACGTCATGTACAGTATCACAACAATGAAAAGTAGTAAACAAGCAACAACATCATCCATTGCATTAATAATATCATTATTATAGAAGTGTCCTGTCAAATTTTGATAAACACAAAAGCATAAATCAAAATGAAAGATGAGTCTTGAACAAGCTCAATCTTCCTTTCTCCATGCATCGGTACATGTCTATGATGACTTGAGGATACAAGTAATTTTGAAAGAGAGTATCAGCTTTAAAGCTGGTGAGATCATAAGTATTAATGTGTCTTAATTTGTAAAACTTGTAATTTAAGACTTGACATTGTTTTGAAAGAAAGCTTGTATAAGTATGAAAATGTTTGTAGAACAACTGTAAATGTTTGAAAGCCCTAGAAATCCCTATGATTCCTACTATTATAAAATGGAGTCTTCTACTAAGACCTAACTGCTCTGAATGTAGCCTTCTACCAAGACCCGACTGTGTTACTATTATTATTATTATAAGAAAATGTATCCTTTGGTACTAGGATACTCAAATATAATTCACCTCATTGGTTATGTGAATGAGTCACAAAATAAAGGTAATAATACAACTAACCTAAGTATTACCCTTTGGTACTAGGGTAACTAACAGTGTTAACTTAACACATCTGTAGATGTACATTTACCTCTGTTGCTAACAGTTGGGTGTAGGAATAGTTAATCCCTTAAAGTATACATGTAATGGTATCAACCGTTGACATCCGTGGATGTGCTTTTACCTCTGTAGCTAACAGAGATTCTAGGAATGGTCAATCCCGCAACGTATCCTTTAGTACTAGGATATTAAATCCAGTCTATCTTGTCGATTATGTGATTGTATCACAAGGTAAAGATAAGAATGACGATTATATAACATAATCTATACATATAAAATGTAATGATAACTCGTCATATATTATCTATGTAAACGAAATCATGTAAATGTAATCATGTAAATGTACTTATGTAAATGTACTCATGTAAATGTAATCAGGTAAATGTACTCATGTAAATGTAATCATGTAAATGTAATCATGTAAATGGACTTATGTAAACGTACTCATGTAAATGTAATCATGTAAATGTACTCATGTAAATGTAATCATGTAAATGTAATCATGTAAATGTACTATCTGTAACATGTGTTCTCTCTCTATCTAGCAAGTATTGACTCATGAATGAACTGACTCATTGTATGATATCGTGTTCTAATAATCATTGTATGATATCGTGTTCTAATAATAGTTCTAGTATCTTCCTAAACTACTCAAGTGGTAGCTTACTAGTAATGTAACTTGTACGTATGAACATGGAAGCATACCCTTGCTACTCAAGGGTACTGAATAAACTGGAAGAACCTTTATGACTATATATGTACACATGATATTTAACTAATATTTAAACCACCTTTGGACGAGTACCCGATATCCTACCAGGCCACATCTCAAGTGCGAAAAGGAAATAGGGTGGATAGCCTTACTAAGTCTTTTAAACATTACTCATATAAATATACATATATAGGCATGCAATTTATAATATAAAAGCATAAAGTAAGTTTTGTCAGACCTTTGAACATAATTATTATCTTAAGAAAATATTTACTTGATGTCAATCAATAAAACAGTTTAAAGTAAAAACAGTTTGAAGTAAGACAGTTTGAAGTAAAAGCAGTTTGAAGTAAAACATTTTGATAACAACTTGGAGTAAAACAGATCGGAGTAAAATGGTTTGTAATAGGATCATACAGTGCGTAATGAACTGTTTAATAAGGATTTTTAAACATATAAAACATTTAAGAAAAATCATTTGAGGAACCAGTTTTGTAAGAATGTTAAAGTGAAGTGAATCATTTGAATGTTGCATATTAATCACATGTGATTGATATAATAACTAGCATAATTCAACTTATTAATCACATGTGATTGATACAATAATTAGCATGATTCTACTTGTATCCCCCCCCCCCCATAAAACATTTAAAAACATTTAAAACATTAGTTAAGGAGTATGAACTCACCTGTGGTAAGTGGATCGGAAATAAGTGTCGAATAAGTGTTTGGTGTCAAGTGAAGACTTAGACACGCACAAAGATCCTAATAACATATAAGGATATATGTATATACATAATTAGTCTTTAAACAACTAATAAACAAAGTTAAAACACTCTAGGACATGTTAAAGACATTATTCAAGTGTTAAAAGTCTCAAGGGTGGCATCTAAGTGTCGTAGGGAAAGGCTAGTGTGTTTGGGGTTCAAGGGTAACTCTTAAAATGAGTTTACTCCCTAAGGATCAACACCCCTTGAGTTTACGGTCGTAAACTCTTGAGTTTACGGCCGTAAACTCAAAATCTATTGATCATTTGGTGATTTGAAGTCTTATAGGCTATTCTAAGCATTCCTACTTCACGAATTAGCCTTAGGAAGTGTTTTGTGGCATCAAAACACTCCTAAATGGAGTTTACGGTCTAAGGACCATTTCTCATGAGTTTACTACCTTAAACTCCAAAGTTTATGGTATTTGGGGTTTTCAAGTCCTTAGCTCAACCATGGCAGTAGTCTTGGTTAGATTCAGCCATAAGGAACAACTATGGGCTATTTTTGGGACATTTACACCACATTTGAGGTGTTTACGGTTTTGGGACATCCCAAACCATAAACACATAAAAATATATGATTTTGGTGCTTTTTGTGTGATACACTCATCAAGGATGGATCTAGACAAGTCCCTAAGGCATTGTGAAGCATCTAGACACCTTAACACACCATTTTGGCCCTATACTTGGTGTTTACGGTTTTGGGACCTCCGAAAACCATGAACACCTTTATTTTGGTATTCTTGGGACTTTTCAAGGCTCAAATACAAGAAGGAAAGGTTTAAACATGTGAAGGATGTTCTATACATCAACTAGGGCTTAGATTTGGGACTTAGGCACACTTTGGTTCCCTTTATGGTGTTTACGGCCCAAGAACATTCTTGGACCGTGAACACTCATATCCTTCTGTTCTTGACATATTTCCTTGGTATAAACATGCATAGCTAGCTTAAAATGACTCTAGGATAGAAGTACTTACATAGAGGAAGCCTGAAATGAACTTTAAATCCAAGAACACTTAGTGTGTGTTCTTGGTGTTCTTGGTGTTTTTGGAAAGTAATCAAAACACAAAAATGGATGTATTAAAGGATGTAAAATCACTATATTAAGTGATATACCAACTTGAAAGGCTATAAACACTTACTAGTTTGAAGATTTGGAATAAAAACTTGGATGATACTTGAGAGAATATTTTGGAGTTTACTCTTTTTCACTTTTGGGGAGTAAACACAAATGAGGAGTAAACTCATGTATAAGCATGAGTTTGCGGATTTTTGGATGATTTTTCGACCCAAACATAAAATTTTGGTCAGGTGTTTCTAGTACGCGAAGTGTTTGCGGTTTTCAAAAATCAAAACCCGAGGCGACACTTTCTTACACCCGTTCGCTTAACAAAATATTAAAATAATCAAACGAACTTTATTTTTCTTAAAAATAAGAAATAATGACATTGACTTATGACACGAAGTGGTTGACTTTTAGGGTTTGACCGACTGGAAATTTCGGGTTGTCACAGTTGTCTAACCTTCAGACTCGTCTACTGCTTGCATCTCCAATTGTATGATTTTTTTTCTATTGTTTGATAGTCATGTGGTTTGTTGCTGGTGAGGCATTGATTAGCCTCCGGGTGTAGGTTGCAAAGCATATGTTGGATGGTGTTGAGGATTGTAGTATACTTGATAGTGTGCGTACGGGAATGGTGGCAGTAATGACATGTATGCTTGTGTATTATGTTGGGCGATTACGGTATTTGTAAGGGTGTTGTTGTGGAAAAGGTGGTAACATTTGCACCATCATATCATTGTTTGTAGGGGTTCATTTTGTAGGTCTCTTAGATATATTTCCACAAGTCATGCTCGAACTACTAGTTGTTTCCATTATAACTAAAATTGCTTGTCTACCTTTCTTGGTTTTCCCTGCTGTTTGGTCGTTGACTTCTACATGATGTTGTTCATCTGGTCGAGTAGTATGTTGTGTGTGTTGTTGTGATGAGGATGTTATGAGAGGTCTGGTGGTTGGATTTATAGTGGCGTCTGGTTTGAAAGTAAGGTTAAGTTAATTAGGCTAAAAGGTGTATCAATAAGAGGGCGCAAGGTTTGTTACTTGTCTTCTATGGTTGTAGAAGGATGGCGCCAATGTTGCTCGTGAAATCATTGATGCATTGTTGGATATCCTAATGTAGGCTTCATCTAATGAGCACTCTTGATAACACCTTGCACAAGGTTGTCAAGGTTAGGTAAGAAAGCCATATTGGGGGTGGGTCCTCATTATTGCTCTCCGATGCCTAAGTTAGATGTCATATTTGGGGCCTAGTTTTTAGTGGATAGAATTGTTATAGATTTCGTACCTTTTCCAAATAGATGGAGCCTTGTTTTATACTTGAGGTTCTAATTAATCCATGATTATTTCTTTCAGGTCATGATTTAGTCCTTAGGTTGTAAGGGGAAGACCTTTTTAAATAAAATCAACTTTCCTTTTCCGTGTTTCCTGCAATATTGCTTTATAGGTTATTTATAGAAGGTATGGTGATTCTTGATGTACGTGGTATGTATTCCTTGATAGGTTGAATACTATCATGCATTTATTTTTATTTTATTTTTGTAGCTTTACACAAGGTATGGTTTTTTGGATGGCTTAATTTTACATGGGCTCCCATGCATACCCCATTAGTAGGATTCATGAACTTCATGAAATGCGTGTGTAAGCTAAGGTTAGACCAGACGGTGATTGTATTTACTGATGATATCTTGGTCTATTCTAAGACTAATGAGTAGCATGAGGAGAATTTGTGAGAGGTTCTAGAGATCTTGAGGAGGGAGAGGCTTTTTGCCAAGTTTTCCAAGTGCGAGTGCTAATTGCATGAGGTGCAGTTCTTGGGTCATTTCCCCAGCAAGGACGGTATACTGGTCAATCTGGACAAGATTGAAGCAGTGATGCAGTGGGAGATTCCGAGGTCTAAATCTGAGATTAGCAATTTCCTCCGGTTAGTTGGTTATTAACGGAGGTTTATCCAGGATTTCTCCAAGATTAATGTTCCTTTAACCTGATTTACGGAGAAGAATGTCAATTTTTAGTGGAGGCCTGAGCAGTGGATGGTATTTTAGACTTAGAGACAGAGATTGTGTGAGGCTCTGATATTGACCCTTCCTAAGGGTGTGTATGCTTTTATTTTGGTTTATTGTGATGCATCGATTATGGGTTTGGGTGTAGTGCTTATGTAGAGGGCCCATGTGATCGCTTACACTTTGAGGCAGTTGAAGTCTCATGAGGCGGAGTACCCCAACCCATGATCTAGAACTGTGGTTTATAGTTTTCCCCTCAAGATTTTTCGGCAATATTTGTATGGGTTCCAGTGTACCATTTACACTGATCAAAAGATTTTGAGGTATTTGATGGATCAATCGAACTTCAATATTAGACAACGCAGATGGTTGGATGTTATGAAGGATTATGATTGTGAAATTTTGTATCATCTCGGGAATGCCAATATAGTGGTTGATGCCTAGAGTCTCAAGTCAACTAGTACTCCTATAAGAGACCTATGCTTGAGGATGATAATCACTTCACCACCATTGGATTTGGATAAAGAGGAGTGGGTTGAGGGGTGAAAGAAGAGAATTAGAAGAAATAGGTGATTAGGAGTCAGATTCCTTCGTTTGTCAAAGATAGTCGGGGTTTGATGACTCGGTGCGACAAAGTGTGGGTTCTAGTTTCTAGTGGAGTTAGCCAAACACCTTTGGAAGAGGAGCATAAGTCAAAGTTCTCCAGCCATCCAGGCACAACAAAAGTATATAAAGACATGAGACTGAGCTAGTGGTGGCCCTGTATGAAGAGGGAGATAACTTGGTATGTGGAGTGGAGCTTGACTTGCTGGAAAATCAAGGCCTAACATCAGAGACCGCACAATAAGATGCAATTGTTAGACATTACCATGTAGAAACCGGGGGGGGGGGGGGGGGGGGATTACCATGGATTTCATTATGAGGTTTTGACATTTTGTATGTGTTTTGACTGTGAGAAGCATTCTTTTGGATGGGAACCAAACCCTAGACATTTTGTATGTGTTTTGACTGTGTGAAGCCATCTTTTGTATGGAAACCAAACCCTAGACATTTTGTATGTGTCTTGATTGTCTGAAGCCATATTTGTGAAGTTTGATGAAAGAACAATTCCATCTTGTGGAGGTATAAAGTCTCAACCATGGTTCTTGTTTCTCTTGGTCTTGTTCTAGGTCATTTTACGATCTTTTTGGTCCCAATCTTCTTATTTTTTGGATATTGAGTGAACTCCAAAGCATTTGAGTGCATTATTTGGCTTTTAGACCATGGTGTTGGTTGGAAAGTGGTCTTGCATGACGTAGTTTGGTTTCGATGCATTTTATGCAACCTTTAAGAGCTTAGGATAATGGATAAAGTTGTAAATTTTATCCATCAATACCATAAGGAGATTTAGATATGAGCTTTGGAGCTCTTGGGATAAGGGGTTAAGAGCTTAATCCATTAAGTTGCCCCTGTGCAATTGCCACAACGTGGTGGCTAGTCTGGAATAGAATCAATGGATGGAATAGAATCAATGGTTATGATCTGAGGGTCTAGGCTACTACAATAGGGTAACATCTACCTTACAATCACATAAAATTTCAACATCAGGGTATTTTAGTCAATTAACCTATATTAAAAAAGAAAATTTTCGGATTTTTGGGGATAATTAAATCTCTTAATTTTAAAATTCTTGATTTTTTAAGTTAATTCAATTTTAATTATAACGTAATTTTTTATAATAAGCCAAATTTATTATGTCATTCTAACATATGCCAACCATATATTAGTAACGATATCTCCGATTTTATTCTTGCAGAATATAGTTCCAATTCAGGTATTTTTGATAATTAACTGTATTTAAGAATTCTACATATTCTTCATATACATCCAAGTCAGTCTATGATTTTATTCTTCATATACATTCAAACTTAAATATAAATTCATACATATTCTTTTAGACTAATAGTGTGACATCCCCAAAATATCGGCCAGAAAATACCGATTTTCATTTATGCTTTTAAAATAATTTCAGAGTAAATCCTTTTGATTTGAAAGAGTTGTGGAATTTGTTACCAAAAACAAAACGTGATAAAACAATGTTTACCAAAGCATTTCATAAATGAAATGTATTTTCATTATATAATCAAAACTCGGGATGTCATGTTCCGATACAGACCATAAAGCATAAACGATAACATTACAAGTCATTCAACAAATATATACATATATAGACTTGTAAACAAAACAACTTGACGGTTTATCCATCTTATGCCCTTGTGCCACTTCCTGTAATACAAATAAAACTGAGTGGGTCAGGCTTAGGAACCTGGTGAGCATATAGGGTTTTCAACCCACAATAAATAATTATATTTAATTTCCACCAACCAACAATAACATGATTACCCATTCCTGTTATTCTCACCTTACATCCCTAAGACAACTAACATAAGGGACCTAGTCCAAGAATATTTCATCTGGGCGACAACACATGCTTTGGGGGTTCCTCAGCAATATAAGTCAAATAAGGCAACCATGAGGGGGATGGAATACAGCGAATGAACACCCAAGTTCATTAACACCTAAAGGTTATTAGCCTGCTAGCGTTCCACTGGAATGTCTAGAAAAGTCTGTGGTCGTCATCTAAATTCTGCTAGATGACTGGATCAAAACAACATCGAGGCCTCTCATCTGTTTATTACACACCAACTATCTACGCATGTTCTACCCAACATATTAGTAGATAAAACATACATTTTTATACATTGTCTCAAAACCTATATAGCATGCTCAATCAATATATTTTCCACATAACAGATGAGGCACACATACATAACACGTATTTCATAGAGAAATAATCAGATTTATAAGATATAAGAAAGTGAATATACATTCACACACATAACAACAAAATTTACACATAACATGTATTTCGTATAAAATACTTCATAATTATGCGTTAGAAGAAAGTAACTACACACTCACTTGATCAGAAGATGATCAGACAGCACTACGGCTTGTAGAAGTAGTATTCTTCGCAAATCTGGAAGATCTTCACAAAAACCGGACTTCTCGTGGGCAGAGCTTCGGCTCGGGAATCTTACTTCTCGGGATCCTCGGGACCTCGGGACTTGCTTTGGGGCTCGGGAATGATACCGGGGCTTCGGGATAATTCTTGCACGAAAAACGATGCAAAAACGCGAGAAAAAGGGAAGAAATGAGCAAACTACTCGGCTGCCCTCGACACCCTTTTATAGGGGCTGGAAGGTCGATTTACGCTGGGCGTAAATCCTAGTTACGCTGGGCGTAACGACGATAAGATCGCTGACTCCCCCCCCCCCCCTTCGGATAATATCGGAATTTATATATAAATAAAATATTGAAAATATTTAATAAAGTTCAAAAATTCATATATTCCACATATGAACTTCGTTTTCGACGTTCTTTATATCCCCGCGTAGGTGAGACTACGATCTACAACTTTCATTTAGACTCCGTTAACTAATTTTGAATTTATTTTTATTATTTATTTATAATAGGTCGGGACAGGAAAAACTCTGTTATAAAATGATAACTTCTTCATCCGATGTCCGTTTTCGCCTATCTTTTTATCGTTTTACTACAATTAATGAGATCTTAAATTCTCATTTAGATTGTTTCGGTTAAAAACCATTCGGTCTCAAATCGAGTATTCGGGGTGCATACCGCTAAGTCAAAACTTCGAAAAAAAATTACTTTCTCATACGAAGTCAAATTTTGGCGTTCTTTTTATGCACGCTCTCGGTTTAACAAACTATACGACTTTTGTTTAGATCACTAAGGCTAAATATTTCTCTAACGTAAAGTTCACTTTTTACCTCATTCAGCGTTGTCGGTTCTATCGCGAAACTTCGACATGTCATAACTTCTTCGTTATAACTCGGATTTTGGCATTCCTTATATCTCCGGAATCCTTGTTTCGAGCACTACAACTTTATGTAAAGATATTGAGTTTATTTTACAGTTAAATTTTGACGCTTATTTTATTCTTAATTAATCAAATCACATAATTAAGCAATTAAGCACAAAACATATAATACTCAAATAATACGCTCTTATAATTTCAAAACGGGTTACAAAGGTTAACCTAGACTATTACATCAACGAAAATGCCTAGCCTGGAAACGTGGGCGTTACAATTCTCTCCCCCTTAGGATGATTCCGTCCCCGGAATCATACATCAACAAACAAATGCGGATAGCGACTCAACATGTCACTCTCCATTTCCCAGGTGAGATTTGGCCCATTCGAATGCTTCCAACGAACAAGCACTAATTCGACCATCTTGTGTCGAAGCTTCTTAGTCTTTCGGTCAACAATTGCCTCTGGTTCTTCAATTAACCTCTTGTTTTCATCAATTCTCAATTCAGAAATTGGAATTATATCGGGAGCTTCTCCCATGAACTTCCTCAAATAACACGCATGAAAAGTGTTGTGAATTCCATTCAGTTCTTCGGGTAATTCGAGCTTGTAAGCTTGGTTCCCAATCCTCTGAAGAACTTTAAACGGTCCAATACACCTTGAACTTAATTTTCCCCTTTTACCAAATCTTATAAGTCCCTTCCACGGCGAGACTTTAAGCAAAACCCAATATCCAACCTCAAAAGTCATCGGTCTTCGCTTCTTGTCAGCATAGCTCTTTTGACGATCTTGAGCTGCTAACATTCTTTCTCTAATTATTTTCAACTTTTCAACAGTTTGATGAACCATCTCCAGTCCCATAAACTGCGTACGACACTTCTGCCCGTACAAAGCTTGATAAGGTGCCATCTTAATGCTCGAGTGAAAACTATTGTTGTAGGAAAATTCTACCAGAGGTAAATGGTCATCCTAGTTACCTAGGAATTCCAGGGTACATGCCCTCAGCATATCTTCAAGTGTTTGTATTGTTCGTTCTCTCTAACCATCAGTCACAATTGTTAACGGAACACCATGAAGCCTCACAATTTCCTTCACGTAAGAATTCGAAAGCTTTTCCATAGACCATTTCTCCTTGGCTGCTATGAAATGTGCACTCTTAGTGAACCGATCAACGACCACCCAAATCATGTCGTGGCCATTCTTTGTTCTGGGCAGTTTAGTGACAAAATCCATAGAAATGTCTTCCCACTTACCCATAGGCACAAGCAATGGTTCTAAACTCCCGTACGGTTTCTGATGTTGTCTCTTGACTCTCGCACAAGTCACACACTCGGCCACATACTTTGCAACATCAAGCTTCATCGTTGGCCACCAATAGTAGGGTTTCAGGTCCCTATACATTTTAGTGCTACCGGGATGAATCGAGTACATGGTTTTGTGAGCTTCTTCCATCAGAAGATCTCTGACTCCTCCTGTCTTAGGTATCCAAATCCGATCTTGGAACACCTTCAGTCCATGACTGTTTAGACCAAACACCAACGTTTTGCCCAAACGTTCCTCCTTTCGGTCATTCTTCTCAGAAGCTTCGCTTTGAGCAATCTTTATACTTTCTAAAATAGTCGAGACAACTTCCATTCTCAATGCTCTTGGCTTTTTCCTTTCAAGATTGACTTTCCGACTGAGAGCATCAACAACAACATTAGCCTTACCAGGGTGGTAAAGTATCTCACAATCGTAGTATTTAAGTAATTCTAGCCAGCGTCGTTGCCTCATATTCAATTCCTTCTGACCGAAGAGATATTGGGGACTCTTATGATCAGTGAAAAGTTTGCACTTCGTGCCATAGAGGTAATGCCTCCATATTTTCAGAGCGAAAACTACCGATGCCAACTCCAAATCATGAGTTGGGTAATTCTTTTCATGCTCCTTCAGCTGTCGAGACGCATATGCTATCACCTTTTCTCTTTGGATCAAAACACAACCCAATCCAACCCCAGACGCATCGCTATAAACAGCGAAGTCTTCAATTCCATCGGGTAGAGAAAGTATCAGTGCCTCGCATAGCTTCTTCTTTAGCTTCTCGAATGCTTCTTTATGCTTATCATTCCAAGCATAAGTAGATCCTTTGTGGGTCAAAGCTATCAATGGAGTAGCAATCGAAGAAAAGCCTTGGATAAACCTTCGGTAATATCCGGCTAATCCTAAAAAGCTTCGAATCTCCGTGGGACTTTTCGGTTTTTCCCACTTCATTACAGCTTCAATCTTTGCTGGATCAACCATTATCCCTTCTTGGTTGACCACGTGACCCAAGAATTGGACTTCACAAATCCAAAAATCACATTTGGAGAACTTTGCATACATCTTCTCCTTCTTCAATACTTCTAACACTTCTCACAAGTGTCTGCCATGCTCCTCTTGGCTTTTCGAATAAATCATAATGTCATCTATGAACACTATCACAGATTTATCAAGGAACGGATTACAAACCTTGTTCATTAAATCCATGAATGCTGCTGGAGCATTGGTTAGTCCAAACGACATAACCAAGAACTCGTAGTGTCCATATCTAGTTCTGAATGCAGTCTTCTCGATAACTTGTTCTCTTACTTTTAGCTAATGATATCCTGAACTTAGATCAATCTTCGAGAAATAGCTCGAACCTTGCAATTGATCAAACAGGCCATCAATCCTTGGCAACGGATATCTATTCTTTATTGTTGCCTTGTTCAGCTCTCTGTAATCAATGCACATTCTCATACTTCCATCTTTCTTCTTCACGAATAACACCGGAGCTCCCCAGGGTGATGAACTAAGTCTAATGAAACCTTTGTCCAATAACTCCTAAAGTTGCATCATCAGCTCCTTCATCTCCTTCGGTGCTAATCGATAAGGTGTTATTGCTACTGCCGTTGTTCCTGGTAACAAGTCAATTCTGAACTCCACTTGTCTATCAGGTGGCAATCCAGGAAGATCTTCGGGAAATTCTTCCGGATAATCACACACCACTGGAATACTCTGCATCACCTTCGTTTCCTTCTTAGCATCAATCACGAATGCTAAATATGATGTACATCCATTGGTCAAACACTTTCCAGCTTTCATTAGGGAAATGATTCCAGAATTCACTCGGCGTTTGTCCCCATACACCATAAACGAATCTTTCCCAGGCGGGTTTACTTTAACTATCTTCTTATGGCATAAAATTTCGGCATCATTGGCGCTAAGCCAATCCATTCCCAACACGATGTCGAAACCATTAAGTTCTATAGGTAATAATTCCTCGTGAAACTTATTCCCATTAAGGTCGATTAAGATGTTTTTCATACGATGGATAACAGGTACAAACTTTCCACTAGCAACTTCGACTATTAAATCATTATCTAGTCTATCAACAGGCAAAGCTAGTTTCCTACCAAACTCATGCGAAATAAAGGAGTAGTTGGCTCCAGAATCAAACAAAATTTAAGCAAGTGATTCGTTTACAAGAAAGGTACCTGAAGCGACATCAGCTTCCTCTTTCGCGGCCTCAAGTGTCATTTGGAAGGCTCTCGCCTTCGGCTTTGGTGGAATGTTGGGCTTAGCTGCATCCTTCTTCTTCGGACAGTCTTTCAAAATATGCCCCTCTACGTTACAACCAAAACACATCCTTTTGTTGTTCGGACACTCATTGGCAAAATGCCCAACCTTTCCACACTTATAGCAGGTTACATCCTCACTACATTTCCCAAAGTGCTTTTTCTTACACTTATCACACCACTTCGCTTCGCCTCCTTTTCCTCCACCAAACTTTTTTGAATCAGATTTTGAAAATTTGCTTTTCTTACCGGAACCAGATGTTCCCTCAAACTTTCTCTTCTCACCAACCTCAACCTTGTCGGTGGTTCTTCCCTTAATCATGTTCTCAACAGACTTGGCAGCCCAGATAACTGCCTCTAGAGTATGTGCCTGACGTACTGGCACCTCGTACTCCCATGGGAGTCCCTTTGCATACCGGTCCACCTTTGTCAGCTCATCTGGAACGATGCGCAAAGAAAACACCATCTTATATGTAAAGTTATTAGTGTATTCATCAACTGACATGCTGCCTTTCGTCAATGTCAGAAACTTGTTCTCTAGTTCCAACAGATTTTGAGCCGAGCAGAACTTACGCTTGAACTGCACCAAGAATTCTGCCCATGTCAATTGCAATGGCTCATTAGGGCTTAAAGTCTTCCCTAGAGTGTTCCACCAACGAACAGCTCCACCTCGGAATTGACGCACTGCATAGATAGTCTACAACTTGCCTCTGCAGCCACAAGTCATGAAGGCCAATTCCATTTCTGAGATCCAATCCATAACTCCAATCGGATCCTCCTTTCCATTGAAGGTCGATGGTTTGCAAGTTAGGAAGTCCTTGTACTTGCATCCCATTCCATCATTCCTTCCATCATGGTTGTCTTGCCTAACTATCGGTGGGTTGGCTTGACCAACAGACCCACTGAAGTTTCTACCTTCCGAGTGCCCTTCATTTAATTCGGGCTCCTCCACACGAATTGAGAGTTCTTAACGATTCTGTTGAAGCAACCACCTAGTTTCATCCATCTGACGATCCAACATTGTTTGAATAATCATTTGCACACCAGCCATGGTTATTGGCTTAGGTGTTGCTGCTACGACAGGTATTTGTTCAATCACTGGTGGTTGATTGCTGTTTTCATCAGCATTTCCAACTCCACTTCTTGTTCTCACCATTTTTGATCTACACACCGAATAAGGTGAAATTAGATCCTCGTTCACGATAGATATTCAAATCATCCTTATCACTCCGAAACGTTTACATGCTAGTTCTAATATCGTAGACGTACGCTTAGAATCCTACACACATAAAGTTTCTAGATCCGGTCGGCAACAGACCATAGATCCGAACAAATAATATCATATATGGCAACATATAACATTTAGCACATAAAGCATTTTAGGCAACTTTCCTAAAATAAACTAGTGCTCGTGTCTAAAATATAACAGACACACATCTCAAAATTCAACTTAGCATTCTAAGTTTAAGTCAAGAAATCCTAAAAATTCCTAGTTCGCTTAAACTAATGCTCTGATACCAGCTGTGACATCCCCAAAATCTCGGCCAGAAAAGACCGATTTTTCATTTATGCTTTTAAAATAATTTCAGAGTAAATCCTTTTGATTTGAAAGAGTTGCGGAATTTGTTCCCAAAAACAAAACGTGATAAAACAATGTTTACCAAAGCATTTAATAAAAGAAATGTATTTTCATTATATAATCAAAACTCGGGATGTCATGTTACGATACAGACCATAAAGCATAAATGATAACATTACAAGTCATTCAACAAATATATACATATACAGACTTGTAAACAAAACAACTTGATGGTTCCTCCATATTATGCCCTTGCGCCACTTCCTGTAAATAAAACTGAGTAGGCCAGGCTTGGGAGCCTGGTGAGCATATAGGGTTTTCAACCCACAATATATAATTATATTTAATTTCCACCAACCAACAATAACCCGATTACCTATTCCCGTTCTTCTCACCTTACGTCCCTAAGACAACTAACATAACGGACCTAGTCTAAGAATATTTCATCGGGGCGACAACACATGCTTCGGGGGTTCCTCAGCAATATAAGTCAAATAAGGCAACCATGAGGAGGATGGAATACAATGAATGAACAACCAAGTTCATTAACACCTACAGGTTATGAGCCTGCTAGCGTTCCACTGGAATGTCTAGAAAAGTCTGTGGTCGTCATCTAAATTCTGCTAGATGCCTAGATCAAAACAACATCGAGGCCTCTCATCTATTTATTACACACCAACTATCTACCCATGTTCTACCCAACATATTAGTAGATAAAACATACATTTTCATACATAGTTTCAAAACCTATATAGCATGCTCAATCAATACATTTTCCACATAACAGATGAGGCACACACACATAACACGTATTTCATAGAGAAATAATCAGATCTATAAGATAGAAGAAAGTGAATATACATTCAAACACATAACAACAAAATATACACATAACACATATTTCGTATAAAATACTTCATAATTATGCGTTAGGAGAAAGTAACTACACACTCACTTGATCAGAAGATGATCGGACATCACTCGGGAATCTTACTTCTCGGGATCTTCGGGACCTCGGGACTTGCTTCAGGGTCAGGAAAGATACCAGAGCTTCGGGATAATTCTTGCACGAAAAACGATGCAAAAACGCGAGAAAAAGGGAAGAAATGAGCAAACTACTCGGCTGCCCTCGACACCCTTTTATAGGGGCTGGAAGGTCGATTTACGCTGGGCGTAAATCCTAGTTACACTGGACGTAACGACGATAAGATCGCTGACTCCCCCCCCCCCCCCCGGCCCTTTTCGGATAATATCGGAATTTATATATAAATAAAATATCGAAAATATTTAATAAACTTCAAAAATTCATATCTTCCTCATACGAACTCCGTTTTCGACGTTCTTTATATCCCCACGTAGGTGAGACTACGATCTACAACTTTTATTTAGACTCCATTGGCTAACTTTGAATTTATTTTTATTATTTATTTTTAGTAGGCCGGGACAGGAAAAACTCCGTTATAAAATCATAACTTCTTCATCTGATGTCCGTTTTCGCCTATCTTTTTATCGTTTTACTACAATTAATGAGATCTTCGATTCTCATTTAGATTGTTTCGGCTAAAAACCGTTCGGTCTCAAATCGAGTATTCGGGCTGCATACCGCTAAGTCGAAACTTCGAAAAATCATAACTTCCTCATACGAAGTCAGATTTTGGCGTTCTTTTTATGCACGCTCTCGGTTTAACAAACTCTACGACTTTCGTTTAGATCACTAAGGCTAAATATTGCTCTAACGTAAATTTCACTTTTTACCTCATTCAGCGTTGTCGGTTCTGTCGCGAAACTTCGACAGGTAATAACTTCTTCGTTATAACTCGGATTTTGGCATTCCTTATATCTCTGGAATCCTTGTTTCGAGCACTACAACTTTATGTAAATATATTGAGTTTATTTTACACTTAAATTTTGACGCTTATTTTATTCTTAATTAATCAAATCACATAATTAAGCAATTACGCACAAAACACATAATACTCAAATAATACGCTCTTATTATTTCAAAACGGGTTACAAAGGTTAACCTAGACTATTACATCAACGAAAATGCCTAGCCTGGAAACGCGGGCGTTACAAATAGCCTTATACACTTTAATATAGTTACATAGATTCTAACATAATATCATCAAAAATGAGTAAATATCTTAAGAAATATAATTCTTAAATATACAACTATTGAACAAATTCACTTACTTCTTTAATGGTCCAAATAAACCACTTGATTCCAAAAATTCTTAAGACTATGTGATGTATTTACGTATGAATGTAATTCTCAAATATACTTGTTGTTGAGTTTGATTCCAAGTCTTTCTCTTTTATGATTAATATTTGATTCCTTCTTCAAGCCATTTTGAAATAATAACATGCATTAATCGTTAGAATTACTTATTAAACAAATATACTTGTTATTGTCACAACTAGCAATTTAGGGCTAGGATCTTTATCTTTGTATAACATAATTTATTTCTGTAATCTTGTTACCTTACTTTTGATATAGAACAAATTTCAAAACAATACAAGTTTGGACATCCAAAATTGTGATTCACGTTGAAACTTCCTCGTGTAAGCCCAAAACCTAACCCAAGAAGCTATGACCACGAAACTTTGGGCTTTAACCCAAGCCTTCTTGGTCCAAACCTCTTAATGGACCAAGACCCTCTTATTGGGCCTTATTGGGCCAATAACCACTCAATATGATCCTTATGGGCCAAAAACTTGTATCTAACATTGTTTTGGGCTGTAAGACTCTTATTGGGCCTTTTTGGGCCGTGAACATCTTTCCTAGATCAGAGTAGGCCAAATACCTTTATTAAGTATTATTTTAGGACATAAAACTCTCTAATGGGGCCTTCCAAGACCGAAAAACAGCAATTGGGCTCTTTTTGGGCCAAAAGCCCTAATTAACTTTTATATGGGCCGAAAACCCATATTTGGGTCATTATTGGGTCAAAAATCATTATTTAGGGCTCATCAAACCATAAGTAAATGTTGGGCCTCCTAGTGGGCCAAAAACTTATTATTTAACCTCATTGGGACGAAAACCCATACATTGACCTTCATGGGTCGAAAATCCTTATTGTACCCAATGTGTTCTCGGTTACCCTTCCAAAGCAAGCCCAGTTTCTTCTTTTCTTATTTGGGCCGATCGGTTAGCCAATCTAATAAAAAACACTACTTGGGACAAAATGGTGACACCTTAATATAATCTTTAATACATCTAGGTGGTTTTCCAACAAATAACCAAGTCCCTCACATCAACACCAAGCTAGAATCAACCTCTACTACCCTCCCCCTTCCCTCCACAGTTATCTCGGCCAAACCACCACCATCTCTCTCCACCCTTCATTTCAAAACTCACTCTCATTTCCATATTCTCTCAAGAAAAAATTCCTCTAACTCTTCTCTCCAAGCATTTGTGGGTTGTCTGTGGACACAAGAAATTCTCTTCAAACCTCATAAGTTGATAAGTTATGACAAACTCTTTTGTTTTATTCAAGGTTTGTGTTAAAGATCTTTCACTCACTCTCACCATTTTCGTGTTTTGCCTCCTAGAACCATCTTAGCTTCAAAAATCATATCAAGGTGGCAAGCTAGGCTGAAAACTTACTCCATTTTCCTCTTCGAAGCCGAAAAATCTCCAAGGTGAGCTTCATACCCCTATTTTTCGAGTTTTCTTTCTTTTAGGGGAGGATACAAGTCTAGTATTGTGAAAGATCTATGTATATTTGCTTGCAAGTGCATGTGTTGTGTGATATGTGTGTTAAATGATGTGAAATTTATGCTAAGAGTCCATGAACTCGAGATTTTGTTGAATCTCAAGTTGTTGGACTTAGTTAACTTGATACATTGTTAAAAATGAAAACTAGCTTCTAAAAGAAATTTTGTTTCATTTGATGCATGGTATATATCACAAGGATTAGACCAAGAATATGTTTAAACAAATTTTTGGCATGAAAACATGAAAAATGGACTATTTTCGGCCATAAAGGTAAGAATGGGCCATTTTTGAACATTTTGATAAACTTGGGCCTTTATTGACAATCTTAGTATAAATGGCCCGAAAATGGGCTTTTTAGTAAATATGGTCCATTTTTTAACATTTTAGTATAAATGGGCCGAAATGGGCTTTTTAGTAAACGCGGGCCATTTTTGAGCACTTTTGTAAAAATGGGTCTTAAATTAATAGTTTTGTAAAGTGGGCTATTTTTGACAACTTTACTAATACTGGGTCATTATTGACATTTTAGATAATATTGTGACACTTTTAACATTTTACTAAAATTAGGGCCTTTTATGACAATTTCGATGAAAATGTGCTGTTTTGACATTGATGGTAAAAACGTGCTATTTCGACACCTATGGTAAAAATGGTTATTTTTTTTACCACTTATAAATTGCAGTCAAAGATATACATTAGTAACTTTATTTATAACGTTGAATAATGAAACTCAATGTCTGTGTAAATTCCGTTATGGCTCTTGTGAGACATTCCTTCACTCGTACCCACTTAGTGTACATCGTAAGTCATGTAGTTATAACCAGAGTCTCCTTGAGGGAGAGCAGGAGTTTGTGTATAGATCTATACGGGGTTGACACCCCACACCTTAGTTGCTCGATACAGCTAGACAGGCCAGTCTAGGGTGACAAATATCTTCTCAAAATCGACGTTTGAAGAACGTCAAGACAGGCACTCTGTCATATTAGTATTTTTATAACGACTCACATAGAGAATAACAATACTATTATAAGATTTACGCTGAATATACACATCACTCATTTTTACAACGTACAAACATTGTGTCGACTATTTTGTAACTAGTCACATCACTCCAGTCTTAGGGTTTTTAAGACCACACTATTATATTTAATAAAAAATATAGGATTTTCTGGAAACACTCTCTATGAAGTTTTCAAAGAAAGTAAACCAAGTATACACATGCAAATACACATGAATTTTAAACAAGACTCTCAAACTATTTTTACAGAAAATATTGGATTTTCCGGAGATTTCAAACTATTAGAAAGTTTTCTTAAAAACATGCTTATAAACTCACCAACATTTTATATGTTGACGCTTTTCAAACAATTTGTATTCTCAGGGACACAGTGGGCCGGTTCTTTACAGCCATGGATTTGAATGAACGTTATATTTTGATTTCATCATATATTTGTTATCTTGGGATGTAATTTTTATGAATAAACACAATGTAGTAAACCATGTATCTTGTTGTCTTGAATGTATGATGATGTTGGTGGCTATGTTTCATTAATAAATACTTGTTATGATATTTCAAAATGAAGTCACCCGCCCCCGGATGTTTCCGTCGTCCCGGTTTGGGGGTGTGATAGATTAGTATCAGAGCATTGTTTATAGTGAACTAGTAAATCAAACCATACAAGATATACAAATATAAATACAATGGGACTAAAACACTCTGACTAAAAGTATAGCTTAAAAGTATAAGTATTCCAACAACAATATACACATATGCTAAGACAGTGTCATGATAAGAACAAAACCAAAGTAATTAAATGTTGGACACTATAGTCAAAACTAGACAGTTGTGTAATCATATATGGGCTAAATATTGCCTAATCAACTATATTTATTCAAGATACAACCAACATGTGTTTGGGAGTAATAGTAGTGTTGCAACGAGACTAAAACTTCCCAATTTGCATGTAAGGTAACATTAGAATCAACCATGAAGTTTAAAATAATATATGAGTATTTTAGGATACCATATAACCCTCGCACTTAAACCTTCTACATGTTTCTCACACCTCTATTCTTGTGCAGACAACATGGCTGAATTCCACCACGAAGAACCCCTACTACCCTACCAGAATAGCCAACAGATGGATCGGGGAGATGCCTAAAGAGGTTCAAGAGGAAAAACTAGTAGTGGGCCATGAAGAATACCAAGAAATGGCCTACGAATGGGAAATTTTGATGAGGAGTTAGATGAGGATGAAGGCACCAACGGGATCCTTAGCGAGCTTTACCCATCGTGAGCAATACCAAACCAGCACACAACGCAGGAGGGCCCTACCGGTCGTCTAGACTCTTTAGAGGAGGAAGTTGCCACCCTAAAGCAGCAGCTCTTTGTAGCCGAAGCTAAGGCAGTTCAAGCAGAGCAGACGGTAGATGAGACCACTCGTTAAATGAGTGAATTTGGCCGAGCACCTTGTGCGTTATTTCGGCATATGAGCGTCACTACACTACTCGCACTATGTCTTAGGTTTATTATGTACTTCATTATGACTAGTAGTAGTAAATCAAGAGATGTATGCCCTCCAAGAACCCATGTAATCCGAACCATCTGATTGTACTAATATGTGTACTCTCTTCTGTTGAACTTAACAATCTTCCAATACCTACTACTATTTATTAACATAGATACAACGAAGGGATGAAATATTTAGACTCATATCACAAAGCATGTGGGTTGTATTGGTGCATACATAAATGTGTATCTATATATATAGAAAGGATACAGCTGGAAACAACCATAGTCACCTACGAGCTCGCTTCTCCTCATGCAATAGAATCATGTTTTCCCATGGAAACAACCAGTCAACCGGTGAAACACCAATCCTATGAAAATACTTTGCCACTTTCCAAGTTATTGTGATAGCCATCATGGTACAACTCAACAACACAAACGGAAATGGAAATAGTGTTGACAATCCTACCCGCTGCAAGGACCAAAGGCACCAGCAAGAGTCTAGCTACAGGAACACCCCGAACCACAAATCCAAGAACAAGAAGCGAAAGACTTATAACAAGATAGGGAGCAGTTCAACTTCAAGACTTACCAAAAGGCAGCAAGCTGTAGCAGCCCCTACCCCCACTGACCCTGCTACCTCAATGTCGAGAACCCCATATGTTGGGATTCGCCCAAAATTCAGCAAGTGCAGTTTCCATCTCCATGAAGCCTGCCGAAAGTTATACTGCAAGACCTACAATAGGAAGGGGCACACAACCCGTTTCTACAGGGCATCGGCATGGTCCATCTCCCAGACCCCCAACATCAATATAAGCTCACCGTGTTACAAGTATGATGAATCTGAACACTTCAGGAGGGATTTTCCAATGACATGGAACTCTAGTAGGGAAGGAAGGGTGCTGACAATCACTACAGGAGAGACCCTCTCGTAATCACCTGTGAGCAGCAGTATGTTTTCCTATTAAATATATCTAAAGGCTTTAGTCAATAATTATAAATTACTCTCTCGTCCGAACGAAACATGCCATTCATATAAAAACTAAGGGTCCTTACAGGTGAGCTATGATGGCTTAGTGTATACATTGGAGTCATATGTAATTTAGATTCCAAGGGCTTAGAGTGCGTCACTCCACCTTATTTCCTGTTCCTTGTTTGGTTGTGTGTTTAGGGCAGAGTCCCTCGGTCGACAGTCTTCCCATTCTTAATTATACATGACTCATATACGCCAACCTAATATAGAGGGGCCTGGTGGGGACCGTACTATCAATGTTCATCGCTAATAATTGGAGCACTTATACTACTAATACTCACTAAGCGTGGTACAAAATGTTCACAGTAGTGATAACAAGGATGAAACCGGTAACATTAAAAACGTGTACATAGAACACACTATCATTCCAAACAACCATCCCTTCCAAATCAATCCAACATCAATTACAACAAGGAGCCCTACAACGTCATTTGACATGGGCTGGTTTGATCCTCATCATACAAAAATTCATGTGCCATAAACAGATCATTCGCTTTAACCAATCAATTAACGAAACCCCTACAACCTATAACGATAAGTCCTCGAATCATCACTGACATCTAGACTCCTAAGTATCTATGTAAGAAATACCACACTCTACCTAGCCATAATAGAATTTGGAGACAAGAAGCGAAAAGATCAAAAGGAACCTAGAAAATTCATAAACTCACTGATATGTTCCCGAAGTCCCTTCGGGAATATCACCTACGTACCAAGTAGGGTTCAGAAGTCAACCCAATCCATGGAGCCATTTCCATTGCCTGGCCACCAAGACCACTTGACACCAACATAAACACGGAAAGTGTCCAATCGATGGAACGACCCAATAAGTGTAAAGTCCACAAACCCGAATCCAAGCAGTGATCAAACACACAATCAAGCGGTAAACAATAAGAATTAGAAGGAGTAGAAGCAAGGAACAATCTAACAATGCACACGTCTATTAGGGCCGCAAATGTCAGGTACACTTGGATAGACACACATGACTACTCATCTGACACATCTGATACTATTTATAGGGACCAACCAACCGCAAACACGTTCACGGTCGTACACACGTTCATGGCCATGAACACCCTCATAGCCACAAACACACAACACCCATACATTACATGACCAAAACCCTATCAAGACCTATACAAATTGATGCCTAGCTCCAACCAACAAAATATGACCTAACAGTTTCCCCCCTTGGTTTGAGCTAGCATAGATTCAGTCTTTCTCGATCACCAACACGTCTGATCTTCCCATAGCACCTAGCCACATTTTCTTCTCAATGATCTTCGCTATCATGCTTGTGAACTCCTTGGCAGCAACCTTGATGATCTCCTGATTGCATAAAATTTGATGTGCAGCCAAATTGTGGATGTCCCTTTCACCAAACTGAAGCAGGTACTTCTTATCAACAAGATGGAAGACACCATCTTTGAACTTGATTATAGCAGTAGTTGTAGCGTCATCGTAAACCCAGTATTGCATGTTGCATAGCGAACCATCACAAAAGTTCTTGATGATGGGAATCTTTTTCATCTGCTTCGTTGGATGCCACATTACGTTCTCGAAGGACTTGTTTGTGATCAGGTCAAACACATCTTTGACTGTCTTCAAGAAAAATTCGGTGGTCTTCATCCCATCAAATCCTCTCCTCACTTGGTTCTCTAAGAAGAGTTTGAAATCATTTGCACGAGGATCATTGGAAGAGTTGGAGAATGGAGCTTCAGAAATCTCAGTGAGGTCCACTTTGGTGAGGGAAGAAAAATTTCATGTAATATTCCATATTATTACTTTTTCATTTCACCAGCTAGCAATTGATTTTATCATGAAGCCCTACATACGAATCCCTAACCAGTCACTGTATTTGTGTTTGAACCTCTTTTTTTCGAGCTCAGTCATTGTTAGTTGAGGCTGGTCTCCACGAAGATTTTGATCAAAGTTCTTCATGAAGAGCCACATTCCCATCTTCTGTGAAGTAACGTGTTTCCCAGCTCTTTTGATTGTAATTCTTGGATTGGCTTGCTCTGGTTCTTTTTCAAAACGTTCAACGATTCTAGTGGTTCTGACTGGAGGAGTGTCATCAAGCTGATCAGATTGTGATGTATTGGTTGGGGTTGATTAAGAAGTCTGGGTTGCATTTGGATCTTCAAATGTGGTCTTGAACTTGTCACCAAATTCAGCAATGAGCTTATTCTTTAAGTCGTAATATCCAGCCGTCAAGGCTCCAAGGTTGACTTGAAGAGTATAGATGTGATTTGACGTTAATATGTTTTCTTCTTCAAGCTTGGAAACTTGAACATTGATGTTTCCAATCAAAACATTTTTTTCAATGATTTTCTGGGTCAGTACCCCAATCTCTACTCTAAGATCAACAATCGATGGTTCCTCTCCCCCAACATTTCCTTCCCCTATAGATATTCCTTTTCCGCAAGGTGAAGGGTCTGAATCTTGTTGGGCCAACAACCTAGCAAGCCTCTCAAAGGCAGCGTCATGCGCGGGTCGTGGAGGAGAGGAACCCCCATGAGTTAAAGAGCTCCTAGCTTCATTAGAAGATCGAGCAACGCTTGTACCTTCTTTTAATATTTGACTTTCTTCAAGTGTTGGTTGGGCAGGTGTTGCAACAACAGTTTATTGAACAGGCGGTGCTTGTTTCCTTACTATCACTCCCAGCCTAGGATCAGCTTTATCCATTTAATTGGAGGCTGGGAGGCTTCTATCATATTGAGATCACTATCAGATGGCAAGAAAGTTGGAATAGAAACTGGAAGGGGAGGCATCCTTGAAGTTGTATCCATATTGGTTGAAGGGTCGGCCATCTGAGTTGAAGTAGGAGGCGTTTCCATGAGAATATCACCAGATCCCTCAGTGTTCGTTGTAGTTTCTACAAGATCATTAGCATTGTCAATGTACGACCGAAAAATACAAACCATTTAAATTTTTCAAAAACAACCCGATTTCATTAAATTGTTTACAAAAAGGTTTTCAATACAAATCGTTTAGAGTATTCCCAGAATCACATTGCTACAAAATCATGAGGAGCGGTACGATCACGCCTTCGACTTGTCACAGTCTCCTGAAGAACCTGAAAAACATTAAACCACAACTGTAAGCCCGAAAGCTTAGTGAGATACCCCCAAAACACCAACCACATATATGCCCTTCCAGGCTACGACCTTCCGGTCCAAAACATATTGCCTTCCGGCCCATAACATATAAAACATACATAACATAACAAAACATAGAACAACCATGCATATCGAGTCTACTGTGTGACTGGTCTGCCGTTTCGGGCCTTCAGTCCACCGGATCCATCCTCCAGGTCTAGTCATGTCCTTCGAGTCGCCCGCACTGGGCCTTCAACTCACCTGGTCCGCTCTCTGAGTCTACAGTATGACTGGTCCGCCCGCATCGGGCCTTCAGTCGGCCTGGTCCACTCTTCGAGCCTGGACACGTCTGGTCCGCCCGCGTGGGGCCTACAGCATATCCGGACCGCTCGTTGGGCCTTCGGAACAACCGGTCCGCCCTGAGTATCATGGCCTACAGCACAAAGCAGGACCGCCTCAACCCATCTCCAGTCCAAACAACCATGTACACATAAACATATGATCATATAACAATTCACATTCAAACAAGCCGATCTAGCAGATCGCATAACATAACATACTCTAAGCAGGATACCGACCTAACAAGTCATAGCATCTCCCTATCTCTCAGGATACCGATCTCAAACAGGTCTCTAACATATATCATCCTAACTCTCAGGATGCAGGCATATCACAACAACAAAATAATAACAACTACCCGGATCTCAATCCGATAAGGGCCGACCTTGGTGCCTTAGACCCTGTTGATATCGTGAGGATAACTCACCTCGAAACTGCCGGCTGAAAGGATAAGATCCCGCTGCTCCAACCCTGACACGAACTCCTCCACTGAACACTGAAACATTCAATTCGATAAATACCCTTAATTACCAAAATACCCCTGGAAGACAATTGGTCAACCTTGGACAAGTCAAAGTCAACCCCTGACTGACCCTACTTGCCAAGTCAACCCGATGACTCGCCGAGTCCCTATGCTCAGAACTTCCCTCAATCAGCGACCCAACTCGCCGAGTCACCCCAAGACTCGTCGAGTCCAACAACTCTGAGTCCACCCGCACCCAACTCACCGAGTCATCCCTTGACGCACCGATTCTCGACTCAACCAGGAAATATTGGGACTCTTCGACAAGACTCGTCGAGTCCAAGAACAGACTCGCTGAGTCTAAGGCTATCTTCAACCTACTCGCCGAGTTCCAGGCCATCTTCAAGCAACTCGTCGAGTCCACCCATGTGACTCGTTAAGTCAACCCGATCTGAATCAATTCAGAAGCACTCCATGCCATGCAATTGATCCAAAACATAGATCCAACCTCCTACAATCAATCCATCATGTAAAGTGGCAAACTTTATGTGAATCTAAAGAGATCTAGGCCTTATTCACCTTAAAACTAAGGTTTGGGACATGATAGCTCCATTAACAACACAATAACAGGGGATATAATGCTCTTAAGATCTTCTCCACTCCAGATCTAAGGTAGCAACCTCAGATCCATCCTTCAAACTCAAGATGTCACACAACTAAGCTTCCCACACAACCCCAAAATGAGAATCTAGGAAAACACAGCCCAAGAATGAAAGTATTACCTCCAAAGAATGCCTCAACAGCAATGAGACTCAAATCCAAGCAAAGCCCTTTGATCCAAGCCTCTTCTCCTTCAAGATTTCTTCAACCCACACCTCTCCAAGCTCCAATTTGCTCAACAATGGGGTTCCTCCACGAAATTAGGGTTTCTGGGACTCAAGGGGGGATCAAGGAGGCTGTGGAGGATCATAATGATCTTTATATAGGGCTCATTCCCCGGATTTAGGGTTTTTCTTCGCCCAGCACCTACTCGCCGAGTCCATTTTTGGACTCACCGAGTAGGCCATTTGACACGCGACCAAAGTCGCAACCTAACTCGCCGAGTCCATCCATGTGACTTGCCGAGTCGCCCTCCAAAACTTACACTTTTAACCCTTCAACTCTACTCTTGCGATTCCGGGATGTTACAATTCTCCCCCACTTTAATTAGGCTTCGTCCTCGAAGCCTACGGCATCTCAACTTCAAAATACTTCCCACAACGCACCACCTGACCTTGACCGACCCAAGTCCCTCAAGGCACAACCATAGAAACCAGAAGCTCTCTTTCTCCTTTCATACGGTGTCCCAACCACCTACTCAATTCGGGAACCAGTTGTACCCTCCGATAGCCGCACTCAACAACCGAGAATTACCCATGGTGCCTTACTGCTCCAATTCTCATCTTTCACTTGACTCATATGGCTAGAAAACCATGAACCATCGGATCCCCGATCCGAATCCCACTCTATCCATTCCATGACGACAGAAAGACCCATTCTTCAATTCTGGAGCAACTCCCCCGAGTTCTCCTCTTGCAATCATACACACATGCTGATCTAGCTCTAGCACCCTCAGGTTTGGAAAACCCGATACACTGATGATACCCTCAAACATCCTTCCAGGATGAACCGCTAATACATACCCAAAACCCTGATCAGAATCTCACTGAGAGTCCAAGACTCTCTCCCTGCATCCCTTCCGAACCCCTCCCCCTGGCTCTACGCCTGCGGAATTCCCTTCGCACCCTGAGCAGACATCTCAAGTCGAATGAGCTTTTATTCTACTGCCGCGAACATGCTACTCCAAAAACCATCGATGGACCACTCCAATCATAACTCTACACTGCCGCTTTCACTTCCGTGAATTCGCACTCCCTTTCGGAATTTCATTCCTCCCTCTTTCCTTACCAAGGAAACCACTCGTCCTCCCTGTCACCATGACAGGTACTATGGTGCTCAACCTACGCTACACTACCTCTTTAAAGCGTACCCGACATCCATACATCACCACTACTCTGACTCTCATCTCAGGGACTCTCAAGCCCATGCACTACCTTCACTGCTCAAGATCGGTACCCGGGGCCAGACCTCCCAATGTAATCACACTGCAACATACGCAATACATGTCCTCGAACCGATCCAACCATACTCGCAGAGTCTTCAACATGACTGGACCGCCTCCCCAGGCCTTCAGCCAATCTGGACCACTCTCATAACCTTCAGCCAATCTGATTGGACCGTCCTCCGAGCCTTCGGCCTGACTGGTACGCCTACCGGCCTTCAGTCTATCCGGACCGCTCAACAATGCATTCATCATTCCGAGCTATCTCTTTGGGAAATATTCCCATGCATATCGTTCTAGCCCTCTAGGGGTTCCGAACTCTATCTCCATCTTACATGCTCAATCCCGGCCTGCTCCCAGGCCTTCCACAATCAAATGCCCTAGGTCTGTATTCCGCCCCGCATGCCTGTTACTCACTCATACGAGCCTACTCTCGGCTGAAAGAAATACCGCTGACTTCCCAAAGCAGCTAAGCAACCTCTCAAGCCTAACGACCATCCGGAGAATTTCCAATTCTCCCCCACTTAATACACTCACAATTAATCACCGATCTCCCAAAGCAACCTTGCAGAAGACCAACACTTACACGCGAAATGTTTCTCCCCGTCGCTAACAACTTCCATAAAAATCATGTTTCCACACTGAGCAACCCACTCGAAAGGAACCTAATCTTCAAATATCCACCCCTCAGACTGCAGAGGCTACCTGACATTCAAACCAACGCCGCATCCGCCACTGATCCTCACAGAGACAATCCACAATAGCTCGAAGTACTAATCCATAACCATATCGATACTTCAGGGAACAAAGGATACCAAAACGAAATCTCGAACACAACTCGTCAAACCCTCAAGGAACAACGGATACCACACGAAAACCCGAAACGCAATTCCATAACCATCCAACGAGACTAGCAGATAACGATACTCCATAATAATCATAAATAATCAAAACAACAGAAAGAAACATACCCGCAGTAGCAAGCTGAAAATCACGTCCCTAAGCCCTTGGGGGCTCCGCTCCACCCTGACCTCCACCTGTGATCCTCAACGTAGCTGGTGCTGGAGTATGCACTGGTCCTGCAGCAAGCCGTGGACAGTTGACCCTCAAATGTCCAACCTGATGACAATGATAGCATATCCTCAAATCCCGAACTGACACTGACTGCCGACAATCCCTCGCATAGTGTCCCTCCTTTCCGTACTTGCGGCATGCTCCACCGGACCGACAAACTCCAGCATGACCCCTTCCACACTTTCCACAGACGTGGCTACCCTGATCTCCCATCCTGGAATCAACGGTCTTAGACCGTTTCGTCGCCGGCTGCGATTGAACCGGAGCTTGCCTAAGCTCACGCATCTGCAACTCAATCTCTAACTCACGCCGCCTGGCGGCCTCCTGCAACTCCAGCAAGGTCTTGCACCTCTGCGCAGACACAAACTGCCTGATGTCTCTCTTTAGCATACTCAGATATCGGGACATCTGAGCCTGCTCCGAAGCGAACTCAGGGCAAAACATCACCCTCTCAGTAAACATCCTGGTGATTTCCGTCACCAACTCCGAATCCTGTTTCAGCTCCACGAACTCCTGAGCCAACCTCTCCCTCTCGACCTGCGGAACATAACGAGTGTTGAACATCTCTCTGAACTGATCCCATGAAATCGCAACCCTCTACGCATCCGAGTACGACCCCGTGGTCAATCTCCACCAATCCTTTGCCCCAAGCCTTAACAGGTTCAGAGCGCACCTCACCCTCTGATCAGCAGGGCATGAACACGTGAAGAAACATCCATCCACATCTGATAACCATCTCATACCAACGATCGGATCCTGAACTCCATCAAAAGTGGGAGGCTTCGTATTATCGAAGTCCCGATACTGAAAACCTCTACTAGCTCCTCCCTCTGCCGCTGCTACAGCTGCTATAGTTGCCGCGACAACTGTCTCTGTGAGAGCCGCATAGCGCTCATCAAAATACTCCACCATGGCGGTCTTGATCGACCCAAACAACTCTGACAGCTCAGCCCGAAACAATGCAGCAACCTCATCATGCAGGATCTCACGAATCCTCGCATCTAACTCGTGCGTACTCATCTGACTGACAACCTCGGGCTGTACAGACCCACCCGGAACTCCCTCTCCTGCCCCTGATCCTGACCCGGATCCACTCCCAGCGTGCCCTGAAATCTCCATACTGGAAATAAAACACCAAAATCTCAGACATTTCCTCCTATCCCGGGAACCAGCTCTCATCCCAACCCTAGAGGTCATGGTTTCCCTGATACGCGTATGGGTCCGTGCTTTCAGTAGTACGGGCCCATACTACCTTCCACACCCACCCATATTTGTATGAACTACTTCCACAACACCCTAGCGACATACATAACAACGCTCTATCCTCACAACTAGAGGAACACTAGAAATCTCTCACAAGAAAATCCTAGGCTAGCAAGCATCATAAATCAGGCAACACATCGAGAAATCCTGAAGATCGCTAGCCTAACTCTAGCATGCTGTTCTATCAAAGCTCAATAAAAAAAATATCATGTATGGTATTTTGGGGTTACTTACAGGCTCCGGCTGATCATACCTCCGCGTCCTCCTTTACTTATTTTGAAAACCATTTTAAATTCTCTTTTGAAAACCCTCCTCGATTTGAGACTGGAGTCACACAAGTGTTCCTCCAATTCACTCAAACCAAGGCTCTGATACCAACTTGTAACGACCGCAAAATACAACCCATTTAAATTTTTCAAAAACAACCCGATTTCATTAAATTGTTTACAAAAAGGTTTTTAATACAAATCGTTTAGAGTATTCCCAGAATCACATTGCTACAAAATCATGAGGAGCGGTACGATCACGCCTTCGCCTTGTCATAGTCTCCTGAAGAACCTGAAAAACATTAAACCACAACTGTAAGCCCGAAAGCTTAGTGAGATACCCCCAAAACACCAACCACATATACGCCCTTCCAGGCTACGACCTTCCGGTCCAAAACGTATTGCCTTCCGGCCCATAACATATAAAACATACATAACATAACAGAACATAGAACAACCATGTATATCGAGTCTACTGTGTGACTGGTCCGCCGTTTCGGGCCTTCAGTCCACCAGATCCATCCTCCAGGTCTAGTTATGTCCTTCGAGTCTACAGTGTGGTTGGTCCGCCCGCACTGGGCCTTCAACTCACCTGGTCCACTCTCTGAGTCTACAGTATGACTGGTCCGCCCGCATCGGGCCTTCAGTCGGCCTGGTCCACTCTCCGAGCCTCGGCACGTCTGGTCCGCCCGCGTGGGGCCTACAGCATATCCGGACCGCTCGTTGGGCCTTCGGAACAACCGGTCCGCCCTGAGTATCTTGGCCTACAGCACAAAGCAGGACCACCTCAACCCATCTCCAGTCCAAACAACCATGTACGCATAAACATATGATCATATAACACTTCACATTCAAACAAGCCGATCTAGCAGATCACATAGCATAACATACTCTAAGCAGGATACCGACCTAACAAGTCATAGCATCTCCCTATCTCTCAGGATACCGATCTCAAACAGGTCTCTAACATATACCGTCCTAACTCTCGAGATGCAGGCATATCACAACAACAAAATAATAACAACTACCCGGATCTCAATCCGATAAGGGCCGGCCTTGGTGCCTTAGACCCTGTTGATATAGTTAGGATAACTCACCTCGAAACTGCCGGCTGAAAGGATAAGATCCCGCTGCTCCAACCCTGACACGAGCTCCTCCACTGAACACCGAAACATTCAATTCGATAAATACCCTTAATTACCAAAATACCCCTGGAAGACAACTGGTCAACCTTGGACAAGTCAAAGTCAACCCCTGACTGACCCTACTCGCCGAGTCAACCCGATGACTCGCCGAGTCCCTATGCTCAGAACTTCCCTCAATCAGCGACCCAACTCGCCGAGTCACCCCAAGACTCGTCGAGTCCAACATCTCTGAGTCCACCTGCACCCAACTCACCGAGTCATCCCTTGACTCACCGATTCTCGACTCAACCAGGAAATATTGGGACTCTTCGACAAGACTCGCCGAGTCCAAGAACAGACTCGCCGAGTCTAAGGCTATCTTCAACCTACTCGTCTAGTTGTTCTTCCAACTTTCCGAGTTCTAGGCCATCTTCAAGCAACTCGTCGAGTCCACCCATGTGACTCGCCGAGTCAACCCGATCTGAATCAATTCAGAAGCACTCCAGGCCATGCAATTGATCCAAAACATAGATCCAACCTCCTACAATCCATCCATCACGTAAAGTGGCAAACTTTACGTGAATCTAAAGAGATCTAGGCCTTCTTCACCTTAAAACTAAGGTTTGGGACATGATAGCTCCATTAACAACACAATAACAGTGGCTTTAATGCTCTTAAGATCTTCTCCACTCCAGATCTGAGGTAGCAACCTCAGATCCATCCTTCAAACTCAAGATGTCACACAACTAAGCTTCCCACACAACCCCAAAATGAGAATCTAGGAAAACACAGCCCAAGAACGATAGTATTACCTCCAAAGAATGCCTCAACAGCAATGAGACTCGAATCCAAGCAAAGCCCTTTGATCCAAGCCTCTTCTCCTTCAAGATTTCGTCAACCCACACCTCTCCAAGCTCCAATTTGCTCAACAATGGGGTTCCTCCACGGAATTAGGTTTCTGGGACTCAAGGGGGGATCAAGGAGGCTGTGGAGGATCATAATGATCTTTATATAGGGCTCATTCCCCGAATTTAGGGTTTTTCTTCGCCCAGCACCTACTCGCCGAGTCCACTTTTGGACTCGCCGAGTAGGCCATTTGACACGCGACCAAAGTCGTGACCTGACTCGCCGAGTCCATCCATGTGACTCGCCGAGTCGCCCTCCAAAACTTACACTTTTAACCCTTCAACTCTACTCTTGCGATTCCGGGATGTTACAGTCAAAGAAAGCATCAAGGTCTTTAGTGCTTAACCTTACATCTTGACCCTTCTCAAAACCAAAGAGTAGATCATCATTATCATAACCAGTTAGGTCATCACCAATATCCATATCCTCTACTTCATCATCTTCTTCATCATCATCATTATCATCCTTTACAACATTATTCATCAAGCCTCTCTCAAAATCACTTTCATCATCATTTTCTACATCTTCATCTTCATTTGCATCTACATTTTTCATTGGCACATGCTCTTCTGCCACGATTGCAACTGGAGGAACATGCTCTTCCTCATGTTCGGAAATAGTGGTCAAGTCATCTTCAGTTTCTATATGATCTGAGGAGCTTTCAGTCTCGGATGCATCACTAACTTCTTTGAATTGCCCAAATTTCACAAATGGATATATCCGTTGGAATATGAACTTTGCTTTTCGATTCTGCTTCATGAGCCCAAAAGTGTTAGAACCAAGAGACTTCACATCTAGGGTTTCTACGCTTCTTTCAAGTTCCAAATACTAGCAGTTGAATATCAATTGTAGAAATCTTGGGAATATTAGAAACTTATCCCTCTTCTTTCCTTCCACATTTCCTATCATTTCATTCAAGATGTACTTCGAGAAGTTGAAGTCGAGACCCATAGCGAGAGCAGCAACGGTACCTGTGTTGAGTAATGAGATCGCGTCAGCACCGGCTCTCCTTCCTGAGATGTAGCTCATGAATACATTAGCAAGGAACCTCCAATAAGGTGCCAATAGCTCCTTAATTATAGGAGGAAGCACACCCTTATAGCCCATCTGCTCAATGATTTCCTCAATCTGTTCCATGGAGATCTCTGTTGGAAATCCTAGTCAATCATTGATCTGTAACACTTCACAGATGGTTTGCTCATTCAATATGATCATCTTTCCATTAACATTCAATTCTGCAGAGTCTACAACATCTTCTCCTTTGTGAACAATAGCATTGTTCCATAATTGCTTCTCAAGATCTTGATAAATAATTGGATTGGATGTGAAAGCATGAGCAAGGAAACATTTCTTCAATCCATGAATCAAGAACTTGAAGTCATTCTGAGCAGTTGGTGGATCCATCAAGAATGTTGCAAGGTTATGGTTGTCAGAAAACTTCAAATATGTCATTATTGACCTGCAACAACCGAGCCAAGTGAGACAACAAATAATTTAATCAATTTCAAGCTAGGTTTTTTCAATTGTCAATTAGTTAGGCTTTAATTTTGATTTTAATTGAGTAAAAAAAAATTGTTTATATCAAAAAGAGGGTTCATGGCCGTGAATGCTTCATCGGTCGTGAACACTTTAACGGTCGTGAACGTCTCAACAGTGTCGAAGAAACTTTTTGCATCAATTGACCCTCGAAATGCAGTCGATTATGTTTAAGTTTAGCATGAGTGTGATCACCTTGGAAGTACCTACAAGAATCATCAAGCAATTTCGGATGAAAAACATAAAAATGTGATGAATTAAGAATTGAGAGAGAGAGAGAGAGAGAGAGAGAGAGAATTTGCCTGAAGGGTTCACGGATGCAAATGAAAAGTGATAGTAAAAGGGATTTCAGCCGTAAATCCTTCCATTTATACCTGGACCACACACGATCCACTACCCATGGGTTGCAAACCCAAGAAGCTTCAAATCCAAGCCCAATACTTTAATTTTTCAAAAATAAAACATTTTGAAGACTTAAAAATTAGAATTAAATTAAAATAAAATCTAAAAAATTTTAGCTAAAATAATTTTGACTAAATTTTTAATTTTTCAATTTTTTAGAAAAACAAAATAAAATAACACATTTTTTTTCACCGATGCAGATATTCTTTTTGTGATTTTGGGATCAAAGTTTTGGGACAACCTTAATCTGTTTTTCAATACCTCCAGCTTTATGAGTAAATCTGGTCAATCACTGGTATTGTGGTCTACTTAAACACGAAAAAATGTGACAAATGTGGACATACAATAGGTGACAAGACATTTGACCCTATGATCCTAAATGCTATTCCTATAAGACCATTTAGCTGACAACGACCACGGATATTGTTGTCCACCTAAATTTAACAGGGAAATCTACAGATAACCTATAGAATGTTCAATTTTAGGTGAAATAGAATGTGTTTCCTGCTACCTGACATACTCTGGTAATCAAGAACATCCAGAATACTCTTTACTTTAGATGAGCAGACAATTATTAGGTGTGAAGTCAGATTTAGAATGCATATGTTGTACACCGAGGTCGGATCTTCCAATCACACAGAGGGATAAACATATGACTAGCTTAATATAGGGATTGAGAAATAGAATGGTGCATATGATGTGTTCCAGGTCGAATAAGAACTTATCCTGCAAAGGAGACAGCATATGACTAACAGACATAAATAATTTGCATAGAAAAGAGGATTCATATAAGTAGAGTTGCATATGTTGCAGTCCAGGTTGGATCTCCCAATCATGGAGAGGAGGAAACATATGTCTAATAGAAAGAAAGCAAGAAAATAACTTTCTATGAATCTACTTTATCGGAATTCCCCAGTCGCCCTATCAGTACCGGAATTGAGGACACACGCCCATACATCGAGAAAGAGTTACGCCACAGTTCAAGATACAGATAAATTTAGTGTAAACATAGATTCTCATGTATATCTCACTGTGCAATCTACTTGAGTGTTGTATTCTCAGACCAAACGAAACTATCTAAGTCAATTACTTGTCAAGTCCTCTTAAATGTCAATCTATACCTAGTCTGGTCCATTTAAATCTTTCGTGCCTACCAGTGCATCGAACACAGAGCCTAGACAGTTCAGTGCTGGTACATTACACAAATTAACATTGCCTATAATCACTGAATTTATATCACTTCCCAATACATCACCTGCAGACAGGCTATCATGAGACATTATTTTTTGATTTTTCATATTTTCTGAACAAAAATAAAAACAGAAAGAACACTATTTTTGGATTTTTGATTTTCTAGTTTTTGTTTTCTTTTTTCTTATTTCTCCCACTAAATTTGTGCATGGGAGAGAATGAAAACGAAATGAGCAAATTTAAACTACCTAAAAAAAATCAGTCCTCAAAACTTAGCATTTTTAGAAAGCCCACTAGCACATCGAATTGAGCTTCGTTAAACGATTTTGTGAACAGATCTGCCACATTATTATCAGTGTGGATCTGCTCCAAACGAATGAGTGAACACTCATAACACTCTCTGATAAAATGAACTTTGATGTTGATGTGCTTGGTTTTAGGGTGATGGATAGGGTTTTTAGCGATTTGAATTGCAGCATCATTTCATAGAAGATAGGAGTTTCAAGAAAATTCAAACCGTAGTCCATCATGCTTCAAAGTAAGACAGATTTGAGAGACACTCAATAGGCTATGCTTCGACTCGGGAGCGTAATTAATGTTCTCAAAACTCAACACTTCATTTGTAACAGTTCCTCTTTGTGTGATCTTTCTGCCTACTCCTCCTGCGAAGGAAACATAACCCCTATTGAAATTTTGAATATCATGAAGCTGGGATATGTCTCTTGTCATGTGCCTGGAACAACCATTGTCAATATACCAAGGTCTGACGACATTCCTCTGTAGTTGTTCCTATATGATGTGCAAGAGATTAGTTAGATTTTGGAACCCAGATCATAGAAACACTCGGTTTTCCCTTTTTAGCAACAAAAATTTCTTTTACACTTTTTGATTTTCAGTTATCACCATATGCACAAGTAGAAGATTAAGATGATTGGACATTTAAGTTCTTGGGCACCCATTGGTATTTAGATTTTGAAACATTTACATGTAATTTGGAAACAGTTTTCTTTTGTTTTGATCATTTGGGTTTCTGTCTAATATTAGCCGAAGACCTGCACAAAGACTTTGACGAACCTGACCTTGGCTTAGCCGTGCTCCGTTTCGTGAAAGTACCTATTGTATTTTCATGAAAAGCATGTTTATCCCTTTTAAGCTCAGCCTATTTTTTATCATTATTTACATTCCTATCATCATTACAAGAACGATGTCTCAAGAATTTTCTCACGAGAGATCTTCCTCGCGATTCATTCACTCTTCTGTGTACATGAAAAGGAACAAATGCCTGATTTGGACAATTATGTGCAATATGTCTAGCAATTCCACAGTTAAAACATGTCAGCTTTTTAGCATAAGAACTGGTACCGCTCTTCTCTGGTATATTATTCTTATTTACTCCCTTACTCTTTCCACACATGTATGTGCAAGACTCAAGTGGTGGGATAGGTGTGGGTGGAGTGGATGTGCTTGTGAAAGAAACATCAGACTTACCAAATAAATAACCACACTTAACAAAAACAAGTGGATCAACAAACTTTAACACAGAGTCATCACTAATCAAAACATCAGTTTTAGAAACAAAAGTAGCAGTGTTTGAAATAGAAACACCAGACACACTATTATTATTAGACATACTCTTCTTTGCAGCATGCTTGCCCTAACTTGAAGATGGATCTACATAGGAAGTAGAAACGTTAGTATCCTTTTCCCTATCACTACTCTCCATCATGTGTACAACATGTTTTCCATACTCAAGAAATTCTTCTTTGCCCAGCTCTTCTTGGGTCAAAGGGATAGCAGTGTAATTGTGATTGAAAGTAGGAGGCACACACTCATACCCTAGACATACTTGTTTCTTATCATGCCATCTCATTTGCTTTTCTATCATGGTCTCAACTATTTCACTTGACACATCAAACTTTTTAAAGTGAAAATCAACATTTTCAAAATGAATTTTTAATGTGTCGAGTTCCTCAATCACAGTGGAAAGTTGTTTTTTAATAAAATTGTACTTCTCACATTTTTTATTGTACTCTTCCTATAATTTCCTAAATTCCTTAGTCTTGGCCTCTAATTGTTCTTTTAAGGGTTTTGTGCCTTCCTAAGTGTATATCCATCATATTTAAGGTCCTCATTTTCTCTTTTTAATAAATTAATTTATTCACTAAGAAACTTAATCGTAGTTTCATAAGATTGAGAGCATGAAACTTCATTGACCGGGATGTTTACGGAAATCATTGTTTAAAAACAAGACTTGAAATGAAAATGTGATCGAAAATGAAAAGAGGTTTTATAACCAAGAGAGGTTCATGGTCGTACAAGGTTCACAGCGTACATAGGAAATGATTCACGATCAATGAACAGTTCACGGTCAACTGAGAAGTTAACGGTCAATGTAGATGTGTGGTTCATGCCCGTACACAGAGTTCACGGCCATAAACAATTTAACAAGTGGGACCGTAAAGACCCAAATTATGATGAAATAGGTGATTTTGAGTTGATTTCGATTCCTTTGGCATTGAACTTCACGATCTAATGCAGAAAACCCAGCAACCACTTGAACAAACACGAAATTGAAGAAGATCTCCAACCGTAAACACCACTTCAAGAAGTTTGACACCGGATTGGATCTGATACCAATTATAAAGTCCACAAATTCAGATCCAATCAGTGATCAAACACACAATAAAACAGTAAACAATAAGAATTAGACGGAGTAGAAGCAAGGAACGATCCAACAATGCACACGCCTATTAGGTCCGTAAACGTCAGGTACACTTGGATACACACACGACTACTCATCTGACACATCTGACACTATTTATAGAGACCAACCAACCGCAAACACGTTCGCTTCCGTACACACGTTCACAGCCGTGAACACTCTCACAGCCGCAAACATACAATAGCCATACATTACATGAACAAAACCCTATCAAGACCTATACAAATTGATGCCTAGCTCAAACCAACAAAATATGACCTAACAATGAGTGAAGGAATTATCCGACTGAGACTCAGACCTCCGAGAGCACCCATCCGACTCATAAAGAGGAAAGGATAAGTTTCCATAGGACCGCTGACTACTAAGTGTGGAGAATTGTTATCGAGATTATGAAAGCAATTACGATATGAGTGATTGAATAGTATGAACACGAAGAGTAAATATTAATCAGATCTTATATTGATAAAGACTAATTACATGACTTTAGCAGAAAGGATATTTGAGTTCCAAAAGTTATCCTCTACTTTTACAAGACTTAAGCAGTCGCACTTTATTGTTCGACTTTTACAATTTAACCTCTACAATCTCCCCCTTTGTAAACAGTCGAAGCTATTCAGTCCTTAAGCCTTTGAATGGATGAGTGAACTGGCTTTCGCACTTCTCCATACCAGGTAATCACCTTCTTGAGCTCCTTCATTATTCTTCTTGCAATTGTTCATACGAACAATAAAGTGCGTATATTGTGAAGAATTATATCTTTCAACCTCTGAGACCTTAAACAAAAATTTCTTGGGCTTTCCTTTTGTATCTCTTCCCGAAAACACCATGCCGAAAGGTTTCAGGCATATTTCCCCAACAACATAATTTGATAATGCTGATTGGGTTAAGGTCTCTTCCCAAGGGACATTCACTTCCCTTTTCAAAGTAGCTACCAATTCTACATCAGTTAGAGCCAAACAATCAAAGTAATTAACAAGATACGTCTTGACATGAGCGAACCCAATCATGAACACTTCAGTCTCAGATCCTTTGAGCTTATTCTCTTCCATATGTTTCAAAATAAGAGCCACCTGAATCAAAGCATTACAATTCATCAGAGAGAAATCAGCAATTGTGAAGTCATACCGATTGTTATCAGCTCGAATAACAAAGTAACGAAAATTCTAAAGCATGTCTTCAAATTTCGTATCTTTCTTGACCATTAACGCCTTTTTGATCTTCATTAAAGACCATAATTCATCTGGATTCTTCCCCAATATAGCATGAAATCTGATTTTCATGTGTATGTAGTCATCAGGATTATCAAACTTCTCACTAATCTTGAATTGAGCTGTAATGAAGAGCATTTCGTTCATCGGAAAATCTAAGTGACTATTTTCTGAATTCGCAATATCATAACTTCTCTTTGGCTTCTTCTCGAATTCATACATTTCCCCTCCCACAGTTTTTGACTCTATAGTTTCATAAGAGTACAGCTTCGCGGGATCTCCTTTATTCATTGTCGGAGGATCACTTGCCCTTTTCCTCATAATACTTTGAACTTGTCTCATTCTTTCCAACTCAGCCGCTACTTCAGCTTTCTTCTCCTCCTTTGATTTTTCGTACAAAATTCCTTTTCCTCTTCCCACAATATCAATATCAGATTGAGGTTTCGCACTCGAACTTCCTTCTTTTGCCCCAATTGATATTCCTTTGGCAATTGGTCTTGTGGTTATTGTTGTTGAGGAAATTGGCATCGTAAGTATTGGAAGAGTAGATTTGAGCTGAGTAGATATTACTTTTCCCACTGTCTTCGCATCATCCTCTTTACATAAATTTTTCTCTCCCCCTTGCACCCCTGTGAAAGCAGGTGGGGCACTCATTGGTAGTAAAGAAGAGAAGTTCGCAATCGGAGCCAGTGCCTTCTGAATTGCTTTTTCCAAAGTATTTACTTTGAGAGTCAAGAATTCAGGAGTAAGAATAGATGAAGATGAAGATTGCGAAATCAAGGCCTTCAAGTCAGTTACCATTTGAATCAACTGATCAAACTTTCCCATTTCTTCTTTATGATTCGCAGCAATGATAGGAGCAGCAATAATTTTGTTGACGTCTGAGACAACTGCATCAAACCTCTTCCGAACTTCAATCTGTTGAGAATGAATATCTTGAAGCTCCTTCGCAAGTTCGATGTTTAACTCTTCAATCTTAAAGTTTACATCCTCCCGAACTTTCTTAACATCCTGCACAAACAGAACATGGCGTTCTTTTGCAACAGATTGTAAATCTTTTACAACTCCATTGAATGAACTACCTTGAGCTGTAATGCGAAGCTCATTATTTTTGTCATTCTGATCAACTTTATCCAATATTCTCTTCTCAGCAGCCTTCAGCATAACATCAACCTTCATTGCTAAGATAGATGATTATCTGCCAAAATCAGCTTGTGACTGAATATTAGCATTCAACTTATGATTCAGGATTTTGAACTGCTTTCCTGTCATAAGCATATGATCGGGTATATCCTCCTCCTCTGAATCAAAGTAAATATCTTCAAATACTCCTCCAAAAGCTCCTTCTTCAGTTTCATTATCAGACATGGGTTGCGAAGGTTGAGGAGTTTCAGGTGATTTGAAGGAAATAGGGTTGTAAATGAGTTTTGTAGAGGATGATCAAAAATGGATGAGGTTGTGGATAGTGTAGTAGTGGAAAATGATACCAGTGCTAAAGAACTAGGTAAGGTGACTGGTAGGATAATCGGCAAAGTGGTTTCAGCACTTGTGATAAGTGCCCCCGTATCAGATACGTTGACAACTGTATCAAAAATATGTACCTCCTCAGAAACTGATTTGGTAGTGACTATTTCAAGTGGTTATGAAGAAATCTGTGAAACTTGAATATTTGACACAGGTGGAACAGAAGTGATTACCGGTGAAGAAATTAGTGGAGTGTTTGGAACCACCGCTTCATCTGAAGACTCATTGCGAATTATCAGCTTTCGCTTTTTCAATAATGTTTGTTTCATTTGTTTCGCAACATCTTGAGCACGTTGCCTCTTTGATCCTGGAGGGACAGGAGCTGGAACATCGAGAACTGTCACCCCCTTACTGCTCACTTATGTCTTGCAAATCTTTTTCAATACCCCTGATTTTGAGGGTATTGTTTCCTTCTTCGATTTTGGCGAGATTTCCTCAGTCTGAACCTCCTTTTCTTGACTTTGTTTCGAAGATTGAGCAATTGCATCAGTGTTGATAGCCTTCTTCTTCTTTGGGGTTTTGGCAGCAACTTCTAACAAAATTCCAGTCTCCACAGTTGGATCAAAATTCTTCATGTAACGTATCAACACCATGTGAGTAGATGATACTTTGCGAAGCATCGCATCTGGAATGCGAGCAACATGAGTAAAAATATTTCCATCATCCTTCACTTCCTTAGGAAACTGATATAATGAAAATTCAGCCACATCCGCACCCTCTGGAACTTGAATTCCTTCTTTTTCATATACCTTTTCCAGAATAGGCTCCAATACCTTGCGCATGCAATTCCTTTTTCCGAATTCATCTTTTCCAGACTCTTTACAAACTCCTTCCATAATTGAGTTGCATAGTCCACATTAATATCATAGTATAAGCCCATTACCATGGCATAAACTTCCATACACCCCTTATCAAGACCAACAGTTCGTCCTGTTAAGCATCTGAGAAAAATACCAAACAGAAAATTCCACATACATGGTAATCTTGACTTTCTGAATTCATTGATCTTCTCAAGTGTTGGTTGATGGCCCATTTCGTTGAACATGTGGATAATTTGAGAATTAATGGGTTTGAAAAATGGAGGGTTGTTAGGAATGTTCAAGAAATCGATGAACAGCTTCTTGGTAAGTTTAACCTTTTTTTGTTTATCAGACTAAAGGTTAGAACATCAGTAGCATGGTTGTATGAAGCCGATGATGCTGCCAATGACAACCAAGTCATCGGAACGGAGAAGAATTTGAACATTGCAGTAGACAAAGGAGATCTTTTCAAGGCAACGATTAGCATTTTCAATCCTTCTAGGTAGGATGAGACATTTCGATCAACCAGATAGTTGTTGCTTTGAATCTTCAGGAGTGATTGTGAGAGAATCTCATCAGTATTTGATTGAGTGCCAGCCATTGTTAGGGTTTGAAAGAGATGAGGTTGAAAAAGTTTGAAGCTTTGTAGGAGTATGAGAGTTTTGTTCGCGATACCATATACAATGATCTTGATCCCCCTTTTATAGGTTACTCAAATCGATTTGAAATTAAAGTGGGATACATTTAATGTTATCTGACGTGGCACCTTGAAAATCGGACCATTACTGCAAAAGTTAGCCATGTGTGAAAAAGCAACTGTCACATCTCCTTGAAAACTGGACCGAATACCATTCGTCACGTATACATAGCCTGTCAATATTCCTTTGTTGAATTGTAACCGTTAGAACCCTTCGCATGGAGGCAAGGCTCTTTCACTATTGGGATGTAAAGTGAAGTCATATGCCAGATTTGTGAAATCATCAGCCTGAGTTGGTATTACTCAGAACCTCAAGGATTTCGTGTGTGCATTGTGCCAAAGAAATAAGATGACAAACAAAATTAAAAAAAAATGGAATTCTGTGATGTCAAAAATTCAATTTGACACGAATGCAGTTGAACCCCAGGCATAGGTTGCTTCGTTAATTATCAAGAGATATGATCAATAGCTTGTGCAGTTTCCCATGAATTACAATCGAATACTTTTTGATAAGTATCAAAGTGCTTCTTTTAAAAGACATTTTTGGGTTGGTTTCAAATTTCATTACATATCAACCTTAACATAAGGTGAGAAATTGTAAATGAAATTACTTGTACGACCAGTGTAGTCAGTGACAAGTTGGCTTTTGAAAATATTTATCATTACTAGGATTTGCAAATAAAACTCACACAGAAATCATATTCATAAAAAATTTTGTACTGGATCTTGTTGGGTAACAAACATCGTGGGTTGCGAATGTTTGATCAAGACCACACATGCGAACTGAATATGATTTGGAGTTTCGAAATTTTGGTACTGAAACAAAAGTTTCATTAAAATCTGGAACTATGTCCCCCGTCAATTCCTCAAGGTTTATGATGTTTGGGTTTCACTTCCATCACGGACTCATGATGTCGGATCATAAACACAGAATTTTTGTATATCTAAGTCTCGATGGGTTGAATCAGAGACCTCTGGGACATACATCTTTGTGTGTGATTTGTGTGAAGAATTTTATGATGAAAAAGATTGGTTATAAGACCGAATGTACCTCTGTTATGTGTGGACCAAACAGAAAACTCTTAACTCATTTGAGAAGAATAAGGTAGCTCTTTTGACTAATGCGAATATAAGCCTTATTGGGAAGAAATTTTCATGTGATAATTTCATTAAGGCTTTCCTTTCGTACACATAAAGTCATATGAGGCTTGACACAACATACTGCAGCATGCTTCTAGGGACATCCTAACTAATACAAAGTTGAAAGAAATAGTACATTCCCATAGAAACATACAAGCATGATCTCTTCGCATTAAGCACTGGACTTACTAAAAACACACAATCCTTAAAGAACAAGGTTAACAACCAAAAAAAAATATTTTTGTGATTTTTTAATTTTTCAAAATTAAAAACATAACAAAATAAAATCTTTTTGGATTTTTTATTTTTCAAAAACAAAAATGAATAAACATAAAATCTTTTTGGTTTTTTAATTTTTCAAAAACAAAAACTACAAAATGAATCATAAACCTAACCTTAGTTGTTATGATCGCAAATGCAAAAAAATGTGGTTGTGAAGCCATGCGAAGCCTCTATCCTAACAGTAACATCTGAACTATTGGTACTCATAACCGCTGAATGACACTTTCATGCTTGATATTTTGAAATTGAATTCACATCAATCATCCCCAAACCTGCTAAAATTCTTACAAATGATTTTTCATCAAGAGGTTTAGTAAAAATATCAGCAAGTTGTTTAGTTGTTTTAACAAAATGAATTTCAATATTCTCATATTCAACACGATCTTTGATAAAATGATATTGAAGAGCAATGTGTTTTGTCTTTGAATGTTGTACTGGATTATGACAAATGTGAATTGCACTTTGCGAATCACAATATAAGGGAATCTTTTTCATGTTTATTGCATAGTCACGAAGTTGACTCTGAATCAAAATAATTTGCGAAGTGCAAGCAGCAGCATCAATGTATTCAGCGTCAGCAGTTGATATAGCCACACAAGTGTGCTTCTTCGATTGCCAACTTACCAACTTCCCATCCAATAGTTGACATCCACCACTCGTACTTTTCCTGTCCAAAGTGCATCCTCCTAGATCAGAATCTGAGAAGGCTTGAATGAAAAATCCCGTTTTCGCAAGATACCAAAGTCCTAACGAAACTGTTCCCTTAAGATAGCGAAAAATATTTTTCACTGCAGTCATATGAGGTTCTCTTGGATTTGCTTGATATCTAGCACAATTACATACCGAAAACATAATATCAGGTCTACTTGCAGTTAAATACAATAAGGACCCTATCATGCTTCGATAAAGAGTTAAATCCACGGCAGGAGTATCTAATGAAGGAGTTAGTCTTGTTCCCACTGCTATTGGTACTCGCAACTTTGTGTTGTTGGTCATTCCAAACTTTTCAAGCAAGTTCTTTGTGTATTTTTCTTGATTGACTAAAATTCCATCCCTGTTGTCTTATATTCAAACCAAGAAAATTATTGATTTTTCCCATCATACTCATTTCAAATTGACTTTTCATTAGATTTTCAAATTCAAGTGACAATGCTGGGTCAATTGAGCGAAAAATAATATCATCAACATAAATTTGAACAAGCATGAGATGAGTCCCAAATTTCTTGCGAAATAATGTGGGGTCAACTGATCCTTGTTTAAATTTAGATTGTTTCAAGAAATTTGTAAGTGTTGCATACCAGGCTCTTGGTGCTTGTTTTAACCCATAAACTACTTTGTCAAGAATGTAGACATGATCAGAATGTACCTCATTTACAAATCCAGGTGGTTGTTCAACATACACTGTTTCTTCAAGTTCTCCATTTAAGAATGCACATTTAACATCCATTTGAAAAACATCGAAGTCTTTGTGAGCTGCATAAGCTAAAAATATGCGAACTGCTTCGAGTCTTGCGACAGGAGCAAAGGTTTCTTCATAGTCTACTCCTTCTTGTTGCGAATATCCTTTAACCACTAGTCTAGCTTTATTTCGAATAATATTGCCATCTTTGTCGGTTTTATTTTTAAAGATCCATTTTAATCCGACAATTGAAACATCAGAAGGTTTAGGAATTAATCTCCAAACCTTGTTTCGTTCAAATTCAACCAGTTCAGATTGCATAGCAACAACCAAATCTGAGTGTTCCATAGCATCCTTTACTGTCTTTGGCTCTATTTTCGAAATAAAGACATTAAACATACACAGTTCTTGGATCGCATTCAGTACCTCATTTTTTGCACGAATTTGAGCTCTTGTCAACACACCATCTTGTGGATTTCCAATTACCTGTTCTTTTGGATGATTTCTTGTCCATTTCTCAAGTGGCAGATAATCTGGATTTAATTCCAATGCTGCATCTTCATATATATCTTCATTTTCAGATCCTGCAACAGAAAAATTATCATTTAGTTCATGAAAATTATCATTTTCATCAAGATTAATTGTCTCTGTTTCATCATGCTCCCCCTCAACATGATATTCATCTTGATGCTCCCCCTCAAAATGATGTTCCTGTTGATTTTGTAAATTCTCCCCCTCAACTTGATGATTCATATTTTCATTCTCCCCCTCGAAATTTTGCTCTACGACATTAACTCCAGGCACACTTTCGCAAGTTATCGACGTTGTAGTGATTGTTGAATCATCAATATGTTTTGAGGATTCTGATGTTTGATTATCAGGAGCATTAGTTTCCGCATCAATTTCCCTGTCAGGAGTTCCGAAAATTAAGTCATAATCAAAATCATTTATTTCAGAATTATCAATTTGAGTATTTGAATCGACAAGTATTGATTTATGTTCAAATTTCCTATCTGTTTGTTTAAGATAGTAGTCATCAAAAGTTAAATTGAAAGTTTCTTCAACTTTTCTTGTTCGCTTGTTTAGCACCCTGTATGCTACTGAATTTTGCGAATATCCTAAGAATATGCCTTCGTCAGCTTTAGCTTGGAACTTTGTTAAATTATCTTTGAGATTCATTATGAAACACCTACAACCAAAAACATGGAAAAATTTGACATTAGGTTTTCGATTGTTGATGATTTCATATGGAGTGACATTGAATCTGCGATGAATAAATGATTTATTCTGAGTAAACATGCAGTTGAAACTGCTTCAGCCCAAAGATATTGAGGTAGATTCGCATATGTTAACATTGTTCTGGCTGCTTCGCATAGATATCGGTTTCTTCTTTCAACAACACCGTTTGTTGAGGAGTATATGATGATGAGAAATTATGAGAAATGCCTTCGCTTGTGAGAAAAGAATCAAGACTTTGATTTTTAAACTCATAACCATTATCACTTTTAATTTTGCGAACATTCTTTTTCAGATTAAGCTGAATCTTTTTGATAAATTCAATCATTGTCTGAGCAACTTCAGATTTTAACCTGAGAAAAAATACCCATGTGAATCGAGAAAAATCATCAACAATAACTAAAATGTACCGCTTTTTATTGATTGTAGCAACAGTCGACGGTCCACATAAGTCAATGTGAAGAAGTTCCAATGGTTCCACAATTTTTGAATCTATCACAATTGGATGACCTTTTCGATGTTGTTTTCCTTGTTCGCAAGCTCCACACAGAGAATCATTGTCAAATTTTAGTACAAGTAAACCTCGAACTAAATCTTCAGTGACAAGTTTGTTAATATTGCGAAAGTTCAAGTGTGACAATCTTCTATGCCAAAGCCAGCTGATATCATTAGATGCCTTTGATAGTAAACACACAGCAGGTTTTCCCACGATTGGTTTGATGTCCAGTGTAAACATATCACCATATCTTTTGGATTTGAGAAGTACTTCATTTGTCTTCGCATTTGAAATGATACTTCCTTCTTCATTAAAGACAACCTGGTTTCCAGTACCCACAACAAGTTGTGACACACTTATCAAGTTATCTTGAAGTCCTTCAACATAAGCAACCCTGTTAACAGTGAATTGTCCATTTGTGACTTTCCCATAGCCTTTTACTTGAAACTTGTGATTATTCCCAAATTTGACTACTCCTTCATTTTCCAAGCTTCTATAATCTCGCAAGTTTTCCTTTCTTCCAGTTATATGACGAGAGCAACCACTATCAATATACCATTTCGCATCATATTGCTCGTCACATATCACCTACATTTATTGAAAAAATTTAGGAACCCAAGACTTTTTGGGTCCACCATTAGTAGAATGAAACAAATTCTTTGAATTTAAAAACCATGTTTTCACTTTGTTTGTGATAGAATCCATTATATCAACATCATTAAATCTAGATATTGAAATATAGTCGTTCAATAGTTTTGGATTTCCATTGATTGTAATCTCATCCTTCACAACATTCTCAGCTTTGATAACTGGTTTCCATTTTTTAACTGATATTTGCGAATTATGAGATGGTGAACTAGCAGTGGAAGAGTTATTTGCGAACTTGTCAAATGCATTCTTTATTTGTTGCTCTGAAAACTTTTTCCTATCCCTTCTAGCCAACGATTGATCGTACTTACATCAGATTTTCCTTTTGTATACAAAACTTTAGTCGCTTTTGAGACTAAAGGATTTGGAAATTTTGGTTGTTTTGGTGAAATTTTCACTTTTGCTTGAGTTAAATTTTTCAAAGTTGATGAAGTATTCGTGAATTTGCCAACATTTTGAAACTTTTGATTATTTACAAATTTTTGCGAAGTCTCAAATTTTCGATTGTTGTCATATTTGCAAACATATGGAATTTTGTCAATAGAATTTATTGGTTTGTGAAAATTTGTATCTATTTGTTTATTTTTTCTTTGAAATTTTGATGATGTTGTTTTTGAAATTTGTTCTTTTTCAACTTTTGGTTTATCATTAGACACAACTTGCCAAAAGATTGCTTTTCTTTCTTTTCTTTTTGAAACATTATTTTCTGTTGAATAATTTCCAACCATCAATTTGAATTCATGAGAATTTAATTTCACTTCAGCCTTTGGTTTTTCAACTTTTTCAAAAACTTTATTTGCTTTTTCACCTTTAACCACCCATTTTTGTGATGATTTTTGTTTTTGAAACACATAAGGATTTTGAGTTAAATTGTTTTCTTCTGTGTTTTGATTTGCGAAAAAACCTTCAGTAGTTGATCTTTGATTATCTTTTTCAATAATTTTGTTGAATTCAGGATGAATTTTCTCAGCATTCCCAGTAGTGACAAAAACTTGATTTGGAAAAATGGTTTTATCAGTGCATACAAAATTTGGATATACCACAATGTTGGTTTCCAAATAATGTGCGCCTTTGTCATTTATAATTTTATCAAATTCTTTTGTATTTTCAAACACTTGATCAACCACTACTCGTGGAGGTATTTCATGTGAACCTTTCACATCTTCTTTGTTTTCATCAGTGTCATCAGATTTCCAACTTTCAACTTCCACATTATCAAAATTACAATGTTGCGAAGTAGAGGGTTTTTCAGTTTCATCCTCTACTATTGAATCAACTATAATTTCTTTACCTTTGATCTTAGATGTGATATTAATGATTGACAATTTAGAACAATCAATCTCTTCTTCCTCTTCGATTTCACTGATCTCACCCACATTGTCTGAATTTTCATTAACATCAGCATAATTGAGTTGAAAATCAAGAGGAGAGGTTTCAGTTTTCTTTAAGATTTTCACTTGTTTACTCTTTGTCAAAAATTCATTGACAATGTTAACCAACTCATCAGCATTCAAAAATTCATCAATTTTGATAATACCATATGCATATCTATCATCAGGTATTTTGTCAAAATGAGCAATTGTGCTTTTGCAATCAAAAGAAACAACATCAACTTTTTCACGTTCATATTCAAGAAAAGGTAAAAGTTTCCTATATTGTTGTTTGCTAATGTCAAAAGAATGATGTAAAGCAATTAATTTTGCATACATTCGTTTGGCAGAATTACAGTATATGTTCCTTTGTGCTAGCAACAACCTAACATCATTTGTAAGATTATCCCTATCACAATTTACATTTTTGATCTGTAATTCAAGTTTTTCTACTCTGCTCCTTTTTATTTCTAATTCCTTTCGTGTCTCACCTAGTTGCATATTCAAATTTTGAGCTTCAGTACTAGCAGACACAATAACAGAATCAAAATAAGCCACAGTATCATCAAATGAAGTGATTTCAGCATCATAAGCAGATAAAGGAATATTAAATGATTCAAGTATAGCACGTACCTTGGTGGTCATGGGTGATTTGTCCGTGGATTTGGATACGAAACACCTCCCTAAAATATCGTCTTCGCAATCTTCAAAACTTGCGAACATAGCTCCATGAGTAAGATGCCTCATTTCTTTGTCATCAGATCCTGAAGACCAGATCTGATACGTTCCACTCTCTTCATCAGGTTCACCCTTCACAACTAGAGACACTCCTTTTGTCTTAGCTCGCATCTCTTCAATCTTTTCTGAATAGTATGCTTTGTCTTTAACTTTTTCCTTCTTCTCTTCTTTCTTTCGCAACATGCAATCGGCTGCGAAGTGATTCGCACCATTGCAGTAGTGACAATAAATCCCTGAGTCACCTTTCAGCTTCTTCACTTCTTTCGCATCTTTTTGTTTCTCATCAACTTTCTCCATTTTCTTCCTCTCCTCTCCTCCAGTTTTTGTGACTCCACTCTTCGCATCACCAGCCTTTCCTTTTGTATTAAAAGGCTTTTTGAAAAATTTATTAACTCTGTTATTTGATTAGAATGCCACAGCTTCATCATCAGAGTTCATCAAAAATCCTTCATTATCTGAACCATCTTTTTCATTAACATCAACTTCTGATACCTTTGAAACAAGAGCCAAAGGACCTCCAATACTCTGTTTTGATTCTTCATACATTTCTGAAACTTCACTTTTATGTGTTTTCAGCTGATTGTAGAGATCATTCAATTGATTTGTATCAAAACTTTGTTGATTCTTAATCATCATACTTACGCTTCTCCATTCCTTGCGAAGTCCCATGATGAAAGTTAAAATGAACTCCATGAGAGGCCTCGTGATTCCATACCTATTGCAGCGAAACACAAGCTCATTCAGACGATCATAGTACTTTTCAAGAGTTTCAGCATCCTTTTGTCTGAATTCCTTCAGTTCAACTAGACATTGCTTCACATAGTTGATCTTCGTCTTTTTGCTACCTTGATACTTCTCTTTTAGAGTGTTCCAGATCTCCTTGGCTATTTTACAACTACGGATGTAATTGTAAACCACAGGAGGTGGAGCACCTCTTAGTTCCCTCATGCACCTCTTTTCATTATTCTTTAAACGTTTTTGTTGTTTAGCAACTTCAGTAGATGTAGTTGATGGTCCAATTGGTTGAACATTAGCAGGAGCTTGCACTGTTCCATCGATACAATTCCAAAGTTCTTCATCAATTCCATTTAATTAATCCTCCATTCTATTAGCCCACTGATCATAGTATTTAGGAATTAACATCGGAATTTTGGTTGAGGAACCAAGCAAGTGAGAGAAGGAAGTTATTGTATTCATGTTGAAGTTTGCCATTAATTAACACAGAAATTTTCAGAAAGCTTGAAAAACTTGATGAATTTCAGAATTGATCAACTTAATTGATCACAAATCACTAATCGATTACTCGACTAAACAATTCAAAGACAGAATCAATTCAAATCTGAAGATCAAATTTGATTTTCAAAAACCAAAATACGCGGAAAATTTTGAGTAAAGTTACTACTCAAAAAGCAAATGATCCTAACACGAAAATCAGATCGATGCAGTTTGAATCCTGCTCTGATACCAATTGTAGAGAATTCTTATCGGGATTATGAAAGCAATTATGATTTGAGTGATTGAAAAGTATGAACACGAAGAGTAAATATTAATCAAATCTTATATTGATAAAGACTAATTACAGGACTTAAGAAGAAAGGATATTTGAGTTCCAAAAGTTATCCTCTACTTCTATCCTCAGTCCCTATTTAAAGGGAACCTGAGTGTACAAAAAATATACTAAGTCTATTACAATACGCTTGGCAAAAACTGACTTAGTAAAATAACTAAAAATGCGAAACTAAACAAACACTCATTTCGACTTTTACAATTTAACCTCTACAATAAGAATCAAATGAACCCATCCTCAAGGATCGATATCCCCTATCCTGAATCAAAAACTTACTCGACCTACCATCAGAAACAAGCAAAGATCGACATTCCATTATTCAAAATCCCATAGTAAAAAAAACTCCCAAGACAGCCTAAGAGTTTTATGACCAACCACATCATGCGACCTTAACCTTAGTGGCCATAGTGTTCACCTTAGTGTTAGAGGCGCTACTTTTTGGGGCGTCAAGTAATCAGTTCTCATTAGCTGCAACCATCCAAAGAAGACGTAAATGTAAATGCATACCACCTTGTGTAGGCTGAGGTGACCAACACATGGCTAGCAAAAGGGCAAGTGCCCGATGACAATGTCACCGGCCCGGAAAGTACCAGGGAGACAACCGAAAAGATCACCCAAACTCAAGCATAACTAGAGGCATCTAGAAGCTGACAAAAGAACTATGGAAGTAAACGATAGAAGCCCATTGGAACCCCAAGTTAGTAATCGTGTACTACTAAAAGCCCCTTTTGGAAAGAGATAATACGCTTTGGGAAAGCATAGGAAATTGAATCCAAGGCGCATCATAACCTTAAAAATCCTTGCTAGGGATTGGTCTAATGGCTGGTAAACTCCTGTTACCGCTTGAAACACATCAATGCACACCCTGTCTTCCACGTATCAAACCTGAAGAAATGTTGATCGGACGAAACCCTCGTTGTCCCACTCGACGAGATTGAGGTGAATGAAAATCTATTGTTCATCAAACAACCGGTTGAAATCATGGACAGAGAAGCGAAATGTACGAAACAAAGCCGCAATCCTATTATAAAGGTTCGATGGATTTCCAAATGCGTACCTAAATTCGCATGGGAACGCGAGGATTAAATGATGCAGAAATCCCCTCATCTTTTCTCTAGCTCTTTAAGGATTGCTTTCGAAAGAATTCCAGGACGAAATTCCCTCTAACGAGGGGATGATGTCACAACTAGCAATTTAGGGCTAGGATATCTATCTTTGAATAAGATCATTTCTTTGTGTAATCTTGTAGCCCTACTTTTGATATAGACAAAATTTCAATACACTACAAGTTTGTACATCCAAATTTGTGATTCATGTTGAAACTTCCTTGTGTAAGCCCAAAACCTAACCCAAGAAGCTATGAACACTCAACTTTGGGCTTTAACCCAAGCCTTCTTGGTCCAAACCTCTTAGTGGACCAAGGCCCTCCTATTGGGCCAATAACCACTCGATATAACCCTTATGGGCCAAAAACTTGTATCTAACATTTTTTTGGGCCATAAGACTCTTATTGGGCCTTGTTGGGTCGTGAACATCTTTCCTAGACCATAGTGGGCCAAATACCTTTATTAAGTATTATTTTAGGCCAAAAAACTCTCTAATGGGCCTTCCAAGACCGAAAAACCGCAATTGAGCTCTTTTTGGGCTAAAAACCCTAATTAACTTTTATATGGGCTGAGAACCCATATTTGGATCATTATTGGGCCAAAAATCATTATTTTTGGCTCATCAAACCGAAAATCAATGTTGGGCCACCTAGTGGGCCAAAAACTTGTCATTTGACCTCATTCGGCCGAAAACTCATATATAGACCTTCATGGGTCAAAAATCCTTATTGGGTCCAATGTGTGCTCGGTTACCCTTCCAAACCACGCCCAATTTCTTCTTTTCTCATTTGATCCAATCAGTTAGCCCATCTAATAAAAACAATAGGAAACCACTTTGGACAAAATGGTGCCACCTCAATATAATCATTCATACATCTCGGTGATTGTCCAACAAATAACCAAGTCCCTCACATCAATACAAAGCTAGATTCAACCTCTACTACCCTCCCCTTATCTTGGCCAAACCACTATCATCTCTCTCCGTTTTGTGTGATATGTGTGTTAAATGATGTGAAATTCATGCTAAGAGTCCATGAACTCGAGATTTTGGTTGAATCTCAAGTTGTTGGACTTAGGTAACTTGATATATTGTTAAAAATGAAAACTAGCTTCTAAAAGAAATTTTTTCACTTGATGCATGGTATATATCACAAGGATTAGTCCAAGAATACGTTTAAACAAATATTTGACATGAAAACATGAAAAATGGACTATTTTCGGCCATAAAGGTAAGAATGGACCATTTTTTAACATTTTGATAAACTTGGGCCTTTATTGACAATTTTAGTATAAATGAGCCGAAAATCGGCTTTTTAGTAAACATGGGCCATTTTTAGCACTTTTCTAAAAATAGGTCTTATAATAATATTTTTGTAAAAGTGGGCTATTTTTGACAACTTTAATAATAATGGGCCATTATTGACATTTTAGATAATATTGGGACACTTTTAACATTTTAGTAAAATTTGGGCTTTTTATGACAATTTCGAAAAAAACGTTCTATATTGACATCAATGGTAAAAACGTGCTATTTCGACACCTATGGTAAAAATGGTTATTTTTTACCACAATTGCAGTCGAAGATATACATTACTAAATTCATTTATAACGTTGAATAATGAAACTCAATGTTTGCGTAAATTCCGTTAAGGCTCTTGTGAGACATTCATTCACTCGTACCCACTTAGTGTACACCGTAAGTTTTGTAGTTATAACCGGAGTCTCCTTGAGCGAGAGCAGGAGTTTGTGTATAGATCTATACGGGGTTGACACCCCACACCTTAGTTGCTCGCTACAAATAGACATGCCAGTCTAGGGTGACAAATATCTTCTCAAAACTGACGCCTGAAGAACGTCAAGACATGCACTCTGTCATATTAGTATGGTTATAATGACTCACATATAGATAACAATATTGTTATAAGATTTATGTTGAATATACACATCACTCATTTTTACAACGTACAAACATTGTGTCGACTATTTTGTAAATAGTCACATCACTCCAGTCTTAAGGTTTTTAAGACCACACTATTACATTTAACATAAAATATAGGATTTTCTGGAAACACTCTCTATGAAGTTTTCAAACAAAGCAAACCATTTATACACATGCAAATACACATGAATTTTAAACAAGACTTAAACTATTTTTATAGAAAATATTAGATTTTCTGGAGATTTTAAACTATTACAAAGTTTTTTTACAAACATACTTATGAACTCACCAACATTATATGTTGACATTTTTCAAACGACTTGTATTCTCAGGAACATAATGAGCCGGTTCTTTACAGCCATGGGTTTGAATGAATGTTATATTTTGATTTCATCGTACATTTGTTATTTTGGGATGTAATTTTTATGAACAAACACAAGGTTGTAAACCATGTATGTTGTTATCTTGAATGTAAGATGATAATGGTGGCTATGTTTCATTTATATACACTTGTTATGATATTACAAAATGAAGTCACCCGCCCCCGGACGTTTTCGTCGTCCCGGTTCGGGAGTGTGACAGTTATTAACGAACATTCTTAAAGACATTCTGACATAATGCATTTATACAAACAAATTATGACAGAATATAGTACATAATATTCTATAAGAATACATATACTTTATTCTAACAGGATATTACTTAGAGTTTAATAGTTATAAAAAAGCATGTTTATTCTGCAAGAATGATACCGTAAATATTCTCCAATAATGGCTTTGATTATTCTTAAAGAGTATGAAATTAATTCAAAGAAATAAAACTAAATCATCATGTTTATAGAATAGCTAATCATAAGAAAAGATAATTAAAATAGAAAAAATAAATACCTCATTAGACCAATACAAACCATATTAACAAAACTACAGTGGCTAATTTTCAAATGGATACAAAGACTTATCAGTGGACATCATGTGCCAACGAATGAATGAAATATTTGGTTCAAGCATTTTAATAAACAGTTGGTGGGCAAATTCATATGTTGTTTCAATCTAAAGCTAGATGATAGTTTAGGCAACAAGAAAATCAAAGTTTTATCATAATCCAGCCTTTTAAAAAAGAAAACTTAGAAAGTCGAGTTTTGGGACTGTAACAGAATAAGACTTCACCATTTAAGAAACATTAACAATCCTTAAACTAACTGGGAAAGGAACAGACATGGGGATTATTCTGATTGATTAAAAATCATTCTTGATGATCCTGATATATATATATATATATATATATATATATATATATATATATATATATATATATATTCATACACACAAAGAAGAGGGGTAGGTTCCTTGGTTTTTTTGCAATACGAGGTCATTGGTGTTTGCAACAATCTTCTTATTCACTAGACAGAAAAATCAAACATGATGGAGGTGAGTGATGGAAATGACTAATGGAGAACCGACGGTAGAGATTGCCACTGAGGTTTTGTAGTCGACAATTGAAGGATTTAGGGTTGTGGTTGAAGTCGACGTTTTTCTGATGATGGTAATGAAAGAGACGTCTAATTTAACAAACAAATTCACCCAATTTAAAGGATATTAAATGTTTTTAATATTTACCATATTTAAGTGTAGCCAAGATTACTATTATACTCTTTTATAATTTATTATTGATTTTTTTTTTTGATCGATTGTTAGAGGCATACAATATTTATTAAAAACATTTGAACCTAATTTTATATATATATATATATATATATATATATATATATATATATATATATATATATATATGGGAAAAGTGAATATACCCTTAAGGGTATATAAGCTTAGGTACCCAAACCCACTATAATTAGTTGTTTTGTGTGATATATTCATTATAATGTTATTAAACTTTAACCTTAACTTGATTTACTTTGAAGATTTTCGAAATTTCACTATTGTTTTCTTCTTATATCACTTCTTTTTGCCGAACACCTATTAGACTATATATATTAGAGTTGAAAATGAAAATTATGTAAGATGAAGATAAATGTGAAATTTATAGAAATCCTAGAAGTAAATCAAGTTAGAAGTTGAATTATAAGAACATTGGACAATTACAATGTATATATATGACACAAAACAACATAGTATGGTGAGTTTGGGTACCTAAGCTTATATATCCTTAATGGTATATTCACTTTTCTCTCTCTCTCTCTATATATATATATATATATATATATATATATATATATATATATATATATATATATTCAAATGAGAAACACAATTATTGTGTAAATATGGGGTTAAATATGGATCAATACTTTGGGGGTGTTTGGCTTAGCTTTTATGGGGCAAAAGTCCTTTTTGTAAAAGGACTTTTTGTAAAAGAACTTTTTACAAAAGTTATTTTTTAAAATGTGTTTGGATTGACTTTTGAACGGAAAAAATCAAAAATTAAAGTGTTGGTTTAACTTTTACATGTAAAATGACAAAAAAAGATATGTTTAGGGTAGATGAGGGGTATATTGGTGATTTAATATTTTTAGCTGGTGAAAAGTTATGAAAAGTTAGGAAAAGTCAGGTAATCCTGACTTTTCAAAAAGACTCAAATTACTCTATGGAAAAAGTCATTTACAAAAGTTCTTTTCCCTTTACCAAACATCTTTTGAGACTTTTTCTAAAAGATAAAGTCAAAAGTCATTTAAAAAGCTATGCCAAACACCCTCTTTGTATTTTTCAGATTTAATTAATTCCATAATTAAAATAATTAAATCACTATTTGTATTTAATACAAAAGATTAACTATCAATCTATATTTAATACGGAAGGATTGATTCATCAAGTTGATAATAATGATTTATGGTAATGGTCATCTTTAATAAGCATAATTATAGAATTCAAAGTTTAAGCCCTATCTAGCTTAAAAATTAAGATTTTGATGATTTTTTTGGTTTTTGAAAAATATTCATGTATATGTACTGCTTATCCATGCATGTATATCTTCGTCTGCAGTCCATACGACCGCATGTTTATATATATATATATATATATATATATATATATATATATATATATATATATATAGAGAGAGAGAGAGAGAGAGAGAGGTGGGTTCAATTGAGAAAATAAAAAATGTTGAGAATGAGGGAATCATTCTCAGCCACTCATTTAATTAGTTTCTAAACATAAAGGACACGGTGACAAACTTGTAAAAATGATATAATAGCCTTCAATCACAAATACGAACAGTTGAAATTCATTCGTTTTTTGCTCTTTTAATACAACCTTTAATTCTGTTTGAATACGAACATATTTTCAACATCTACGATTAATATACTCCCATCATCATTAGAACAACATCATCGATAATCAACAAAAAATTCAATTCGTATCATTCATTCACCATCGTTCATCAAATAAAACATCGAAATTAAGGTTAGAAAAATATCAAATCATTTTTTGTTTGAAATTTTCATATATTTCTCTACCAATCTACTATTTTGTAAGATTTAAGTAGTCAAAGTATCATATTTATCACATTTTTAAAAAAATTAACTTGTATGCACTCCAACTGTTTGATGAAATGCATAAACTAAATTACCACGTTATATTCACATATGAATATGTTTTCTCACCTAAATCAATATGTGATTATTAAAACACAAAACAAATATTCAAGTCTGTACGTTATTCATATGTGAATAACATATAAAAATATACATATTTCTGAAAACACATTGCAATATTCATATATTAATATACCGTGCAATATTCACATATGAATATACCAAATAGTATTCATAAGTGAATATACGATCTAATATTCACAAGTGAATATACTATGTATTATTCTCATTTTATACCATGTAATACTATATAATATTCACATATGAAAGTATCATATTATATTCATAAGTGAATATATCATCTAACATTCACAAGTGAATATACTATGTAATATTCACAAGTAAATGCATCGTCTAATATTTAAATACGAATATACTATGTTTAGTATATGCTATATTCATATATGAATGATACTTAAATTGTAAAAAAAAAATTAATCATAGTTTTTATTCATAAGCGAATAACGAATGTACTGTAGTAAAAACCAGATTCATTTTTATTCACTTATGAATAACGATAGCTGAAAATATAATATATATATATATATATATATATATATATATATATATATATATATATATATATATATATGTGTGTGTGTGTGTGTGTATATATATATATATATATATATATATATATATATTATCTTAAAACTATATCAATATCGATGTCTATTTGTAGAGAATAAAAAATCATGGATTTTGATATATTTAAAATCATTTTTCGATTAAAATATCTTCTTAAAAATTAAAAAAAAAAACGAAAAAAATTATGTTTTTGTATATATTAAGACAATGTTTAGCATAGTTTAAGGAAACATTTTTGTTGGAAAATACATGTGCATTGCTTTCCCATTTTTGCCGGTACGTTGGAGGCTTTTGCGATATAAATAAATGATTGACTGAGAATGATTCCCCAATTCTAAATCTTTTTTTTTCTTAATTGAACCCTATATATATATATATATATATATATATATATATATATATATATATATATATATATATATATATATATATATATATCACTTTTGTAAAAATCCCGACTAGGTCCCGATTAATCCTTAGGTGCTACTCGACCGATTAGATGGCGCCTAGCGGTTAATCCCTAAATACATAATGAGTGAAACAATACAAAACGATAAAATTTTAACATTTTGAAGAAGTTTTATCTCAATGGAAACAATTTGAAGCATGATTAGTGTTGTACTAATCATATTAACCTATTTTGTTATAATATTAGTGGTATTTTTGAGCTATGATATGATATTAGTTATATTGAAATTTTTAAAATCCAGCAAATTAGCAATTAATGGTCCCCGATTAATCTCGGCCTAGCCGATTAATCGCTTAACCTCAGTCCACCGAATGGCTAAGGTCGAACGTTTTTTACAACCTATATATATATATATATATATATATATATATATATATATATATATATATATATATATATATATATATATATATATATATATATATATATATATATATATATATATCAACAATTAAAAAATCTTAAAATCTTTTTTTAGTATGACTATGGCTTAGACTACGTATTTAATTAATATTGATAGTTTTAGTGTTAAAAAATGATGTATAAATTAAAAGTTTTTATGTTCTCACAAATTTTTTTATTCTTACATAAATAATATATAAATGAAACTCACAACTTTAACAAAAGCACTATTCCAATAGTTTAGCCTCTCGAAAGCATAAGGTTTTTGTGGCGCGAAGAAATATTGTACTTGCGCGAGAGGGTGTTGGCCTCCTATCAGCCGACACGAGGTGTGTGGGTCCTACAAACTTGGAATTTGGTGATTGTGTTCGTACACATACTCAACTTGCACAACTCTACATACAACGACAAAACACCCCTCCATCATTGCTGTTAGCTATTGCATTTTGTGATTTATAAAACGAATGGTTAAATTAAGGACCTTCTTCCTTTGTAATTCCACTGATTTCATTTTTTGTTATTTTTGTTTTTTATTATTATTATTTTCTACTTTTTTGTTTTAATTCCTATTTATTATTATTATTATTATTATTATTATTATTATTATTATTAATTTCGAACAAAATTTTATTATTCTGACAATATTCTAAATTCGGACGATATAATAAATTTGAATGCCTATATAAAATTGGTCTTCAATTATTTTTTATTTTATATTATAATAACAATAATAATATTATTATTATTATAAAACTGGTATTTAATTGTTTTTTATTTTATTTTATAATAGGTATTTATAGCAAAATCCTTAAATTACATGAATGGTTTTTGTAATTTGTGCGTTTGATTCTTAATTTTTTATTTTTTATTTATTTTATTTTTTTTTCTTAAATTCGAGCACTTTCTACTATATATTTTTTATTATGTATTGGGTCCCTACCTGACCTAAAAAGATTAAAACACCCTTTTTTATTTCTTTTTCAATTAATGTAATGTTTACTCATAATTTATTTATTAAAGATTAAATAATTGTTATTGAACAAATAGGTCCCATCTTTGACCGATGTGAGTCAAATTCAGATCTCAAACTCGTTACAATTGATACGCATGCAAAGATAGAGTAGCAGAGAATATTATTATTCATCATCATCGTCATTAGACCCATCATCTACTGTTATATTGGCTGGATCATCTTCATTTCCATCACCATTGAATCACCATCACCATCTTCAATAGAGTTGATCAGTCTTACTTCACTACATCTCCATTACAATAGCCCTAATCATCGAACTTACACCATATATATCTTCATATTCTTTTTTCACTTCACCAAAACACAATTACCGGACCACCTCTAGTTCGCCTTCACAGTTCATGTCACCGACATTAGATGCAACCACCTCCTCCCACCATCTCCAAACCCACATTCTTCGAATCTTATACCACTTGCAAATTGCAGTAGAATTCAATAGAACCCCTCTTAGGGGTGGACCTTAGTCGTGCCCCAGGTGTTCTAAGCCACTGCTCTGATGCCGATACGTAGTGTAAAAAAAATAATGTTTTTTTAATGTTTTTTCTATTGGGTGCACCGGCTTAAAACACGAGTGACACTACTAATATAAATTTATTTGGAAATTTGTTTTTAGTGTCACCCCTACGAAAATGTTCTGCGTCCGCAACTGACTCATGTTCTACCTCTCCATACTCTATTTTACGGTGGCATCGCCCCACCTCACCGGAGACAATACCGCTACATCGTCGGCGAGCCTCCTTGGTATATGTCGTTGTCCGAAGGTACCAGGTCTCACCAGAAAGCATGTTTCCCCTCCCTCTCCGTGTTTCCCGTCTAAAAACTACCGCTAGCGCTCACCATCATCGTTGATATCGGGATACGCTAACAACCTCTCCCTTTATCTTTTAGCGGTCACCACCACACCTATGAAGACCTACAACTTAGATCTGAAACTTGAAATCAAAAACCCATATCAAATCCATCTCCAATATGTTGATGAAACATGAAACAAGAGGAGTCAAAAATGATGGTGATGGCTCCGCTCCAGAGATTAAATCCCCAACTCAAAACCCTCACTCAAATTGAATCCAAAGTAACACCTCAAGCTCTTATCTTCTCTCACTAGATCCAATTTATAGATATGGCTGTCAAACCTCAACGGACAAGTCGGTGAGCTTTTCTTATGCTTTACTTCAGATCTAGTGGTGGTATGATTTTTCGATTTTCTGGTTTTCTTTTCCAATTTGATTTAAGTCTAGTAGTTATTTACTTAAGATCTCGTTCTTGCTTTGATTTTCCAGCAATATACTCTAGAAAAAGGGTTAGCAATTTACTCTAGAAAAACGGTTAGTGATGATTTACTAGTGGTTCTACAGGCGAAGACAAATGAATTAGTCGTTGTTGGGGAGAGTTATGATTTTTGTGTCCATTAATGTGTACTCCTTGTGTCTATTAATGTTATAATCCTTGTTCGCTTAGACTAATGCTTTAATACTAACTGTGACCTCCCTAATTTCACGATTAGAAAAGACCTTTTTATTTGTGTGGAAACTTAGAAACTTCATTACTGACGACCATTAGAAGTTAGCATAGATATATACAGTTACATATAGCGATAAATCGACTCATACGCTTAAATATTAGTGTCCAAAATCTTGTACCTTCTTCTATGATGGTTAGTATAATCGAAAACTGTACGACAATGTAATTCTGGGAATATAAGATTCGTAAAAAATGTAACTTTGATGGGAGGAGTTATGATTTTTGTAAAAAGTTAAATCAACCGCATAATTAAAGTTATTAACATCAAAATAGGATTAAGATATTGGTCGAGTTTTGGCTAGTGTCACCAAAAGGAAAATCGTAGTACTTCTCGAGGCGAGAACGTTAAGACAAAGAACACCGAAAATGGAGTCCATTTGAAGAAGATACTATTTTTATAAAATCATTTAATTATACCTCGTTAGGCCAATAGGGTGAAAGTCAAAACTAGCCAAAATAATCTAAAAATTGGAGTACTCGTTAAGACTATCAAATAGATATAAAGAGTGTAAAGATCAGAGCTCGTACGTAGAAGATATGATTTTTCCAAAGTCATTTATGTGCATGTGTCATGTGCACCATGCAGGATGTGCTTTTGATCCCCATATTCAAAATGATTTTGGGTGACGTAGCCCAACGAGAGAGTAACACGTAGCGACTCCTTATTGGAGCCACGATGCTCAAGCGTGACATGTACAGATATTTGTGTCGCACGCACTCAAAGACTCTACTATAAATAGGAAGGTCCACAGACCCCATTCTACACACCATCCTAATGAATTTCCTCTCTCTCTCTCTCTCTCTCCCTGATCAAGCAATTCTATCCTGAGGCGATCTCTGAAGTTTCGAGCCCGAATCTACTACATACCAATGAATCACACTACCAGGGTGAGTTCACGATCCTACTTTTATTGTTTTCAAATGTTTTATGGGGGGATACATCTTATAAAACCTTTTCAAAGATTTTACAAAATATTATTATTTGTAATATATCAATAGTTTTGAAAATGTATGCAATCTTAGGGTAATATAATGCATGGTAGTTACCCTGCCTAAGCTTTAAGAATGATATTATGCCTAGTCATTATAATGCCTAAGATTGAAATAGAGGATTATACATAGTTGTTAGGATGGCCAATTCCCGAGAATAACCTAGTATCTAGTAATTATGTTGGCCAAATTTAAGGATAAGCATTGTACCTAGTTGTTACTCTACCCTAATATCCTATCAATATCAAAATCATAATAATTACTTTATATATATATATATATATATATATATATATGTGTGTGTGTGTGTGTGTGTGTCTATATATATATATATATATATATATATATATATATATTAGAATAATTATGGAATAAAACAATATTAAAGGAAAACTTTAGGATAAGGAATTTACCTAATTGTACTCTGCCCTAATATCCTCCCAAAGTATATCAATACAAAGATAATTATGATATGTATATGGTTAAACGAGACATATTATTCATCCTTTATCCGATTAATATTCAACTAACCTTGGACCTATACTCGTTAATTTTAAATGAGTGTTAAATGTGTGTATAGATCTATAAGGGATTGACACTCTGACATGTGGTTACTAGCTACAACCTCGGAAGGATTAACTTTATAATCTTGCGACGTTTGATGAACCGTTGTGGTGGGGAAATTTCAAGTCATGCAGCTCGATTATAGGAACTCATTGTAACATCGCTCATCAATCTTATTTAATAAAACTACCTAGAAGGGATGCCTTGAAAGTTGTCAAAATATGAAAGATAAGAAAAAGTAATATAAATCTATAAAAGAAAAAGTTATAGGATAAGTGTTCAATGAGTTGTTCATCCTAGGAAATAAAATAAAAAGAATAGAAACATTTTCAAAAGATGATAAAACTATTTGAAAAATTATAAATCCATAAAAACCTATGAACTCACTAACATTACGTTGACGTTTTCAAAACCCATATATTCTCAGGGAAATGAGTATTAGTGGAAGTATAGTGTTGAAGATAGTCATCACCTTGTTGATTGAAGCTTTATTTGTTATCTAATTGTTTAGTTAATGATTTAGGAAGTGTTATTGTATATAAAAACAATGTAACCCATTTATTAATAATGAATAAAAGAAGAATTGTGTGATATTTATGTGTACTGTTCAATATACTTGCCTCCAGATCTTACATCCCTAACATCGCATAACCCAATGTTTCCGCCAGCCGGGGGTGTGACAGGTTGGTATCAAAGCTTCAAGTAATAGCGAACTAGTAATTCCTTAGGAACTACGACTATAACTTATGGCATATACTCTAATTAGGTTTAACCTTTAAGCCTAATAACTAAAACTATCATTATTAATTATACTGTCAATAAACTACTTCCAAGAGAGATGTCTCGTTTGAACTGTCGCTTGAACTGCTGGATTTCATAAAGGGTATATGCTTAAAGGCAGAATTCCATATATGCCATTTCCTAAACATCTAAATATCGTATTTGCCCAACCCAAACTCTAAATGTCGTATTTTCCATTTGTAATGTTTTTTAATATCATATATATCCAAATCATTTTTTGATGATATTTATTGATTTATGATCTTTTTACCATTTTAAAATCATTAAAACTGAAAACAACAACCAAATGGACAATATTTCCCTTCATTTCAAAATCACTTGATTTCTACATTTGATGTTTGCTTGGTTTAATCGATTTCCTAACTGCAATTTTCTACAATTGATTTTGTAATGTAACTTATTTACTTAAATGATTGAATTGTAATTTTTTTCTTTAGTATGCACTCTACATCTATCTCGCTTGATTGATTGAGGTTTTTTTTGGTGTGTGATTTAGTGAATAACTATAGTCATGCATATGTAAATAAACTTCAATGTATTAAAATGTCCTTCCTGTTAAACCATACTTATTGATAGATTTCCTTTTTTATAGATTCCTTGGCATCAAACATTTGTAATTGATTTTCATCAAAATCTGGCAGCTTTCTAATGAAAAAGTTATTGAAGAAATGGACTCTTTTGTGAGTAGGTTTGATCTTCTTTAAGTATACGTCATTAACTCAAACTTTGTCATTTAACTTATTCTTAATCTATTCTCTTTTTTTTATCTAATTCATGTATGGACCACATATATAGTAAAAAAAAAATAGTCAACTCGATATAAAAGTCAACAATGGTATCATTGTTAAACTTTTTCGGATGCAACAACTGAAAGTCTCTCTTAGATATAGAAATAGAATCACAATCCAATCGATAGGTAATTTCTTTAACTAATATATATGATCTTTGAATCAATTAAGGAAAATGTCATGAAAGATATTTGAAATCAGTTATAGGCTTACGAAGAAAGGACTTACTCAAGATCAACTGCCTGTTTTTCATTATACTGCTCATCAATAGATTTAATATGTAGCACCTGGTTCCCAGTACGTAATTCTTGTAATTAATAATCCTTAATTCATGCATTTTCCTGGGACTCGGTGAGTTGAAGGACCAACTCGCCGAGTAGGAGCGGGATGAGATGCGGGGTCTGCGCCTCGGACTCGGCGAGTCGGTTCCCCGACTTGGCGAGTAGGCCATGTTTGGGAAAAAACCCTAACCCGCTTGTTGGCACCCTATTTAAGCACACTAACTTGGCCTCCCTTGTCCCTAACACTTCCAGAGAGCTGTAGAGAGAGACCCTAGATCCCATATTGTTCTTGTAAGTGATTTTGCTTGGTGAAGAAAGTTTGGAGCTTAGAAGAAGAAGGAGAAGGTTGAAGAGTGCAAGGAAGGGAGTAGATCCGAAATCTACACTGTGAGAAGCTTCCATTCAGGTAGAAAAGTTCCTACCTTGATCACTATTTCATTAGATACCATTTTTGTCCCTAATTGGTGGTTTTGAAGCCCTAAAACACCAAACTCCATGTGTTTGTGCTTAATGATCCGAAAGGACTTCAGACCTAGACCTTATGGACGTATTAGAAGCATAAAGTTTATGTGGTTGAAGTGATTGAGGTCCCCATTGGGTGTATGACATCATAAAGAGCTTGGATTTGCCTTTTGGAGCTTGTAGGGCCATGCATGCACGTAAAGTTTGCAACTTTACGTGATAAGCATGCCCTAGGAACATAGATATATGGTTTTGAAGCATTGCGTGTCCCAGATTTGATCTATATGGGAAATGGGTCAAGGGACTCGACGAGTCCCAAAGTGGAACTCGACGAGTTCTTTCAAGATGGCCTTAGACTCGGCGAGTTGGATGAACAACTCGACGAGTCCTATGAAGATTGCCTAGTACTCGGCGAGTTGTTCTTCAAACTCGGCGAGTCAGATGAACAGTTACTGAGTAAGAGGGTTTAGGTGTTGAAGGTCAAACCCTTCGTATATGCACACAGAATTAGCAATCTACGTGTAGCAATAGTCCCAGAAACCCAAATCCTCATAAGAGATCTGCTCGTATGGAATCGACGAGTTGTTCTTGAACTCGGCGAGTCGGATCGCAAGCCGGTTCTATCGTCCCAAGTAGTGAGTTAAGGGTGACTCAGTGAGTGGGAAAAGGGACTTGTAGAGTGGGACCGGGTTAGTGGGAGAAGGACTCAACGAGTCGGTGCCATGACTCGGTGAGTCCAGTCAACTGGAAGTTGACTTTGACCAAGGAGTTGACCTTGGACCTAGGGTGGTTCAGTCATCTGACCTAAGGGTATCTATGAGTGGCTAATCTATGTTTATAATTTATAGCCGGAAGATTACCGATTCAGCAGTTCGGCACTTAGCAAGCAGACTTTCAACAGCTACTTTTCGAGGTGAGTTACCTTCCAGTAACAGTGGGTCTAAGGCCACAATGTCGGCCCACTAGTAGGAGTTGTATGATTAGATGATTGTCTCTATGATATTCATCTAAGGCTGCTACTACATGTGTTATGTTTATGTACTAGTATGATATGATGTTATGTGCTAGTGACAGTAGGGGGGATAGTCCCCAAATTACCGGTCGATAGGACCGAAGGGGCAGATATGCCCAGCCATGCTAGATAGATTATGTGATACATGTTATGTGGTAGTGGTAGGGGTGAAATAGTCTACAACATCCGGTCGAGAGGACCGAAGGGGAGACCAGCACCTAGGTATGCTAGTTAGCATCCGGTCGAGAGGATCGAAGGGGAGGCCAGCACCCAGATATGCAAGTCAGTATTCAGTCGAGAGGACCGAAGGGGTAGGTCGGGCACCCAGATATGCCTGACAATATATGTATGTTATGTGGTTATTTGGTATGTGGTACGGTGGGGGAACTCACTAAGCTTCGTGCTTATAGTTTTCAGTTGTTGTTTCAGGGTCCTCTTCAGCGAAGGGGAAGAGCTGGCACTGTAGCGGCATATCACACACACGCTCTTTGTTTTCCGCACTACGATATATTCTGGGAATTGTACTTTGACATTATGGTTTTTTTTTTTATGTTTTGATTTCGGAAACAAAATATGTTTATGAAATGATGATGTTTATTCCAAACTGTTTTCCAAAGTGTTGATTTGAAAATGAAACTTTTGGCTATGAAAATTGGGTCGTTACAAGTTGGTATCAAAGTCCTGGTTTGAGGAATTCGGACACATCTTTGGGAGTGTCTGAACTCAAACCGAGGGATTAGAGGATTTCGAAAAAAAAGTTTTCTAAAAGATTAAGTAAAGAGTTTTAAGAAAGAACGAAGTGTGTGATGTACACAATCGACCGAGCTCAAGTAAGTATTCCCCAAAGTACCCATACAATTTTATACTATGTTTATCAGTTTCAGTAGAATAGCATGCTAAAATAGGACTAAGGATTTAGGAGGATGCCTTACGTGCATGCTTTATGTGTTCCAGCCTTATGAGAATTGCATGCTAGAAATTGAGTAGACAGCAGTAGGATAGCTTGTTTAGGTTATGCCTGATAGTATGAGTTCAGCATTGTATGCTAGCGTAGTTTCTCGTTATGAGAATAGATTTTCTTGAATAGTTCTTGTATCCGAATGTTGATTTCTTTGTGCTTTGTTGGACTCCAAGTGATGGGAGTTAGCCATTAGGTGAATACGTCACATCATATGGGATCAGGGTTGGATAATCTCAGAGTATTGGATTTGGCCATGTTGCGCAGCTCTCGTTTGAGTCCAATCGTTGTAGGGACGAGTCTTTTACTCGAAGGATTATCCGAGCCTCATCACATGTGATGGTATTCAGGTGATGGGTAATTGGCGTTACAAGGAGGCCTTCAGCAGTTGAGGATTGGTTTGAGTGGAGTCAGAGATTTTCCTAGGGTAAGCCTAGGATAAAGATAGCAGTGAACAACAGTGGTAAAAGGGGATCTAGTAGAGTCAAGGTAGTCCTTGAAGAAGGTACGGATAGATTTGGAAGGTAGTATGAGCCCATAATACTAAAAGTAGAGGATCCGTACCCGGACCAAGGAAGGCCGAGATAAGACCAGGGAACTTGTAGTGGATGTGGTCCCTCAAGACGTATCTGTATCGCTAATAGTGATTGTTTATATATTGCAGAATGGTGGTACTACGATCGAGGCTAGAAGTTGGCAGTTCAGGAGAGGGATCGGGTTCGGTATCGGGTTCGGGATCAGGTTCCGAGCTAGGGGATGAGAGGCTATGCGATTTCATCGCGTCAGAGATCACTAAGGGTATCCTTGAGTCGACTCCCATTATATTCGGGTCGATCAAGGAAGGGATAGTTGAGTTGATGGAGGATCGCCTCAGGGCATTCATGGGCGACATGGCATCTGGCCAGTCGGGATCTCGCACACTGTCCTTCAAGGACTTCATGGGCAGTGGTGCGCCGGATTTTCATGGGGTAAAGGACCCCATAGCTGCCAGGCGGTGGATTGCAGACATCGAGTCTGCACAGTTGACTAGCTTCTGCCCCGAGGGGTCGAAGGAGAGGTTTGCAGCGGGGTGTTTACGAGACCGAGCTAGAGATTGGTGGGAGTCCTTCAGCGACTCATTGGGAGCCTCAGTTGTCGAGGCTATGACCTAGTCGGACTTTGTGACCAGATTTAGGGTAGAGTTTGCGCCAGATGTCGAGCTTCAGCAGCTGGCCAGGGAGTTTTTAGATATGAGGCAGGCGATGGAGACTGTGACGGAGATCACCACCAAATTCCGGAAGAGGGCGTTGTTAGTGCCCCAATATGCAGATGATGAGTATATGAGAAGGACCCGCTACCATGACATGCTACGATCAGACATCAGGGTGTATGTTAGTTTTTCAGCTTGCCCTACCCTGGATTCCATGATTGCTAAGGCTAGGGAAAAGGAGATTCATCTGGAGCATATCCAAAAGAGGAAGGCAGAGGAGGGACATGTTACAGGGGATTCAGGGAAGAAGCCCAAGGGATCAGATGTTGCGCCAAAAGACCAACAGGGGCGAGGCCGCTGCAGGAAATGCGGCAAGTCGCACGACGGAGCGTGCAAGTTGGGATCGTCAGGCTGCTATAAGTGCAGCAAGTTAGGGCATTTTAGCAGGGATTGTACCGCCCCTGCACCTGTGTTCTCGACGTTTGAGTTGTTGTGATTCCACTGCAACCAGAGGGGCCACAAGAAGGCCAATTGCCCCCAGTTGATATCAGCATCAGCACCAGTGAAGGCGCTAGCTCCAGCGACCCTACGGATCACTGATGGCCGACAGGGCAAGGCCGAGGCTCCAGTGGTGAGGAGCCGGGCATTCTAGTTGACTACGGAGGAGGCACACGCCACACCCGATGTGGTGAGTGGTATGATTCTTTATTTATGCTTTTATGTTATGTTGCTGTAATGTTGATATGTTACATGTATGTGATCTGCTTAGGATTGTTCCATGTGAACGGTATCCCAGTTCAGGTGTTGTTCGATTTGGGGGCTACCCAATCAGTTTTCTCTTGCACTTAGCAAGAAGTTTCCTCAGTCTTCAGGCAGGTTGGATTACCCTTTAGAGGTGGAGATTGCCGACGATCGATCGGTGCGAGCATCAGAGGTTTTCCGGGATGAGATTGTTTGAGGAGCGTTATCTGGTGGATATAGTTCCCATACCTTTGCAGGGGAACACGGTTATTATCAGTATGGATTGGTTAAGCCCCAATGAGGCAGTGATAGACTGTGCGCAACAACTAGTGCGATTCAGAGCCCCAAGTGGGGGAGAGTTGGTGATTCAGGGTGAGAGACCATAACGAGGGCCAGCCTTATGTTCGGCGGCGAGGGCAAGGCGCTACCTCCAGCAGGGTTGCGTAGGCTATGTCGCGTATGTTATGGATACCCGGGAGGCGGGTAGAGCGACAGTGGATCAGGTGCTCATAGTACGAGAGTTCGTGGACGCATTCCCCGAGGAGCTGCCTGGGATACCTCCGGAGCGCCAGGTGGAGTTCAGGATCGATCTAGCCCCTTGTGCGGCTCCAATAGCCAAGGCACCCTATCGGTTGGCTCCTCCCGAGATGCAGGAGTTGTCTACACAGCTGCAGGAGCTGCTAGACAAGGGATTTATCAGCCCGAGCAGTTCACCCTGGGGAGCCCCGATTGTATTTGTAAAGAAGAAAGATGGGTCACATCGGATGTGTATAGACTATCGGGAGCTGAACAAGGTAACAGTGAAGAACCGTTAGCCATTCCTGAGGATTGATGATCTCTTTGACCAGTTACAGGGAGAATGTTGGTTCTCCAAGATCGATTTTCGTTCAGGTTATCATCAGATAAGGGTCAGAGAGGAGGATGTGTAGAAGACCGCGTTTCGGACGCGCTACAGCCATTATGAGTTCGTGGTGATGCCATTTGGGCTCACCAATGCTCCTGCCGCATTCATGGACCTCATGAATCGCATGTGCAGACCGATACTGGATCGGTCTGTTATAGTTTTCATTGATGACATCTTGGTTTATTCGAAGATGCAGGAATAGCACCAGGGGCATCTCCGAGAGGTGTTGGAGACCCTGAGGAGAGAGAGCTTATATGCTAAGTTCTTTAAGTGTGAGTTCTGGTTGCGCGAGGTGCAGTTTCTTGGGCACCTTGTCAACCAGGACGGGATTTCAATAGACCCAACCAAGGTGGAGGCCGTGATGAGATGGGAGATTCCGAAGTCTCCATCTGAGATTCAAAGTTTCCTAGGTTTAGCGGGCTATTATCGAAGATTCATCCAGAACTTCTCCAATATAGCCGTACCATTGACCAGGCTAACAAGGAAGTTCGTGGTCTTTCGTTGGGGGCTTGAGCAGCAGGCAACGTTCAAGATGTTGAGACAGAGATTGTGCGAGGCGCTAATCTTAGCCCTTCCAGAGGGCATAGAGGATTTTGTTGTGTACTGCGATGCATCCATCTTAGGTTTGGGCACGGTATTGATGCAGAGAGGGAATGTCATCGCCTACGCATCGAGGCAGCTGAAGCCTCACGAGGCGAATTACCCGATGCATGACTTGGAGCTGGAGGCTGTTGTGTTCGCCCTCAATATTTGGCGTCATTACCTCTATGGGGTTCGTTGTACCATTTACACGCACCATAAGAGTTTGAGGTACCTCATGGATCAGCCGAATCGCAACATGAGGCAACATCGGTGGTTGGACGTGGTAAAGGATTACGATTGCGAGATCCTTTATCACCCAGGGAAGGCCAATGTGGTGGGCAGCGCGCTTAGCCGTAAGGCAGCACCGATCCGAGATATCTGCCTACGGATGACAGTAGTGACTCTGTTGTTGGATCGGATTCGGGAGGCTCAGCAGGAGGCTATGAAGGAGGAACATCAGAAGAGTGAGCGGATTGTGGGACAGGTCTCCTCCTTCGACTATGATAGCCGAGGGTTATTAACTCTTCATCGTAGGGTGTGGGTCCCTTATCATGTTGGCGTGCATCAGGTTCTGATGGAGGAGGTGCACAAATCCCGGTTCTCTATTCATCCCGGGGCGACGAAGATGTATAGGGATCTTCTTCTAGACTATTGGTGGCCCTGCATGAAACGGGATATGGCTTGGTACGTTGAGCGGTGTTTTCCCTACAGGAAGGCCATGGCCGAGCATCAGAGAACGCACGACAAGATGCAGCCGTTGGACATCCCGTTGTGGAAATGGGAAGATACTACGATGGATTTTATCACAAAGCTTCCCAAGACCGCGCGAGGAGTGGATGCGATATGGTTCATCGTGGATCGATTGACCAAGAGCACCCATTTTCTTCCAATTCAGGAGAGCATATCGGCTGAAAAGTTAGCCGACATCTATATCAGGGAGATAGTGGCACGGTACTGGGTGCCAGTATCCGTGATTTCAGATACGGATGTATGTTTTACTTCTAGGTTTTGGAAGAAATTTCATGACGAGTTGGGCACTCGTTTGCATTTTAGCACTGCCTTTCACCCGTAGATAGATGGTCTGAGTGAGCGGACCATCCAGACTCTAGAGGATATGTTGCGGGCATGCGTGCTAGACTTCGATGGTAGCTGGGATACCTATATTCCTCTAGTTGAGTTCTCATACAACAACAGATACCATGCGAGTATTGATCAACCTCCCTTCGAAATGTTGTACGGGGGGAGGTGTCGGACCCCGATATGTTGGGGTGAGGTTGGCCAAAGGGTCATGGGGAGCACCGAAGTGGTGCTCAAGACGACCGAGAGGATTCAGCAAGTTCGGAGCAGGCTTCAGACTCTACAGAGTCGGCAGAAAAGTTATGCCGACAAGCGTCGTTCAGACCTGGAATTCCAAGTCGGGGATATGGTTCTCCTGAAGGTGTCGCCATGGAAAGGCATCATCCAATTCAGAAAATGAGGCAAGTTGGGCCCAAGGTACATCGGGTCATTCAGGGTTGTAGCCCGGGTGGGCAAGGTAGCGTATAGGATGGATCTACCCGCCGAACTCAGCCAGATCCACAACACTTTCCACGTCTCTCAGTCGCATAAGTGTTTGGTGGAAGACTCGGAAGTGGTGCCTTTGGAGGATATTCAGGTCGATGAGAGCCTGAATTACATCGAGCGGCTTGTGGCAATCCTAGACAGGAAGTCGAAGGATCTGAGGAACAAGAGGGTGGAACTTGTAAAGGTGCAATGGCAACACCGAAAGGGATCGGAGTGGACTTGGGAGCCGGTGGAAGAGATGATGGAGCACTACCCCGAGCTGTTTCAGGATCGAGCAGCAGACTTCGAGGACGAAGTCTAAAATAAGTGGGGGAGATTTGTAGCACCTAGTTCCCAGTACGTATGTCTTGTAATTAATAATCCTTAATTCATGCATTTTGCTTGGGACTCGGCGAGTTGAAGGACCAAACCGTTGAGTAGGAGCGGGATGAGACGCGGGGTCTGAGCCTCGGACTTGGCGAGTCGGTTCCCCGACTTGGCGAGTAGGCATGTTTGGGCAAAAACCCTAACCAGAGTGTTGGTACCCTATTTAAGCACACTAAATTGGCCTCCCTTGTCCCTAAAACTTTCAGAGAGCTGTAGAGAGAGACCCTAGCCCCCATATTGTTCTTGTGAGTGATTTTGCTTGGTGAAGGAAGTTTGGAGCTTAGAAGAAGAAGGAGAAGGTTGAAGAGTGCAAGGAAAGGAGTAGATCCGAAATCTACACTGTGAGAAGCTTCCATTCAGGTAGAAAAGTTCCTACCTTGATCACTAGTTCATTAGGTACTATTTTTGTCCCTAATTGGTGGTTTTCAAGCCCTAAAACACGAAACTCCATGTGTTTGTGCTTAATGATCCAAAAGGACTTCAGACCTAGACCTTGTGGACATATTAGAAGCATAAAGTTTTTGTGGTTGAAGTGATTGAGGTCCCCATTGGGTGTATGACCTCATAAAGAGCTTGCATTTGCCTTTTGGAGCTTGTAAGGCCATGCATGCACGTAAAGTTTGCAACTTTACGTGATAAGCATGCCATAGGAACATAGATCTATGGTTTTGAAGCGTTGCATGTCTCATATTTGGTCTATATGGGAAATGGGTCAAGGGACTTGGTGAGTCCCAAAGTGGAACTCGGCGAGTTCTTTCAAGATGGCCTTAGACTTGGCGAGTTGGATGAACAACTCGGTGAGTCCTATGAAGATTGTCTGGTACTCGGCGAGTTGTTCTTCAAACTCGGCGAGTCGGATGAACAGTTAATGTGTCACACCCCAAAACTGATGGCGGAAATGTTCTGGGTTGGACGACGTCATGTAAAGTATCATAACCAATGTACATAGCAAGCATAGTAAACACAAAACATTACATTACATAGGAATAATTACATTTGTTTGAAAGCAAGGTAATACATGTTTTATATTTACATCAGTAAAACAAAAGTAAAGACGCGATTGCTAAATGCTTCGTCTTCTCCAAAATAATGCGGTATACCTGTCTAACAAGAACCTGAGAATACAAGCAATTTTAAAAATATCAACATAAACTGGTGAGTTCATAAGCGGTTTGTTTTTGGTGAAAGAATAAGTATTCCATTGGTTTTATGAAAAAGTTGTTATCCAACAAAATCCCATATTTTCTTTTAAGAGAAGTTTTGGTTATCCATTTGTTAAACAGCCTGATTAAGAAAAGTTAAGTTATCCCAGGAAAAACCCATATTTTCCTTAAAAGTTGGTGGTTGGTTATCTATCCAGAATGAAGTGTATAAGTATCTACCATACTTGTAGCATTAAGTGAAGTATCCTGAAAGCCTGGTTATCCTTGAAAAGTACATTAGTTTTAACACGTATATAAAACTAATAAGTAGGTAGTAAACTAATTACTAAAGTAAATCTCCATAATCTAAGTTGCGAGTTCCATAACCATACAATAAACTAGATAAGGCTCATAACGGGGCCAGTATCATTTTATAACTTTTGTCACCCGTGGACCAGTCGGTCCCACTGTAGCTAGCAGCCAGGTGCGGGGTAGTCAATCCCGTATAGATCTATACACTCAAGTCGCGTTCTCCCTCCAGGAGATTCTGGTTACAGGGGTAGTCCTACACTCTCGTATCTAAGGGGAGTGTTACAAAGGACGTGTCTCCAATCTTAAGATTAATGAATTTAAAAGTAATAATACGGAAAATCCTGTTTTATTGGTCCTTCACTCTCGTATCTAGGGGGAGTGTTACGAAGGACGTGTCTAAAGTTCTAAGAATAATGTTATTGGTCCTTCACTCTCGTATCTAGGGGGAGTGTTACTAAGGACGTGTCTAGAATACTAAGATTAACAATTTACAAGTAATGATATGGAAAATCATTTGCAAAATATAAAATATAACATTTTATAATGAGTTTCACAATTAGTCTGAAAATTAACTCTACATGTTAAACAGTTGGTTAATACGCTTTTCAATGTTAAAAGCATACTGAATATGAAAAATTCCATACGAAATAATAAGTTTGAGTACAAGATTTCCTTGTACTTTTGCTTGTATTCCCCCTTGAAAACATAAAAAGCACGGAAAAAGGTGTAGGGGTATGAACTCACCAGACGAGAATGTACCGGGTAGGATGCTAAGTGTCAGTTTAGGGCTTGAACACGCGTGAGGATCCTGTGTAACATGAGGAGATACATAATTGTATCTAATTATACTTTGAACCACTAATCAAGTAAGATGATACACTCTGATGCACGAAAACACTTTATCTCAAGTGTTAGGAATGATACGGGTTGCATATAAGGTGGTGTAGGGCCTAGTTATGGAGTTTACTGTTCAAGAGTAAACTCTTAGAGGAGATTAAGGCCCAAAGACCATATCCTCATGAGTTTACGACCGTAAACTCATGGGTGGAGTGTTTTTGGATGTTTAAAGGTCTTACATTGCACAAGGGAAGGTTCTAGGATTGATTCAATGGCTTAGGAAGTGATCGGGACTTGCAATGACCTTGGAAATAGAGTTTGCTGCTCTTGAAGGACACTTGGGGAGTTTACTGCGGTAAACACATGGTTTTACGGCCGTAAACTCATGATTGGTCCAAAGTTGCATGATTTAAGGTCTCAAATGAAAGAATACAAGGTTCTATGCATTAATCTAAGCCATAGGGGGAGTTAGGGCATAATTTGATCTCCTTAAAGGAGTTTACTGCCAAGGGACCAATCTTTGGGGTGTTTACGGTCGTAATTCCCTAGGGTCATGATTTCTTTGATGTTTAAGGTCCCTACTTCGATGGTGGTTGATTCTAGACATTATTCCAAGCCATAGGAGGTGTTTAAGGGGCAATTTAACAGCTTAAAAGGTGTTTACGACCTATGAAGAGGGGTTTACGGTCCAAGAATGTGATGGGTTTTGAGCATTCTAACACTTCCTAAGTGTACATGCAACCCTAATAACCTTGGATCTATGTTTGTCTAATTATCATGCAAAGTTGAATTCCAAGGTTATATTCCTATCTAGCATACATGGGGAACAATTTTAACTTAAAGTATAGATAGAATAACTTACCTTGTTGTTGTTTGTGTTCCTTGATACCTTGTGAGCCTAGCACCCCAAGTGTGATGCCTCAAATGCTTCACACAACACCAAATGCTCTTGGAAGAACTTATGAGAGAACACACACTTCTCAAAAATCGGCCAAGCCCTCTTGTTTCTTAGTGTCAACCATTTTTGGTGGAGAATATGTTTCTTATATAGTGTTGACACATCTAGGGTTAAACCCTAATGTGTCATGACTCTTCATTTCCATGACCCATCGGTTTGTAACTCCCATGGAGCATCCAATGGGTGGAACCCAACTTGATAATCCATGGAGCCTCTTAGCCCACTATACAAGATATAGATGATTTACATAATCAACCCATATATTTAATTAGTTATCTTTTGATCACATAATTAATTCTAAATTAATTCTTGATCAAACTAATCAAATAATATTATTAATATATTAGAACTTATAATATATTAATAATCTCCAAGTGTTATTTCTCTCATTTAGTCTATCCAATTGCATGGTGCCATACAACCCAAATGGACCATGCCGGGTCGGGTCAAGTACATACCAGAAATAGTTATGGACTTAGACACCTTATCCAACAGTCTCCCACTTGGATAAGTCTAATAACTATTACTGCAAGTATGACTTCAGGAACCGATCGGCAATCGTAGCTCTTTACAAGGTTTCTCGGAACTGAGAAGATGATGGTACGCCATTTAAGATAAGTGATCATATAATCCTCTGTTCTAGATATCAGTCGGACAAATACACGGAACAATGTCTTACTTATTGTCCAACAGTTTGTTTCCCGATTTCCGATTTGTTCGACAAAGAACTTAATTGAACACATCAACTTAGTTCTGACCGGGCCCGGTACATAGGTCAAAACAAAATCATCGAGGGGCCCAGATATCAGCTTCTAATCCAAGAAGGAACAGATAAACTTCGACTCATATGTTTGTTCTACCACTCATTGAATTACACACAAGAGTACGATTTATAACATCGAGTTACCAATGCGTTTTTCGTACAATCAATGCATAACCAACTTGTAAGTAACAAATCATATCTCTAGGTTTGAAGACTTATACGATATTACCGTCTCACGATCACTCGAGATAGAATTCCATGAAGTGATTCCAGTGAGCGTGGGTTGAGTCCAATGCTCAGAACTTTTGAGCACTCATGATTGTTGTAGCCTTGTCCAAGACCTCTACAACCAAACATGACAGTCTTGATTCATATCTACTTCCGACATATGACCGACTGTGGAGGTTTGATTAATATGTTATACCAAACAAACTCTTGAATTTCTTCAAGATCAATTTGCCTCCCACTGTCTCCTTGGCTTATAAACTCTCTTTCTCGAAAGACTCCTCTTCTTGCTACTAAGACCACATTGTCACTAGGTCTGTAGAAGAGGTAACCAAAGGATTGTTGTGGGTAGCCGATGAAAATACACCTCTCGCTTCGAGGTTCGAGCTTATCATGAGTCTCGCGTCTCACGAAAGCCTCGCAACCCCAAATCTTGATGTGGTCTAGTTTAGGTACTTTACCAGTCCACATCTCATGAGGAGTTTTGGCAACTTTCTTTGTAGGGACTAGATAAAGGATATGGGCAGCAGTCTCTAAGGCATACCCCCAGAATGAGATTGGTAGCGAAGCTCGACTCATCATGGAACGAACCATGTCCAACAAGGTTCGATTACGCCTCTCAGCCACACCATTCAACTGCGGTGTCCTGGGAGGTGTCAATTGTGAGACAATCCCACATTCCCTTAGATAGTCGAGGAACTTTGAACTAAGATACTCACCACCCCGATCGGATCGAAGCATCTTAATGTTCCTGCCCAATTGATTCTCGACTTCCTGTTTAAATTCCTTAAACTTCTCGAAAGTCTCTGACTTATGCTTGATTAAGTAGACATATCCATATCTACTGTAATCATCAGTAAAAGTCAAATAATAACGATTAGCATCCCTTGTGGCATGTTTGAATGGTCCACACACATCCGTGTGTATAAGGTCCAACAAACCTTCACCCCTTTCACACGAGCCTGTGAAGGGTGACTTTGTCATTTTTCCAAGTAAGCATGATTCGCAACTATCATTTGACTTTAGGTCAAACGACTCCAAGACTCCATCCTTTTGGAGTTGGCCTATGCGTTTCTTGCTTATATGTCCAAGACGACAATGCCATAATGATGCTTTATCCATGTTATTATTAGTAGTAGAATCAATACACAAAACATTATTTCCTAAGTTATCTACAACAGACACAGTTTCATACACACCATCACAAGGTAATGCTTTAAAATAAAGAACATTATTAAAGAAAGCATCAATAGAACCAACTTCATTATTAAACGAAAAGGTAAACCCTTGTTTGTACAAAGCATGAAAGGAAATAATATTTCTTGCCATTCCTGGAGAGTAACAACACTTATTCAAATCTAAACTAAACCCACTACTTAGCGATAAAGTATAAACTCCAATCTTGGTGACAGGTGAAGCTTTCCTGTTCCCCATGATCAAGTTTATTCTTCCTTGCTCCACATCCTCACTTCTTCTTAGTCCCTGCAAGTCACAACAAATATGAATACCACAACCGGTATCAAGGACCCAAGATTTCAAATGGGGTGAGTTATTAGAAATGATAGTGTAAATACCTGCATGGTTGGGTTTGACTTTCCCATCCTTCACATCCTGCTGGTACTTTGGGCAGTTCTGCTTCCAATGAGCTTTTTCATGGCAATAGAAGCATTCAGCCTCTTTTGGGTCAGAAGAAGGAGTAATGAAACCTTTCTTGGTTCCACTTGAAGAAGAGCCATCAAGGGTCCGAGCCTTGGTACCCTTCGAAGATCTCTTTCTCTTCCTCCCTCGACTTTTCCCGATTACCAAAACCGGAGTTGAGTTTGGAGTAGGAGTGATAGCAACCGACTTCCCCTTAAGACCTGTTTCTGCAATCTTGAGAAGTCCCTGAAGTTTGCTGAGAGTGACCTCTTCCTTATTCATGTGATATGTCATGCAGAATTGATCATAGCACGATGGTAAGGAGCGCAAAATTATATCTATTGCTAGCTCCTCAGGAAGGTTCACATTAAGTTTCAGCAATCGATCCACATACCTTTGCATTTTCTGCATGTGGCTCATGACGGAATCCCCGTCCTTCATCATGGTTGTTATCATGGAGCAGATGATTTCGTACCTCTCTTGTCGTGCACTTTGATGGTATCTTTCCATCAAATCTTGGTGCATTTCATAAGGGTAGAAATCCTCATAGGACTTTTGGAGTTCTTCTGTCATTGTGGCCATCATGATGCATGCTACTTTCGTAGCATCCCTTTCATGTGCCTGAAAGTCAGCGATCTCCTGAGGAGTTGCAGTGGTCTCATCAATCTCCTTAAGCTCCTTGTCAAGGATATAGTCTTTGTCCTCGTAGCGGGTAATCATCCTGATGTTTCTGATCCATTCATTGAAGTTGGATCCATCAAAGGTGACTTTCCCACACAAACTCATAAGAGTAAAGGAGCCATTAGGATTCGAGCCAGAAGCATTATTTGAAGACATCTGAAAGAGGAGAACAAGTTTATTATAGATTTAAGAGAGTCCTTAATAAAACACCCAAATGTAATATTAAGGCTAGGATCCAATCACAATATAATATAACTTAGAAGAGGTATGCCGTAATCTAAGCTATACCATATTTGAAAGGTAGGTGAATGACGATTCACCAATTTCCACCACGAAAACCGAAATATTAGATATTAGGTTTTATTGGTTTTTTTAGAAATTCCTAGATTCTTTGAGATTCAATGAACTTTTCAAAGGCATGTTTCAATCTCGAGAGTGCCCTCCAAGTTTTGTGACTGGGATACCGAGGATCACAAAACGAGGTGTGAAGTAACCATGCAAATCACTTGGTACCCTTAAAGTTTATCACTCAATCGATGTGCCGGTAAACCACACACGCTCCACCGATACTATAATAAACCTTAAGTCACCCTTTACCTACCTTGTTAAGTCCAAGTTAGTGTGCCGGTTAACCACACACGCTCCACCAACGACTTAGACAGAGTGTAAAGTGTAATTTCATGGATTAGCACCTTATTCACATTTTCCTAAAGTAACTAATATTGGGAATTTAATAAAACATTTAGTTACTTTACAATATACATCATACTTTGAATGAGAGTTTATAAGTCCTTGTCTTACCCGTTCGGCTAACGACCCTCCACCAGTCAAGCAAGCGGTGGGTGAGAGTAGACACCCATTAAGTCACCATTTTATAGGCAACAACCTTATACCCACCTTATAGACCGACTTCGTGAATGAGGCGTACTAGCGGTAAGACGACTTTATTCTTATACATATATATATAATTATTAAATCATCATAATATAAGTATAAGGGTTGAATTTTAACTTTTAAAATTCTAGGGGTTGGAACTTAGAGTTTTAACTTAACTTTACTTGTTCCAAAACTTGAGGGCAAGTTTTGTAACTTTCAAAACTTTTCATTTCTTGTAACTTATGAGTTTAATAGAGTAATAAAATGAAGACTCTTCATTTTTCTAACTCTTGTGTTTGTTTTAATGGTTTTAATTCAAGTGTGACTCTTGGTTTTCCATAACTTGAGGACAAGTTATGGACTCCATTAAAACACATTATGATCAAGAATTAATCTACCACATAGATTACAAATAATTCCTATGATCATCTAAAACATCATAAGAACAAGAACATGAATATGAACTTATTCATAAATCAAAAATTACACTTAAAACTTTGTAATTTTGATAACTAGTTGTTGTAAATGAATTATCAAAGACATTACACCATCTAAAACAAGTTTTTCAAGTACCAAAAAGTTTAGGGTAATGTTTCTAATTCATTTCCAGCAACTAAATCGAAATTCTGCAATCAGTCGACCCTACTCGCCGAGTGCGTGAACTTACTCGCCGAGTTGGTTGAAGATACACATGAACTCGACGAGTCCCTCTTATGGACTCGACGAGTCCATTCGTAGACAGCAAGATTTTCGACTTTTTCAACTTTTAAGCACAAATAAAAAAAAAAACAAGCCTAGGCTCTGATACCACTGATGGGTTTTGAGCATTCTAACACTTCCTAAGTGTACATGCAACCCTAATAACCTTGGATCTATGTTTGTCTAATTATCATGCAAAGTTGAATTCCAAGGTTATATTCCTATCTAGCATACATGGGGAACAATTTTAACTTAAAGTATAGATAGAATAACTTACCTTGTTGTTGTTTGTGTTCCTTGAAACCTTGTGAGCCTAGCACCCCAAGTGTGATGCCTCAAATGCTTCACACAACACCAAATGCTCTTGGAAGAACTTATGAGAGAACACACACTTCTCAAAAATCGGCCAAGCCCTCTTGTTTCTTAGTGTCAACCATTTTTGGTGGAGAATATGTTTCTTATATAGTGTTGACACATCTAGGGTTAAACCCTAATGTGTCATGACTCTTCATTTCCATGACCCATGGGTTTGTAACTCCCATGGAGCATCCAATGGGTGGAACCCAACTTGATAATCCATGGAGCCTCTTAGCCCACTATACAAGATATGGATGATTTACATAATCAACCCATATATTTAATTAGTTATCTTTTGATCACATAATTAATTCTAAATTAATTCTTGATCAAACTAATCAAATAATATTATTAATATATTAGAACTTATAATATATTAATAATCTCCAAGTGTTATTTCTCTCATTTAGTCTATCCAATTGCATGGTGCCATGCAACCCAAATGGACCATGCCGGGTCAGGTCAAGTACATACCAGAAATAGTTATGGACTTAGACACCTTATCCAACAGAATGTTCTTGGGCTGTAAACTCATGTTTACTCCCCAAATGACAAGATTTTGGTGTCCTACGTTCATTCATGCAAGTCCTTAAGTCATAGCTAAGCACTAGAAGTGATTTGGAAGGGTTTTGGGGCTTCAAACCCCATTTATGGGTGTTTACGGTTTTGGAGTGTTCCAGGGCTGTAAATACATGTTTTTGAGAGTTTTGGATGTTTTAAACACGAATTTGCATGCTAAACAAGCTAAACAACAAGCTAGGATAGTTTATCTATAAGTTTGGAGCTTGAAAGAGTTGTTTTTGGATCAAAATTTGAGTTGTAGAGAGAGAGTACAGAAAGAGTGTTAAGAGGGTGGAAAAGCTTCAAATGGAGGTCCACTCACCCTTATATATGGTTTGAGTTTGTGGCCCGATGGAAATCTACCCGATCCCGACGTTAAACGGGGCTTATGGTCGTACCCGATTAAATGGTCATAACCCGACCAGGTCGTGAATTAGAAACTTTTAAAAAGAATATCGAGGGTGTTTCACATGTTTCTAATGCGTTCCGATACTTATGAAGTCATAATAAAAGTTTTAATTTAAATAACCTAATCCAAAATTTTAACGGAACAATTTGATAAAGACGGGTTTTATTAACGGAAAAAGAGGTTACAATGACGGGATAAATTTCAGGTTGTCACATTATCCCCCCGTTAGAGGGAATTTCGTCCCGAAATTTAGAATTAAGATACAAATCATGGATTTGGAAAGGGTTGCGGATATTTATGCTTTAACGAGTCTTCGTGCTCCCAAGTGAATTCGGGTCCCCGCTTGGCATTCCAGCGAACCTTCACTATCGGGATGCGGCTTTATTTCGTACGTTTGATTTCTCGATCCATGATTTCGATTGGTTCTTCCAAAAAGTTCAGGTTTTCGTTGATCTCGATCTCATCAAGAGGGATCACGAGGGTTTCATCGGATAGGCACTTCTTAAGGTGAGAAACGTGGAACATAGGATGGATGTTGCCAAGTTCTTGAGGTAGTCAGAGTTTATAGGCTACGAGACCGATCCTAGCGAGGATCTCGAAAGGTCCTATGTACCTCGGGTTAAGTTTTCCGCTCTTTCCAAAGCGTATCATCCCTTTCCAGGGTGAGACCTTCAACAGGACACCATCTCCAACCTAGAATTCCAAGGGTTTTCGTCGTTTATCAGCGTAACTCTTTTGTCTGTCTCGCGAAGCTTTCAGTCGTTCTCGGATTTGGATGATATTTTCGGTGGTTTCGTAGATGATTTTAGGACCAGCGAGAGCACTGTTAGGGACTCGACTCTTGGCTAGCTGCGTGTACCCTACCTCGACCCAACACAGAAGGGATCTACACTTGTGACCGTAGAGGGCTTCGAATGGGGCATCCCTGATACTGGTATGGTAGCTGTTGTTATACGACAATTCGATCAAGGTAAATGGGTGTCCCACGAATTCCCGAAATCGATGATACATGCTCTCAACATGTCTTCCAGGGTCTGGATAGTTCTCTCACTATGCCCGTCTGTCTGAGGATGATAAGTTGTACTCATATCCAGCTTAGTTCCAAGAGCTTTCTGAAGGGACTGCCAAAATCTTGAGGTAAACCTGCTATCTCGATCGGAGATAATGGACACAGGCACATAGTGCATTCTTACTATCTCTTGGATGTAGATTCGCATAAGTCTTTCCATCTTGAATGATTCTTTAATCGGTAGGAAGTGAGCGGATTTTGTAAATCGGTCGACAATTACCCAAATGGTATCGTACCCACTCGGAGATTTGGGTAACTTGGTGATGAAATCCATAGTAATCATCTCCCATTTCCACTCAGATATCTTGGGCTGTTAGAGCAGACCCGAGGGCTTCTGATACTCGACCTTTACTTTGGCGCAAGTAAGACACTTGCCCACGAAGGTAGCGATTTCGGCTTTCATGTTTGGCCACCAATATAGTTTCTTGAGATCTAGGTACATCTTATCTGAACCTGGGTGAACAGAGTATCTGGTCTTGTGAGCTTCGTTCATGACAACTTCCCTGAAACCTCCGAACTTTGGGGTCCAGATTCGATCCATGAAATAGTAGACTCCGTCACCTCTGATCTCAAGTTTCTTATCCATTCCCCTCAAGGCTTCATTCAACACATTCTCTAGTTTTAGGGCTTCCATCTGGGCTTCTCGGATCTGTGTGGATAAGTGAGAATGGATGGTCATTGTCAATGTCTTCGCCTTGTTGCTTAAGCTTTCCTTTCGGCTAAGGGAATCTGCTACCACATTGGCCTTGCCGGGATGGTAGCGGATTTCGCACTCATAATCACTGAGTAGTTCTACCCATCGTCGTTGTTTCATATTTAAGTCCTTCTGATTGAAGATGTGTTGTAAGCTTTTATGGTCGGTGAAGATCGTGCACTTGGTTCCGTAGACATAATGTCTCCAAATCTTCAGTACGAAGACCACTGCTCCTAACTCCAGGTCGTGAGATGTGTAGTTAACTTTGTGTGCCTTTAGCTGTCTCGTGGCATAGGCGATAACTTTTCCTCTCTGCATAACCACACAGCCTAAGCCCAGATTAGACGCATCGCAATAGACAACGAAATCCTCTGTCCCTTTGGGCAGGGATAGGATAGGTGCGCTGCACAAGGCTCACTTCAACGTTTGGAATGCTGTATCTTTCTTTTCATTCCAACAAAAGGGTACACCTTTCTGTGTCAGAGTGGTTAGGGGTTTGGCGATTCTGGAAAAATTCTGAATGAATCTACGATACTAGCCGGCGAGACCCAAGAATTGAAGGATTTTTGTCGGTGTCTTCGGTGCCGACCAATTCTCTATCACCTTGATTTTGGACGGGTCCATGTGTATACCCTCCTCGCCTACCACGTGACCAAGGAAAGCTACCTTCCAAATCCAGAATTTGCACTTGGAGAATTTCGCGTACAACTTCTCTGATCTAAGAGTTTCCAAAACTAACCTCAGGTGTTGTTTGTGATCTTCTTCGCTTCCGGAATAGAGAAGTATGTCGTCAATGAACATGATAACGAACTTGTCCAGAAAGGGGCAACACACCGGGTTCATCAGGTCCATGAACACTACAGGTGCGTTGGTTAGACCGAAGGGCATCACTACAAACTCGTAGTGCCCATATCAAGTCCTGAATGCTGTTTTGGAAACATCACTCTCATGAACTCGTAACTGACGGTACCCTGATCTAAGGTCTATTTTAGAGAAGTAGCTAGCTCCCTGAAGTTGATCGAAAAGGTCATCTATTCGAGGAAGAGGATAACGATTCTTGACGGTCAAATTATTCAACTCACGGTACTCTATACACATTCGAAAGGATCCATCTTTCTTCTTCACAAATAATACCGGGGCTCCCCAGGGTGAGGAACTCGGTCTGATGAACCCTTTACTAAGTAGCTCATTAAGCTGACTGGATAACTCCTGCATTTCTACTGGATCTAAGCGATATGAAGATTTGGCTACAGGAATTAGGTCGATGCGAAACTCGACTTGACGTTCGGGAGGAATTCCCGGGAGCTCTTCGGGAAAGACATCAGTAAAGTTACAGACTTCGGGGATGCTCTCGAGGTCTTTAACTTCCTGTTTCTCCTTGACTACATGAGCTAGGAATGCATGACACTCCTTTCGTAGAAGTTTTTGAGCTTTGATGCAGCATATGATGCGAAGATTGGAGCTAAGTTTATCGACGTAGATCATGAGGGTTTGACCAAAGGGAAGATTGAGACATGGCTTTTTCGTAACAAAGGATATAAGCATGATTGTGACTCAACCAATCCATGCCAATGATAACATCAAAGCTCTTTATGGAAACTGGCATTAGGTCGATGGGAAAGGAATGATCGTTTAGGGTAAGGGTATAGCCTATGAATATATCGTTAGTGTTTTCTTTCTCACCGTTAGCCATCTCAACGGTAAACGTTTCAGTTAATGGCTGGGGATTATGTTTAAGAAGATGTTTGAATGAATGGCTAACAAAACTTCGTTCAGCACCATAATCAAAAAGGATGCAAGCATAAGAGTTGTCAAGAAGGAACGCACCCAAGACAACGGTTGGATCGGCGACTGCCTCATCTCATCCCATAGTTAGAACTCTCCCGGTGTTGCCAGTTGTTGTTGCCTTGGGGCAGTTTCGCTTGAAATGCCCGATTTCACTGCAACCGTAGCAGGCCTGACCGACACCCGCTCCGGAAGCTTGATTGGTTGGTTGGGCTGGTGTTTTGCAGTTTCGTGCAAGGTGACCCTTCTTGCCACAATTGTTGCAAAGCACCTCATGACATGGACTGGAAGTGAGATGATGATAGTTGCACTTGTTGCACCTAGGTAGGGAACCAGCATACCTACTGGTAGGTGCTTGAGCTATAGAAGCGACGACAGAAAAAGCAACAGGGGTAGTAGCAGCGTTGTCTGCCATAGTTTGCTGCTTCTTCGAGGATCCTTTCGAACTCTGACCCTTTCGCTTGCTCTAGGATTTCTTCTTATTTTCACTGCTCCCTTTAGCCGGTTCAGGAGTGGTGGCCACTTCCTCGAGATCATCACCATGGTCAATTAGAGTTTGCGCTAGGCATTTGGCGCTGTTGTAGGTGTCTGGCTTCACAGCCAAAACATTTCCTTTGGTTGGCTGGGTCATCCCCCAGATGAATCTCTCAATCTTTTTTCTTTCCGGGGTAACCATTCCCAGATAGAGAAGCGCTAGGTCATCAAATCTGGAGGTGTAAGTGGCGTCATCGGAACCCTTCATCTTTAAATTCCAGAGTTCATGCTCCAACTTCTGCATTTTGCCCCGTGGGCAGTATTCAGCAAGTAGAAGTTCTTTCATGCTCTCCCAACCTATAGCATTAGATACAGGCATGGTTAAGGATTTGACTCGGCCGTTCCACCAAGTCAGGGCTTGATCGGTGAAAGTGCAGGCGATGAAATTCACCTTGTCAGCTTTAGAACAGACACATATTTCGAAAATAGACTCGATCTTCTCAAACCATTGAGTCAGAGAAATAACACCTCCAGTGCCATTGAAAGGTGTGGGTTTCGCGTTCATAAAGTCTTTGTAGGAACACTCCTTCCGGTGTCCCTGACTACCTTCCTGGTTTTGGGGCTGAGTACCACCTCCTGGCCCACCGGAACCACCGGGGTTCATTTGTGACATGACAGCAGCCACAACAGCAGTAACCGCTGCTTGGAATGTGGCGGGATCAAATGGAATAGGTGGTGGAAGAGGATTGTTGTTTCTTGAGTTGGGTCTTCTTCTTGGAGGCATCTTGATCTAAAATGATCAGGAAAGAGAGGATGGTAAGTCCTTTGAATTGAATCAAGAGATATGGAACAAGAGATATCTCATTATGGCAGATAAAGTGTTCTACTATGCGATAATATATAGGAAAGCTACCAAAACAAGGAAATTTATCACTAAAGGAAGTGAGTAGCAACACTTGAATGATGATTTCTATAACGAAGTTGGCTCTAGAAAATACTCCCATAGTACTTTATGTTTCGCTGCGATGATGACTCATTGTTTGGATATTAGGTCAGTTTTAGGCCTGCTGCACACCACAGTCACTCCCAAGGACATGTTGGCCGTGTCTCGAATGAATATAGTTGATCAGGCTATATTGACCCTAGACACAATTACATAACTGCCCAGGTTAAACCGCAGTGCCCAACACCCAATTTCTTATGTTTTGTTCTACTCGGGGTTACGGTTTCTGGTGTTTAGGTATTCTTGTATACTTGGAGTAAAAATACTTATATTTTTAAAGTATACTTTTATTTCAGAGCGCTTCGGCCCCTTAATGTTTATAGTTATATACCACGTAAGGTTCGATATACTTAGTTCACTATAAACAAGGGTTGTGATACCAATCTGTCACACCCCGAAACCGATGGCGGAAACGTTCCGGGGTGGAGGACGTCATGTAAAGTATCACAACCAATGTACATAGCAAGCATAGTAAACACAAAACATTACATTACATAGGAATAATTACATTTGTTTGAAAGCAAGTTAATACATGTTTTATATTTACATCAGTATAACAAAAGTAAAGACGAGACAACTAAATGCTCTATCTTCTCCAAAAGAACGCGGTATACCTGTCTAACGAGAACCTGGGAATACAAGCATTTTTAAAAATATCAACATAAAGTTGGTGAGTTCATAAGCGGTTTGTTTCTGGTGAAAGAATAAGTATTCCTTTGGTTTTATGAAAAAGTTGTTATCCAACAAAATCCCATATTTTCTTTTAAGAGAAGTTTTGTTATCCATTTGTTAAACAGCCTGATTAAGAAAAGTTAAGTTATCCCAGGAAAAACCTATATTTTCCTTAAAAGTTGGTGGTTGGTTATCGATCCAGAATGAAGTGTATAAGTATCTACCATACTTGTAGCATTAAGTGAAGTATCCTGAAAGCCTGGTTATCCTTGAAAAGTACATTAGTTTTAACACGTATATAAAACTAATAAGTAGGTAGAAAACTAATTACTAAAGTAAATCTCCATAATCTAAGTTGCGAGTTCCATAACCATACAATAAACTAGATAAGGCTCATAACGGGGCCAATATCATTTTATAACTTTTGTCACCCGTGGACCAGTCGGTCCCACTATAGCTAGCAGCCAGGTGCGGGGTAGTCAATCCCGTATAGATCTATACACTCAAGTCGCGTTCTCCCTCCAGGAGATTCTGGTTACAGGGGTAGTCCTACACTCTCGTATCTAGGGGGAGCGTTACAAAGGATGTGTCTCCAATATTAAGATTAATGAATTTAAAAGTAATAATACGGAAAATCTTGTTTTATTGGTCCTTCACTCTCGTATCTAGGGGGAGTGTTACGAAGGACGTGTCTAAAGTTCTAAGATTAATGTTATTGGTCCTTCATTCTCGTATCTAGGGGGAGTGTTACTAAGGACGTGTCTAGAATACTAAGATTAACAATTTTACAAGTAATGATATGGAAAATCATTTGCAAAATATAAAATATAACATTTTATAATGAGTTTCACAATTAGTCGTAAAATTAACTCTACAAGTTAAACAGTTGGTTAATACAATTTTCAATGTTAAATGCATACTGAATATGAAAAATTCCATATGAAATAATTAGCTTGAGTACAAGATTTCCTTGTACTTTTTCTTGTATTCCCCCTTGAAAACATAAAAAGCACGGAAAAAGGTGTAGGGGTATGAACTCACCAGACGAGAATGTACCGGGTAGGATACTAAGTGTCATTTTAGGGCTTAAACACGCATGAGGATCCTATGTAACATGAGGAGATACATAATTGTATCTAATTATACTTTGAACCACTAATCAAGTAAGATGATACACTCCGATGTGCGAAAACACTTTATCTCAAGTGTTAGAAATGATACGGGTTGCATATAAGGTGGTGTAGGGCCTAGTTATGGAGTTTACTCTTCAAGAGTAAACTCTTAGAGGAGATTACGGCCCAAAGACCATATCCCCATGAGTTTACGACTGTAAACTCATGGGTGGAGTGTTTTTGGATGTTTAAAGGTCTTACATTGCACAAGGGAAGGTTCTAGGGTTGATTCAATGGCTTAGGAAGTGATCGGGACTTGAAATGACCTTGGAAATAGAGTTTGCTGCTCTTGAAGGACACTTGGGGAGTTTACTGCTGTAAACACATGGGTTTACTACCGTAAACTCATGATAGGTCCAAAATTGCATGATTTAAGGTCTCAAACGAAAGAATACAAGGTTCTATGCATTAATCTAAGCCATAGGGGGGAGTTAGGGCATCATTTGACCTCCTTAAAGGAGTTTACAGCCAAAGGACCAATACTTGGGTGGTTTACAGTCGTAATTCCCTAGGGTAATGGTTTCTTTGATGTTTAAGGTCCCTACTTCGATGGTGGTTGATTCTAGACATTATTCCAAGCCATAGGAGGTGTTTAAGGGGCAATTTAACACCTTAAAAGGTGTTTACGGCCTATGAAGAGGGGTTTATGGTCCAAGAATGTTCTTGGGCCGTAAACTCTTGTTTACTACCCAAATGAAAAGATTTTGGTGTCCTAAGTTCATTCATGCAAGTCCTTAAGTCATAGCTAAGCACTAGAAGTGATTTAGAAGGGTTTTGGGGCTTGAAAACCCCATTTATGGGTGTTTACAGTTTTGGAGTGTTCCAGGGCCATAAATACATGTTTTTGAGAGTTTTGGATTATTTAAACACGAATTTGCATGCTAAACAAGCTAAACAACAAGCTAGGATAGATTACTTACAAGTTTGGAGCTTGAAAGAGGTGTTTTTCGATCAGAATTTGAGTTGTAGAAAGAGAGTAGAGAGAGAGAGAGAGAGTTAAGAAGGTGGAAAAGCTTCAAATGGTGGTCCACTCACCCTTATATAGGGTTTGATTTTGTGGTCCGGTGGAAATCTACCCGATCCCGACGTTAAACGGAGCTTATGGTCGTACCCGATTAAATGGTCGTAACTGACGTGGTCTTGAGTTATAAACTTTTAAAAAGAATATCGAGGGTATTTCACATGTTTCTAATGCGTTCCGACACTTACGAATTCATAATAAAAGTTTCAATTTAAATAACCTAATCCAAAATGTTAACGGAACAATTTGATAAAGACGGGTTTTATTAACGGAAAAAGAGGTTACAATGATGGGATAAATTTCAGGCTGTCACATACTGAGTAAGAGGGGTTTAGGTTTTGAAGGTCAAACTCTTCGTATCCGCATGTGGAATTAGCAATCTACATGTAGCAATAGTCCCAGAAACCCAAATCCTCATAAAGGATGCTCTGGTGAAGATTTGGAAGCGAGTAGGAGATCTGCTCGTATGGACTCGACGAGTTGTTCTTGGACTCGGCGAGTCGGATCGCGATCCGGTTCTATCGTCCCAAGTAGTGAGTTAAGGGTGACTCAGTGAGTGGGAAAAGGGACTTGTCGAGTGGGATCGGGTTAGTGGGAGAAGGACTCGACGAGTCGGTGCCATGACTCGGCGAGTTCAGCCAACTGGAAGTTGACTTTGACTAAGGAGTTGACCTTGGACCTAGGGTGGGTCAGTCATCTGACCTAAGGGTATCTATGAGTGGCTAATCTATGTTTATGATTTATAGCCAGAAGATTACCGATTCAGCAATTAGGCACTTAGCAAGCAGACTTTCAGCAGCTACTTTTGGAGGTGAGTTACCTTCCAGTAACAATGGGTCTAAGGCCACAATGTCGACCCACTAGTAAGAGTTGTATGATTAGATGATTGTCTCTATGATATTCATCTAAGGATGCTACTACATGTGTTATGTTTATGTACTAGTATGATATGATGTTATGTGCTAGTGACAGTAGGGGGGATAGTCCCCAGATTACCGGTCGATAGGACTGAAGGGGCAGATATGCCCAGCCATGCTAGATAGATTATGTGATACATGTTATGTGGTAGTGGTAGGGGGTGAAATAGTCCCCAAAATCCGGTCGAGAGGATCGAAAGGAAGACCAGCACCCACGTATGCTAGTTAGCATCCGGTCGAGAGGATCGAAGGGGAGACCAGCACCCAGATATGCGAGTCAGTATTCAGTCGAGAGGACCGAAGGGGTAGGTCGGGCACCCAGATATGTCTGACAATATATGTATGTTATGTGGTTATCTGGTATGTGGTACGGTGGGGGAACTCACTAAGCTTTGTGCTTATAGTTTTCAGTTGTTGTTTCAGGTTCCTCTTCAGCGAAGGGGAAGGAGCTGGCACGGTAGCGGCATATCACACACACGCTCTTTGTTTTCCGCACTACGATATATTCTGGGATTTATACTCTGACATTATGGTTGTTTTTATGTTTTGATTTCGGACATGAAATATGTTTATGAAATGATTATGTTTATTCCCAAATGTTTTCCAAAGTGTTGATTTGAAAATGAAATTTTTGGCTGTGAAAATTGGGTCGTTACATAATAAGCTCTTGTATAGAATCCCAATTAGGGTCACAGAGAATGTAATTCACCTAAAAGAAATACCTGGAAGATTGTTTAGAAAATAAACTTATGAATTTTTGTATGTTTATCGTATATCATGTATGCATTTGTAAGAATAAACCCACATATCTTGAAACAAAATATATATTGGAAATGCAAATACCTAACTTTTGTCACTCTATAAAGAAGGATAAGGAAGGAAAAGAGCATAAATACCTGGTGCTTATTACCCTTGATGCAACAACATAGAGCCATCATCAAAGACATAGGATGGAGAGACACTGAAGAATGTGAGGAGAAAGAAGGCAATCGAGAGGAAGACGACAATCGTAAGGAAGACAACAATCGCGAGGAAGATGGTGACCACAGTACAACCACATATGAATTAAATGAATTAAACCTATGATTTTATAGGAAGGGCAATATTGTCATTTGGTTGTTATTTTTAGTTTTATTAATTTTAAAATGGTAAAAAAGTTAATAAATTAATAAAAATTATAAAAAATACATTTGGGTAGAAAATATTTTATCTAGAGTTTAGACTAGGCAATACGATATTTAGATGTTTACCAAGGGCATAAAAGAAATTCTACCTATGCTAAAATGGTCATGCACTCCGACATTTCTCACCTGGTTAATCTTTACTTGATAGTCTTGAATTACAAAACATAGAATTAATAAAATACCTTTAATAAAACAATAATCATATATAGAGTAATATATAAACTCTTATAAATATATCTAAATATCATAAAGAAGATCCTTATAAATCACAGCTCAAGGTTTTAGGTCAAAAATGATACCTAGGTTAGTACAATATTGCGTCCATACAACAACTAGACCTAGAATGTGCAACTAAGTTTTTGTTATGGTTAGACTGACGCACACCGAAAACTGGATATGGTAGTTGTGTAACATCCCGTTTATTGAGTAAATGAGTAGAAAAAGATTTATAAATGTATAATAATCCTAGAATAAATAATATTTAGCAGGGTGTTGGTGTTGGGGAGCTAATTGATATAATTTTTGGAGCTTAGGGTTATAAGAGTAAGTTATGGATTTAAATTGAGAAGGGTTTCAGAAGTCAGGGTGTGTATGGTAAGTTTTGGACCTGATTTGAAAGGAGTCTATAGAATCAAGGGTTAAAGGGTAACTTTTGGAATTGCATTGAAAATAAATTAGTGGGGAGGGACCAAAAGTGTTTAATTTGCATCATAGTTTAGGAGGAACACGGGTTAATCCCGTATACTTGTTTTCCTTTTGGTTCGGATGAGATGAGGGACCCTAGCGCTACACTATTGCATATCGGCCGCCACCATGCCTTTGAAGCACCTTCAGTCGTCGAGAGTGAGTCCTTAGCCACCCCCCCCCCCATCGTCTCCATCGCTATTCCAATCAGGCGAGGTGCCGCCTGTTGCCACCATTGTGCGCCGCCTTATACTACTACTGAGAGAAGGATGTGAAATCGGAGGGAAACCGCTGAGGGCCGTGATGCACGACGTGTACATCGTGCGTGAGTCGGGTGCCATCGTAATTGCTCAGTAAGTCCAATCGCAATTAGTTTCATCTTCCTTTCCCCATTTGTTGCGTATATGGCGTTTTGACCGTCGACGGTGGTCGTTGGTGGCCAAGGGTCGCCGCTGCTATGCCATTAATTGTCGCCTGCCACCTGTGAGGCTGATTTGGTTATGTTTGTGTGCTCAAATTGCATCTGTGAGCGTGTTTATGGGTTTTCACAGTTAAAAATCAAAGATACCGCCACCACCACCACTTCAAGGTGGTGGCTGCCACCCATTTCGTTTTTCTGCCACCATTGGCAACCACCAGTCACCGTGGGTGGTGGCTGTGGGTGTGTGTACTCTATATAGGAGGTCTTATGCACTTTTTGGATAGGAACCATCACCACCACCATTAGAAATGGTGGCTGCCGCCATGAACACCACTACCCAGGGTGGTAATGGGTGGTGCTTGGCATAGTGAACCCTAATTGGCCCAAATGCTTGATCTGGGCTTGATGAATGGCTATTGGGCTAAAAACCCTAATTTTTGGGCTTGTTGATTTGGGCGTATTGGTACCCGCGTTTGGACTAGTGGACTGAAGATAAAACCCATGACAATTTTATTATATGATCTATTAATGGAATAATGGACTTAATGGGTTAAGACCTTAATGGGTTAAGTGAGAAATACTAAACCATAATCGTCATTTTATGTGAAAACCCAAATTTTTACTTGGGCCTTGTGATTGGGCCTTCCTATTGGGTTTTAGTATTTGGGCCATTGATGGGTCATCCAAGAGCAGTCATGTGGGCTAAAATATTTAGATGGGCTTTAGGGTAAGGCCCATATAACGGTTTAGGCCCAATTTGGAAAATTAGGCCATGATGGGCCCAATGGACTCGAGTCATATATGGACGAGGTTGGTGGACCATGTTTAGACTTAATAATGTGAAGGTTGGTCTTAGATCCTAATGGGGTTATTTGTGGATTTGGCTTAGTGATAGAAGCCGGAGTGTAGCAGCAGCATTTGTAGGATCTGTTCGCCACCCGAGGTGAGTCTTCTCACTATAATTATCTGTGTTATAATTTGTGTATGACCGGAGGGTCTTAGTATTTTATTGACCAGAGGGTTTCAGTACATATAGACCAGAGCGTCTTATTTGTTTATTATGTGTTATGTGTTATCGTGCATAATGTCTTTGTGACTTATGTTGTTATGGTAATATGTATATATATTGATCTTATGGGTTTATTAGAGTACTGAGATATCATGCATTTTGTCTACGTGAATTATGTTGTGTATTTATTATGAGCTTATAGAGTTAGGACCAGAGGGTCCACAGAGTTAGGACCGGAGGGTCCACAGAGTTAGAACCGGAGGGTCCATTAGAGTTGTGGGACTGGAGGGTCCCACTGAGACTCATTGACCGAAAGGTCTACAGAGTTATGGCCTCAAGTGGCTAATGTGTATTTATGGTATTTTGGGGAACTCACTAAGCTTCGTGCTTACCGTGTTGTGTGTTATGTGTTTCAGGTGTTTCTCAGGATCACGGGAAGGTGATGGCTCGATTGTACATACGAGATAAAGAGTTATCTTTTGGAGGACCCTGGATTATTAATTTAACTATTATGGAATTGTGTTTTGTTAATTGATTATTGAGATTTTTGTGGAATGTATTATGAGAATTTTTGTAGTTTAACATGATTTTTTTTTGAAAAATCACGGTGCTACAAGTTGAAAAACTAAACTCTTAAGGATTTATAGATTGGTAACTTAGTTCAGTTAGTTAAGATATTTAGATTGGATGATTAGATCAAGGCCTATTTCTCTAGAATTGGACACCTAGCTTGAGTTTCACTTTTAAGGTTGCATTGATTGATGGTCTAGAGTTCTGTATCCGACATACCTATATAGAGAGTGTCAAAGGATATCTGATACTAACTATTACATACTATAATTAAATATTATATGTATTCCTATGCTACCTCTCATAAACATCTAACTTGTTTGATGTCTTATGCAGGTTCATGGGAGATATGTGGCCGACATGGGTATATGGATGGTACCTACCTTATTGGAAGAGGATCACGTAGTACCTCACATGCCAAAGCCAACCGACTATTAAGATCCATGAATGCCAGTGTCGCCTTCACCCATATCACCAAATCAATCATTCGAGGAGGAGGAGGAGCCATTCGAGGATGAGGAAACCCTCAAAGAAGAATAGTCACCCGACGGAGTGAATGATGAAGGTCTAACTAATAGTTCCCTATATCCAGATTCATCATACAATGATGACCCCACAGATCATGTTGAGACGGAGGTTAAGGTTGAGGATGACACCACCAGGGAGAGTGACTCAAATCCCATATAGCTAGTAGATGTTCTATCATCCACTCCATCACATTCTCACCAGTCATTCAGACTTCCCAACACAGACCTACGCCGAAATAATACCCCTAGGAAATCCACTCCTTTACATTCATAGAAGATAGAAACATCACCTCCATTATCACCTAGATCCTGAAAAAAGCCATGCTCCACCCATAGATAGACTCCTCAGGTAGATGAGTGGATTGAGGAGGATAGCATCGAAGTTTATGAGGTAGGTGAATCATCTCAAGCACCATTTAGGAGATCCCATACAAGATTCCCCATCCAATAGGGAAAATATGTATTAGTTCCACGAGTAGCTTGACATGCAGATAGCATACATCATACGAAGGAGGATCTTTGGTCATTAAGGAGGGATGTTAGATTACTAACTGATAGTGTTCATGAGCTTGAGAATGGATGAGATATTGATAAGATGAGAGTCCTTCATGCCTACGATCATATTGTGGAGGCTCATGATCAAATTCAGTCACAACATATTGAGATAGGAGTGTTGGAGCAACATGTAGAGGTATTAGAGCATAGGGTTATAGTATCTAAGATCAGGATGGTTACTTCATAGGTGTTGATCGATTACCTTTATTTCCAGATAGGATAGTTGATTGCTTTAGTGGTAGTTTATTTTGGGATTTGGTAGTAGCTCTACCTAGGAAAACTAGGACCTGTATTTTTGGGTTTTAAGGATGGAAAAGTTGTAGGTAGATACCAGTGTACAACTATATCCTTTGTATGTAAAATAGTTGTTTTTCCTGTTCAAACCACACGCTTTTATGTGATTTTTCAAAATCATGTTATAAAAAAAAAGAATTATGTTCTAATCAAACTTAAGTAAATATATGAAAAATATGTATTTCACGAATGAATATCTTGCATTGCAAAATGATTGTATACGATATAAAAAACTTACTTGATTGATATTTTTGCGATATTAGAATTATTCTATCCGTTGTGAATTAATAACCAAACAGTCAAGGGATTCTAATATCTAACAATTGCTTGAACGTTAATATAGAATCATGTCGTGTATGAGTGCCCACCAAAATCACCTAGATCCCCAGAATAACCCAGATGGTATACCTATGGACCCAACAACTGTCGAAGTGATAGTAATCCAAAGAGTCACTGATGTTGAATCTATATGCCCAAGAATAATTATTGTGTGATATTGCTAATAAAATATGATCCTATGGGGTCACACCTATATCAAGTTGGTACATTTTGTATATTTATTATTAATATGACTATTAATAAATAATATAAATTCTTATATTTATTTAGGGAATAATTATTGTTTTGTCAAAATAATAATTAAAGAGAGTATAACTAGTTATTATATCATGTGGTATAATTTAATAACTCATGTACAATGTTTTGGACAATTCGGTTAACCACGATTAAGTTAACGAGTTAACATCCCATGGTTAATAAACTAGCTAGACAATTTGTCTTCTTCTTAAGTGTTAGGTAAGACAGGCGATGCTTGTCAAGTGTCAGAACAAATTTGATGCCACTTGCCAAGTTTTGATGACCCTTGTTAGGAAGTAATGTGTATAAAAATGAAACTAAAAGCACACAAAGACACAATAATTACATGGTTCGGTCAAGGTAACCTAAGTCCACGGGCATGAGGGGAGTATTCTTTTTCACAAAGTTTTCAAACAGAGGTTACAAGTACAAACAACCTAAATTTGTCCTACTCACTAAGGAGACAAAAGACACGACAAATGAGTTAGGATGCATCCCTATTTATACTTGATGGATCAAACCTAAAACCATAATGGGCCAAGACCATTAGCCCATCAGTCAATGAATGGTGTCAATCACAAATGCCATGCAATAGCTTTTGTAACATTCATCCTTCGATGAGCATCAACAACACACATGATAGAGCATCATGATTGATAATGGCACATAAAGATTAACATGGTGTATCAACCATCTTGGTGGCAAATCAAGGAATAATCCTTGAGCATCTTTTACTTATGAGTTTCCTTGAACAATTTTGAGCATCATAGTGGTCTTCATAGGATACGGCGCATCAAGGTATACCTTAACATATCAAGAAACCAAGTGGCGTATCCTTTTATCAAGAAGGTGCATCAGGTTTATGGATGATGCATCTTAAACAAGGGATTGCACATCCCCTCCAATGTTGGCGCATCCTCTTCCAAGTTCGAATATCTACACTCCAAGTTGGCACATCCTCTACACAATGGTGCATCCACCTTATGAACGATATATCCTATTACTTTGTTGCAGATACCTTTACTTGGTGGCATATCATGTCACTTGATGGCATATCATGTCAGTTGGTGTCATATCAAGTCACTTGGTGGCATATCAAGTCACTTGGTGGCATATCAAGTCACATCATAGTATATCATGTCACTTGGTAGCATATCAATTTACTTATTGGCATATCAAGTCACTTGGTGGCATATCAAGTTTCAGCAGTCATGCACCTTGACTACTAAGTGGTGCATCCAAGCATATGATGAAACATCTTGATTGCAGATGGACCATCCATGCATCATGATGTTGCATCCACTTCCAGGTGCTCCATACCCCTTTTCTAAAGTTTTGTTCCTTTATCACTTGATTCATTCGTTTTTCAGAAGATCCATTCCCTTCTAAAATGACCCATTACATTGTCACATGCTCTTTGAAACCCATGTCCTCCATTGAGTTCCAAGTGCTCCATGAAAATGTTCTAGATGCACAAGTCACATTTAACAATCTACACCTTGAGTTAAGCATCCTCTAAACTCCACCTTAAACAAGAAGTTCCACTCCCTTCCTGCCATATATCCCAAAAGGAGCTTACCTCCTATGAACATCAACCAATTCCAAGCAAAGCTTAATCTTCTATCTAGGCAAGGACGTTGTCACCATGTCTTCCGAATTCTCCTTTACACCAGATTTTTAAATGCATAACCTATCATAGAACATGATAGCCTTCTCCAAATTTCAAGAAGAATATGAATGAGGCTAGTGGCCAATGATCTACTAATCACCAGATTAGTTTCATCGTCCGAGTCTATCAATCCAACCAAGTCAGTATGTTGTGCAGTGGTACCATACACCAGAAAAACATCAAGTATTCCCTTCAAGTGTTGTAAGATCCACTAGACCACTTCCTAATGAGCTTTCCTCTAATTGCCTTGAACCACCAAAGAAGTACCAACACATTTGGACTGATCATGATATAATGACTGAAAAACTTTCTCAATGTAGTAAGAATTGTATAACCATCCTACTCTTCTATCACTCTGAATCTCCATCCTTGCTATCTTATTTTCAGTTCCTAAATCATTTATCACAAGATCACTCTAAAGAAGCTTTTTCAAGTTGTCTTTCCTGGCATCAACATCACTAGAAACTTCTTCCCATGGTTGATCAAGGGATTCCTGACATCTATTTTGTTTCATGCTTGTGACATCCCCGTTTTCACGGCCAGAAAAGACCGGTTTTGTTTATGCTTTATGAAAATCAGAGTACCTCTTTTAATAAAAATGTGCAGAATTTGTTCCCAGTAAAACATGATAAATACGTTATCAGGGCATTCTCTAAGAAAAGTATTTTTATTCATTTAAAAACATTTGGAATGCCATCGACAATACAGAAACATCAGCATAAACAAAACTTACATTCATTATCACTAGTGATTTATATCTCCTTAATCTCTCAGTATAATGTGACTTCATTTCAACACATGTGATATAAATAAACTCAGTGGGTCAGGTTGCGAAACACAGTTAGTACATAGGGTTTTTGTACCCACAATAATATAATTATTATGTTTAATCATCAAACAGTTAACCCAATTGCTCATCCTCATTATCAAAATGAATGGGGCAGCTGCCAGTATTGTCCTTCGAGCACAGTTGCTTGGGTTATCTCGTTTATTGATAGTATCGTTTTATAGATTCCACTCGCAATACATGTCAATAGGTTTTTAGAGTACACCGGTGAACACATCAATCACAACACCTACAGGTTGCGAGCCTGCTAGTGTTCCACTGGACTGTCTAGAATAGTTTGTGGTTGTCATCCATACTCTGCTAGATGACGGGGCTAGCATTTGGGAACAAGGCTTCTCACATCATCCACCTATCACCCTTAACTCATGGTCTATATCACCTCTCAACTCATCATCCAACTCATATTTCATCTACCCATGTTTTACCCAACATATTATGTAGATATAAATACATATAATGTTTAAATCATATAAAACTTGTATACAATCATCCATCCAACATAGACAGCAAGTATTCAGATAATATGCACACATAACATGTAATTTATATAAAATAATTCATATCTATATGTCAGATGAAAGGGAACATGCACTCACTTGTTAAGGTGGTGATTATGAATTCAGACAACGCTTCGTTACTCTTAAAACAATTTCCCTCGACAAAACCTAGTATCATTACCACTAGGGTTTAGTTTAATATTCACCGAGACAAATTAATAGTCTAGCTTTTATTACTATTATATAACCATTAAACAATACTTATATAACCCATAATAATAACCCAAGTATTTATTATAAGTTTCTAATAATGTTATTATAATTAAATAAAAGCTATATTAAAAAAAGCGTAGATGTAGCTCACTTTTTGCAGGTTTTTGTCAAAACTGGGTGCCGCTGGAGTAGCTCCCTGGGCCGAAAGGCTCTTCTTCTCGGAGCCTTCGGGCACTCTGGGGCTTTTCCGCCTCGTGCTAGGGAGGTTCCCTAGGTTTTTTTTTGGTGGGGGGGGGGGGGGGGGGACGGGCTAGAGAGCAGTTCTAGAGAGAGAGGGAAGTTATGGGAGGTGTGAGGAATGAAGAGGGTTTCACCTCTTATTTATCGAGGGCTGGAGGGTCACTCACGTCGTGAGTTTTTTGATGCTCACGTCGTAAGCCAACTGGAGACACTCAGGCACAGCTCGGTGCTGACACGTCGTAACTCCTTCATACGGACTCCATTTTCGTCTATCTTTTTATCGTTGAGTTCCTATTAATGAGATCTTCGACTCTCATTTAGGTCGTGTAGGCCAAAAGCCGCTTGAACTAAAATTCGAGTTTCGGGTCGTTCATTGCTATGCCAAATCTTAGAAAATTCATAACTTCCTCATACGAAGTCAGATTTGGGCGTTCTTTTTTTTTTTTGTACATTCTCGGTTTAACGTATACTACAAATTTTGTTTAGATCACTAAGGCTAAAAATTCCTTTATCAAAAATTCACTATTTACGTCTCCCGATGCCGTGCTGGTTTTGCCGTAAAACTTCGACGACCATAACTTCTTCATTATAACTCGGATTTCGGCGTTATTTATATATACGGAACCCTTGAGACATATTCAAAAACTTGGTTAAGATTATTTATTCTAAATAATCTTTTGTTAAAAAGTCTTTTTTGACCCATATTATCTCTAAATTGACTAGCCCGGATCTACGGGCGTTACAATGCCACCTTGTTGTTCTTCATCTATCATAAAACTGTGTGAATTTTCTATTGCAAACTCCACCTTCTGGCTAGCACCCAGATGATGGGTATTATGCAAAACATGTAATCCCATGTGTGCATGCAACCCTAAATTTTTATCGACGTTTTCTCTAATTGAACATACAATATGAACAACAATGTAGAAACCCTAGAACACTAGTATACAATAAAAATGTACAATTTTAGCTATTGAAACATACATTGATTGTTATATAGCAATAACAATCTGAATCCTTGGCATTATAGAAGCTTTGGAAGCAAGTGTCACAATTGTCATGCCTCTAATGGCTCACACCTAATACTAGCAATGAAGAATGATTAAGAAGGAGGAGAGAGGTTGAAAAATGTCAGCTAGGTCTTCCAAAGAACATGTAGTTGAAAATCATAGGTTAAAAACCCTATTTATAGTTCAGTCAGGAAACCCTAGATAAACCCTAAGATAATTTTAAATCGGGTAATTATCTACCTTCCTGTTTATCTACTAAAGACTATTATAGAACCCTTAAGCCATATGAAACCATACAAGGCTCTATGGAGGGTACTAGATTATCTATTGCTCAACTATTGAATAATTACAATTCAATCCCTGCACTTTTCATAAATTCTTTTAATGCAAAAATTAATTGCAATTAATTTCTAATTAAATACTAATTAAATTGTGATTTTTAATTAATATATTGTCTTCATAATATATTAACAAATCCTTTATTTCAATTTAATAATCAAATAATAAATCGACTTCTTTCTCTAAAATCATCATGTCTAGTTGCTAGTCCTAAGGGCAACCCAAAAGGACTGTGCTACTATCAATTTAAGTACATACCAATTATAGTTACAGATTTAGACAATTAATCCAATAGTCTCCCACTTGAATAAGTCTAATAACTATAGTTTCCAGCATATTCTTCAAAAACTTATTAGCAAATTGCATCTCTCAAAGCTGCTATCGCACTCTAACCTAGTCAGTAACGTGTCCGAAGATAAGTGATCACATAATCCTCCGTTCTGCAAGATAACATATGGATATGAGACATGGAACAAAATTGTACAAAACTTTTTTTCCCGATGTCTAATTTTCAATGACAAAGAAAAACTAATCAAACACATCAATTTAGTTATGGCCGAGCCCGACACTATAAGTCAACACCAAATCATCAAAGGGACCAAAGATATCACTTGGATAAGTCTAATAACTATAGTTTCCAGTATATTCTTCAAAAAATGATTAGCAAATTGTAGCTCTCAGTGTTTCTATCACACTCTAACCTAGTCAATAACTTGTCCTAAGATAAGTGATCATATAATCCTTCGTTCTACAAGATACCATGTGGATGTGAGACATGGAACAAAATTGTACAAAACTTTTTTTCCGATTTCTTATTTGTAATGAAAAAGAAGTACTAATTGAACACATCAATTTAGTCCAGGCCTGGTCCGACACTATAAGTCAACAGCAAATCATCGAGGGGCCTAAAGATATCGCTTTTTTCTCCAAGGACAAAATGGAATAAATAAACTTTGACTTATATGCTGGTGCTATTTACTCAACAAATCACGCACAACAATACATTTTATAACATCATGTTACTGATGCGTTTACATATTATAAATGCATAATTGATTTGTAAACCACGAATCATGTATCTCCGTTTAAAGATTATAAGATATTATCATCTCATAATTACTCGGATAAATTCCATGAAGTAATTCTCTGAGCATGGTTAATCCAATACTGAAATTATCCATTTCAAAGTACTCATAAATATTGCAGCAAGTCCATTGTTATGCCTAAAACTCTCCAGACAATCTACAATCGATTCATGACAGTCTTAACTTACTACTTACTTCCAAAAGTATGATCAACTAAAGATATTCGAATAATCTAATTATCTGGGAAGTAAAAACATGCAAAATGAAACATAATAGAATTTTTTACAAAATATAGTAAACAACACTCATAAATAATTCTCCATTACTTAATCGTTAAGAACTAATTACATTTATTATGTTACAAGTTTCTAAACAACTATCTATCCACTAAAACTAATATCATCTTTCAAACCAATGTTCCTAGCATGCTTAACATGCTTAATCCTACTCAAATCCTTTGTAAGGGGATATGCAGGATTCTCTTCTGACGATACCCTCTTCATGACGATGTGACCTTCTTCTACTTTACGTCTAATGAAATGGTATTTTCTTTCGATATGTCTCGATACCATGATCTCTTGGCTCCTTTGTTAACGAAACCGCTCCCATCGTCACAGAAAATCTCAATTGGCTCCTTGATGGCTGGAACAACTCCAAGGCCACCAATGAAGTTTTTCAACCAAATAGCATGTTTCGATGCTTTGCTCGCTGCTGTGTACTCTGGTTCACAAGTATAATCAACCATTGTCTCCTGTATGGAACTTTTCTAGGTTACCGTTCCTCCATTAAGGGTAAACACCCATCCAGATTGAGAAAAAAAGTTGTCTCTATCTGTCTGAAAGTTGGCATCACTATACTCATCTACTCTTAAGTTGTCACTACCACCAAGTACAAGGACCCAATCATTAGTTCTCCACAGATACTTAAGAATATTCTTGACCGCTATTCAATGAGCTCTACCCGGATTTTCCTGATAACGACTGACCATGCTCAAAGTGAAAGTCACATAAGGGCTAGTACTTGTCATAGCATACATGATGGATCCAACGGCAAAAGCATATGGACCTGTACTCAATTCTTCTATCTATGCATCAGTACTAAGGCTCTGAGTCTTACTCAGTTTACTATTACTCTGTATAGGCAATTCTCCTTTTTTGGAATTCTCCATACTAAAATGTTTTTGTACCTTATCCAAATATGTACTTGGACTAAGTCCAATTTGTCTTTTTCTCCTATCTCTTAAAATCCTTATCCCCATAATATAAGTAGCCTCTCCCAGATCCTTCATAGAAAAGCACTTTCCAAGCCGAGACTTAACCTCTTGCAAAGTTGGAATGTCATTTCCTATAACAAGTATCTCATCAACATACAAAACTAGGAAGGTCACTATACTCCCACTAGTTTTGACATATATATAAGATTCATATTAACTTCTAGAGAAACCAAACTCTTTGACTTTCTCATCATATCAAAGATTCCATCTGTGAGAATCTTGTTTCAATCCATAGATTGATTTCTCAAGCGTACACACTCTATCTTGATATTTCGCGTCAACAAAACCCTTTGGCTGAATCATGTAAAAATCCCCAACCAACTTCCCATTAAGGAAAGCAGTGTTGACATCTATCTACCAAATTTCATAGTCATGAAATGCATCTATGTCTAGCATTACCCTGATAGATTTTATATTGGCTACTGGTGAGAAAGTCTTATTATAGTCATCCCTTGGGCTTTGAGTAAAGCCTTTTACAACCAGTCATAAGTTGAAAGTGTGTACCTTTCCATCCATGTCGTCCTTCGTATTGAAGATCCATTTGTACCCAACTTTCTTACGAACTAGTACATTATCAACTAAATTCCAAACTTGATTGCCATACATGGACTTGATCTTGTTGTCCAATTCCTCTTTCCACTTGGCTGACTTAGGGTCTGCCATGGCTTCCTTGTAGTTAGCTGGTTCATCCAAATTTTACAATGTACTATCACTGGTAAATGTACCACCATATGTAGTAATATGAAAACTATACAACTCTAGTTGTATTCTAACTCTAGTGGAATGCCTAAGAGGTAACGATTCATCAATTCGTTCAACTAGAATTTCTTCCTCAGGTTGAGTGCTAGCATTTTCCAAAGTTCCTTCATCTTTTGACTCTTGAATTTCTTCAAGATCAATGGTACTCCCACTGTCCTCTTTATATATGAGCTCTCACTAACGAAAAACTTCCCTTCATGATACAAAGACCACGTTCTCACTAGGTATGTCGAACAAATACCCAAAGGGTAGTCGATGAAAATACATCAGTTTTCAAGGTTCAAGCTTGTCATGAGTCTCTCGTCTAACGAAAGCTTCACAACCCAAACCTTGATATGTGCTAACGAGGGAACCTTCCGTGTCCATATCTCGTGAGGTGTTTTGGCTAGTTTCTTTGTTGGGACAACATTAAGAATATGGGCAACAGTCTCTAAGTCCTACGCCTAGAAAGAGATTAGAAGTGAAATTAAGTTGTGGTGTCCTAGGTGGTATTAATTATTTTAATTAGAATGACTCATCTTGGAATGAAATTAAGTTGTGGTGTCCTAGGAGGTGTTAAGTGTGAAACTATTCCATATTCCTTGAGGTAGTCGTGGAACTTGATACTAAGATACGCACCACCTCTATCGAATCTAAGCATCTTGATATTACTGCTCAATTGATTCTCGACCTCTTGTTTGAACTCTTTAAACTTTATAAAGGTTTCTAAATTATGCTTTATTAGGTAGAAATAGCCATATCTACTATAATCGTCAGTACAGGTCACATAGAATCGATTCACATCTCTTGTGGTGGATCTAAAGGGCACACACATCTGTGTGTATGAGATCAGCAATCCTTTACCTCTTTCACAAGACCCAATGAAAGGTGATTTTGTCATCTTTCCTAGTAAACAAGACTCACATGTATCGTCTGACCTTAAGTCGAATGATTCCAACACTCCATCCTTTTGGAATTATGCCATGTGTTTCTTGTTGACATGTCCAAGACAATAATTCCACAAGCATGCTTTGTCTATACCATTAGACGAATCAATATGAAAAACACTATTACCTAAATTGTCTAGAATCATCACAGTTTCATACACACCATCACAAGGTAAAGATTCGAAATAAAACACACCGATTTTATAAGCATAAATTGAACCATTCTTATCATCAAAAAATATCTAAAACCTTGTTAAAATAAAGCATGAAATGAAATGATGTTTCATGTCATCTCTGACGAGTAGCAACAATTCAATAAATCTAATCCTAACCCACTATCAAGCACTAATCTATAAACTCCAATATTGGTAACAGGTGAAGATCACCTATTGCCCATGATCAAGTTTATCCTTCCATGCTCAACATCCTCACTTCTTCTTAGACCCTAAAAATTAGAACAAATATGGAATCCACATCCTGTGTCAAGGATCCAAGAATGAGAATATAATGAGTTTTTAGATAAGATGGTGTAAATACCATGCAATCCTTTATATCTTGCAAGTATTTCGGCAGCTTCGTTTCCAATGCCCATACTTAACAATTTATTATTTAACATAAATACATGTGATTATTCCTACATATATATCTTAAATTTATAGTAATTATTCATGAAGTGAGACCATTATGTGTTTTTAGTTTTTGTGTATTCACATGTATCTAATTTTGTTATATATTTCAATCAACTTAAGATTTTAACTTATGATTTTGATATATATATATATATATATATATATATATATATATATATATATATATATATATATATATATATATATATAAATTCCCTAAAGACATTTCTACAAGAATTATCGAATCTAAGTACTCCCCGAGTACTCCTAAGAACTTGCTACTCGGTAGTCGGCCGAAGAGGTATCGAGTAACGAGTTCTATAACCTTGCCTTTATAGGGTGGAAACGACTCAATTGAGGCATTAGTAAACTCGGATCCATTGTCACTTCGAATTCTTCAGACTAACATTTTTTTAGAAATTCAATCCCTTTTACGAAATTGATGAGCTTGAAAATTGTTTCCGATTTCAATCTCAAAATGAAAACCCAGGTGAATCTCATGTAGTCGTCAACAATCACAAGAGTGTACTTTTGTGATACAAGTTGTCAATGGTAGATGGGCCACTCAGATTAATATGAACAGGTTCAAGTCGTTCGGAAATAGATTTTTCAATCAGAACAGGATGACCTTTCTTGGATTGATTCCTACTTTCACATGCAACAAAAAAATGATTATTCTCGAACTTGAAGAGTGGCAAGCCTCAGACCATTTCACCAGAAACCAGATCATTCGGGCACGAATACCACGTAAAGGGTAATTTCTTTTTGGGTTTTCTAACTTTTATGAACGTAGCAAAAAATAAGAACAATGATAAGAAAACCAAAACTATGAAAACTTGATCGACGAGAAAACTTGAGGCGAAGGACTGGTGGAGGTTGACAACGGGATCTTATTCGGATGCACAACAGGCTGCAGTTACATGGGATCAGTTCTGGCAGATGTTCAGTACCCGTTATGTTCCACAGGTTGAGAGGGAGAGGTTGTCTCAGGAGTTCTTGGAACTAAAGCAGGATTCGGAGTCGGTGACGAAGATCACCAGGATGTTCACTGAGAGGGCGATGTTTTGCCCTTAGTTTGCTTCAGAGCAGGCTCAAATGGCCCGATATCTGAGTATGCTCAAGAGGGATATCAGGCAGTTTGTATCTACGCAGAGGTGCGAGACCTTACTGGAGTTGCAGGAGACCACTCGACGATGTGAGTTGGAGATTGAGTTGTAGTTGAGAGAGCAGAGACAGACCCCGACGCAGTCATAACCGGCACCGAAATGTTCCAAGACCGTTGATTCCATTTTGGGAAGTCAAAGCAGCCACACTTGCGAGAAGTGCGGGAAGGGTCATATCGGAGTGTGTAGGTCTGGTGGTGAGTTCCGCAAGTGTGGGAAAGAGGGGCATTATGCGAGTGATTGCCATCAGTCAGCCCTGGTTCAGGATTTGAGGATTTGTTAGCATTGCCATCAGGTTGGTCACTTGAGGGCCAACTGTCCACAGCTTGTTTCCAGATCGGTGCAGGTTCTAGCACCGTCTACTGTGAGGATTACTGGCGGGGGTCAGGGTGGAGCGGAGCCTCCGAGGGCCCAGGGGCGTGCTTTTCAGATCACAGTATAGGAGATCAGTGCAGAGCCGGATGCAGTTGCGGGTATGTTTTCGTTTCGTTGTTGTCTGGTTATCTATGTAGCGTGTGATTTTATTCGTCGTTCTGCGTGTTTCATGGTTTGGATGGGAGTGTTAGTAACTAGGAGTTGTAGTCGGTTAGCATCCAAGGGATTGATGGTAAGAATTTGGTTGTATGGTCTTGTTTTCGGGTATAGAAATTGTGATTAGAGAAGTGTTCAGTGGAGAGTCGAATTCCCTTAGAGTTCATGATGTGCGATGTCGGGAAGTGATTTTGTGGAGGTTACTTGTTTCAGAGGAAATCAGTTCATGGATAAGAGGAGTATGTTGAGTAGGGATGATTGATTTATGTCGGTTGAGTCACCGGTGGTTGGTAGTCAGTGCTCTAAGTAGGGAGAATTGGAAAATTCTCAGGAGGATCGACAAGCATTAGAGGTTGATTAGCTATTTGGGATTCAGCAGTGTTTCAGTCAGCCAAGAGTGTGGGCTGGTATGAGTAAGTGACAGACAAATAGGGCGGGATACAAACCAAAGTTTTTAGAAAAGGTGATTCGTTGTTGTGAGCCCAAGGATTAGGCTGGGATCTAAGTAGACGGAATGGAGTTAGAGTTTGGAACCCCTAGAGGGATAGAATAGTATGTACGGGAGAGATTTCCAGGAAGGATAGTACGTGATGATGTATGATAGTCTGAGTGGTCCGGGGAGACTGAAGGCCGGTGGGCGTACCAGTCAGGCTGAAGGCTCGGAGAACGGTCCAGACAGGCTGAAGGCCCTAGAGGGCGGTCCAGACATGCTGAAGGCTCTGAGAGTGGTATAGATTGGCTGAAGGCCTGGTAAGACGGTCCAGTCATATTAAAGACTCTGTATGTGTTGATAGATCTATATGAGGAGATGGATTGAGTATGTTGCGATGCAATAGCAAACAGTAGGTCTGGCCCTGGGTATTGATCATGTTAGTGGAAGGCAGTACATGGACCCAAGAGTCCTTGCGAGCAGATTCAGAGTGTGTGTGATGCATGGAATAGCGGTTACTCTACGAGGGAATAGTGTAGAGTGAGGTGTGAGCACCGTGGTACTTGTTGAAGTAACGAGGTGTTCAAGTAGACTTCGTTGGATAAGGAGAGGGAAAGGTATGTAACTCCAGGAGTGATTTTTGGTTCACGGAAGTGAAAGCAGAAGTGAGAATGGATGACTCAGAGTATTTCAATTATGGTTTTCGAGCACTGTGATTGTGCCAGTGGTGTGGAAGCACATCCGGATTGGGTGTCGGTTGAGGTTACGGAAGAATTTCCAACGGTGTAGAACCGAAGGAGTTCGGAAGGGATGCAAGGATGGATCCTTGGATTTTCAGTATGGTTGTGATCAGGAGGTTATGTATGTAGCAATAATTCATCCTGGGGATGTCTGGAGGTATCGTCAGTGTGTCTGGTTTTTCTGGCCCGAGAATGTTAGAACAGGTTCAGCATGTGTATGTGATTGCAGGGGAGAGCTCATGGGAGTTGCTCAGGAACTGAAGGATGTGCCATCCTATCAGCTCGGAAAGAAACGAGTTGTACCGGGCACATGTTAAGTGACCGAACTCACCGAGTCGGAGGCTGGACTCGACGAGTCTGTGCTGGAATGAGAAACCCTAATTCCTAGGGTTTGCACCTTATTTAAAGAATAATGTGCCTTCATTTCAGCCTCTATCTTCCATGAGTGTTCTAGAGAAACCCTAAATCATGAGAGACTCCATTGTTGAGAAGATTGAAGCTTGGAAGAAGAAATTGGTGAAGAGAAGTTAGAGGAATTTAAGGATAGCATCAAGAGAGCTTGTGGATCTTAAGTCTAGATCAGTTTAGACTCATCTCTAAGGTAAGAGGACCTTACCTTAAGCTATTTCCTTTTTATTTCATCCATGGTGTGTGATTTTGGGTTCTTTATCATGGTTGGGATCTATTTTGGGTATAGAGACTAGATCTAAGGTTGTAACTTCAGATCTAGGTTGGTTTGGAGCCATGTGATCAGAAAGTGATAGCTTTGGGGCGTGATTGAGAGTGTCCTGGCCTTAAAACTTCATTTTTAGCTTGTTGGAGCTTGTTGAGCCTTGCATGCACGTAGAGTTGGAAACTTTACGTGTGCATCTGGCCCTAGGAGTCCAGATTAATGTATTGGAAGCAATTGAATGGCCTGAAATCGCATGGATGAAGATGTCATGTCTGGACTCGGCGAGTTGGAGGAACAACTCGACGAGTCTGTTGAAGATTGCCTTGGACTCGGTGAGTCTATACTTGGACTCAGCGAGTCTGGTCGAGAAGTCCTAACCTTTTCTAGTTGAGCTGTGAATCGGTGAGTCGAGGGATGACTCGGTGAGTTGAGCAGGGAGGGACTCAGAGCTTGTTGGACTCGATGAGTCTTGGGGCGACTTGGCGAGTTGATTCGTGGCATGGGAGTTTCTTAGCATAAGAACTCGACGAGTCCATGAGTTGACTCAGCGAGTAGGGTCAACCAGGAAGGTTGACTTTGACTGAGGACTTTGACTTGGACCAACGGTTGACCAGTTTGACTTCAAAGGGTATTTTGGTAATTATTAGTGTTTATTGGTTTTGGTTATTTGGTAATGATCAGTGGTGGAGTTCGTGCTGGTGGTCGGAGCAGCGTGGTCTTATTTCTTCAAGTCAGCAGTTGCAGGTGAGTTATCCTCACTATATTGACAGGGTCTAAGGAACCAAGGCCGCCCCTTTATCGGATGGGAATCCGGGTAGTTGTTTGTTATGTTATTGCTTTGCTATGTTTGCATCCGAGTAGTTAGGATGGTATATGCTAGAGACCTAGTTAAGGTCGATATCCTGGTATATAGAATGATGCTATGTTAGTGACCGGTTAGGTCGGTATCCTGGTTAGAATGCTGCTATGTTATGTGATCTGCTAGATCGGTTGATTAGTTGGGAATTGCTATATGATTATATGTTTATGTGCACATGGTTGTTGAACTGGGGTTGGGTTGAGGTGGGTCCTGCTTTGTGATGTAGGCCAACATACCCAGGGAGGACCGGTTAGATCGATGGCCTGGCGAGCGGTCCGGATAGGCTGAAGGCCCCAAGAGGGCGGACCAGATGTGTCAAGGCTCGAAGAGTGGACCAGCCAGACTGAAGGCCCGGTGCGGGTGGACCAGTCATACTGTAGACTCAGATAGTGGACCAGGTGGATTGAGGGTCTAGTGTGGGCGGACCAATCATACTGTAGACTCGGAGAGAGAGTGGATCAGGTGGACTGAAGGCCTGGTGTAGGCGGACCAGTCACACTGTAGAGTCGATATGCATGGTTGTTCTGTTTATGATATGATATGATATGTGTACGGTATTATGGTTGGTATTTTGGGGGTAACTCACTAAGCTTTCAGGCTTACAGTTTCAGTGTATTGTTTCAGGTACTTCAGGAGATCATGGCAAGGAGAAGGTGTGATCGTACCCCTCCTCAGTTTTATGTTGATGTTCTAGGATACTCTGATAATAAAAGAATTGAAAACCTTTTTAATAACTTAATGAATATGGGTTGTTTTTGAAAAGTTTAAATTGGTTGTAAATTTTCACGGTGTTACAGTCTAGAATCTTCGTCCTTAAGATTACCATGCAAAATTCCATACAATTAGCCACACAAATCCATTGTACCTTTGATCCCAAGAAGCCTTCACACCCAAAATCTTGCACAAGCCCATTGTAACCAACATGTAAGCACCAGCCCATCGGAACCAATGAGAGCCCAACAGGTTACGAAGTTTGCATCATCATTGGACCCATTACTAGAATTGCATCTAAATTGCAATATGATAACACTATAAGGTTCACATCCAGTCGTACTGACCATAATACAATGCGATTCATTCCTATGATGTGGAACAATTTGCAACTAATTGTAATCAAATCCAACCTCGTTCTGAAATGGTTCGCATTTCCATCGAATCCACTAGTGACTGTGATGGCTTGCGATAATTCATAGTAAGTCACATGCAGTCGGAACCATCTTTCTTCTCACAACCATTTTCACATCCAACAACCTACTCACACTTAATACACCTGATTCACATCATCCCATCCCCATTTTAAAAGGAATTGTCCTCAATTCCAAGCAATCATCAACAAACCCAATAACACTTTCAGACAAATCAATAATCTTTTTTTCAAACCTAAATTAATTTTAAACTCAAATGCAACATCATCAAGCAATGACTTAATGGATTTAATGTGATTAGGAATATTCTACAAAATCGTATTTGGAATTAAAAATTCTTCAACATCTTTTGGCGTCGAAAGAACATTAGATTGAGCATTCATATTAAGCAATGGTTGAGAATCAACTTTCACGGACTTCATTTCATTCTTTGTCTCATCACCTTTATTGATGTCCTTGGTCATCGTTGAAACTCTGATCACATCTACAACTGAACCTCCTGCTTCCGTAATCTCCTCCATTTTTTGAATCCTCTTGGGCCATCGTATCTTCTTGATCAAAAACATGTTCCACTTCCATATTTCTAACCAACATGGTGAGGTTTGGCTTCTTGGAAGTGGAAGACATAGGCAATAACACAATTTGCTTACCATTATTTCTCAACTTCTATTCATTTCTTCTTCCTCTATGTATCCCATCCTTATCAAATTATCGTGGACATCCCAAAAGAATATGACAAGCATCCATTACAATCACATCACATAAAGTTTCATATTCATACAATCTCATGGTGATACCAACCTGAAATTGTATGTTACTATCGCTTTATCCCCATCATCTAACGAATGAAGTACATATGGCTTAGGATGATCAACAATAACTAAACCCAACTTCGCAGCCATCTCTATAAAAGCAACGTTTTACAATTCCCACCATGGATAATTAAACTACACAACTTATCCTTCACATGACACTTTGTATGAAACAATTAGTTTATTAGATTGCAATCAACTTGCACCACTAGTGTTTGTAATGATCTAAGAACCAAAATCATATCAAACTTTGGCGCTACGTACTTTTCCTCTTCTTCTTTGCCTTCACATGCTTCTTCAACTAAAAAAGTAATATTAAGTGGTTCTTCTTCCACAAGTAACTCATCACGAATTAAACAACATCTCTTAATGTTACCACCCTTTTTTGGACAAACATTATGATAATGTTCAAAACCTTGACACTTGAAAGATCAAACTTTGTACAAACTGACTTCCTTCGTCTCTTTGGCTGGAACAGTTGTTCTAAGAATCGATGATGAATATTTTGCACCAACAGCAGAAGAACCATTCGCATCCATAGAAGTAGAGGTGTCAGTCTTGGTCTTTGCAACTTCCAAACTATAATCCGCTTCATAACACTTTTTCCTCTAGGCTTCAAACTTCAAACAAAGGCCACAAAGTGTATCAATATAAGGTTAACAGTAAAGTTCCACCTTACTAGAGATGTTATACTTCATCCCACTAAGAAAATGACCCATCTTTTGTTCTTCTATCTCCTCAATGTCTCCCAACAACAATAACTTCTCAAACTCATTAAAATATTACTCCACACACAACTTCCCTTAATTAAAATTTTCCATCCTCCTATACGTGCTCTTCCTATGCTGAAATGGCGCATATCGCTTCTGAAATTTTTGCTTCAGAACACCCAAGAAGTAATCTTTTCTTTTCGTCATCTATCTCTCCTAGTCTTCAAACCTTCATACCAAGCGAGGCTCCTACACTCAACAACAAGATTACATACTTACAACACTTCTCATTGTCCACTTATTTATACTAAAAAATACGGTCGATCTTTCTCTCCCACTCAAAATAATTTTATAGATCGGCTCCACCATTGAACCCGGATAATTTTTTTATCTTGCAATCTTCATTAATCCTTAATGGTCCACCCCTGGATTGCCACCTTTCTTCTCTTTGCAATCTTTATTAATTCATTGGGATACATTTCTCATTTGATACCACTTATAATATGCATATACCATAGGTGGTAATTTCTTTTTGGGTTTTCTGATTTTTATGAATGTAGTGGAACATAAGAACAACGATAAGAAAACAAGAACATGATAACTTGATCGCCAAGAAAACAAGAAAATGATAGATTTTATAGGCAATATAGACCTATATAATGAACATTGGGTGAAAACAAGTTAAGTCCTATGAAGTTGAATTCTTATCAAGATCAGGTAAGCATCCGTCAAATGATATTTGATGACAAGCCAACAACAAAAGGATATATTTGATAGACAATATAGACCTATATATTGAATATCGGGTGAAAACAAGTTAAGTCCTATGAAGTTGAATTAAGTTAAGGAAAGCATTCGTTAAATGATATTTGATGACAAGCCAAGACCTATTGACATGAAATTGAGCCACAAATGAGAAACGCATCCCAAACAATGATGGGAATGTGAATTACACACCATAATTCAAGAAAGCACGAACAAACGTTCTGAAAATTTAACTTCAACTCCATTCATCGATTACATTGCCTTAAGGGGATATTTATAGTCTAAAAAGCTATTACAAAAGGAAACAAATTTCAGAAAGGAAGCATAATAAAAGCTTTAAAATAAATTAAAATAAAATCATTTCGAAAAATTAAGTTGATTCTAGAATCTTCGTCCTTAAGATAACCACACAATTAGTCATGCAAATCCATTGTACCATTGATCCTAAGTAGCCTACACACCTAAAAGATTGCACCATCCCACCGGAACCAACATGTAAGCACCATCCCTAATCTAGCATGCGTTTCACATATTCACAATTCATATCATAACATAACATGTATGGGTATCTTGGGGAAAACTTACTTGTGCTCGGCCGATTGCACGCATCACACTCCTTGTTCTTTATTAAAACCCTTAATTTTTATTTTAGAAAAAATCATTTTCTTGTAAAAAATCCTTCAAACCCTAGATTTGAGTCCAGACACACCCGAGAGTGTATCTGAATCCCTCAAATTAGGGCTCTGATACCAACTTGTAGCATCCCAAAATATAGAGCAAAAAATTTCATTTTTAATTAAATAATTATAAAAACCATTAGTATGAAACATCAATAGTATCAACTCATTTCATAATAAAAAACTAGTATTTAAAATAACCCAAAGCATGTCATAGAAAAGTAATATCAGAGTACAACTCCCAATCATCTCATAATGTAGAAATCATAGTGTGATGCACTGCTATCTTGCTGGCTCCTTTCCTTTTGAAGAAGAAGTACCTGAAACCAAATCTGAGAACTATAAGCCTGAAGCTTAGTGAGTTCCCTCATGATACCACATAATCATATACTGTCGGGCATATCTAGGTGCCTGACCTACCTTGTCAGGTATATTTGGGTGCCCGACCTACCCTATCAAGCATATATGGGTGCTCGACCTACCATGCCAGGCATATATGGGTGCCCGACCTAACCTCCGGTTTATTTCAACCGGTTACGGGGACTATTTCACCCCTACGACTACCACATAATAACATAACATAAACATACTGTCAGACATATATAGATGCCCGACCTACCCTCAAATGTATTCCAACCAGTTACATGGACTATTTCACCACTTACCACTACCACATAATAACATAGCAATAAGCACATATATCATAACAGATAGTGGCATACCAGATAATTATCACAAAGACAATCATCTCTACTATAAACAACTACTAGTGGGTCGACATTGGTGCCTTCAACCCACTCGTACAGGATGGTAATCACTTCACACTGTTAAAGTCCCACGAACAAAACTCTAGCTGTTGGATGACAGATTACCGAACTGTCAACATCAAACCAACACCCAATTAATCATTGGGTCCCAATACGTAACCATAAGTCCATACTTGGGGTAAAAAGGCTACCTTACCCCTAACATGTCTTGATTCAAATCCAAAGCCCAAAATCACACTCCAAAGGCCCAAAAGTCAATCAATGAACCAAAGCCCAACATATGGCCTAATTTTGCAAATGCGGCACAAACCCTTCACATAGGCCTTAACCTAAAGCCCATCCAAATTCCTTAGGCCATACACTTGTTATTAGTTGGCCCCTCAAGAATCCAAACATCTAGGCCCAACAAAAAGGCCCAACTCAAAACCTAACACAATTAGGGTTTTCACATAAAATAACGATTATTGTTAATTAGAAACACTGAACCAATTAAGGACTTAATCCATTAAGTCCATCATTCTACTAGGTCAATCATACAATGTGATCGGGCTTAATTCATAATTCCAATCTAATGGGCCAAAATGCGGGTCTCGATAATTCCAAGACTAACAAATCCAAAATTACGGTTTTCTAAACCCTAATTATGGTTTCCAACCCAACCGCATTCCAATTATTCTATTGGTTAGTTTTTTTAGGTTTCTTAATATTAGTTAGGTCGTTCACCACCCATTACCATCTTGGGTAGTTGTGGTTAACGGTGGCTCACGGCCGCAGCCACCACCTCGCAGTGGTGGTGGTTATGATTTTAGACCAAACATGTCCAAGCATCTATAATAGCAATCCAATCACACAGATGCACACCGCCACCCAACACGATGGTTGGTGGTGGTGGTGGATTTCCATGATTATTTTGGCCACTAAATATGATTATAAAACATAATATCCAAATAACACACACACACACCAAAACACACGCACGCACACACAAGACACCCTTGTGGTGGCATGTGGTGGTCGGAGGTGATAGCCACCACCTCACAGTGGTGGAAATGGCTTTTCTTGCAATATTTGACCAAGCAAACCATACACATGACACAAAATAACAGCAGAAACACACACACACACTTTGCCCAGAACAAGAACACAACCACCCACCTGGTGGTGTATGGCGACGGCAGCGACTCGGAATAGCTGCAACAGCAGCGCTACCCACCAGCGTTAGCAGCGGTTTGTCCTCAACGGTTACGATGCAACGGCATAAGAATATGGGAAGAGGGAGTGTGAGCAACCCAACCATGAACTACAGTAGCCCTACAATCTTCAGTCCTCCAATCTTCATGACTGAAACACAACAGAGCAGCGACTCTTCATCTTCGTCGGCAGCAAGATAGCGACGAGAGCCTCTCGGTGATTCCCCGACTTCAACTGGCAAGGAGGCGGCAGCCGGTGGTGGGGGTCACAAGGTTGGCGGTTGATGAATACCACTAGGGTTAGTGTTATGGGATGACGGTGACAAGTTATATGCATCCGTCCAAACTCAAACTTATGACCATATTAACGCTTTTAGCACTTCCCCCTCTTTTCCTTTCAATTTAAGTCCATAATTTACAAAGCAGCCCTCTGCTTTGAGAATTCTTTGCAAAACCAATCCGGGAATTAGCTTTTGATATGTGTATTTTTATATATATTTATGTATAACATATCTTAATATTTTAGCATTTATTATTATTATTATTTAGAACTAAAATAAACTTAATATGCTTTGAAATATTTAATTACAGTTAAAATGGGAGATGGAATGCAAAAGAAAGAGAATGGAGCTGAAAAGATGCAAAAAGGATATTGCTGGCAGATTGACCCCTCTTCAGTGTTTCGGGTATATCTGATGACTCATAAGTCCAATTAACGAGGTTCAAACTGTTCTGAAAACTAGACGAAATTTCCTACGACATATGTGATAGGGACTTTTGGCTAATTCGACACTTATCTTATCCAAAATCGGCCTTGAAGATGAAGCATAAAAGTTGGACGAAAATTCCCTCCAAGTTACTTATTCCCCAAGCCCCACTTATCTTATATTTATTTGCTTAATCCCTAAGCCACCATTAGTTTCCTTATTCCAATCCAACTCTAATATTCCATATAAATTCCATCTCCATCAACTATAAATACCCCATATCATTCCACCAATTTGAATAATCTATGATATTCCACTTCGACTTGTGCAACAAGAAAACTTCATAGTTGCCATTTTGAGGGTCTAGGAGGTGGCCGGAAGGCCGTTAAGCTAACGGGAGCGGAGATCGGAAGGGTTGGAGAGCAGATACGTGTCGGTAATCATATGGGCTATTAACGTGACCATGTTTAGCATTCCATTGTGTTACTATTCTGTATTTAGTTTCTGACTTGGGTGTAAAAACCTTTTACTTTGTGTTTATGATTGAATGAAGCTTTGATTATTAGACTAATTGCTATATTGAATAGTTTGTTTGTGTTTAATTTATCTTGCCAAGCTTGTTAAAAGATCCTTACGTATTAATGATAATTATTTGTTGTTAATTGTTAAGTGAATTGAGTTGTATGAACATATGCTTGATTGCTTGTCTCTTATGATTTTGGTGACCATCGAGATTATAAGTCTAGGAATAACGAATGTGAAACTAGGATTAACTTGGGAATAAGTAAGTTAATGTGTGAGCCTTGTTTGATGACCATCAACAAGAGGTTAATTGAATGCCTAATTTGATTAACTATATTTGCAAGTCTTGCTTGATACGAACTGAACACTAGGAAGCATGTTAGTTTAACCAATTGATCACTGTTTGAATTGACTTGTTTGCTAAAGGTTTAGTTATAGTGAATGCGAATCTAATCATTTTAGGAATCGGTGAACATGAATAAATGACTTTGTGTATGCAATTGTCTATGTTTTTAAGGTGTAACTTGTCTAAACCAAAGTACCTGTAGAAATTTGTTTTCCTGTTAGTTTATCGAGAGTTGTTAATTAATTATTAGTTTGAGATTTATTAAACTATTTCTTTTATTCTTTTCGTGTGACCTGTAACCTATAATCAAATATATTAAATCAATCCACCGTTCCCTGTGATCGACACCCTTGCTTATCAAAGCTATACTATACTCGATCGGGTCCACTGCCTGTAAGATGTGGTTTAGATGCGATAAATTATGAATTATTAATAAAAAAACTAGCGCATTAAATATACACATCACCTTTTAATCCCCAAGACCTCAATTATGACATATTATTTCCTTCCTTCTCTAATCATTACCATCTAAATCCCTATTTTACTCTTTACTCCTTGGTTCCCACAATTTATTACAATTCAAATCCAAATAATACAATAAAGATCCTAATTTCCAAAATTTGTCACTTAGCTCCTTATGACAAACACTGGTAACTTATTACGGATTCAAGGCTACTATTCATTTATTAATATTTATCCATTTATTTATTTAATGGGATGTTACAGGATGATTAAAACCACATAATCACTAAATAATAAAAATGGAATATAACAAAATTGCATATTACTAAAAGATGAAGCTCAGTAATTTACCATATCAAGCACAGAAGAAAACAGTCGTACATATTTCCAAATGAAATACATTCAGCTAGAAATAAAAGAAATGATAATAAGATACTATAATAAATATATCAATTAAATTATGTTTCTATTTTTTGTAAACTATTATTACCCTTTTTATGTTAGAAACATAGTAGATGTTTATTCCTTCACCCTGCAAGCTTGAACCCTTTATTTCTTACCAAAACCAAAAAACGAAACGACATAAAAATAATACACTACAACTAAGATATTTCTTACCAGGAACAAAGGATACTAATTTTGCCCTTTGTGATCTAGAAAACACCTGCAAATCAAAAGTATGTGGTTAGTTAAATGGTTAATGCAAAAATATAATAGTTTGAAAATATAGAAACTTTTAAAATAAAAAAAATAAAAAAAAACTTTCAATATTAATATGCTAATATTTTTTAGAGAATATGCTCATGTTCATAGTTCAATGAATGTGCATGTGTACAGATCTTCAATTACAATGAAAAAGATATAACCAAATTTTCAATTAAGAATCGATAAACATCAATAGAAAATGAATTTTCATGGTTTTATGGTAGAGTAGAAATATTCTTTGCATAGTTGGGATGATTTTGTTTCAAACCAACAAAAGAATTTTGTCACAAGTCCTTATGTTGTTTTTCAAACCGAGAAAGTTATAGGCTAAATATTTATAACATATTTGGTTCTTATGTTGTATTTTCTCACAATGACTATCCTTCTTTTTATATTCAATTTCACAAACCATCTAGAGGATTTGGATATTGGTGTAGCAGGTAATCTATTTCGTTTATATAAGGTGAGAATTAATTGATTTGGGGTAATTGATTAACCCATTAATTAATGTAATAAGCTTTGATCCATGAAATATAACAAAAATCAACAAGTATGTTTTTGAAGTAATTTGAACCATGCGTTAGATTTATACCAATAATGTTCCCTTAAGCATTGCATCGAATAGGTGGTAGACAGGTAGACTAAATAAAATTTTCAAGTAGCTAAATCAAGATCTTGAATCCCCACATATCCAAACGAACGAAAACAATTCTATAAGAAACACTAATTTGTGATTGTAACACCAAAAGCAATGGATACGACTAGCTTCTGTATGAGTTTATCGTTTATAATTGAACTTCTCAGCTTATTGAACACTTCAAAAAAAAAGTATGAAGAAAAAGGGGAATCCCATTGAAAGGTCTGATTCTAATTTCTAAATAGCATAACTATGATAGTTAATGTTCAAACTACAAAATCTGACACCCTCATAGCATAAAACTCAAAATATATTTTACTTAGATTCACAAGAACCTAGATGAATTCGAACATGTCTATTGTTGGTCAACTTAAATTCGACCTACAAGAAAACTATAAAAAATCAAGCAACTTAAGCATCAATCATTTACATGTAGTTAGAACTTTAGCACAGATACGATGAAGAGTCAAAATATCAGTTATCAAGAAAAAAACATGTGGTCAAGTGGAATTTGAGTTACTTGTTTTCTTACCTTTCTATGATCTAATAGTTGTTCCACTACAAATATGAATCATCAATTAAAATCAAAACAACCTATTTTCTTTGTGTTTTAGAGAACACCCTTCAGTTTGATTTCTTGCTGGAACGAATATAGTTTACCCTACTCCATCTGTTTCATTATTATCTTTGTAGACTTTCAGTACATGCTCAAAATCAAGAAATTTAAATGACACAATTTAAATTTGAAGGAGATTTCATTCCTGGTTTGTCGATGATTCTTCCTGATTTTATAGGATACACTCTTCAAAAAAAATGAAAGTCAATTGATATCAGTGAACAGGCCGAATTTAAAGTTTATAGAGTTTATAATAGCAAGGATAATTTTGGAATTTCACTTTGAATGAGAGTGGCTCAAGAAATACCACTTGGCAAAAGAGGTACTATTTTAATAGAAACTAGGCGACACCTCGCGTGTTGCACAAGAATGCATTGAAGTTGTTAAAATAGTTATCAGAAAAAATAGAAATATATATTGAAATTTACGTTTTTAGTCATGTTTTGGGCATTAACTGAATTATCAAATAACATTAAAATCCATCAATTTATATTTTGAGACTATCTAATATAGTCCATACCTTATACACTTTACTTTTACTTTTATTGTAACACCCATAAAAAACATGCCAAATTTAAACTTTTTAAAACATGTAGAAACCAACAGTCATTACAAATTTGTTTTCAAAATAGTCTATATCAGAGTCTCCCAGAAACAAAGTCATAAAAAGTGATGAGCAGTACGATCATGCCTTTGCCTTGCCACAATCCCCTGATGTACCTGAAACAATAAACTAAAACTGTAAGCCTGAGAGCTTAGTGAGTTCCCCCAAAATACTCATACACACAATAATACACATATAATCATAAACAACATAATATGCGACCAGTCAACCATCAGGTTGGAATACTCCACTCCATACCCTCAACTATCCGGTTGGAATGCCAACATACTATGGGTCCAATCATCATCGGGATGGAATACCCGAGGACCACAACCAACATGTTGGAAGGCCCACATATTATGAGTCCGATCATCTCGGGATGGAATACTCACAGCCTATAACCAACATGTTGGAATGTCTAGGTTTATTGGCTTTCGCACAAAGCAGATAAGCCTCAACCGCTAAACAAACATGTGCACATATAACAGATAATTACATAACAGTCTATAGGTAGACAAAACGATCTAATAGATCATAGCAGCATACCAACATCCTATCTACCAGGGTACTGATCTAACATATCATAGCAACATATAACATCCTATCTACCAGGATACTGATCTAACGAATCATGACAAGATATAACGTCCCATCTACCATGATACTGATCTAACAAATCACAATAACATGTACCATCCTATCTACGAGGATACATACTTAACAAATCATACTAGAATAACATATCAGGATAACAATCCAAAAGGGTCGGCCTTGGTGCCTTAGACCCTTGAGTATAGTGAGGAAAACACACCTCACAACTGTCGACTAGAAAGATAAGCTCAAACTCTCGGATCACCACCACAAACTCCACCACCTATATTCACCATAGAACCATACTCATAAATTTCCAACTTAATAAAATGCCCCAGAAGTCAAATAGTCAACCATTGGTCAAATTCAAATTCAACGATCAAGATCGACAATCCACATTGACCCGACTCGTCGAGTGCAGTCACTGGCTCGTCGAGTCCTTCCAGAACTCGAGTAGTCGTGAAAACCCCCCACAGACTCGTTGATTTTCACTGCAACTCGCTGAATCCGATCGTGTCCAAATGTCGAGAAAACCCAAGTTGACTTGCTGAGTTACCCCACTAACTCGCCGTGTCCATGCAGAAGTCCTTGCACGACAATCTTCATCGGACTCGCCGTGTTGTCCATGCAACTCGCCGAGTCCCTTCAGTCCATTATCCATTCAGATGTTTTTTAAGCCTTTATAAGGTTCCATACTACAGATCCAGCTTCCCAAGGTATGTTTATCATGTAAAGTTGCAAACTTTACATGCATGCAAGGCTCTAAAGTCTTATAATGTCAAAACCAAGCTTATAATGGAGTTTTACACTTAAGGTGTAACATCCTGTTTTGAATCGTCCATGATTAGGGTTTGTGGGCTGCAACCCGGGCATGAGGAAGCCTCGAGGTTGCGACGAGTTGCAAGAAGCGTAAGGCATCTTGACACCTTTTCTGGGGATATGAGGTTCAGTGGAATCGGAGTTATATCAAGGAAGCTATGGAAGTTTGAAGTTGTAGCAGGATGAGTCCGTTATTTGAGAAAGGTAGCAGCTGAGTACGTTGGGCATACATGTGTGTACGCTTAGCGTACTCATGTGCATGAAAATAAAGCGGAGTTGCCTAGTATGTTGGGCATACCAGAGGGTACGCTGGACGTACTAGGTCCAGAAAGAAACCCTAATATTTTGGAGTGCCCCTATTTAAGGAACATTATGTTTTCATATCCAGCCACCATTTCCAGATTTCAACTCTCTCAAAACCCTAATTCTCGTTCTTTGAGCTTGAGTGTCTATTGTGAGCTTATAAGTGTTCTTGTGGGATTTTTGGCAGTGAAGAAGGAGCATGGAAGAGAATAGAGTTAGAGTCCAGGATTTGGATCTGAGCTTTCCTGTGGATGGAGCATCATTTGAAGGTATAAAGTTCAAAGCTTTCCCATCCTTTTGATTTGTGCATGTTATGGTCCATTTTAGGTTTTTTGGTCCCAAATCTTGAAGCTTTGTGATTTGTTACACTCCAAAGCCTAATTTTTTTCCTTTAGAATATTTCTAGTGGAGAGGATCCATAAAAATGAGGTCTTGGACGTTGGTATCAAGCCATGCATGAGTTATGAGCTTTTTGAGATAAGAGAGTGGGTGTTTTGTGTTTTGTGACCCTCTCGACCATGCAAAGGCTTAAACTTACTGACTGTATGGAGTAAGAGCTATTAGGAAGTCCAAATCTGAGAAATGAACTAAGGTCTTAACGGGTTAAAACCAAGAGAATGGACTAAGCAAAGTTGGGCGTACGCCCCGCGTACTGGGTTAGTGTCTCCAATCAAATTTGTGCATGCTAAGGTACGCTGAGCGTACTAAGGGAGGTACGCCTCGCGTAACCTCTCTGTGAGGTTTTTGGGCTAAGTTTATTATTGGGCCTTAAGGGTTGGGCCTGGATCTGTGGGCTTGTGTATTAGTGACTTTGAGCAAAGAAATATTATATTGTGCTTTGCGCCCTTGAGTTGTGCTTTCCATTTAGATTGAGAATTTGGCCTTCGGAGAGCCCATTTATTATCGGGCCTTTGTGGGCCCAATGGGTTTTAGGCCATTGATGGGCTGGTTAGTGGACTACCTTTAGACCTAATGAGCGAGAGTTTGGATTTAGTTCCTAATTTGGATAATTGTGTGTTTGGCACAGAGTTAGTGACGGGTGTGTAACCGCAACGTTTATAGGGGCTGATCATCATCCGAGGTGAGTCTTCTCACTATACTTACCATGAGTGGTATCCTTGTATGATTGAGATGTCTTATGTGCTTATTTTTGAATTGTGATATTCTGCATAATGTGTCTGTGATTTATGCTGAGTATTGTTATTATGTGTTAGTGAGACCGGGCCAGAGGGTCCAACAAATAGTGAGACTCGAGGGTCCTCACTTAGACCGAACCACAGGATCCAACGAGCCATGAGACTGGAGGGTCCCACTAAGACACATAGACCGGAGGGTCTTACAGAGTTATAGCCTTGAGTGGCTAATGTGTTGTATGTGGTATTTTAGGGAACTCACTAAGCTTCGTGCTTACCGTGTTATGTGATATATGTTTCAAGTTCTTCTCAGGATTGTGGGAGGGCGCCTGTTCGATTATACACACTGGAGGAAGAGTTATGTTTTGAGGATCCTGGAGTATTAATTAAACAATTATGGAGTTGCGTTGTAAATTAAATAAATGAGATTTTTGTGAAACGTATTATGAGAATTATGTGATTTTTAAAATGAAAAAAATTGTTTGAAAATTTACGGTGTTACATAAAGAGAGGCTCATACTTGCTAAAGTTGAATGCTTTATGGACTAAGAGACCAAAGAGAGTTTCGATCTGAAGTTACAACTTCAGAACTTAGCTCACACCTAAGAATAGCTTCTTAATATGCTAGAAAATCCCTAATCTTTAACCAAATGAGATCTAGAAGGAAATAAGGTCAAGGTAACGACTTGATACCTTCCAAACGATGATAACTGAGGTGGATATTAGATCCCCACACGTTCCTTGCTTCTAGCCACTTGCACGCCAAGCTCTTCTTACTAAGATCCACCTTCCAAAGCTTAAAACACACAAGAATGGAGCACACACACGGATTAGGGTTTGTTGGACTCTCAAGAGGCTGTAAGGGGCTAAAGGAGACTAACGATCGTTTAAAGAGGGTGCAAAATCCCGGAAATTAGGGTTTCATCCTTCAGCTCCTACTCATCGAGTCCTATCTTAGACTCGACGAGTAGGTCACTTAAACACATGGCCCAATCTGCTCCTACTCGACGAGTCAGGGCATCCAACTCGTTGAGTAGACCTTGAAATTATGACAATTAAATCCATAAAATTATCACCTGAGAGTCGGGACGTTACAATTCTCCCCCACTTGATATAGACTTCACCCTCAAAGTCTGCTGTGGTGAACAACCTTGGATAGTGCTCCCGCATTTCCGCCTCCATCTCCCATGTCTACTTAGACCCTCTTGGGTGCTCCCTCTGTACCTTTACCAAAGGTATCTCTTTGTTTTGCAGAACCCTCACCTTCTTGTCCAGAATGGCCATGGGCCTCTCAACATAATTCAAGCACTCATCAACCTGAATTTCATCCAATGATACTATTGCATCCTCATCCAGAATGCAGTTTTGCAATTGCGAAATATGAAAGGTGATGTGGATCCGACTGAGCTCCTCTGGTAGCTCTAACCTGTATGCCACCTTGCCAACCCTGGTAATGATCCTAAACGGACCAATGTATCAAGATCCCATTTTCCCCCTCTTCCTGAAGTGGATCACACCCTTTCAGGGTGAGACCTTTAGGGGTACCATGTCACCGACCTAGAACTCTAACTCGGATCGGTGTTTGTCGGCGTAACACTTCTGCTAACTCTGAGCGGTTTGTTGCCGCTGCCTAATCTGCTAAATCTTCTCGATAATCTACAAGACTACCTTCGTTCACCCCATCACCCTATGTTCAACCTCACCCCAACAAACTGGGGTGTGACATTTCCGACCATACAACAACTCGAAAGGCGGGGTGCCAATGCTGGAATGATAGCTGTTGTTGTAGGCAAACTCTGCAAGGGGTAGGTGGGAATTCCAGCTCCCACTGAAGTCAATGACACACGCCCTCGACATATCCTCAAGGTTCCGAATGGTCTACTCGCTCTGACCATCGGTCTGCAGATGAAAAGTTGTTCTAAAATGTAACCGCATGCCCAGTTCCTTATGGAAGTTCTATCAAAACGTGAGGTAAATATAACATCTCGGTCGGAAACAATGGAGACCGAAACCCCATGGCGAGCAATGATATCGTGAACATACGCGTCGGCCAACTTCTCGACCGATGAACTCTCCCGTATAGCCAAGAAATGGTCACTTTGAGTCAATCGATCCATGATGACGCATATAGCATCAAACCCCTTCACCATCCTCGGTAGCTTGGTAACGAAATCCATTATGATCTGTTCCCATTTCCACATGGGAATCTCCAAGGGCTGTAGCTGGCCATGCGGCCTCGAATGCTCGGTCTTGACCATTCTACAGGTCAAGCACCGCTCGACGTACCAAGCAATTTCTTGCTTCATGCACGGCCACTAGTAACTCAAACTCAAGTCTTGGTACATCTTGGTGGCCCCTAGGTGAATAGAAATGTGAGACTTATGAGCCTCCTCCATGAATTTCTATCTAACCCCACCAGACATCGGAACCATACCCGACCGCATCAGGTCAATAATCCCCAGCTATCCTGAACAAACCGGGTGCTCTCACCCCTAATCCTCTCCAGCTTCCAGTTCTCTAGTCGCATGCCCTTGACCTGAGCATCTCTAATCAAACTTACAAATGGAGAATCCACCGCTATCCTCATACATATTTCTGGGGTGGAAGACCCAGCTAACTTGCGGCTCAAAGCGTCCGCCACCACATTCGCTTTACAGGGGTGGTAAAGGATCTTGCAATCATAATCCTTTACTACATCTAGCCACCTGCGCTGCCTCATGTTTAGGTTCGGATGATCTATGATGTGTTTCAAGCTTTTGTGATCCGTCTATATGGTACAATGAACCCCATATAGGTAATGCCTCCAAATCTTGAGAGTGAATACTACCGTCCCCAACTCTAGATCATGCGTAAAGTATCTCGTCTCATGCGGCTTCAGCTTTCGCGATGCATAGACTATCACTCGTCCTCTCTGCATGAGGATCGCCCCCAAACCAATAATGGATGCATCATAGAACACCACAAAATCCTCAACTCCCTCCGGGAGAGTCAAAACTAGAGCCTCACACAAACGCTATCGGAGGGTCTCAAACGCCCTCCGCTGCTCAGGGCCCCACTGGAATTCCACCCCCTTCCTCGTTAGACGAGTAAGGGGTACTGCAATCATGTAGAAATCTTGTATGAATCTCCGGTAGTACCCTGCTAATCCCAAAAACTCCTAATATTTGAGGGAGATTCCGGCACCTCCCACTGCATGACTGCCTCGATTTTGGTCAGGTCGACCAAAATCCAATCCTAGTTAACGAGATGCCCGGGGAACTGGACCTCTCGTAACAAAAACTCACACTTAGAGAATTTATCATATAGTCGTTCCCGTTTCAAAACTCCCAATAACTCCCTGAGGTGCTCCTCATGTTGTTCTTAGGTCTTGGAGTACACCAAGATCTCATCTATAAACACGATAAGCGAGCGATCAAGCATCAGTCTTCAAACCCGATTCATCGGGTCCATAAATACTGTTGGCGTGGTGGTAAGCCCAAAAAGCATCACCACAAACTCATATGTCCATAACGAGTCCAAAACGTGGTCTTCTCCATGTCCTCCTTTCTGACCCGGACCTGATGATACCCAGAACTCAAATCTGTTTTGGAAAACCAAGATGCACCCTGCAACTGGTCAAAGAGACCATCTATCCTCAGGAGTGGATAACGGTTCTTCACCGTTAACTTGTTTAACTCCCTATAATCAATGCACATCTCGTGCGAACCGTCCTTCCTGACGAAGAGTATCGGCGCTCCCCACAGGGAACCACTCAGACGAATAAACTGCTTGCCCAGTAGTTCCTATAGCTATGATGACAGCTCCTACATCTCTAGTGGCGCCAAACGGTATTGTGCCTTGGCGATAGGGGTCGTACTCGACACCAGGTCGATCCGAAACAAAACCTGCCTCTCTGTAGGTATCTTGGAAACTCCTCCGAAAACACATCAACGAACTCCCTGAATACTAGAACCTCTGAATCTGAAATCGGATCCCTGGCTCACATATCCACCACATACGCTAGATGACCCGTACACCCGTGTTGAATATACCGCAAAGCCCTGGCAGCTGAACAGAACCCTGATCCGACTCTAGTGCCCTCGCCATATACAATCAGTTCTCCCCCACTTGGGGTCCGAACTACCACCCGTTGGCCCTCGCAATCAATCATGGCACAAAAACGACTAAGCCAGTCCATCCCCACAATCACGCACACCTCTCCCATAGGAATTCAAATCAAGTCTATCGGGAAGGACACCCTAACGATCTCTAACTCACACCCTCGGTAGACTGAAGAAGCAGAAACCCCATGTTCGTTGGCGATGGAAACTTGCAACGGACACTCTAACTCGCCTACTGGCACACTGAACTCCCTACTAAATGTTTGAGATACAAACGACCGACTTGCCCCCGAGTCAAATAAAACCAATTCAGGCAGAGAGTTCACTAAAAATGTACCTAACCACAAGTACAAAAAATAAGTATAAAACATATATAATAAAGAGAATAGAGGATAGAAATATACCAACAACCACATCCAGTGTCGCCCTGGCCTCCTCAGCCATAAGCTGGAAGGCACGCCCTTGAGCCTTCGGAGGCTCTGCCTTAATTGGCCTCCCATCCGCAATCCTCAATGTAGTCGGCACTGGAGCCTACGCCGGCTTGGCAGATAGAAGAGGACATTGGGCCTTCATATGGCCCACCTGCTCACAATGATAACAAAATATGGTTCCGAGAGCTAGAGTCTGTTGCCTAAAATCCCTAGCCAGATGGCCCTGCTTGCCACATCGATGGCACCCACTCCCTAATCGGCAAGTCCTGAATGAACCTTTCTGCACTTCCCACAAGCGCGGCCCGACTCCCCCGGTCCTCGTATCAGCAGTCTTAGACCTCCTCGGCGTCGACTGCAACTGCACCGGGGCCTACTGCTGCTCCCTCAAATACAACTCAATCTCCAACTCACGCCACCTCGCAGCCTCTTGTAAATCCAGAAGAGTATCACATCGCTGGGTAGACACAAATTTTCGGATGTTAGTCTTGAGCAAGCTCAGATAATGCGTCATCTGAGGTTGCTCAAAAGCAAACTCTAGGCAGAACATTGCCCTCTCTATGAACATGCGATTCATCTCCATTACTAACTCCCCGTCTTGTCTCAAACTCAAAAACTCCTGAGCCAATTGCTCCAGCTCAACCCGGGGGATGTAACGAGCACGAAACATATCCCTAAACGGCTCCCAAGTGACAGCAGCTCTCTGATCATCAGTGTATGACCTTGTGGTCAATCTCCACCAGTCCTTGGTCCCGGACCTCAGCAGGTTCAAGGCATACCTAACCTTCTGGTCAGTAGGACACGCGAGCAAGTAAAGAAGCACCCATCCAGATCAGAAACCAACCTCATAGAATTTATGGGGTCTTGGGTCCCATCAAAAGTAGGGGACTTCGTGTTATCGAAGTCCATATATTGGAAGCCCCAAGTGGCTCCTACTCCTACCCCTACCGCCAATGCAGCTATAATGGAAGCCGTCACCGCAAGTGCAGGGTATCTGTCGTCGAAGTACTTTATTATAGCAGTCTTGATAGACCCAAACAACTCCGGAATTTGACCCCGGACAATCTCGACCACCTCCTCGCTGATGACCTCCCTGACATGGTCCTCTGTCAACATTGGCCCTCCTGCCGACAACCTCAGGTGCGGCTGGGGCCTCCCGATCGCCCTGTCCTGATCCCGATTTGGATCCAGTCATAAAACTCCTCGTAAGCACCATTGTCGCACCCCCAAACCGAAACGGCGGAAATGTTCGGGGTGAAGGACGTCATGTATAGTATCGCAACAATAGCATAATAGTAATCAAAGTAAACACAACCATTACCTTGAAATATAGGTATTTACATCTGTTTGATACATAGTTTGTATACATCAAAAGTATAACAAAATATAAAAGGTGTGACTCTATACGCTCCGTCTTCTCAAAAGCTTGTGGGAGTACCTGTCTACTAATTTCCTGAGAATACAAGCGATATTGAAACAGTATCAGAAGAGTATCAGAATTAAGCTAGCGAGTTCATAAGCATGTTTTTGTAATGAAAACCTATCATTGAGTCAGTGAAAATGTTTTAATGTTCTCAAGAAAATCCAATATTTTCTTAGTAGTGAAAAGTAGTCTTAAACCCTAATACCAAAGTGTATGTTTGTTTTTGAAAATCCCTGGATACCACCAGTAATGTAAAGTAATGTATTGTATAAAAACCTTGGCTAACACCAGTAATGTATAGTATGTTCTTTTATGAAAACCCTGAATACCACCAGTTTGTATATTAGTTTTATTACTTAAAACAAAACCATGTTTTTAAATCCATGGAATCCTCCAGTGTAGTGTATGATAGTTCTATTAATTAAAATAAAACTATTTGAAGAATTGAAGTCCCATAAACAAATGGTTAGTTTATACTATTGTGAGTTCGTATAACCATGCTTAATATGACCTAGTGACTCCTACGATGTTCATCAGGTGTCAGTCGTTATGACATTTTTTACCCCATGCATGTTTGCCTAACTGTATCTAGCAGTTCAGGTGTGGGATAGTCATTCCCGAATAGATCTATTCACAAATCTCATTCTCTCCCTCTAGGAGACTCTAGTTATACTATGATAGGATTTAGCCCAACCCTGGAGGGTACAATTGAAGTGGTGTCTCACAACCCTGTATTAACTAGTTTATGTGTAGTGTAATGTTCTTTTGTACTTGAATCTATATGTATACCTTGAAGAGTGATAATAGTTATACTTAAATAATTATTTAATGTTGTACTCTTGAAATCCAAAAGTAGTAATGTATATCATAAACTAAGTATGTCATAGTTTATGTGTTTGTTAATGTATAAGCTCTGAATTTGTAAAATTGTGTATTGATATCCCAAACTATACCTATTAAAGTTTGCGTGTATGTTATGTACTTGGTTCATGTATTGAACTGAAAATTATGCAATTACGGTTGTACATTGAAAACGTCCCTTATGCTCAGCATGTTACAAAAGGGATAAAATATCTAAATATTTTATAAAATGTGGAAATATTTTGGTTGTACCAATTGCATAGGTTTTAAACCTATTAAAATTCTTTTGTATAAGTTCACAAAAATCATTTGTGTTCAGCTTGTAATCTCCCCCTGAAAACGTTAAAAATAGTAAAAGCGTAGGGGTATGAACTCACTGATGGTTGCGTGAAAGTGTCAGACCATGAAACTGGAATGAGAACCCTCGAGTTGTTGTACGCAGAATTAACATAATCATAATAATAATTAAACACATATGTGCATTTTATTAGCGATACCATCAATTATAGTGTTGGAAAACACTTGCTTTTGGTTTAGGAATGTTACCGGGACTCGATTGAATCAGAAAAAGCAGGTTTTCAACTATGTTCACGGCTTAGAGAGGTTTGAGGTCGTGAACTATTATCGGCCGAGAAGAGCCCCTTGAATGGTTTAAAACCTGTTCTTGGTGTTCTTGAAGAAAATATGAAGGTTTGAAGGGTTCATGACCATGAACTGATTTCGTCCCTTGAAGATTCGAAGATTTGAAGGGTTTTACGGGGGTGAATTCAAGAACAGTAATGCTTGATTTGATGAAAAGACGGGTTTTTGATGCTCCAAAACGAGTTCCAAGGTGGTTTGAGTGATAGATGAAGAGAGAACTTGGGTTTTCGGGTGATGGTTTTCAGAGAGAAGGTGTGTTTTCGGCCAAAAAAGCATAAATGAAGGTAGGAACACGTATATATGACAAAACCAAAATAACTTTGAGATCGATTAGATTCTTAACAAGCAAACCACAAAAGTAAACTAACTAAGAAAACAAGATGATTCAAGATGTATGTCGAATGATTAACAACTCACGACCTCATAAGAGCTCTATGAAGAACTCCTACTATAGAGGTTGCATTAGGGTTACAATTCAATCCAAGAAGTAATTATCAAAAGCCCTCATAGTTGTGATTCATTCATGCACCATTTATGTAACATCCATAATCCCAGGTATATTATTTAATATTTATTTTTTTGAATTATGAGAACGAACCTGGCGAGTTGATGTGTAGACTCGCCGAGTAGGGTCGTGATTGTTCATCCGAATTCACTTTGGACTCGGCGAGTCCATTAGTGGACTCGGCGAGTCTGTCACACCCCAAAACCAAGAATGGCGGAAACGTTCTAGGGCGGAGGACGTCATGTAAAGTATCACAACACAGTAAATGTAAATAAGCAAACAACACCATCCATTGCATTAAATATAAAATTTTAATAAAAGCGTGTTCCGTACAGTTTTAGACACCAAAAATATAATGTAAATCAAAATAGTATGATGAGTCTTGAATGCGCTCCATCTTCTCAAAAGCTAGCATCGGTACCTGTCTACTGATGACCTGTGAATACAAGTTATTTTGAAAGAGTTTATCAGCATTAAGCTGGTGAATTCATAAGTATTTTAGTGTCGAGGTTTGTTATCAAAACGTTTGAACCTGTCGCAAGTATGAGTTGTAAATGTATGTAAGTGTTTGTAAAAGTTTGAATCTCTCAGAAAAACCTATATTTTCTGTTAAAGTAGCCCTCTACCAAGGCTTAACTGTTTTGTATGCTCGTTTGATGTAAAAGTGTGTAATTTCCCAAGTATAACTATCATTTAACAAAATATAGTTTGTACATTAAAGTTTAAGTGAGGTTATCACCAAAATGTAATGGGTAAATTATTGTAGTACGGTAGTTTTGTTTTATATGAACTACTGATGTACTAACTACCTTAAACCGGGTTTATATTAAGGTATCATGTGATAAATTGCACCATACTATCGACTGGTAACATCGACAACGTCTAGTCGAAAATAAGGTATGACGTTTGGCACCCGCAGACCTGTCGGTCCCACTATAGCTAGCAGCAAGGTGTAGGATAGTCAATCCAGTATAGATCTATACGCAAACTCACGCTCTCCCTCCAAGAGACTCTGGCTACAACTCGGGTCATGTCAATTAAGACATGCTCCCATACAGTGGATCACAATTGTTAACGTATTCGTGTATATGCAATATAATGTTACTTGTTCTAGTATCGTTGTATATGTTCTCTTAGTAATAAGTATTGACTCCTGAATGAACTGACTCGTTGATCTAGAAATTGTAGTAGTATGATCCCGTGTTACCCCGATGGTAACTTACTAACGAGGTGCTGATAAGTATGAATATGGAAGTACTTTTATGTCAATACATGTATATATGATATATATAACTAATATTGAAACGACCCTCGGATGGTCACCGGAAATTCCACCAGACCACATCCAAATCGAGGAAAAGGAAATAGGATAGGTGGCTTTCCTAAGCCCTTTAAACATTATTTATACAGCTATACATATATGGGCATGCAAATTTATAGGTAGTAAAACAAAGTTTACAATAAAGCATTTGATAAGTAAAAGAGTTTGTAAAACATTTTGAAGTAAAACAGTTTGAACAGTGATAAAATCATTGATTTCCTAGCTATTAATCACATGTGATTAATGCAATCACATGTGATCGAAGCAATAACTATAAGTGTTTAACTTGTATTCCCCCCCCCCCCCATAAAGTATTTAAAACATTTAAAAGCATTTCAAAGGTTGAATAAAGGGGTATGAACTCACTTGGAAGCTTGAAGATAGCGAGATCGAAAACCGGGCAGAGTTTCGTCTTGGGAAACGGATTTTTCTCGGGATTCTCGGGAATCTCGGGAGTAAAATCGACTCTCGGGACTTCAGCAAAAAGACCAGAGCTTTGGGTTTGAACGGGCACGGAAATCGAGGCAAGATCATGAGAGAAAGAGAGAAAATGAACAAATTTTTCGGAAAGGCTCGCATCCCTTTTATAGGGGTGCTGAACCGCCTCCGAACGCGGGGCGTACGGGCGTACGCAGCGCGTACCCGTACGTCATCGCTTATGTATTTCGGATGGAGCGGGTCGGATGGGACGGCGGGTCGGATAGCTTCGCATAGGGCGACGTGGATGATCCGAGGTCGTGGCCTCGAGTACGCGGCGCGTACCTCGGCCCTAGGCTGACTCCTCTTCAAATAATACCGAAATTTTAATAAAAATTATATATAAATCATTGATCAAACTTCAAAAATTCATATCTCCTTCATACGAACTCCGTTTTCGACGTTCTTTATATCCCTGCGAAGGTGAGACTACGATCTACAACTTTTGTTTAGATTCCGTTGGCAAATTCCGAAATTATTTTTATTATTTATTTATTAAAATGACGTGATTAAGGAATCTCTTTAAAAATTCATAACTTCTTTATCTGACGTCGGTTTTTGCCAGACTTTTTACCGTTGAAATACCATTGTCGAGACCTTCGATTCTTGTTTAGCTCATTCCGGCCAAATGTCGCTTGATCTCCGTTTCGAGTTTTTAGTTGTCTGTTGCTAAGCTGAACTTGGAAAAATCATAATTTCACTATACGAAGTCAGATTTGGGCGTTCTTTTTACGTACGATCATGGTTTGATGATATTTAATCATAGAAGAATTTAAATAGAAACTTTTTGGACATTTTATTATCAAAGTTAATTTTATTAACTCAAAAATGTTTACAATACTTGACCTATTAGGCCATTACAATGAGTTGAAATATCGGGTTGTCACATCATCCCCCCGTTAGAGGGAATTTCATCCCGAAATTCAAAGTAAGAGAACACTCGTGGATTAGGGAAACAGATGTGGGTACTTGTGTTGCATCTGATCTTCGCGTTCCCATGTGAATTCAGGTCCCCGCTTGGCGTTCCAGCGAACCTTCACGATGGGTATGCGACTTTGTTTTGTTTGCTTGACATCTCGGTCCATGATTTCTACTGGTTCTTCCACAAAATTGAGGCTCTCGTTGATCTCGATCTCGTCGAGTGGGATTACGAGAGTCTCTTCGGATAGACACTTTTTCAAGTTAGATACGTGGAATGTAGAATGTACGTTACGAAGTGCACCTGGTAGATCGAGTTTGTAAGCTACGGGGCCGACTCTTGCAAGAATTTCGAAAGGCCCTATGTACCTCGGATTAAGCTTCCCACGCTTTCCGAAGCGTATCAAGCCCTTCCAGGGTGAGACTTTTAGAAGGACGCGGTCTCCCACCTGAAATTCCAAAGGTTTCCTTCGTTTATCTGCGTAGCTCTTCTGTTGGTCTCTAGAGGCTTTCAATCATTCACGGATCTGAACGATCTTCTCTGTCGTTTCCCGGATGATTTCCGGACCGGTAAGAGTAATGTCGGAAGCTTGCCCCTTGCTAGTTGGGTATCACCCACCTCAGCCCAGCACAGAGGGGATCTGCACTTTCGGCCGTAGAGGGCTTCAAATGAGCAGCCTTGATGCTCGTGTGATAACTGTTATTATAGGAAAACTCGACAAGGGGTAAATGAGTATCCCATGCCTTCCCAAAGTCAATCACGCAGGCTCGCAACATATCTTCCAGTGTTTGGATGGTCCTCTCACTCTGTCCGTCGGTCTGCGGATGGTAGGCTGTGCTCATGTCTAGCCTTGTTCCTAGGGAATGTTGTAGTGATTGCCAAAATCTCAAGGTAAACCTACTATCTCTATCGGAGATAATGGACATAGGTACACCATGTAGCCGTACGATTTCCCTAATGTATGTCCTCGTAAGTTTCTCCATCTTGTCGGTTTCTTTGATAGGCAGGAAGTGTGCAGACTTGGTTAATCTATCAACGATGACCCATATGGTGTCAAGTCCACCCGTTGTCTTGGGCAACTTGGTTATGAAATCCATAGTGATCCGCTCCCACCTCCATTCCGGGATCTCTGGTTGTTGCAATAAACCAGAGGGCTTCTGGTACTCGACCTTAACCTTTGCGCAAGTAAGGCATTTACTCACGAAGGTTGCAATCTCTGCTTTCATATTAGGCCACCAGTATAGCTTTTTAAGATCCAGATACATCTTATCTGAACCTGGGTGGACGGAATACCGAGTGTTGTGCGCCTCGGTCATGACCAAGTCTCGGAAACCACCGTGTTTCGGTGTCCAAATCCGATCCATGAAATATAAGGCTCCGTCACCCTTGGCTTCTAAATTCTTGTCCATTCCTCTGAGGGATTCACTCGTCACATTTTCAAGTTTCATGGCTTCAAGTTGGGCCATCTGAATTTGATTAGACAAGTGTGAATGGATGGTTATTGACAATGACTTGATTTTTCGACCAGAATATTCCTTCCGACTTAGGGCGTCTGCTACTACGTTGGCTTTACCCGGATGATAACGAATATCGCATTCGTAATCACTAAGTAGCTTGACCCACCGTCGTTGTCTCATGTTGAGCTCCTTTTGATCGAAAATGTGTTGTAAACTCTTGTGGTCGGTAAAGATAGTGCTTTTCGTTCCATACAAGTAATGTCTCCAGATCTTCAGAGCAAACACCACTGCTCCTAGTTCAAGATCGTGGGTCGTGTAGTTAACCTCGTGTGTCTTCAACTGTCTCGAGGCGTAGGCGATGACCTTACCTTGCTGCATCAGAACACACCCGAGCCCTTGGTTCGATGCATCGCAATAGACTACGAAGTCTTCTATCCCTTCGGGGAGAGATAGTATTGGCGCGGTGCACAAGGCTCGCTTGAGCGTTTGGAACGCTCTCTCTTGTTTCTCTTCCCAGTCAAAGGCCACGCCTTTCTGGGTCAGGGTTGTAAGAGGTTTCGCTATTCGGGAGAAGTTCTGAATGAATCTGCGGTAGTAGCCAGCAAGACCTAGAAATTGACGAATTTCTATTGGCGTCTTAGGTGCTGACCAGTTCTCAATGGCTTTAATTTTGGCTGGGTCCACGTGGATTCCCTCTTCGCTTACCACGTGTCCTAAGAATTCGACTCTTCAGATCCAAAATTCACATTTCGAGAACTTCGCATAAAGTTTCTCTTTTCATAACGTCTCTAGAATTTGTCGCAGGTGATCGCCATGCTCTTTCTTACTTCGGGAGTAGATCAGGATGTCGTCAATGAAAACAATGACGAACTGATCCAAATAAGGTCGGCATACTCTATTCATCAGATCCATGAAGACTGCTGGCGCATTGGTCAATCCGAATGGCATCACCACGAACTCGTAATGTCCGTAACGAGTTCGGAAGGCTGTCTTCGGCACATCCTCCTCCAGCACTCGTAACTGGTGATATCCGGATCTCAGATCAATCTTAGAAAAATAGTTCGCCCCTTGCAGTTGGTCAAATAGATCGTCTATGCGAGGCGGAGGGTAACGATTCTTGATCGTTAGTTTGTTGAGTTCTCTGTAGTCAATACACATACGGAATGATCCGTCTTTCTTCTTAACGAACAAGACCGGTGCTCCCCAAGGTGAGAAGCTTGGTCTTATGAAGCCCTTGCTGAGCAGTTCGTTAAGTTGACCAGAGAGTTCCTGCATCTCATCCGGTGCTAAACGGTAGGGCGACTTGGCTACTGGGGTAGCTCCTGGGACTAAGTCGATTCTGAACTCGACCTGTCGTTGCGGAGGTAACCCGGGTAGTTCTTCTGGAAAAATATCGGGGAAGTCACTCACTACAGGGATGTTCTTTAGTTCTTTCATTTTGAGGCTCGTGTCGACGACGTGAGCAAGGAATGCATGGTATTCCTTACGCAGATACTTCTATGCTTGAATACTTGATATGATGCGAAGACTTGCACCGGGTTTGTCGCCATAGACTACAAGAGTTTCGTTAGACGGAAGGTTTAGACGGACTACTTTCTCGTAGCACATGATGTCGGCGCGGTGAAGGCTTAACCAATCCATGCCAACGATAACATCGAAACTCTTTATTGAGACTGGCATGAGGTTGATTGGGAATGAATGGTTATCTAGAGTTAGGGTACAACCTAAATATATGCTACTCGTACTTTCAGTTTTTCCATTAGCCATTTCTACTGTGAATAGTTCTTTGAGTGCGTGTGGTGGTTGATTAAGCATGCGAGTAAATTTATGGTTTACGAAGCTTCGCTCCGCTCCACTATCGAATAGAATGCATGCATAGGAGTCATCGAGGAGGAACGTACCAGTCACCACTGTCGGGTCAGCAACTGCCTCCCCGTGGCCTATCGCTAGTACCCTCCCTGCTCCGCCAGCATTTTTCGCCTTGGGGCAGTCCCTCTTATAGTGGCCTGTTTCGCCACATCCATAGCAGGTCGGGCTCGCACCAGAGCCGGGGACTTGGGCGATCGGTCTCGCCGGAGATTTACAGAAACGGACTGTGTGTCCTCTCCTGTAGCAGTTAGAGCACTGCATTTCATGGCAGGGGCCATTGTGGTGGTAGTTGCATTTGTTGCACTCGGGCGAACTTCCAGCATACCCACCCATCGGAGTAGTAGTAGCAGCAGTAGGGGTTATTGCGGCATGTATTGCCACAATTTGCTGCTTTTTGGCAGCCTGTTGCTTCTTCTTTTCATCCCAGAATTTCCGCTTAGTATCAGCGGGTTTGGTGAGTTCCGGGATGGATAGGGTGGTTGTGGTTGCAGGGGTTTTGACTCCATGGTCAATGAGTCGTTGTGCCAATCGTTTGGCACTGTCGAAAGTAGCGGGGTTTGATGCTAGAACATTCCCCTGATACGGAGGCACAAGCCCCCATATGTACCTTTCGATCTTTTTCCCTTCAGTGGGAACCATATTAGGGCAGAGGGCCACCAGTTCGCTGAATCTAGCGGTATAAGCAACAATATTGGTGCCCTTCATGGTCAGGCTCCAAAGCTCTTGCTCTAGTTTCTGGATCTCGCCCCTCGGGCAGTATTCCTCAATCATGAGGTCTTTCATCGTTTCCCAGCCCATGTCGTTGGCTACGATGAGAGTTAGAGATTTAACGTGGCCGTTCCACCACGTCAGGGCCTTTCCTTCAAAGGTGCATGCGGCATATTTCACTTTGCTCGCAGCAGGGCATGAACATATTTCGAAGACCGCTTCAGTCTTCTCGAACCATTGCGAGAGAGCAATGACTCCGCCGGTCCCATGAAAGGACTTTGGCTTGCAGTTGGTGAAATCCTTGTAAGAGCACTCTCTCGAGCGCACAGGGGTTTCAACCGGGATTGATTCCACAGGGGTTCCACCTCTGCTGGCATCAGAAGAGTGATACTGAGCCATGGCAGTTGCCACTGCTGCAGCTACGGCAGCATTTAGGGCTGCAGTATCGATGACCGGAGGCGGAGGAGGTGGTGGTGCAGGATTATTCCTGGGAGACTTGCGAGGAGGCATCTTTCAGCTATAAGTTTATAAAGGTAAGAAAAATGGTAAGAATCATTTTGTAAGCAACGTGAGAGTGATACATGGACTAACTAACCATAGCCCAACAGTTGAATGAGTGTTTGAAATCACAACAAGAAATATTAGTAGGAAAACACAAGTGTATAGATTTTTCCCACAATTTAGATAGATTTCAATAATACTGGTATTACTGATGTAATAAGTTCAAGGAAAAATCGACCTAACAGTAGGTCTTACATCATACCATATAGAAAAGTTTGACAGTTCCTATATTCCTAATTAGAGTACTGAAAGTTAGGAATATTTTACAGACAAGTGCTACTAAGAGCACAGATGTTAAAGGCTAATCCTTAACCCTAAAGATAATGATGTACTAGACATCATCTAACGGCGATGAATATTCCTCGGGAGAACCCTAAGGTCTCTCATTTGACGGACCACCTCTTGAAGGTGTTTCTCATGCACTTTGACGAGCTCGGAGTTCCATGACTTCAGCTTGAGAGGCAACCAGATGTTGTTGTAGGGTTTCATTGGTTCTCTGGGTCCGTTCCATGTCTTCTTTAATACGGCGGATGCGGACTATGTTGACACCTGAGTTAGCATCAATCTCCATGACCCGGTCGATGGCGGCTCTACCTTGCTCGACATTACGAGCTATTCTGCGGATAATGACAGGCAGGGCTCGGTCAGCAGAGCCACCATTGCTGACGTTGTAAAAGCTTCGGTCCCCAAAGTATGGTAAGGGTTGACCCTGTTCATCACTCCAACGATTCAAGTTGTTTGCCCATAAGGGAGTAGGACCTGGAAAAGCTGGTCGAGGGTTGTTGTTCGGGGGTTGACCTACGAGCGGTAGGTTGTTGACTTCAGGCTCAGAGTCTGATCCATCTGACAAGCCTTCAGCTTGATGATCATCCAACGGAATTTGGTGTTCATTGTGAGACTCTGCTTCGAGCATTCCTATGCTGCCTTCATTTGGAAAGTAGGGGTCGTCGTGATGGAATCCAGCCATTTAAATCTACACGAGAAGAGAGGTATAAAGATATAGTATGTATGTAGTTAATAGCACAAAATACACCTATAGTATTTTAAGTTTAAGTTCCACTGATCTTTTTGTGGCATTGTTGGTAAGTTTTTAGACTTGTTAACACATCACAACTATTCTAGGGCATATGCTAATCACTCCTCGGACCAGCATAGTTGATCAGGCTATGCCATTCCCAGGACTGACCATACATCCCCTAGCTTACCTGTGATATTTAACAATCGTAATACTCTTGTTCTTGTCGTTGTGACACTGGTTTTAGTAGGAATGCAGATTAGTATACTTAATTAACTATTTTAGTATTTAAAGTATAGACTCTTGGTCAGAGTGTTTTAATCCCAAATGGGTTTATAGTTTAGTATATCTTTTATGGGTTGATATACTTGCTTCACTATAAACAATGCTCTGATACCAATCTGTCACACCCAAAACCAAGAATGGCGGAAACGGTCTAGGGCGGAGGATGTCATGTAAAGTATCACAACACAGTAAATGTAAATAAGCAAACAACATCATCCATTGCATTAAATATAAAATTTTAATACAAGCGTGTTCCGTACAATTTTAGACACCAAAAATATAATGTAAATCAAAATAGTATGATGAGTCTTGAATGCGCTCCATCTTCTCAAAAGCTAGCATCGGTACCTGTCTACTGATGACCTGTGAATACAAGTTATTTTGAAAGAGTTTATCAGCATTAAGCTGGTGAATTCATAAGTATTTTAGTGTCGAGGTTTGTTATCAAAACGTTTGAACCTGTCGCAAGTATGAGTTGTAAATGTATGTAAGTGTTTGTAAAAGTTTGAATCTCTCAGAAAAACCTATATTTTCTGTTAAAGTATCCCTCTACCAAGGCTTAACTATTTTGTATGCTCGTTTGATGTAAAAGTGTGTAATTTCCCAAGTATAACTATCATTTAACAAAATATAGTTTGTACATTAAAGTTTAAGTGAGGTTATCACCAAAATGTAATGGGTAAATTATTGTAGTACGGTAGTTTTGTTTTATATGAACTACTGATGTACTAACTACCTTAAACCGGGTTTATATTAAGGTATCATGTGATAAATTGCACCATACTATCGACTGGTAACATCGACAACGTATAGTCGAAAATAAGGTATGACGTTTGGCACCCACAGACCTGTTGGTCCCACTATAGCTAGCAGCGAGGTGTAGGATAGTCAATCCAGTATAGATCTATACGCAAACTCATGCTCTCCCTCCAAGAGACTCTGGCTACAACTCGGGTCATGTCAATTAAGACATGCTCCTATACAGTGGATCACAATTGTTAACGTATTCGTGTATATGCAATATAATGTTACTTGTTCTAGTATCGTTGTATATGTTCTCTTAGTAATAAGTATTGACCCCTGAATGAACTGACTCGTTGATCTAGAAATTGTAGTAGTATGATCCCGTGTTACCCCGATGGTAACTTACTAACGAGGTGCTGATAAGTATGAATATGGAAGTACTTTTATGTCAATACATGTATATATGATATATATAACTAATATTGAAACGACCCTCGGATGGTCACCGGAAATTCCACCAGACCACATCCAAATCGAGGAAAAGGAAATAGGATATGTGGCTTTCCTAAGCCCTTTAAACATTATTTATACAGCTATACATATATGGGCATGCAAATTTATAGGTAGTAAAACAAGGTTTACAATAAAGCATTTGATAAGTAAAAGAGTTTGTAAAACATTTTGAAGTAAAACATTTTGAACAATGATAAAATCATTGGTTTCCTAGTTATTAATCACATGTGATTAATGCAATCACATGTGATCGAAGCAATAACTATAAGTGTTTAACTTGTATTCCCCCCCCCCCCCCCATAAAGTATTTAAAACATTTAAAAGCATTTCAAAGGTTGAATAAAGGGGTATGAACTCACTTGGAAGCTTGAAGATAGCGAGATCGAAAACCGGGCAGAGTTTCGTCTCGGTAAACGGATTTTTCTCGGGATTCTCGGGAATCTCGGGAGTAAAATCGACTCTCGGGACTTGAGCAAAAAGACCAGAGCTTCAGGTTTGAACGGGCACGGAAATCGAGGCAAGATCATGAGAGAAAGAGAAAAAATGAACAAATTTTTCGGAAAGGCTCGCATCCCTTTTATAGGGGTGCTGAACCGCCTCCGAACGCGGGGTGTACGGGCGTACGTAGCGCGTACCCGTACGTCATCGCTTACGTATTTCGGATGGAGCGGGTCGGATGGGACGGCGGGTCGGATAGCTTCGCATAGGGCGACGTGGACGATCCGAGGCCGTGGCCTCGAGTACGCGGGGTATACGGGGGTACGCGGCGCGTACCTCGGCCCTAGGCTGACTCCTTTTCGGATAATACCGAAATTTTAATAAAAATTATATATAAATCATTTATCAAACTTCAAAAATTCATATCTCCTTCATACGAACTCCGTTTTCGACGTTCTTTATATCCCCGCGAAGGTGAGACTACGATCTACAACTTTCGTTTAGATTCCGTTGGCAAATTCCGAAATTATTTTTATTATTTATTTATTAAAATGACTTGATTAAGGAATCTCTTTAAAAATTCATAACTTCTTTATCTGACGTCGGTTTTTGCCAGACTTTTTACCGTTGAAATACCATTGTCGAGACCTTCGATTCTCGTTTAGGTCATTCCGGCCAAATGTCGCTCGATCTCCGTTTCGAGTTTTTAGCTGTCTGTTGCTAAGCTGAACTTGGAAAAATCATAATTTCACTATACGAAGTCGGATTTGGGCGTTCTTTTTACGTACGATCATGGTTTGATGATATTTAAACATAGAAGAATTTAAATAGAAACTTTTTGGACATTTTATTATCAAAGTTAATTTTATTAACTCAAAAATGTTTACAATACTTGACCTATTAGGCCATTACAAAGAGTTGAAATATCGGGTTGTCACAGAGTCCACGCTGTTTAATTAAACCCTAAATCCTCCGGGGTTGGAGCCTATTTAAGGGTACTCTTAGCCTCCCATTGTGGCTACCAGTCCCTTGGGAGCACCCTTAGTGATCTATATCGTTTGGAAGGAAGCAGAAGCCTTTATTGATCTTGCTTTCCTTGGTTTGGCAAAAAGGAGGTGATCAAGAGCAAGAGGAGGCTGAAGGAGGTGTGATTCAAGTGGTTTCAGAGTCCAGATATTCCAACTTGAGGTATTCATTCGACTTTTCTTCAGTTTTGGTATTGAAGCTAGAGATTAGGGTTTTCTAACCTTTTGTGAGGATGTTTATGTGGAGCAATTGGTCCCTTATCGAATCTATGCTTTGGATCTGGACTCAAAGAGGTTCAGAGACATCAATCTAGTATGCTTTATGGGTCCTTGAGGGGTGATTGCACTTACGTTGCCATTTATGGGACTAAATCTCCATTTGATGCCATTATGTATGTTTATAAGCATCAAGTTTCGAGCTTTACGTGATTATATTGATTGGAAAGGTCAGATCTATGGAATGGAGGAACAGATCTGACCTCAGGAGGTCAAAAGAATCTGTGCATGGCATGTACTCGCCGAGTTGTTCTTGGGACTTGGCGAGTTGAGTCAAGGTAGCCCCGCGATTCATGCCTGGGGACTCGCCGAGTAAAGGGAATGACTCGATGTGTTAATTGGACTAAGGAGTTGAGTGGAGACAAGTGGACTCGCCGATTTTCCCAAGTGCACTAGCCGAGTCGGGTCAAAGTTGACCGTTAACTTTGGTTGCCTTTTAGGGTTTAGTCAGCAGCGAGGCCTTTGAGTCAAAAGAGGGGTAAAATGGTCTTTTACCCTTCTGAGGATGTTAAGAAAGGTTAGAGTACGGTTATATTTATGTGAATATTTCCCTTATGTGTTTAGGCGCAGGCTAGATCGCATTTCCCACCGAGCCAGTGAGTTACCGAGATATCTGAGGTGAGTCTTCTCACTATACTGTACTCGGAAGAGTATTTATGTGTGATCGGAAGGTTGGATATGTTATGAGAAGTATGCATTGTATGTGATTAAGTTAACTGTTTGTATGTGATTAATTTAACTATTTGTATGTGCTATTTATGCTATGCTTGATGTGGGCCAGAAGGCGTTATGTTATGGGCCGGAAGGCATTGTGATGAGGACCGGAAGGTTTACCGGGTTGGGATGGAAGTCCCCTGAGACACATGGACTGGAAGGTCAGGGCCTGGAAGGGTGTATGTGTGTGTAAGTAGTATTTTGGGGAACTCACTAAGCATTTATGATTATAGTTGTTGTGTTATGTGTTTCAGGTACTAGCGAGGAATATGGGAAGGCGCTGGCGTGATCTGTACACACTAGCGGAGGATTTATTTTATGATCTTGGGATTTATATGTTTTGTATGATGTATGATATATTGGATTTTTATGACTTGATTTGGAGGAAAACATGTTTAAGAAATCAAAAAAATTGTTTTGAAAATTTACGTCGTTACAAGTTGGTATCAGAGCCTTGGTTTTAGGGATTCGGGTGCACCTTTAGGCGTAACTGAATTCAAACCGAGGATTTGAGAAAAAAATTCCAATAATAAATGTATAAAATTTTATAAGAGATTTTGTGATAACCAAAGAAGAAGCGGTGTGTACGGTCAGCCAGCGCCCGAACGGTAACATCCCCAAAATACCCTTACAATATGTGTTATGAGATATGTTATGGTACGTTATGCATGCTAGAGTAGACTAGGTATTCATATTAGGACTAGAGTGGCCTGATTTGTGATGCCTTAGTCTAGGGAATCCTGCTGCAATGATATGTCTTGAGAGCGAGTAGGTAGCCAATGCATAGCAAGAATAGAGTACCCGAGATTCGGGATCCAAGGAGGAGGTCTTGGGGTGAATGCTGATGCGGTGTAGTCAGTAGTACAGGGCCCGTACTACTGAAGACACCGGATCAGTGGGCAGCCCAAGTAAGAATCCTTTGGGAATCAGAGGTCGAGTAGGATTTTGTTATCGAGTACGAGTATGCTTGATGGGGTCTTTGATATTTTTGTGTTGTATTTCAGAGAGGCATTATGGTTGGGAGACGCCACAGACCTGGGACAAGCGGTGTGAGTGACGAGGAGCTTCGTCAGATGATCCACGATGAGGTGGCTACGGCGATTCGGGCCGAGATTTCAGAGATGTTTGGGTCTATCAAGACCACGCTGTTGGAGACTTTCGATGAGCGATACGCCGCGGTGACTGAGGCCGCAGCCGCTGCAGCTACGGCAGTTGTGGCTGCTGCCAGACCTCAGGGAGGTGACTCGTTGCAATTACGGGAGTTCAGAAACACGAAGCCACCTGAGTTTGATGGGATGCAGGATCCGATCGCTGCGATGAGATGGATTGCTGACATTGAGGGATGCTTCTATACGTGTTCATGTCCGGAGCGTCCGAGGGTACGGTTCACTTTGAACCAGCTCCACCTAGGGGCGAAGGATTGGTGAAAGTTCGTGACGGCGAACTTCACTCTTGCAGAGATTTCAGCAGTGACTTGGGAGAGATTCACTACCATGTTCAGAGACGAGTATGTTCCCCCGATGGAGAGGGAATGGTTGATTCAGGAGTTCTTGACCCTCAAGCAGGGTAATGATTCAGTTTTTGTGGTCACCCAGAAGTTTCATGAGAGGGCGATGTTCTGCCCTGAGCAGGTGTCTACTGAGCAGGCACGGATGAGCTGATATTTGGGTATTCTGAGGAGGGACATTTGGGGTTTCGTATCGAACTCGACATACCGGACATTTTCTGAGCTCCAGGAAAATGCCCGGAAGAGGGAGATCGAGTTGGAGACTCAGGCCAGGGAGGAAGTCGAGTCTGAGCGGGTGGATTGGCGGCCGGCTCAGTCTCAGCCAGCAGCCAAGCGGACCAAGTCCTCCGATTCGAGGATGGGAGGTCAGAAGGGCCGCACTTGCGGAAAGTACAGTAAGGTTCATGAGGGGGCCTGTCGATCGGATGCTTGCTACAAATGTGGCAATGAAGGGCACATCGCCAGGGATTGCCCCAAAAGGATTTATGGTTTGCTTTCATTGCAACCAGTCCGACCATCGGAAGGCCGAGTGTCCTCAGCTTCACCAGGGATCAGCACAGGGATCTACACCTGCTGCTAGGGTTACCGAGATTCGACCGGTTAAGGCCGAGACTACGAAGGCTCGTGGGAGAGCTTTTCAGTTGACTGCAGAGGAGGTTCGCGCGGCGCCCGATGTTGTGGCCGGTATGTATTCTTTCGTGTATTTACTTTCATGTTGAGATATTGTGCTTATATTATGATATGCGTAGGTACTTTTCTTGTGAACTTTGTACCTGCCTTGGTATTATTTGACTCGGGTGCGAGTCAGTCTTTTGCATCTTTGGCTTTTAGTCAGCACATCAGTATTGATCGGGATGTGATGAGTCGACCCCTGAGGGTTTCCATAGCTGATGAGAAAGTGGTATATGCCACCGAGGTGATTCGAGGATGTGTACTCGAGATTTTTGGTGTCAAGTTCCCTATAGATCTAGTTCTTATCGTGATGGGAGATGTCTGTGTCATCGTGGGCATGGACTGGTTGAGTAAGTTTGGAGCGGTCATTGACTGCGAGAGACAGTTGGTGACCATACGAGACCCTAGTGGGGGAGTGCTTACTATGTATGGAGAAGGGACCCGGTGTGGGTCAGCGTTTTGTTCGGCTGCCAAGGCAAGACAGAGTTTACAGCAAGGCTGCAGTGGATTCATAGCATATGTGATGGACACACGAGTGGCCACGGGGCGGCCAAGTTTGGTCGACGAGGTACTGGTAGTGTGCGAGTTTCCGGATGTGTTTCCTGAGGAGCTGTCGGGCGTGCCTCCGGAAAGGCAAGTGGAGTTCTGTATCGATCTGGTTCCGAGAGCAGCACCTATCGCCAAGGCGCCTTATCGCCTCGCTCCACCAGAGATGCAGGAGTTATCCTTGCAGCTTCAGGAGCTGTTGGGAAAGGGGTTTATTCGACCGAGTAGCTCACATAGGGGAGCGCCGATTCTTTTTGTCAAGAAGAAGGATGGTTCACACCGGATGTGCATTGATTACCGGGAGTTGAACAAGTTGACGGTCAAGAACCGGTATCCGTTACCTAGGATCAATGATCTGTTCGATAAATTGCAGGGGGCATCTTGGTTCTCTAAGATAGATGTGAGGTCGAGTTATCATCAGATGAGGGTTCGGGATGAAGATATCCAGAAGACTGTATTTAGAACTCGTTATGGACATTACGAGTTCGTGGTGATGCCTTTTGGGCTCACCAATGCCCCAGTTGTGTTCATGGATCTCATGAACAGGGTGTGCAGGCCGATATTGGATCGGTCGGTGATCGTATTCATTGATGATATTTTGGTATATTCGAGGTCTAGAGAGTAGCATGAGGAGCATTTGAGGGAAATCCTTGGAGTTCTGAGATCAGAGAGGTTGTATGCCAAATTCTCCAAGTGTGATTTCTGGTTACGAGAGGTCCAGTTCCTAGGGCATTTTGTTAATCAGAAAGGGATATTGGTCGATCCGGCCAAAATCGAGGTGGTGATGAGATGGGAGGTGCCGAGATCACCCACTGAGATCTGGAGTTTTCTGGGATTGGCCGGCTATTATCGGAGGTTTATTAGAGATTTCTCCAACATCACTGTGCCACTTACCAAGATGACCCGGAAGGGTGTTGCATTTTCTTGGGGTTTGGAGCAGCAGTCCTCATTTGAGACACTTCGCCAGAAGTTGTGCGAAGCCCCGGTGCTCGCACTCCCGGAAGGGATGGAGGATTTTGTGGTATAATGTGATGCATCAATATCTGGGTTAGGGGCAATGCTTATGTAGAGGGGGCACGTTATAGCATATGCGTCGAGGCAACTGAAGCCTTATGAGTCAAGATATCCCACCCACGATCTGGAGCTGGGGGTTGTGGTGTTTGCCCTCAAGATCTGGCGACACTATCTGTATGGGGTTCGGTGTACCATATACACGGACCACAAGAGTCTGAAGTACTTGATGGATCAGCCAAACCTGAATATGCGCCAGAGGAGATGGTTGGATGTGGTGAAGGATTATGATTGTGAGATCCTGTACCACCCGGGCAAGGCTAATGTCATAGCCGATGCTTTGAGCCGTAGGGCGGAGAGCGCCCCAATTCGAGACGTGTGTATGAGGTTGATAGTGATGATTTCGGTATTGGACACCATCCGAGGGGCCCAAGCTGAGGCTGCGAGATCAGAAAACCGAAAGAGGGAGCGGGTTGTCGGGCAGGTATCAGAGTTCGTTACCGATAGTCGGGGACTTATGACATTTCAGGGTCGGATTTGGGTACCGTTTGTGGGCGAGACGCATACCATTTTATTGGAAGAAGCACATCGATCGAAGTTCTCGATCCATCCCGGGGCTACTAAGATGTATTTGGATCTAAAGAAGGAGTATTGGCGGCCCTGTATGAAGAGGGATGTTGCATGGTTCGTCGAGAGGTGCCTGACTTGTCTCCAGGTTAAGGTCGAGCACCAGCATCTGCATGGTAAGCCGCAGCCGCTGGAGATTCCCGAGTGGAAGTGGGAACATATTACCATGGATTCTATCACCAAATTGCCAAGGACTGCGAGAGGGGTCGATGCAATTTGGGTGATTGTGGATAGGTTGACGAAGAGCGCTCATTTTCTTGGTATTAGTGAAAGCTCTTCTGCTGAGAGGTTGGCATATTTGTATGTGAGGGAGGTGGTATCGCGGCATGGGGTCCCGATGTCGATTGTTTCAGATCGGGACGTACGGTTTACATCCAGATTTTGGAAGAAGTTTCACAAGGAGTTAGGAACGAGACTGCATTTCAGTACCGCATACCACCCACAGACGGACGGGCAGAGTGAGCGTACGATTCATACGCTCGAGGATATGCTCCGAGCTTGTGTTTTGGATTTTGGAGGGAGTTGGGACACCTATCTACCCTTGGCTGAGTTTTCATACAACAACAGCCATCACTCGAGCATTGGTATGCCACCCTTTGAGCTGTTGTATGGGAGGAAGTGTCGGACCCCCATCTGCTGGGGAGAGGTGGGGCAACACGTAATGGGTAGTACGGAGATTGTGCTTCAGAAGAAAGAGCAGATACAGCAGGTCAGGCAGAGATTGTTGACCGCTTAGAGTCGCCAGAAGAGTTATGTGAACAGACGCCGGTCCGAGCTCGAGTTTCAAGTTGGCGACCGTGTACTCTTAAAGGTCTCTCCTTGGAAAGGAGTGATCCGATTCAGGAAGAGGGGCAAGTTGGGGCCTCGATATATTGGACCTTTCAGGTTAATCGCGAGAGTAGGCAGGGTAGCCTACCGTTTAGATCTACCTGCGGATCTGGGTCAGATTCACGACGCCTTTCATGTGTTGCAGTTGAGGAAGTGTATTACTGACAAGTCGGCAGTAGTACCATTGGAGGACATTCAGGTGGATGCAGGCCTGAACTATGTGGAGAGACCAGTGGCAATTAGGGATCAGAAGATCAAGGTTCTGAGGAACAAGGAAGTGCCTTGGTGCAAGTGCAGTGGCAGCACAGGAAGGGGTCGGAGCTGACTCGGGAGCCAGAGCACGAGATGCGGGAGCAACATCCGAAATTGTTTGTAGAATGAGACTTCGAGGGCGAAGTCTGATTCTAGTGGGGGAGAATTGTAACATCCGGAATCCCAGGTATATTATTTAATATTTTTTTTTTTTTTGAATTATGAGAAGGAACTCGGCGAGTTGATGCGTAGACTCATCGAGTAGGGTCGTGATTGTTGATCCGGATTCACTTTAGACTAGGCGAGTACTCGGCGAGTCCACGATGTTTAATGAAACCCTAAATCCTCTGGGGTTGGAGCCTATTTAAGGGTACTCTTAGCCTCCCATTGCGGCTACCAGTCCCTTGGGAGCAACCTTAGTGATCTATGTCGTTTGGAAGGAAGGAGAAGCCTTTATTGATCATTCTTTCCTTGGTTTGGCAAAAAGGAGGTGATCAAGAGCAAGAGGAGGCTGAAGGAGGTGTGGTTTAAATGGTTTCAGAGTCCAGAGATTCCAACTTGAGGTATTCATTCGACTTTTCTTCAGTTTTGGTATTGAACCTAGAGATTAAGGTTTTCTAACCTTTTGTGAGGATGTTTATGTGGAGCAATTGGTCCCTTATCGAGTATATGCTTTGGATCTGGACTCAAAGAGGTTCAGAGACTTCAATCCAGTATGCTTTATGGTTCCTTGAGGGGTGATTGAACTTAGGTTGCCATTTATGGGACTAAATCTCCATTTGATGCCATTATGTATGTTTATAAGCATCAAGTTTCGAGCTTTACGTAATTATATTGATTGGAAAGGTCAGATCTATGGAATGGAGGAACAGATCTGACCTCAGGAGGTCAAAAGAATCTATGCATGGCATGTACTCGCCGAGTTGTTCTTGGGACTCGGCGAGTTGAGTCAAGGTAGCCCCGCGATTCATGCCTGGGGACTCGTCGAGTAAAGGGAAGGACTCGACGTGTTAATTAGACTAAGGAGTTGAGTGGAGACAGGCGGACTCACTGAGTTGCCCAAGTACACTCGCCGAGTCGAGTCAAAGTTGACCGTTGACTTTGGTTGGCTTTTAGGGTTTGGTCAGCAGCGAGGCCTTTGAGTCAAAAGAGGGGTAAAATGGTCATTTACCCTTCTGAGGATGTTAAGAAAGGTTAGAGTACGGTCATATTTATGGGAATATTTGCCTTATGTGTTTAGGCGGAGGCTAGATCACATTTCCCACCGAGTCAGTGAGTTACCGAGATATCTAAGGTGAGTCTTCTCACTATACTGTACTAGGAAGAGTATTTATGTGTGACCGGAAGGTCGGATATGTTATGAGAAGTATGCATTGTATGTGATTAAGTTAACTGTTTGTATGTGCTATGTATGCTATTCTTGATGTGGGCCGGAAGGCGTTATGTTATGGACCGGAAGGCATTGTGATGAGGACCGGAAGGTCGGCACTGGTAGGACCGGAAGGTTTACCGGGTTGGGACGGAAGTCCCCTGAGACACATAGACCGGAACACAGTATATGCAACATTCTCTTCTCAATCCCTCTAAAACTTCAGTCAGTCATATGGTTCATCCTTTGCATGATTGGAAGAGATCTGACCTGGATGTATAGCATATGCATTCTAAATCTATCTTCTCTCTTAATAATTGTCTGGTCACCTGGTGTAAGGAGTATTTTGGAAGTCCTTGATGGTTGGGGCTTGCCAGGAAGCGGGAAACACGTTCTAGTACAATTAAAATAGAACACATACATGTTGTCTGTAGATCTTGCTGCTCAATTTACGTGGACAACAATATCCCTGGTTGTAGTCAGTTAAATGGTCATAAGAAAATTTTATTTAAGAATTAGGGCCAATCATGATAATAAAATTATAATCACATATATGAGTGTGTATCATGTCATTGGTAAATTGTCCAAATATTATCACAAATTTTTCGTGTTTAAGTGGACCACAATACTGGCGATCGATCAGACGAAGATGTGAAGATAAGGGTACCGACAAGTGGAATAAGGTTGTCCAACAACTTTGATCCCAACATCACAAATTCATTCTCAGTAATTAAAATTTAAGTTGTATATTTTAGTTGGAGTTAATTTATTTTTATTTTTTTTTATTTTTAATTTAATTTTATTTTGTTTTGTTAACTATTAAAATCTAATAATTATTTTTAATTTTAAATTTTGCAAAGTTAATTTTATTTTATTTTATTTTATTTTATTTTTAATTTTAGTTTTAATATTAATCCTCAAAAAGATTTGTTTTTAAATCTTTTGAAAAATATTGGACTGTGTTGGATCCTACCTTATACTGTGCGGTTATCAGTAAATGAAAAGTTGGTATAAAAGGGGGTTTACAGCCGGAATCTTTATCACCTTCTTGATTCCTGCCGCAAACTCTCTCATACTCTCTCTCCTCGAAAAAATTCATTAATTTTTGCAAAATTAATCTGATAGTTTTAAAGGTACTATGTTTTCAACCAGGAATATGCATCTCATTCTGTGATTAACCGAGTTTTGAGGCTGAAATCGACAAAAAATGAGTTTCAGATTTTAAGGTCGAAGCTTACGGTCGTAAGGTGTTTGCGGTCGTAAACTCCCCATATGACCATTAGCATACGGTCAAAGGTTTACGGCCGTAAACCCTCGTTAACCGCAAACTTGGACTTTGACCAGATTTTCATTTTTAAATAAAAAAAACTATTAATTAATTATTGGGTTTAACATTGATTTATTTACAATATTATTTGTCTTACTTGGTGTGTTTCAGTGTAGATAAGATGGCAGCTTTAAAATTTGTAGATATGCACAATCTAGCTATAGTTCTTGTTGATCCTCCGCTGACTCATGGGGACTTCAAGTCGATGATTCACGGGTTAAGGGAGTGTTGTCTAGCTTCTACTATCACAATGAACACGGTTGTATACCAGAAGATCATTCGGGAATTCTGGCAAACTGCCAAGATTACAAGGGACGATAATGTCGCTGTAACTGTAAATGCGATCGTTCAGGGATGCAAGATTGTTATTGATGAGACCTTTGTGAGAGAGACTTTGCTGATAAATGACCTTCCGACCTTTCCCACGGAGATTGGTTTTAGTGATGCTCAGAGAATTCTATGAAAGATGGGATACGAGGTCGATTCTCCACCAACTATGAAGAAACTTCTACCGCCTTATTGGATATTTCTAACCCACGTGTTCGTGAGCTGTATCTCCGGCGGAAGGTTAGGTGCCAATGAGATATCCCTGAGAAACACTGGCGCGATTGTTTCTCTTGCTGCAAGGATAGGTTTTAACTTTTCTAGATTTATTCTGGACGAGTTTGTGGTGAACATTAATGCTACTACTCGGGATACTTTCCTAATGTATCCTCGATTTATTTAGCCATTCATCAACAAGCAGTTTCCTATTATGGTGAAGGATGGAGAAACACTGGATATGAAATCTTTGGGTCCTCACACCATTGGACTCATGAAACAAAACCGAAAAGGGAAGGTGGTCTTTTAGGGATTTTATCCTTTGGTCAAATTTGGACGATTTGCAGAACCGAACGAAGCAGCCGAATCTCATGGATCGTCAGATAAGATTTCGTCAGAACATACTTCATCAGAAAAGGTTATCTCAAAAGGTGATGTGTTAACAATATCGGATCATGAAGAGGAAGAAATTGTTGCTCATGTTGTATCAGTTGCAGAAGAGCATAACCTACAAAATATTCAAGTTGAAGGAGATTATAATGAAGGGTCATCTAAGAACAATGTCGAGCCCAGTCAATTTGAAGATCTTGATCATACCGGCTTTGATCAAGATGACATTCCTGAGACTTTTGGAAGAAATGATGATTTCCTATCAAGTGTAAATCTCAATACCTTGCTAGATAGTGTTAGTGATGTTGCTATCCCGGCAACGGAGACAAGGGAACAGGAAGACGCTTTTGATTCAACCCCTGTTTCTTAAGCACAAGTGGTTGGTTCTTAATTTCCTATGGCGAACGTGTCAGGGATTCCTCCCCTTGACAGTGCATTGCCTATATCTAAACCACTTGAAGATGATCAACAAACAGACCAGGATGTGTAACCTCCAGCAAAAAGAAGAAGAAGAGATCCTAGGGTCAGGCTTTTGGACTCTGGCCTTTCTCAAGGCGTGCCTACTCCTCCAACTACTACTTCGGCTATCATAACCGCAGAACCATTCAGTGAAGGCCCCAGTACCGTTTTTGAAACTGGTGGCTCCTCTATACCACTAGGGTTCTCTCCCCCAGGGGCAGATCTTGAAGAAGCTTAAGTTCGTTTGGCTTAGTTTGGCTCAAGAGCAAATCGTTGCTACAACATCTAAGGCGAAAGGTATCATTTTTAATGAGGTTCAGTCTAGAGATGAAGATTCTGAGTAATCAACGAATTTCAGAAAAGGGTTAATGTGCTTGATCAGAAAAATATTGAGCTTAGCATCCAGGTTGAAGATCTTTTAAGTGAAAATACAAATCTAAAGATTCAAATCTCTGATCTCAAAGAAAATGGAGTTGTCAAGACCAAGCAGATTTCTGAGCTACAAGCTCACTTCAATCTTTTGACCTCCAGCTACTTTGATCTGAAGAAGAAACTAGAAGAAGATTTTGGTGTTAAGTACAAGACTACTGCTGATGAACATAGAATTAATCTTCACTCTGAGGCTCACCCCATTTCTGTGCCGACTGCTGATACCTCAAGGGTTGTGAATCGCTTCGAATATGAACCTGCACATGCTCCTCACGTTGCAAAGATAATCAGAGACAAATAAGCCGAAGCAGCTGAGAAGGGACAACTCATATTCAAGAGGAGTTCCGATACAAATGCACCTGGGAACAAATCCATAATCACCGTAACAGATCTCGAGGCCGCAAGGTTTAGAGACACATACGGTGATAGGTCAGGAATTATTTCTTGGGGTTTTCATGATCCCTTGAAAATGTGGATTGTAAGGAGGAAGAGCGGTAATACAGAGCTCTACAAGGACAATCATGACTTTAATTCTTGGACCAGAGTAGATCTTTCGGAGCTATCTCAATCACCCTTCTCAAATCCAACAAACAACCAACAAGCAACCAACTTCAAACATTTCCTTGAAGACCAAGTGAAGAAGGGATTCCCATCGTGAAAACTACTGAATCTGTGATAAAATACTATCCAAATGTCATTGACCATAAAACTGGTCATCCCCTCCAAGTGGTGATGTGGCCTACTACAAAACAGGTCAAACAAATTTCAGTGCTTCTGAGCTATCCGGATGGATCCTTGAGTTCGATGCTTTATTGGGTATTTGATGAGACAACAACATCTACTGTCATCAAACTTAAAGAAGGATGCATTCGTCTATACAACAGAAGGGATTTGTTCCAGTTCAGAAAATGGGACATTCATCACTCGAGCAATTTTCAGATTCAAGTTGCTGAGGAGATTTTTGAGTCGGCTGCGAAAGAGTACACTGCGATGGTTGTCGAGATTATTAATAAGAGAATGTGGAATGGAGCCATGGGACTGGATGATGTAATGCTTGTGAACAAAGATTGACCTAAATCTAGCACCAAACCAAGGGGGGGATTGAAGGGTTTAATTAGTGGTTTGGTTTAGGCTTTATATGTAATAGTTCCTTTTAATTATTCGATAGCTTATTATAGTTTTCTTGAAGTTTACGGTTGTCTGTAAGGAGTTTACGGCCGTAATCTGTTTACGGACGTAAAACCAGGGCCGACCCAATATTGTATAAATAGGGGTTTGCTAGGTCTTTTGTAGTTGTTGATGCCTCGGTATTCTCAGCTCCTGTAACCGCAAGTTGTACCAGACGTGATTCTAATAGAAAAGCGTGTGCAAGCTTGTTTGTTCTTTATTCTACTCGTTCTTAATTGATTTACTGATTGTGCTTGCTATTTGATCACTGGTAAGATCTATTTTTAGGACCTTATACTACTCCGTCGAACTCATTTTCTTCAACATATTCCTGTACAAGTAACACAGACATGGATTTATTGTTAGACTTTTTCTTCTTGGCTTCTTCAAGCTTACAAGTGTGGTAAGCTTCATCGTCTTCGCCTTCTTTCTTCTCATTGAGTCCCCTTAGCATGCATTCCTTTGCTAGATGGTTTTTACCATGACAATAATTACAGTCATAGCCTGAGTCACCTGCAAGTTTGCTCTCCTTATGCTATTCTTCTTTTTGTGGGGTGCTTTTAATTTCCTCTTTCGCTTTTTCCGAACGATAGCTTCCCTGCCAGTTTCTACTTTTGGTGGTAGGGAACTTCTTTCTAGAAAATCTCTTAGGGTTCGACACCATCAAAGCATATTCTTCATTAGTCAGATCACACTCAGAAAGATCTGATTCTGCTTCTTCTTTAACCATAGTTTTTCCCTTAGAAATAAGACTCAAGGATCCCATTCTAGAGACACCCTTAGTTTCCTTTGTCACAACACTTTCATGCGACTTAAGAATTCCTACAAGCTTCGCCAATGAGTAGGCTTTAAACTATTCATGTGCTTTAACAATTGATACCACCGCCATCCATTCGGGTCTTAGACCACTCATAAAAGTGACCTTTTGCTCGATCACTTCTCTGCTAATTCAATGCTTAATCATCTTACTGAGAAGATGGTTATAACGATTGAATGTTTTAATGAGACCTTCATCTGAGTTTTTCTTGAAGTCACCGAACTCTGAAAGTAGAAGAGTTTGAATGGAATGCTCGAGATCTTCATCGGTTGAATACAATTCCTTAAGCCTGTCCCAATTCTCCTTTGAAGTAGTATATGAACTCACCAGGCGAAAGGTGTAAGATTGTAAAGCAAATCCGATCATCCTCATAGCTTTTATGTTGCTAGTCAGTTTGTCCTTCTCATCTTGAGGGACGTCCTTCGCATCGATCAAAAGTTGGTTGTACTCTTTCTGAGCCTTAATGGTTTTGTTGGTTCCAGAGTGAACGAATGGACCCAATGTTATAGCCACCCAGATCAAATACTCGTTAATATAAAATATTTTTTTATATCTCACGCAGCGCGCAGACATTCGCCTAGTACATACTTATAAAGCTAGCATTTTTTCTTAATTCTCATTCATTTGAAACCCCCTTTTTTAACTTCCTTAAACCACATTCATTTCAAACCCTCTTTTTTAACTAATGCAACTCAAAAGTTTTTATTAATTATGATTTAACACTCAAAATTTTTATAACTTATATTATGTTTAATTAGCATTTAGTGAAAACATGCATACAAATCATATATAAATTTTAGAAAGAAGACAAACTTAAAGGTTTTTGTGTTGGGTTGAGGTCTTGACCACTTTTGGAGATATGCTATTATATTAAAGCTTTTAATTTATAAGTTAGTTTTACTAATTCGTTTTTATATTTTCTTCGTTTTGGATTATTGTAATACACATTTGGAGATATGCTATTATATTAGAACTTTGAATTTGTAAGTTTGTTATACTAATTCGTTTTTATATTTTCTTCGTTTTTGGATTATTGTAATACAGTTGTTGTATATTGTGGTTTAATCGTTAATATATTGATCATATGCTATATAGGATGATGTCGAAATATTTAATTAAATATTTTAAATATGTTTTTTTTTGTTTTGTAATTGTATTGTTTCAAAGAGATAATTAATTAAATTATACTTTTCATCTCTCACTCTCTCTCTCTCTCTCTCACTCTCTCTCTGTATATATATATATATATATATATATATATATATATTATAATAGAGGTCAAAACACTTCAACCGAAATTCATTTAAAATGATATTTCAAATGCTTTTTAATAATGATTGTGAAAATTTCAACATGTGTTACTTAATTGATTGATTAACAAAAATATTAATGTTTTGAAACACCTAACTCTTAAACTTATATTATTTAATTTGTTAGTTAACTAAAATATTTTTCCTACATAAAGATAACATTTTTATGTTTGGTTACTCATATTTGTTTATATAATTAGAAACAAGGTGTACATAGAATGACCACTTCAATTTCACATAGGAATCGATACCACTAGAGAGGTATATTGTCTTTAACCGGTGGTAGGAAATCCAAATACCTTTTTTTAATTATTTATATTAATACTTAGTAATATCTATTTTATATTCCTATTCACCTTATTTTTTAGGTACACATTAAGGAAGAGGATTCTCGGCGTACGAACACAAAGTCAAACGTATGCCTTGCAAAATATGTAATTAAAATTAAATATCATGTTTACTAATCGACTTATTTTAAAATTCTTGATGACATTTTTGTATAATGAAATATTTTGTATGCCTTCATTCTTAATTTCAATGTTTAATATTTGAAAGTTCATATATGAAACCTTGGATGTTTTGGTGTAATATAAATCGTGTAATACAAAGTTTATTAGTTCAATATTGTTTATTAATAGCTCATTCAAAACAACTTATTTCTTATTTTATCCAAAAAAATATTATCGGACATAAGAAAAGTAGATTATATTAATGTTATACAAAAACTTATAATATACATTGGATATTATAAAAGTAAAAGTAATGTTTATAAGGTATGGACTATATTAGATAATATCAAAATACAAGTTGATGAATTTGTATGTTATTTGATAATTCGGTTAATATCGAAAACATGACTAAAAACATAAATTTCAACATATTTCTATTTTTTCCATAATTATTTTAACCACTTAAATGAATTCTTGCGCAACGCGCGATGTTACGCCTAGTTACATAATAAATATGAGTAACCAAACATAAAAATGTTATCATTATGTAGGAAAAATATTTTAGTTAACTAACAAAATAAATAATATAGGTTTAAGACTTATGAGTTTCAAAACATTAATATTTCTATTAATCAATCAATTAAGTAACACATGTTGAAATTTTTACAATCATTATTAAAAAAAAATTGAAATATTAGATTTTAAATGAATTTTGGTTGAAGTGTTTTAACCTCTATTATAATATATATATATATATATATATATATATATATATATATATATATATATATCATACATACTTATAAAGCTAGTATTTTTTCTTGAATCTCATGCATTTCAAACCCCCATTCTTTTTTTCTTTCACCATATTTATTTGAAACTCCCATGGCTTTTCAATTTCTTTAGAATAATAATTATAATTTGGTAATTAGGTTAAATAAATATCAAATCTAAAATGTATTCATATATAAACTACATTTTAATATTAAAATAATATCTTTAATTCTACTTATAAAATTATGTTTTTTAACTTTTAACATATTATACTTAATTTATTAGTTTTAATATATTGTTGGATGTAAACCATTATCATTTTAAAGGTATACTTTTTGAACAATTTGTATAAAATACTTAAATTATTAATTAAAATATAACATTATAGGCTCAGCGTAAATATAAATTTTATTTAACTTAAACAACCTAAAGATTATTTTATAAATAGTTAAAAGTGATAAATTATAGTGTCTTTCTAATAATGATTGTAAGTTGGTTAATAAAGTTAAATAAATATTAAACCTAAAGTGTAATCATAAATAGACAAAATTTCAATTTTAAAATAATATATTTACTTCTATTTATAAAGTTATGTCTTTAAATTTTAACATATTATACTTAATTTATTAGATTTAAAATGTTGTCATGTAAATTATTATCGGTTTAAATCTATAATTTTTGAACAGTTTTGGACAAAATACTTAAATTGTTAATTTAAATATAACATTACAATGTCAACTTAATTATAAATTTCAGTTCCACTAAAAAAACTAAATAATATTTTGTAAATAATTAAAAGTGATAAATTATAGTGATAAATGCAAAAACTAAATTGTAATATCAGTTTAACTAAAATATTTCCTAAATATATTTATATAATCGTTAAAAAATTTCAAATAAGTAGCTTAAAAGAACTTATAATAACAATAGTTAAAAATAACTCTATATAAATGATTATATTGTTACCTTTAAAATCAAAAAATAATGCTTGATGTTTTAAATAATTATAATGATAGAAATTAAAACATTAAGCAAATAAATTTTAAAAAATTAGTTAAAAATAACAACTATAAATAATATTAAACCATATATAATATTTAATTTTATTGATGTGTAACTCGCGAGTAGAAATCATTCAAACTATTGAGATTATGACGTTATAATAGATTTATATATTATCATATAATTTAAAATAATCAATATATTATATCAAATTAATATACGAATTATTATATCAAATTTAATAACAACATTAGTGTTATATTTTAAAAAATATATATTTGTATCGACTTCAACTATATAGGTGTTTCTGCGTATTACAATGTCAACTCAAATATAAATTTCAGTTCCTTTTAAAAAAAACTAAAGAATATTTTGTAAATAGTTAAAAGTGATAAATTGTAGGGAGAAAAGCAAAAACTAAATTGTAATCTCAATTTAACTAAAATATTTCTTAAATATATTTTTATAATTGTTAAAAGTTTCCAAATAAGTAGCTTAAAATACCTTACAATAAAAATAGTTAACAACTTTATATAAATTATTATATTGTTAGCTTTAAAGTAAAAAAAACGATGTTTGATGTTTTAAAATTATAATGATAGAAATTAAAATATTAAGCAAATAAATTCTAAAAAATTAATTAACAATAAAAACAACAATAAATAACATCAAATCATATATTATATTTAATTTTATTCATGTGTAACTCGCGGGTAGAATTCATTCAAACGATTAAGATTATAAAGGTATAATAAATGTATATATTATCATATAATTCAAAATAATCAATATATTATATCAGTTTAGTGTATACAGATTATTATATCAAATTTAACAAAGATGTTATTGTTACATTTAAGAAATCATATATTTGTAAAGACTTCAACTGGCTGAATCACGAGCCGAAGTTATAGAGCTCCGAGTACGCCAGGGGGTGTACGAAAGACACCTACTTGTTATGGAACGTCAACTGGCTGAACTGAGAGTTCACCAGGAGGATGATCGTCGCCGGTAATAGACGCGTTACTTTATTATTCCTTATAAAAAGGAATCGTGTTTTTTTGTCTATGCCTGATGTGGCATTTGCTATGAAATTATCTTGTTCCGTAAGTACTTTAGATAGGTCTTTATGCTATCAGGAACTATCTTCTGTGGATATGATGTAAGACCTTTACAAGGTCATTTTCCAGAATCTTTACATCATGAATATCAAAGATATTGACAGCCGGCTAACTTCTGTGTCATTCTTCATTCAAGTACTCTTATCATACTTTCATTGGTGTCTATCTAAAACATGCTTTAGTCAAGTCATTGGACTATAGTGATTTATCTCCGGAGACATTTCCATTTCCAAGTCTCTTTCCGTGGTTGGATCTTGTCATTCACCAACCCACGATACCTCAACTCGAAGAACAAACGTATTGAGACCATTCTACGAACTTACTTCCGCCCGTTACTAGGACTGCATCATAGGGATGTAGGTCAAACCTTCATAAACACACTTCTACTCAGTACAAGGACTACATCGTAGAGATGTAGGTCAAACCTTCGCGATCATACTTCCATTTCCGTGTTAGGACTGCATCATAGGGATGTAGGTCAAACTTTCGAGAACATAGTCGTACTCTTTACATGAACAATCTAAGTACATCAGGATCAACCATAATCTCTCACAAATTCCTTATTTTCGTATTACAGAATCATGTCGTCATCCAAAAACGATCAGCCGAGCACCGAAATCCCTATCCTCCATATCGACGCCGCTACATTACAAGCTGCAGTAGCAACTGTTGTGACAACTTTCCTTACACACATCAACTCAGGCAACACCAATAAGACTAAAGAAGGAGTCGAGAGTTTAGATGGTAGTACCAAACCGGGAAACCAACAAACAGTAACAGTCACTGGCTCGCAAAGCCGAAAGACAGAGAACAAGAAACGAAAGCGTCAAGCCCAGAAAGAACGCAAGAAATCCCGTAAGCTGGCTATGTAACCGCAACAAGTGGAAACCCCTGCCATCCCAGTGCCGAGCAGGCCATACGAGGGAAAACTCCCGAAGTGTGATACTTGTGGTTTCCATCATCATGGGACTTGCCATGAGATGCAATGTTACAATTGCTTGAACATAGGGCACCATGCTCGTGACTGTGGAGCACAGAAATGACCCATTACTCAAGCCCCTTTCATCGGGAATAACCCTACACACAAGATGAGTTATAACGCAGAACGATTTAAGAAACAATTTTCAAGGTGGAGTAACGAGGAAGGCACTCGTGTCCACATAACTCTGGCTAAACACCGCAATCCCGTCGCCAAAGCTAGTACTACCCAGGCATGCCACCAATGCGGGGAAGTAGGGCACTTCAAGAAAGATTACCCGATAGCAAAGAACTCTGGCGCAGATGGGAGAATTCTCAGGATCACAGCTGCAGGAGAGCCTGCTCCGGAACCATGTTAAATGCAATTAAGGCGTTTCGTTGTAACAGACTTATAAATTATCTAGAACTAGTGCAACTAGAGTCTTACCTTCTGCGAGATCCTATCTGTATAGGGACTCTCGTGCTGCGTATACTTGTCTTTTGTAGTATACCTTATTCGCAGCAATAGTCTTGTGGTAAATCTAAAGTAATGTAACTCTGTTCATGGTTACACGGTTGTGTTTTGTCTGTAAACGTCTTATGTTAAAATCTAATGTCTTTAAGTTTCGGTATGATTTCGACATTATCATACGACTCGATTCAATTTGATCCTCACAAACACAGCTTCTTACGTACGTCTCCTTATCAGTAAACGTCATTTTAGCGAAACCGTCACATCAGAACACCGAAGTACTCATGCCAGGAGTACTTAGTTATTTTCTTTCCGAAGAAATCCCTGAAGTACCACTCGTGCAGTACGTCAAGTTTAAACCAAGGATTCATGCGATTGATCTATCACTAAGGAGGATATACATAAGAGTGATATATAATCAAGCTTCTACAAGTTTAGAATTGATGATTCCACTTTAACTTCTTTTTCCCGGATGGGATATGAACTTAAAGAAGAATCAGTTATTCGACTACCTTTTCAACCTTAATTATGTATGACTCGTATACAGGAAATGGTGATTGTGAACCAAGTATGAATTCTAATATGAACTTCAGGATGGAGAACTGATTAAGCCTGCGAGTAATCGCATCATCATGCGAACAAACTTAGAACCCAGTACGACTCCCGTAAACAGATCACCCTATAGTTTAAACACCCACGCCCACGGAGATACAAGAACAGTCCGGACAACTTAGCAAACTACACAGAAATAGAATTAGAAGACTAGGTTTCTCACCCTGGAGAACCCCGGTCATATTCTTCCAGAGAACGACGGATCGCATTGTATGTACCTCGGTTATCGAGGACTCCGTCGAGATTTTCATTAGAAATCGTTATCTCTGCTTCGCGTAGACGAAATGGTTGAGCAAATGCAAGGAAAGAAACTACTTCCAGGAATGGATCTGAAATCCGAATATCACCAGTTTGAGTGTTAGGGAAGGATGTCCGGAAGACTATCTCCTAAACTCGATGCGGACACTTCGAGTCCGTAGTGATACCCTTCGGGTAGGACCAGTACGCCCATAGCTTTCATGAGCTAAACGAGTAAGGTACGTCTTTCTTACTTGGATCAGTTCGTCATTTCTCCATGTAATGACCTACTTATCTACCCTTGTAGTAAGAAGGAACCCATGGGAACATTTCCGTCAGAGGAACTTTTAACGATGTACTCAAAGCATGAGTTTTGAAATTGAAGAGTCAAATTTCTAAGACCCACTATTAGTAATGTGGGAAATTTTGAGTACTCATTCAATTTGTCAAAACCGTTGAGCATTTATCGAAACCAGAGACGCCGACAGTCTTTCACCAAATTCTAGGTCTTACCAACCTACCGCCTTAGTTCATTTAGAACTCTTCGCAAGCTACAGAAACTCGTACAACTTTGACCCAGCAAGGGGTGGCCTTTGACTGGGAGGTTACGCAAGAAAAGGAACCTTTGAGATTCCAAGTGAGTGACCAAGTTCTTTAGGATAACTCACTCTGGGAATGGCTTAATACGCTTCGTAAAGCGTGGAAAGCTAAATCCAAGTTAGACAGGACCTCCGAGATTCTTATCAGAATCGGTCTTGTGCCTTGCACAAACTAGACCTACTCCGCAAACTCGGTAACATACTTTCTACTCTTCACATCTCGATCGTGAAACCATACCTTTCCGTTAGGACTCTTGCAAGTCCACTCGTCGAGATCCTCGCCTTCGTATTAGAGCCATAGTGACCCTCGACCGAGAGGCCAAGCGGACGAAGCAACACCGTCGCCAGTTAGTGAAGGTTCGTTGGAATGCCAACCGAGAGCCCGATTTCACTTAAGTGCGCTAGAACCAACTGATTAGGAAGTTTCTTCCTCACGACTCGATCATTCGTGCATACTTCCTTGCCTAAATTCTAAATTCGAGACGAAATTCCCTTTAACAGGGGGATGATGTGACAACCCGAAATTTCCATTCGGAACAAACCATATCAAGCCAATAGATGTAGATCAGTTACAGTGAAAATTCAGACTCCGAGTGTAAGTTAGGCAGTTTTCAGGATTTACACTTAAGAAGATATTAGGAGAGTGGTTGCACTAGGGTTTTGTGCAACACTGTTATTCCATTACTCTAGGACATTAGAGTTCATTCCAGGAATAAAAATATTTTCTGCCAGAAATCTCAGGACTATAAATAGAATTCTGAACCAAATTGGTTCATTAGTTGCATTCCAATTAGAGAAAAGCCAAATTCTCTCTCACGGATCTTCGGGTTTTTATCCCAAATTGTGAGTACACTTCTCTAGTTGTTTTATAATACTTATTATAAGCTTAATAACATAGATTACATGCCAAATATGTGAGATCCGGGAGTTTACCGCCCAAGAACGTTCTTGGGGAGTAAACTCCATTTTAAGGTCCTTAAGGGTTCAAATGACCATCAAAACTTTAGAACTCGAACTAGAAGCCTCCAATTCATGACTTATACCACAAAACAATTAGGATCCATGACTAGAAGGGAGTTTACGGCCAAGGAGCTTCTTAGGCCGTAAACTCCAAGTTTTAAGTGCCAAAATGCTTTGAAACACTAGCTAAGGCTTGGACTCCATTTTAGACAAATACCCTAAAGTGTTTTGAAGCTAGAAAACTCATGGAAACACAAGTGTGGAAGAGTTTACGGCCAAGAGTAATTCTTGGGCCGTAAACTCCTTTCAAGGGGTCAAATGACACCCTAAATCCTTCTTAAAGCCAAGAGACAATTAGGGCATGTACCTAAATGAGTTTTGGACTAGTTAAAACACTTAGAACCCCAAGAGTGAGGTAGTTTACGGCCCAAAAGGTTCTATGGTCGTAAACTCCATTAAATGGTGCCAAAGGGTGCCATAACTCTTATAAAGACAAGTACAAAAGCCTATATAGTTCCTTGTTAAAATAGAGACTTGAAAGCACCATAATCACCCTCCCAAGGGAGTTTACGGCCGTAAAATCCAAGGGAAGATGGTATTTGGGCCGTAAACTCCCCAAAAGAGTTTATTTGGTACTCAAACACTTGTTATAGCCTTGAAACAATTCACCATATGAGTTGTAATAATTCTAAGCTCCATTTAGGCCCTTGGTTGAGAGTTTACGGCCAGGAGTTTACTCCCCTGGGCCGTAAACTCCAAGGTACATGGTCATTAGACCATAAACTTCAATTAGGGGCATTGCACTCCTTCGTTGCAACCCATTAGCCTACTAGCACTTGACCAAAAGTGTTTTCCTCGCGTTTAAATTTTAATACTTGTATAATTAGTGATATAATCCCTAATTATTTATATACATATGTTTTCAAATGTAATTAGGATCATTGTGTGTGTCTAAGTCTCCACTTGACACCAAGCACTTGTCCGATCCTTCCGTACGATAACAGTCTGTTCAATTCCAGTCACTTACTGCATGTGAGTTCATACCCCTTAACTAATGTTTTAAACTGTTTTAAATGTTTTATGAGGGGGGGGGGATACAAGTAGAATCAAGCTACTTATTATGTCAATCACATGTGATTAGTAAGAAGGATTATATTACTTATTACATCAATCACATGTGATTAATATACAACATTCAAATGATTTGGCTACTCATTAGCCGTTTTACCAAACAGTTTCCTTCAAATGATTTTTATAAACATTTTATATGTTTTAAACTCCTTATTACACTGTACATCTTACTCCATACATTACCTTTCAAACTTATTTACAACTGTGTTTCAAACAAATGTTTCCTTATACTTAAACTGTTTTATTAAACTTATGCCTTCAAATTGTTTTATAGATTGACATCAAGTCGATCTTTTCTTAAAATAATATTTATGTTTCAAATGTATTACAAAATTTATTTATGCTTTTATATTATAAATTACATGCCTCTATATATATAGTTATATAAGAAATGTTTAAAAGACTTAGGAAGGCTATCCACCCTATTTCCTTTCCGCGCCTTGAGATGTGGTCTGGTGGGATATCGAGTATTCGTCCGAACGTCGTTTAAATATTAGTTATATATCATGTGTACATATATAGTCATAAAAGGTCCTTCCAGTTCAACATATGCCCTTGGGTAACAAGGGTATACATCCATGTCCATACTTACCAGATAGATTACTAGTAAACTACCATATGGGTAGTTTAGGAAGATACTAGAACCATTACTAGAACACGATATCATACAATGAGTCAATTCATTCATGAGTCAATACTTTCTAGATAGAGAGAGAACACATGTTACAGCCAGTACATTTACAAGAGTACATTTATATAAGTACATATACATGATTACTTTTACATGATTACACTTACATGAGTACACTTACATAAGTACATTTACATGATTACCTTTCCATGATTACATTTACGTAGATAATATATGACGAGTTATCATTACATTTTATATGTATAGATATTGTTATGCAATCCTCATTCTTACCTTTACCTTGTGATACAATCACATACTCGACAAGATAGATTGGATTTAATATCCTAGTACCAAAGGATACGTTGCGGGATTGACCATTCCTAGAATCTCTGTTAGCTACAGAGGTAAAAGCACATCCACGGATGTCAACGGTTGATACCATTACAGGTATACTTTAAGGGACTGACTATTCCTATACCCAACTGTTAGCAACAGAGGTAAAAGTACGTCTACGGATGTCTTAAAGTTAACAATGTTAGTTACCCTAGTACCAAAGGGTAATATTCAAGTTAGTTGTATTATTACCTTTATTTTGTGACTCTTTCACATAACCAATGAGGTGAATTATATTTAAGTATCCTAGTACCAAAGGATACAATTTCTTATAATGATAATAATATTAACACAGTTAGGTATTGGTAGAAGACTACAATCAGAACAGTTAGGTCTTGGTAGAAGACTACATTCAGAACAGTTAGGTCTTGATAGAAGATTACATTAAGAACAGTCAAGTCTTAGTAGAAGACTCCTTTTGTTACTAATAGGAATCATAGGGAGTTCTAGGGTTTTTCAAACATTTACAGTTGTTCTATAAACATTTTCATACTTATACGAGCTTTCTTTCAAAACAATGTCAAGTCTTAAAAATTAAGTTTTACAAATTAAGACACATTAATACTTATGATCTCATCAGCTTCAAAGCTGATACTCGCTCTCAAAATTTCTTGTATCCTCAGGTCATCATAGATAGGTACCGATGCAAGGAGAAAGGAAGAAGGAGCTTGTTAAAGACTTATCTTTCATTTTGATTTATGCTTTAGTGCTTATCAAAAGTTGACAGAACACATTTGTATATTAATTATATTATTAATGCAATGAATGATGTTGTTGCTTGTTTACTACTTTACATTGTTGTTGATATTATACATGACGTCCTCCGCCCCAGAACGTTTCTGCCGTTCCTGGTTTTGGGGTGTGACATATAATAACATATCTCGAAAAATGGTCATAAGATATCAACCCAACACAAAAACCTTTAAGTTTGTTTTCTTTCTGAAATTTACATATAATTTGTATGCATGTCTTCCTAAAAGATTGATATTTTTATAATAAAATTTTCACTAAATGCTAATTAAACATAATATAGGTTATAAATTTTTTAAGTGTTAAATCATTATTAAAAAAAACTTTTGAGTTGCATTAATTAAAAAAATGAGTTTTAGATAAATATGGTTCCAAGAAGTTAAAATATGAGATTTCAAATACATGATATTTAAGAAAAAAATATCAACTTTATAAATAGGTATGAATTTCATTTTTAATAAAGTAAGGTGTTGTTTGTTTTTTTGAAGTCAAAATGTCTGCAGTCTGCGAACCACATTTGTAAGCCTCTGCGGCAGAAAAGGTGGACCAAATGTCTACAGTCTGCAATAAGAAGACTGTTTGTTTTTAACGTCTGCGGGCTGTTAAAATAAATTGAATTTTTAAACTTAATTTCATGTCATAAATATTAAAATTACATTTTTAACAAAAAAAAAAAGAAAAAAAAATTGCATGGTGGCCCATGTTTTTTTTTTGTTGGTTTAGGTTAAAATGAGGTCTAAAGACCTTTGAAGACAGTGGCCCATGTCTGCGCCAGGAAGATCTCGCGCAGACGTTTTTTGATTTGCGTACTTCCAAAAAACAAACAATCTGCGAAGGTATATGTCTGCACCGCGCAGACAAAAGTGATTGCGCAGATCTTCACACACAAAAAAAAAACAAACAGCCCCTAAGGGCATCTCCAACTGTCACACCCCCAAACCAAGGATGGCGGAAACGTCCGGGGGTGGAGGACTTCATGTAGAGTATCACAACAATGAGTATAATAGTGCTCAAAGTAAATACAACCAACACAAATATAATTGAAAATGTTACATCGAAGCACATCTTTACATGATTCACATCAGTTACATTATAATACGAAATGAACTGTTTGACGATTTATCGTCCCATCCTCAAAACGTTGTTGATTTCCTGTTTTCACTGAATTCCTGAGAATACAAGTAGTTTTGAAAAGTGTCAACACAAAGGTTGGTGAGTTCATAAGAGATTTCGTTAGAAAAGTAAATCGTTTTCCTCGAAAAAGCGTTAGAGTATGTATCCAGAAAATCCGATATTTTCTTTAAAACCTGTGTAATGTCGTCTTATGACTGAAGACCAAAATGTATAAGTAACCCTTCTTATTAGTAGAAAATGTTATGTATTTAAATGGACATGGACGCTTTTGAATTAAACGAAATTTCTGTACGTTCTCATGTTTGTTAATACATTATATATATGTAGTCCTAAATTAGAGGACCGAGTAATAACAAGTATTGACCATACTTAAAAGTATAAATGCGGTTTCAAATGATGTGTAGTCGTAACTACCAAAACCAAAAGTGTACAGTAATATCTGTACTCATAGAGATAAAAAGGTGATTTTAAATCGACATAAAACTCATTTAGGTTTTAAAAATAAAATCCCGCAAACTTATGGATTGTTATATCCCTATGTGAGTCGCTATAATCATACTATGACTATGTGAACCTGCCACGACGTTCTCAGTGTCGCGAAAAATAAAATGACATTTGTCACCCGTAGACCTGCAGGTCCAACTGTAGCTAGCAGCAAGGTGTGGGGTGTCAATCCCAATATAGATCTATATACAAGTATCACGTTCTCCCTCAAGGAGATTTTGATTATAACTACCAGGAATTATATCCCGCACTCGGACGTACGGGGAGAGAGAGAGAGAGAAAGAAAAATAGAGAAACTCACAATATAGGATAACAAGTTTACGTGAAATGTGTGTGAATATAAATATTTCTTGTATGAATGTACCCTTCTTGTACGAGTGCGTAGAGTGATGTATCATAAACTATACCTATTATAGTTTATCTAAAATGTATGTAATATGTATGAATTCTTTTATGGAAATGTATTAGTGTTGTGAATTTATCAAACTATACTTTTTATAGTTTAATAATGCGTGTTCCAAAATGAATGAATAATATTTAATATGAATGTCTTAGTTTCAGTTCATAATGATAAACTAACAAGGAAACACATACAAATACTAAAACTTATGATTATACACTTTGCTTAACATAATACAAAGTGTTATGATATTTACATGCTGTTGGCAAAATTTAGCAATTCTGCCCTGTTTTGGAAAAATCATAGAAAAATCATACGAGGTCGAAAACTAGATCCGTAAATTCTGAGAGTTCACAAAATGTGTCTAGTTTGCTCATAAATTTTATCTCAATTTATAATGACCTCTAACTTGGGTGAAAAAGTCCAAAATCACAGACTGGTCCGGATTGTTGTTTGAAATGATAGGCAGTTTTGTAAAAATCGCCATAAATTGTAGAAAAATCGTATGGAGATGTGCAAGTAGCCATTTTAAAGCTAAAAACTTGAACTATTTGCACCTTGTACAGTTTTGAAAACAAAAATGTGTAAGATGCCCAAAACAGTCCGTGAATGGAGTTGAACTTTTCTGATGAAGGCTGTTAGAAAACTTTTGATAGGTTCTTAGTGTTTTAACTTGTATTCACCCCCTGAAAACTTGAGAAATCATGAAAATGTAGGGGTATGAACTCACCTTGAGTGATTTCAGTAGATGATTGTTGAAGAATGGAAGTGTTTAATTCAAGAACACTTGGAGATGCCTTGAAGGTTTTCGAGAATCTAACATCATAGTTAGGGAGTTTGTGTAAGCAACCAAAGATTTGAGTAGAATGAAGTGAAATAATAATAGGGAGGATGAATTTTTACTTACTAAGTGTGGAAGAACACTTGAATCCAGCCTTGGATCTCGAAAATTTGTGTAGAAGAGTTTGAGAGAAAAAGTGATGTTTGTTACTTAGTGGAATGAGAGAAATGAGAGAAAATGAGGAGTGTGGTTGATTGTTCCAGCTCAAAAACGTGGGAGTGAGTGAAATTTGAGTGTAAGGGAACATTGAAGTGACATAGGTAAGGTGGGGAGGTATGGCTGGTCATAGAGTGGGTGTGGGGTGGTTGCTTGTGACTTTGATTTTTTTTTTTTTTTTTTTTTTTTTTTTTAACTTGCAAGGCACAATGGAATATATTACTCCTATAAAGGAAATTGACTCAATCAAGGACGATTTCACAATTAAAGTTCGGATCATACGTCTTTGGACTCAAAAGTCAAGAACAATGTCTTATAATTGTCTATATCCCATTTTTAGTAATTTATTCTCAAAGAACAATGCTATAATCTGTAATTTATCATCTTTTAGTTTAATTTTCTAAATATATGTGTGGTTGTCTATGTGTGTGTATCTCTTTAAAAATTCTGCAATTTCATCATTTTATGACCCCCATTTGCGAAGTTGAGTATTTATTTCCAAAAATGCGAAACTCCAGGGACAATATTTGAAATCTTCTGTTTTCTTCCCCAATTCGCATTCTACTGTGAAATACTTCGCATCTTCATTCTTACACCCTTCGCATCCCTTCGCATTAATCACCTTCGCATTTTAACCTAATTAATCAAATGTGGTTCACAAAATTTTTCATTCCAGATGCGAACACAGTTTAGTTCTTGAACTCTAAACTTGCGAAATCAAAAATTCATATGTTGAACCCATATGCGAATATTAACCCAATTGACTTCAAATTGATTCATAGATGCGAACACTCGATTGTTTTACTTTCGCAAAATGAGCATCAACAACTCCACAATCGAGTTTTTAAATTCTTGCAAACAACAATTTCATAGTCCTTGACTTCGCGTTTTTCTTCACGAATCATCCCTCAATCATCAATCCAATTGCGAATCAAAAACTCATATGTTCTTGCTTTATCGATTCATCGACTACACTCATACAAATGCGAACAATACTCAATTTCAAAATCGATTGAAACTTATAGCAAAGCTAAATCCAACTTCGCATTAATCACCTTCGCATTTTAACCTAATTAATCAAATGCGATTCACAAAATTTTTCATTCCAAATGCGAACACAGTTTAGTTCTTGAACTCTAAACTTGCGAAATCAAAAATTCATATGTTGAACCCATATGCGAATATTAACCCAATTGACTTCAAATTGATTCATAGATGCGAACACTCGATTGTTTTACTTTCGCAAAATGAGCATCAACAACTCCACAATCGAGTTTTTAAATTCTTGCAAACAACAATTTCATAGTCCTTGACTTCGCGTTTTTCTTCACGAATCATCCCTCAATCATCAATCCAATTGCGAATCAAAAACTCATATGTTCTTGCTTTATCGATTCATCGACTACACTTATACAAATGCGAACAATACTCAATTTCAAAATCGATTGAAACTTATAGCAAAGCTAAATCCAACTTCGCATTAATCACCTTCGCATTTTAACCTAATTAATCAAATGCGATTCACAAAATTTTTCATTCCAAATGCGAACACAGTTTAGTTCTTGATTAGTACGAAGGCTTAGGAAATTTTTAACACAAACTTTTCTCCTGTGATGTTTTCCCATTAACATAGCAAGTTATACAATACGAACATAACACTAACCCTAATACACAAGGTTAGTTGAGCTGACCGGTTTGACTCGTTGACTTTATTTGACTTTGAATTGACCAGAATTTGACGGTTGTCACATCATCCCCCCGTTAAAGGGAATTTCGTCCCGAAATTTGAAGTTAGGCAAGGGGGTAGGCATGAATAATCAAGCCGAGAAGTGAGGATACTTCCTAATCGACTGACTCATGCGCTCCCATGTGACTCTAGGTCCGTGGTTAATATTCCAGCGAACTTTCACTAATGGGAAGTGGCGTTGTTTCATCCGCTTGAACTCGATCCATGGTCACCATGGTTCTTCTAAGAAGGTGAGGCTCTTGTGGAACTCGATCTCGTCGAGGGGAATTGCAAGAGTCTCGTCGGATAGGTACTTCTTGTAAATTTGGGACGTGTTGGGTAGAGTGTACTTTACCAAACTCGCGGGAGTAGATTGAAGGAGCGAGTTACAGGGCTGATTCTGACAAGAATCTCGAAAGACACAATTATTCGGGGTGTTGGCTTTCCATGCTTTCCGAAGCGTACTAAGCCTTCCCAGAGTGAGTGTCTCTAGAGGAATTTGATCAGTTATACCGGCGTTCTAAAGGTTTCTTCCTCTTGCTTCTCTTCCTGTCAAGGGTTGCTCCCTTTTGGGTCAAAGTTGGGAGGGGTTTCGTATTTTTCGAGAAGTTCCAAAGGAACTAAGACAGTAGGTCAGCAAGACCCAGAATCTTGGCGTATTTATGCTAACACCTTCGGTGCTGACTGTTTCTCAATGGTTTTGATCAATTGAAAGGTTCCTTATGAATTTCCACCCTGGGTAACGATGTGTCTTGAGAATTGAACTCCTCAATTCCTAAACTCGTATCTGGAGAACTTCGGGTAATACTTCTCTTATCGTATTTCTTCCGTGGTTTGTTGTAGCTGCTCTCCTTGGTTTCCTTCTTACTACGAGGGTAGATAAGTAAGTCATTTGTAATGACGATGATGAACTGATCCTAGCAAGAAGGGTATATCCTATTTATTACGTTCATGAATCCAACGAGTGGGTCTGGTCCTATCCGAGGGTTATCACAACGAACCTTCGACATCTTTATCGAAATTGGAGGATTATTCTTGGATATCCTTCTTCCATACTCGTGACTGGTGATATTCAGATCTCAGGCCCAATTCCTGAAGGGTACCTCGTTTCTTGAGGTTGGTCGGCCTATTCGTCAATGCGAGGCAGATAGTAAAGGTTTCTATTAGAGATGTTGTCGGGGCCTCTGAAATCGATGGGATTGTGAGCAATTTGTCTTTCTAATTGTAGAATAAGACGAGAGCTTTTCATGGTGAGAAACTTGGTTCTTCAATTTCACTGTTGAGTAGTTCGACAGGTTTGACCTGACAGCTCTTGTAGCTCGGTAGGAAGTATGTGGGTTTGGTTTACACGACTAGGCCTTTTTGAATGGTAGGACATTTACTCGTCCTTCTGGGCAACCTTGGCCTGAAGTTCATGGCAAGATTCGTACCTGGTTGTATCCATCCCAAGCTTCCTTGCTTGAACTTTGTCTGTTGTATGCATGACCTTCCCGAAAGGTCTCCTGTAAATACTTGTGATAGGGCTTTATGAAGTATAACACTCCTCTGGTGCGTGTTTTGGAGTTCCACAGCGAGAGATGACCCAAGGGTCCGTGCTGGATATTTATGAGAGACGATGGTTCGATATTCAGGGGGTTAGGCGAAAGGCCCTTTTGTAGTCGTTAAATCGGGAAGACGAGGGCTATATCAATCAAAATTGAATAACGACAACACTATCTTTTTAGATAACATGAGATAAGTTGTATACAAAGGAAGAGATCAATAGAGTGATAGAGTGTCCTGTATTTCTTTTCTGTGTGTTCCGTTTTGTTTGATGTTATGATTATCGTAGATGATTCCTACTACAGTGTCTAGCACTGGTAGTGGGTGTGTTTTCGATAGCTAGTAATGATACTTGATATCATGACTCCTGAAAGGTCTCCTTACGATCGAGCGGTATATGATTGTCGTATGTAAATTGACATCGTGAAATTTGTCGAGTGGGTGACCCCACTCAACCCCTAATACTAGACATGGAATCGGAGTCAGGATGGAATTATCTATTTCAAGACTTAAGTATTTTGATTTTAAATTATCCCCGATGTATGGACAAAGTCATTACAATTTACAGGTAATGCTCCTAAGGTCACATATGAATGTCTTTGGTTTGATTTGTATGAGAGAGAAAATATTTTAGCTACTTTTTAGAAAGAAGGTTACTTTAGTAAGTGTACCAAATTCATTACAAACATATAGTACTTAAACGTTTTATCGTTGGGAACATTACAAAAGTCCTAACATGGTTCCCTTGCTGCTCCTGTTGGTGTGTCCATCACATTCCTACTGTTCCTTCGTCGTTCTTCTCAGTTGGACATTCTCTCTTGAAGTGTCCCGTTTCACCGCATAGGTAGCATACTGGGCCTACCTTGGTGCAGTTGATTGAAGGGAGGTGATGGGCCGAGGCCCTACAGAAACGAACGGTATGCCCTTTCCTGTTGCAGTTTTTACAGTGCATCTCCCGGCAAGCCCCATGGTGATGAAAACCACATTTGTTGCACTTTGGGAGTGATCCCTTATATGGTCTGGCAGGCATTTGGGTGGCAGACCCCGAGGCTAGTGTCGAGGCATTTGTCATGACTGTTGTTGTAATGGTAGAGGCGGCCTTAGGCTGTTGTCTTTTAGTGTATCCCTTTGATTGGTGGCGCTTTTTCATGTCCCAAAACTTTCTCTTCTTGTTCGAAGGTTCGTGGCCTGATGAATTTTTGATGGTAGGTACCCATTGGTGTCCCTGATTGTTACCACAATTTGTATTGTAAGTATCGCTTCCACCCTTGTTGATGTTGTTAGTATTGAAATGCACCATGACGGCTGCCACGGCTGCCGTGACTGCAGCTTGAAATGTAGCAGCGTCTATCTGAAGTGTTGGTGTCTTGCTAGTTGGTTTGTTGCCTCTTGGTGGAGACATAGCTCTGTTTCATGACGAAAAACGACTTCGTTAGTGGAAATGATTGTCTTAAGTGCATCTTTACAATTTATATTTACGCATATAAATTTTTGCACATTACTGTACTATCCTTAGTGTCTCTGCTAACGCTCCCGAGATAGAGTTATGGCAGTAGGTAGGAGTAGGTTTCATACGGACGTTAAGCTTTACTCCTTTTAGAATCATGTTCGTCCGAACACCTTGGCTGAGGAATTTCGATGGGATTCCGGTGCATTAGTGCTGGTATGATAGCACCCATAGGTCTATGAAGAAGAAACTTCTCAACTAATGTTTAAAGGGTGAGACGATAATGAGTTTATAGAATGGCTATATGTCGCGAGTTTTCTAACTAAGTTTATCTCATATCGATTTGTATCAAAGTTCGGTTGTTTAGGGTGTTCTGAAAACAATTATAATGAGATTCTTTGTATAATAAACTCATGTATTTTAGTAGTTCGGTATTCAAGTGAAACCTTATACTTGACCCAAGCTAAGTCCTTATCACGACCTATTGATGTGTGCTTAGTTATATAATTAAGGCTAGTTAGTCCTTCGAGTCTGATAGGTACATCCTAAGCCCATCTTGTTAATATGACTCTAGAAATCATGGTTTCAGTGAAAATTTTTGACCTCAATGCAGGTCTACTTCACATTCGTGCATGGGCGGGTTTTGATAGAGGATAGATTTCTCGATTAGAATGACCACTTAATTTGTTGTGTCGCGATTTCACTTACAATAGAGTAGCACCAGCACATACTTATGAAGTTAATTTACTAGGTCTGGTGAGCGGTACGAATTCTACTTACGATGATCCATCCCTTGTGATGCCTGAGGCAAGGTCGATGTAGTTTTGTAGCTTTGCCAATCAGCGCTTGGCTACAATCATCCTTTCTTTGAATGCTGTGTGTCCTACCCTTTTTCTCTCTTTCCTCTTCACGAGTGGTGATAAGGTTCTGGAAAGAGAGTTGGTCTCGGGAATAGTAGTATAATTCTGAGTCACCGGTACATGAGATGATGGGGTTTATAGTGGCGCGCAGTTTTCTGAACTCAGATTGTAGTCTTCCTGTTTTGATCCCCGATGATCGCGATCTGCCGGGTCTTTGCCGGGAGGGCTCTGTCCGTCAGTCCCCCGTGGTTGAGGTCATAGCACCCTCGTTGGTCTCCACATGGTGGTTGTTGTCATTGTTGTCGACATTCAACTCTCGATCACGATTTCCCAACGGGTCACAGGTTCATTATAGTCGAAACGGTTCACGGAACCCTTGCTATGCATGGAGGATTGATTACCTCCGGTCCCGCTTATGATTCTTCTCATAATCGTTCACCATTCCTCGAGTTCGGATTAGAAAAGTAAGGGTCGTCCGGTAAGTAGGATTTTGCTATGTCGTATTTGCGAGAATAGGAGGGGAGGAGATAAGTACTATGCGTCTAACTCTATTATCAATTACTTATAGGGGTGATCCTTATTAGTTACTTCTATAATGACGTAGTGCATACTAATTACATATAACAAGATACGATAGACCTTTGAATAAGTGATCCCACTCTAAGTCCACATCCAAACAAGGAAAAGGAAGTAAAGTAATGACCACAAATTCTATGTCTATAATTTCTAAGTTATATAACCTTAAAGTATCCACTTAGGGACTATAGACCTATTATTAAGGATCTATTTAGTTTTCATATAAGTTATGATATTACAAAATACTCCTATAGTATTTTAAACTCATGTTCTGTTCTACTGTTCTTATTGTGGTAGTGTTGGTAAGTTTTTAGACTTGTCGACATATCACAACTATTCTTGGGCATGTGCTAATCACTCCTCGGACCAGCATAGTTGATCAGGCTATGCCACTCCCAAGACTGACCATACATCCCCGAGCTTACCTGTGATATTCGACAATCATTACTTTTGTTTTGTTCTAGAGTGGTGCTGACCTTAGTATGTATGTATGCATGTATACCTTTAATAAGAAACTTTTTGTTTCTAAAAGTATAGTTGTTTTGAAACTTTAAATCAGAGACTTAGTCCCAATGCATTTATAGTTTGTATATCTTATGTGGTTTGATATACTGAGTTCACTATAAACAATGCTCTGATACCAATATGTCGCACCCCCAAACCAAGGATGGCGGAAACGTCCGGGGGTGGAGGACTTCATGTAGAGTATCACAACAATGAGTATAATAGTGCTCAAAGTAAATACAACCAACACAAATATAATTGAAAATGTTACATCGAAGCACATGTTTACATGATTCACATCAGTTACATTATAATACGAAATGAACTGTTTGACGATTTATCGTCCCATCCTCAAAACGTTGTTGATTTCCTGTTTTCACTGAATTCCTGAGAATACAAGTAGTTTTGAAAAGTGTCAACACAAAGGTTGGTGAGTTCATAAGAGATTTCGTTAGAAAAGTAAATCGTTTTCCTCGAAAAAGCGTTAGAGTATGTATCCAGAAAATCCGATATTTTCTTTAAAACCTGTGTAATGTCGTCTTATGACTGAAGACCAAAATGTATAAGTAACCCTTCTTATTAGTAGAAAATGTTATGTATTTAAATGGACATGGACGCTTTTGAATTAAACGAAATTTCTGTACGTTCTCATGTTTGTTAATACATTATATATATGTAGTCCTAAATTAGAGGACCGAGTAATAACAAGTATTGACCATACTTAAAAGTATAAATGCGGTTTCAAATGATGTGTAGTCGTAACTACCAAAACCAAAAGTGTACAGTAATATCTGTACTCATAGAGATAAAAAGGTGATTTTAAATCGACATAAAACTCATTTAGGTTTTAAAAATAAAATCCCGCAAACTTATGGATTGTTATATCCCTATGTGAGTCGCTATAATCATACTATGACTATGTGAACCTGCCACGACGTTCTCAGTGTCGCGAAAAATAAAATGACATTTGTCACCCGTAGACCTGCAGGTCCAACTGTAGCTAGCAGCAAGGTGTGGGGTGTCAATCCCAATATAGATCTATATACAAGTATCACGTTCTCCCTCAAGGAGATTTTGATTATAACTACCAGGAATTATATCCCGCACTCGGACGTACGGGGAGAGAGAGAGAGAGAAAGAAAAATAGAGAAACTCACAATATAGGATAACAAGTTTACGTGAAATGTGTGTGAATATAAATATTTCTTGTATGAATGTACCCTTCTTGTACGAGTGCGTAGAGTGATGTATCATAAACTATACCTATTATAGTTTATCTAAAATGTATGTAATATGTATGAATTCTTTTATGGAAATGTATTAGTGTTGTGAATTTATCAAACTATACTTTTTATAGTTTAATAATGCGTGTTCCAAAATGAATGAATAATATTTAATATGAATGTCTTAGTTTCAGTTCATAATGATAAACTAACAAGGAAACACATACAAATACTAAAACTTATGATTATACACTTTGCTTAACATAATACAAAGTGTTATGATATTTACATGTTGTTGGCAAAATTTAGCAATTCTGCCCTGTTTTGAAAAAATCATAGAAAAATCATACGAAGTCGAAAACTAGATCCGTAAATTCTGAGAGTTCACAAAATGTGTCTAGTTTGCTCATAAATTTTATCTCAATTTATAATGACCTCTAACTTGGGTGAAAAAGTCCAAAATCACAGACTGGTCCGGATTGTTGTTTGAAATGATAGGCAGTTTTGTAAAAATCGCCATAAATTGTAGAAAAATCGTATGGAGATGTGCAAGTAGCCATTTTAAAGCTAAAAACTTGAACTATTTGCACCTTGTACAGTTTTGAAAACAAAAATGTGTAAGATGCCCAAAACAGTCCGTGAATGGAGTTGAACTTTTCTGATGAAGGCTGTTAGAAAACTTTTGATAGGTTCTTAGTGTTTTAACTTGTATTCACCCCCTGAAAACTTGAGAAATCATGAAAATGTAGGGGTATGAACTCACCTTGAGTGATTTCAGTAGATGATTGTTGAAGAATGGAAGTGTTTAATTCAAGAACACTTGGAGATGCCTTGAAGGTTTTCGAGAATCTAACATCATAGTTAGGGAGTTTGTGTAAGCAACCAAAGATTTGAGTAGAATGAAGTGAAATAATAATAGGGAGGATGAATTTTTACTTAATAAGTGTGGAAGAACACTTGAATCCAGCCTTGGATCTCGAAAATTTGTGTAGAAGAGTTTGAGAGAAAAAGTGATGTTTGTTACTTAGTGGAATGAGAGAAATGAGAGAAAATGAGGAGTGTGGTTGATTGTTCCAGCTCAAAAACGTGGGAGTGAGTGAAATTTGAGTGTAAGGGAACATTGAAGTGACATAGGTAAGGTGGGGAGGTATGGCTGGTCATAGAGTGGGTGTGGGGTGGTTGCTTGTGACTTTGATTTTTTTTTTTTTTTTTTTTTTTTTTTTTTTTTTTTTTTTTTTTAACTTGCAAGGCACAATGGAATATATTACTCCTATAAAGGAAATTGACTCAATCAAGGACGATTTCACAATTAAAGTTCGGATCATACGTCTTTGGACTCAAAAGTCAAGAACAATGTCTTATAATTGTCTATATCCCATTTTTAGTAATTTATTCTCAAAGAACAATGCTATAATCTGTAATTTATCATCTTTTAGTTTAATTTTCTAAATATATGTGTGGTTGTCTATGTGTGTGTATCTCTTTAAAAATTCTGCAATTTCATCATTTTATGACCCCCATTTGCGAAGTTGAGTATTTATTTCCAAAAATGCGAAACTCCAGGGACAATATTTGAAATCTTCTGTTTTCTTCCCCAATTCGCATTCTACTGTGAAATACTTCGCATCTTCATTCTTACACCCTTCGCATCCCTTCGCATTAATCACCTTCGCATTTTAACCTAATTAATCAAATGCGATTCACAAAATTTTTCATTCCAAATGCGAACACAGTTTAGTTCTTGAACTCTAAACTTGCGAAATCAAAAATTCATATGTTGAACCCATATGCGAATATTAACCCAATTGACTTCAAATTGATTCATAGATGCGAACACTCGATTGTTTTACTTTCGCAAAATGAGCATCAACAACTCCACAATCGAGTTTTTAAATTCTTGCAAACAACAATTTCATAGTCCTTGACTTCGCGTTTTTCTTCACGAATCATCCCTCAATCATCAATCCAATTGCGAATCAAAAACTCATATGTTCTTGCTTTATCGATTCATCGACTACACTCATACAAATGCGAACAATACTCAATTTCAAAATCGATTGAAACTTATAGCAAAGCTAAATCCAACTTCGCATTAATCACCTTCGCATTTTAACCTAATTAATCAAATGCGATTCACAAAATTTTTCATTCCAAATGCGAACACAGTTTAGTTCTTGATTAGTACGAAGGCTTAGGAAATTTTTAACACAAACTTTTCTCCTGTGATGTTTTCCCATTAACATAGCAAGTTATACAATACGAACATAACACTAACCCTAATACACAAGGTTAGTTGAGCTGACCGGTTTGACTCGTTGACTTTATTTGACTTTGAATTGACCAGAATTTGACGGTTGTCACACCAACCCACCCCCATACTCTATTTCTTCCCCCATTTTTCTCCAACCCTACCCAATTTCCACCTCCATTTTTGGAGATATGAATAGTATTCCCCTTTATATGGGGGAATACTATTCATATCTCCAAAAATGGAGGTGAAGTTTGGTTGTCAATTTTAGTTCCTTTCATTTTTATTTTATACATTTCTAGTTTATTTTATCTACTAATTATAATTTAAATGCAATATTTAATATTTATAATATCATGTTGTATACTAAGTTATATTAATTAATCATAAATATAGAATTTAATTAGTAGATGAGTGTATTTGATAATATATATAAGTTATAAAAATTGAATATTCCAAAAATATATTTTTTGAGGTAAAAAATAAAGTAAGATTGAAAATGAAATACTGATTACAGATGAAATATTCATCTGATTACTCCATTTTTTTACTCCATTTATAAGAAAAAATGAAGATGGGTTCAATTTTTTTAATCCTGGATGAAAATATGGAGATGGTTGGAGATGACAGCCCTAAGTGGACAAGTATATTGAACAAGGGTCGATAATTAATCGGAGAAAATTACGGCGACGATTCCATCGGGGAAACCAGAACAAATCAACAATGTATCTGCAGCTAAGCCAAGCTCCCGCCGGAGCTACCACCGCTTTATCCACACAAACACTTCATCCCCCAAAGTTTACCCATCCCGTTCATCCCCTTTTCTCCAATCGCCGCCCTAAATTCTTATCTACAACCACTTCCACATCGTTCTCCAACCACAGAACTGTAATCGTCAATGCGGACATCACCAACAAATCGAAACCCACCACTTCGTTCACTGATTCTGAAGACCAACCCATCTCCATCGTTGGCCAAGAAAACGTTCCTCTCGAGGGCGTCATTCAGTTTGAAAAACCCGATACCAGTGCCCGTTTCAGGAAATGGGGGTAATTCATTCTTCTCCATGTTTCTATACATGTAATCGAATTTCATTATACTTTTACTAATTTTCTGTTGTTAAGTTCAGTCATGTGGCTTTACTTTCTGGTGGAGATGTACTCGCCATCGTTTTGTTCTCCGCAATAGGAAGGCTTAGTCATGGTTTCCCTGTTTTCGATAGCGAAACTTTGCGAACTGCTGACCCTTTTATGGCTGGTATAGGCAATTTTTTCTTCAAGTTATTAGTAAAACTGTAGCCATGAGTATTGTTTTCATGAAATTTTGTGCTAAAGTGGATATAGACTTTTATCAGGGTGGTTTTTAAGCGCTTATTTTCTTGGTGGATATGGAGATGATGGCCGAGGGGTGAATGGTAAGAGCAATGCCATTACTGCTGCTGTCAAGTCTTGGGCTTTGGGTGTTCCTGTAAGTTATTTATATTAACTTTTCACTGATTTATATATATTTTTTGGTTAGGATATTATTTATTGTTGGTAGTTAAACATATTTCTCTATTCACTCCAATAGTTAATTGTTTATTTGCTTGAGAATAAACCTTAGTCAAAGCACATGAGCAATATATTAGCATAGACGTAAACTTAAACCATATAATTGAATCATCAAGTTGTAAATGATATAATTCCTGGATCCATGTGTTCTTGATGTTAAATATACATGAAGTAACATATTTTTAGAACATACAAGAACACTAACGCACACATTTAGATATTTCTAAGCAAATAAAAAGACCATCTTTAATTTCTTTGTTTATGTATCACATGTTATAACAGTTCAAGAAACCATTCAAAATTGTGGTGCTAATGTCATCTGCTTCTAGTTTTACTTATGCTACTGCTACAATCACGCATTCCACACAACAATGGATGCCTTACTATAATTTGGTGTTATAAAATTTGTAATAAACAACATAATATTTCATCTTAAACTTCAAAAATAATAATTAATGTCATATTTACAAAATACTAATATATAATCCTATGTTCTTAAACATAAATATATTCTAGAATGTTAGAAGTATTTGAGTTCATAAAACTATAAAAGGTAGCCTCCAACCGTTTCCTATATTTCTTGATTTTTTTAACGAAACAAATCTATCCCATATTCCTATACTTCTAATTTATTCCAACAAACAATTAAATATGTACGTGTCAGGGGTATTTTGGGTATTGTGTCCTCTGTTTCTGTTAGGAAAAGTTGCTATATGAGTAGTAGGATGGAATAAGGTTTGGCATGATGATTTTGGATACTTTTTGCTGAGATATTTGTCTCCTGGGAGAGTTAGCCTCTCAAATGTCTTGGCTCACAAAACATATCAAGGTGATGCAATGCAATCATTCCAATTTCAAGGTTATTTATCTACCTTTAAAAACAATCATTCCAATTTCATTAAAGGTAGATAAATAACCTTCACAAACCACAATCAAAATCAGAGTTATAAAAGATTGTGAAATAAAAATGTGGAAGACTCCCAAGATATATTCATGGATGCAATGCAACCAAGTCACCCCTTTCCCCTTGCTACTGAAACAACTTGAAACATATAAACCTAAATTGTAAACACGAAGCTTAGTAAGTTTCCCAAAATACCACATACCAATGCGAATGCTATGATACAATCATAGTTTTACACTTACTGTCGTTGCTATAGTACCACTACAATCTTTTATGTTATGGTACCACCATAGTCTTTCATACATGTGTTATGGTACCACTATAGTCTTTCATACATGTGGTGCCACAAGTCTTTTCATGCTATGGTACCACCGTAGTCTTTCATGCAAAAGTCACAAAAACAATCTAGCATACCATGACACCTAGTGTCCTACATAATATAGTGAGAAGATTCATTCACTTGAATCAAAAAGAGTTGAATCCAACTACTCGAAGTCCTAAGGAATCAACTACATGAGCTCCTAAACCAGTCATAGGCCAAACCTTAGTTTATAACTCAAAACCTCCAATTTGACCAAAAGTCAAATTGGTCAAAAATTCAACGGTCCTCACGTTGTGACCAACCACTGTGTCACACCGTACTAGGCGATAAAATAGTCACGAAAACCCTTGAAGTCGCACCGAGAGCTCAAATTAGTCGCGCCATGAATTTCGACTTAACAACCAACTTTCACGTAAGGCCTTAATCCTTCAAGACCTGAACTTCTCATCAAAATATGGTGTTAATGGATAAAGTTCCCAACTTTATCCATTTGCATGTCCCAAATACCAAATCTCTACTTCTAGTTCAAGAGGGACCAAAAATGTAACCACAACATTTAGGACCAAAATCAACTTGCAACTCTGGTACTTGCAACTCTATGGGGTTGTAGTAGTAGTATTTTTCTCTCTGGTACTTGCAACTCTATCCATCAAAGTTATAAAATACAATACATGTTATTAGAGTTAAACAAAAGCTTGCAAGTACCAGAGAGAAAAATACTACTACTACAACCCCATAGAAAACCAAAGTGATGCTGAATATAAACCGAGTGCTAACAAATACAAGCCGGGAAGAAGAATAGATGACCGGTGATGGCAGGACAACAGCGGTAGCCATTGCTATGCCTTGCATTCTTCCCTTTTTGGTTTCTTATGAGTTTCAACTTGTGATTAAGTAGCATCCATTTGTGAAACCTTAACATGTGTTGTGTAATTATTGTAGCGATTCTTCTTTTCATTGGAATCTTCATCTGATTTAGTGGTAGTCTTTCACTTCTTTTTATTGAAAACTAACGAGAAACATACTTTTTATCTATTTGTGTATTGCAAAATCCTACTTCCATTTCTTTTTTGTTTCTTGGGCTGTAATTTTTAACAATTGTATTCTTTTATTTATTTTTTTCTTAATAAAGTTTGCTGAGACTGTTTCTCTTGCAAAAAAAAGACATTGTACTATCCATTTATGACATTGTATATTCAATTTTCTTTTTTCATTAGGGCATATTATTATTTGAAAATTTTATCCAACAATGTTGTAAGACGAAGAAATGAAAGTAAGATATAATAAACAAATCAGTGAAAGTACATTATTGCTCTTCTTTTAAGAGGCAATAGTTTCTTTCTTCTACCATCTCCTCGAGTATAGCAATATGATAGTTTCTATTATATAGTAATTATATAGTTGCTACTTTGTGTGTGTATATACATATACTCATTAATATATTACCTTGAGTGATTATGCATACATAGCATGGGCGTATTTATATAGTTATATTGAACAGAAGAAGTTATTCAAGTAAGTTGAATTAAAGTACGTAAATAAAAAACAAAATTATCATATACCCATTAATACAGTTTGTTATACATGAATCTACAACTAAGTTGAATTAAAGTACGTAAATAAAAAACAAAATTATCATTTGATGTAATTAAATTTTTGTCAAATTGGATTAATACTATATATGTCGTATATGTTTCATAAGTCATAAAAGAAATAGTCAAAAGTTATAGTTTTTTTTTTTCTCTGAAGTTGATATTTTAATAGAAAATATGTAATTACAATTATTGTTTTTTCAGTTGGGAATACTAATAAGGGCCACAAGTATAGGGCACATCCCTCCAGCAAGATTCATTGCAGTTACATTGGGTAGTACTGCTGTGTTACTTATAGGGTGGAGAGCAATAATATCGACCATCTTAGCTGATGATAAGAGCAAGAAGAATGATGTCTACAAGCGTGGCAATCCATTTGAGCTATTTGAGGTACATTCATTAATTGAGCTAAGGTTTTGATATTTGTGATAGGCTTAAATGCAAGAAATAGCAACGCACTTCTACCTCCTTTGATTTGATTTTTATTGCATCCTAATTTCATTTCTTTCTATTACAATTTACCATCTTTTAGCAATGTCATTTAGATAAAAAAGGGGTTTAGGTCATTTTTGGTTTTGTGCTAATTTGGTCACTTAACTATTTTTAAGTTTTAAAAGGTCATCAAACTTTTGGCTTTGTGCTTATTTAGTCACTTAACTTTTGGTTTGGTCACATTTGTCACCTAACTTTTAAAATTGTGCTCATTTAGTCACTAAACTTTTAAATTTTTTCAAAAGTTTGGTGACTAAATGAGCACAATTTTAAAAGTTATGTGACTAAATGAGAAAAAATCTAAAAGTTAAGTGACCAAACCAAAAGTTAAGTGACTAAATGAGCACAAAGTCAACAGTTTGAGGATCTTTTAAAACTTAAAAAGAGTTAAGTGACCAAATGAGCAAAAACCAAAAGTTAAGTGACCAAAAAAAGACCTAAACCCTAAAAAAAAACAATTTTTACTGCTATAATTGGATAGATTTTTCTAACGTCCTAATAAGGGAGAAAATTGAAAATACAATGGTATAGTAGGGTAGATTATACCAAATTGCAATGAATTATTAAGAAAAGAGTTGAAAATACCATGTTGTAATAGAAAAAAATGGAAGTAGGATGCTACAATAGACAAATAAATAAAACTACATTGTAATTTCATGCATGGCATTTTGTCATATTGTAACAAGAAGAAATGAAAATATGATTTGGTCTTATATTAGTTGTGAACGCTGGTTATTTTCTTGCAGTTGCTGACGTCATTGGTACGAAGGTGGTGACACATGTAGTTATCTTATTCAAATTCATATTGTAATTATTGGAAAATCTAAGGCAACAGTTTTACAAAAATACTTTTCACAAGTAATTTGTTTTCGTTCCTTTTCCTTGCCTGATATAACAATTAATTCTAACAATGGAAGTCGATGAGGTCCATTTATTAGATATTATTAGATATTGTGTGTTAGTTGCCCTACAAAAAGGGTCTGGCAAAAGTGGGTTTTTCTGTTTTGTATGAGATCTGTAAATTGTATGTATTCTACTTAGACAGTGTGATGGGCCAGCTAGGGTTAAAAAAATAAATAATAAAAAGGCAGTTTGAAATTGAAAATCATATTAGTTTGAAAAACTGGGTGATTTGGTTTTTTTGATCTAACGGTAAGAAGTGATTTTTTCAATTGAAAGGTCATGAGCTATGGGTTATCTCGTTAGAGATATAAGTGTTAATTTAGGAGCATAATAGTTTGCTGTTTAAAAAAAAAGTTATATATATATATATATATATATATATATATATATATATATATCGAAAATTCTAGGCAAGCCAAAATTGATTTCACTTTTTTTTTAAGTGACTATAATCATTACATAATAGTTTTACTTTTTATTTATAACTGTTATATGTCGCTTTATTCATCAAACATATAATTATTATGTTTTTTTATTTAATATCGGTAAGTTATATATTTACTTTTTATCATCTTATTACTTATTATCTATTTTATCTACTTTAATAAATGAAGGTTTTTTTGACACATATCACACTTTTATTCATTTTGCCAAATGTTATTTTGTGGTTATTTTGAATTAATTTTTTTTCCACATGTCATTTTATGAGTTTTTTCTATTTTAATAAATTCAACATTATAATTTAATGTAATAATTACAATAAATGTAGTAATAAATGAATATCAATTTCATTAATAAACTTACTTTATTATTTCAAAATAACCAAATTAAAGCTTATTAATTTATTTTGTTTATTTATTTAAATTTAAAAGATAAAAAAAATCAATTTTAATAATTTATTATTTTTCTTATTTTCTTATAAATTCAAAATTCTTAAATATTTAGATCTTTATATTTATTTATTTTTAATTAACCCATATAATACATGGGTCTTACACCTAGTTCTTATTATTTAATTTATTTATTCATCTATGTTTTCGTGAATTAGAAAATATTTTAATTATTGATGGTTTGTTCGAACACTTTTTTTTTTCTTTCCTTTTTGATGTTTTGTTCAAACATTTTTTTATGTTCTTTGAAGTCGTTTATATTCTCTTGACGGTTTGTTCAAATAAATTTCTCATATATATATATATATATATATATATATATATATATATATATATATATATATATTCTCTCTCTTTCTCTCTGTTGTGTTAGGGAAGACTTTGATACCATTTGTAACATCCCCCTCTGGCACGTATCACAATATTGTCCGCTTTGGGCTACTCGGCACGAGGACTTCCCAGGGGGTCACCCATCCTGGTACTACTCCCACCCAAGCACGCTTAACTGCAGAGTTCTTATCGGATCTGCTACCCGCACGGCTTTAAAACTCATTGTGTTAGGGAAGGTATCCACACCCCTTATAAGGAATGCTTAGTTCTCCTTCCTATCCGATGTGGGATTAGATCTAACCCACTTAACTGTGACATCCCCAAAATCTCAGCCAGAAAAGACCGATTTCATTTATGCTTTTTAAAATAATTTCAGAGTAAATCCTTTTAATTTTAAAAGAGATGCGGAATTTATTCCCCAAAACAAAACATGATAAAATAGATATTTATCAAAACATTTAGTAAAGAAATATGATTTCATTTCATAATCAAAAGTCGGGATGTCATGTTTCGATACAGATCATAAATCATAAACGATAGTATTACAAGTCATTCAACAAATATATACATATACAGACTTGTAAACAAAACAACTTGATGATTCGTCCATCTTAAGCTCATGTGCCACTTCCTGTAATACAAATAAACTGAGTGGGTCAGGCTTGGGAGCCTGGTGAGCATATAGGGTTTTCAACCCGCAATAAATATTTAATTTCAACAATCAACAAATAAACCCGATTACCCATTCCCGTTATCCTCACTTTACATCCCTAAAAATAACATCTATTACAAAGAACCTAATTCAGAATTTTCATCAGGACAGACATTACTGCAGAGGGGCTTCCTCAACAATAAGTGTCCTAAAGGCAACCATGTGGGGGATAGAGTACACCGGTGAACACGTCGTTCACAACACCTACAGGTAATGAGCTTGCTAGTTTTCCACAGGACAGTCTAGAATAGTCCGTGGTCGTCATCCATACTCTGCTGAATGACTAGAATAACACCAATAACACCGAGGCCTCTCATCTGTTTATTACACACCAATTATCTACCTATGTTCTACCCAACATATTAGTAGATAAAAATATACATTTTTATACATTGTTTAAAAACCCGTATAGCATGCTTTAATCGACACATATTCCACATAACAGATGAGGCATACACACATAACACGCATTTCATAGACAATAAATTAGATCTATAAGATAGAAGAGAGTGAATATACACTCACACGTATAACAACAAAATATATACACATAACACGTATTTTATATAAAATACTTCATAATATTGCGTTGGAATGAAAATCACTACACACTCGCTTGATCAGAAAATGGTCGGGCAACACTACGGCTTGCAGAAGTAGTGTTTCTCCGTAGATCTGGAAGATCTTCACAAAAACCGGACTCCTCGCGGGCAGGGCTTCAGCTCGGGAATAACGCTCTTCGGGATCCTCAGGGCTTCGGATCTTACTTCGGGGCTCGGGAATATTACCGGGGCTTCGGGGTATAAACGGCACGCAAATCGAGGCAAAACTAGAGAGGAAAGAGTTTGAACAAGAGAAAATGGCTGATCTTGGTTTCTATTTATAAGTTGGGGGTCTGGGATTACGCTGGGCGTAATCTCAATTTACGTTGGGCGTACTTTGACGTCACTGCATGCATCGATCGGTGGCACTCGAGTATTGGTCAGACAAGTTGCATCCTCCTGAGTATGCTGGGCGCACTCAAATTACACTCAACGTAATTTGACTCGTCAAACTTCTAAATTGCGTAACTTTCGCATACGAGCTCCATTTTCGACGTTCTTTATATCCACGCGTAGGTCAGACCATACTCTACAACTTTCATTTAGACCCTGTCGGCTAATTTTGACTTTTATTTTTATTATTTATTTTTAGGAGGTCGGGACAGAAAAACTTCGTTATAAATTCATAACTTCTTCGTCCGACGTCCGTTCTCGCCTAACTTTTCATCGTTTCACTACTAACAACGAGATCTTCAATTCTCGTTTAGATTGTTTTGGCTAAAAACCGCTCGATCTCAAATCGAGTATTCGGGCTGCATACTGCCACGTCGAAACTTCAGAAAATCATAATTTCCTCATACGAAGTCAGATTTGGGCGTTCTACATATATTCGAAAACCTCGTTTCAACTACTACAACATTATTCAAAGATATCAAGTTTATTTTACACTTAAATTTTGATGCTTATTTTATTCTTAATTAATCATATCACATAATTAAGCAATTAAGCACGAAACACACAATACTCAAATAATACGTTCTTATTATTTCAAATTGGGTTACAAAGGTTAACCTAGACTATTACATTGCTAAAAACGGCAAGCCTAAAAACACGGGTGTTAAAGTTTACCTCTATTGGGCCTTATTGGGCCATATGAAGTAATTAGCCCTAATGGGCCATAAACCCATTCTTTTATATCATATTTGGGCCGTGAATGTTCACAAGGGCCCAATGTGCTAAAAACCATTATTGGGCTCCATGAATTCGAACCAAGGCTGGATTGGGCCTAAACTATCTCATTCTTACCCCTTTTAGCCCAATTCTCGGCTAAGGTAAAAAAAAGGAAAAATAAGAGAATTACCATGCATTTGACACATCACAATTGCATGGTGGTTCTCCATGCAAAAGACCCATTTAACAAGGTGAAGATCACATACATCTGGGAACCATCTTATCTTCACCTCTCTCTTCTCTCTCTCTTTTCTTCCATTCGGCCGAGAGCATGAAACAAACACACACATACCTTCAAACTCATACTTCAAACACTCCCAAAGAGCTCCTCCCTCTCCTCCATATTTTCGAAAGTTTGTGAGAGTCTTCAAGTGTCACACCCCAAAATCGGTATGACGGAAACGTTTGGGGGGTGGAGGACGTCATGTACAATATCATAACAATGCGAAGTAGTAAACAAACAACATCATCCATTGCATTAATAGTGTAATTTCATAAAAGTGTGTTCTTTGAATGTAATAAGACACCAAAACATGAATCAAAATAAAAGACGAGTTTTGAACATGCTCCGTCTTCTCAAAACCTGGTCGACTATACTTGTCTACTGATGACCTGAGAATACAAATTATTTTGAAAGCGAGTATCAGCATTTAAGCTGGTGAGTTCATAAGTATTTAGTGTTAATATTTGTATAAGTTCGATGAGAATGTGTGTAAATGCTCAATGTAAATGTTTGTATATGTTGAAAACTCCTAGAAAATCCTATATTTTCTACTAGTATAAAAAGTAGTCTTCTACCAAGACCCGACTATTTTGTATCTTTATTTCTTTGTAAAAGTGAATATGCTTTTCCCAAATATGACTATCATTACCAAAATATAATTTTATATTACCCTTTATGTGAGAAGATCACAATTTGAATATAATGGGAAAATATATGTGTACTGCAGTATTTATTTGTATTAACTACTGAAGTAATAACTACCTTAAAACCAATGGTTAAATTAAGGCAAAATGTGATAAGACTGTTACCATGCTAAACTGACTATAACATGACGATGAAAGACGTCGAAAGAAATGACATTTGGCACCTATAGACTTGCAAATCCCACTGTAGCGAACAACAATGATGTAGGATAGTCAATCCAATATAGATCTATACGCAAATTCACGCTCTCCCTCCATGAGATTTTGGTTACAAAACGTGACACAACGAAATGGTCGCTGTGTTATGAAGTAGTATCTCACATTATGTTATTTCTGAACCTTGTTATAGTAATAGTATTATATGTATAGTATTCTCTGTATAGTATTCTCTGTTAAGTATTCTCTATTATAGTATTCTCTGTTATAGTATTTGTATATGATACTATTCTCCTAAAGTATACCTATTATAGTTTACTAGTGATTTCTGTAATTGAATAAATGACTAAATGTATACCTTTGCTACCCAAAGGTACTGAACTGATTGATAGTACTTTTATATCTACATATATACACATAATATATATCTAATATTTAGACGACATTCGGACAAATAACCGATACCCTAAGTCCACATCCAAACAAGGAAAAGGAAATAAAGCGAGTTAGCAGTCCTAAGTCCTTTAAACATTATTTATATAACTATACATATATAGACATGATTTTGACAATATATAAGTTTAAAAGAGGTTTCGTAAACATTTAAAGAGTTTTGAACAATAATTAATAATGACTTGATATCAGTTTATAAAACGATTTAAAAGTAGTTTGTTTGATAACACAGTTTAAAGTCAATGAAATCCTTTGTTTGAAACACAGTTTGAAGTATATGAAATCCTTTGTTTGAAACACAGTTATAAATCACATGTGATTGATTATATAACTAGTATGTTTTCTACTTGTATTCCCCCCATAAAAGCATTTAAAATCATTTAAAAGATAAGTTAAGGGGTATGAACTCACCTGTAGTGAGTGATACGGAAGTATGTTTGGAAAAAAGATGTAGAGTGTCAGGTGAAAGCTTGAGCACACAAAGATCCTAATAAACATATAATGACATGTTTGTGTACTTGATTAGTGTATAAACCACTAATTATAAGGGAGAACACCCTAATAGACTAGGAAACTCTAAGATTTATTGTAACACCCCGAGTTCAGAAGAGCAAAGTTTAGGGTGCTTAGTGTAAATATGGAAGACCGACTCGGCGAGTCAATGGGTAGACTCGGCGAGTTGGGTCACGAATCTGGTCATGTGTTAAGTGACCAACTCGGTGAGTCGGAGGAGTGATTCGGCGAGTTGGTGTTGGGTGGAGAGAACCCTAATTTTCGGGGTTGTGCCCTATATAAAGGACATTATAACCCACCCTCAGCCTCTTTGTTACCTTCCAATACCCAGAAAACCCTTAAATTGTGTATAACCTCCATTGATGAAGAATTAGAGCTTGGGAAGAGAAATTGAGAAGAAGGTTGAAGATCAAGAGGCTAGCATCTGGTCATGTGTTAAGTGACCAACTCGGCGAATCGGAGAAGTGACTTGGCGAGTTGGTGCTGGGTGGAGAGAACCCTAATTTTCGGGGTTGTGCCCTATATAAAGGACATTATAACCTACCGTCAGCCTCTTTGTTACCTTCCAATACCCAGAAAACCCTTAAATCATGTATAACCTCCATTGATGAAGAATTAGAGCTTGGGAAGAGAAATTGAGAAGAAGAAGATTGAAGATCAAGAGGCTAGCATCTGGATATCATTGTAGATCAGGGATCTACTCCTCCTTTGGATCATTTCTAAGGTAACAATCTATTACCTTGAGTTTCATTCTTCTAGATTCATTCTTTGTTGATATTTTGGGGATTATGGCTTGAGTGGAATCAATTTCGAGTTTAGAAGCTACATATGAAGTTGAAACTTCAAATCCAAGTTTGTAATGATCCTATTTGTTGTAAAGGTGTTGTCCTAGAGTGGTTAGTGAAGTCCCTTTGCCTTAAGCCTTAGCCCTAGAGTATTTTGGGCTTATTTCCCCATGGTTTCACGTAAAGTTTGCACCTTTACGTGTGGGGAAGGTTGTAGGAGGTTGGATCTATGGATTGGAGTCACTGCATGGCTTGAAAGCCACTGTATGGATTAAGAAATAGAGGTACTCGGCGAGTCACATGTGTATACTCGGCGAGTTGGATGAAAAAAGGCATGAACTCGACGAGTTGGTAGAACAACTCGGTGAGTCTGTTGAAGATTGCCTTAGACTCGGCGAGTCTAGTCGCAAAGTCCTAACCATTTTGGTTGAGCTGTGAATCGGTGAGTCGAGGGACGACTCGGTGAGTTGAGCAGGAGGTGACTCAGAGTTCGTGGGACTCGGCGAGTCTTGGGGCGACTCGGCGAGTTGGGTCGTGATATGGGAGTTTTGAGAGCATAGGGACTCGACGAGTCAGCGGGCTGACTCGGCGAGTAAAGTCAGTCAGGAAGTTTGACATCGACTGAGGACTTTGACCAAGAGTTGACCAGTTGACTTCCTGGGGTAATTTGGTAGTTATTGGTATTTATTGAGTTCAGTCTTTTGGTATTATTAGTGGTGAAGTTCGTGTCGGAGGTTGGAGCAGCGTGATCTTATCTCTTCAGTTAGTAGTTGCGAGGTGAGTTATCCTCACTATATCAAGAGGGTCTAAGGCACTAAGGCCGACCCTCAATGGATATGGCTAGACTCGGAGGGTGGACCAGGTGGACTGAAGGCCCGGTACGGCGGACCAGTCACACAGTAGACCCGTAGTGCATGGTTGTTCTGTTCTGTTATGATATGTTATGTGTATGGTATATGTGGTTGGGATTTTGGGGGTATCTCACTAAGCTTTCGGGCTTGCAGTTGTGGTTTAATGTTTTCAGGTACTTCAGGAGACCGTGGCAAGGCGAAGGCATAATCGTACCGCTCCTCATGTTCTTGTTTTGTGATATGGTTCTGGGAATACTCTGATAATAATTGTAATGAAAACCCTTTTGATAAAGAATTAATGTTAAAGGGTTGTTTTTGAAAAGTTTAAATTGGCTTGAATTTTATGGATGTTACAAGTTGGTATCAAAGCCATGGTTTGAGTGAATTGGAGGAACATTCGTGTGAATCCAGTCTCAAATCAAGGAGAGTTTTCAAAAGAGAATTTAAAATGGTTTTCAAAAATGAGTAAAGGAGGACGTGGAGGTACGATTAGCCGGAGCCAGTAAGTAGCCCCAAAATACCATACAAGTTATTTGTTTATGTGATATGATAGAACATCATGCTAGTACTAGGCTAAGGATCTTTAAGAATTGCATGATAGAGTTACTTGATTTATGATGCCTACTAGCCTAGGGTTTCTTTCTGTATGAGATTTCCAGTGTTCCTCTAGGAGTGAGGGTTGAGTGCTTGTTATGCATGTTCTTCACTAGGGTATTGTGGTGATACATGATATAAATATGGGTAGGTGTGGAAGGTAGTATGGGCCCGTACTACTGAAAGCACAGGACCCATACGCGTATCAAGGAAGTCACAACCCCTAGGGCTGGGTTGAGAGTCGGTTCATGGGTTAGTGGGAGGTATCTGATGTTTGCGGTGCTTTTCAATATGGTGGTTACGAGGCATGCTGGGAGTGGATCCGGGTCAGGATCGGGAGCAGGAGAGGGCGGTCAGGGTGGGTAAGCACCACCCGAGGTTATCGGTCAGATGAGCACAGATGAGTTGGATGCTAGGATTCGTGAGATCTTGCATGATGAGGTTGCTGCTATGTTCCGAGCCAAGTTGCCGGAAGTGTTTGGGACGATCAAGACCGCCATGGTCGAGTATTTTGATGAGCGTTTTGCAGCTCTTATAGATACGGCTGCCGCGGCAGCTACATCGGCTGTAGCAGCGGCAGGGGGAGGAGCCGGTAGAGGTTTTCAGTAACGGGACTTCGATAATACAAAGCCGCCTACCTTCGATGGAATTCAGGACCCGATTGTTGCTATGAGATGGTTGTCAGACGTGGAGGGGTGTGTCTCCACGTTTTCATGCCCTGCTGATCAGAGGGTAAGGTGTGCCCTGAACCTTTTGAGGCTAGGGGCGAAGGATTGGTGGAGGTTGACCACAAGATCGTATTTTGATGCGCAGCAAGCTGTGGTTTCTTGGGATCAGTTCGGAGAGATGTTCAGTACTCGCTATGTTCCGCGAGTTAAGAGGGAGAGATTAGCTCAGGAGTTCCTGGAGCTGAAGTAGGATTCCGAGTCGGTGACGGAGATCACCAGGATGTTCACTGAGAGGGTGATGTTTTGCCCTGTGTTTGCTTTTGAGCATGCCCAGATGTCCCGAAATCTGAGTATGCTGAAGAGGGATATCAGGCAGTTTGTCTCTACGCAGAGGTGTGAGACATTGTTGGGGTTGCAGGAAGCCGCTAGGCGGCGGGAGTTGGAGATTGAGTTACAGTTGAGAGAGCAGAGGCAGGCTCCAGTACAGTCGTAGCCGGCGCCGAATCAGTCTAAGACCGTTGATTTCAGTTTGAGCAGTCAGAGCTGCCGCACTTGTGAGAAGTTCAGGAAGGGTCATGCCGGAGCGTGTAGGTCCAGTGGTGTGTGCCGCAAGTGCAGGAGAGAGGGGCACTACGCGAGGGATTGTCACCAGTCAACCCCAGTCCAAGATATGAGGATTTGCTATCAGTGTCATCAGGTTGGTCACATGAGGGCCAACTGTCCACAGCTGGTTGGGAGGTCGGTGCAGGTTCCAGCACCGGCCACGTTGGAGATTACTGGCGGGGGCCAAGGTGGAGCGGAGCCTCCGAGGGCTCAGGGGCACACTTTTCAGCTTACTGCAGAAGAGATCAGGGCAGAGCCAGATGCAGATGCGGGTATGTTTTCATTTTGTTATCTTGTTATCTTGTGTGTAACACCGTAAAATTTAAGACAATTTTTCGCATTTCAAAACACATTTTCCAAACACATTTATTAACAAAATCTCATTGTATCATATCTTCGTTTCACAAAACATTTCCCAATATCAAAATACATAAAATCCCATGCGTGTGTACGAATCATGTCGGCGCCTTCCCGCGATCATCACTGGTACCTGAAACACATAACACATAACACTATAAGCATCAAGCTTAGTGAGTTCCCCAAAATACCATACATAACACATACTAGCCACTCGAGGCTATAACTCTGTGGGCCCTAACTCTATGGACCCTCTGGTCCTAGCTCTGTGAACCTTCCGGCTCTAACTCTGATATACTCTGATATACACACGGCATAAATCACATAGAAATAATGCAGTGCAACACAACACATAAATAGCATACGATAACTCTGTCACATAACTCTATGTACCACTCAAGGTAAAGTATAGTGAGAAGACTAACCTCAGATGTCTCGGTAAATCTCTGACTCGGTAGAAATACGATCTAGCCTCCACCTAATCACATAAAGTAAAAACTCTCATAAATGTAACTCTCAGGACTAGACTCAACCCTCTCTTGGCACCCTCAGAAGGGTAAAAGACCATTTTACCCCTCTTTTGGCTCAAAGGAGCTCGTTGTTGACTAAACCCTAAAAGTCAACCAAACTCAACGGTCAAACTTTGACCCGACTCGTCGAGTGCACTTGGGCAACTCAGCGAGTCTACGCGTGTCCACTAACTTTATAGTCTCGTTTGGCATGTCGAGTCCCTCCCCTTGCTCGACGAGTCACACATGGTATGAATCATGGGGCCACCCCGACTCAACTCGCCGAGTCTCAAGATCAACTCGACGAGTTCCGCCTTGAACTCCAGTCCTCTAATCCCTCTCTGACTCACTGAGTTATTCCCCCAACTCGGCGAGTCTACTCACTGAGTGATTTACGGGAAACCCTAACCCTACTCGCCGAGTCTGCCCTTGGACTCGGCGAGTTCATGCCATGCACAAACTCAATTGACCTCCTGAGGTCAGATCTGTTCCTTTGATCCATAGATCTGACTTTCCCAATCCTGATAAACACGTACAGCTCGAATCTTGACACTCATGGGACGTCTAGGAGGTTTCACTTGGTGATTTAGCCCTAAAATTAACATCCTATGCTCAACACCTCTATAGCTCAACATAAAGCAAGCTGAGATAAGCTCTTTAGACCACTATGGGTCCAGATCCGAAATCTCAAAGTGAATAAGGGCCATGTTCTCACAATTTCTTCCATTAAAGGACATGAAAACTATACATCTATTTATCCTTCAACACAACAGATAAAGGGGCGATATAGTACCTCAAAGATGAAGTCTTTAGCTCGAAATCCAAAGATGCACCTCCTCCTTGGTCTCCTCTAAGCTGGAAACACCTCCTTCTTGCAAGAATCAACCACAAATATCAAGAAATGGATCCTTTCCTCTCACAATCACTCTAGCTCTTTTAGGGTTTCTCTCTGGGTTTGGTAGCGGCAAATGACGGCCATAAGGGCCTTTAAATAGGTCCCAAACCCGGGAAATTAGGGTTTCATTAAACAGCATGGACTCACCGAGTCCAGTCATGAACCTGGATGAGAATCCGCAACCCTACTCGCGAGTCTAAGCACCAACTCGCCGAGTCCCTCCACAAACTCCAAAATAAATGAATAAAATAATATACCTAGGAATCCGGATGTTACATTGTGGTTATTGTGGAGTATTGTATATGCTAGTATTGTTTGCATGATTTATAATGTTGTATTGTTCGCCTTTTCATATGGGTTATCTTTTGGTAGAGGGTTTTATAGCTAGGAGTAGTAGCTAGTTAGTATCCAAGGGATGGATGGTCAGGATTGGTTGTGTGGTCTTGTTGTTGGGTATAGCATTCGCGATGTGAGAAGTATTCAGCTGGGAGTTGGACTCCCTTAGGATTCGAGATGTACAATGTCGGGAGCGCAGTTTTGTGAAGGTTACTCGTTCAGAGGAAAGCAGATTATGGATAAGGAAGGTATGGGATGGAGATGATTGTTCTAGGCCAGATGAGTCACCGGTATTTGGAGGTCAGTGTTCTAAGTGGGGGAGAGTTGGAAGATTCTCTAAAGGATCAACAAGCGTTTGAGTTTGATTAGCTGTGTGGGATTCATCAGTATTCAGTCAGCCAAGAGTGTGGACTGGTATGAGTAAGGGGTAGATAGATGGGACGGGGTACAAACCGAGGTTCCTGGAAAGGTGATTGGTTAATGAGAGGCCTGGGATTAGGACGGGATCAGAGTATGGGAATGGAGTTAGAGTTCGGAACCCTGTAGGGCTAGAACAATATGTTCGGGAGAGATTCCCATGGAAAGAGAGTTTGAGTTGATGTATGTTAGTCTGAGCAGTCTGGGGAGATTGAAGGCCGATGGGCGTACCAATCAGGCCGAAGGCTCAGAGAACGGTCTAGACAGCCTGAAGGCTCTGAAGGGCGGTCCAGACATGCTGAAGGTTCTGAGAGTGGTCTAGATGAACTGAAGGCCTGGTAAGGCAGTCCAGTTGTGCTGAAGACTCTGTATGTGTTGATAGATCCATATGAGGAGATGAGTTGAGCACGTTGCGATGAAGCAGGTAAGTCTGCCCAGGTATTGATCATGTTAGTGGAAGGCAGTGTGAGGACCTGAGAGTCCTAGTGAGCAGATTCAGAGCATGTGTAATGTGTGAAGTAGCGGTTACTCTACAAGAGATAATGTAGAGTGGGGTGTGAGCACCGTGGTACTTGCTTAAAGTAGCAAGGCTGGTTGGTAGATTTCCTTGGTTAAGGAAGTGTATGTAGCTCTGGGAGGGAGTGTTGATTCACGGAAGTGTGAGTAGTAGCGGGAAAGGATGATTGGAAGTATTTCAGGATGGTTATTAGGCATTATGTTGTGCCAATGATATGGAAGTACATCCGGGTTGGGGGTCGGTTGGAATCACGGAAGGGTTTCCAGTGATGAAGAACCAGGGGAGTTCAGAAGGGATGCAAGGGTGGAGTCTTGGATTCTCAGTATGATTGTGATCAGGAGGTTATGTATGTAGTGGAATTTCATCCTGGGGGATGTCTGGAGGTACCATCAGTGTGTTGGGTTCCTAACCCGAGGATGCTAGAGCAGGGTCAGCACATTTATGCGATTGCGGAAGAGAGTTCATGAGAGTGCTCGGGAGCTGAAGGATGTATCATCCTGTCAGCATGAAAAGAGTAGAGTCGAATTCGGAAAGGAAGAGGGATAAGTCCCAGCAGTGAACCCGATAAGGTTGTGTTAATCGAGGCAAGGGATAGCAGATGGTAACAGTGAGTACCCGGTCAGAAATCAATGTTTCAGGGTATTATCTAGTATTGCGAGAGGCAAGTGTATATGGAGATCAAGAGTGATAAGTGTCTCTATCAGAGGAAAGAGCCGGTGGTCGGCTTAAGACAGTTGATATGAATCGGTAAGCAAGGAGTTTGATCATTTTTGGGATGATAACAGTGATTGGGAGGATCAGAGTCAGTAGAGATCCGAGGTTGCAGTGTGCGGTTATGGTTATTGGAATTGTGTGCTGCAACAGGCTTCGAGGATGAAGCCTAATTTAAGTGGGGGAGAATCGTGACACCCCGAGTTCAGAAGAGAAAAGTTCAGGGTGCTTAGTGTAAATATGGAAGACCGACTCGGCGAGTCAATGGGTAGACTCGGTGAGTCGGGTCGCGAATCTGGTCATGTGTTAAGTGACCAACTCAGCGAGTCAGAGGAGTGACTCGGCAAGTTGGTGTTGGGTGGAGAGAACCCTAATTTTCGGGGTTGTGCCCTATATAAAGGACATTATAACCAACCCTCAGCCTCTTTGTTACCTTCCAATACCCAGAAAACCCTTAAATCATGTATAACCTCCATTGATGAAGAATTAGAGCTTGGGAAGAGAAATTGAGAAGAAGAAGGTTGAAGATCAAGAGGCTAGCATCTGGATATCATTGTAGATCAGGGATCTACTCCTCCTTTGGATCATTTATGAGGTAACAATCTGTTACCTTGAGTTTCCTTCTTCTAGATTCATTCTTGGTTGCTATTTTGGGGATTATGGCTTGAGTGGAATCAATTTCGAGTTTAAAAGCTAGAACTGAAGTTGAAACTTCAAATCTAAGCTTTTAATGATCCTATTTGTTGTAAAGGTGATGTCCTAGAGTGGTTGGTGAAGTCCCTTTGCCTTAAGCCTTAGACCTAGAGTATTTTGGGCTTATTTCCCTATGGTTTCACATAAACTTTGCACCTTTACGTGTGGGGAAGGTTGTAGGAAGTTACATCTATGGATTGGAGTCACTGCTTGGCTTGAAAGCCATTGTATGGATTAAGAACTATAGGTACTCGGCAAGTCACATGGGTGTACTCGGTGAGTTGGATGAAGAAAGGCAGAACTCGACGAGTTGGAAGAACAACTCGGTGAGTCTGTTGAAGATTGCCTTGGACTCGACGAGTCTGTTCTTGGACTCGACGAGCCTAGTCGTGAAGTCATAACCGTTTTGGTTGAGCTGTGAATCGGTGAGTTGAGGGACGACTCGGTGAGTTGAGCAGGAGGTGACTCAGAGTTCGTAGGACTCGGCGAGTTGGGTCGCGATATGGGAGTTTTCAGAGCATAGGGACTCGACGAGTCAGCGGGCTGACTCAGCGAGTAGAGTCAGTCAGGAAGTTTGACTTTGACTGAGGACTTTGAATTTGACCAAGAGTTGACCAGTTGACTTCCAGGGGTAATTTGGTAGTTATTGGTATTTATTGAGTTCATTCTTTTGGTATTATCAGTGGTGAAGCTCGTGTCGGAGGTTGGAGCAACGTAATCTTATCTATTCAGTCAACAGTTGCGAGGTGAGTTATCCTCACTATATCGATAGGGTCTAATGCACCAAGGCCGACCCTTTACCGGATTGTAATCTGGGTATTGTTGTTATGTTATTGCTTTGCTATGTTTGCATTCTGGTAGTTAGGGTGGTTTATGTTAGAGACCTGGTTAAGGTTGGTATCCTGGTACATTGGCTGATGCTATATTAGTGACCGGTTAGGTCGGTATCCTGTTTAGAGTACGCTAGGTATGTGATCTGCTAGATCGGTTGATTGATGATTAATTGTTATGTGGTTATATGTTTATGTGCACATGGTTGGTGGACTGGGGTTGGGTTGAGGCAGGTCCTGCTATGTGTTGTAGTCCAACATACTAAAACATCCCAAAAATACGACCCAAAATTTTTGTTTTTAAATAATAATAAAAGTCATAACACTGAATGTCATATAATAAAACCATACGACGGGTATCTCAAAAGCCATAATAAAAATGTCATATCAAGAACTGTATCAAATCATATCTAAGTATCTGAACAAAACATCCCAAGAATAAAGTTGAAGTTGTGGTGTGTGCGATGCCATAAACCCGAGCTGTTCCCTTTACTTGCGGAAGTACTTGAAACCAAAACTAAAATTGTAAGCACGAAGCTTAGTGAGCTCCCCCAAACTACCACATACCATACAACAACATATAAACACATACTGGGCCTTGCCCACTGCATCAGACCGAAGTCCGGAACTAACCAGGGCCTTACCCTCTACATCGGACAGAAGTCCAGAACTGACTAGGACCTTGTCCCCTGCATCGGACCGAAGTCCGGAACTAACTGCATAGGACCGAAGTCCGGAAACTGTCTAAGCTTAACATAGCATGGCATAAACATATCAACTAGCATGAACACATAAACTGCATACTGCATCAGGCCGTAGCCCGGAACACATAACACATAAATCATGTCTGAGCCACGAAGGCATCAAACATACTAACAACTGCATCGAACCGAAGTCCAGAAACTACTACTAGCTAAACGGGTCGGCATCGTGGCCTTAGATCCGTTCCTACTGGAAGGAAACTCACCTCATAAACTGGCTGGTAAATGAACCGCTCTGGAAACTATCTGCTGCTGCTCCGGTATCTCCCCGGCTACAATTTCCACAACACACTGAATCAAATACTAATAACTATACTGAGGGTAAAATGACTATTTTACCCCTGGTCAAAGTCAACCCTATTGTTCAAAGTCAACATACAGTTGACGTGACTTGTCGAGTTGGGTCACCAACTCGTCGAGTCCTCACCCTCACTTCTTGCTTCTGATCGCTACTACTCGTCGAGTTTGGCGTAGACTCAATGAGTTCCCCTTCTATGCTATCTCTTAGTCAATCTGCATCCGACTTGCCGAGTTGTATGAACAACTCGTCGAGTCCTCCTTCAACATATGAACACTCTGGCTGTGACTCGCCGAGTTGTATGAACAACTCGTCGAGTCTGATCTAGAGGTATGAAGACTGACTTGGACTCGCGACTCGACTCGCCGAGTCCAAAGAATGACTCGCCGAGTTGCATGCATGCAGTTACTATTAAGATGATTATGCTCAAAACCAACTCATCAGACTGATAGATCTGGGCTCCTAAGGCCTGGTTTGCACGTAAATGTTCCATCTTTACGTGCACATATACTCCTAAAGAGGTTTATAGGCCTAAAATGCATGAAAAATGCTAGATCTAGGGTTTATATGCAACAAGGTTCAATAAAGGTATTAGATCTGAGCTTCTAGAGCTCATTTATGGATAGATCCAGTGGCTATTCGACCCATTATGATCCCAATACTACTATCAATCTTGGAGGTGGATAAAGATGGCTTAAATGGGGTTTCTAATAGAAAATCATCATAGAAACAGAATAGATCCGAATTGTACCTCAATGAACTCTGGATCAGGTTCTAGATCCTTGCTCTTCTCCTTCTCCTTGGTCTTTCATTCCTTCTTTTCTTTAAATTTCAAAGAACAAGCACACAAACACTCAAATCACAAGGAGAGGATTAGGGTTTGGTATAGGATGCTCTGAGGGTGATGGAGACTAGCTTGGGGGTGCATAACATGGTTTAAATAGGGTGAAAACCCTTGAAATTAGGGTTTCTTCCAGACTGTCATACTCGCCGAGTCCAGGATATGGACTCGTCGAGTCGCCCACTTACACGTGCTGGAAATCCCGCCTCTACTCGACGAGTCGGGCAACAGACTCGTCGAGTCCCTCTTGAATACTAAAAAAAATAAACATTAAATAACATACCAGAAATGGGGTCGTTACAACTCTCCCCCATTTGTCTCAGACTTTGTCCTCGAAGTCTGTTGCTGCTGCTGCATCTACGAACAACTCTGGATAGTGCTCCCTCATTTCCTCCTCTTCCTCCCACGTCCACTTAGATCCCTTCCGGTGCTGCCACTGCACCTTTACTAACCAAACCACCTTGTTCCTCAAGGCTTTCGTCTTCCAATCCATGATCGCTATGGGTTTCTCAATATAATTTAGGCCGCTATCAACCTGAATGTCCTCCAAGGGTACTACTACCGTCTCATCCACCAAGCACTTCCTCAACTGAGAAACATGGAAAGTGTTGTGGATCTGATTGAGTTCTGCCGGAAGATCCAACCGATAAGCAACCAGTCCCACCCGGGCCAAAACCCTAAAAGGACTGATGAACCTGGGGCCCAGATTGCCCCTCTTCCGAAACCTGATAACACCCTTCCAGGGTGATACCTTCAAGAGGACCATATCGCCCACCTGGAACTCCAAGTCTGAACACTTCCTATCGGCGTAACTCTTCTGCCGACTCTGCGCAGTCTGCAGTCTGCTACGAACCTGCTGGATCAATTCTATCGTCTTAAGCACCACTTCGATGCTCCCAATGACTCGCTAACTGACCTTGCCCCAACAAATCGGGGTCCTGCACTTCCTCCCATAGAGCATCTCGAAAGGAGGTCGATCAATACTCGCATGGTAACTATTGTTATACGAAAATTCCGCTAACGGAAGATACGTATCCCAACTGCCACCGAAGTCTAGAACACATGCCCGCAGCATGTCCTCGAGACTCTGAATCATTATCTCGCTCTGTCCGTCCGTCTGAGGATGGAAAGCGGTGCTAAAATGGAGACGAGTACCCATCTCGTCGTGAAACCGCTTCCAGAATCTGGAAGTAAAACGGTCATCTCGGTCTGACACCACTAAAACAGGCACTCCATGCCGTGCCACCACCTCTCGCACATATATACCGGCTAGCTTCTCAGCCGATATTCTCTCCTGGATCGGCATAAAATTAGCACTCTTCGTCAACCGATACACTATAACCCAAATCGAATCCACTCCACATGTGGTCCTAGGAAGCTTAGTGATGAAATCCATAGTGATATCCTCCCATTTCCACACTGGTATGTCCAACGACTGCATCTTGCCGTGAGGCCTCTGGTGCTCCGCCTTAACCTTCCTGCAGGTCAGGCATCTTCCCACATACCAGGCGACATCCCACTTCATGCAGGGCCACCAATAGTCGGGTCGAAGATCCCTATACATCTTTGTTTCCCCTGGATGAATGGAAAATCGAGACTTATAGGCCTCGTCCATCAACACCTGCCGTACTCCGCCCAAGTACGGTACCCATACCTTCTCATGAAGGGTCAACAATCCTCGACTATTGTAGTCAAAAGAAGCTACTCGGCCTACAATCCTCTCACACTTCTACCTCTCCTCCTTAAGGCCCTCGGCCTGCGCCTCTTTGATTTGCTCCAATAATGGAGTAATCATCGTCATCCTCAAACAAATGTCTCTAATTGGGGATGCTACTGCCTTGCGGCTCAGAGCATCGGCCACCACGCTGGCCTTCCCTGGGTGATAAAGGATCTCACAATCATAATCCTTCAACACATCTAACCATCGCCTCTGCCTCATGTTTAGATTTGGCTGGTCCATGAGGCACCTCAAGCTCTTGTGATCCGTGTAAATGGTACATCGGACCCCCTAGAGGTAATGTCTCCAAATCTTGAGGTCAAACACCACTGCCCCCGACTCCAAATCATGTGTGGGATAGTTAGCCTCGTGAGGCTTCAACTGTCTCTAGGCGTAGGCTATCACACAGCCTCACTGCATCAACATTGCTCCCATACCTGTGATCGACACATCACAGTATACTATGAAATCCTCTACCCCTTCTGGCAAGGTAGAATCGGTGCCTCGCACAATCTCTGCCTGGGAGTCTCAAACGCTACCTGCTGCTCAGGCCCCCAATGAAACGCCACCGACTTCTTGGTAAGTCGGGTGAGCGGTACTGCTATCTTGGAGAAATCCTAGATGAATCTCCGGTAATATCCTGCCAAAACTAGGAAGCTGCGAATTTCGGATGGAGATCTAGGGACCTCCCACTGCATCACAACCTCTATCTTGGCCAGATCTACCAAAATACCCTTCTGGTTGACGAGATGTCCAAGGAATTGCATCTCGTGCAACCAGAACTCGCACTTGGAGAACTTTGAGAAAAGTCTCTCCCTTCTCAAAATCTGTAGCACCTCTCTCAGATGCTCCTCGTGCTGCTCCCGAGTCTTGGAATACACCAAGATATCATCTATGAATACTATTACAGACCAATCCAGCATCGGCCTGCGCACGCGGTTCATGAGATCCATGAATGCTTCTGGAGCGTTGGTGAGCCTAAACGGCATCACCACAAACTCATAATGACCATACCGGGTCCTGAAAGCATTCTTCTGCACATCCTCTTCTCTGACTCGCATCTGATGGTACCCGGAGCGTAAATCGATCTTGGAAAACCAAGATGCTCCCTGCAGCTGATCAAACAAATCATCTATCCTTGGAAGTGGGTAACGGTTCTTCATTGTTATCTTATGTAGCTCCCGGTAATCTATACACATACAGTGCAACCCGTCCTTTAGCTTTACAAACAAAATCGATGCACCCCGGGCAAACTTCTCGGCCTGATAAAACCCTTGTCTATCAGCTCTTGTAGTTGCGTAGATAACTCCTGCATCTCCGGGGGAGCCAACCGATACGGTGCCTTGGCTATCGGAGCCGCAACAGGGATTAGGTCAATCCCGAACTCAACCTGCCTCTCAGGAGGTATTCCCGGCAAATCCTCAGGAAATACATCCGGGTAGTCCCGTACCACCGGAACATCATCAACTGTCGTCTTGCCCTTCTCCCGGGCATCTAGAACATAGGCAACATAACCGACATAACCCTACTGAAAATAACGTCTCGCTCTCGCCGCTGAACACATAACCGGTCCGCGTTGTGGCCTCTCGCCCTGTATCACCAACTCTCCCCCACTGGGAGTGCAAACTCTCACTAACTGCAGCTCACAATCTATCACCGTCCCATTGGGGCTCAGCCAATCCATGCCTACTATAACCTTATTCCCTCGTAGGGGAATAGGGACCAAGTCCACCGGAAACCGCTCATCGAATAACTATAGAGAACATCCTCTGTGTACCCTTGCGACCCTAATGGTCCTATCATCTGCTATCTCAACCTCAAGTGGACAATCTAGCTCTCCAGGAGCTCTACTGAACCTCTTGCTAAGCGCAAGAGACGAATGATCGGGTAGCCCCCGAATCAAACAATATTGTAGCTGAAATGCCATTCACTAAGAACGACCCTATACAAAACATATAACCATAAGAAACAATCAATAATAAATGCAGAGATAAGGGAAAATACATACCCGTCACGACGTCAGGAGTCGCTCGCACCTCCTCTGCTGTCAGCTGAAAAGCCTTAGTCTTTGCCACCGACATCTTAGCTCGGCCCTGACAGCCATCTGTAATCCTCAAAGTAGTAGGAGCAGGTGCTGACACCTTTCCTGCAGCAGCTAAACTCAGACACTGGGACTTTTTATGTCCTCTCTGATTTCAATGGAAGCAAATGCCGCAACGGCGGCAGTAGCGGTTGTATAATCTCTGCTCATATGCCCAGTCCGACCGCACTTGTAGCAGCCGGTACTCCCTGCTTTGCACGCCCCATCGTGCAATCTCCCACACTTGCCACACCGAACATGGCTCTGCTGACTCCTAGCTCGGTGATCTGAACCCTTGGGCTTTTTGCCCGCACTCGCTGTACCTGGAGCTGCCTCCGACTTCCTCTTTCTCTCAATCTCAAGGTCAATCTCTCTCTCTCTCTCTCTCTCTCTCTCTCTCTCTCTCGAGCCCTAGCAATCATGTCATCTAGCGTCTTACAGTTGGACCGGATCACAAACTGATGGATATCACTCCGCAACATCTCATGATAACGACCTTTCTTCATTTCCTCATTAGCCGCGTACTGAGGAACAAGAAGAGCCCTCTCCCTGAACTTGGCGGTAATCTCCGCCACTGTCTCTGTAGTCTGGGTAAGATCCTGACACTCACGTGCTAACTGTTGCACCTCAATAACCGGTGCGAACTCAGCTCTGAACCTAGTAGTAAAGTATGCCCAGGTCATGGCATCCAAAGCTGCATCATCCCCGATTGCATGACCAATCTCCTCCCACCGATCCCGTGCCCTATCCTTCAGAAGACAGGATGCCAATCTGACCTTGTCCCCCTTAGGACATCTGCTAGTGCGAAAGGCGTTGGCCACATCTGCCAACCATCTTGTGCTCGCTATGGGGTCCCGTGCACCGTGATAATCCGGAGGCCCGCATGCTCGGAACTCTCTTTTTGTAAGTGTGCGCGACCCCATCATGGCTGCCACCTCAGCACGAAAGGTGCTTAAACTCTCGTCCATCATCTCTTAGATACCCTCCTTGATTGAACCAAAGATCACAGGAGTCTGCTCAAGTATGGTGCGAGTAATCTCTGAATAGAGAAACTCCCTAGTCTGGTCATCTAACTGCCCGACCTCCAGGCCCGATCCTGATCCCCCTCCGGCACCTGAACTGCTGACTGCTGGTCTAGGGCGTAATACCACCATTCTGAAACACAACATAATAAATGTCAGGAACATTGATATATCTCGAGGGATCACTACTACCACAAGTTTCCTGGTCTCGTCTCATCTTTCCTTGATTCGAGTACGGATCCTCTACTTTCAGTAGTACGGGCCCATACTACCTTCCACATCTATCTGTACTTTCCTCAAGTACTGCCTTGACTCCACCAAGTCACTGTTACTGCTAATAATCTCTGCTATTCCCATCATAGACTTGCCCTAGGGAATTCTCTGACTATACCTGATTCAGTCATTAGCTGCTGAAAGCCTCATTGTGATGCCAATTATCCATCACCTGAATACCATCACATGCGGCGAGGCTCAGATAATCCTTTAAGTAAAAGACTCGTCCCTACAACGGTTAGACTCAAACAAGAGCTGCACAATAGGGCCAAGTCTAGCACTCTGAGATTATTCAACCCTGTTCACATGTGACGCGACGCATTCACCTAATGGCTAACTCTCATCACTCAGAGTCCCACACAGCACAAAGCAAGCAGCATTCAGACACAGGAGACTACTCAAGCAATTTTATCCTCATAATGGGAAACTGTACTAGCATACAATGCTAAGCTCATGATATAAGGTACAACCTAAAAAGGCTATCCTACTGCTGACTACTCAATGCTAGCATGCAATTCTTATAAAGCTGAAACACATAAAGCAGGCATATAAGGCATCCTCCTAGATCCTCGGTCCTATACTAGCATGCTGTTCTAATGAAACTGAAACTAAACATTAACTGATACATAGTGTTGTATGGGTAATTTGGGAGTACTTACTTGAGGTCGGCTGATCGCATGAACCACACCCTTTTCTCTTTTCAAAGTTCTTTTTTTTCTAAAATTCTTTTTACTTTTCTAAAACTCTTTTCTTTCAAAAAAAACATTTTACCATTTCTTAGTTTGAGTTCAAACACACCCGGAAATGTGCCCGAATCCCTCAAACCAAGGCTCTGATACCAACTTGAAACATCCCAAAAATACGACCCAAAAATTTTGTTTTTAAATAATAATAAAAGTCATAACACTGAATGTCATATAATAAAACCATACGTCGGGTATCTCAAAATCCATAATAAAAATGTCATATCAAGAACTGTATCAAATCATATCTAATTATCTGAACAAAACTCCCAATAATAAAGCTGAAGCTGTGGTGTGTGCGATGCCATCAACCCGAGCTCTTGCCTTTACTTGCAGAAGTACCTGAAACCAAAACTAAAACTGTAAGCACAAAGGTTAGTGAGCTCCCCCAAACTACCACATACCATACAACAACATATAAACACACACTGGGCCTTGCCCACTGCATCAGACCGAAGTCCGGAACTAACCAGGGCCTTGCCCTCTGCATCGGACAGAAGTCCGGAAACTGCATCGCACCGAGGTCCGGAACTAACTGCATTGGACCGAAGTCTGTAAACTGTCTGAGCATAACATAGCATGGCATAAACATATCAACTAGCATGAACACATAAACTGCATACTACATCGGGCCGTAGCCCGGAACACATAACACATAAATCCTGTCTGAGCCACGAAGGCATCAAACATACTAACAATTGCATCAGACCGAAGTTCGAAAACTACTACTAGCTAAACGGGCTGACATTGTGGCCTTAGACCCGTTCCTACTGGAAGGAAACTCACCTCGTAAACTGGCTGGTAAATGAACCGCTCTGGAAACTATCTGCTGCTGCTCTGGTATCTCCCCAGCTACAATTTCCATAACACACTGAATCAAATACTGATAACTATACTGAGGGTAAAATGACTATTTTACCCCTGGTCAAAGTCAACCCTATTGTTCAAAGTCAACATACAGTAGACCTGACTCGTCAAGTTGGGTCACCAACTCGTCGAGTCCTCACCCTCACTTCTTGCTTCTGATCGCTACTACTCATCGAGTTTGGTGTAGACTCGACGAGTTCCCCTTCTATGCTATCTCTTAGTCAATCTGCATCCGACTCGCCGAGTTGTATGAACAACTCGTCAAGTCCTCCTTCAACGTATGAACACTCTGGCTGTGACTCGTTGAGTTGTATGAACAACTCGTCGAGTCTGATCTAGAGGTATGAAGACTAACTTGGACTCGCGACTCGACTTGCCTAGTCCAAAGAATGACTCACCGAGTCGCATGCATGCAATTACTATTCAGACGATTCTGCTCAAAACCAACACATCCAACTGATAGATCTGGGCTCCTAAGGCATGGTTTGCACGTAAAGGTTCCATCTTTATGTGCACATATACTCCTAAAGAGGTTTATAGGATTAAAATGCATGAAAAAGGCTAGATGTAGGGTTTATATGCAACAAAGTTCAATAAAGGTATTAGATCTGAGCTTCTAGAGATCATTTATGGATAGATCCAGTGGCTATTCGACCCATTATGATCCCAATACTACTATCAATCTTGGAGGTGGATAAAGATGGATTAAATGGGGTTTCTAATAGAAAATCATCATAGAAACAGAATAGATCCGAATTGTACCTCAATGAACTCTAGATCAGGTTCTAGATCCTTGCTCTTCTCCTTCTCCTTGGTCTTTCCTTCCTTCTTTTCTTTAAATTTCAAAGAACAAGCACACAAACACTCAAATCACAAGGAGAGGATTAGGGTTTGGTATAGGATGCTCTGAGGGTGAAGGAGACTAGCTTGGGGCATATAACATGGTTTAAATAGGGTGAAAACCCTTGACATTAGGGTTTCTTCCAGACTGGTGGACTCACCGAGTCCAGGATATGGACTCGTCGAGTCGCCCACTTACATGTGTTGGAAATCCCGCGTCTACTCGACGAGTCAGGCAACAGTAAAAGAGGTATGACCATTGGAGCTCATGGTCCAAGTGTTCACGGTCCTTGGAGTTTGCGGTCCAAGTGTTCACGGTCTAATGACCTTATGGTCATGGAGTTCACGGTCTAAGGAGATTTAATCGCAAACTCATCAAGTCTTTCACAAATGATGGTTTTCAAGGGATTCATTCAAAGGCATCAGATTCTAGGGAGTATGCTTAGCCTTAGGAAGGGTAAAGGCTATAAGAACACCCTTTATAAGGGTTTACGGTCTATGAAGATTCATAGACTGTAAACTCTTTTGTTCAAGCAAAGAGTGATAATACGCAAACAACCCCCAAAGAACAACATATCAGCTAGGAAATACTCAACACATAATGTCCAGCCACCATTTTCAATGGATAGCATCACCAGAATACACAGGTATGGCGGCTAACGGGCGGCGACAGCCACAACCGACACACCCGGTGTCAGACCGCTAGAAGAACGAAGAAAAAGGGGTAAATAGATGGTGATCTTCCCTACCGAGAGTTCCCTTTTCGTTGACGAATTGCACGACAACGTACCCCGCTCCAAAAATCGGTCACGACGGTTTATCCGGCTGCCACGACGTCTCCGACATTAGGGTTGTGTTTTCGGTGGCAAAGTAGTTGCTTAGCAGCTCTAAAAAGGCTTCCAAGGACGGTGGCGGCTGAAGATGCTACACATGGTGGTGGCGGCTGGAGTATAGCGACTTAGGGTTAGGTTTAGATGATGGGGAAGGAACGCCGGGTATAACCCATGCATCCTTCAAACCTTTGAGCATTTTTACAAGATTAGTCCCTCCCCACCAGATCTTCTCCAACTTTAATCTAGTATTTACCATTTAGCCCTTGATTCCATAAATTCATTTCATTTTAGGTCCAAAACTTACCAAACAACTCCTCCTCTACAAATTATTTTCAGCTGAAGTCCATTTATTACTATTCAGCCCCTTAGCCTCCAAAACCTCTTCAAATTAATTCCTAATAATTTACTAAACAGTCCCTGCCTTCATAATTATTTACGAATCACTCCAGAACTTACACTTTTAACCCCCAACTTCTAAAATTGTAACAATTGGCTCCCCAAAACAATACCCCATGAAATATTATTGACTTTAGGACTACTATTCATTTATAAATCTTTATTTACTTTTTTTTTTTAATGAATAGGATGTTACAATTTTACCTTACTTAAATTAGATTTTGTCCTCGAAATCATTCCTTACCATCCCTTACACACACGAAAACTTGAATGACATGGCCACAAGCTCAAGCATAACCACAACCGTTCAATCCAACAGAGATATCTCAACCAACCACATTGCACATGTAGCCATTAAGTTCATTTTACTCCAATCAGATATTCCAACCGATTTTTAGTCACTCGTCACTTTTGACCTCTTTCGTGTAACACTTACTAACTCCAGGCGTTTGGCGGTCCTTCTCAAGCCAAACGAACCGACCCTCCCAGGTTTAGTACATCAAATGGAAACCATAATCACTCAAAATGAAATTCATTAGGAATCTGAAATCTCAACTCGTCTATCCTTTATACCAATAGGGCCAAACTCAAACTTGAGAGTCTGGTTCGACATCAGAATTGGAACCACTCATCTGCAATATGATACTCAAGTCATAACTCGTGATACGTGAATCTACGCATGCATCGCCTCTCCAATTCCTTCCGATTGCGATACCCCCTCCCTGACTCGAGATATAACGATTCTCGACCATCACGGAGACCCCAATCTCTCCCCTAGTTCGGCCACTAAGTTCCCAATGACTCATTTGGTAAGGCTACCCAAGACAAAGAACTCCTCTGCGTCATGATCTGACTAGGAAATATTATGGCTCCTCGTAGTTACAACATTCTCTCTATGACTCGTGAATGCTACGGCTCCCTGCAGGCTTACGACACTCCCTCACCGACTCGCCATAGGCTCAACCCATGGTTTTCCCCTGATCACCCCACAATCTCATCATTAAGCTATCACCATAATGTGTTCGCTAAACTCATGCTCTACGACCCATCATGGACAAGTACACACACCCACCCAGACTAAGCATCACTACCCTGACGACAATCGCCGCAACAAAGCACCTTCCCTTGATACAATTTACAATATTGGACAATCCCCATCCGATGACAACTAGCTGATGGGTTTCCACTGGAACAATAGTTACTCGATACTCCATTTCCCGCCTCGTCAACCTCGGATCTTCAGCTTATACCACTCAAAACCCTCGAAGCACTCCAAATCATAACTCGAAGTACAAAGGAATCATCGACAACTAAGAATGCATCGACGAAACTTCCGAAATCCCATACTCTACTGATCAATCCCATGCGAAAACTACTCATATCGACTTTAAAGTTGATTGACAAGTCAACTGATACCCCTCCCAGAGTATAGACAACAATCTATACATTGAACTAGAAAATCTCAACAATCGAAACTGGACCTCAATGAACCAACCATCTTGAGCTCAACCCTTGCAAACCCAAAGAGTCCCTGACCACAATAAGATCCCTGACCAACGACTACTCGTCATAGACACATTCATTCTTTCCTGCACACGTACAACATGCATCATCTCGCTTTGCACCTTGCCTCATCCATCAATAAACCCAGGTCTCATATGTCCTTACCGCGTATCCCCATTACCAAATCCTCTAACCGTAACGTGAACAGGTTGCAGATCCTCTCAACATAATACCCAACTCTCCCCCACTCAGGGTTCAAACCATCACAAATTAGCATATCAACAGTCTATTCCACAGACAGTTTCACCAAGTACACTACACTTGACTCTTGGAACATACCACGTAACACTTGATGATCTTCCAATAAAGATCAAGCAACACCACATGTCTTGAATCCCAAATAGAATCCCTCAGAAACTTCCTAATGTGACTGTCTCTGGTCACCTAGAATCTCATTCGACTGCACCTGCAAATATTTTGACAGTCCTCGAATGACACTGACTTTTTTCTCTAAAATGGTGGACTATCACACACTGCATTATTTGGATCCTCAATCATCACCCCACTGCAAGAATCAACATAACATGGGAAACCTCATTCTCACAATCGATCCGCTGCATAGCCCCGGCAACCGTCATCTCGATATACTCCTTTCATTTTCCTGAAACAGTTGTTGTTATATAACTTACCAAACCCAAGAAAAGGCATACTCGAGCCCTCGTTGGTCATAGTCCCCACTAATGACTCCTTCCCAACATAAGAATGTAACCTAATGCTCTCATACAATAAAATAATCTTGGTGCTAATGTCGCAAACACCTGGCGCCCCACGGGGACTTCTTCTAATCTTTGACATCAAGAGTTCACTCACCCATCCTCCCAAAATGGAAAGCAGGAGCAACATAATCAACGAACCTTGCCATCACAAGTCCTCGACCGATCACTCAATCCAGACCGCAACCCTCGACAATGTATCATCTCCACTTTTCCTCGAGTCCTGCGACTCCAACTGGTACCTCACCAGTTAAACTCCTCGAAATCTAAACTCAATTTTCCTCGCAAAGGACACTCTATTGAAGCTCCAGTAACATGGCCCTATGGCTCCACAGTTTACCAGATCCAGGGTACCCGAACCATGTTATTTCTCCTCATCCTGCTACTAATTGGTAAAGATGGAAGCCCCAATGCTACGAATGATGGTACCCGAACCATGTTATTTCTCCTCATCCTGCTACTTAGAACCTCCAGAACTCTCCCTATTTTAAGTATGGGCCCTCTGCTTTCAGTAGTACGGGCCCATACTACCTGCCACATCTACCCATACATTCCAAACGGATCGTCCCTCGATCACCAATCCCATTACACATGTTCACTCTCCAGTGGATACTCACCTATAAACAACATACTCATCACACTAAAATTACTCCCTAGGCTCTCCTAGGTTCTCACACTTTTCTGTCATCAGCTGCTCAAGAACTCCTCATGATGCCAACCATCTACCTCCTAAATATCATCATATTCACTTAGTAGTTGACTCCCATCATCAAGAGCTCCACAAAGCACAAGGCAAGCAACATTCGGGCATCGAATAACCTCTGCCAACACATAAAGATACTCTAAAATACATGTGACATCCCCATTTTCATGGCCAGAAAAGACCGATTTTGTTTATGCTTTATGAAAATCAGAGTACCTCTTTAAATAAAAATTTTGTGGAATTTGTTCCCAGTAAAACATGATAAATACGTTATCAAAGCATTTCCGAAGAAAAGTATTTTTATTCATTTTAAAACATTTGGGATGTCATCTTCAATACATAAACATAAGCATAAACAGAACTTACATTCATTATCACTAGTGATTTATATCTCCTTCATCTCTTAGTGTAATGTGACTTCATAACAACACCTGTTATATAAATAAACTGAGTGGGTCAGGTTGGGAAAACTGGTGAGCACATAGGGTTTTCAACCCATAATAATATAATTATTATGTTTAAACAATTAAGAAATCAACCTAATTACACATCCCCATTATCTTCTTTATTCTTAAGGATCTACCCTAAGAATCAGCTATTCCTCATTCATTTATTCCTAAGGATCAGCCTAAGGAATTGGCACGAAGTTCATCGTTGCCACGGTTTACACAACAGGCACTAAGTCTGCATAGTCACCAGGGGTTAGGCATCAAGTTTGCATGATCGCCAGGGTTTACACAATGGGCACTAAGTCTACATAGTCGCCAAGGTTTAGACATCAAGTCTGCATGACCGCAAAGCTTTAGGCACCAAGTCTGCAAGGTCACCAAGGTTTAGAGTACATGTAACGTCCCAAAAATACGAGCCAAAAATTTCATTTTTTAAAACACATACTTAGCAAAACATTAGAAATAAAACATTCACTGATCATATCATTTCATAAAAGATGTGCGTGTATGGAAACCAGTTTATAAAAACATAACAAAGTAAGAGTACAAATCCCCAGGAAGATCTAATAGTGCGGAATACAAAGCGTGTGTGTAATGTGCTGCTACCGCGCCAGCTCTTCCCCTTTGAAGAAGAGGTACCTGAAACCAAAACTGAAAACTATAAGCATGAAGCTTAGTGAGTTCCCCCATCATACCACATACCATACAATCACATATCATACATATTGTCGGGCAATTCTGGGGTGCCCGACTTACCCAGTACGACCATTCTGGGTTGCCGACCCACCCGTGTCAAGCCATTCTGGGGTGCTGACTACCCATGCCAGTCCATTCTGGGATGTTGATTACCCATCAGTCCTAACGACCCATCCTCAGGGATTTCACCCCTATTATTACCATCACATATATCATAACATAACATAATATCAAACATTTATAGGGTGCCTGAACTACCCTTCGGTCCTAACAACCGAACTTGGGGACTGGTCCCCTCCTACTACCACTATCGCATATAACATAACAAGCCAGCATGAAAACATATCATCACATACTGTCAGACGTATCTAGGGTGTCTGACTACCCTTCGGTCCTAGCAACCGAACTCTACTACTATCACATACAACATATCATGCTAGCATATAACATATCAGGTAGTAGTAAAACCTAGATGATATCACAAAGACAATCATCTATCTTACATCTCCTACTGGTGGGTCGGCATTGTGGCCTTAGACCCACCGCTACTGGAAGGTAACTCGCCTAGAAACTAGCTGCTAAAGTCTGCTTGCTGAGCGTCTGACTGCTGGATCGCAAATCCTCCGGCTATAAACCATAAACATAGGTTAGACACCCATAAATACCCTTAGGTCAAAAGACTAACCCTCCCTTGGTCCAAGGTCAACTCCTTGGTCAAAGTCAATGTCCATTTGACTGGACTCGCCGAGTCATGGCATGGACCCGCCGAGTCCTTTTCCTACTAACCCGGTCCTACTCGACCAGTCCTTCTTCCCACTCACTGAATCACCCTTAACTCATTACTTGGGATGATTGAACCGAATCGTGACCCGACTCGCCGAGTTTGAAAAACAAATCGCCGAGATCCAGACAATCTTCATAGGACTCGCCGAGTTGTTCATCCAACTCACCGAGTCTAAGGCCATCTTCATCGAACTCGCCGAGTTCCTCATTGGGACTCGCCGAGTTCCTCATTGGGACTCGCCGAGTCCCTATGATCCATTTCCCATATAGGCCAAATTTGAGACATGCAACGCTTCAAAACCATAGATCCATGTTCCTTGAGCATGCTTATCACGTAAAGTTGCAAACTTTACGTGCATGCATGGCCCTATAAGCTCATAAGGCCAAAACCAAACTCTTAATGAGGTCATACACTCAATGGGGACCTCAATCACTTCAACCACAGAACTTTATGCTACTAATTCATCCAATAAGTCCAGATCTGAAGTCCTTTCGGATCATTAAGCATCACACATGGAGTTTGGTGTTTTAGGGCTTGAAACCCACCAATTTGGGACAAAAATGGTAACTAATGATCTAAAGATCAAGGTAGAGACTTTTATACCTGAATGGAAGCTTCTCCCTGAGTAGAGTTCGTATCTACTCCTTTCCTTGCACTCTTCAACCACCTCTTTCTTCTTATAAGCTCCAACCTCCTTCACAAAGCCAAAAACACTCTCAACAACAATATGGGGGGCTAGGGTCTCGCTCTACTACTCTCTGGAAGTGTTAAGGACAAAGGAGGCCAAGTTAGAGTGTTTAAATAGGGTGCAAACACCTGGATTAGGGTTTTTGCCCAACCAAGTCCTACTCGCCGAGTCCAAAGTCCAACTCCCGCGCCTTGTCCCACTCCTACTCGGTGAGTTGGCCCATCAACTCGCCGAGTCCAAGGCCAAAATGCATTATTTTAAGAAAGTAAATACCAACGAGTACGTACCGGGAACCAGGTGCTACAAATCTCCCCCACTTATCTTAGACTTCGTCCTCGAAGCCTACTGCTCGATCCTGAAACAGCTCGGGGTAGTGCTCCATCATCTTTTCCACCGGCTCCCAAGTCCACTACGAACCCTTCCGGTACTGCTATTGCACCTTCACGAGTTCCACCCTTTTGTTCCTCAGATCCTTCGACTTCCTGTCGAGGATTGCCACAGGCCGCTTGATGTAATTCAGGCTGTCGTCGACCTGAATATCCTCCAAAGGCACCACTACCGAGTCGTCCACCAAACACTTCCACAACTAAGAGACGTGGAAAGTGTTATGGATCTGGCTGAGTTCGGCTGGTAGATCCAACCTATACGCCACCTTGCCCACCCGGGCTACTACCCTGAATGGCCCGATGTACCTAGGGCCTAACTTACTCCGCTTTCTGAATCGGATGACGCCTTTCCATGGTGACACTTTCAGAAGAACCATATCCACTACTTGGAATTCCAAGTATGAATGGCGCTTGTCAGCATAACTTTTCTGCCGACTCTGAGCAGTTTGAAGTCTGCTCCGGACCTTCTAAATCTTCTTTGTCGTTTGGAGCACCACTGCGGTGCTTCCCATGACCCTCTGGCCAACCTCTCCCTAACATATCGGGGTCCTGCATCTCCGTCCGTACAACATCTCGAAGGAAGGATGGTCAATACTCGCATGGTAGCTGTTGTTGTACGAGAACTCAGCTAAAGGAAGATAGGTATCCCAACTACCACCGAAATCTAGCACGCATGCCTGCAACATATCCTCAAGAGTCTGGATGGTCCGCTCACTCTGACCATCCGTCTGCGGGTGGAAGTCAGTGCTAAAATGTAGACGAGTGCCCAACTCATCATGAAACTTCTTCCAAAACTTGGAAGTACAAAGCACATCTCTATCTGAAATCACTGATACTAGCACCCCGTGTCGCGCCACTATCTCCCTGATATAGATATCGGCCAACTTCTCGGCCGAGATACTCTCCTGAATCGGAATAACATGGGCGCTCTTGGTCAATCGATCCACGATGACCCATATAGAATCCACTCCTCGCGCGGTCCTGGGAAGGTTTGTGATAAAATCCATCGTAATATCTTCCCATTTCCACAATGGGATATCCAACAGCTGCATCTTGCCGTGCGGTCTCTGATGCTCGGCCTTGACCTTCCTGCAGGTCAAGCACCGCTCGACGTACCAAGCCACATCCCGCTTCATGCAGGGCCACCAATACTCCAGATGAAGATCCCTATACATCTTCATCGCCCCGGGATGAATGGAGAATCGGTGATTTGTGCGCCTCCTCCATCAAGATCCGGCGCATGCCTGCGAGGTATGGCACCCATACTCTACGGTGTAATGTCAATAATCGCATGCCATCATAGTCGAAGGAGGAAACCTGACCCACTATGCGCTCACTCTTCCGATGTTCCTCCTTCAGGGCCTCCTGCTGGGCCTCCCGAATCTGCTCCAAAAGCGGAGTCACCACTGTCATCCGCATGCAAATATCCCTGATTGGCGCCGCCTTGCGGCTAAGCGCATCGGCCACCACATTGGCCTTCCCCGAGTGGTAAAGGATCTCACAATCATAATCCTTCACCACGTCCAACCACCGATGCTAACTCATGTTCAGATTTGGCTGATCCATGAGGTACCTCAAACTCTTGTGGTCCGTGTAAATGGTACACCGAACTCCATAGAGGTAATGTCGCCAAATCTTGAGGGCGAAAACCACCGCCCCCAACTCTAAATCATGCGTCGGGTAGTTCGCCTCGTGAGGCTTCAGCTGCCTTGAAGCGTAGGCTATTATGTGCCCTCTCTGCATCAGCACCATGCCCAATCCCGAAATGGACGCGTCACAATATACCAAGAAATCCTCTACGCCCTCGGGTAGGGCTAAGATTGGCGCCTCGCACAATCTCTGCCTCAGAATCTCGAATGTTGTCTGCTGCTCGGCCCCCATCGAAAGACCACAACCTTCCTAGTCAATCGTGTCAGGAGCACGACTATCTTGGAGAAATCCTGAATGAATATCCGATAGTAGCCTACTAATCCTAGGAAACTCCGAATCTCAGATGGAGACTTCGGAACCTCCCATCTCAACACAGCTTCCACCTTGGCTGAGTCTACTGAAATCCCATTCTGGTTGACGAGGTGCCCAAGAAACTGCACCCCGTGCAACCAAAACTCACATTTGGAGAACTTGGCGTACAAGCTCTCCCTCCTCAGAGTCTCCAAAACCTCCCTCAAATGCTCCTTGTGCTCCTCCTGCGTCTTGGAATAAACCAAGATATCATCAATGAAAACTATCACAGATCGATCCAGCATCGGTCTTCTTATGCGGTTCATGAGGTCCATGAACGCGACAGGAGCATTGGTGAGCCCGAACGGCATCACCACGAACTCATAATGGCCATAACGCGTCTGAAACGCGGTCTTCTGCACATCCTCCTCTCCGACCCTCATCTGGTGATAACCTTAATGCAAATCGATCTTAGAGAACCAAGATGCTCCCTGTAACTGATCAAAGAGGTCATCAATCCTCGGAAGCGGGTAACGGTTCTTCACCGTTACCTTATTCAGCTCCTGGTAATCTATACACATCCGATGCGACCCATCCTTCTTTTTCACAAACATGATCGGGTCTTCCCAGGGTGAACTGCTCGGTCTAATGAATCCCTTGTCTAACAGCTAACAGCTCCTGTAGCTATGTAGACAAATCCTGCATCTCAGGAGGAGCCAACCGATACGGTGCCTTGGCTATTGGAGCTGCACTAGGGACTAGGTCGATCCTGAACTCTACCTGTCGCTCCGGGGGTATTCCAGGAAGCTCCTTCGGGAACACATCAGCGTAGTCTCGCACCACTGGAACCTCATTCACCGTCGCCTTACCCGCCTCCTCGGTATCCACAACATACGTGACATATCCCGCGCAACCATGATGAAGGTAGTGCCTAGCTCTCACTGCTGAACATACTGTGGGTCCACGTTGTGGCCTCTCGCTGTGGATCACCAACTCTCCCCCACTTGGGGTCCTGATCCGTACTAGCTGCTATGCGCAATCTATAACCGCCCCATTAGGGCTCAACCAATCCATGCCTATAATTACCTTGTTCCCCCGCAACGGAATGGGAACCAAATCCACCAAGTAACGCTCCTCGAATAATCTCATAACACAATCTCTGAACACCGCTGATGCCCACACTGATCGATCATCAGAGATCTCTACCTCTAAAGGGTAATCCAACATGCCTGAAGACTCAGTAAACTTCTTGCTAAGCGCAAGAGAAACAAACGATCGAGTAGCACCCGAGTCAAACAACACCTGAACAGGGATACTGTTCACATGGAACGATCCTAAAGCATATACACAGAGCACATATCAATAACATAACAACATGAAAATGGAATTGAGGGAAAGAATCATACCCGTCACCACATCGGGTGCGGCACGTGCCTCTTCGGTATTCAGCTGAAATGCCCGGCTCCTCACCACTGGAGCCTTTGCCTTGCCCTGCCGGCCATCAGTGATCCACAGGGTCGCTGGAGCTGGTGCCTTCACTGGTGCGGGTGCTGTCAACTGAGGGCAATTGGCCTTCTTGTGGCCCCTCTGGTTGCAGTGGAAACACAGCAACTCAGATGTCTGTATCACAGGTGCAGGGGTGGTACAATCCCTACTGAAATGCCCCGACTTGCCACACTTATAGTAGCCCGACGATCCTAGTCTACATGCCCCCTCATGAGGCCTGCCGCATTTCTTGCAGTAGCTCGGTCCTGACTGGCCTTTCGGCCTACCATCCGGTCCCTTGGGCTTTTCCCCGAAGCCCCTGCTACCTGTCCCTCCTTTATCTTCCTCTTCCGGATGTGCTCTAAATCTATCTCTCTCTCCCTCGCCCTGGCAATCATAGAGTCCAAGGTAGGGCAAGCTGAAAAACTGACATGCTCTCAAATATCATCTCGGAGCATGTCATGGTAGCGGGTCCTCCTCATGTCCTCATCACCCGCATACTGGGGCACCAACAATGCCCTCTCCCTGAACTTAGCGGTGATCTCCGCCACAGTCTCCGTCGTCTGCCTCATATCCAAGAACTCCCTGGCCAGCGGTTGAAGCTTAACAGCCGGCGCAAACTCTGTCCTGAAGCTGGTCGCGAAGTCCGACCAGGTCATAGCCTCGACAGCCGAGGCTCCCAACGAGTCACTCACAGACTCCCACCAATCCCTAGCTCGATCTCGTAAACACCCTGCTGCAAACCTCACCTTCGACCCCTCAGGGCAGAAGCTGATCATCTGTGCAGACTCAATGTTTGCAATCCATCTCCTGGCAGCTATGGGGTCCTTCGCCCCATGAAAATCCGGCGCACCACTGACCCTGAAGTCCTTAAAGGATAGTGTGCGAGATCCCAACTGGCCAGATGCCATGTCGCTCCTGAATGCTCGGAGGTGATCCTCCATTAACTCAACTATCCCTTCCTTGATCGACTCGAAGATAATGGGGGTCGACTCAAGGATGCCCCTGGTGATCTCTAACGCGATGAAATCGCGTAGCCCCTCATCCACCAACTCGAAACCTGATCCCGAGCCCGATCCCTCTCCTGAACTGCCAACTGCTGGTCTAGGGCGCAATACCACCATTCTGAAAGACAACATAATAAACATCAGGAACACTGATATATCTCTAGGGATCACTACTACCACAAGTTTCCTAGTCTCATCTCAGCCTTCCTTGATTCGACTACGGATCCTTTGCTTCCAGTAGTACGGGCCCATACTACCTTCCACATCTATCCGTACTTTCCTCAAGTACTGCCTTGACTCCACCAAGTCACTATTACTGCTAATAATTTCTGCTACTCCCATCCTAGGCTTGCCTAGGGAGTCCTCTGACTATACCCGATCCATTCCTCAGCTGCTGAAAGCCTCCTTGTGATGCCAATTAGCCATCACCTGAATACCATCACATGCGGCGAGGCTCAAATAATCCTTCAAGTAAAAGACTCGTCCCTATAACGGTTAGACTCAGACAAGAGCTACGCAATAGGGCTAAGTCTAGCAGTCTGAGATTATTCAACCCTGTTCGCATGTGACATGACGCATTCACCTAATGGCTAACTCCCATCACTTAGAGTCCCACAAAGCACAAAGCAAGCAACATTCAGACATAGGAGGCTACTCAATCAATTCCATCCTCGTATTGGGAAACTGCACTAGCATACAATGCTAAGCTCATGCTATCAGACATAACCTAAACAGGCTATCCTACTGCTGTCTACTCAATCCTAGCATGCAATTTTCATATACTGAGGCACATAAAGCAGACACATAAGGAATCACTCCTAGATCCTTAGTCCTATTCTAGCATACTGTTCTACAGGAACTGATAAACATATATAAACTTGTATGGGTACATTGGGGAATACTTACTTGAGCTCGGCCGGTTGCGCACATCACACACTTCGTTCCTTCTTAAAAAGAACTCTTAGAAAACATTTTCTTTTTCAAATTATTTTAATCCCTCGATTTGAGTCCAGACACCCCCGAAGGTGTATCCGAATCCCTCAAACCAGGGCTCTGATACCAACTTGTAACGTCCCAAAAATACGAGCCAAAAATTTCATTTTTTAAAACACATACTTAGCAAAACATTAGAAATAAAACATTCACTGATCATATCATTTCATAAAAGATGTGCATGTCTGGAAACCAGTGTATAAAAACATAACAAAGTCAGAGTACAAATCCCCAGGAAGATCTCATAGTGCGGAATACAAAGCATGTGTGTAATATGCTGCTACCGCGCCAGCTCCGTCCCCCTTGAAGAAGAGGTACCTAAAACCAAAACTGAAAACTGTAAGCATGAAGCTTAGTGAGTTCCCTCATCATACCACATACCATACAATCACATATCATACATATTATCGGGCAATTCTGGGGTGCCCGATTTACCCGGTACAACCATTCTGGGGTGCTGACCCACCCGTGTCAAGCCGTTCTGGGGTGCTGACTACCCATGTTAGTCCATTCTGGGGTGCTGACTACCTATCAGTCCTAACGAGCGTTCCTCGGGGACTATTTCACCCCTACTATTACCATCACATATATCATAATATAACATAATATCAGACATTTATGGGGTGCCTGAACTACCCTTCGGTCCTAACAACCGAACTCGGGGACTGGTCCCCTCCTACTACCACTATCGCATATAACATAACAAGCCAGCATGAAAACATATCATCACATACTGTCAGACGTATCTGGGGTGTCTGACTACCCTTCGGTCCTAGCAACCGAACTCTACTACTATCACATACAACATATCATGCTAGCATATAACATATCAGGTAGTAGTAAAACCTAGATGATATCACAAAGACAATCATCTATCATACATCTCCTACCGGTGGGTCGGCATTGTAGCCTTAGACCCACCGCTACTGGAAGGTAACTCGCCTAGAAACTAGCTGCTAAAGTTTGCTTGCTGAGCGTCTGACTGCTGGATCGCAAATCCTCCGGCTATAAACCATAAACATAGGTTAGACACCCATAAATACCCTTAGGTCAAAAGACTGACCCTCCCTTGGTCCAAGGTCAACTCCTTGGTCAAAGTCAATGTCCATTTGACTGGACTCGCCGAGTCATGGCATGGACTTGCCGAGTCCTTTTCCTACTAACCCGGTCCTACTCGACCAGTCCTTCTTCCCACTCACTGAATCACCCTTAACTCATTACTTGGGATGATTGAACCGAATCGTGACCCGACTCGCCGAGTTTGAAGAACAAATCGCCGAGATCCAGGCAATCTTCATAGGACTCGTCGAGTTGTTCATCCAACTCACCGAGCTAAGGCCATCTTCATCGAACTCGTCGAGTTCCTCATTGGGACTCGCCGAGTCCCTATGACCCATTTCCCATATAGGCCAAATCTGAGACATGCAACGCTTCAAAACCATAGATCCATGTTCCTTGAGCATGCTTATCACGTAAAGTTGCAAACTTTACGTGCATGCATGGCCCTATAAGCTCATAAGGCCAAAACCAAACTCTTAATGAGGTCATACACTCAATGGGGACCTCAATCACTTCAACCACAGAACTTTATGCTACTAATTCATCCAATAAGTCCAGATCTGAAGTCCTTTCGGATCATTAAGCACCACACATGGAGTTTGGTGTTTTAGCGCTTGAAACCCACCAATTTGGGACAAAAATGGTAACTAATGATCTAAAGATCAAGGTAGAGACTTTTATACCTGAATGGAAGCTTCTCCCTAAGTAGAGTTCGTATCTACTCCTTTCCTTGCACTCTTCAACCACCTCTTTCTTCTTCTAAGCTCCAACCTCCTTCACAAAGCCAAAAACACTCTCAAGAACAATATGGGGGCTAGGGTCTCGTTCTACTGCTCTCTGGAGGTGTTAGGGACAAAGGAGGCCAAGTTAGAGTGTTTAAATAGGGTGCAAACACCCGGATTAGGGTTTTTGCCCAAACAGGTCCTACTAGCCGAGTCCGGGGACCGACTCACCGAGTCCAAAGTCCAACTCCCGCGCCTTGTCCCACTCCTACTCGGCGAGTTGGCCCATCAACTCACCGAGTCCAAGGCCAAAATGCATTATTTTAAGAAAGTAAATAGCAACAAGCACGTACCGGGAACCAGGTGCTACAGTACATCGGGTGAACACATCATTCACAACACCTACAAGTTGCGAGCCTGCTAGTGTTCTGCTGGACTGTCTATAATAGTCCGTGGTTGTCATCCATACTCTGCTGAATGATGGGGCCATCGTTTGGGAAAAGGCTTCTCACATCGTCCACCTCTCACCCTCACCTTGTGGTCTATAACACCTCTCAACTCATCATCAAAATCATATTCCATCTATTACATCTACCCATGTTTTACCCCAACATTATCGTAGATATAAAATACATATACAATTTAAATAATTTAAAACATGTATAGAATCATTCATCCAGCATAGACATCAAGTATTCAGATAATATGCACACATAACACATAATTTATATAAAATAACTCATATCTATGTGTAAGATGAAAGTAACTATGCACTCACCTGAGAAGGTGGTGACGAGGTACTCGGACAGCGCTTCGTTTACTTTAAAATAATTTCCTTCGATGAAACCTAGTATTATTACCACTAGATTTTAGTCTAATATTTATCGTGACTAATTATTATTATTATTATTATTATTATTATTATTATTATTATTATTATTATTATTATTATTATTATTATTATTATTATATAAGCGTTTAAACAATACTTTCCAACCACTATGTACAGACAGGGGCCAGACATAAAACACCGGAGGGCAGGATTATTTTGGCGTATAACACTTCTGAAATCCAACAACCCTATGCGGCCTTTTAAACCAGATTTCCCGTACCGCGAGTAGTTAAAAAGATATTATAACGACACTTATATAAGTCATAATAATAGCTCAAATATTTATTATAAGTTCATAATAACAATATTAATTTTAAATATAAGCTATATTAAAATAGGGTAAGCATAACTTACTTACAAGGAGATTTTAGCTAGGAATCGGGCTCTGCAGGGGCATAACTTCATTGTTGAATCTTTCTAAGAAAGATTCATGCAGCGCTTCAACGCTCACCTTACTATACTAAAAAACTACAGAAAGAGAAGTCGAATCACGAGGGACCGAAATGCGCGGGGGATAAGAAGAGAAAGACTCTTGAATCAAGAGAATGGTGCAAGAAATATGAGAGCGCTCTTATTTATACTAATTGAATTTTCAAAAACTACCCTACATAATTACTTAAAGACCTTATAGTTATATAAACAACTAAACACCCCTTTATAATACTATTTTAAATAGATTTAACGATATTTGTACTAAACTAATATCAAAAGAACTCAACATTAGTCTTATAATGGCTGCATCGTCGACACCTTTCTAATGATATATACATATGTATATATATGTGTACGTATATATGATTTATACTTTATTTTAATACGTAAATATGCTATTATAATTTGTAACTCGTTCATACGAACTACTTTTTTGACGTTATTTATATCTACACGTAGGTAGAGACATACTCTACAACTTTTGTTTAGACTCCGTCGGCTAATTTTGACTTTATTTTTAAAGTTATATTTTTAACAAGCCGGGACATGATTGGTCCGTTAGAATCTCATAACTTCTTCATCCGATGTTCATTTTCGTCTATCTTTTTATCGTTACGCTACTAATAACGAGATCTTCGATTCTCGTTTAGGTTGTGTCAGCTAAAAACCGCTCGATCTAATACTCGAACTTCGGGTTGTACACCGCTAAGCCGAAACTTCGAAAAATCATAACTTCCTCATACGAAGTCAGATTTGGGCGTTCTTTTTATGGATGCTCTCAGGTTAACATATTTTATGACTTTCATTTACATTACTAGGGCTAAAATTCGCTCTATCATAAATTCACTATTTACGTCTTCTCGGTGCCATGCCAGTTCCGTCGCGAAATTTCGACGGGTCATAACTTCTTCATTATAACTCGGATTTCGGCGCACTTTATATGTACGGAACCCTTGAGACATATTCTACAACTTGGTTAAGATTATTTATTCTAAGTAATCTTTTGTCAAAAAGACATTTTCAACCCCTATTATCTCTAAATTGGCTAGCCCGGATCTACAGGCGTAACAATACAACTCCACTCACTCCATCCACAACTCAAAAGGCATCACCGAACTCAGGAAACCTTACCTCTTGTGGGTATCCAACTACTCTCTCAGTAGATTCCTCAAATGAGCATCTAGGTATCTTTCCTAGATTACTCCTTTACTTAAAGCTCTCTCCAAAAGATTCCTACAAAGTATCCCTACTCAGCACGTACATAGAGCAAATAATAGAAATATCAATCAGTAGCATCCCCTAGGCTAAGGCATCATGAATCAGAAAACTCAAGCTCTAAATTCCCTAAATACTTAGCCTATCCACTAGAATGCAACTCTAATATCTCAAAAGTATCTCATAATATAAACACTTAATGGTGTTTTGGGAAATCACCGTTTGGGCTCTAGCTAATTGTATATACTGCTCTGTCTCGTTTTCTCTTTAAACTCTTACTCGTCTTAGAAAAATCGTTTCTTTTTAGAAAATTTTCTCAAATCCTTAGTTTGAGTCCAGACATACCTGAGAGTACATCCAAATCCCTCAAACAAAGGCTCTGATACCAACTTGTAACACTATAAATTTTCGAGCGAAATTTTCATTTTCAAGATCACACAAAACTCATTATCATAATTCAAAACCACAATTGTCAAATTGTCAAAACACAAATCCATAATTTATTTGATAAAATCCAGGATTCCCAAAAACACATAAGCTCCATATCCTGTGTACAATCAAGCCAACACCTTCCTGCGATCCTCAGAAGTACCTAAAACACATATCACACAACACGGTAAACACACAACTTAGTGAGTTCCCCAAAATACCACATACACAAATAACAGCCTCTCATTGCTATATCTCGGTAAGACCCCTTGGTCATGTGTCTCGATGAAGACCCTCCAGTCTCATAGCTCGGGTTGGACCCTCTGGCCCCGTAACTCAGTGAGGACCCTCCGGTCTCACCACTCAATAGAACTCAGATAAAACATAACACAAGATAGAATGTATGATATCACATAACTCAATATATGCACATAAGATCAACATATACGCAGAATAATATAACATAAGTCACAAAGATAGTATGCACGATAACGCATATCATAATATAAACAAATAAGACCCTCTGGTCAATAATGAACTAAGACCCTCCGGTCAATAATGTACTAAGACCCTCGGGTCAATAATGTACAAAGAACCTCCGGTCAATAACACGATTAAGACCCTCCGGTCACACATAAATTACCATACATGTAAGTACAGTGATAAGACTCACCTCGGATGGCGAACATATCCTATAAATGCTACTATTGTACTCCGACCTCTAACACTTAGCCAAACCCACAATTAACCGATTAGGAACTAAGACCAAACCTTCACATATTAGGTCTAAATATGGTCCACCAACCCAACCCATAAATAACCCAAGCCCATTGGACCTACCAAGGCCCAATACCAAATGGGTCCATTAATGTCCACTAATGGCCCAATTTTCCAAACTGGGCCCAAATCCTTATATAGGCCTTACCCTAAAGCCCATATAAATATTCTAGTCCACATGATTATTCTTGGATGGCCCATCAATAGCCCAATCACCAAAGCCCAATAGAAAGGCCCAACTCAAGGCCCAAGCAAAATTAGGGTTTTCATATAAAATGACAATTAGGGTTAAGTGTTTCTTACTTAACCAATTAAGTTCATACTTCACTAGGTCATTCATACAATGAAGTCGGACATAATTCAGAAATTTCACTCCAAAACTGTGGGTCCCAGTAAATCCCAAACTAATGTTCCCAAAATTAGGGTTTTCTAAACCCTTATTAGGGTTTACAATCCAAATCACAAACTAACTAGGTCCAAATTAAGATATTGGGCCGATTAGGGTTTTACTTTGTCGAGCACCACCCACTGCCACCTCAGGCAGTGGTGGTCGGCGGCAGCAACCACCATATTTAATGGTGGTGGTGGTGGTTTCAACCCAAAATTACATAAACAACTTCACACATAACATACACACATAACCACCTCCTATAGTTGCTGGTGGCGGCAAAAGGGTGGCAGAAAATAACAATGGGTGGCAGCCACCACCTCACGGTGGCGGTGGTGGGCTTTCCCTCATTTTTCTAGCTAGATAATACGCAAACAACCCCCAAAGAACACCATATCATCGTGGAAATACTCAACACATAATGTATGGCCACCATTTTCAATGGCTAACGTCACCGGAATACACGGGTATGGCACCCAACGGGCGGCGGCAACCACAACCGACACACCAATGTCAAACCGCTGGAAGAACGAAGAAAAAGGGGTAAATGGACGGTGATGTTCCTTATCGAGAGTTCCTTTTTTGTTCACGAATTGCACAACAACGTACCCCGCTCTAGCAATCGGTCACGACGGTTCATTCGGCTGCCACGACATCTCCGACATTAGGGATTTAGGTCTATCCAATTTATCTAAAGAATAAAAAAGACCTTGCAAATAAATAATGAAATCATTTTTGAGTTGAAAATTTCAACCCTAGTCTATATCATGTCATATCAACCTATTTAACCAAACGGTTTGAAAACTCTTACTCAGTCTCGTTTATTTTGGGGTGAGTTGTTGTCGGATTAACGTATTTCTTCGGTTTTTAGCCTCTTTAATCCAAACATATTTATTTTGTGTTAGATTTAAGTTCGGTTAAAAGACGATGTCATAGTTTATCGATTTTAATAATATCTCTAATGTTTAACCTCACGATAACTTATTATATTTTCCATATCAACTTTCTGTTAACTTTTATTTAAGAATTAATTTTTATAAAAAAATCTTTTCCAAGGGTAAAGTTTTTTTTTTCTTCGTAATCTACAATTAACGAATTTGCCTTTTTATCTATATTACATGTTTTATCATTTCATAACACTACTAGAAAACATGGCATTTTCCTACAGAAAATAGCTACGGAAATTTTCCGTAGCTAATTAGCTACGGAATCGCTACGGATCAACTACTAAATGGGATGCCCTAGTTTAGTAACGGAATAGCTACGGAATAACTGAATAACTATGGAATAGCTACAAATGCAAAATTCGTAGCTATTCCGTAGCTAATTAGCTACGGAATACCTACGGCTACTAATTACCTACGGAGTATGTTTTCCGTTAGATTTCCGTAGCTAATCTGTAGTTAAGTAGCTACGGATTGGCTACGAATTTATCTTATTTTCGATTTTACGAGCACCAAACGTCGTTTTTTTCGCTTCGTTATTTTCACACCTCTACTATATATAATTATATATATTTTCACCAACTTGTAGCTATTAATATCGTTCATAAGATTATGTACCCCTTCGGGATCAAGTACTCGTTTTATAGTTTAACATTGTACTTTTCACCAACTTGTGATGGATTATGTTTGTATATGTATATTTCTACACATGAATGAGTTGTGGTATATGTGTACGTGTATATGTGTATGTATACGTGTTTGTGAGATGTATGTGAACGTATTCATAAGCATTATAGTGTTAAACCACTAAACGAGTAATGGATCTCGTATGTGCACACAATTTTATGAATGCTATTAATAGCTATAAGTTGGTGAAAAAATATAGATAATCATGTACAATAGAGGTGTGAAAAATGGAGCGAAAAAAACGAAGTTTGATGCCCGGAAAATCAAAAATAAGAAAATTCCGTATCTAATATGTAGCTAATTAGCTATGGATTAGCTACGGATGTTTCTTATTTTCGATTTTTTGGGCACCAAACGTCTTTTTTTCGATTCGTTTTTTTCACACCTCTAGTACACATGATTATCTATACTTTCACCTACTTGTATCTATTAATATCGTTCATAAAGTTGTGTGCCCCTTCGGGATCAGGTACTCGTTTCACAGTTTAACATTGTAATGCCTATACTTTTCACCAACTTGTGATGGATTATGTTTGTATATGTATATTTATATACATGAATGAGTTGTGGTATATGTGTACATGTATACGTGTTTATGAGATATATGTGTACGTATTCATAAGCATTATAGTGTTAAATCATTAAACGAGCAAATGGATCCCGTATGTGCACACGACTTTATAAATGATATTAATAGCTATAAATTGGTGAAAATATAGATAATCATGTATAATAGAGGTGTGAAAAAAACGGAGCGAAAAAAACGAAGTTTGGTGCCCGAAAAATCGAAAATAAGAAAAATCCGTAGATAATCCGTAGCTATTTTGCTACGGATTAGCTACGGAATTCTAACGGAAAGCATATTTCGTAGCAAAATAGCTACGGATTAGCCACGAAATATGCTTTCCGTTAGAATTCTGTAGTTAATCTGTAGCAAAATAGCTACGGATTAGCTACGGATTTTTCTTATTTTCGATTTTTCGGGCATCAAACTTTGTTTTTTTCGCTCCACTTTTTTCACACCTCTATTATACATGATTATCTATATTTTCACCAATTTATAGCTATTAATATCATTTATAAAGTCGTGTGCACATACGGGATCCATTTGCTCGTTTAATGATTTAACACTATAATGCTTATGAATACGTACACATACATCTCATAAACACGTATACCTACATCATCATCATCATAAGCATCATGATCACCACCATCACCACCATCACCATCATCACCAACATCACCATCACCACCATCACCATCATCATCACCATCACCATCATAATCATCATCACCACCACCACCACCACCATCATCATCATCATCATCACCACAACCATCATCATCATCGCAACCACACCACTATCATCATCATCACCACCACCATCATCATTATCATCATCACCATCAACATCATCACCGTCACCATCACCATCACCATCATCATCACCATCACCATCACCATCACTAGCATCACCATCACCATCACCAACATCACCATCACCATAACCATCAACATCACCATCACTATCACCATCACCATCACCATAACCATCGTCATCGCCATCCCATCACCATCCTTATCACCAACATCATCACCATCACCATCACCACCACCACCATCATCACCATCACCATCACCATCATTATCACCATCACCATCACCATCACTATCACCATCACCATCACCATCACCATCACCATCACCATCACTAGCATCACCATCAACATCAGCATCAACATCAGCATCAGCATCACCATCAGCATCACCATCACCATCATCAACATCACCTTCACCATTACCATCACCATCATCATCACCATCACCATCACCATCACCATCACCATCACCATCACCATCACCATCACCATCACCATCACCATCACCATCGCCATCACCATCACCAACATCACCATCACCATCATCTTCACCAACACCATCACCATCACCATCACCATCACCATCACCATCACCATCACCATCACCATCACCAGCACCATCGCCATCACTAGCATCACCATCACCATCACCAACATCACCATCACCATCACCATCACTATCACCATCACCATCACCATCACCATAACCATCACCATCGCCATCCCCATCACCAACATCATCACCACCATCATCACCACTATCATCACCATCACCATCACCATCACCATCACCATCACTAGCATCACCATCACCATCACCAACATCACCATCACTATAACCATCACCATCACCATCACTATCACCATCACCATCACCATCACCATCACCATCACCATCACCATCACGATCACTAGCATCACCATCAGCATCACAATCAGCATCAGCATCAACATCAGCATCAGCATCAGCATCACCATCACCATCACTAGCATCACCCTTGATGTATATTGGGACATAAAAAATCTAATTAGCCCTAATGGGCCATAAAACTCATCCCTTGATGTATATTGGGCCATGCATTCCTCTGAAAGGCCCAATGGGCCAAAAAACCATTAATTTGGGCTCCATGTTATGGACTCTAGTACAAAATGGCCAAGCCTTTCTTTCCCTTCTCTCTCTTTCGGCCCAATTACAAAAAAGGGGAAGAAGAGTTGACTTTTAATGGTGCCACCTCATAATTGTACATAGGGAATCCATGCATCCTTCTCATGTTGCCATGCATGTCAACTCATCTCACTTACTCCTATCTCCCCTCTTCTTGTTTCGGCCGAGACACCCACACACCCACAATCACCACCATCATCATTATCGCCATCATCACCATCATCATCCTCATCATCATCACCATCATCATTACCATCATCATCATCATCATCACCACCACCACCACCTCCACTACCACCATCATCATCATTATCACCATCATCACCATCATCATCACCATGACTATCATCACCATCATCATCATCATCATCACCATCACTATCATCACCATCATCAACATCATCATCATCACCATCATGACCATCATCATCACCACCACCACCATCGTCATCATCATCACCATCACCACCATCACCATCACCATCACCATCACCATCACCATCACCATCATCATCATCACCATCACCATCACTATCACCAACATCATCATCACCACCACCATCATCATCATCAACGTCATCATCATGATTATCATCACCATCATCATCATCATCATTATCATCATCATCATCAGCAGCAACAGCATCACCATCACCATCACCAGCATCATCCTTACCGTCATCATCACCATCACCATCACCATCACCATCACCATCACCAACATCATCATCATCACCACCATCACCATCATCATCACCATCACCATCACCATCACCATCACCATACACAACCACATATGCCCTTCTACTAAGTTCAAGTTTAAAATGGAATAGGTCGTATCACAAATGTAATTCCTTTTATTCCTCAAAAATATATATTATAAATACCAAATATATAACCTTAATTTTGTGTGAGTGGGCCTTAGCTACACCCCTGATGGTAATGGTGGTGGTGATAAGAATAATAATAATAATACTAATAATAATAATAATAATAATAATAATAATAATAATAATAATAATAATAATAATAATAACGGAATTGTAAGATATCAAATATAATTGTAGACAATGATCTTCCGGATGAGGCATTCCCGGCCGTTTGGTAATGTTGTGGGTTATATCTGGAGTTGTCCTGAGTTCGACTCCTACCATCTCCTTTTTTTCTTTTTTTTTGGCCGACTCTTCTTTAGGGTTACGCAGTTTTTTTCTGCCTCCACTTATCGGCCCCTCTTTTCTCCTTTCCTTCATTCGCTTTCCCGCTTCTCAGTCGCACCTCCCACTCGTCATACCCTCTCCTTCGGTCCTCTCTTCTTCATCTTCTAGCCAATGAAGCTCCGATGAAGCTTACTCCGCTAGCCGATGAGGCTTACTCAGCCGACAAGATGAAGCTTGGACAGGGTCGGTGATGAGGATAGACAAGGTCGGCATACCCTCTCCTTCAATCCACTCTTATTCATCTTCTAATCGATCATTCCACATGACAAAAGTCAGACGAGATCATTCAAGGCTTCAAGGGTAATTTGATTCCTAATTTCTCTTTCTCCTAAATTTCGAGTTTTGTTTCCTGTCTTCTGATCGCTCCGGTTTGTCGCTTATAGCTCTGATTTCTCTCTAATTTGGTATGTTTCGTTTAGTTTCTTGCAGCGCTTACATAATACATATGAAAGTAACATGTCCCTGATTGCTCATAACAATAGTTGAGATCAAGCAAATATTCTTCATTTTCTTTCATGATTCTTAACACACGATTTCTTTAAATTTACAATCCTTGTACCTGAACAATTGAACTAGATGTATCCAATATCTGAAATAGTTAACATCACAGATTCACACAGATTCTTGTTCACACGGTAGTTGGGTTGAATCTTGTACATGGTAGGTTATATGGGCTTTAAGGAATGTTGCAAGTGATTCCCCTAAATGTCGTGACCTTGTACTTGCACAAGGTGCTTTGATTCCTCTACTATTCCAATTAAATGACCATGCAAAGTTATCTATCTTGAGAAATTCAACATGGAAGCTTCCAAATTTTTGTAGAGGAAAACCACAACCTTCTTTCCGTCAGGTTCGTTTCAGAAGAGACCAAACTACCCACATAGTTTTTGGCTCTATCGTTTCAACATTTGTTGTGGTACATTGATAATTCTGGATTCTGATTTTGTCTTGACTTTTCATATATAAAACCTACGCTTCCCGCTTTAAAGCAACTTATTCATTCAAATGAAGAAGTTTTTACATATGCTTGTTGGGCTCTTTCATATCTTTGAGATGGCACAAATGATAAAATCCAAGTTGTGATTGAAGAAAATGTATGTCCCAGATTGTTACAGGATATGATATGCAAACTCAGGTAGCATTTCTTTTGTAATATTTTTTAAAGAAAGTTTTGGCATTTCTTTTTAGATTATTGAAAATTGACATTATATTTGTTCCTGACTTACATTTGTGTGTTGTAGTATATAATCAATCATCAAGTGTAACATCCCGGAATAGCAAGAGTAGAGCTGAAGGGCTAAAAGTGTAAATCTTGAAGGGCGACTCGGCGAGTCCATGGATGGACTCAGCGAGTAGAGTCGCGACTTTGGTCGCGTGTCAAGTGGCCTACTCGGTGAGTCCAAAGATGGACTCGACGAGTAGGTGTTGGGTGAAGAAAACCCTAAATCCGGGGAATGAGCCCTATATAAAGAACATTATGTATCCTCCCCAGCCTCTTTGATTCTCCTTGAGCCCCAGAAACCCTAATTTTGTGGAGGAACACCATTGTTGAGCAAATTGGAGCTTGGATAGGTGCTTGTTGAAGAAATCTTGAAGGAGAAGAGGCTTGGATCAAAGGGTTTTGCTTGGATTCAAGTTTCATTGCTGTTGGGGCATTCTTTGGAGGTAATAACTCGTTTTTGGGCTGTGTTCTTCTAGATTCTCATTTTGGGGTTGTGTGGGAAGCTTAGATATGTGACATCTTGAGTTTGAAGGATAGATTTGAGGTTGCTACCTCAGATCTGGAGTGGAGAAGGTCCTAAGAGCATTAAAGTCCATGTTCTTGTGTTGTTAATGGAGCTATCATGTCCCAAACCCTAGTTCTAAAGTGAATAAGGCCTAGATCTCTTTGGATTCACGTAAAGTTTGCCACTTTACGTGATGGATGGATTGTAGGAGGTTAGATCTATGTTTTGGATCAATTGCATGGCCTGGAGTGCTTCTGCATAGATTCAAACTGGTGGTACTCGGCGAGTCACATGGGTGGACTCGACGAGTTGCTTGAAGATGGCCTGGAACTCGGCGAGTTGGAAGAACAACTCGGCGAGTAGGTTGAAGATAGCCTGATGCTCGACGAGTCTGTTCTTGGACTCGGCGAGTCTTGTCGAAGAGTCCCAATATTTTCTGGTTGAGTCGAGAATCGGTGAGTCAAGGGATGACTCAGTGAGTTGGGCAGGACAGAATTTGGAATCAGTAAACTCGGCAAGTCAGTAGGCCGACTCGTCGAGTAGGGTCAACATGGAAGGTTGACTTTGGCCAGGACTTTGACTTTGATCGGAATTGAGTTAGTTGACTTTTAGAGGTCTATCAGGCTAAGTGTCGCTTTGTTATTGGTAGCTCGGAGAGTGGAGGAGCAGCGTTTCAGACGGTGGTTGGTTAGCAGTCCAAGGGTTACCAGCAGGATTCAGGTGAGTTTCCTTCTAGTAGGAACGGGTCTAAGGCCACAATGTCGACCCGTTCAGTTAGCAGTAGTTCTCGGACATCGGTCCGATGCAGTAGTTAGTATATTTGATGCCTTCGTGGCTCAGACAGGATTATGTGTTATGTGTTATGTGTTTCGGGCTACGGCCCGATGCAGTATGCAGTATATGTGTTCATGCTAGTTGATATGTTATGCCATGCTATGTTCATTTAGTTAGTCCGGACTTTGGTCCGACGCAGGGGACAAGGTCCCAGTCAGTTTCCGGACTTCGGTCCGATGCAGGGGCAAGGCCCCAGTTAGTCCAGACTTCGGTCCGATGCAGGGGGCAAGGCCCCAGTTAGTCCGGACTTTGGTCCGATGCAGGGGACAAGGTTCCAGTCAGTTTCCGGACTTCGGTCCGATGCAGGGGGCAAGGCCCCAGTTAGTCCGGACTTTGGTCCGATGCAGGGGACAAGGTTCCAGTCAGTTTCCAGACTTCGGTCCAATGCAGGGGGCAAGGCCCCAGTTAGTCCGGACTTCGGTCCGATGCAGGGGGCAAGGCCCCAGTTAGTCCGGACTTCGGTCCGATGCAGGGGACAGGGTCCCAGTCAGTTTCCGGACTTCGGTCCGATGCAGGGGGCAAGACCCCAGTTAGTCCGGACCTCGGTCCGATGCAGTGGGCAAGGCCCAGTATGTGCTTTATATGTTATTGTATGGTATGCGGTAGTTTGGGGGAGCTCACTAAGCTTCGTGCTTACAGTTTCAGTTTTTGGTTTCATGTACTCAGTTTTCAAAGGAGGAGCTTGGGAAGATTGCAGTGCACACACCATAGTCAGCTAGCTTGGGATGTTTTACTCTGATAATAAGTTTGTATTTTGAATTAATGCTACGAAATTATGTTATGATTTATGATACGGTTTTTATGAATATGGTTTTAGTAATGTTTTTAAAAAGAAAATTTTAGCTGTGATTTTTAGGATTTTTCAAGTTGGTATCAAAGCCTTGGTTTGAGGGATTCGGATATACTTCGAGTGTGTCTGAACTCAAACTAAGGAAATGGTAAAAGGTTTTCAAAAGAAAGACATTTTCGAAAGAAATTTTTAGGAAAGAAAGAGTTTTTGAAAAAGCAAAAAGAAATTTTAGAAAGAAAAGAACTTAAAAAAAAAAGAGAAAAGGGTGTGGTGCATGCAGTTAGCCGAGCTCAAGTAAGTACTCCCAAATTACCCATGCAAGTTTATGTGATGATTATCAGTTTCAGTTTCAGTTTCAGTTTCAGCTTCAGTCTCAGTTCCAGTTTCAGTTTCAATTTCAGTAGAACAACATGCTAGTATAGGACTAAGGATCTAGGAGGATGCCTTATGTGCCTGCTATATGTGCTTCAGCTTTACAAGATTTTCATGCTAGTATTGAGTAGACAATAGTAGGATGGCCTGTTAGGGTTATGCCTGATAATATGAGCTTAGCATTGTATGCTAGTATAGTATCTCGCTATGAGAATAGATTTGCTTGAGTGGTTTCCTGTATCCGAATGCTGCTTGCTTTGTGCATTGTGGGATTTTGAGTGATGGGAGTTAGCCATTAAGTGGATACGCTACGTCACATGCGATCAGGGTTGAATAATCTCAGAGTGCTGGATTTGGCCATATTACGCAGCTCTTGTTTGAGTCTAACCGTTGTAGGGACGAGTCTGTTACTCGAAGGATTATCTGAGCCTCGTCACATGTGATGGTATTCAGGTGATGGCTAATTAGTATTACAAGGAGGCCTTCAGCAGCTGAGGACTGGTTTGAGTGGAGTTAGAGATTTCCCTAGGGCAAGCCTAGGATAAGAGTAGCAGATATCAGTAGCAGTAGAGTGACTTGGTGGAGTTGAGGTAACTCTTGAGGAAAGTACGGATAGATGTGGAAGGTAGTATGGGCCCGTGCTACTGAAAGCAGAGGATCCGTACTCGATTTAAGAGGGGCTGAGACAAAACCAGGGAACTAGTAGAGTGTGTGAGAGATCCCTCAGCAGCGGTGAGTATATTGATCAGTAGTGTGTGATATTTTTCAGCATGGTGACTTTGCGCGAGATACCAGTTAGCAGTTCAGGCACCAGGGAAGGATCTGGCTCGGGCTCTAGAGCCAGGCAGCTTGACGACCAGATGCAGAATTTCATTTCTGCAGAGATTATGCGCAACATTATCGATCAGACTCCAGTGATTTTCGGTTCAGTTAAAGAGACCATCATGGAACTTATGGACAGTCATCTTGAGGCCTTTAGGGCCGGAGTGGTTTCAGGGAAGACTAGGGCTCGTCTAGAGCCGGATTCTTATGAGGTTCAGGGAGATCCCATTTCCAGTTTTTGCCATCAAGGGACAAGAGTAAGTCAGGCACCCTATCTTCAGGAGAGACCTCTGCATGATTGGATAGTTGAGAAGGTTTCGCGAGCCATTCGCGAGGGGTTGCCCGACATGGTCGTGAGGATTATTGATAGCTTGACTATGAAGCTCCATGATCATATAGTAGTTGTTCAGATGATGGATGGGGTCGATAGGGTAGCTCGGGAACGAGAGACGGGTAGGGAGTCGGGAAGGAAGAGGAAAACAGATGGGTCACAGGTAGCCACAGGTTCGGGCAAGAGGCCCAAAGGGTTAGATCGAAGATCGAGGTACTATCAGAGCCGTAGTCGATGCGGGAAGTGTGGTAGGTCGCACTTGGGTGCGTGCAAGAGTGGTAGTGGTGGTGTTTTGGGTTGCTTCAGGTGCGGCCGAATGGGTCATTTCAGCAGGGATTGTACTACTACCATCACCCATGGACTTGATCCGATATGTTTCCATTGCGGTCTGGGAAGCCACAAGAAGACCCACTGTCCAGGTGTGTATGCAGCAGAGCAGGTGATAGCTCCTGCGTCTATGTCTTCTAGTACCACCAGCGGTTGCCGGGGCCGGTCAAGGGTGCCCACGGCTCGAAGCAGATTGTATCGGTTGATTGTAGCTAGGGTTCGAGCGGCGATGGGTGTTGGAGGTATGTATCTTTGCCTTCCTGTCAATTATTATTCCTGATATTATTGTTATGTTGTAGCAGCGATATTTATAAGCGTATGTATTGGGATATTCTAATACCTTTTTTGTGACCAAGCTATATGCCATTTGCATACCATGGATTTTGGTTATTAGGTAAGGGTTGGGTTTTATCGAAGAAAGTGACTTAGGGTGCAGTATTGTAGCATGCCTTGGAGGGACTCGGTATGTCTCGCTAGTTCGAAGCTGTATAAGTATTAGAAATGGAATGGTTAGATCCCTAGCTATGGTAATCGTGGGATTCCTCAGCAGATTAATTATGAATGGTAGCAAGGATTGGGAATCTAGGTTGGAGGGCCGCCGATAGGACTCTATTGAGTCGGGCGAAGGATCTTGAAAAAGGTTAGCACGAGATGTTCCATATTAGTAGTCGAGGGGAGAGACAGCATATAGGGTTGTGTGGATTTAGGAGTTGGAAGTTTAGAAACTTCCCCAATGTTAGTTTCATGTTATGGATTAGTAGACAGTTGGTTTGGGGATCAAGTCGAAGAATTCCTCAACGGACGTTAATTTAATCAAGGATATAAGATGTCAAGGTTGATGTAGCATCCGATGATTGAGGACTGATATTGAGAAGTTAGGATGAGGAATTGCTAGCAGAATTAGGGATAGTCAGGAAGTCCCCAGAATAATGATTGGTAAGCAGTCAGATAGTAGTAGTAGTGTTGTAAGTCTGCGGGGGTAGGCATAGCGTACACTAGCAGTCAAATAGTAGTAGTAGTGTTGTAAGTCTGCGGGGGTAGCCGTAGCGTACACTAGCAGACAGATAGTAGTAGAGTGATGCAAGCCTACGGAGGTAGACGTAGCGTTCATTAGCAGCCAGACAGTATTAGGGTGTTGTAGGTCTACGGGTGTGGCCGTAGCATTCACCAGGTTAATAGACAGCATGAGCGCGTTATCTGGATGCAAAAGGGGGAAAGCAGTAGTACCCACCAGTTCGTGTGCAGCAACGAGCATTTAGAAGTCCATGGGTTAGATTTCGAATTTTCCAGAGTTTAGTCATGGTTGAGCTAACCATGCGATAGATGGATCGTCAACATAGTCATGAGGTCAGGGAAGTAGTGAGCTATTGGGATTCATGTATGTTAAGGGTTACCATTAGCCTGAGAGCCATTATTATAGTCTTGGATTTGTTGACGATTGGAACCGGTCGGTTGGATCGGGAGGTCGTTAGGACCACAGTAACAGGATGATTAGTGGAAGCTATTTCTAAAGAAAGGTTTCGTTCCAAACAGTTTAGTGTTTCAGACAAGATTAGTGTTGCAAGCAGTTCAATGTTTCAGGCAGTTTAGTGCTTCAGGCAGTTCAGTGTTTCAGGCAGTTCAGTGCTTTAGGCAGTTCAATGTTTCAGGCAGTTTAGTGTTGCAGGCAGTCCAGTGTTTCAGGCAGTTCAGTGTTTCAGGCAGTTCAGTGCTTCGGGCAGTTCAGTGTTCAGATGGTTGTAGTATTTTTGAGCAGTATTAATTTTGTGTCGGACTGCAAGTTCAGCCTTATTAATTAGACCTGGGTGGTCTCAGTTCATCCGGAAGCCAGATTTAGAATAGCAGAATTTTCAGTCTGTAGCAGTGCGAGTATGTAGGTATGGAGTTTTAGATTCCCAGCTTATTTCGGTGAAGGAATTGTGTAGCAGTGGTTCATCCTGAGGGATGTTTTGAGGGTCGTCAGTGTGGTGGATTTTCCTAACCCGAGGGTGCTAGAGCTAGATCAGCATATGCATGCGATTTCAAGAAGAGAACTCATGGGAGTTGCTCTGAAGAGTGTGTCCTTCTATCAGCATGGAATGGATAGAGTTGGACTCGGATCGGAAATCGGGTGGTGTATAGTTATTTATAGCTCATATGGGTCGAGTAATGGTTGTGTTTGGAGCAGTGTTGCATCATGAGTGGTACTCAGTTATTGTGTGTAGTTATCAGAGGGTTAAGTCGGTGCCGGTTTCAGATGGTGGTCAGGACACCGAGAGGAAAGAGAAAGTGAGTTCGAGTTTCGATGGGTATGCCTTGAGGGATCTGGTCCGGTTAAGGCCAGGTGGCGTGTTGTGGGGATCTTTTTGGAGATGAGTTGTCGTAGGCTTCGAGGACGAAGCCTAATTTAAGTGGGGGAGAATTGTAACATCCCGGAATAGCAAGAGTAGAGTTGAAGGGCTAAAAGTGTAAATCTTGAAGGGCGACTCGGCGAGTCCATGGATGGACTCTACGAGTAGAGTCGCGACTTTGGTCGCGTGTCAAGTGGCCTACTCGGTGAGTCCAAAGATGGACTCGGCGAGTAGGTGTTGGGTGAAGAAAACCCTAAATCCGGGGAATGAGCCCTATATAAAGAACATTATGTATCCTCCCCAGCCTCTTTGATTCTCCTTGAGCCCCAGAAACCCTAATTTGCTTGGATTCAAGTTTCATTGTTGTTGGGGCATTCTTTGGAGGTAATAACTCGTTTTTGGGCTGTGTTCTTCTAGATTCTCATTTTGGGGTTGTGTGGGAAGCTTAGATATGTGACATCTTGAGTTTGAAGGATAGATTTGAGGTTGCTACCTCAGATCTGGAGTGGAGAAGGTCCTAAGAGCATTAAAGTCCATGTTCTTGTGTTGTTAATGGAGCTATCATGTCCCAAACCCTAGTTCTAAAGTGAATAAGGCCTAGATCTCTTTGGATTCACGTAAAGTTTGCCACTTTATGTGATGGATGGATTGTAAGAGGTTAGATCTATATTTTGGATCAATTGCATGGCCTGGAGTGCTTCTTTATAGATTCAGACCGGTGGTACTCGGTGAGTCACATGGGTGGATTCGACGAGTTGTTTGAAGATGGCTTGGAACTCGGCGAGTTGGAAGAACAACTCGGCGAGTAGGTTGAAGATAGCCTGAGGCTCGACGAGTCTGTTCTTGGACTCGGCGAGTCTTGTCGAAGAGTCCCAATATTTTCTGGTTGAGTTGAGAATCGGTGAGTCAAGGGATGACTCAGTGAGTTGGGCAGGACAGAACTTGGAATCAGTAAACTCGGTGAGTCAGTAGGCCGACTCAGCGAGTAGGGTCAACATTGAAGGTTGACTTTGGCCAGGACTTTGACTTTGATCGGAATTGAGTTAGTTGACTTTTAGAGGTCTATCAGGCTAAGTGTCGCTTTGTTATTGGTAGCTCGGAGAGTGGAGGAGCAGCATTTCAGACGGTGGTTGGTTAGCAGTCCAAGGGTTACCAGCAGGATTCAACAGTTCATGTGAGTTTCCTTCCAGTAGGAACGGGTCTAAGGCCACAATGCCGGCCCGTTCAGTTAGCATTAGTTCTCAGACTTCGGTCCGATGTAGTAGTTAGTATGTTTGATGCCTTCGTGGCTCAGACAGGATTATGTGTTATGTGTTATGTGTTTCGGGCTACGGCCCGATGCAGTATGCAGTATATGTGTTCATGCTAGTTGATATGTTATTCCATGCTATGTTCATTCAGTTAGTCCGGACTTTGGTTCGATGCAGGGGACAAGGTCCCAGTCAGTTTCCGGACTTCGGTCCGATGCAGGGGGCAAGGCCCCAGTTAGTCCGGACTTTGGTCCGATGCAGGGGACAAGGTCCCAGTCAGTTTCTGGACTTCGGTACGATGCAGGGGGCAAGGCCCCAGTTAGTCCGGACTTCGGTCCGATGCAGGGAACAGGGTCCCAGTCAGTTTCCGGACTTCGGTCCGATGCAGGGGCAAGACCCCAGTTAGTCCGGACCTCGGTCCGATGCAGTGGGCAAGGCCCAGTATGTGCTTTATATGTTATTATATGGTATGCGGTAGTTTGGGGGAGCTCACTAAACTTCGTGCTTACAGTTTCAGTTTTTGGTTTCAGGTACTTAGTTTTCAAAGGAGGAGCTCGGGAAGATTGCAGTGCACACACCATAGTCAGCTAGCCTGGGATGTTTTACTCTGATAATAAGTTTGTATTTTGAATTAATGCTACGAAATTATGTTATGATTTATGATACGGTTTTTATGAATATGGTTTTAGTAATGTTTTTAAAAAGAAATTTTAGCTGTGATTTTTAGGATGTTTCATCAAGCATTGCCTTGTTTTCTGAACTTGACATTATATTTGTTCCTGATGCTTGTATGTGCGACAACAGATGTGAGGCTATGATCGGAAGGAAGTATTAACAGGCTGCAAAAAACATGAATATGGAAGCAGCGATCAAAGTAATTTGCTGTGAAAGTGTGATGTATTGGAATTTAGAACTAAGGGTACTATTGTCCTTTTACAATGTTTTTTTAATTATAATGATTTAAGATTATGAAAAACAATTATATATCAACAAAAATAATTAAAATATAGATTTGGGTATATATGATATCAACAAATGTGAATTGAATGTGGTATTTGACAAAAAAATTGGAAGTTTCCGTAGCGATTTCGTAGCTATATTATTCCGTAGTTGTTCCGTAGCTATAGTAGCTACGGAAGTTTTCGTAGCTATTCTGTAGCGGTTCCGTAGCTAATCCGTATCTATAATTTAGTCACGAGCCATTATACTACAATCATTTTTCCGTAGCTATCCGCTTATAGCTACAGATTGTGCTGTAGCTATTTATCCAAATTTCGAGTAGTGTAAATATATTCAAAATTTAAATACATAATACTTTATATATACCTCAATTTTTCCATGACATGTTGCGAAACTTTTATATAATTCGCCATTTTGTGTTTTTAAATAAATATATAGACTATATAAATTATTGATGTTTGTCGCTTTAAAATACAATACTAAAAAAGTTAAACGTGACAAGGTCTATTTTTATCTTGCTCAAAATAAACTTATATTTAAATTTCTACCAAAATGAACTTATATTTAAATTTATTTGTAAGGTATTATGTATACAATATACATTATAATTTGATATTGATTAAGATTTCAATATAGAGTAAACTTTAACTTTTTAAACATGAATTACTGCAAATGTAAAAAATAAGAAGAAAACATCTTAATTACAAAAAAAAAAAAAAAAAGATGATTTTGATCTACAACTAAAGACTTAAGATCATAAATAAATTATCATGAATATAACTTCCTAATTCTATAAATCGTAAGATGTTATGATCATATGATCCTAGTGAAATCGTGATCGCATCGGGCTTGTAGGATCTTAAAATCCAAAAATCTTTAAAATTCCATTTAAAAACTTATTTAAATAGTAATAAATCATAAGAAAAACTACTATAAAAAATACATTAACTTTGTCCTATAATATTATAATCTAAGAACGGGCCGGGCTATTCTTAAGCGTCACCATACTTAATGGGCTTGACATTTATAGGCGAAGCCAGGTATACAGAAAAACCCTAGAACTTTCAACAGCCGTATTCTTCCATTCATTTCGTGTTTAAATCCCCGGAAAACACCCACCGAACTCATACAATCAACAGAAAAAGAGAGCAATTAACTTCGGCGAACCGTCTAATCCCAAGTCTCAAAAGAGTTTAGGTGGAGAAGATGTTCCTCCCTCCAAAACCACGGCTGGCATTCTTTGCATTTTTTATTTTTTTGCAATATCATTATCAAGTACTGATCTGCCTGTTTTGCGTAGAAATTAGTTAAAGCTTACAACAATTTCATTACTCATTAACATAAGATTAGGTTATGATTGTTAACCACTCCATGATTAGATTAGAATCAGCATCGTTGATGATCTTTAGCAAATGTGAAATGGGCATGGATGTCAAAAACAGGGGAGAGCCCTACATCAATGGCTCTGAAATACTTACAGGTTTTCTGTAGGGTGCCCTCTCATTCAACTGCCCTTTACATCAATTTTTTTGTTCATTTCACATGATTATTGTTAATTTTTGTGATATGAACATAAATGATGGCATCATAGTACGGGTTTTGAGCTTTTTTGAATCTGGATTTGTTGAAAAGTTAGAACTTCTTTGTTCTGATTATCTTCTTCAACATTAGGTTCAAATCCTTCTTCTCATTCCCGCCTCCAAACGCCATTACATTGTTCTTTGTAATAACATTTGATCTTTTATATATATAGTTTAGGACAAATGATCAAACACAAAGAAGCTTGAAGCCTGATTATCACGAAAAAGTACAATTTATTATATAGATTTTTCATTAAACCAATCTCTTTATTTTTTATTATTTGGATTTTACTGAAATATGTAAAATAAACAAAGGGTAAGATATACTACAGAGATGATTAAATATTAAAATTTTAATAATAAGTATTTTTTAAATAAAATTTTAAAATAAGAAATAAATAAACATATTAATTATAATTTAGGATCATATTTATTATATTTAATATTTTATATTTATATAAATAAAAATATTATATGGTTTTTAATTTTAAAAATTAGAAAAGCATGTTCATATTATTTAAAAAACAAATATTAGAAACTATGTTTCTATTTTAAAAAACAGAAAATGTGACAAAACCCCCCCTAAAAGCACTCCGACAGCACACTTGAGAGATACATCCACCTAAAAGGCTGCAAAAAAACAGCAAACCAGAAAAATCCATACATACAGGGGCAAAATGGTCAAGGTAGAGAAAACAAGCTTCGAACAATACATTTGAGGCAAAACTATTGTTTGACTACTTCGGGTGAATGGAGCTTTCAAAAACGTTTAACAAAATACTACTTGGTTTTTGAAATCAATTTTCATTTATATATATATATATATATATATATATATATATATATATATATATATATATATATATATATATATATAACCAATTGTCATTTTATATAATTTTATATATTTCAAAAGCTTTTAGTTATTTTTACCAAACACTCATATAATAAAGAAAAGTTATAGCTTCCCGCTACTAGTCACCTGTTATTCGTCATTCGCTAACAACTATTTTTGTCAAACACATCCAAAGGATATGTAAAGCCATATTGGGATAAAATGGTCAAAGGATTCGAAAAAAAAAAGAACTCTTAATAACAGACTTTACAGATTTGAAGTCAAAGTCAAACGTAAAATATTAAGAATAAAAACGACCTCTACAAGGGCAAAAAAAACAAAAGAGTTGAAGTTAAAATCAAATGTAGAATATTAAGCATAAAAATAACCTCAACAATGACACAAACCAAGAATGAGCAATAGGACCTTTCCTCTTGAATCCAAAAATACTTCAAAATGGTAAAATAGTCAAACAATGGGGAAAAAAAAACTCTTAACAATAGAGTTGAAGTTAAAATCAATAGAGAATATTAGTAAGAAAATGACACAAGGGCAAAAATCAAGAATGAGCATTATAACCACCATTCCTAGATCTAAAAAAAACTTGGTAGAGGTAAAATGGTCAAACAATTGGAAGAAAGAAATAGGTAAAATGGTCAAACAATTGGAAGAAAGAAACTCTTAAGAGCAAACTTTAGATCACACAACAGCACACTTGAAGTCAATCATCGGAGAATATTAGTATAAAAATGACCATAACAATGGCAAAAACCAAGAATAAGCAATGCAACCGCACTTTCCACCTGGATCTAAAAAACTTTGTAGAGGTAAAATGGTCAAATGATTGGAAAAAAGAAACTGTTAGTAGACTTTAGATAACTTAACAATAGACTTGAAGTCAAAATCAATAGAGAATATTAGCATGAAAATGACCATAACAAGGGCAAAAACCAAGAATGACCAATGCAATCGCCCCTCCAACCTGGATCAAAAAACTTCATAGGGGTAAAATGGTTAAATGATTGAAAAAAGAAACTCTTAACAGCAGACTTTAAATCACACAATAGCAGATTGAAGTCAAAATCAATGGAGAATACTAGCATGAAAATAAACACAACGACAAAAACCAAAAATGAGCAATGCAATCGCCTCCCACTTGGATCCAAAAAAACTTTAGATAAAATAGTTAAACGATTAGCAAAAAGAAACTCTTAACAACAAATTTTAGATCGCACAACAACAAACTTGATGTCAAAATCGATGGAGAATATTAACATAAAAATGATTACAACAAGGGCAAAAACCAAGAATGAGCAATGCAACCATCCTTCCCATGTAGATCCAAAAAACTTTGTAGGTGTAAAATGGTCAAGCGATTGGAAAAAAGAAAGTCTTAACGTCAAACGTAGATCACACAGCAGCAGACTTGAAGTCAAAATTAATGAAGAGTATCAGTATGAAAATGAGCACAAGGATACAAACCAAGAATCGGCAATGCAACCACTCCTCCCACCTGGATCCAAAAAACTTCGTAGACGTAAGATGGTCAAACGAATAGAATAAGAAAAACTCTTAACAATAGACTTTAGATCACACAACAGTAGACTTAAAGTCAAAGTCAATGAAGACTATTAGCATAAAAATGACCACAACAAGGACAAAAACCAAGAATGAGCAATGCAACTGCCCCACCCACTTGGATCCAAAAAACTTTGTTGGGGTAAAATTGTCAAACAATTGAAAAAAAAGAAACTCTTAATAACAAACTTTATATCACACAACAACAAACTTAAAGTCAAAATCAATAGAGAAACTTTGTAGGGGTAAAATTGTCAAACAATTGAAAAAAAGAAACTCTTAATAACAGACTTTATATCACACAACAACAAACTTAAAGTCAAAATCAATGGAGAATATTAGCATGAAAATGACCACAAAAAGGGCAAAAACCAAGAATGATCAATGTAACCGCTTTTCCCAACTAGATCCAAAAAAAATCTGTTGGGGGGGGGGGGGGGGGAGGGGGGTGTAAAATGTTCAAACGATTGGAAAAAAGAAACTCTTAACAGTAGACTTAAGTTACACAACACAAGACTTGATGTCAAAATCAATGGGGAATATTAGCATGAAAATGACCATAACAAAGGCAAAAACCAAAAAGGAGCAATACAACCGCCTCCCACCTAGATCCATAAAGCTTTATACGGGTAAAATGATCAAACGATTGGAAAAAATAAACTCTTAACAATAGACCTAAAGTCAAAATCAATGGAGAATATTAGCATGAAAATGACCACAACAAGGGCAAAAACCAAGAATGAGCAATGCAACCACTCGTCCTAGCCAGATCCAAAAAACTCCTTAGATTTAAAATGCTCAAACGATTGGAAAAAAGAAACTTTTAACAACAAATTTTAGATCACACAATAGAATACTTGAAATCAAAATCAATGAAGAATATTAGCATAAAATGACCACAACAAGGACAAAAACAAAGAAGGGCAATGCAACCACCCTTCTTACCTGGATCCAAAAAACTTCGTTAGGATAAAATAGTCAAAAAATTTGAAAAAAGAAATCTTAACATATAACATCCAGATTCCTTGAGGTTTTCTTATTTTAATGATTTAATTTAAATGTTGGGTTTAAGTCACCAGGACGTGGTGGAGGTACTACTACGATGTGGCATATCTGGAATGTTCGCAGGTTTTATGTTGGTTCCCATGGCATGGCAACATGTTGGCCACAACGTAGAGAACTCCTGATAAGAAAAGCCTAATTTTCGAGTATTTAAAGGAAATTATGGGCTAAGGGTTGTTTACCCTCATCCTTCATCACTCTCAAAAGCTCAAAACCTAAACCACAATCCCTTTTGGTGATCTTTGAGCTCTTATTGGTGATTATTAAGCTTTCTTTATTATTTTGGTGCATTTTGAAGGAAGTAGTGTAAGGTAGGTGCAAAAAGCAAGCAAGCAACACTCCTCAATCTCTAAAAGTACCTTGCTAGACCATTTGTATGGTTTCTTGATCTAATCTTTTAGTTCCTTCTTAGTGGATCTAAGGTTGTCGTGCATGTTAGACCCCATTGGTAGATTTTGAATGAAGAAAAGAGATAAAGTTTGCAACTTTGAGATTTCTTTGAGTCCCAAGAACATTATATCTCATTGATCTAGGAGTTGGTTGTGGTTGAGAATCATGCATGAGTTTGAGTCCGTTTTATCTACATCTTTGACCTAAAATGGAAGAGACATGCATTGGGCATGCATGCCTATAAAACACCAATATTTATGATCCATTAAGTAAAGGAAAATTATGGAATGTTTGAATGAGTGTTTTTGGTGATTAAGGGCTTAATGTGAAGGTCTTTCTTCTTAAAGCCTTTAAGGACCTAGGTCTAGGGATCTTGTCTTTTTGAGATATCTTAATGGATAAAGGTGGAAACTTTATCCATCAAGACCTTGGGAATGTTTTGATTTGGGATTTGGAGCCCTTGGAATCGAAGAAAGAAACTTAACCTGATTTAAGATGTTCGGACCTGTTCCCACGATGTGGCCTTGGGTTTCCATGACGTGGCGACTGGGGAAGTAGCCGACTGTTTTGGCATTTACTACCCACGACGTGGCCAAGGGATGGCCACAATGTGGAGGTCGTCTGATATTGACATTGACTCTAACCATTGATTTTGAGGGTTGACTTTTGACTTGTTGACTTTTAGTCAAATTGGTAGTTTTGGTAGGTGGACTAAGGGTTTATCTTGTATGGTTATCTAGGTGGCGTTTAACACATATTTCTTGATTGTCTAAGCTGTTGGCTTTGACCAAATTCATGAGGTGAGTGTTCTCAATATATTGTGTAGGATACTAGATTATCTGTGTGACTCTTGCATGTGTTTATATGTTGGGAGAGGGCTATAGGTGGGAACCCCCCTGGGGTCTTCCATACATGATGCATAGAAACAACTAGCACATTGCACATCAAATAGTCCAAATAACATATACGTAGCAATTAATGGGCCGACCTTGGTGCCTTTGACCTATTGGTATGGTGAGGAGACTCACCTCTGTCTAATGAATACAAAAGTTGCTCTCCTAACAGTCCGAAACCTCCTAAGCTGAATAATAATATTAGATAATGTTAGGACTTTGATTAACCAAGGGAAACCCAAACTCCCAACCCTTCCATAAGGCATAATTATCCATTCCTTGCTAATGGGCCTAAAGTCCAAGTCCAAAATCCTTAATGGGCCTCTTGGCCCAACAAAGCCCAATTAATAAATCCATGGACAACCACAAATGATATGACTCATAATTCCTAGAATACACCATGCCCAATAATCAAATGAGGCCAAAAAAGCTCAAAGGCCCAAAACAGATTCGGCCTATCTACAATGCGTACGCTCGGCATACCATCCTGGTATGCGCAGCATACTGGGACTTGGGACTACGCGTGGTGTACATTGGGTTACACCCACCGTTTAACCAGTTTAAGAACTTTCTCCATCAAGTGCTTAATTCTCGTTTCCTTTATGTCCAAAAGCCATATCTAAGTCTATTAAAATGCCCTAAGGCATAAAGTTGGCAACTTTATGCCTTTGCATGCCTCATATACACATAACACCTTCATTAAGACCTTTCCAAGGTCTTTAACCCATGCATGAGGCCAAAACTCCTATCAAGCCTCCATTTTTATGATACTAAAGGACCAAGGGACCTCAGATTTGTCACTTCCACCTTCTGGAGTTGCTTAACTCACAAATGGAGGTCCGAAGTCAACCAAAAGGGATAAGGTAGAAAATCCTAACTAAATCTAGAGATTTAAGATGTAAGATCCAAGCTTTTTACCTCCAAAAGCTTTGCAAGATGACTATAATGCAGGATTTTAAAGCACCAACTCATTCCAAGCTTGTTTAACCACCTCTTCTTCTTGGAATGAACACTAAAAGAGTCACAAATGCACTTTTTCATGCTCAAAATGGTCTCACAAGTTTCTATGGAGTGCAAGGATGTTCTAAGGCTGTGGAGGCTCTCTAGGGTTAAGTCCAAGGGACTTAAGGTCACTTAAATAGGTCTCAGGTCCGAAAATTAGGGTTTTGGACCCCTGACACGTACGCTCAACGTATGACTGGTACGCCCAGCTTACCTCCAGCTTCTCCGCGACCAGCCATGCATAGTACGATAAGTGTACACTTAAGTACGCCCAACATACTTAAAGAACAAATTATGCTAAAAAGATAATTCTTGAGGGTTTCAAGACATAACAGATTTTGGGTGTTATAGCTCTCCCCCACTTGGACTAGACCTCGTCCTCGAAGTCCGTAGCTGTAAACAGTTCGGGATAATGCTCCTGCATATCCTCCTCCGACTCCCAAGTCCATTCGGAGCCCTTCCGATGCTGCCATTGTACCTTTACCAACTTCAACTCTTTGTTCTGAAGACCCTTCATCTTCCTATCTAAGATGGTGACCAACTTCTCGACATAGTTCAAGCTCCCATCCACCTGAATGTCATCTAAGGAAACAACTGCAGACTTGTCAGCAACACACTTTTGAAGCTGAGACATGTGGAACGTGTTGTCGATCTAACAACATTCCTTTGGCAGCTTCAAGCGATATGCCACCCTGCCCACTCGGGCCGTGATCCTGAACAAAGCTATGAACCGAGGCCCCAACTTGCCCCTTTTTCGGAACATGATAATTCCTTTACAGGGCGATACTTTTTGCAAAACAAAATCCCACACATGAAACTTGAGATCCGAACGCTGTCGGTCAGCATAGCTTTTCTGACAGCTCTATGCGACTCGCAACCGGTCGCGTACCTACTGAGTCAATTCAGTAGTCTGGAGCACTACCTTAGTGCTCCCCATGACCCGATAACCAACCTCGTCCCAACATACTGGGGTCCTGCACCTCCGACCATATAACATCTCGAATGGGGCTCGATCGATGCTAGCATGATAACTATTGTTGTACAATAACTCTGCTAGTGGGAGGTATGTATCTCAACTCCCTCCAAAATCTAGTACACATGCTCGAAGCATGTACTCAACGTATGGATCGTCCTCTCACTCTGACCGTCAGTCTGAAGGTGGTACTCTGTACTAAAATGTAGCTGAGTGACCAGTTCCTCGTGTAACTTCTCCGAAATCTGGAAGTAAACCGGACATCCCTGTCGGAGACTACAAACATGGGCACCCCGTGTCTAGCCACCACCTCACGAACATAAATATCTGCCAGCTTCTCCGCGGATATACTCTCGGAAATCGGAATAAAGTGGGCGCTCTTCATTAGTCTGTCTACGATCACCCATATAGCGTCCAATCCCCTCACCATCCTAGGCAATTTCGTGATGAAGTCCATGGTGATTTCCTCCCACTTCCACATGGGGATGGTTAGTGGTTGAACCTTGCCATGAGGCCGCTGATGCTCGGCCTTGACCTTACTACAGGTCAAGCACCGCTCCACGAACCAGGCAATCTCCCACTTCATGCACGACCACCAGTAACCCATTCTCAAGTCCCTATACATTTTCGTAGCTCCTGGGTGTATAGAGAACTTGGAGTTGTGTGCCTCCTCTAATAACCTCTGCCTCACATGACATCTCTGCACCCCGGCTGGCCCCAACTAGCTAGTAACCTCGTCCCACCAATCTCGGGCCCTATCCCTCAGCATGCAAGAAGAAAAACCAACCTTTGCCACATCCGGGCAAGTGGGAGTTCTCGATATCCACCACCCAGCGTCGGATGACAATGGTGTCCCTGACCCTAAAAAACTTCGGCACCCCACACGCCTTAAACTCAACAAGTGGGAGTTCTCGTTATCCACCACCCAACACTGTCCTGAAAATGACCAGGGTCACGTCAAGAATGCCCATGGTTACCTCGGCTGCAATGAGCTCGCACAACCTCTCATCGATGACATCAGTAGTGTCTCCTGATCCCACCCCGGATCCAGACCCCGATCCTGATCTCCTGCTCCAAATCGATTCGTCACCATGCTGGATTGAAATATCATAAATCACAATGATCATAATTTCAATATAAGGGATCTTCCCACACCGGTCCTCCTTGAAGTCTTCAGATCTAACAGTGCTTCGGGTACAGGTCCTGTGCTTCCAGTAGTACGGGCCCAATACTACCTTCCACACCCACCTGTACCTTTCCCCACAGCTCTACCTGATAAATCCAATTCGTCCCACAACTAAATCATATCCCATAATTACTGAGTACATCAATCTCAAGCTATCCTAAGATTTACTCTACTCATATGAATCAAAACCATGAAAACATGTTGCCCTTATGGATGCAAATTATACACAGAAAAAGGATCAAATATACTTTCGAATAAAAGATTCTACCCTAGGACCAAAACCAAAAAAGGAACAGGAAATAATGCCAAATTAATCATTCTGAGGCTATAAGCTCCTAACCGTATACAATTTTAAAAGCATACACATAGCAAGTTTCATATAATCAACAAGGCTCAAATATCAGTATAACATGGCTAACATATTGGGGAACTACTTACTTGGCTCGGCTGATCACGTGCGTTGCACTCTCATCTTTACATTTCCTTTTGAAAACCCTTTTATGTTACTTTTGAAAACAATTTTACCTTTTCCTTAGCTTGAGTCCTGACACACTCGAGAGTGTACCCGAATCCCTCAAACCAAGGCTCTGATACCAACTTGTAACGACCCAAATTTTACAAAGAAAATTTTCATTTTCAATTAATAAATACACTTGCATAAACCATGAAATTCCAACATAATTGTTTTCAAATCCACATCCATTACAACTTATTTAAATCACCAGAGTGTCCCAAAACGTATTAGTGAAAGAGAGATAGAGTGTAAGACGCACCATCACACCTTGCCCTTGCCCTCTGGCTTAGATGTACCTGAAACAAATTCACAACGGTAAGCTTGAAAGCTTAGTGAGTTCCCCAAAGCATACCCATACACAAATACGTACAACATATCATATTAGCTAATCAGCTATACATAACACATAAGCCATGCATAACAACACATAAGGAAGCCCTGGAAACCCATCAGGGTCTTTCTTCGGGTGCCATGGGAACCCCCACATGTTCTTAGCCTAATGCCTCGGGAACCCCACCGGGGTCTTTAACCTAGGATGATAAGGAAACCCTCCAGGTTCGTACACCTAAGTGCCTTGGGAACCCCCAAGGTCTTTGACCTAGGATGCCGTAGAAACCCTCCACGGTCTTATACCTATGTGCCTTGGGAACCCCCAGGGGTCTTCCATACACCATACACAGAAACAACTAGCACATTGCACATCAAATAGTCCAAATAACATATACGTAACAATTAATGGGCCGACCTTGGTGCCTTTGACCCATTGGTATAGTGAGGAGACTCACCTCTATTATTGGTATGTATTCGACCCGAGAGTAGCATGGTCCATTTGGGCTGCACTTCACCGGAACAATTTATATGGATAGTATTTTAAGAATAGTATGTTTATGATTTATATTAATATATTAGAAGTTCTAATATATTAATATGGAATCATATTATTTAATTAGTATTGATCAAGAATTAATTTAGTGATGAAAAAGGATCTAATTAAATATGGACTCTTATATATAGGATGGTCCAAGTTCATTTAGAATGGGCTAGGCTTGCATGGATAGTCCATGGATAGTCCATGTAGCTTTAACCCATGGATATTATGGAAATGAAAGGTCATGGGTATTATGGTTTACATGAATGTAACCCTAATCCACCACACTATATAAAAGGGTCCTTGGCACATGACATGGCACTAATGTGTGTGTAAACAAGAGTGGGCCAATTTCTAGTGTGCTTACTATTCTCTCAAGTTTTCCAAGGTGTTTTTGGTGATTTGTGATTCCACTTGACGCTTCCACACTATTGGGGCTAAGCTCTTAAAGTTCAAAACTTCAAGCTCTATCAAAAGGTATGTCATCTAACTAGGCTTTTGTAGTATAGTTGCTTTATATTATGCTAGTTAGGATGAAACCTTGGAATATTAAATATTTGCATGTATAATAGAGAAAACATAGATCCAAACTTTATAGGGTTGCATGTACACCATAGGAGTGTTAGAATGCTCAAAACCCATATTTGGTATCAGAGCTAGGTTTGTTTTCAATTATACTTGATGCTATTTGCAAGAAAAATTGATTTTTTGGAATCTGCCAGTTTACCATGAGGTGGTGACTGTTCAGTGAATTTTTTTTTTTTTTTTTTTTTTTAGTTTTTTGGCCTATTTTGGATTAGAATCATTACCACAAAGTGTTTTTGTTTATAAAACTTGATTTTGATATTATGGTAATGTTTATTCTCATCCAAATAAACGATAATTGTCAAATTTTCAAGACTTGTTTTAGTATATGTGATTAGCTAAGTTCTTGAAAATTGTTGATATGAATTATCTGTACTTATGAGTTTGATCTTGTTCATAGAAAAATTACTTGATTATTGTGTTAATTGGTAATTTGATCTTAATGGTTTTTATGAACTCTATAACTTGTCCTCAAGTTATGAAAAATGAAGAGTTTTTCTTTTAAAGTGTCATTAAAAGTCACAGGTTATGAAAATGGAAGAGTCTCTAATTTTAATGACATCATAAAATGTTTTTTTATGTCTTCCATAACTTGTCCTCATGTTATGGAACTTGAAAAGTTTTTCATAAAAAAAACCATATTAAACTCATAAGTTAGGGAAACCAAAAGTTTTTTGAATTGTTCAAAACTTGCCCTCAAGTTTTGGAATTTCTAAAGTCTCACACACACTTTAATTCCAAACCCTTAGAATTTTAAAAGTTAAAATTCAACCCTTATACTATTATAATATCAATAGTTAATAGTTATATATATATATATATATATATATATATATATATATATATGCATGTATGTATGTATGTATGTATGTATGTATGTATGTATAAGAACAAAGTCAGTCTTACCGTTAGTAGGTCCCATTCACGAAGCCGATCTATAAGGGGGTATAAGGTTACTGCCTATAAAATGGCTGTTTAATAGGTGTCCTCTCTCACTCACCGCTTCCTTGACTGGTGGAGGGTCGTTAGCCGAACGGGTTTGACAGGACATTAATTCTCCCTTCATTAAAAGTATATTGATAAATATAAAGTAACTAAACCTTATTAAATTCCCAATCTTATTTAGTTTAGGAAAATGTGAATTTGGTGCTAACCCATGAAATTACACTTTGCACCTTGCTTAAGTTGTTAGTGGAGCGCGTGTGGTTAACCGACACACTAACTTGGATTTAACAAGGTTGGAAAAGGGTGGCTTAAGGATTATCATAGATCGGTGGAGCGCGTGTTGTTAACCGACACATCGATTAGGTGATAAAAATTTAGAGTACCATGTATATTTGCATGGTTATTCACACTTTGTTTGTGATCCTTGACATCCTAGTCACAAACTTGAGAGGGCACAATCGATATTTAAACATGCCATTGAAAAGTTCAATGAATCTCAAAAGATCTAGGAGTTTCAAACTAATTAAAACCTAATACCTATTTTGTTTTTAATGGTGGAAATTGGTGAATCATCGTTCGCCTACCTTCAAATATTGTATAGCTTGGATTACGGCATCCCTCTTCCAAGTTATAAAATATTGTGTTGGGGCATAGCCTTAATATTTCATATTGGGTGTTCTATCAAGGATTTAAGTCAACTAACTTGAATTTCTCCCATTATAAATGTTTCGTTCAGACAACTATGATCTTCCCAAATCTCTTGGAACAAGATTTCCTAATGAAGATGATGTCCCACGATTGGATCATGGAAATCATACTTCTCTTCCTCCACCATGTCCATTTATTCTCCCTGACCTATAAGCTCGAAGACTTGAAAAGTTCAAGATCACTCAAGCCCTACTTGTAATGAAACATAAAGATGGAAGACCTGTGTGTAGTCATGTCTTAGAGATGAAGTCACACATTGACAGATTGAGAATGTTAGGTGTCGTTGTTCCAAGGAAGTTGGCTATTGACTGGGTTCTTCAGTCACTTTATGAGTCGTATAATGAGTTCATTAAGAACTACTATATGACAGATCATGACATGACCCTTATTGATCTTACCTATTTGCTTGTTGCCGCAATCAAAAATGTTTTGACGCACTGGTAAAGTAAATTTGGGTGGAAGGTCTATTTCTCAAACTTCCATGGACATTGACAATGGTAACATTAGAAGTCCAGAAAAGCTTTCTCTTCCCAATGGAAAGGGATTGGCCTTGGTCAACCTGGTTAACCAAAAGGTTAAGAGAAAGGCTAAGTCTGTGATAGTCCCGTGTATCATTCCCAAAGAGTCTATATGTTTTCATTGTCAAGAGAAGGGACATTGGTTGCGAAGTTCCCCTGGCTACCTGAAAGATCTAAGAGAAGGAAGAATAAATTTTTTTGACTCTGATTCAGGTAAAGTCCACTATCTAACTCAATTAAGTTCCTAATTGTCGATTCTTAATACAAGATGTGACTAGGTTGCATTTTGATGTTTGGAAGGATCAAGCAAAGGGAAGGAAACTTAAAGGAAGAGTATGCTAAATCTGATCGCAAAGATGGATTTCAGTCGCATGGTTCGAAGATCGGATTTTTGAGCTGCTGCTTAAGAGTTATGATAGATTGCTAGGAAATATGTAATAGCATAGTTTTCATTTAAAGTTGCATTGTAAGGAAATTTTTTCCGCATTTTATAAATAAATCAAATTTTGTGTTTACTTTATTTTATATCTCCTTGCATTGACACTTAAGGAAAATTGATGTTTGTATGTTTCTAGCAATATTGGTAATATGTATTTGATTCTTTCATTTGTGGAAGTGTCTAAATTTACCAATAAGAAAAGACTCTCATCACCCAAGTTTCAATTGGACCGAAACTTGGAATCATGCAAGTTGTATTGTATGATGAATGTGAATTTTCATCTTTGCAAAATTAAGACTAATTAATTGTTCACATGTATATGTGAGTTAAGTGAAAGACTAAGGGATCGAGTACACATTCTTGTGCACTTGTCAAGTCCACCACAAAATATCGATAAGACTATTCATCATGATTTACTAAAGTTTAGTAAATATGGTTACACCTACAAGTTTAAGTGTAATTTTGAAACATTGGAAAAGTTTTGGTGTATGACAGAACGAATGAGAAGAATCAAATTAGGTAGTAAGATAAAAATTTCTCAAATTTGAAAAGATGAGAGAGTACTTTAGTATCATTTTTATGATCATCTTAATGATTATGAAACCATATCACAATTCATCCTCTAAGGAGATCTTAGTGCATTCTTATGGTTAAGAAGAGGTGTCATGAATTGTTGAAGTGGTTAAATCAAGAAGATGAGTCATACTTCGTTCCAAAGCAATTCTTAGAGTCATACTCCAAGATTGTAATTTGAGTGATATATCTTAAAAAAAGGTTTATAACGCTTTTAAAATGTAAGAGTAAAATGTTTTCTACTCTAGTACACATTTGAAAATGGTAAGTTGTGATGTTTTGGATAAAACAAAGACCCACTAAGGTTAATTGTGTGAAGTGTTTATCTTGATAAGAATCTGCACTATCTCTTGAATATTTGTTTGTCAAGGAATGGTTCTTGGCAAGAGTCTTATATGTCAAGAGGACAGTGGGAGTCTAAAAGATCTTGAAAATGTTTCAAGAACTAATCAAGAATAAAGCATGTTGTTTATCACTAGCACACGACGTGAGGATTGTAACCTATCGTGTTGACATATTCTTATTTCTGTGCCCATTCCAGTTAGAGTTGATTATGCATGTGAGTTCTATGAATTCTCTGTTGTTTGCATAACTACTTGGAAGCAATGGTATGCCCTTGTGCTGCCAAGTGGCAAGAAGTTAAGATTGCACGAGTTCGGTCCATATGAGTTTGGATTTGTCACTAACCTTGTCTTGTGATTATGGTTTTGTCAAATTCACATGGATAGGGACACATACACCATATAATCTAAGTGTCATAAGGTTTCTCTTCGATTTATGAAAATGATGTTGAGGAAACGATTTCACTAAGTAGATTTTAAGTAGATAACAATTGTGATATTTGCATTCTCAAAGTCGGTAGTGGAGTGTGTGTGGGTAACTGACACACTAACATATACTTGTGAGAAATGGAAAAGGTCTAAACAATTGAGACTGTGATTACAACATCCCTTTTCATAGTTCTAAAATTGTTTAGACACATATGTGAGCTATCTAAGAAAAAGTGTATGATTTTTATTAAGTCTTATCAAAGCATTTCGTATCAGAAAACTGAACTTTGGTTAGAAAGTTAATAAAGTATTGACTTCTAGAAGTCCAACTGATTTCTGGATACATGTCAAAGAGAGTAGGACCATAAGTATTATGCTAATAATCATCATGTTAGTGGGAGAATGATAATTATGATAAGTGTTGCAAGTTAGCAATGTTAATTATAGAAAACAAAAGTTTCAATTGGCAAAAGTTGTTTTTTACTATAATTAAGGGTGAGAAAATTATACTTCATTTCAATTCTAAAAGCTTAGATTGAGATTTTAATCATCTTTAGTCAAGGATATATATATATATATATATATATATATATATATATATATATATATATATATATATATATATGAATTTTATGTTGGAATGGTTCAACTTAAGGAAATTCTATATATATTGCATTCTCAAAATTCGATTACGGCATCCATTTTCATAGTTGAATTATGAAAACATGGGAAATAAAAAATATTGTAGTAAAAGACTTGTCTAGGATCATGTATTTATGTGAGACATCATGAATTGTGTCCCATATGATTCGGATATAGGATCAATTACATGTGCTATAATATTTATCCTTTCTAAATTTTCCAAATGCCTAGGGCATTAAGAGGGGAGAAGTCTAGAATTGGATATGACTAAAATAATTAAGCAATTGTCAAGGACAATCTAAGGTTTACCAAAGATTGGTTGCTCATGGACAGTTGGAAGTATGGTGTAGAGTTTTGGAAAGGACCATACTGACATATTCTGAAAAGAAGCAACTCTTGTTCAGAAGTGATAGTCAAAATGGGAATGTGGAAATGTCTCTATAGGTGAAAGTTATTCATTAAATCTATGTAAGATTAGAAAACTTAATGCAAGAAGGATGTTCAATGCAACGTACTTTGAATTTGAGACTTCGTTTCCACAGAATGATCTCCATTGGAATACTTTGTAATGTCTGTTGCCAAGTCTTTGTGACTTTGTGCATAGTCATTACGAGAGGATCAATGCATATAAGTTTAGAATCTAACAGATTTCGATGAATGGTAGGAATTTGGAATTATTACACTTACGGTAAGGATTTGGGACTGTGAAATGAGAATCATTGGAATTATGTTTAATTGATCCATTCCACAAAGTAAGGATCATAGATAAACATAGTGTGCATACTTAGTGTATGGAATAAATATAGTTTGGACAAACATAGTGTGCATGCTTAGAGCATGGCATGACTATTGTTTCGATTCAAGTATAAAGTTGATTATTTGAAACATTATACAATGAATAATGATTAATCAATATGGTGTTTAATAAAAGGTGTTCTATTTACTCTCAAAGGTGCTTGGGGCCATACTAAATTAGTATTATTCTTTTGTACTTTGCATGTTTTGACTTCCCGAATAACTGGGTTATTCAAATTCTCCACAGTCGGTCATATGTTGGAAGTAGGTATGAATCAAGACTGTCATGAAGTTGGCTTGTAGATGTCTAACATGTTGGGCATAGCAAGAGTTGCTACAACATTCATGAGTGCTCATACGTTTTGAGTATTGGATTAAACCCACACTCATTTGAATCACTTCATGGATTTTATCATGAGTAATCATGAGACAATAATATCTTATATTCTTCAATCCTAGAGATATGATTTGTTGACTATGAGTTGGTTATACATTGATTACACGAAAACGCATCAGTAACTTGATGTTATAAAATGTGCCTTTGTGTATGATTCAACAAGTGGTTAATACGTGTATGATTCAACAAGTGGTTAATACAAGAATATCAGTTGAAGTTTATCCATTCCTTTTACCCTTGTAGGGATAAAAGTGATATCTGTGGGGCCCTCGATGATTTAGTGATGACACCCCTAAGCGCTTGGCCAAGCTTGGACTGATTTGATTTGTTCAATTAGTCAGTCGTCATAAATCACAAATCAGGAAACAACAAATGAATAGTGAGAATGATTATAATCCACGTATTAGTCCATATGATATCTAGAATGGAGGAATATATGATCCCTTATCTAATGGACAAGTCATTTGACTACGTCAGAGTTGGGTAGAGGCTTTAAGAGCTACGATTGCTAGTCAGGATCTTGGAGTCATATGCAATAATAGTTTTAGACTTATCCAAGTGGGAGACTATTGGCTTAGATGTCTAAGCCCATAACTATTATTGGTATGTGTTCCACCTGAGAATAGCATCGTCCATTTGGGTTGCACTTCACCAGAACAATTTATATGGATAGTCTTTTGAGAATAGTATGTTTATGATTTATATTAATATATTATAAGTTCTAATATATTAATATGAAATCATATTATTTAATTAGTATTGATCAAGAATTAATTTAGTGATAAAAAGGAACTAATTAAATATGGACTCTTATATATAGGATGAGCCAAGTTCATTTAAAATGGGCTAGGCTTGCATGGAAAGTCCATGGAGCTTTAACCCATGGATCTTATGGAAATGAAAGATTATGGGTATTAGGGTTTACATGAATGTAACCCTAATCCACCACACTATATAAAGGGGTCCTTGGCATATGAAATGGCACTCGTGCGTGTGTAAAAAAGAGTGGACCAATTTCTAGTGTGCTTACTATTCTCTCAAGTTTTCCAAGGCGTTTTTGGTGATTTGTTATTCCACTTGAGGCTTCCACACTATTGGGGCTAAGCTCTTAAAGTTCAAGACTTCAAGCTCTATCAAAAGGTATGTCGTCTAACTAGGCTTTTGTAGTATAGTTGCTTTATATTATGCTAGATAGGATGAAACCTCGGACTATTAAATATTTGCATGTATAATAGAGAAAACATAGATCCAAGGTGTATAGGGTTTCATGTACAACATAGGAGTGTTAGAATGCCCAAAACCCATCACTTGGGACTACGTGAATCATACACTAGGTTACCCCCAACGTTCAACCAGTTTAAGCACTTTCTCCATTAAGTGCTTAATACTCATTTCCTTTACGTCCAAAAGCCAGATCTAAGTCTGTTAAGATGCCCTAAGGCATAAGGTTGGCAAATTTATGCCTTTTCATGCCTCATATATACCCAAAACCTTCATTAAGACCTTTCCAACGTCTTTAACCCATGCATGAGACCAAAACTCCCATCAAGCCTCCATTTTTATGATACTAAAGGACCAAGGGACCTTAGATTTGTCACTCCTAACTTCTGGGGTTGCTTAACTCACAAATGGAGGTCCAAATTCAACCAAAAGGGACAAGGTAGAAAACATTAACTAAATCTATAGATTTAAGATGAATGATCCAAGCTTTTTACCTCCAGAAGCTTTGCAAGATGACTATGACGCACGATCTTGAAGCACCAACTTTTTCCAAGCTTGTTTAACCACCTCTTCTTCTTGGAATGAACACTAAAAGAGTCACAAATGCACTTTTTAAAGCTCAAAATGGTCTCACAAGTTTCTATGGAGTGTAAGGACGTTCTAAGGCTGTGGAGGCTCTCTAGGGTTAAGTCCCAGGGACTTAAGATCGCTTAAATAGGCCTCATATCCGAAAATTAGGGTTTTGGACCCCTGACACGTACGCCCACGTACGCCCAGCTTACCTCCAACTTCTTTGCGACCAACCATGCATAGTACGCTAGGCGTACACTTAAGTACGCCCAAAGTACTTAAAGGATCAATTATGCTAAAAAGATAATTCTTGAGGGTATCAAGACATACCAGATTTAGGGTGTTACAGTTAGCATGAAAATGCCCACAACATGGGCAAAAGACAATAATGAGCAATGCAACCACCCCTCCTACTTGGATCCAAAAAACTACGTAAGGGTAAACTGGTTAAATAATTAGAAAAAAGAAACTCTTAACAACAGATTTTAGATCACACAACACTAGACTTGAAGTCAAAATCAATGGAGAATATTAGCATGAAAATGAGCACAAGGGTAAAAACCAAGAATGAGCAATGCAACTTCCCTCCTACCTGGATCCAAAAATTTTTGTTGGGGTAAAATTATCAAACGATTGGAAAAAAGAAACTCTGACAACATACTTTAGATTACATAAAAGTAGACTTGAAGTCAAAATCAATGGGGAATATTAGCATGAAAATGACCACAACAAGGGCAAAAACTAAGAATGAGCAATGAAACTACCCATCCCACCTGGATCCAAAAAACTCTATAGGGGAAAAATGGTCAAACAATTAGACAAAAGAAACTCTTAGCAGCAGAATTTAGATCACACAGTAGTAGACTTGAAGTCAAAATTAATGGAGAATATTGGTATGAAAATGACCACAACAAGGGTAAAAAAACAAGAATGAGCAATGCAACTACCCCTCCCACCTAGATCCAAAAAAACTCCTTAGGGGTGAAATGGTCAAACGATTGAAAAAAAATAAGAAACTCTTAGCAACAAACTTTAGATTACATAACATTAGACTTGAAGTCAAAATTAATGGAGAATATTAGCATAAAAATTACCATAACAAGGGAAAAAACCAAGAATAAGCAATGCAATCCTCCTCCCGCTTGGATTGCAAAATTTAGATCCCATTTTGATCCAATTATATGTGTAAATACTGATATCGTGTGCCCAAATCACAAATGTTCACCTCTCATTCCGAACAAAATGTCACTACGCGACTTCCATTTTATCTGAAGGGTATAGTTAGCAAGGGACAATAATAATTTATGGGAACTTCTACCCCTTGAACTTGAATTGATCATCTCTCAGAGATATTAAACAGAAGAAGACAAGTCCTCTAACGTATCTAACCAATTCCTTAACTTCTTCCATAACTTCTGAAGTCACATGAAAAAAAATAATTGAACAATACACTCCTCGGGGCCTTGAAAAAAGGACATAAAATGGAGGTCGTAAGGACTTGATTTTTGAAAAGTCTCCAAAAAAACAATTTATTTTTTAGAGGGATCCATTTTACCCATTTAGTCAATGTTTCTTGAGAATGCATGCATTAAGATACATGAACAAAAGATTGTTGATAAGTTCTACAGGTTTTGGTACACAGTAATTTTATAATAAAAAGTATTTTATAAAATTTTATCTGGTTGAGCATCTTTTATAATATGTATCTTTTTACCATAAGTACAAAATGGATGAGTTATAAAAGTGCTTTTGGACTCATATAGAAATATTGTTTGTTCAAATCCAAAAGTGCAGCGTAAATCAAACTTATATAAAATGTTACGGTTCCAATGACCAAAATGCATTTTATATAAGGATTTTGAATGCCAAATTGTATAAAATAAAGACATGTCACACCTGTGATAATATAAAATAATCAATTTCACTCTTGTAATTCCGTACAAGAAATTTCATTGTTTATATGCATAACTCATAATCTCAAGTTTATAAAATTTGCATGGTCCTGTCATAATATTTATTAAGTGTTATCTTACTTAATTCTGGAACCAATAATTAATTAGTGGGGCAAACTCCTGCAACATAGACGTTATGTTTTCGTGTCAAATTAATTATTAAGTATCACTTTACTTAATTTGGAAAACGATATTAATCAGTAGGACAAACTCCTCCCATATAAACGTAGTGTTTTTGTACAAAATAAAGGGGTTTATATAAATAACTTATGAAATGTAAGTTAATAAACCTTATTCAGTTGCGTCATGATGTTATTTAAGTGTTATATGACTTAATTTTTTGTAACAAAACTTATGATTTTTAGTCACAACTATCTAACTTTATATAGTCTCTTTTAACTTGTATATGTGAACAAAACCCTATACAAATCCTATTTCAATTCTATAATAAGCTCATAACCAAACTACGACACAAGGCCTCTGCATTAGCAATAGAATGGCATGTTGAAAGTCCACATAAAATGCTTTATCAATGTCGTGAAGTAAGTAGTGTAGAAACATAAAAACCCAATTTCAACTCGTCAAACGATGGTTGTAGCTAGCAACCGCTGGCAAGATGTCTACCCGTATAACTCACTACCGTCGATCTATATCTGATGTTTCACATCCCATACTGATTAACAATTATAATGCAGAGAACATTGACTAAGACATACGGTCCGAATGTAGTTACAAACATAGCTCATATAGCTTAGGAAATGATCCTAACTCATATGGATATTAGAAACAAACATAGCTCACATAGAAAACATGTGAGTGTTGGATCCTAACAATATGTCTAGGCATCCTAATCCTAAACTCTCTGTTATACGATTTTTGACTACTTATAATTTTATTGATTAGGAATAATCTTCAATTGAAGTCTTTTAGTTTTATGGATTCGTAAGATTTAACATATTTCCTAATTTTATTATTTATCGTGATAAAATTTGGGTGGTGATATGTGCAAATTTATTCACATACTTTGTGCATTATCTTAATATTTTTAGCTACAATTGTGATTAACTTAGGACAAAAGGTACTTAACTGCTTGAAATTTATTTTGTAGCAGCCAAGACATGATCGGGATGAAAACGAAGAAAATGATGAGCTAGAAGCAAGAAAGAGTAGGCCGAGTCAATCGAAGTCAAATAACTAAGATTTCTGAAGCCCACAACATGGGGAATTACTGCCACACCGTGGTGAGTAGAACATTTGCGACTATTTAAGCTGCCTTACTGAATAATCTAACATTTGTTTGGATTATTTATGTGTTTTTTTTCCCATGATTAGAGGCTCAAACCCTTTTACTTTTGTTGTGATGATGAACCCTTTAACCTATGTGTTGATTTCGATTTTATGATTATGTTTTGTTGGTTTTCCTAGTGTTGATAAATCAAAACCTTACATGATTTAGTTCTAGTCTTTGATTTCCTTGATATAAGTTTTATGTAGCAGATGATCATTCTATTTGCATGAACTTGATTACCTAGTGGTTTATGATCATTAAATTTCTAGAGATAGGGTTGGGCAAATCTTAGATTAGGTAATTAAAGCTAGTAACTTTAACTGTGTTAGAGAGCATAATTGATCCGTAATTTATTCTTAGTTGCTTGAGTTTATCCTAGGAAAGTAAGTATTAGTTTTATCGTGCATAGCCAAATTTATCTTAATATATTTCGTGTTTACTTGTGTTTAATCATAACATAATAAGTCATAAATTGGTAATAACTAGAAATTTGATCATAATAACTAGTTTCATAATAATTTGGTAACCTTCAGTAGTAATTTAATAAGAAATCAACCATAGGGAAAATGGGGGATTCAGATCTAACGGAAGTAATCATCAGTATTGAATTCAATTAGTTTTCTTTGCCTAGTTTAATATTGATATTTCGTAATTGTTTAATTTAAGTTCTTGTGATCTTAGAAAATTAGTAATAACCACCATTTAAAGTTTGTTTCTTAGTTTAAATTTTAGTAATTGTTTTATTAATTAAATTTCATTCTGTAACAACCCGAAATTTCAGTATCATTTTACTGTAACTTTTTCGTAGTACAACTGGCGCAACCAATCGTCGTTTCCATTTCGATTTCCGATCTTCTGTTTAATTAAGTCATTATTTAGTACACATTTAAAACGACTTAATGGGTGTCTTAATACATTTAGAAATCATTTTAGCACCCAACTTTAGTGATCGGAATATTTCTAGAAATTACCGTATCGGGTTACGGTAACTCAATCGGGTACGACCAAAAGCCTCGTCTAACACCGGTATCGGGTAGAATTCCACCGTGTCCAAAACTTAAACACTATATAAACGTGTTTAAGACTTCATTTGAAGCCTTTGGCCAATCTCTCACTAAACTCTTACAACCTCTCTCCTCAAGCTAGAATTAAGATCCAAATCTCAAGTTTAAGGCTTCAAATCTTTAAGGCAACCTCCCTAACATGTTATTCAACACCTTTAGCCTTCAAATTGATGAATTAATTGAGTTTTGGGACCAAGAACTTGAGTTTATGGCCAAGGAGCAAGCTTGGGCCGTAAACTCCATTAAATGGGGTTTTAAGCCCTTAAACTCCTTCCTAAACTCAATTGGACTTCAGATATGGCTATGGGACTTCAAGATATGGACTTAGAACATTTGAAACTTTGATTTTGAGCCATTTGAAGGAGTTTACGGCCAAGGCATAAGCTTAGGCCGTAAACTCATGTAAAAGGGGTTTTTCATGCCCTAAAACCCTTCCAAATCACTTCTATGGCTTAGATATGAATTATAGGACTTTGGTTTAATCATTTGGACACTTCAAACATGAATTTTGGGAGACTTATGTGAGTTTATGGCCAAGGTATGTGCTTGGGCCGTAAACTCCCCAAAATTTGACATAAATCCAATTCTAAGGTGTTAGAAAGCCATCCAACACCACCAAAAGCCTTGGAATAAATCAAGGGACCAACCAAAAATACATTAAGGGCCTAAAACACATCATTTGTGGGATTTATAAGAGTTTACGGCCAAGGCTTGTTCTTGGGCCGTAAACTCCAAGATTTTTGGTGTTAGAATGCAAACTAAACACCCCTAAAGCCTTTAGATGAATTTTAGAAGTCCTTCTATGCAAGTTTTAGACCTTGAAACACTTTGTATGACCCTATATAAGAGTTTACGGCCATGAGGAGGGTCTCATGGGCCGTAAACTCCATAACACCCCTCAAATGTCCCATAAAACTCATGCTAGGCCTTGGAATAATCTTATTAATCACATGTGATTTGTTTTAACAACATTTAACACCATTTTCATGAAGATTAAGGAGTTTACGGCCAGGAGCCTATATTAGGCCGTAAACTCCCATAAAAATAATCATTTTGATGATTTAAATTCATTCCAAGTGTTCCAAGGCAATTTAGATAATCCATTCTAGCAACCCCTATGTCCATTTGAGCCCTTAAACCATCAAAACCACACCCACATGAGTTTATGGCCATAAACTCATGTATGTGTGTGTTTTATGGTTGTAAACTCTTTAAAATGTTTACTCTTGGGGAGTAAACTCAAGTCCCAAGTCCCTAGTGCCATTACAAGTCCGAAGATGTCACCCGGGTCACTCCGAACGCTCGTTTTGAGGTGTTTAACCTCATTGGAGTGTAATATTCCATATGATTAGTGAATGTATCTCTAGTTATATATATATGGACATTATATCATTTTACATAGGATCATCGCGAGTAATCAAACCCCGAACCAACGTCTAGCATTCAAAACCGACACGTTTCCGAGTCCGGTGAGTTCATACCCCTACCCTTTTTCACTGTTTTCCACTGTTTTCAGGGGGGGGGGACACAAGCAAAGTACAAGGGAATTCTTGTACTCAAAACATGTTTTCAAATGTGTGTTTCATATTCTTATGCTTTTATAACTGATATTACAACTGATAACAGATTGAACATACAGATCACGTAACATATATTTGTGAAATAAGTCTTTAAACTAGTATGTTTTACATGTATTTCACAAATGGTTTTCCACATTTTATCAGTTAAAAGCACGACATTAAAACATTTGAACATAATACCTGTACACTGTTTTATCCTCGGTAACACTCCCACACATATACGAGTGGAGGACTATCATATTATTACTAGTAAATTTGTTATTCCTGTATGATTGGAGACACATCCTCGGAGAACACTCCACCCAGATTACGCGAGTGGAGGACTACACCCATAACCAGAATCTCTGGTATTTAGAGAGCGTGACTTGAGTGTATAGATCTATACGGGGCTGACTACCCCACACTTGGCTGCTAGCTACAGCCGAACCGAAATGGTTCAAGGGTGACGAAAGTCATAAGTATGTGGACGACTTATTGCCACATGTGGACTACTTATTGCCACAGGTTTCAGTCTATTGTATGGTTATGGAACTCGCAATTAGGATAACAGAGATTTACTTACAGTAATAATGGATTACTTTATACATCGTTTACATCTTTAACATCGTTTACATTAGATACATACATGCAGGAAAGCATGGGGCTTTCCTGGGTAACATTTACATAACTAGAAAGAGTAACAAACTGGATAACATTACATCTTTTACAAATTGTAACATAAAATAAGGAAAGTATGGGACTTTCCTGGTAATACATGATAAGTAAACAGAACAGTTCAACCAGTCAGATAACCAACTATACATTTTCACATGAATAAACATATTTTCAGTGTACAAACTTACTATATTTTACATTTGTGAAACAATAACCAACGTTAAGAAAATACGGGATTTTCTTGGTGAACATAACATTTCAGATACAGAAAGGAAACCAATACATTTTCATAAAACAAAACCGCTTATGAACTCACCAGCTTTATGCTGATTTTCAAACCGCTTGTGTTCTCAGGTCAGCGTTAGAACAGGTACCCGAAGATCCTTTTGCTCGAAGACGGTGTACATGAAGATCCGTTCCTTTTGTTTATATATATAATGTATCACAACTGTACAAAATTTACTTTTGAAACAACTGTAAAACTTTTATTATGTAATGTAATGGTTGTTTTACTTTACTTACTATGTGCATTGGATTTGATACTCAACGTGGAGTCAACCCCGGAAATGATTCCGCCTTCGGTTTTCGGGGTGTGACAGATTGGTATCAGAGCCCTTGTTTATAGTGAATGAAGTATACCAAACCTTACATGGTATAAAACTATAAACACTAAAGGGCCTAAGTGCTCTGAAGTAAAAGTATCTTCAAACTACAAGTATTTTCAAAAGTATATAAGTATACCGAACCGTCATCATCCGTAACCACAAGTAGAACAGAACATAAGTAAATGGGTGTTGTGTACTACGGTTAAACCTGGGTAGTTATGTAGTCGTGTCTAGGGTCAATATATCCTGGCCAACTATATTCATTCGAGACACGGCCAACATGTGCTTGGGAGTGACTGTGGTATGTGGCATGCCTAAAACTTACCCTAATATCCCAACATCGAATCATTGTCGTAAACAATTCATGAAATACTATGGGAGTATTTCTCGATCCCGATCCTCTGTAGTAATCCTCATTCGAGTGATTTTCTGTGATTACTCTTAGCGATAAATTATCTGTTCGATAACTCTTTCCTGCTTTATCGCTTACTCGAATCATATAACTGTCATATCTATTGATTCAATGTAGAGGACTTACCATCCTCTTTTCCTTGATCTTATTAGATCAAGATTCCTCCCCGAAAGAGACCTAGCTCAAAGAACAACGACAATCCTTCTTCGCCGCCACCTCCTCCCCAGTTCGATCTAACATCGCTCCAGACGATGATGACCGCTGCGATGGTAGCATCTATGTCACAAATGAACCCTAATGGTTCAGGTGGTGGTACTCAATCTCAAAACCCTGAGGGTAGCCAGGGACACCAAAGAGGGGGTTCCTACAAGGATTTCATGAATGCAAAACCAACATCTTTTAATGGCGCTGGAGGTGTCATTTGCTTATCTCGATGGTTCGAGAAAATAGAATCCATCTTTGAAATCTGTGCTTGTGCGGAGTCCGATAAAGTCAAATTCGCAGCCTGTACTTTCGTGGATAAAGCCTTGACTTGGTGGAATGGCCGAGTCAAATCTCTGACCTTACCCGTAGCCAATGCCATGGGCTGGGAGGCCATGAAAGAACTTCTCATTGCCGAGTACTGCCCCCGTGGTGAAATGCAGAAATTAGAGCATGAGCTCTGGAACCTGAAGATGAAAGGTTCCGACATTGCTGCATATACTTCCCGATTTGATGATCTCGCACTTCTCTGCCCGGGATTAGTCACTCCTGAAAACAAAAAGATCGAAAGGTTCGTTTGGGGGTTATCTCAACCAATAAAGAGTCACGTTTTAGCTGCTCATCCGGATACTTATGATCGTGCCAAGACTTTAGCTCAAATTCTGATTGATCACAGCGACGATGTTAAGGAAATCACTACCACTTCTGAGCCGACTCAAAGGAGTGGTGAAAAGAGGAAATTCTGGAAGAAGAAGAAGGGTCAATATTCTCAAGGATCATCCAAGAAACAACAGACGGTAGCAGTCCATGCTGCTACTACTACTCCTGTTGCTGCTGTTTCTGCCATGGGATCCACAGCCTCAACTCCTACCAGTAAATATGCTGGTAACCTCCCTCTGTGTGACAAGTGTAAATACCATCATCATCCTGGTCCCTATCGAGAATTGTCTTGCACCAACTATGGTAAGAAAGGGCACACAGTTCGATACTGCAGAACTCCTACCCAATCAGCCAACCAATCATCGGGAGCAGGTGTTAGTCAAGCCTGCTACAATTGTGGAGAAGTTAGGTACTTTAAAAGGAACTGTCCCAAGAAGTCAACTGCCGATAACACTGGAAGGGTTCTAACCATGGGACGGGAGGAAGCAGTTGCTGATCCCACTGTTGTTTCGGGTACGTTCCTTCTCGACAACTCATATGCTAGTATTCTTTTCGATTCGGGTGCTGAAAGGAGTTTTGTTAGTCATGCATTCAAACATAATCTAAAACCAAATCCTCAACCACTAACTGAAACGTTTACCGTCGAGATGGCTAACGGTGAGAAAGAAAGCGCTAACGATGTATTCATAGGTTGTACGCTTACCCTAAATGATCACTCATTTCCTATAGATCTCATGCCCGTTTCCATTAAGAGCTTTGATGTTATCATTGGCATGGATTGGTTGAGTCCCAATCATGCTGACATTCTTTGTTACGAAAAAGCTATCCGTCTCAATCTTCCTTCGGATCAAACTCTCGTAATCTATGGCGACAAACCCAGTTCCAACCTTCATATCATTTCTTGCATCAAAGCTCGAAAGCTCCTTCGAAAGGAGTGTGTTGCATTCTTAGCTCATGTGATCAACGAGAAACAGGAAGTTAAAGACCTCGCGAGCATCCCCGAAGTCTGTGATTTTCCCGATGTGTTTCCTGAAGAACTTCCAGGAATTCCTCCCGAACGACAGGTCGAGTTCCGTATTGACCTGATTCCTGGAGCTACTCCCGTAGCAAAATCTCCGTATCGCTTAGCTCCGGCAGAAATGCAGGAGTTATCCAGTCAACTCAATGAGTTGCTCAGTAAAGGATTCATTAGACCGAGTTCCTCACCCTGGGGAGCTCCGATTCTGTTTGTCAAAAAGAAAGATGGATCCTTTCGGATGTGTATCGACTATCGTGAACTGAACAAGTTAACCGTCAAGAACCGATATCCTCTTCCAAGAATAGACGACCTATTCGATCAACTCCAGGGAGCCAGCTACTTTTCTAAGATAGACCTTCGGTCAGGGTACCACCAGTTACGAGTCCAGGAGAATGATGTTCCCAAGACAGCTTTTAGGACTCGGTATGGACACTACGAATTCGTAGTGATGCCCTTCGGTCTAACCAATGCACCGGCTGTGTTCATGGACTTGATGAACCGGGTGTGCCGTCCCTTCTTAGACAAATTCGTCATCGTGTTCATTGACGACATTCTCGTTTACTCCCGAAGCGAGGAAGACCACAAGCAACACTTGAGGCTAGTGTTGGAAACCCTTAGATCCGAAAAGCTATACGCGAAATTTTCCAAATGTGAATTCTGGATACGGAAGGTAACTTTCCTCGGTCACGTGGTAAGCGAGGAGGGTATTCATGTAGATCCTTCCAAGATTAAAGCGATAGAGAGTTGGTCGGCACCGAAAACACCCACAGAAATTCGTCAATTCTTGGGTCTCGCCGGCTACTATCGACGATTCATTAAGAACTTTTCCAAAATCGCCAAACCTTTAACCACTCTAACACAGAAAGGTGTACCCTTTTGTTGGAGTGATAAACAAGAAACCGCATTCCAAACATTAAAGAAAGCCTTATGCAGCGCGCCTGTTCTGTCTTTACCCGAAGGGACAGAAGATTTCGTTGTCTTCTGTGATGCGTCTAATCAAGGTTTAGGCTGTGTGCTTATGCAAAGAGGAAAGGTGATTGCCTATGCCTCTAGACAGCTGAAAGCACACGAGGTCAACTATACCACACATGACTTGGAACTAGGAGCAGTAATCTTCGCATTGAAGATTTGGAGACATTATCTCTACGGAACCAAATGCACGATCTTCACTGATCACAAGAGTTTGCAACACATCTTTAATCAAAAAGACTTAAACATGAGGCAACGGCGATGGGTAGAATTACTCAGTGATTATGAGTGTGAAATCCGTTACCACCCCGGCAAGGCCAATGTGGTAGTAGATGCCCTTAGCCGAAAGGATAGTGCAGGCCACAAAGTGAAGAACCAGACAATGACCATCCATTCCAACTTACCCATGCAAATCCGAGAAGCTCAGGATACAGCCCTCAAACCCGAGAACGTGTCAGATGAAACCTTGAGAGGGATGGAAAAGAAACTTGAGATCAGAGGTGACGGAGTTCACTGTTTCATGAATCGAATCTAGATTCCCAAATCCGGTGGATTCAGGGAAATAGTCATGAAGGAAGCACACAGAACCAAATACTCTGTTCACCCGGGTTCGGACAAGATGTACCTGGATCTCAAACAACAATACTGGTGGCCGAACATGAAAGCTGAGATAGCTACATTTGTGGGCAAGTGTCTGACTTGCGCCAAAGTCAAAGTCGAACATCAGAAGCCTTCTGGTCTACTCCAACAACCCGAGATTCCCGAGTGGAAATGGGAGATGATTACCATGGACTTCATCACCAAACTACCCAAGTGTTCTAGTGGGTACGATACCATTTGGGTAATTGTCGATCGTTTGACAAAATCCGCTCACTTCATCCCGATCAAAGAATCATACAAGATGGAGAGACTCGCGCGAATCTACATCCAGGAGGTAGTACGTCTACACGGTGTACCTGTATCCATTATCTCTGATCGAGATAGTAGGTTTACCTCCAGATTCTGGCAATCCCTTCAGAAAGCCCTTGGAACCAAACTAGATATGAGTACGGCGTATCATCCTCAGACCGATGGACAGAGTGAGAGAACAATCCAAACCCTGGAGGACATGCTTCGGGCATGTGTCATTGACTTTGGAAAGTCGTGGGACACACATCTATCCTTGATCGAGTTCTCGTACAACAACAGTTACCACACCAACATTAGGGCTGCTCCGTTCGAAGCCCTATACGGTCGTAAGTGCAGATCCCCTCTGTGCTGGGCCGAGGTGGGGGATACACAGTTAGCCAGGAGTCGAGTCCCCGACAGTGCTCTCACTGATCCTGAAATCATCCGCGAAACCACCGAAAAGATCATTCAAATCCGTAACCGACTGAAAGCCTCACGTGATCGTCAAAAGAGTTACGCTGATAATCGTCGGAAACCACTAGAATTCCAGGTTGGAGACCGTGTCCTGTTAAAAGTCTCGCCCTGGAAAGGCACTGTACGCTTTGGTAAGCGTGGGAAACTTAATCCGAGGTACATTGGACCCTTTGAGATCCTCTCCAGGATCGGTCCAGTTGCCTATAAACTTCATTTACCTCACGAACTCAGTAACATTCATCCTATCTTCCATGTTTCAAATCTCAAAAAGTACCTATCCGATGAAACCCTAACGATTCCCATAGACGAGATCGAGATCAATGAAAACCTCAACTTTGTGGAGGAACCGATCGAAATCATGGATCGAGAAGTCAAACGTACAAAACAAAGTCGCATCCCGTTAGTGAAGGTTCGCTGGAATGCCAAGCGGGGACCGGAATTCACTTGGGAACGGGAAGATTCAATGAAACAGAAGTATCCACAACTCTTTTCTTATCCATGATTTGTATCTCGTCTTATGTTCTAAACTTGAATTTCGGGACGAAATTCCCTTTAACGGGGGGATAATGTAACAACCCGAAATTTCCGTATCATTTTACTGTAACTTTTTCGTAGTACAACTCGCGCAACCAATCGTCGTTTCCATTTCGATTTCCGATCTCCCGTTTAATTAAGTCATTATTTAGTACACATTTAAAATGACTTAATGAGTGTCTTAATACATTTAGAAATCATTTTAGCACCCAACTTTAGTGATCGGAATATTTCTAGAAATTACCGTATCGGGTTACGGTAACTCAATCGGGTACGACCAAAAGCCTCGTCTAACACCGGTATCGGGTAGAATTCCACCGTGTCCAAAACGTAAACACTATATAAACGTGTTTAAGACTTCATTTGAAGCCTTTGGCCAATCTCTCACTAAACTCTTACAACCTCTCTCCTCAAGCTAGAATTAAGATCCAAATCTCAAGTTTAAGGCTTCAAATCTTTAAGGTAACCTCCCTAACATGTTATTAAACACCTTTAGCCTTCAAATTGAGGAATTAATTGAGTTTTGGGACCAAGAACTTGAGTTTACGGCCAAGGAGCAATCTTGGGCCGTAAACTCCATTAAATGGGGTTTTAAGCCCTTAAACTCCTTCCTAAACTCAATTGGACTTCAGATATGGCTATGGGACTTCAAGATATGGACTTAGAACATTTGAAACTTTGATTTTGAGCCATTTGAAGGAGTTTACGGCCAAGGCATAAGCTTAGGCCGTAAACTCATGTAAAAGGGGTTTTTCATGCCCTAAAACCCTTCCAAATCACTTCTATGGATTAGATATGAATTATAGGACTTTGGTTTAAGCATTTGGACACTTGAAACATGAATTTTGGGAGACTTATGTGAGTTTACGGCCAAGGTATGTGCTTGGGCCGTAAACTCCCCAAAATTTGACATAAATCCAATTCTAAGGTGTTAGAAAGCCATCCAACACCACCAAAAGCCTTGGAATAAATCAAGGGACCAACCAAAAATACTTTAAGGGCCTAAAACACATCATTTGTGGGATTTATAAGAGTTTACGACCAAGGCTTGTTCTCGGGCCGTAAACTCCAAGATTTTTGGTGTTAGAATGCAAACTAAACACCCCTAAAGCCTTTAGATGAATTTTAGAAGTCCTTCTATGCAAGTTTTAGACCTTGAAACACTTTGTATGACCCTATATAAGAGTTTACGGCCATGAGGAGGGTCTCATGGGCCGTAAACTCCATAACACCCCTCAAATGTCCCATAAAACTCATGCTAGGCCTTGGAATAATCCTATTAATCACATGTGATTTGTTTTAACAACATTTAACACCATTTTCATGAAGATTAAGGAGTTTACGGCCAGGAGCCTATATTAGGCCGTAAACTCCCATAAAAATAATCATTTTGATGATTTAAATTCATTCCAAGTGTTCCAAGGCAATTTAGATAATCCATTCTAGCAACCCCTATGTCCATTTGAGCCCTTAAACCATCAAAACCACACCCACATGAGTTTACGGCCATAAACTCATGTATGTGTGTGTTTTATGGTTGTAAACTCTTTAAAATGTTTACTCTTGGGGAGTAAACTCAAGTCCCAAGTCCCTAGTGCCATTACAAGTCCGAAGATGTCACCCGGGTCACTCCGAACGCTCGTTTTGAGGTGTTTAACCTCATTGGAGTGTAATATTCCATATGATTAGTGAATGTATCTCTAATTGTATATATATGGACATTATATCATTTTACATAGGATCATCGCGAGTAATCAAACCCCGAACCAACGTCTAGCATTCAAAACCGACACGTTTCCGAGTCCGGTGAGTTCATACCCCTACCCTTTTTCACTGTTTTCCACTATTTTCAGGGGGGCGACACAAGCAAAGTACAAGGGAATTATTGTACTCAAAACATGTTTTCAAATGTGTGTTTCATATTCTTATGCTTTTATAACTGATATTACAACTGATAACAGATTGAACATACAGATCACGTAACATATATTTGTGAAATAAGTCTTTAAACTAGTATGTTTTACATGTATTTCACAAATGGTTTTCCACATTTTATCAGTTAAAAGCACGACATTAAAACATTTGAACATAATACCTGTACACTGTTTTGTCCTCGGTAACACTCCCCACACATATACGAGTGGAGGACTATCATATTATTACTAGTAAATTTGTTATTCCTGTATGATTGGAGACACGTCCTCGGAGAACACTCCACCCAGATTACGCGAGTGGAGGACTACACCCATAACCAGAATCTCTGGTATTTAGAGAGCGTGACTTGAGTGTATAGATCTATACGGGGCTGACTACCCCACACCTGCCTGCTAGCTACAGCCGAATCGAAATGGTTCAAGGGTGACGAAAGTCATAAGTGTGTGGACGACTTATTGCCACATGTGGACTACTTATTGCCATAGGTTTCAGTCTATTGTATGGTTATGGAACTCGCAATTAGGATAACAGAGATTTACTTACAGTAATAATGGATTACTTTATACATCGTTTACATCTTTAACATCGTTTACATTAGATACATACATGCAGGAAAGCATGGGGCTTTCCTGGGTAACATTTACATAACTAGAAAGAGTAACAAACTGGATAACATTACATCTTTTACAAATTGTAACATACAATAAGGAAAGTATGGGACTTTCCTGGTAATACATGATAAGTAAACAGAACAGTTCAACCAGTCAGATAACCAACTATACATTTTCACACGAATAAACATATTTTCAGTGTACAAACTTACTATATTTTACATTTGTGAAACAATAACCAACGTTAAGAAAATACGGGATTTTCTTGGTGAACATAACATTTCAGATACAGAAAGGAAACCGATACATTTTCATAAAACAAAACCGCTTATGAACTCACTAGCTTTATGCTGATTTTCAAACCGCTTGTGTTCTCAGGTCAGCGTTAGAACAGGTACCCGAAGGTCCTTTTGCTTGAAGACGGTGTACATGAAGATCCGTTCCTTTTGTTTATATATATAATGTATCACAACTGTACAAACTTTACTTTTGAAACAACTGTAAAACTTTTATTATGTAATGTAATGGTTGTTTTACTTTACTTACTATGTGCATTGGATTTGATACTCAACGTGGAGTCAACCCCGGAAATGATTCCGCCTTCGGTTTTCGGGGTGTGACACATTCCCTCTATCTGACACCTGACTTACCTAAACTATTTTATAATCTGACTAGGTACACTGCCTATATATATGCATAAATTAGTTAAGTTAGTTAGGTTTATAAATTTTAAAGTTCATAGGTATAAGTTTTCACACATCAAGTTTTTGGCGCCGTTGTTGGGGAACAACTTATTTGATTTTTAATTCATTTACTTTTAATTATTCGATCCTTTTTTGTGGGGTAAAAACTGTAAAAAGTTATTTTTCTGCATTATTTAAATTTTTTGTTTTGTTCAGTAGCCACACCATGGACAAGATCGGCCACCCTGTGGTCACTATTAGTTTCGTTTTTAGTATTTATCAAGGTTGTAAAAATCGCTCGACGTTAGCTAGTCGGTGGACTGGGGTTAAGGGATTAATTGGCTAGGCGTAGATTAATCGGGGGATTAATCGGGGACCATTAATTACTAATTTGTTATATTTTAAAAAATTTAATAGTACTAATATCATATAAAAGTTCATAAATACCACTAATATCATAACGGAATAGGTTAATATGATAAATACAACACTACTCATACCTCAAATAGTTTCTATTGAGAGATAACTTCTTCAAAGTGTTAAAATTTCATCGGGTTCTACTGTTTCAGCCATTTTGTATGCATGGATTAATCGCTAGGCGCTCTCTAATCTGTCAAGTAGCGCCTAAGGATTAATCGGAGATTAATCGGGACCTAATCGGGATTTTTACAACATTGGTATTTATTAAGTTTGTTTTTACGCCTTAACTGTTTTGTTTTGCTTTTAGTGATTTATGATTAAAGGATTCGGAAACCCAATAGTTCCACCAATTTAAGATCTAGAATCCGCTTTCCATAATAAGAAAGATAAGAAGGTTGACGAGTCAAGTAGAACTTTTCAATCGGACACGTTCGATCACTTTGAGAAGACTCCAAACAAGAAGGGCAATGGTTATGAGCCAAAAATAGAAATCGAATCAGATGAGGAGGTAAAGTGAAGTAGAAGAGATGGTAGACATCACAACTATGACTATAGAGGAGTACAAAAAGAGGATGCTTAATTACAATGGTACTAGTCTAGTTCCACCCATGATTCCAGCTACAACTAATTTTGAGCTCAAAGGTCATATTCTCTCGATGCTAAAAGATATACCTTTTTTCGAGAAAGATTATGAAGATGCTTTCATGCACATCAATGAAGTTTTGGACATTGCTAATTATTTCACTGTTCCAAATGTTTCAAGAGATGCAATTTTACTAAGAATGCTTCCCGTTAAATTTACTAAAGATGCATAACTATGGTTGAATTCATTAGCTCCTGGAACAATTAGAACTTGGGATAACCTCCGTGAAGCTTTCATAGAGAAATTTAGTCCTCCTTTTAAGCTTCCTAAACTAAAAAAGAAGATTTCTAACCTCCAACAAGAAATTGGCGATTCCTTATACGAAACTTGGGAAAGATACAAAGGTCTTGTAAGATATTTTCCTCAAAATGACTTAAACGTGCAACAAGAGATTTCTATCGTCTATGATGGGGGTGAATGTGACAAAGAGGAAACTCCTTGATTCTTAAGGATCATTGACTAAGAATAATCCCGCTATGATCAAAGAATTAATTGAATAATTTACGAAGCACTTAAGATAATACCATAACCCGTGAGAGGATGCTACAAGAGATAAAGGAAGCAGAGATGGAGGCAACAAGAATTTGGCAGCAATAATATGTAACACCCTGACTCCAAGGTGTAAGTTTTAAAGCATTATGTACATGTTTATGGACCTACTTGACGAGTTGGTTGCCCCAACTCTTCGTGTAAAGGTGAGTTAGCCCGCGTGGATTATTGAACCTACTCGACGAGTCGGAGGACCCAGACTCGACGAGTAGGAGCTGGAAGATGAAACCCTATTTAATGGGCCTTAAGTCCTTACCTCCAATCCATTACCACCTCTTGACGGCCAAAATAAACCCTAACTAGTCTAGATCTTGTTCTTGTGTGTTGTGAGATTTAAAGAGTGTTTGGTGCTTTTTGTGAAGAAGGTTTGGAGCTTAAGGAGCTTGGAGAAAAGAAGAGCCTGTGAATCTAACTGTACCTCATCTTGACATCATTTTGAAGGTAACAAGTCATTACCTTGACTTCTCTCTAGCTAGATCTCTCCATGCTTAAGTTGAGGGACTTTTTTAGTATATATGTGAGCCATTTCGGCTATTAGCCATGATATGATGTTGCAACTTCAGATCCGGACTCCTTTAGGTCTCAAATTCATAAAGTTATCGACTTTATCTCGTGTTGACATCTCACCATGCCCTAAACCTCATTATAGACTTGGTTTTTAGTGTTCTAAGCCTTTAAGACCTTCCATGCATGTAAAGTTTGCAACTTTTTACGTGGAATCTATGCCTTAGGAAGTTGGATCTACAATTTGGAGCTCTGGGGTAGCTGTAACACCGTAAATTTTCAAACAAAATTTTCATTTAAAAACAGAATTATCTCATTATCACAATCGCAAAAATCCCACAAATAGCAAGTTATCAAAACACATATTCCAAACACAATCCAGGATCCTCCAGAAACATATCTCCAACTTGTGTGTGTGTGTGTACAATCAAGTCGGTGCCTTCCCGTGATCTTGAGAGGTACCTAAAACACATAACACATAGCATGGTAAGCACGAAGCTTCGTGAGTTCCCTGAAATACCACACACATCTCATTAGCCTCTCATGGCTATACTCAAATAAGACCCTTCGGTCAATGTGTCTCAGTGAAACCCTCTGGTCCCACAACTAGGGTGGACCCTTAGATCCTAACTCAGTAAGCTCAGAATAATACACATCATAAATCACAAAGATATAATGAAGGATATCACAATACTCAATATAAGCACATAAGACACACATAAACTACCACTTGTTGTAGCAAAGAACATGGTTTGGCATGCGGAATTAAAGTTTTCACAATTGAACATGGTGATTTGGGTGCTAAAAGATATATTCGATCATAGTGAGTACAATAAGGGATTTAATCTAGAACTTCATAAATATCTCACTCACTAATCACTATGAGTACATCTCTCAAGCACACCTCTACAAGTGGTATGAACGACCTTATATAGAGGTGTTTACATGTCTCTCTCTCTCTCACTCTTTATCTCTCATGTGTCAAAAGGCTAATACTCCACATGCAAGTGAGTTTTACAAAAGTCAAACATTTACAAAGTGAATCATGAATAACTTTGTACCCTAACATTCTCCCCCTCAAAGTTAGGAATGAATGACCCACTTCAAATCTTCCAAAGCCGAGCAACTACGTGGTTTGAGCCTCAAAGGTGACACATGTTGAAACCAACTTCAATCTTCAATTCTTCCACGATTCTTCAATTTGGGCTCCAGATGTGAGACCATATAGTCCAAGCATCAACAAATGATTAAGAGTATCCCAAACTCCAAATAATCACCCAAAAGTTGAACATAAAGCACACCCCAAAAATCTTCAATAAAACCAAACCCATTTCGAACACATCACTTCCAAACTTCCAATTGCATCATTCCGTAAGATTCAAAACTTCAAGATCACTTCGGTCTTCAAATCCACGTAATATAAAAAATTGATTATAAAACTCCAAGGAAAAAAATGTGTTGTATTCGGAATTTTTCGTGTCAAAACTCCCCCTTAACATGTGGCATTAACTTTATGCTTCAATCCGGAAAATCCAAAAAATATTCAATTTTTAGCTTCATTTACGGATCGCCATTGACAAAATTTCTCAAAAATGGGTAGAAATTGTCAATTTCAAAATTCTGCAGTGACCCGTTGCGCCTAAAACAACAAAATATGCAAAACTATCCACCTTTTCCAAAGCTGGGTAGAAAGCATCAATTTGCACAAACTGTAGGGGTCTGAAATGCACTTTCTTCAATTTTCAGCAAAAAAACAGTCCTTTTCGAATTTGGGTACGAACAGCCAAACATTCGACACCTCAGGGACTATTTTCGAAAACTCTACCCTTTGTTCTCAAATCATACGAAGAATCCCCCAAATATACGAAGCTCCAATTTCTTTTCGAATTTGGATGAAAAGGGTTAAACATTCGAAACTTGAGTTAATTTTCGAAGTGTCAAAAATTCGAAGGTTCAGGGGTCAAATTCGATAATATTCATATTCTAAAATGATTAGCTTCTATTTATGAGACTAGATCTCTTAATAGAGTCGTGAAGTAAATATCAACATTTCATAAATAAAATTAAGTTCTTTATGCAAACAATTTTGACTTAAACTTGTTTTAAATCAAACCCATCTTTGATATTGTTATCTTTATCATATAAATGTTATTCAATAAAGAAGGAACTACACTCTCGGAGTTTAGTTTATTATTTATGCTTAGAACATACAATACTTGTAATGTAAAATAATATTTGTTTTGGAACAGAGTATGTTTTAATTTAGCATGTTTAAATTTATGTCTCAGTTATTTTATTCAAATGTTTGATCATTTACTTAATCATTTTTTATAACGATAATATTCCTATTCTAAAATGATTAGCTTCTATTTATGAGACTAGATCTCTTAATAGAGTTGTGAAGTAAATATCAACATTTCATAAATAAAATTAAGTTCTATATGCAAACAATTTTGACTTAAACTTGTTTTAAATCAAACTCATCTTTGACATTGTTATCTTTATCATATAAATGTCATTCATATATTACAACTTTAAGAAAGGGATCTTTGAAGGCGAATAATGTAGTTTATTTGACATATGTGAACCTTATTTATATCTAAAGGATTCCAAATGATATTTTCACTAAAGTGTAGAGAAAATAATTAAGGAACTATACACTTTGATATATGACTTCCTTACTAATGAATGTCTGAGATTAAGCGTAAGATACCAAATCAACTTTGTTAACAACTATAGTAGTTTCAATTATATTTTACGTGGTAAAACATAATTATGAAATCTTGGTTGAAGGTTTCAAAAGTTGAGATACAAACCGGTAATAACCATCGAAGGACTTAATGATAATAAATGATGAATTAAATATTACTTGGTATGATTTACTTTTTAATCGGTAGAAATATCCTCCTTTAATCTTTTTGGGATAATACTTCAATCACTATTAACTGTATCTTGATACAAATACCAACTAATAAGTAGATTAAACATTTTATAAGATTAAGTATGGAAAGGCTCCATCCTCATCTTACTTAATGTTTTATGGATTTGAAGTCTATATTGGACTAAAGCTTCTAAACCCAAAATCTACTAAATACATATTTGTATAATACTCTAAATGTGGCTTAGATTGTAATATGCAAACCCACCAAGAATAGGTTCTTTTATTCTTGTGAAAGCTAAGTTAGTAGAAAGCAAGCTTCTAATGACAAAGCAAGTAGGAGGTACATGGAACTTAAAATAGCTCAAAAACCATAACCTTATATAGTAATAGTTGGTACTAGTTTTAACAAGGATTGTTAAACTTGAATAATATCTATTCACAAACACAAATTGTTCGCATTAATGGTCGAAATCATCTATGACTTGAGAAATGTGGAATCTCTCATTGATGAGCTTTTACTGATGGTTTCTGGAAAATCCATCAAATACAAGGATCTTATGTCAGATCTCGAATCTGATAAATGATTTAGGGTCATGAACATGAGATGCAATCCATGTATGAGAATCAAGTATGGGCTTGATTAAATTTGATCCTTATAGCAAGGCTAGAAGTAGTAAATAATTCTTCTAGAAAGAATAATTTACATGGATAACCATACACATTTAAAGCATGACTTGTAGTAAAAGGATTTCTCCTACTCATGACATTGACTATGGTCCTCATCATACTCATGACATTGAGTGTGATCAAACCTTTTTCACAAGTAGCTATGACTAGATCAATAAGGATATTGTTTACTATTAATTCATATTCTTAATATGAGATATAGTAAATATATTTCAAGAAAGACTGCTTTTCTTAATAGACATCTACTGGAAGATATCTATATAGATTAGCCTGGAGGTTTTCTTAATCCATGTTATCCCAACAAAATGTGTAGAGCTTAAGATCCACTTTTTGATATAAAGTAAGCATCTAAATGTTATAATCATCATTTTATGTAAAACCATAAGGTGTGTTTTATATTAAAATGAATAGAACATGTGTGTTTACTAAGAACTAGTGGGATCATAGTATAATACCTAATCTTGTATGAATAAGACATACTTAATCATTTGAAATCATATTCTAACTAAGCAAGGTCATTTTTACCTTGACTCGGAAAGTGTTTCTAAATTGAAAAACTTTAGAAGGAGAAGATACATTCTTGGAATGTTAAATCTGTAAGGGATAGATAAAATGAATGTTAAAAGTTTCATGTCCTTATACATATATGGGTAATATCTTGAAAAGGATCAAGACACAAGATTCTTTTGGAGAATTCTTGGCATTGTCATATGGAATCATTTTGAGCTAGCCTCAAAAGTACATAGCTCATAGGATTGAACTAGATAAAATGATTTATATTCTTTTTGCTTGGAAAATGAATTCATCATTTACGCCATATATACATAGGATATGGTATTTGATCATGCAGTAAGCATGATATAGGATACTAACTGAATACATGGTTAAGTTACTAGATGACTAAGAGAGCATTCTAAGAGTACTTTAGAAGAACTAAGAGACTACCTATGTGATAATCAGTTTATAAAGGATATTTATGGAAAGAGCTGAACAAGATGTCAGTTTCTAAACAGATATAAATAATTATGAATTATAATTGGGTTTTGACTTCATTATGGAATGAAGGGTAAGTTTTGTTAGAATGAGGTCCAAGCAAAACAAAATGACATAATCAACTGCAAAATAAGAATACTTTACTTTAGAAGTTGAATTCAAATATGATTGGATAAATGTGATCATTGAGAAACTATGTTGATTTTTGCCATTCGAGGATCACATAGAAATCTTTGTGACTTCTAGAGTATACTTAATCAAGCTAAAAAGATTCTATGTCACGAGAGAACACCAATCATATTCTCCAAGATATTTAACTATACCTAGAGTAAAGTTGAGTATGGAGATGAGAGTATTCATAGAATTCACACAAATTAAAATTTTGACATATCCATTGATAAAGTCATTCTTTTGAGCTAAGCATGATTGGTCACACTTCATCTATAAGACATTATTATTCTAGAAATGGATTTTTGATTTGGATTTAATATTTGGATTGGAACATTATAAAAACAACTTATTAGATAATGTTATGATATATTAGGATATACTCATCACATTAATACTTGTTTTGTTCTATGTTAACATGTTTAATCCATGAATAATGTTATTATTCTAAAACTTCATAGTCGGTTATAATTGTGGGAGAAATTATGAAGTAAGACTAATAAGAATTGGATTGTTGGCTCTCACTAGATGAAAGTAGGCAAGTGGTTGTAACCAAGTTTCATAGGTACTTGTAAGAGACCTAATATTGAACTGACCCGCATCAAGATCATCTCATGGATCGCTATCATGAATGATACTTGATTAAAAGGTACTATCTTTGTATCCTTAACACATGAGTTACATAGTAGGACTTAAGTGTCGGGAGTACTATGCTTGATATGGTCAAATGCTGTTCCATAAACAGGCGGTTATAAAAACCATTTTCAGGTATGGTGTGAACTATACAAGAGGCTTATGTAGTCAAGATGGGATTTGTTCATCTTATGTGTTGAGAGTTAGACATCTAAGGCGCCTTACCAAAAGTTGAACAACCAATGAGATTGATTGTGATTCGTATCTCATGTTCAACATGATGTTTGTAGCAAAGGGATAATTGATAAACTTACTTTATACACCAATTATAGCTTTGAGTTTTTTTTGGGGAATTGGGCATTGATAGAATGGCACAAACAATCATATGGTCTTAGGGGTAGTGAAATGTTGCTAGACGTTCAACACTATCTATATCAGTCCAATATGAGTCTTGCATAAGTGAGAGATTGAAAGATCCAGTATGCTCAAGAGTCATATTAAAGTGATATTGCTAAATAACATATGATACTAATGGTTCACACTAATAACAACTTGATACAATTGATTATTTATTAGAAATTGATTTTAATAAATATACAATAAAACTCTTATAATTAAATTGGAATTTTTCATGGAATAATTTTCATTAGCAAGTAACATTATATTATTTCATATGGTATGAATTAATAAGTCATGCACAACTTTTTGGACCATTTCAAAACCTTTTGTCTTCTACTCAAAAGATAAAGTTTATACTTTACACACCTTGAGTTTATAAAATTTAAACTAAATTTCATCTTCTTTATGCAATTTTCGAGATTTGCATAAAAAGAAGAAGTGTATGACTTGTTTAATCATGCTTTAAAGGCATGCAGACATTTTTGTCTAATGTTGAAGGAACTAATGTTTATTAACTTCACTATATGCATATAAATAAGAGGGCTTGCACTTGGTTTCTTTGCTCATTCCTTCTTTGAGGCATATGGCTGAAACCTCTTATCTTCCTCTCTTTCTCTCTAGTTTTGGTTAGAAAACTTGAAGAACACTTGCATCTTCAAGCCTTCTTTAAGTTCATATTGGTTATGAACTTAAAGATTAAGGGTTTAAGAGTTTTAGACTAACATCTACATCAAGTTGAGTTATTGTTGGTGTCTCAAAGGTTCCACATTCTTTATCAACTTCCAAGCCTCCCAAGAGGACCAAAATAACTACAAATGTTGTTATTCCTTCACTTCTTCTTTGGTTGGTGTTTTAATCATTCTATAACTTGCAAGAAGATCTTTGGTGGGTATAAAACGTTTATGTTATTTCAAAAAATTAAAGTCTTCCGTTGCAATATATTTTTAGTTTATGAAAATATTTTTGAATTAAAACCCAACAGGTGCTTGAGCCACAACTGTTTGAATAGTTTGAGATAAAGAAACGCATTGAAAATCTCCATGTTAAAAAGGGATTCGAATAAAATCAATAAAAACTTCAGAGATTTAGGGTTTCAGAACCACAAAAAACAGATCTTATGAAGACACGATTAAAAAGAAATCGAACCAGATGAATGATTCATGTTTAAGTACCACTTTTTGGATTAAAAACACGATCAATGAAAAGCAAACAATGCAAAATCATAAAGAACACAAGCTGAATAACGTTTCGATAGTTGGTTGATTGTAACACGCTTAAATGTTCATGACGAACATAAGTTGTGAAATACGAAGGATTACAAATGCACACTAATCCTAGGGCCTCACACAACTATATATACAGTTACAAAAGGTGGTGGGTAAGACAATCAATCATTTATGGAATGATATGTTGAGCATAGTGTTTAAGCAAATATCAACAAAAAAGATTCTATGAGATATGACATGATATACTCATACATTCTATAACACGTATAGATTTCAAAGGAGCCTTCATATGATGAGGGTCAAATACTTCAAAACCATAAATACAAAATAAAGTTAAAGCTCGAAACATAAAAGACTCAGAAAATACATTTCGAAACTACACAGACATGATAATTTGATTTCCAATACATGGGTTGTGAGTTCGTGGCCGAGTAGTCCAAGATATATATAAACCCTAAAAAGATTGTTTTGCCTCATTTTTCAATTTCAAGGCTAAAAATAATAATTTGATGGCCGGAAATGAATTAACCGATTAACAGTGTTGTAAGGATTTTTATCTTTATCTTTTTTGTTTGTATTTTATCATATTGGCTAAAACCTAATAGTAATTTGTATTTAGTGTGTCCATTATTTAGAAAAAATTGGAGACAACCACATATGGGGTTGAGACCGGCCTTTCTCTAGCATCATGGTGGCTGATGGTGAGGTGGACAGACCACGCCCTTCTCCAGCGTGATCACTCCCGATAACCTTAAAAGTTAAACCCAATTCATTCATATACTCTCATACCTTTTACAATAAGATTCAAAGACACATTGTACCTCTTCCACCATGATTCAAATATAGTAGAAAGAAAAAAAAAACTAATTTATAGAATATTTTTGCAAGAAAAAGTGGCCAAAAGTAACATAAAAACTCATTGACCTAGATCACAACGTTACACCATTGATGTATAATTCATCATAAGCTCATAAGTATCAGGCTTGTTTAGTATTAGTCTTAATGAAATTGCAAATGCTCCATGAATACATGTGATTCCTACTCCTGCTGGATGCTTACATTCTAGCCACTTCCATCAAGATTTCCATTAGAAGCAAGGTGAGCCTGATATTGCTACAAAAACAAAACCCAACACAAAATCATTTATAACCATATTCAACATATTAACTACTTATAAAGTTCAAGTTACTTACAGCGTGATACGCATACGGTGATTTCCCTTGACGTTCAAAATGCTTGGCCATTACAGACCATTCAATCGGGCCCCATTCTTCCTCTTCGAAGCAATTCCCAAGTGCAGATTTATACAACTAACCACAAACAAAAGCACGAATCCAATAAACAAACAATTACACCATTTTGATGTATAATAATATACAACTTACTTTAGTAGTATCAGTCAAAAGCTCACTCCCTGCAGGATAAGATGCATAAAACTGATCACCTCTTGAGAATCCAGCTCGTGTCCTGTAATGAAAAGGAATAGACAAATTATAAAACCCAAGAATTTCATCTGATTAGGGAACGATGAATTCGTCTCAGTTTCTGTTGAGATACCAATAACTAATCAATGTAAAACAATCATATATTTAGATATCTGGTTTGCATATGAAATCATAACAGTAACAGTATACGTACGTGTTGGAGTTGTAGGCATAGCTAATGAGCGCCGAGAAAGAAAAGAAAATAGTGTATCCCACCGTTCTCCGGAACTTCTGAATCTTTAGAATTTCATTCCATCCATCGTACAGTCCACTCATCTTCGATGACTGATCATAAACTGGGAACACTTGGAAATTAATTCTTGTAATTTGAAAAAACTCTAGTGAGGCATTTCGTCGAACAATTAGTATGCACAAATGACTACAGCTTGTCTCGCCATAAAGTAATTCTACTTTGTAGATTCAGAAATTGGGGAGAAGAAAGACAAGGATGTGAAATCAATTCACGTCTGATATGTAAAGTAGTGGTAGATCGACCTGAATTTTCAAAGTGAACTGAAGCGGAGGACGAAGGCTGCGTTCTTGAATCGCTTCCAACTGGTTGCGATCGGCGGATCCTTGTTGGTAAAAGAATCCAGGTAGTTATATTTTAGTCCTTGAAGATTTGGATTTTGTCCACTTTGTGCCTCATACTTTTTTTTAACCGATTTTATTGAAACAGGATCACGTCCATCCATACCGGTCACCACTTGCACTTGTAATTTACAGATCATGAATAGTAAAGTCTCCACCGAGTTTCACCCACCGTTTTCCCCGGCCCGCTGCTCTTCCGTCACTTCCGTGCTTGCTTCTTACAACATTTAATTTTTGGTCCAAATAAACAAAAAACAAAAAACTAAGCACTAAAAAAATTAGTATTTTTTTTAACCGCATTTTCATTCTCATCGGTTCTATTAGTATTAGTATTGGAAGTACTACTTTTGTTATAAATTTATGGGTTAATGTCACTGTAGGCTACTAAATTTTTTGTTTTTGGTTGAAAATGTCTTTTATGTTATTTTTTTTATGGCATTCTATAGGCATAAAATCTCTCTTTTAACTTATTAAAAGGGTATTAGTTACTGGTTTCACAAAGTAAAAACTAAAAAGGGTATAAGGTACATGCGGTTGTGGACATTGTTTCGTTGCACAACGAATTGGAGTTTTGGCATGCAACCGTCCCGTCCTCGTGAATCCTCTCAATTGCTCCTTTTTTTTGTATTTTTAAAATTAAAATTCTCTTATAAATACCTATACATACTAATTTAAAATCACATGTTTCCTTTCAATTTGATTCGATTCTCCTCTACTTTCTTAACTTTTTTTTTCTTCCAATTTCATTCCATTTTATTTTATTCTCTCTACATTCCAATTTAAAATTTAAAAATGAATGTTATTCATAGATCAATCATATTTGTAGAATGGTCTGAGATCAAAGAAGTAGTGTTGACTTAAGCATACATTGTATACATTGACACTTTCGAGAATAGGAATATGAGTCAACATAGATCGTCATATTGATGACGATAGTTCTTAATCAATTTAAGCAACAACTTCGGGGGTTTATATCGTTCAACACATCATTTTTTTTTCTTCAAAATGGAAAGATCTGTAGGGAATAATGAAAAAGTTTAATATTATTTTATGTCACAAGATTAATACCCATAAACCCAGAGTTTCCAACAAAAAAGTTTTAAAAGCAACACAAAATAAGTATCGCAAATAACATAGCATGAAAGATTTTTGTTACGAGATGACTTCGAATATTTTAAAAAAATCATCATTCTTTTTTAGAATTTAAGTATTTATTTTAGTTTCCGCTTGTTGATTGTATGGTTTTTTTTTTGTTATTTTGTTTGTCGTTTTAGGGTTTAATTTATATTATTGTAGTGTGGTTTTAATTTATGTTATTGTAGTGTGATTTTAAAATTAAATTTTAAATTTTAATATTATTGAATTTTTTTTGGTTTAAAATTAGTATAAGTTTATTTTAAAGATTAAAAAAGTTATGTCTTATTTTATTTTCAAATTTCTAAATAAATTAAATTAAAAATAGTGATGTGGTAGTAGGTTAAGTGGATTGGAAAAGATATTTCCATTAGTTGTGGGTAAGGAAAGATAGAAGATATAGGAGAGAGAAAAATTGATGTGAAGTTGATATGCTAATGGGTTGAGTGAGTTGGAAGGTTCCGCTCCTACCTCCCTTAGGAGTGGTAAAGTCATCTTCGAGAGTAGTAAAGTCAAGCCACAAATAAAATCATTAATACATTGTATTCTACAAGAAGGATCTGATGAAGGTTGCATTGACAAAGTGTAACACCCCGTTCTTCAAGTGTTTAATTATGAGTCCCTGAGATTTAAGAGAAAGGTAATTCTGGTCCCTTTCGAGAAATGAGTTTCATCCGAGAAGGTTTTGGGTGGGTGTATGTGTTAGAAGTATTAGGCTTCTTGTCACCCTCGTATGACTGTAAAGCTATTTGAGAGTGGGTTTAGAATAAGAGGAGTTGCGGTGCCTCGAAGTTGATCATTGTTTATAGTCCTTTGTGGAATAAGAAGGACATGGTCCCATGCATGCATGCTTTTGGTTTTGAAAGGTGGCAGGGTACGCCCAGCGTAAGCTGGACGTACGCCCAGCGTAATGGGACGGAAGGTTGCGGGTGGCCGGGTGAGTACGCCTAGCGTACCAGGGAGGTACGCCCAGCGTACTCTCAGAAACCCCAAACCCTATTTTTAGGGTCAGCCACTATATAAGGAACATGTTGGTTCACCCCTCAGCCTCTTTATGCTCATCTTCAACCTTAGAGAAACCCTAGATCTCGTATTCTCTCATATTTGGGTGTGTTTGGCTTTGGAAAGCTATTGTTGGAAAAAGAAGGCTTGAAGGAGAAAAGGGAAGTTGTCAAAGAAGAGGAAGAACGTGTGGAGCTTGTAGATCTGAAGAAATACCACCCTTTGGAGCTGGTTTAAGGTATAAAGTTTCTTGCTTGACCTTCATATGGCATGGATCTATGTATTTTGAAGCTTTGTCTCCATTCTTGTCCCAAAAGTCCTCTCCTTGTTTGTATAGTTCGACTTGGTCAAGTGTATTTGTCCTTTCAGACCTTTGGAGAGGTCTTGATTGATAAAAATGAGGTCCCAAGGGCTGTAGTTGTTCCATGTATGAGATATATGGGTCTTAATGGATTAAGACCTTGGATTAAGAGCGTAAGGACATCCCAAGTGATAAAGTCTGAGACTTTATGATTTCTAATCATATTTGGCCTATGGATCTGAAGTTTGGGCTTAAGAGCTTAAGCCATTAAGATGTTAAAAGGACATAATGGATCTCGCAATTATGCCCCGCGTAACCTTCGAGTACGCCCCGTGTAGCGGGCCAGTGCCCTGTTCATTTTGGCGATCATTGCAGTACACCCAGCGTACCAAGGAGAGTACGCCCAACGTACTCCTCCTGTGGACTTTCTTTTGGGCTTTTTTGTTGGGCCATTTGTGGGTTGTTGGTGTTTGGGCCAAGTATAGAAATTATGAATAGAGTATTTTGGGCCCAATTAATATTATGAATATTGGATCTAGGCCCATTTGGTGAGGTGGGCCCAATTTGGTAAATTGGGCCAATGTTGGACCTTATGTGAGATTTGGACTTTGGTCTTGTCCCGATAAGTAGAAGTATGTTCGACCTAATGCTTATGCTTGTTATGTTGGTTAGTTCGGGATTTGCGGTGAGTTGGTGGTTCGGGAGTCTGCTTCTTAAGTTTAGAGTATCGGCATTCGCGAGGTGAGTTATCCTCACTATATCGATAGGGTCTAAGGCACCAAGGCCGGCCCTTTATTGGATTAAGATTCGAATATGGTTATTATGTTATTGCTTGATATGTCTGCATCCTGGTAGCTAGGATGGTATATGCTAGAGACCTGGTTAAGGTCGATTTCCCGATATGTGGAGTGATGCTATGCTAGTGACCGGTTAGGTCGGTAACCTAGTTAGGGTAATGATATGCTATGTGATCTGCTTGATTGGTTTGTTGGCTATGACTGTTATATTATTGTATGTTATGTGCACATGGACTGGAGATGGGTTGAGGCGGGTCCTGCTTTGTGCTGTAGGCCAAGATACCCAGGGCAGACCGGTTGTTCCGAAGGCCCAGCGAGCGGTCCGGATAGGCTGTAGGCCCCACGAGGGTGGACCAGACGTTCCGAGGCTCGGAGAGTGGACAAGGCCGACTAAAGGCCCGATGCGGGCGGACCAGTCGTACTATAGACTCAGAGAGTGGACTAGGTGGGTTGAAGGCCCGGTGCGGGTGGACCAACCACACTGTAGACTCGAAGGACATGACTAGACTCGGAGGGTGGACCCGGTGGATTGAAGGCCCGATACGGCAGACCAGTCACACAGTAAACCCGATATGAATGACTGTTATATGTTCTGTTATGTTATGTATGCTTTTTATGCTATGGGCCGGAAGGCAATATGTTATGGGCCGGAAGGCAAGATGTTTTGGCCGGAAGGCGTATATGTGGTTGGTATTTTGGGGGTATCTCACTAAGCTTTCGGGCTTACGGTTGTGGTTTAATGTTTTTCAGGTTCTTCAGGAGACTGTGGCAAGGCAAAGGCGTGATCGTACCGTTCCTCGCGTTTATGTGTTATGAAATGGACCTGGGAATACTCTGATAAATAATGTATTGGAAACCTTTTTGTAATAATGTTATTAAAATGGATTGTTTTGAAAAGTTTAAATTATGTTGAAAATTTTGGTCGTTACACAAAGCTTTGCTTTTGTGTTCCTCATCTTCAAATCTCAAAATCCGTTTCGCTTCTTCAACTTTCAAATTAACCATCATCAGTATTCAGTTCCCTCTCAAAACCAACATCAAATTTCTTCAGGATTAACAACCTCTTTCTTTGTTCATAATCTCATAAAGTCGACTGCATCTTTCAAGGATTCAATCATTTTCGGAGTTTCACTTTCCAACCATAGTCACGTCGATTTCAGCTCATTAATATCAAGAACACAAGGCAAAGTATGGTATGATCTAATAATTAATCTAAACAAATCATTAATATGTTGGTGATTTTAGTGTCACCAGACATTTTGTACAATTGAGGCAGACATGTGAGCTAAGGGGCTTATTGTTTGTATTATATATTATATGTTTGGTGAATGCGGAGTGCATGCGTATACAAGATCAAATTATAAGTTGATACGATAGAAAGGAGGGGGTCAAGGGGTTGCGGTCCCTTGCAGGGTCCTAGGGGCAGCGCCCTTGGCGATCTTCAGAAATTTGAATTAGTTTCCTTAAGCTGCCCTAACTACCTGAGAGATCTAAGAGATGGGAGAGTCAAGATGTATGACTCTAATTCAAGTAAAATCCACTATTCAACTCTATTAAGTTTTCTATTTTAGATTCTTAGTACATGATGTAATAAGATTGCATTTTGATGTGTTGTAGGATCGAAGAAAAGAAAAGAAGCTTAAAGGAATAAGTGAGCTGAGTCTGATCGCGGAGAAACGGATTTTGATCGCATGATTCAATGGTTGGATCTTTGAGTTGTTGCTTAGAGTTATAATAGATTGCTTAGGAATATGAGATAAGATAGTTTTCATTTGAATTTGCGTTGTAAGGACAAGTTTTCTGCACCTTTTATAAATAAAATAAATTTTGAGTTTTTGTCTTATTTATATGTCCTTGCAATGACATTTGTGAAAATTGATGCTTGTGTATTTCTATTATAAGCAATATTATGTGGATGTGATTCTTAGTTATGTTATTTATGGTAGTGTCGTAATTTTTCTATGTAAGGAAAGATTCCCATTGCACAAGTTTCAATAGGACAGAAGCTTGGAATCATATGATTTGATGTAACAACGCAAATTTTCAAATAAAATTTTCATTTAAAATAAAGTGATTTCATTCAACCAAAAGTATTTATTCCATGTTCCATATCAAATACATATATAAAAATCCCCAAGATCTCAAGTAGCAGCAGTGTGTATGCATCATGCCGGCGCCTTCCCACGGTCCTCGCTAGTACCTGAAACACATACATAACAACTTGTAAGCATAAATGCTTAGTGAGTTCCCCAGTATACGACTTACACATTTACGCCTTTCCAGGCCCTGACCTTCCGGTCCACAACACTTCGCCTTCCGGCTCGTAACATAATCGCCTTCCGGCCCATAACATATTGCCTTCCGGCCCGTATCATATTGCCTTCCGGCCCATAGTATATTGCCTTCCGGCCCATAACATTTACAACATATAATACATTTAATATAACACACATAGCACATATATCATGCATCATACCTGACCTCGTGGTAATGTAAGCTATCAACTCTTGAAACTACTTGCACTCGATCCGCCGATCTGCAGACTCCCTATAATACCATATACCCTTATTAATACTCTTATCATTCAAGACAATTGACCCTAAGAATTTACATGCAGGTCAACTCTGGTCAACGGTCAACTTGACCGGACTCGTCGAGTGCAAGGGCGACTCGGCGAGTCTAGACGTCCTCCCCAACTTTCCCTGTTGTTCCCCTTTCTACTCGTCGAGTATCCCTCTTGACTCGACGAGATCCTCGTGGAAGAATCGCGGGGCCACCCCGACTCCACTCGCCGAGTCTGAAGAACAACTCGGCGAGTCCCAGTGAATCTTCAAGCTACTTGCCGAGTCTGAAGAACAACTCGGCGAGTCCCAGTGGATCTTCAAGCTACTCGCCGAGTCTGATCATTGGACTCGGCGAGTCCATGCCATGCAGTCGATCAACTGCTTCCTGAAATACGCATGGTCCCGAAATATGCAATCATGGGACTTTCTGGACCTCTAAACATCCTATTACTGGGGTATAAACGTTTGGGTAACAACATTATAATCTATCTAATCACCAAATGGGTTTCAAAAACCCTAGATTCGTGTACACATCAAAATAACAGAAATGGTCCGAGTATTACCTGAAAACGCACTCTCTGTGTCTCCAAACCTCAGGACTCGATCCTCCTTGATATTCCTTTGGCCAAAACTCTTCTTCTTCTTGCCTAACAAATTCCTCAAAGTTCTAATAGCTTTCCCTCCTGCTCTAGACGTCCACAAACGATTAGGGTTCTTCTCAATCGGCCAAAAGACGAACAATGACGGCCTAAGAGGCGTTATATACGATCCAAACCAAACGGCTAGGGTTTCTGCTGCACAGCGTCGACTCGCCGAGTCCATATCTGGACTCGTCGAGTCCAGTCGCGAACCCGCGACCAAGCCTGTGGTCCTACTCGGCAAGTCAGGCACCAACTCGCCGAGTCCCTTCCTAAAATGCCCCAAAAATAGTTTTAAAGCAATACCTGAAATTCCGCGCTGTTACAACTCTCCCCCACTAGAACTAGACTTCGCCCTCGAAGTCTCACTCTGCGAATAACTCCGGATGTTGCTCCCGCATCTCACGCTCCGGCTCCCAAGTCATCTCCGATCCCTTCCGGTGTTGCCACTGAACCAACACCAGAGGTACCTCCTTGTTCCGCAGAACCTTGATCTTCCGATCCCTGATAGTTACTGGTCTCTCGGCGTAATTCAAGCTCGCATCCACCTGAATATCTTCTAACGGAACCACTGCCGATTCATCGGCTATACACTTTCTCAACTGTGATACGTGAAAGGTATTGTGAATCTGTCCCAACTCTGCTGGCAACTCCAACTGATAAGCTACCCGACCTACCCTTGCAATTACACGAAATGGACCTATGAACCGGGGCCCCAACTTGCCCCTCTTTCTGAACCGGATCACTCCCTTCCAGGGAGAAACCTTCAGGAGAACGAAGTCGCCAACCTAAAATTCCAGCTCGGACCGGCGTCTGTCCGCATAACTCTTTTGTCGGCTCTGGGCGGTCAATAACCTCTGCCTAACCTGCTGAATCTGCTCTGTCATCTGGAGTACGATCTCTGTACTGCCCATCACTCTCTGTCCCACCTCTCCCCAGCAAATGGGAGTCCGACACCTCCTACCATACAACAACTCAAAAGGTGGCATACCAATGCTCGAATGATGGCTGTTGTTGTAGGAAAACTCAGCCAAGGGTAAATGCGCATCCCAGCTACCCCCGAAGTCTAACACACACGCTCTAAGCATGTCTTTCAGTGTCTGAATCGTCCGCTCGCTCTAACCGTCTGTCTGGGGATGGTATGCGGTACTAAAATGCAGTTTAGTACCCAGCTCCTCATGGAATTTCTTCCAGAACCTGGAAGTGAAGCGTACATCACGGTCCGAAACAATCGAGATCGGCACTCCATGCCGAGATACTACCTCTCTCACGTATAGCTCCGCTAACTTCTCCGCTGATGAACTCTCGCTAATGGCAAGGAAGTGTGCACTCTTCGTCAATCTATCCACAATCACCCAAATTGCATCGACTCCCCTGGCAGTTCTCGGCAATTTGGTAATGAAATCCATCGTAATCTGTTCCCACTTCCACTCAGGAACCTCCAAGGGCTGCAACTTACCATGCGGTCTCTGGTGCTCGGCCTTAACCCTACGGTAGGTCAAACACCTCTCAACGAACCATGCGACGTCTCTCTTCATACAAGGCCACCAATATTCCTTCCTCAAGTCCAAATACATCTTCGTAGCACCGGGATGGATCGAGAATTTCGATCTATGAGCCTCCTCCATCAAAGTAGTACGCGTACCGCCCACGAATGGTACCCAAATCCGACCCTGAAACGTCAGAAGTCCTCGTCCATCCTTAACGAACTCAGAAATTAACCCAACGACCCGCTCCTTCTTCTGCATCTCGGATCTGACAACCTCGGCCTGTGCCCCACGAATCGCATCCAATACCGGCGTCATCACCGTCAGTCTCAGACATACATCTCGCAATGGAGTGCTCTCCGCCCTATGGCTCAATGCATCGGCTACCACATTAGCCTTGCCTGGGTGGTATAGGATCTCACAGTCATAATCCTTAACCACGTCCAACCATCTCCTCTGATGCATATTTAGGTTGGGTTGATCCATCAAATACTTCAAACTTTTATGGTCCGTGTATATAGTACAACGAACCCCATACAGGTAGTGACGCCAAATCTTGAGAGCGAACACTACTGCCCCCAACTCTAAGTCATGCGTGGGATATCTTGCCTCGTGAGGCTTTAATTGCCTCGATGCATAAGCTATCACATGGCCCCTCTGCATCAACACTGCACCCAGTCCCGAAATCGATGCGTCACAATATACGACAAAGTCCTCCATCCCCTCCGGGAGAGCTAATACCGGGGCTTCGCACAGTCTCTGACGAAGTGTCTCGAAGGAAGTCTGTTGCTCGGGTCCCCATGAGAATGTAACACCCTTCCGGGTCAATCTGGTGAGCGGTACCGCGATCTTGGAGAAGTCTCTAATAAACCTCCGATAGTACCCCGCCAACCCAAGGAAACTCCTGATCTCGGAAGGTGACTTCGGTGCCTCCCAACTCATCACTGCTTCCACCTTGGCCGGATCGACCAATATCCCTGCCTGATTAACAACATGTCCAAGAAATTGGACCTCCCGCAACCAGAAGTCACATTTGGAGAATTTTGCATATAGCTTCTCCGACCTCAGTACCTTAAGGACCTCCCTCAAGTGTCCCTCATGCTGCTCTCTAGTTCGCGAATACACTAGGATGTCGTCGATAAATACAATCACAGACCGATCCAGCATCGGCCTACATACCCTGTTCATGAGGTCCATGAACACTGCCGGGGCATTGGTGAGCCCGAAAGGCATCACCACGAACTCGTAATGCCCATACCGCGTCCTGAATGCTGTCTTCTGGACGTCCTCATCCCGCACTCTTACCTGATGGTACCCTGATCTCAAATCGATCTTGGAAAACCAAGATGCCCCTTGCAACTGATCGAATAGATCATCGATCCTCGGTAACGGATAGCGGTTCTTGACCGTCACCTTGTTCAACTCCCGGTAATCAATACACATCCGGTGTGAACCATCCTTCTTCTTGACGAACAGAATCGGTGCTCCCCACGGCGAGCTACTCGGCCGAATAAATCCCTTCCCCAGCAACTCCTGGAGTTGCGAGGACAACTCTTGCATCTCTGGAGGTGCAAGACGATAAGGCACCTTCGCAATAGGCGCAGCCCCCGGAATCAGATCGATACCAAACTCCACTTGCCTCGCAGGACGTACTCCCGGCAACTCCTCGGGAAAAACATCTGGAAACTCACGCACCACTGGAACCTCCTCCACTATCCTCGGTCTCTCGGAAGCCTCCCGCGTATCCATCACATACGCCACAAAACCTTTACATCCCTGCTGTAGGCATTGCCTCGCCCTAGCGGCCGAACAAAAAGCTGATCCCGAACGGGTACCCTCGCCGTATACCGTAAGAACTCCCCCACTAGGGTCTTGTATAGTCACCAGCTGACGCTCACAGTCGATGACGGCGCTGAATCGGCTCAACCAGTCCATGCCCACGATGACACAGACATCCCCCATCTCAATAGGAATTAGGTCAATTGGAAACGCAACCCCGAAAATCTCTAGCACGCATCCCCGAAGAACCTCCGTGGCACAAACCACCCTCTCGGCCGCAATAGAAACGCTTAGAGGCCGACTTAACGGCTCATGACTAATGCTGATATGCTGACTAAAAGCTAACGATACAAAGGATCTACTCGCACCCGAATCAAATAACACTAGAGCAGGCATAGAGTTCACAAGAAAAGTACCTACACATACATTAACATAAGCATAACATTTCGACTTTAAAGTAATTACGTGAATTATAGCATACCTGCCACAACATCGGGCGCAGCGCGGACCTCCTCCGTAGTCAGCTGAAAGGCTCTCCCGCGAGCCCTCGGGGCCTCGACCTTCGCCGGTCGGGTCTCAGTAGTCCTGGTAGTCGGTGTAGATCCCTGACGAAGCTGCGGGCACTCGGCCTTCCGATGGCCTATCTGGTTGCAGTGAAAGCAAACCATAAACCCCTTAGGGCAATCCCTGGCAATGTGTCCCTCCTTGCCACACTTGTAGCAACCACCAGCTCGACACGCCCCCTCATGACCCTTGCGCACTTTCCGCAAGTGCGGCCCTTCGGACCTCCCATTCTCGAATCAGCGGACTTGATCCGCTTGGCTGCCGGTTGAGACTGAGCTAGCCGCCGATCCACCTGCCGAGACTCGGCCTCCTCCCTGGCCTGGGTCTCCAACTCGATCTCGCGCTTCCTGGCGTTCGCCTGAAGCTCAGTGAAAGTACGATAGGTGGAGTTTGACACAAACTCCCGAATATCCCTCCTCAAAACGCCTAAATACCGGCTCATCCGTGACTGCTCCGTAGACACCAGCTCTGGGCAGAACATCGCCCTCTCGTGAAACTTCCGTGTGACCACCGCAACGGAATCAGTACCCTGCTTAAGGGTCAAGAACTCCTGAATCAATCGTTCCCTCTCCACTGGGGGAACATACTCGTCCCTGAACATCTCAGTAAACCTCTCCCACGTCACCGCTGTAATCTCCGCCAGAGTGAAGTTCGCCGTCATGAACTTCCACCAATCCTTCGCTCCCAGACGGAGCTGGTTCAAGGCGAACCGTACCCTCAGGTACTCCGGGCATGAACAAGTGTAGAGCACCCCTCAATGTCGGCGATCCACCTCATCGCCGCAATCGGATCCTGCGTCCCATCGAACTCAGGGGGTTTCGTGTTGCTGAATTCTCGGAACAGCAACAAATCGCCCCCTTGCGGCCTGGCAGCGGCCACGGCTGCGGTAGCGGCAGCAGCTGCAGCCTCAGTCAGTGCGGCGTACCGCTCCTCGAATGTCTCCATCAGCGTGGTCTTAGTAGACCTAAACATCTCCGGGATCTCGGCCCGGATCGCTGCAGCTACCTCCTCCTGGATCATCTGACGAATATCCTCGACACTCACAGTGCTCGAACTCGCCCCATGACGTGTGGTAACCATGATGTCTCTGAAATACAACATAAAGTTATGAGAGACTCCATCAAGTACAATTGTACTCGATAACGCAACCCTACTCGGCCTCCGATATCCAGGGATTCTTACTTGGGTCTTCCACCGACCCGGTGCCTTCGGTAGTACGGGCCCAATACTACCGACCACACCGTATCAGTATTCGTCCCAAATCTTCCTCCCCAAACCCCGAATAATGAGTACTCTACTTCTAATATGCACTATCTACTTGCACGCTACCGAATATCTCATATAAGCAATCTTCCTAGACTAAGGCATCACAAAACAGGCCATTCTATTCCTATCATGTATACCTAGTCTTCTAGCATGCATAACAATTCATAATTCAGTGCATAACATAACATTGTAAGGTATTCTGGGGATCTTTACCGTTCGGGCGCTGGCTGATCGTACAAACTGCTCCGTTCTTGTTTACCACTTTACCATTTATCAAAATTTATACCTTTATTATTTTTAAAAGATTTTTCCTCAAATCCTCGGTTTGAGTTCAGTTACACCCGAAGGTACACCCGAATCCCTCAAACCAAGGCTCTGATACCAATTGTAACAACGCAAATTTTCAAATAAAATTTTCATTTAAAATAAAGTGATTTCATTCAACCAAAAGTATTTATTCCATGTTCCATATCAAATACATATATAAAAATCCCCAAGATCTCAAGTAGCAGCAGTGTGTATGCATCATGCCGGTGCCTTCCCACGGTCCTCGCTAGTACCTGAAACACATACATAACAACTTGTAAGCATAAATGCTTAGTGAGTTCCCCAGTATACGACTTACACATTTACGCCTTTCCAGGCCCTGACCTTCCGGTCCACAACACTTCGCCTTCCGGCCCGTAACATAATCGCCTTCCGGCCCATAACATATTGCCTTCCGGCCCGTATCATATTGCCTTCCGGCCCATAACATTTACAACATATAATACATTTAATATAACACACATAGCACATATATCATGCATCATACCTGACCTTTCTGTCACATAACATATCGCCTTCCGGCCCGTATAAACATACATATCATGCATAGCAACTACCTTTCTATTTATAGCATAAATAACACATATCATATACGACCTTCCGGTCTCACAGTCAAACCCTTCCGGGTGAAGTATAGTGAGAAGACTCACCTCGTGGTAATGTAAGCTATCAACTCTTGAAACTACTCGCACTCGATCCGCCGATCTGCAGACTCCCTATAATACCATATACCCTTATTAATACTCTTATCATTCAAGACAATTGACCCTAAGAATTTACATGCAGGTCAACTCTGGTCAACAGTCAACTTGACCGGACTCGTCGAGTGCAAGGGCGACTCGGCGAGTCTAGACGTCCTCCCCAACTTTCCCTGTTGTTCCCCTTTCTACTCGTCGAGTATCCCTCTTGACTCGACGAGATCCTTGTGGAAGAATCGCGGGGCCACCCCGACTGCACTCGCCGAGTCTGAAGAACAACTCGGCAAGTCCCAGTGAATCTTCAAGCTACTCGCCGAGTCTGAAGAACAACTCGGCGAGTCCCAGTGGATCTTCAAGCTACTCGCCGAGTCTGATCATTGACTCGGCGAGTCCATGCCATGCAGTCGATCAACTGCTTCCTGAAATACGCATGGTCCCGAAATACGCAATCATGGGACTTTCTGGACCTCTAAACATCCTATTACTGGGGTATAAGCGTTTGGGTAACAACATTATAATCTATCTAATCACCAAATGGGTTTCAAAAACCCTAGATTCGTGTACACATCAAAATAACAGAAATGGTCCGAGTATTACCTGAAAACGCACTCTCTGTGTCTCCAAACCTCAGGACTCGATCCTCCTTGATATTCCTTTGGCCAAAACTCTTCTTCTTCTTGCCTAATAAATTCCTCAAAGTTCCAATAGCTTTCCCTCCTGCTCTAGACGTCCACAAACGATTAGGGTTCTTCTCAATCGGCCAAAAGACGAACAATGACGGCCTAAGAGGCGTTATATACGATCCAAACCAAACGGCTAGGGTTTCTGCTGCACAGCGTCGACTCGCCGAGTCCATATCTGGACTCGTCGAGTCCAGTTGCGAACCCGCGACCAAGCCTGTGGTCCTACTCGGCGAGTCAGGCACCAACTCGCCGAGTCCCTTCCTAAAATGCCCCAAAAATAGTTTTAAAGCAATACCTGAAATTCCGGGCTGTTACATTTGAGCCATGTGATGTATAGAAATCTTGGTACTTAGAAAATTAAGATTAATTCCTTGTTCACATAAGTATGTGAGTCAAGTGAAAGACTAAGGAGATCCGGTACGCAATGTTGTGCGCTAGTCAAGTCCACCACAAATAACAATAAGATTATTCGTCATGATTTACTAAAAGTCAAGTAAATGTGGTTATGGTTACAAGATTAATTATAATTCTGAATCTTTAAAAAGTTTCAATGAATGGAAGAACGAAAAAGAATAATCAAATAGGCCAAAAGATAAACGTTTCTCCAATCTGAAAAGACAGGAGAGTACTTTAGTATCATGTTTTATGATCGCCTTTGTCACACCCCCGAACCAGATGGTGGAAACATCCACGGGTTGTTGTGACTCAATTGAATACCATCACAGTGAATATACATGAAACATAACATCATTCATCACCATGCATTAAAATAGAACAACTGGTAGTGTTTACATTTAGTACATTGTTTCATAACATTACATTCCCAAAAAGCAAATTGTTCGATACTGGATAAACAAACAACAAGACATCACTGAGTACATTTTTCCCTTCGATTTACCTGTTACTTGAGAATACAAGTATTTTGAAAAACGTCAACATATGAAATGTTGGTGAGTTCATAAGTAATGTTTGAAATATAATGTTTTGTATTGTTTTAAAAACCACCAGAAAATCCGATATTTTCTGAAAAGAGTATCGTAATAAAAAAAAAGTGTGAAGATCCGTAAGTGTGCTTGTTTGTTTCTAAAAAAAACATTGTTAGACTTGGTATGCATCTTGTAGGTGTATGACCTAAAAAAAACCCTAGGAAAACCTGATGTTTTCCTAATACTTTGAATTATGCATTTTCTATTTTGTTATACCGTTGTGACGTGTGTATTCGATAATTCCAGGTGACGTTGGATTAATTATGGGTTGTGAATTGTTGTAAACACGCATTAATGAAAACGACTAGTTTACAACTATACAAACGATCCCTTAGGCGTCGTCCGTACTATTCACTTAATCCAATCACCCTAACTTCTCATAGCCCCACGACCGAGGAGAAAAAAAAAGAGCACGAAGCCCTCGATAATTCCGTAAGTCGTTCAAGGCTATCGTGAATGCGAAGGACCCTTGGCCCGACCCGCATTAGTGAATTCTTGACTTTACTGGCAGTACCAAAGGACCCTTGGGGCCCAACAGCACAAAAGCCATTGAAAGTCCTTTTACACGAAATTAGGTCATAAAAGACCCAACAACATGTAAGCGAGTTTCTTTCGGACCTAAAGATCATGTCATTAGGCTAGCTAGGCCCAACAAGCACGATTTGAAACTTTCGGGACCAAAGATGGTGTATCGACGTCTGGTGAATTCCCACGTGTGTATTGACTTCCCGTAATTTTAGCGTGTGTATTGTAGTATCACCGTGTATAGATTTCTGATTCGTTATTGATTCGAGACCGAATCAATTCGTTTGGTAACGATTTTTGGTGTTGAAGGTGTATTATGTTTCGTCGGTAGTCGTGGTACTAGTATTTTAGCATAACAGATTTATTGTTTAACACATTAGAATTTTACTTTTTACAGCCCCTTTCTTATGGATAATTTACACTTTTGACCCTTTGTATAAAAGAATTTCCATTTTAGTCCTTAGACCATTTTTCTTAACACTTTAGTATCAAAACTTGTTGAAAAGGTATTTTTCAGCTCAAATTTGTTTGGAAAACAGTTTTAGTCCCTAGAAATGAAGTTTTCAATGCTGAAACCTCTATTTTTGCAATTTTTACACTTTTGACCCAAAATGGAAAATATTTGCAATTTTGGTCCTTTTTAAATTTGAAAAGTAATTTTAACCTTTGAAATAGACTTGGTACACTAGTAGTCCCCTGTTTTATAGAAAAGTGTAGTTTCAGCCCCTCTAAATTAAAAAATCTCGCAATTTGGGCTTTATTGGGCCGAAAAGTTCATTTTTGGCCCATTAGGTTTAAAAATTTACATTTTAATCCTTCAAAAGAGTAAATTTTCAGAAAATACATTTTTGAAACTGTTTTGACTCATCTCAACCCTTAGAATTTGTATTTTGTCATTTCGGGCCCTTTAGTTCTATATTTTTAGCATTTTGAGCCCAAAAATGGGTTTTAAGCCCAAAGAGGTTCATATTAACCAACTTGGTTACTTTTCTAGAAATGATTTGTGTAAAATAACATAAGTTATACTTATTTCATTCAACACATTGTAGATCTCGATTTCTAAGCTCTTTTTGACTAGATCCAACATCACAATCACATAAGAACATATATATAAGCATAGAAATCACACAAAGGATACATATACTCATAGATCTACACATTTGCTTGTATTCTCACCCCACAAAACTTATAAAAAACCGAAAAATAGGGGGTATGAAGCTCACCTTTGGGTGTGGTTTCGGCTTTTGGAAGAAAGTGAGAAGAAAATTTGGCCTTAGTACCTCTCCTTGGAAGATCTCGAACTTAAAAAGTTTCTAGGAGAGCGATCAAGATTTTTACATGGATTAGGAGGAGATTTTGATAAAACAAAGTACCTAAATCATAGATCCAAACTTGATCTTACCTTAGGTGAAGAATTTTTGGAGATATCTTCTTGAAAGCTCCTTAGATCTCGAAATTTTGAAGGAGAAATGAGAGAGTTTCTTGAGAGAAAAATTAAGTGAAATGTGTGTGTGTGCTTGAAATCGGCCGAGAACAAGAAGAGAGGGGAGAGAGAGAGGTTTGACAAGATAGTTGCATGGAAATATATGTGTTGCATGGAAATCCTAGGTACAAAAGTGAGGTGTCACCCATCAAAGTCAACCCTCCTTCTTTGTGGGCTTGGGCCGAGAATGGAGAGGGGAGAGAGGGGATTTTTGGGCTTTTTGTCCTTAAGCCCATGTTATAGTTAGGTTGGGTGATTTTTAGCCCTTATAAAATATAAGTGTGATTTTTATGCTTTATTAGGCTAGATTAGGTTAATTATGGTCCATAATAGTTCATAATATTTAATTCATTTCATTCTAGGCCCAATATGGCCCAAAATGTTGAAATAAATGAAAGTGGGTCCAATTAGAGCCCATTTAAGAGTTCTAAGTCCAAGATGGTCAAATTGGAAGCTTATTGGTCCATTGGGCCCAATAAGGAAGTCCTAGACCAAAATGGACCTAAACAAGAACTTCTAGGGTTCCCAATTGCTTGTTGAGTATTTTGTAATGCTTGTATAGTGTATTTGGTTGCAAATTTTTGTTGTCATAAAGTAAGCATCATACATGCTCTTAAGACTTTGATTCATAATTTCACTACATTGTTGTAGTTACAAGGCACAAAATTTCTAGTTGTGACATCATCCCCCCGTTAGAGGGAATTTCGTCTCGAAATTCTGTTTGAAAGCTAGATTTGAGAATGCTAGAATAGGTGAGGGTACTTTTGCTTCATTTGATCTTCGCGTTCCCACGTGAATTTTGGCCCACGCTTCACGTTCCACCGTACTTTCACGATCGGGATGTGACTTTGCTTAGTACGCTTCACCTCCCTGTCCATGATTTCAATCGGTTCTTCAATGAACAAGAGATTCTCGTTGATTTCAATATCATCAAGGGGAATGATGAGGGTTTCATCCGATAGGCACTTCTTTAGATTAGAGACATGGAACACAGGGTGCACACTGTTTAGCCCCACGGGTAGTTGCAGTTTATACGCCACTGGACCTATTCGGGCGACGATCTCGAAAGGTCCAATGTATCGTGGGTTCAGTTTTCCCCGTTTTCCGAAACGAATGACTCCCTTCCAAGGTGAGACTTTTAACAGTACTCGATCCCCGACCTGAAACTCTAAGGGCTTTCGCTGTTTATCGGCGTAGCTCTTTTGTCGGTCGCGCGATGCTTGTAATCAAGCTCTGATCTGGACTATCTTTTCTGTGGTTTCACGAATGATCTATGGTCCCATTAGTGCCTTGTCCGATGTATGTGCTTTTGCTAGTTGGGTGTCACCCACCTCAACCCAATATGACGGTGACCTACACTTACGCCCGTACAGTGCTTCGAAAGGAGCGACCTTGATGCTCGAATGGTAACTGTTGTTGTACAAGAATTCGACTAAAGGTAAATGGGTATCCCAAGACTTCCCAAAGTCTGTCACACATGCGTGAAGCATGTATTCGAGTGTTTGAATGGTTCGTTCGCTTTGACCATCCGTTTGCGGGTGGTAAGTGGTGCTCATGTCGAGATGAGTTCCCACTGCTTTCTGGAGTGATTGCCAAAAACGTGTAGTGAACCTACTGTCTTTATCCGAGATAATAGACACTTGTACTCCGTGGAGTCTCACGATTTCTCGAATGTATAAGCGTGTCAATCTCTCCATCTTGTAGGATTCTTTTATTGGCAGGAAATGGGCAGATTTCGTCATTCGGTCAACTATTACCCATATAGTGTCTAGTCCATCCGACGTCTTGGGTAGCTTGGTCACGAAATCCATAGAAATCCCTTCCCATTTCCACTCAGGGATTACCGGTTGCTGTAATAACCCTGAGGGCTTCTGGTACTCCACCTTTACCTTGGCACAAGTAAGGCACTTACTAACATAGGTGGCAATTTACGCCTTCATGTTAGGCCACCAATAGTGTTGTTTAATATCCAAATACATCTTGTCTGAGTCGGGATGGATGGAGTATCGCGTCTTGTGGGATTCCTTCATGACTACCTCCCTAAATCCTTCGAGTTTAGGGACCCAAATACGGTTCATGAAATAGTATACTCCGTCCTCTTTTACCTCTAGATTCTTCTCCATTATGTGTAGTGCTTCGCTTGCTCTGTTCTCCATCTTCATGGCTTCTGACTGGGCTGCTCCAATCTGAGTGGTTAAGTGGGATTGGATGGTGATTGAGAGAGTTTTCGCACGACGATTAGAGTACTCCTTCCAGTTCAATGCATCAGCTACCACGTTGGCCTTGCCTAGGTGGTACTTGATTTCACACTCGTAGTCGTCTAATAATTCGACCCATCTTCATTGCCTCATATTCAACTCTTTTTGATTCAAGATATGCTGGAGACTTTTGTGGTCCGTGAAGATGGTGCACTTCGTACCATAAAGGTAATGCCTCAAAATCTTCAAAGCAAAGACCACGGCTCCCAATTCCAGATCATGGGTTGTATAACTTACTTCATGCGTCTTTAGTTGGTGGGATGCGTAAGCTATCACTCTTCCTCGCTGCATGAGAGCACAACCTAAGCCCTGATTCGATGAGTCACAATAGACCACGAAATCTTCCATTCCCTCCGGTAGAGATAGTACCGGGGCACTACAAAGGGCTTGCTTCAGGGTTCGAAATGCAACCTCTTGCTTGTCTGTCCATTTGAATGGTACGCCCTTTTGCGTAAGTGAGGTAAGTGGCTTGGTGATTTTAGAGAAGTTTTGAATAAACCTCCTATAGTAGCCTGCTAGACCTAAGAATTGACGAATTTCCGTGGGTGTTGTCAGGACGGCCCATCCTTCGACGGCTTTGACCTTGGAAGGATCCACATGAATTCCTTCTTGACTAACAACATGCCTAGGAAGTTCACACTACGGAGCCAGAACTCACACTTGGAGAGTTTTGTGTATAGCTTTTCCAACCGCAGAGTTTCTAGAATTTGTCGGAGATGTTGACCATGCTCTTCCTCGCTTCGGGAATAGACAAGAATGTCATCAATGAAGACAATGACAAAGTTGTCGAGGAATGGTCGACAAATTCGGTTCATCAGATCCATAAATGCGGCAGGAGCATTCGTTAGACCGAAGGGCATTACGACAAATTCATAATGTCCGTAACGAGTTCGAAAAGCGGTTTTAGGAATATCCTCTTCCCAGACTTTGAGTTGATGGTATCCGGACCATAGATCTATCTTAGAAAAGTAACTAGCTCCTTGGAGCTAGTCAAATAGATCATCGATTCGTGGGAGTGGATAGCGATTTTTGATAGTGAGTTTGTTTAACTCTCTGTAATCGATGCACATCCTAAAAGATCCGTTCTTCTTTTTGACAAATAGGACCGGAGCTCCCCATGGCGAGTAGATAGGTCGGATGAATCCCTTGTCCAGGAGTTCGTTGAGTTGACTGGACAATTCCTGTATTTCAGCATGAGCTAGCCGATAGGGCGATTTAACGAGAGGGGTTGCTCCTGGGATGAGGTCAATTCTGAATTCAACTTGCCTTTCTGGGGGTACTCCAGGAAGATCTTCAGGAAATACGTCTGGAAATTCACGTGCTACTGGAATATCTTGAATGATAGTCTCTTCCTTGGTTTTATCCACTATGTGAGCCAGGAATGTCAAATCTTTCTTTCGTAGATGCTTTTGTGCCTGGATGCATGAGATAAGGAGAAGGTTCGTGCTAGGTTTGTTTCCATAAATAACTAGAGTTTCGTGATTAGGAAGGCGAAGATGAACGACCTTCTCGTGACACATAATCTCAGCATGGTAGAGGCTTAACTAGTGCATGCCAATAATCACATCGAAACTCCCAATGGACACATGCATTAAGTCTATTCGAAAGACGTGTTGGTTCAGGGTTAGGGTACATCCGATGTAGATTTCCCCCGTGGATTCGGTTTTCCCATTGTCCATTTCCACCGTAAAGGTTTCATTGAGCTTCTGGGGTTGTTGTTTTAATAAATGCTTAAACTTATTGCTTACGAAACTTCGCTCCACTCCGGTGTCAAATAGAATGCATGCATAAGTGTGATTTAGGGGAAACGTACCTGTAACGACTGCGGGATCCTGAATTGCTTCCCCCTAACCCATGGCCAGCACCCTTCTCATTCCTCCATTTCCGGGATTGTTGTTGTTAGGGCAATCTCGGCGGAAATGCCCAGTCCTCCCACACCCATAGAAGGTGTGGCTAGGCCCTGCATTGTTGCCGCCGGTGTTGATGTTGTTGTTGTTGCGGGTGTTGTTGTTGTTGCTGTTTCCCTATTGTTGGTTCTGGGGAGGGTAAGTCCTGCAGTACCTCGCCGTGTGTCCCCTTCGATTGCAACTGGTGCACTGCAACTCCTTGCATTCTCCATTGTGATGGGATCCACACTTGTTGCACTTGGGAAGATTACCGGAATAACGTCTGGGAGCATTTGAAGCAGTTGAGGCTGGAGCATGTGGTGTGGCTGGAACTGGTGCGGTGGCAGCATTAACTGTCACTATCTGCTACTTCTTGGAAGTCTCGGAGCCTTGGTGCCCCTTCCTTTTGTTGTTCTTCCCTTTCTTGCCCTCACTTTCCTTCTTGGCCTCAGTCTCTGTTGGCTTCTCACCCTTCTTGTTGTTGTGGTCATATAGCTTCTTCGCCAATCTTTTAGCACTGTCGAAGGTTTCGGGATTTGCAGCTATCACATTTCCCTGGATCAGTGAGGTTAGTCCCCAGATGAATCGCTCAATCTTCTTTCCTTCTGAGGTGATCATACCTGGGCATAACAGAGATAGTTCACTAAATCTCGATATGTAGGCATCGATATTCACATTCTACACAGTGAGGTTCCACAGCTCTTGCTCCATTTTCTGAATTTCACCTCGTGGGCAGTATTCGACCATCATCATTTCTTTCATTTCCGGCCACGACATGGAGTTGGCTACCGGGAGTGTCATGGCTTCCACGTGTCCATTCCACCAAGTGAGCGCTTAATCAACAAAAGTGCAGGCTGCGGACTTCACCTTCATTCCCTCGGGACAATCGCATATCTCGAATACCGATTCCACCTTCTCGATCCATCGCTTCTGAGTGATCACCCCTCCAGTGCCGTTAAAAGTTCGTGGTTTGGCGTTTGTGAAGTCCTTGTAGGTACATGTTTTGGTGGGTCCTTGATTCATTCCGTTGTTCGAACTCCCGGCCCCTTGCCCGTTGCCTCCTCCATTGTTCCCTTGGTGAATTTGTGCCATAGCTGTGGTGACCACAGCAGATACAGCCACCTGGAATGCAGTGGAGTCAGCTTCGTGTGGGATTGGTCCAGGGTTTCTGCGAGTAGGTCGGCGAGGCATATTTCTGTCATGAAATAGAAAGATGTTGAGTGTACGTGGTTTTCGTGAGGTTGTGATCCTACTGACTAAGTGCGTGGTACGAACTTAAACACTTCTACCATTTAGCATACAATCATAGATTCTCAACACATAGCAATTTGTAATGTCATAATAAACACGCAAAAGTTCATTAATATTATCCGCATTTGATACATGAAAATTTTGTATGCCAGAGCATACATGAGTGACACTAGTTCGACAGCATAACGGCTCTATGAGTATTGTAGTCACTTAAACATAGAGTCGAGGTACATAGCATAGTTCCTAATGATCTAGTAAGATAAGTCTATCCCTAACCGCGATGAGTTGTGTCCGGGGGTGGTGCTGAGGATGTGGATGCTCCCTGAAGACGAGCCACCTGTCGTTCTGCGTCTTGGAGTCGAGACTCCCACCTCACGTGCCTCATGTGGAACTCTCGAAGGACGTCACGTGTCTCCTGTTCCGCACGCTCGACCCTAGTCCACAACTGGCGTACTTGATCAGCAGTGCCATGAGCAAGGTCGCTAGTGTTCCGCAATCGTCTCACCATGACTGGAAGGGCTCGATCAGCCGGTCCTCCGTCCCTTAGGTCAAAGAACTCGCGTGACATGCCGTATGGGGGTCGTTGTCCCTGCTGTCTGCTCCATCTCCAAAGATCAATACCCCAGGGAGGTGTAGGACCAGTAGGGCCCACCCGGTAAGCAGGCACCCTGATCAGGTAAGGGGGGTTGATGACTTCAGACTCCGCGTCCGAATCACCCCCTTCACTGTCATCGGGTTCCTCCTCGAAGCTTCCTTCATCTTCTTGTGGTTTGGCAGGCTCGCCCTCGACTCCTGCCTCCGGTTCCCCGTCAGATTCCTCTTCGGGGTCTTCCTCAGGCTCCTCGTCTAACCATCTGTTATTCCCCTGATTATGGAAATAAGGATCTCCGGGGTGATGAAAACCAGCCATGCTGTCTGCGAGAGTGTGTAAGTATGCTAACATTATTCCTAGGATGCTACAACTATTATATAGACTATGCAGGCGTTCGCCTCTTTTGGTGATATAGGGGTTTGTTTTTAGGTTCCCTAGTATCGCGATCTCATCGGAACATGTGTTAATTATACCTTGGAGGGAATGTAGTTGATCAGGCTACATTCACTTCTTGATATCGCTAAAACAGTCCTAAATTAACCGGGATACTAGTGTTATCTTGTTTGGTTCGGCGTTATGTTCTTATTCCTAATACAAGTAGGGGTGTTTTATTGTTATGTGTTACTTGTTTTGTTCAGAGTTGGGTTAGTCCTTCTTTTGGTTTATAGTTGCATATCAATGTGTGGTTAGACATGCTAGTTCACTATAAATAGAGCTCTGATACCAACCTGTCACACCCCCGAACCAGACGGCGGAAACGTCCGAGGGCTGTTGTGACTCAATTGAATACCATCACAGTGAATATACATGAAACATAACATCATTCATCACCATGCATTGAAATAGTACAACTGGTAGTGTTTACATTTAGTACATTGTTTCATAACATTACATTCCCAAAAAGTAAATTGTTCGATACTGGATAAACAAACAACAAGACATCATTGAGTACATTTTTCCCTTCGATTTACCTGTTACCTGAGAATACAAGTATTTTGGAAAACATCAACATATGAAATGTTGGTGAGTTCATAAGTAATGTTTGAAATATAATGTTTTGTATTGTTTTGAAAACCACCAGAAAATCCGATATTTTCTGAAAAGAGTATCGTAATAAAAAAAAAGTGTGAAGATCCGTAAGTATACTTGTTTGTTTTTAAAAAAAACATTGTTAGACTTGGTATGCATCTTGTAGGTGTATGACCTAAAAAAAAACCCTAGGAAAACCCGATGTTTTCCTAATACTTTGAATTATTCGTTTTCTATTTTGTTATACCGTTGTGACGTGTGTATTCGATAATTCCAGGTGACGTTGGATTAATTATGGGTTGTGAATTGTTGTAAACACGCATTAATGAAAATGACTAGTTTACAACTATACAAACGATCCCTTAGGCGTCGTCCGTACTATTCACTTAATCCAATCACCCTAACTTCTCATAGCCCCACAACCGAGGAGAAAAAAATAGCACGGAGCCCTCGATAATTCCATAAGTCGTTCAAGGCTATCGTGAATGCGAAGGACCCTTGGCCCAGCCCGCATTAGTGAATTCTTGACTTTACTGGCAGTACCAAAGGACCCTTGGGGCCCAACAGCACAAAAGCCATTGTAAGTCCTTTTACACGGAATTAGGTCATAAAAGACCCAACAACATGTAAGCGAGTTTCCTTTGGGCCTAAAGATCATGTCATTGGGCTAGCTAGGCCCAACAAGCACGATTTGAAACTTTCGGGCCCAAAGATGGTGTATTGACATTTGGTGAATTCCCACGTGTGTATTGACTTCCCGTAATTTCAGCGTGTGTATTGTATTATCGTTGTGTATAGATTTCTGTATCGTTCTTGATTCGAGACCGAATCAATTCGTTTGGTAACGATTTTTGGTGTTGAAGGTGTATTATGTTTCGTCGGTAGTCGCGGTACTAGTATTTTAGCATAATGGATTTATTGTTTAACACATTAGAATTTTACTTTTTACAGCCCCTTTCTTATGGATAATTTACACTTTTGACCCTTTGTATAAAAGAATTTCCATTTTAGTCCTTAAACCATTTTTCTTGACACTTTAGTATCAAAACTTGTTGAAAAGGTATTTTTCAGCTCAAATTTGTTTGTAAAACAGTTTTAGTCCCTAAAAATGAAGTTTTCTCGGCTGAAACCTCTTTTTTAGCAATTTTTACACCTTTGACCCAAAATGGAAAATATTTGCAATTTTGGTCCTTTTTAAATTTGAAAAGTAATTTTAACCTTTGAAATGGACTTGGTACACTAGTAGTCCCCTGTTTTACAGAAAAGTGCAGTTTCAGCCCCTCTAAATTAAAAATCTCGCAATTTGGGCTTTATTGGGCCGAAAAGTTCATTTTTGGCCCATTAGGTTTAAAAATTTACATTTTAATCCTTCAAAAGAGTAAATTTTCAGAAAATACATTTTTGAAACTGTTTTGACTCATCTCAACCCTCAGAATTTGTATTTTGTCATTTCGGGCCCTTTAGTTTTATATTTTTAGCATTTTGAGCCCAAAAATGGGTTTTAAGCTTAAAGAGGTTCATATTAACCAACTTGGTTACTTTTCTAGAAATGATTTGTGTAAAATAACATAAGTTATACTTATTTCATTCAACACATTGTAGATCTCGATTTCTAAGCTCTTTTTGACTAGATCCAACATCACAATCACATAAGAACATATATATAAGCATAGAAATCACACAAAGCATACATATACTCATAGATCTACACATTTTCTTGTATTCTCCCCCCACAAAACTTATAAAAAACCGAAAAATAGGGGGTATGAAGCTCACATTTGGGTGTGGTTTCGGCTTTTGGAAGAAAGTGAGAAGAAAATTTGGCCTTAGTACCTCTCCTTGGAAGATCTCGAACTTAAAGAGTTTCTAGGAGAGCGATCAAGATTTTTACATGGATTAGGAGGAGATTTTGATAAAACAAAGTACCTAAATCATAGATCCAAACTTGATCTTACCTTAGGTGAAGAATTTTTGGAGATATCTTCTTGAAAGCTCCTTAGATCTCGAAATTTTGGAGGAGAAATGAGAGAGTTTCTTGAGAGAAAAATTAAGTGAAATGTGTGTGTGTGCTTGAAATCGGCCGAGAACAAGAAGAGAGGGGAGAGAGAGAGGTTTGATAAGATAGTTGCATGGAGATATGTGTGTTGCATGGAAATCCTAGGTACAAAAGTGAGGTGTCACCCATCAAAGTCAACCCTCCTTCTTTGTGGGCTTGGGCCGAGAATGGAGAGGGGAGAGAGGGGATTTTTGGGCTTTTTGTCCTTAAGCCCATGTTATAGTTAGGTTGGGTGATTTTTAGCCCTTATAAAATATAAGTGTGATTTTTATGCTTTATTAGGCTAGATTAGGTTAATTATGGTCCATAATAGTTCATAATATTTAATTCATTTCATTCTAGGCCCAATATGGCCCAAAATGTTGAAATAAATGAAAGTAGGTCTAATTAGAGCCCATTTAAGAGTTCTAAGTCCAAGATGGTCAAATTGGAAGCTTATTGGTCCATTGGCCCCAATAAGGAAGTCCTAGACCAAAATGGACCCAAACAAGAACTTCTAGGGTTCCCAATTGCTTGTTGAGTATTTTGTAATGCTTGTATGGTGTATTTGGTTGCAAATTTTTGTTGTCATAAAGTAAGCATCATACATGCTCTTAAGACTTTGATTCATAATTTCACTACATTGTTGTAGTTACAAGGCACAAAATTTCTAGTTGTGACAGTCTTATTGATTATGAAACCATATCACAATTGATCCTCTAAGGACACCTTCATGCACTAATGTGGCTAAGAAGAGGAAGAGGAAATTGTTGAAATGGTTAAATCCAAATGTGAATCATGCTTCGTTTCAAAATCAAGTATTAGAGTCATACTCCAAGATTGTGACTTGAGTGACACATCTTAAGAAGGTTTTAACACACTCATCAAATGTGGAGTAGAAAAATGTTTTCTTACTCTTGCACATTTGAAATTGGTAAGTTGTGATGTCTTGGATAAGACAAAGACCAACTAAGACAAATTATGTGTAGTGTTTATCTTGATAAGAAATCGTACTATATCTTGATAAGAAATCGTATTAACTCTTGAATATTTTTTTGTCCAGAAATGTTTTTGACAAGAGAATCTTATATGTCAAGAGGTCAGTGGGAGTCTAAATGATCTTGAATAGGTTCAAGAATTAATCAAGAGTAAACCTATTAGACACTAGCACATGAATTGAGGTTTATAAGCTATCGTGTTGACATATTCTTGTTTTTGTGCCATTCCAGTTTAGTCAATTATGCATCTGAGTTCTATGAGTTCTCAATGAGTTGCATAGGGGCAAGGTACCCTTGATGGCAAGAAATTATGAATGAACAAGTTATGTCCACAAGAGTTTGACTTTGTCTTAAACCTTGTCTTACGATTATGGTTATGACAATTCACATGGATAGGAACACATACACCATAAAATCTAAGTGATAAGGTTTCTCTCCGCTTCATGAAAATGATTTTGAGGAAACACTTTCACTAAAACAGATTTTAAGGAGATAGCAATTGTGATATTTGCATTCTCAAATTCGATTATGATTACGACACCCCTCTTCATAGTTCGAATTGTAAGAAATGGAAATAAGTCTGAATATTCGGGACTTACTGTTGTAGGTTCTGAAATAGTTTAGACACATATGTGAGCTATCTAAGGAAAGGTGTAAGAGTTTGAGAAGCTTAGATAAAGGCTTATCGAAGCATATCGTATTAGAAATATGAACTTTAAAAGTCAATAAGTATGAATTTCTAGAAGTCCAACTGTTTTCTAAATACGTGTCAAAGCTAGTGGGAGCATAAATGTTATGCTGGTATGGATATAATTATCATGTTAGTGGGAGCATGATTATTATCTAAAGTGTTGCATGTTAGCATTATTAATTATAGAAAACAAAAGTTTCACTTTGCAAAGTTGAAGGGGTTGAATAGTTGTTTTGCTATAATTAAGGGGGACAATATTATACTTCATTTCAAATCTAAAATCTTAGATCGAGAAATTCTAATTGAATTTAGTCAAAAGACATATATGAATGTTATGTTGAAAAGGTTTAACATAAGGGAATTCTATATATGGCAGTATTATACCAAGAAACTTGTAAAGTATCACGTTTTTCATTATGAATCATGTCCCTTATGAGAATCGTTAAGATCAACTAAATACAAATAATATCCTATTATAAGTATGTAATAGATGGTACCTAAAACTCCTGAGCCTTCCTACTAGGTTGTAAATCCCAAAGAGCAGTCTCTAAGCCTAAATCCTCAAGGTAGCAAATATCTAAGCCAATAATCCACAAACTAGCAAATCCATAAGTCAGAAGAATGGAAATCCAAGTATAGTATCGAATTTGTAAGTCCACATGTGGTTAGATTTCCAACACTGTATCCGAGTTGAGTCGTGTATCGGTTGAACCATAATAATGATGGGTATTATGCAAACATATAAAATCCTATGTGTACATGCAACCCTAGTTCTTGATTTATGTTTTCTATAATTAAACATACAAATTTGAACAACAAATAATAAAACCTACGATACCTAGCATATTTTCGAAAATTATACTAATTAGGTTTAAGAAAATAACAAATAAACCTTCTTATTGATATATTGGAAGCAAGCGCCACAAGTGTCATGCCTCTAATGGTTCACACCCAAACCCTAGCAACCAAGGAGCATGAAGAGAGAGAGAGAGAAGAAGATATGAAAAAAATTAGAATTCCTCTTAGGAATGAAGGCATGGACGAAATTCAACCCTAATGGGAGTTTATATTGGTGATAGAAAGGTATTGGATAAGGCAGGTATCTCCAAGATAACCTTAATCCCTTTTCTTCCTCCTTAAGCATCCAAGCCACCCATAAAGCCCAAGGAAACCTTAGAAGGCTACTAGATTTCGTCCCATCATTATGGAAGGTTCTAGAATTCCTTAATGCTCAACTATTAAACATTGTCACCTTTAATCCTCATACTTTTATTTAATCCAATTAATCCCCAAATTAATTCCAATTAATGTTTGATTAATTATTAATTAAACAATACTATTTCTAATTAATATATTATTCTCATAATATATTAACAAATTATTTATTTCAATATCCAATTAATTTATCAACCATATAATAAATTAATAAATCAATCTCTCCCCCTCTCTAAAAGATATCATATTCAGTTGCTAGGTTTGAGGGCAACCCAAAAGGACTGTGCTACTATCAATTTGAGTATATACCAATTATAGTTACGGGCTTAGACACTTACTCCATCAGTCTGCCACTTGGATAAATATGTAATTCCTAGTACAACTTCCAAACCGATTAGGAAGTTATAGCTTCCAAAACTTGTTGTCGAACTCTGACCTGGTCAGTTATGTATGCTAAGATAAGTGATCAAATATTCCTTCGTCCTACAAGATATCGTATAGATACGAGATATGGATTATATAGTAAATATCGTTGTCCAAGTTTTGTTTCTGCATTTCGAGTAATCAACTGAATACTTGAATTAAACATTATTCATTCCATGTTATAAACATGCATACTATGTCTCTCTATGGTCCTTCCTTTATGTACAGATCGGTTAGACACTATTCCAATGATGCTCATTTCACAATTCTTTATTCTGGTCACTACTAAATGTGTTAGAATTAGATCCTTACATGCATTGATCTTCTGTAATGACGAGACTTCAAAGTTACAGAGACATATCAAATGATATTTCAAAATGTTCGATTGGAATGTTTTACTAGAAACAATTCCAAAGTAACGAAGTTTCAAATTCAAATCACACTCCTTGAACACCATCCAGGCATTAAAGTTTCTTACTCACATGTAGATTTAATAATCGACTCCCTCTCTGGAAACATTTCCATATTCCCATATGACCATCAATTCTGATTGATAAACAATCCAATCTAAAACATGTCACTATGGTTCTTCCAAACAATAATATACTTCCAACTATCCACAAGCAACCAATCCTTTGGTATAACCTTAGAACCTTCTTGATAGTTTTTGAACTTTAGTCACACAAAGTCATAGTCCTTTTTCCTCTCAATACCCTTGGCATTTAGAATAATCAGAACAAGTGAATATTATAGTATACATATCCAATCCTATATCTGAAACATATGGGACTCGATTCATAATGTCTTATATAAAGACCTGATATCTGATTAATCTCTTGCTATAATATTTCCATATATCGAATTTCCTATGTTGAACCATTTCAACAAGATATTCATATATGTCAAAGACTAAGTTCTTTTAAACCCTTCAATCTAAACTTTTAGATTTGAAAGGAAGTATGGGTACCCTCTTGCTTAAGCCTTACTATAGCGAAAAAATTTCCAAACTTTGCAACTTGCAAATTTGTAGACTTTGTTTCCTATGAATAGTATTGCCAACATGAAACACTTAGCATAAAAATTATGCTCCCACTAGCATAAAAATTGTGCTCCCAATAAAAAAACAATTATGCTCCTACTAGCTTTGACATATATCTAGATGTCAAATGGACTTCCAAAAATCAATACTCTTAACTTTCTTACTAAATTGCAGATTTTTGATATGTGATGCTTCAATAAGTCTCCAACTAGACCTCTCAAGCATATACTCCTTCATTAGATAGCATATGTGTGCGTGTTTAAACTATTTCAGAACTTATAGCCATATATCTTGAAAGTTCAAACATTTCCTTTACATCTCTCAAAATTCAAACTATGAAAAGGGATGCGGTAAGCATATTGAAAATTTTAGAAAGCAATCATCATAACGACTAACCATAATGATACTTATCAAAATACAGAATTCTCCATCAGGGTGTACAAATCATGCCGGCGCCTTCCTGCGATCATCACTCGTACCTGAAACACATCAGACAAAACATTGTAAGCATAAATGCTTAGTGACTTCCCCAAAATACCACATACAACACATAAGCCACTCGAGGCTATAACTTGGTATGACCTCTGGTCAACGTGTCTCAGTGGGACCCTCCGGTCCCGTAGCTCGTTGGACCCTCTGGTCCGTTCTAGCTCGTTGGACCCTCAGGTTCGGTCTCATCGAGGACCCTCTGGCCTCATAAGTCGTTGGACCCTGTGGTTTGATCTATATATCACATAGTATACATATAACACATTGCACATAATCACAAACATACACATACACATAAGACCCTCTGGTCTGCACATAGATATCACTCTTGGTTATGTATAGTGAGAAGACTCACCTCGTACGATGTCAGATAAACTCTAGCTCGATGACTTGACCTAGCCTCCTCCTCCTATCAAAATAACAACATCTCTAATCAATACTTTCTCTAGTCCTCACCCCTAAAGATTGGGTAGAAGACCATTCTACCCCTTCCTGGCCTCTCTAGATTTAGCTTAACCAAAACCCCAAGGTCAACTAAAGTCAACTCTAGTCAATGGTCGAACTTTGACCAGACTCGTCGAGTGCACATGGGTGACTCGGTGAGTCCAAGCGTGTCCTCTGGATCCTTCTAAAACCTCACTTGACTCATCGAGTGAAGATTCCACTTGACGAGTTACCACTGTTCATGAATTGCGGGCAACCCCGACTCGACTCATCGAGTTCCTTTAGGGACTCGATGAGTTTCTTCCATAGACACACTCATCTAAACTTCTGAGGTCAGATATGTTTCTCTAACCTATAGATCTGACTTTCCAATGCTCGATAATCACATACAGGTCCAGTCTTTTCATTCATGCAACGTCCATAATGCTTCTTTTGGTGAAATAGCTTCTAAAATGGAACCCTAGGTTCATACGTCTAATAGAACAACATAAATCATAATGGTTAGGACTCTGTGGGCCTCCTAAGGTCTAGATCTAAGAGCTATTCCACATTGGTACCTTATGAGCTTCGAATCAAGCTAAAGAAGGGATAAGAAAACCCTAGATTCAAGTAGATCACCATAAACACGAGATTGAGCATAGATCCATACCTCTAGTAGCCTCTTCTGATAAAATGGTAGTAGATCTGAGATCCTTAAGCCATCTAGCTTGCCTACATCCCTGCTTCCTTGCAAAATCACAATAGAGATGATGAAAACGGCTTCCTCTCTCTCTCTCTCTCTCTCACACACTCTCTCTCTCTACGCTCTTTGGCTCTCTGGTGCTCTTAAGGGTGAAGGTGGCTGCAAATAAGGGCCATAAGATCCCTTAAATAGGGAACAAACTGAGGATTTAGAGTTTTTGCTCATAGCGCGGATAGGTCAAGTCGACTTCCCGACTCATCGAGTTTTTCATTAAATCTAGTCAGCAAATCACGATCCTACTTGGCGAGTCTAGGCGTCAACTCGTCGAGTCCTTCTTTTGACAAAAATAAATAATTACAATATGATAGCTAGAATTCCGGATGTTACACTTCTACCCCACTAGAATCAGACTTCGTCCTCGAAGTCTCGCTCTGCAAATAACTCTGGATGCTGCTCCCGCATTTCCAACTCCGGCTACCAAGTCAGCTCGGACCCTCTCCGATGTTCCCACTGGACTTGAACCAGGGGCACCTCCTTGTTCCTCAAAACCTTGATCCTCCGATCCAGGATCACGATCGGCCTCTTAACATAATTTAGTCTTGCATCCACCTGTATATCCTCTAGTGGCACTATTGCCGACTCGTCGGCTATACACTTCCTCAACTAAGACACGTGAAAGGTATCTTGTATATGGCTCAACTCTGCAAGTAGCTCTAAACGATATGCTACCCTGCCCACCCTCGCGATCAACCTGAAATGACCAATGTACCGGGGCCCCAACTTGCCCCTCTTCCTGAATCGGATCACTCCTTTCCAAGGAGATACCTTCAGGAGTACGAAGTCACCAACCCGAAACTTGAGCTCAGATCGTCGCCTATTCGCATAACTTTTCTAGCGACTCTGAGCTGTCAGCACCCTTTTTCTGACCTGCTGTATCTGCTCAGTCATCTAAAGCACTATCTTAGTGCTTCCCATCACTCGCTGCCCTACCTCTCCCCAGCAGATGGGAGTCTGACACCTCCTCCCATACAAAAACTTGAAGGGAGGCATACCAATACTCGAATGGTGGCTATTGTTATAGGAAAACTCAGCCAATGGTAGGTACATGTCCCAACTTCCTCCAAAGTCCAACACACATGATCGAAGCATGTCCTCGAGCGTCTGAATCATCCGTTCGCTCTGTCCCTCCGTCTGTGGGTGGTAAGCGGTGCTGAAATGCAACCTCGTACCCAACTCCTCATGGAATTTCTTCAAGAATCTGGAAGTGAAATGTATATCTCGATCTGACACAACGGAGATCGTTACTCCATGCCACGATACCACCTCTCTCACATACATCTCTTCCAGTCTCTCTGTGGAAGAGCTCTCACTGATAGCAAGGAAGTGAGCGCTCTTCGTCAGCCGGTCAACGATCACCCGAATTGCATCGAAACCCTTCGCGGTCCTCGACAATCTGGTGATGAAATCCATGGAAATTTGTTCCCACTTCCACTGGGGAACCTCAAGTGGCTGCAACTTTCCATGAAGATGTTGGTGCTTAGACTTAACCCTGCGATAGGTCAAGCACCTCTCAACAAACCACGCGACATCCCTCTTCATACAGGGCCACCAATACTCTCTTTTCAGGTCTAAGTACATCTTAGTGACCCCACGATGGATCGGGAACCTCGATCTGGGCGCCTCCTCCGTTAGGATGGTAAGTGCCCTGACCGTAAACGACACCCAAATCTGACTTTGAAAGTGATGGGTTTTATACAAACAATCCTATGTGTGCATACAACCCTAGACTTGGATCTGTGTTTTCACTATTAGATACACAACATTATGAACACATGAATAAAACCCTAAAGTAGATTGCTATTTTCGAAATTCATATATAAAGTTAGATCACATACCTCTTGTTGTTATATTGCAATAACAACTGAAATCTTCAAACCCTAAGTCTTGAAAGCAAGCATAAAAAGTGTAGTGCCTCTAATGTCTCACAAACACCACAAGCAATTGGAGAGGCTATAGAGAGAGAAGAGAGGAGGTAGAAATCGGTCTAGGGATCTCTTAGAAGCAAGTGGGACGATTTCTCAAGGCCTAGGGGTCTTTATATAGGGCTGGGATTAGGGTTTCAGTCCTTATCCTTATCTAGTTAGTTGCCCACCAAGCAACCATAAGATAAGCCTTGATAACCTTTATCTCTTGGATCATATGGACAATTTCAAGGATATCCAATCCCTTGAATTTGTCCACCCTTCTCCAAGGATAACCATTGCCCTATTTTGTAACTATCACATAATTACAATTCAACCCCTCAAGTGTAATTATTTACACTTGATCACAAAATTAATTCATAATTAATTATTGACCAATATTAATTAAACAAATATGATTTCTCCTTTAATATATTATTCTTATAACATATTAATAAATTATAATAACCTTTTTCTCTATTTATTTCTCCAGTCAAGTTGCTTTGGTGAAGGCAACCCAAAAGGACCATGCACAACCGGGTCAAATATTTACCAAATATGGTTACGGGCTTAGACACTAATCCAACACTCTCCCACTTGGATAAGTCTAGTAACCACAAACGTAACATACAACTCAATTAGCAATCGTAGCTCTCAAAGACACTATCGTACTCTGATCTTATCAGTAACCTGTCCTTTAGATAAGGGATCGTATAGTCCTCTATTTAGATATTGTGCGGACAATTTCATGGAACTAATTGTCCAGTAGTTGGTTTCTCGATCTCAGATTCATTTGACATAGAACTTAATTGAACACATCAATTCAGTCCTGACCGGGCCTGACACATAATTCAAATCAGATCATCGAGCGTTCGTGATATCGCTTTTACCCTCTTAGGATAGAAGTAACAGATAAACTTCGACTTATATGCATTTACTATTTATTAATAAACTATACACAACAATGCGTTTTATGACATCAATTTATTATTGCGGTTTCGCATTATCAATGTACAACCAATTAGTAAACAATAAACCATATATCTTGGTTTTACGGCCATATGATATTATCGTCTTGCGATCACTTTTGTCACATTCCATAAAATTATTGTAGCAAGCGTGGGTTTATTCCAATGCTCAAAACTTGTTCATAAGCACTCATGAATGTTGCAGCGAACCTTTTCTATGTCTAATACCTTTTAGACACTCTACATACCAATTCATGACAATCTTCATTCATACCTACTTCCAACATATGAACGATTCTGGACCATTCGAATAATTCGATTGTTCTTAGTAACTCAATTATTCAGGAAGTCAAAACATGCAAATTGAAATAATAGTTAAACAAGTAACATAAGACAGAAACCTTACTTATAAACAATACACCTTTATTTAATCATCAAATGTCAATTACATTTATCCATTATATGTTTCTAAAACTATCTAATCTAAACTAATATCATCCTTCAGCCCAATGCTCCTACCATGCTGCAAGTGCTTAACCCTACTCAGTCCCTTCATAAGCGGATCTACTGGGTTATCTTCTGATGATATCCTCTTAACCACGAGGTGTCCTTCTTCTACTCGATGTCTAATAAAATGATACTTTCTGTCGATAAGCCGAGATTTACCATGATCCCTCGGTTACTTGGTCAAGGCAACCGCTCCTTCATTATCACAGAAAATTTCCATAGGCTCCTTTATGGCAGGCACAACTCCAATGTCACAAATGAAGTTCTTCAACCATATTGCCTCCTTCGATGCTTTGCTTGCTGCAATGTACTCTGAATCGCACATTGAATCAACTACATTTTCCTGCTTGGAACTTTTCCAAGTCACCGTTCCTCCATTTAGGGTAAAGTCCCAGCCTGACTGCGAATGGTAGTTGTCTCTGTCGGTCTGGAAACTTGCGTCACTATACCCTCGCACCTTTAAGTCATCACTCCTTCTGAGGACTAAAAACCATTCCTTGGTCCCCCGAAGGTACTTAAGGATATTCTTAACCACAATCCAATGAGCTTTTCCTAGGTTCCCTTGATATCTACTGACCATGCTCAAGGCAAAGGCCACATCAGGGTGAGTACAAGTCATAGCATACATGATTGAGCCAACTGCAGAAGCGTAGGGTACTCGGCTCATCTCTGCTATCTCGGTTTCGGTACTCGGACTTTGAGTCTTACTCAACTTGGCATTACTTTGTATCGGTAATTCTCCCTTCTTTGAGTTTTCCATACTAAATCGTTTTAGTACTTTTCTAAGTAAGTATTTTGACTAAGTCCTATTAGTCTCTTACTTTGTTCTCTCACTATCCTTATTCCCATAATATATGAAGCCTCTCCGAGTTCCTTCATAGCGAAGCACTTCCCGAGCCAGGACTTAATGTCCTGCAGAGCCGGGATGTCATTTTCTATGAGCAGTATGTCATCAACATACAAAATGAGGAAGCTAACTATACTCCCACTGGCCTTGACATATACACATGATTCATCTTCGCTTCATACAAATCCAAACTCTTTGCCTTTCTCATCGAAGCAAAGATTCCATCTGCGAGATGCTTGCTTAAGTCCATAAATGGACTTCTCAAGCTTGCACACTCTACTGGGATGCTTCGTATCGACAAAACCCTCTGGCTGAGCCATGTAAACATCGTCAACCAACTTCCCATTAAGGAAAGCGGTCTTGACATCCGTCTGCCAAATCTTATAATCATGAAATGCAGCAATGGCCAGCATCACCCTAATAGATTTTATCTTGGCAACTGGTGAGAAGGTCTCATCATAGTCAACTCCGGGAGTTTGAGTAAAGCCCTTCGCCACCAATTGCGCTTTATACGTGTGCACATTCCCATCCACTTCAGTCTTCTTCTTGAAGATCCATTTGCACCCAACCATCCTACGTCCGAGCACATTGTAACCCAAATTCCAAACTTGGTTGTCATACATGGACTAAATCTCGCTGTCCATTGCCTCTTTCCATTTAGCAGACTCCGGGCCTGCCATGGCTTCCTAATAGCTGTGAGGTTCATCTAGATTTACTAGTGTACTATCACTAATATACGTGTCCCCTTCGGTAGTAATATGAAAACTATACAACTGGGGTTGAACTCTAACTCTTTCGGAACGTCTTAGAGGTAAGGATTGGTCAATTGGTTCTACCGGAGTTTCCTCCTCGGGTTGAGCACCAACGTTATAGGTTCCTTCATCGCTCGATTCTTGAATCTCTTCAAGATCGATTTGCCTCCCACTATCTCCTTGTCTTATGAGTTATCGCTCTTGGAAAACCCCTCTTCTCGCAACGAAGACAACATTGTCACTCGGTCTATAGAAGAGATATCCAAAGGATCTCTACGGGTAGCCGATGAAAATACATCGATCACTACGAGGTTCGAGCTTGTCGTGAGTATCTCATCTTATGAAAACTTCGCAACCCCAAACCTTGATATATGCCAACGATGGAGCTTTCCCTATCCACATCTCGTGAGGTGTTTTGGCAACCTTCTTTATAGGGATTTGGTTAAGGATATGGGCGGTAGTCTCTAAGTCATACCCCCAGAATGAGATAGGTAGTGAAGCACGACTCATCATAGAACGGACCATGTCTAACAGGGTTCGATTATGCCTTTCTGCCACACCATTCAACTGCGGTGTCCTAGGTGGCATCAATTGCGGTACTATTCTGCATTCCTTGAGATAGTCATGGAATTCAAGACCTAGGTACTCTCCTCCTCGATCGGATCGAAGCATCTTGATTTTCCTGCCCAATTGATTCTCCACATCATGCTTGAATTCTTTGAACTTTTCAAACGTTTCTGTCTTGTTCTTGATTCAGTAAATATACCCATATCTACTATAATCATCGGTGAAAATTCACATAGAAGTGGTTCCCATCCTTTGTGGTGGATCTAAAGGGTCCACATACATCGGTATGTATGAGATCCAATAAACCCTCACCCCTCTCACAAGTGCCAGTGAAGGGTGACTTGGTCATCTTCCAAGTAAACAAGATTCGCACGTGTCATCTTCCCTAAGGTCGAATGACTCCAACACTCCATCCTTTTGGAGTAAGGCTATGCGCTTCTTGTTGACATGTCCAAGACGACAATGCCACAAAGATGCTTTATCCATACTATTGAAAGAATCCATACACAACTCATCATTTCCTAGGTTATCTACTGTAACAACCCGAAATTCATATCCTTGATTGTAACCCTTTTCGCGACTCGTTCCGATCATCAAATCGCCGTTTCCGATTTTGTTTCCGTTTCCGACCTTTTATTAAGTCGTTAATGTGAATTTTATTTTATGACTTAATAAGCATATTAATACCCTTAGAACTCATTCTAACGTCTCATATTAATGATCGGAACATTTTTAGAACCAACCATATCGGGTTACGGCAAATTGGCCGGGTGCGACCAAAAGCCCCGTCTAACGCCGGTATCGGGTAGAATTCTACCATGTCCCAAACTTGGACACTATTTAAAGTGATTCAAGTCTCCATTTTGAAGCTTTTGCTCAATGTTACAACTATTACTCCAACCTCTTTCCTCAAACTAGATTTTAGGGTCAAAATCTCAAGTTTAAGGCTTCAAATCACCAAGGTACCTTCCCTAACTTGTTATGCAACATCTTTAGCCCTCAAATTCGAGTTAAAACCATGGAATAGGACCATTAACATGAGTTTACGGCCCTAGAACAGTCCTAGGCCGTAAACTCACATAAAGGGGGGTATTTGGAGCAACAAAACCCTTCCAAACCTCAATTGGACCTTGCATATGGCTAAAGGACTTTATGAAATGGATTTAGAATGCCTCAAACCAAGATTTGAAGCCTTATATATGAGTTTACGGCCTTGGAAGGTGCCTAGGCCGTAAACACATATTATGAGGGTTTTTAAGCCATTTAACCCTTCCAAAACACAAACAAGACTTAGATATGATTTTTAGAATATTGGAATTGGACTTAGAACACTTCAAACATGAATTTTGAGAGGTTTATATGAGTTTACAGCCAAGGCATGTGCTTGGGCCGTAAACTCATCAATAAGGGGTATAAAATCAATTCTAAGGTGTTAGAAAGCCATCCAACACCACCAAAAGCCTTGGAATAAATCAAAGGACCAACCAAAAATAGTTTTAGGGCTTTAAAAACATCAAAACCCCACATATGAGAGTTTACGGCCATAGAACATGTCTCATGGCTGTAAACTCATAAAATGGTGTCAATTGGTGCCCCAAACTCATTTCTAGGCTTGTGGGAATTTTTAGAATCACATGTGATTAATTTTAACACCTTAACAACACTTATTCTATGAGATATGTGAGTTTACGGCCATAGAACCCATGCCTAGGCCGTAAACTCCCTTAACTGTTGTATTTGATGATTTTAATTCAATCCAAGCCTTAGTTAAAATTATTCCAAGCATTTCCAAGTGTCCACACCAATTAGTGAGCCATTAAACACCATAAACCACCCCTCTATGAGTTTACGGACGTAAACTCATGGAGAATGGGTGTTTAGGCCGTAAACATCATTAGGGAGTTTACTTTTGGGGAGTAAACTCAAATCCCAAGTCCCACGCTTCAATTCCCGTCCGTAGATGTCACCCGGGTCACTCCAAACACCCGTTTTGAGGTGTTTTCGTTCGTTGGAGTGTAACTTCATATCTAATTAGAGTTTGTAAATCTAATTAGATATATTTGTATGCCATTTCATTTTACATAGGAACCTCGCGTGTTATCTGGCCTCGATTCGACGTTTAGCACACGAAATCGACACATATCCGCGTCCGGTGAGTTCATACCCCTACCCTTTTTCAATGGTTTTTCAATGTTTTTAGGGGGGAATACAAGAAAAATTACAAGTATATCTTGTACGCAGTCACATGATTTCAATTAAATGGTTTCATAATTGTACACTTTAAGAATTGAAAACCTTTTAAACAAACCGTTTTAACTTGCAGAGTTGTTTGTTTTAACCCGATTTTCAATTCTTATTATACACTGTTATATTGTGTACTTGGTAATTGATTGTTCACATTTAAACTGATAGAATACATAAATCATTGTAATGTCTGTAATAAAACACTAAGGTTCGAGTGTAAAAGACAGACTCCATTAGAAAATATGAAACATCTATATGTCCTTAACAATACACCTAGGCTCGAGTGTGATAGATAAATACCATCATAACACACAAATCATTGTAATGTCCTTAATAATACACCTAGGATCGAGTGTAAAGGACCATAATCATTAAATAACACCTAGGTTCGAGTGTAATGTCCTTAATAATACACCTAGGGTCGAGTGTAAAAGGACAGCCATCATTAAATAACACTAGGCTCGAGTGTAATGTCCTTAATAAAACACCTAGGCTCGAGTGTAAAGGACAGGTACGTAGAATATAGTCAGTTGTAAATACTACTTTCCTAGTCGAAAAGTAAAGAGTAATCTTAATGATTGGAGACACGTCCTTGTAACACTTCCATGGCACGAGATAGTGGGGGACTAACCCTGTAACCAGAATCTCCGTTCGTAAGAGAGCGTGGCTTGAGTGTATAGATCTATACGGGACTGACAATCCCACACCTGGCTGCTAGCTACAGCCGAACCGAAAGGTTCAAGGGTGATGAGAGTCATAAAAAGGATATTGACCATGGTTCGAGTCATATCTAGTCTGAGTATGGTTAAGGACTCGCAATCTAGATTATTAACGTTTCAGATTCATTTACTAGCTTTATGTTCGTAGTAAAGCTAATGTACATTTAGGGATTGCAGATACACACACAGTCAGGGAAACATGGGGTTTTCCTGGGGAGAACACTGAACATAAACAAAACCGATAAAGATATACACACAGTCAGGGAAACATGGGGTTTTCCTGGGAAGGACACCGAACATAGTCAGAAACTAGTAACAGTTCACACACACACACAGTCAGGAGAACATGGGGTTCTTCCTGAGTAATAGTAGTACGAAATTAGAGAAGTGTAATAAGTTAAACAATTGAATTACATTTCACAAGAACAATCATGTTTTAATTAAACATCGTTTACTTTACTTTCGGATTTGGAAACTAACTTTACATAAGAAAATAAGGGATTTTCTTGGATAACTACTTTTCAGGAAAACAAAGGAACTCGTACATTTTCAGAAAAACTAACCGCTTATGAACTCACCAACTTTATGCTGATTTTTAAACCGCTTGTATTCTCAGGTCCGAGTTAGACAGGTACCCGAAGATCCTTTTGTGTGAAGACGGAGTTCTCAGAATACTTATTTTGTATTGTTCATATATACTATGTATCACTTGTATAACTTATGCTTTTGAAACAAATGTAAAACTTTCATATATGTAATGTAATGGTTGATTTACTTTACTTACTATGTACATTGGATTTGATACTCTACGTGGAGTCAACCCCGGAAATGTTTCCGCCTTCGGTTTTCGGGGTGTGACAGATTGGTATCAGAGCCCTTGTTTATAGTGAATGAAGTATACCAAACCTTACATGGTATAAAACTATAAACATTAAAGGGCCTCAGTGCTCTGAATTAAAAGTATCTTCAAAACTATAAGTATTTTCAAAAGTATACAAGTATACCGACCCGCCGAAATCCGTAACTACAAGTAGAACAAAACATAAGTAAATGGATGTTGTACACTGCGGTTAAACCTGGGCAATTATGTAGTCGTGTCTAGGATCAATATAGCCTGGCCAACTATATTCATTTGAGACACGGCCAACATGTGCTTGGGAGTGACTGTAGTACGCAGCATGCCTGAAACTTACCTAATACCTCAAACAACGAATCGTCGCTGCAGTGAACCATGAAATACTATGGGAGTATTTCTCGAGCCAATCCTTCGTAGAAAATCCTCGTATATGCGATGTTACTTGAACATTCCTCTAGCAATAAAATGTTTTGTCTTGATAACTCTTTCCTACTTTATCGCTTAGTATGATGCTATATCTGTCTTGATGAGATATCCCCTGTTCCATATCTCTTGATTCAATTCAGAGGACTTATGATCCTCTCTTTCCTGATCTTTTTAGATCAAGATGCCTCCGAGAAAGAGACCCAGCTCGAAGAACAACGACAATCCTCCTCCGCCGTCACCTCCTCCTCAGTTTGACCTAGCATCACTCCAGACAATCATGACAGCTGCAATGGTGGCAGCCATGTCACAAATGAACCCTAGTGGTTCAGGAGGTGGTCCTCAATCCCAAAACCCAGAAAATAGCCAGGGACGCTGGAAAGAGGGTTCCTATAAGGATTTCATGAACGCCAAACCCACGTCTTTTGATGGCACTGGAGGTGTCATTTCCCTTACTTGATGGTTCGAGAAGATCGAATCTATCTTTGAAATCTACGCTTGTTCAGATTCAGACAAGGTGAAGTTTGCCGCCTGCACCTTTCTTGACAAAGCCTTGACTTGGTGGAACGGCCGAGTCAAATCCCTAACCTTACTTGTAGCCAACGCCATGGGTTGGGAAGCCATGAAGGAACTTCTGCTGGCTGAGTACTACCATCGGGGAGAAATGCAGAAGTTAGAACATGAACTGTGGAACTTGAAGATGAAAGGTTCCGACATTGCTGCTTATACTTCCAGGTTTGACGACTTGGAACTACTTTGTCCGGGAATGGTTACCCCGGAAAGTAAGAAGATAGAGAGATTTATCTGGGGACTGACTCAGCCAACGAAAGGAAATGTCATAGCTGCGAGGCCGGATACGTACGACAACGCCAAATGTTTAGCACAAATCCTAATCGATCACAGTGATCACCTTGAAGAGGCAGCTACCACTACTGAACCGACGGTGAGGAGTGGCGAGAAAAGAAAACTTGGGAAGAAAGAGAAAAGCCAAACATCACACGAGTCTTCAAAGAGACAGCAAACGATGGCAGTTCATGCTGCCACTTCCCCTGCGACTGTTTTTGTTGTTGGATCCTCTACTCGGAAACCTACCAGTAGATATACTGGAACTCTTCCTAGTTGTGGCAAGTGCAACTATCATCATCTTCCTTCCGGTCCATGTGTCGAGATAATTTGCAACAAATGTGGCATAAAGGGTCACATGGCGAAGAACTGTAAGACGCCAACTCAATCAACGAGTCAAACTTCCGGAGAGGGCATCGGTTGGGCCTGCTATGGTTGTGGAGAAGTGGGACATCTCAAGCGAAACTATCCTAAGACTGTAAAACCTGGTAACATTGGAAGAGTTCTAGCGATAGGACAAGAAGAGGCAGCCACCGATCCCACTGTTGCCACAGGTATATTTCTCTTCGTTAAATTTATATGCCTGTGATTCTTTTCGATTCTAGAACCGAAAGAAATTCGTTAACCATCCATTTGAACATTTTCAAAACCCCGTCATTTACGAGTAACCGAAAATGTATGTCTTCGAGATGGTTATCACATGGAAACAAGAACGTTTGTGTCATATTCATAGATTGTTTTCTCAATCTGAGTGATTATTCTTCTCCATTCTATCTATTGGTAAACTTTTTATGAAATGCTTTGATGTCACCCTTAGCATGTAATGACTGATCCTCATTCATACTGTCTTTCCTAGATTCGAGAAAGCCATTTGTTCTAATCTTCCTCTGACTTGACTCCTATGATCTTCGTACATCAAAGCTTAAAAAGTCTGCCCATGTATCTCTTGTCCGAGTGATCATCGAGAAACGAGAAGTCTACGATCCTTTCCCGATGCTGTTTCTAAAGAATTCTTGAGAATTCTTTCCGAACGCGTAGTCTAGTCTCGCATCGACCTAATCCCGGGAATTTCCTCGTAACCAAACCTCAGTAAACACGATGTGTGCAAGTCAGCAATCAGGGCATGATACGATCACTACGAGGAGGTAGTGACGCCCTTCGGTCGAACCATTCTCTTGTTCATGTGGATAAGCAAAGCAGTCATACTCGTAGATCCTTTCAAAAACTAAGGCAATAAAGAATTAGTCGACACCGAGAGCACCCATGGGACCTGTCGATCTTTGGGTCCCGTCGGCTACGATCGTAGACTCACGTAGAAGTTCCCCTTAGAACCATTGGACCTTTAGTTACTCTGACATGTGAAAGCGTACCCACTTGTTGAAGGTTTTACCCTGGAAAGGCATAGTACATCTTGGGAAGTGCGGAAAACTTAACTTGTGGAACCTTAGACCCTTCGAGATCTTCGTTAGGAATCGATTCCATAGCCCTCTCCGAGCTATCTTAAGGACTCAATAGCAATCACCTGGTATTCCGCGTCTTTATTCGTAAGGCTTGCCGACCTGATGAAACCATAATAAATTCCTTTGAGGAAATAAAAATCCAAATTTTCATGTATGAATCAATTGAGATCGTAGATTGAGAGATTAATCATGCGTAACAAAGCCACATCCTGACAGTGAGGGTTCGCTAGAATGTTAAGCGGAGACCCGAATGCAGTAAATTCATCCTCATATATCTTTCCACTTCATGATCTGTGTTCGAATCTTTGAATTTCGGGACGAAATTCCCTCTAACGGGGGATAATGTAACAACCCGAAATTCATATCCTTGATTGTAACCCTTTTCGCGACTCGTTCCGATCATCAAATCGCCGTTTCCGATTTTGTTTCCGTTTCCGACCTTTTATTAAGTCGTTAATGTGAATTTTATTTTATGACTTAATAAGCGTCTTAATACCCTTAGAACTCATTCTAACGTCTCATATTAATGATCGGAACATTTTTAGAACCAACCATATCGGGTTACGACAAATTGGCCGGGTGCGACCAAAAGCCCCGTCTAACGCCGGTATCGGGTAGAATTCTACCATGTCCCGAACTTGGCCACTATTTAAAGTGATTCAAGTCTCCATTTTGAAGCTTTTGCTCCATGTTACAACTATTACTCCAACCTCTCTCCTCAAACTAGATTTTAGGGTCAAAATCTCAAGTTTAAGGCTTCAAATCACCAAGGTACCTTCCCTAACTTGTTATGCAACATCTTTAGCCCTCAAATTCGAGTTAAAACCATGGAATAGGACCATTAACATGAGTTTACGGCCCTAGAACAGTCCGAGGCCGTAAACTCACATAAAGGGGGGTATTTGGAGCAACAAAACCCTTCCAAACCTCAATTGGACCTTGTATATGGCTAAAGGACTTTATGAAATGGATTTAGAATGCCTCAAACCAAGATTTGAAGCCTTATATATGAGTTTACGGCCTTGGAAGGTGCCTAGGCCGTAAACACATATTATGAGGGTTTTTAAGCCATTTAACCCTTCCAAAACACAAACAAGACTTAGATATGATTTTTAGAATATTGGAATTGGACTTAGAACACTTCAAACATGAATTTTGAGAGGTTTATATGAGTTTACGGCCAAGGCATGTGCTTGGGCCGTAAAATCCTCAATAAGGGGTATAAAATCAATTCTAAGGTGTTAGAAAGCCATCCAACACCACCAAAAGCCTTGGAATAAATCAAAGGACCAACCAAAAATAGTTTTAGTGCTTTAAAAACATCAAAACCCCACATATGAGAGTTTACGGCCATAGAACATGTCTCATGGCCGTAAACTCATAAAATGGTGTTAATTGGTGCCCCAAACTCATTTCTAGGCTTGTGGGAATTTTTAGAATCACATGTGATTAATTTTAACACCTTAACAACACTTATTCTATGAGATATGTAAGTTTACAGCCATAGAACCCATGCCTCGGCCGTAAACTCCCTTAAGTGTTGTATTTGATGATTTTAATTCAATCCAAGCCTTAGTTAAAATTATTCCAAGCATTTCCAATTGTCCATACCCATTAGTGAGCCATTAAACACCATAAACCACTCCTCTATGAGTTTACGGCCGTAAACTCATGGGGAATGGGTGTTTAGGCCGTAAACATCATTAGGGAGTTTACTTTTGGGGAGTAAACTCAAATCCCAAGTCCCACGCTTCAATTCCCGTCCGTAGATGTCACCCGGGTCACTCCAAACACCCGTTTTGAGGTGTTTTCGTTCGTTGGAGTGTAACTTCATATCTAATTAGAGTTTGTAAATCTAATTAGATATATTTGTATGCCATTTCATTTTACATAGGAACCTCGCGTGTTATCAGGCCTCGATTCGACGTTTAGCACCCGAAATCGACACATTTCCGCATCCGGTGAGTTCATACCCCTACCCTTTTTCAATGGTTTTTCAATGTTTTCAGGGGGGGAATACAAGCAAAATTACAAGTATATCTTGTACGCAGTCACATGATTTCAATTAAATGGTTTCATAATTGTACACTTTGAGAATTGAAAACCTTTTAAACAAATCATTTTAACTTGCAGAGTTGTTTGTTTTAACCCGATTTTCAATTCTTATTATACACTGTTATATTGTGTACTTGGTAATCGATTGTTCACATTTAAACTGATAGAATACATAAATCATTGTAATGTCTGTAATAAAACACTAAGGTTCGAGTGTAAAAGACAGACTCCATTAGAAAACATGAAACATCTATATGTCCTTAACAATACACCTAGGCTCGAGTGTGATAGATAAATACCATCATAACACATAAATCACTATAATGTCCTTAATAATACACCTAGGATCGAGTGTAAAGGACCATAATCATTAAATAACACCTAGGTTCGAGTGTAATGTCCTTAATAATACACCTAGGGTCGAGTGTAAAAGGACAGCCATCATTAAATAACACCTAGGCTCGAGTGTAATGTCCTTAATAAAACACCTAGGCTCGAGTGTAAAGGACAGGTACGTAGAATATAGTCAGTTGTAAATACTACTTTCCTAGTCGAAAAGTAAAGAGTAATCTTAATGATTGGAGACACATCCTTGTAACACTTCCATGGCACGAGATAGTGGGGGACTAACCCTGTAACCAGAATCTCCGTTCATAGGAGAGCATGGCTTGAGTGTATAGATCTATACGGGACTGACAATCCCACACCTGGCTGCTAGCTACAGCCGAACCAAAAGGTTCAAGGGTGACGAGAGTCATAAAAGGGATATTGACCATGGTTCGAGTCATATCTAGTCGGAGTATGGTTAAGGACTCGCAATCTAGATTATTAACGTTTCAGATTCATTTACTAGCTTTATGTACGTAGTAAAGCTAATGTACATTTAGGGATTGCAGATACACACACAGTCAGGGAAACATGGGGTTTTCCTGGGGAGAACACTGAACATAAACAAAACCGATAAAGATATACACATAGTCAGGGAAACATGGGGTTTTCCTGGGAAGGACACCGAACATAGTCAGAAACTAGTAACAGTTCACACACACATAGTCAGGAGAACATGGGGTTCTTCCTGAGTAATAGTAGTACGAAATTAGAGAAGTGTAATAAGTTAAACAATTGAATTACATTTCACAAGAACAATCATGTTTTAATTAAACATCGTTTACTTTACTTTCGGATTTGGAAACTAACTTTACATAAGAAAATATGGGATTTTCTTGGATAACTACTTTTCAGGAAAACAAAGGAACTCGTACATTTTCAGAAAAACTAACTGCTTATGAACTCACTAGCGTTATGCTGATTTTTAAACCGCTTGTATTCTCAGGTCCGAGTTAGACAGGTACCCAAAGATCCTTTTGTGTGAAGACGGAGTTCTCAGAAGACTCATTTTGTATTGTTCATATATACTATGTATCACTTGTATAACTTATTCTTTTGAAACAAATGTAAAACTTTCATATATGTAATGTAATGGTTGATTTACTTTACTTACTATGTACATTGGATTTGATACTCTACGTGGAGTCAACCCCGGAAATGTTTCCGCCTTCGGTTTTCGGGGTGTGACATCTACAACCATAACAGTTTCATAAATTCAATTACAAGGCATTGCTTCAAAGTATAAAACACCATTTAGATAAGCATAAATAGAACCATTCTCATTATTAAATGAATATCTAAACCCTTGTCTAAACAAACCATGAAAAGAAATGATGTTTCTTGCCATATCTGGCAAGTAGAAACAATTATTTAAATCTAAACCTAATCCATTAGTAAGCACTAAAGAATACACTCCAATCTTGGTGACAGGCAACGATCTTCTGTTTTCCATGATTAGATTTATTCATTCATGCTCCACATCCCTATTTGTTCTTAGTCCCTGCAGATCAGAACAAATGTGGTTACCACATCCTGTATCAAGAACCCAATAAATATCATGAGATGAATCATTAGATTTAATAGTGTATATACCTACATAAGATGGCTTGATCTTTCCATCCTTGATGGCTTGTAGATATTCCAGGTAGCTTCTCTTCCAATGCCCTATTTTGTGGTAATGATGGCACTCTGCCTCCTTTGGGTTAGAGTTGGGCTTAGCAGGATCAACCTTGGTCCCACTAGAAGAGGAACCATCTTGGGACTTTCCCTTGTGGTGGCTCTTTGATGGAGCCATACTCTTCTTTCCCATTCTTTGCCCAATTGCCAAAATAGTAGCAGCGGGTGGATTAGGAGTTGGTGCAACAGACTTGTCCTTTAGGTTGCTCTCAGCAGTCCTTAGGAGCCCTTAGAGTTTGGTTAGGGTGACCTCTTCCTTGCTCATGTGGTAGGTCATCCTAAATTGGTTGTAGCACGAGGGCAAGGAGTGAAGAACAATGTTGATAGCCAAATCTTCCCCAAAGTTGACATTCAACTTGCGAAGACGATCAACATACCTTTGCATCTTTTGTAAGTGCACGGTTAGAGACTCTCCACTTCCCATTTTAGTAGTGATAATATTCATAATGATTTCATAGCGCTCTTGCCTCGCGCTTTGGTGATATCTCTCCATCAAGGCTATATGCATCTCGTAGGGATACATGTGCTTATAGGACCTTTGGAATTCGGAGTTCATTGTGGCTATCATGATGCAATGAAATTTCGTTGCATCACGCTCATGGGTCTCAAAGACATCCATCTCTTCGGGAGTAGCAGTTTATGGATTGATCTTCTCGAGCTTCTCATAGAGAACATACTCTTTGTCCTCGTAACACGCGATGGTGCGAATGTATCTTATCCATTCGCTAAAGTTCGATCCATCGAAAGTCACTTTTTGACAAAGGCTCATTAGCGTGAATGAGCTTGCAGCAGCGTTGTTTGCGTTAGACATCTACAAATAGAAAGGACAAAGTTTGATTAGAATTGAATACCTAATTAAACACCCAAAATGAAAAATTAGGGCTAGGATCCAACAACATTATTTACATATTAGAAAAGGGATACCGTAATCCGGCACGTAAATAATTTGGAGGTAAGTGAATGACGATTCACTAATTCTTCACCATGAAAAACAAAAGCTTAAGTTTTAAATTTATTGAGAATTCCTAGATTTTCTTGGAGATTTATTGAACTTTTCAACGACATGTTTAAATCTCGATATGCCCCTCTCGTTTGTGGCTGGGATGCCAAGGATCACAAAGTGTGTGTGAATAACCATGCAAATCTACATGGTGCCTTCATTTTTACAATCACCTATTCAATGTGCTGGTAAACCACACACGCTCCATCGAACTATGACAAACAATGAATCACCCTTTACCACCTTTGCTTAGAACCAATTAGTGTGTCGGTAAACCAAACACACTCCACTAACTTCTTAGCAAGGGTGCAAAGTGTAATTTCATGGGATTGCATCAATTTCACTTTTGCCTAAAGTAAGTAGGATTGGGAATTTGCAAAAAAATGTTTAGTTACTTTATATAGATTCATTATACTTATTAATGAAGAGAGGATTGCCCTATCCTACCCGTTCGGCTAACGACCCTCCACCAGTCAAGCAAGCGGTGGGTGTGAGTGTACACCCATTAAGCGCCATTTTATAGACAACAACCTTATACCCATCTTATAAACCGACTTCGTGAATGCGGTCTACTAACGGTAAGACTAGCACTTTAATTATACACATATATATATATATACATATATATATATATATATATATATATATATATATATATATATATATATATATATATACATACACACACACACATATATATATATATATATATATATATATATATATATATATATATATAAAGCTTGTAATAATATAATAGTATAGGGTGTATTTTAAACATTTCAAAATACTAGGGTTTTAATTACACTTGATCACAAAATTAATTCCTAATTAATTACACTTGATCACAAAATTAATTACACTTGATCACAAAATTAATTCCTAATTAATTATTGACCAATATTAATTAAATAAAATGATTTCTCCTTTAATATATTATTCTTATAACATATTAATAAATCATAATAACCTCTTTCTCTATTTATTTCTGAAGTCAAGTTGCTTTGGTGAAGGCAACCCAAAAGGACCATGCACAATCGGGTCAAGTATTTACCAAATATGGTTACGGGCTTAGACACTAATCCAACAGAAAGGTCATAAGCCCTCAACTAGCGGTAACAAACTCTGATATCTGCCCACTCACCCACTCTCTCTTGTGGTTCTCTAGTCTCACAGCCTCTGCCTGGGCCTCTCGGATGGTATTCAACACCAGAGTCATCACCGTCATCCTCATACAAATAGCTTGTATCGGGGCACTCTCAGCCCTAAGGCTTAGGGAATCGGCTATAATGTTAGCCTTGCCCGGGTGGTATAGGATCTCGCAGTCATAATCCTTTACCACATCCAACCATCTCCTCTGGTGCATGTTCAGGTTCGACTGGTCCATCAAGTACTTCAAACTCTTGTGGTCCATGTATATGATATACCGAACCCCATATAAATAATGTCGCCATATCTTGAGGGTGAACACCATGGCCCCCAACTCCAAATCACGGGTGGGATACCTCACCTAGTGAGGATATAACTACCTCGATGCATATGCTATCATGTGCCCTCTCTCATAAGCACCGCACCCAACCTCGACATCGATGCATCGAAATACACCACAAAATCCTCCAGTCCTTCTGGAAGGGCTAACATCGGGGGTTCGCACAGTCTTTGGAAAAGAATCTCAAACGTGGTCTGCTGATCTGGACTTCAAGTAAAAAACAATGCCCTTCCGGGTCAACCTAGTGAGTGGCACATCAATATTGGAGAAATCCTTGATAAATCTCCGATAGTATCCGACCAACCCTAGAAAAATCCTGATCTCGGTGGGGGATCTCGGCACCTCCCAGCTCATAACTGCCTCAATCTTTGCCGGATCAACCAATATCCCATTCTGGTTGACAAGGTGTCCCAAGAACTGGACCTCTCGTAACTAGAAATCACACTTGGAGAATTTGGCATAAAGCCTCTCCGACCTCAATACTCCGAGAATCTCTCTCAGATGCTCCTCATGCTACTCTCTAGATCTCGAATACACCATTATATTGTGAATGCACACAATTACGGAACGATCTAAAATCGGCCTACACACCTGGTTCATGAGATCCATGAACACTATCGGCGCATTGGTGAGCCCAAAAGGCATCACCACGAACTCGTAATGCCTATAACGAGTCCTGAATACTGTCTTTGGGATATCCTCATCTCGCACTCTCATTTGATGATATCCCGACCTCAAGTTAATCTTGGGGAACTAAGATGCACCCTGTAGCTAATCGAACAGATCGTCGACACTTGGTAACGAATAACGGTTCTTGATCATCAACTTTTTCAACTCCCGATAATCAATGAACATCCAGTGTGAACCATCCTTTTTCTTGACAAAAAGGATCGACGCTCACCACGGCGAGATACTCGGTCGAATAAACCCCTTCCCCAGCAGCTCCTGAAGCTGCGAGGATAACTCCTGCATCTCTGGTGGTGCAAGCTGATAAGGTGCCTTGGCGATAGTCGCTTCCCCTGGAACCAAATCGATGCGGAACTCTACCTGCCTCTCGGGAGGCACCCCGAAAACTCCATGGGAAAAACATCTGGGAATTCATGCACTATCAGAACGTCATCAACCGAACTCAGCCTCTTTGCGGCCACTCTTGTATCCATCACATAGGCTACAAACCCACTACAAGCCCATTGTAAACTCTGTCTCGCTCTAGCAGCCGAGCAAAGTCTTGACCCGTATCTGGTACCCTTGCCATTCACTGTAAGTACTCCCCCACTAGGGTGTCGATTGGTCACCCACTGATGCTCACAGTCGATAACAGCTCCAAATCGGCTCAGCCAGTCCATACCCACGATGACACAGACATCCCCGATCATAATCGACACCAAATCTATCGGGAACTCAACACCAAAAATCTCGAGTACACATCCTCGAATCACATCCGTGGCATACACTGCTCGCTCGTCGGCTATAGAAACTCGCAGAGGTCGACTCAACGCCTCTCGTTGGATACTGATGTGCTGACTAAATGCTAAAGATACGAAAGACCGACTCCTACCCGAGTCACACAACACCAGAGAAAGTATAGAATTCACAAGAAAAGTACCTAAGATACCACAATATCTCAAACTCAACATAAATAAGCAAAAGAATACATACCAACCATGACATCGGGCGCTACTTGGACCTCCTCCATTGTCAACTGGAAGGCTATCCTAAGAGCCTTCGGTGCCTCATCCTTCACTGGCCGGACCTCGGTAGCTCTAGCAGTAGGTGCAAATCCCTGAATTAGCTACGGGCACTCGGCCTTCCGATGGCCGGTTTGATTGCAGTGAAAGCAAACTTGTAACACCGTAAAATTCAAAACAAATTTTCACATTTTTAAACAAATTTTTACCAAACACATTTAACAACAAAATCACGTTGTATCATAACTTTGGTTCACAAAATATTTCCCAAGATCAAAATACATAAAAATCCATGCGTGTGTATGAATCATGCCGGCAACTTCCCGCGATCATCACTGGTACCTGAAACACATAACACATAACACTGTAAGCATAAAGCTTAGTGAGTTCCCCAAAATACCATACATAACACCTATTAGCCACTCGAGGCTATAACTCTGTGGGCCCGTGGGCCTTAACTCTATGGACCCTCTGGTCCTAACTCCGTGAACCTTTCGGTTCTAACTCTGATATACACTGATATACACATGATATAAACCACATAGAAACAATGCAGTAAAACACATCACATAATAGCATACGATAACTCTGGCACATCACTCTAATTACCACTCCAGGTAAAGTATAGTGAGAAGACTCACCTCAGATGTCCCGGTAAATCACTGACTTGGTAGAAATACGATCTAGCCTCCGCCTAAACACATAAAATAATAATCTCATAAATATAACTCTCAGAATTAGACTCCACTCTCTCTAGGCACCCTCAGAAGGGTAAAATACCATTTTACCCATCCTTTGGCTCAAAGGCTCTCATTGTTGACCCAACCCTAAAAGTCAACCAAAGTCAACGATCAAACTTTGAGCCGACTCATCGAGTGCACTTGGGCAACTCGGTGAGTCCACCTGTGTCCACTTAACTCTTTAGTCCCATTTAACACGTCGAGTCCCTCCCTTTACTCGACGAGTCCCCAGGTAAGAATCGCGGGGCCATCCCGACTTAACTCGTCGAGTCTCAAGAACAACTCGGCGAGTACATGCCATGTACAAAGTCCATTGACCTCCTGAGGTCAAATCTGTTCCTCTAATCCATAGATCTGGCCTTCCCAAGCATAATAATCACGTAAAGTACAGACCTTGACACTCATATATCATCTAGATGGTTTCATTTGGTGATTTAGCCCCAAAAATGACATTCTAAGCTCATGAATCGCAAGATAATTCATAAAGCTCCAAGGGTTAAGGTCTCTGGACCTCTTTGAGTCCAGATCCAAAGCATCAACTCGAGAAGGGACCAATTGCTCCACATAATCATCCTCAAAAGAGGTTAGAAAACCCTAACTTTAAGAATCAATACCAAGACTGAAGAAGGTCCGAATAAATACCTCAAGTTGAAGTCTCCGGACTCTGAAATCACTAGAATCACACCTCCTTCAGTCTCCTCTTGCTCTTGATCACCTTCTTCTTGCTAAACCAAATATAGAAAGATCAAATATGGCTTCTCCTTCCTCCCAAACGATCTAGCTCACTTAGGGTGCTCTCAAGGGTCTGGTAGCTGCAATGGGAGGCTATGAGTGCCCTTAAATAGGCTCCAACCTCGGTGGATTGGGGTTTCAAATAACAGCATGGACTCGCCGAGTCCAAACACGAACCCGGATGATAATCCGCGACCCTACTCGGCGAGTCTAAGCATCAACTCGCTGAGTTCCTTCAGAAATTCCAAAATTAAAATATTACAATAATATACCTGGGAATCCGGATGTTACAATTCTCCCCCACTAGAATCAAACTTCGCCCTCGAAGTCTCATTCTGAAAACAACTCTGGATGCTGCTCATGCATCTCGCGCTCCGGCTACCAAGTCAGTTCTGACCCTTTCTTATGCTGCCACTACACCTGCACCAGAGGCACTTCCTTGTTCCTTAGAAGCTTGACCTTCCGATCCCTAATTACCACCGGTCTCTAAACATAGTTCAGGGCCTACATCCACCTAAATATCTTCTAACTGTACCACTTCCGACTCGTCGGCTATACACTTTCTCAATTGCGACATGTGAAAAGTGTCGTGAATCTGACCCAACTCCGCAGGTATCTCCAAATGGTAGGCTACCCTGCCTACTCTCGCGATCACCCTGAAAGGTCCGATATACCGAGGCCCCAACTTTCCCCTCTTCCTGAATCCGAGTCGTCTAAAGCACGATCTCCATACTACCCAGTACACATTGCCCCACCTCTCCCCAACAAATGGGGGTCCGACACCTCCTCCCATACAACAGCTCAAAGGGTGGCATACCAATGCTCGAATGATGGCTATTGTTGTAGGAAAACTCTGCCTAGGGAAAATATGTGTCCCAACTCCCGCCGAAATCCAACACACACGCTCGGAGCATGTCCTCGAGCGTCTGGATCGTCCGCTCGCTCTGCCCATCAGTCTGTGGGTGGTATGCAGTACTAAAATGTAGCCTCGTACCCAATTCTTCATGAAATTTCTTCCAGAATCTAGAAGTGAAACGCACATCTCGATCTAAGACAATTAAGATCGGCACTCCATGCCACGATACCACCTCCCTCACGTATATCTCTGCCAACTTCTTTGCGGAAGAGCTCTCACTGATAACAAGGAAAATGAGCGCTCTTCGTCAACCGGTCTACAATCACCCAAATTGCATCGACGCCCCCTCGCAGTCCTTGGAAATTTGGTGACAAAGTCCATAGTAATCTGTTCCCACTTCCACTCGGGAACCTGTAACGGCTGCAACTTACCATGCGGTCTCTGGTGCTCGACCTTAGCCCGATGACAGGTTAGGCACCTCTCAACGAACCATGCAACGTCCCTCTTTATACAGGGCCACCAATACTCCCTCTTTAGGTCCAAATACATCTTAGTGGCCCCGGGATGGATCGAGAACTTCGATCGATGTGTGTCTTCCATCAAAATGGTATGCGTCCCGCCCACAAACGACACCCAAATCCGGCCCTGAAATGTCATAAGCCCCCTGCCATCGGTAAGGAACTCCAATACCTGCCCGATAACTCGATCCCTCTTTTAGTTTTCTGGTCTCACAACCTTGGCTTGGGCCCCCCAAATAGTGTCCAACACCAGAGTCATCACCGTCAATCTCATACAAACGTCTCGCATCGGGACGCTCTCCGTCCTACGGCTCAGGGCATCGGCTACCACGTACCCTTACCCGGGTGGTACAGGATCTCACAATCATAATCCTTTACCATATCCAACCATCTCCTCTGCCGCATGTTCAGGCTGGGCTGATCCATAAAGTACTTCAGGCTCTTATGATCCGTGTATATGGTACACCGGACCCCATACAGATAGTGATGCCAGATCTTGAGGGCGAACACCACTGCCCCCAACTCTAAATCGTGGGTGGGATACCTTGCCTCATGAGGCTTCAGCTGCCTCGATGCATATGCTATCACGTGCCCCCCTCTGCATAAGCACCGCTCCCAACCTTGATATCGATGTATCATAATATACCACGAAGTCCTCCATTCCCTCCAGAAGGGCTAACACCGGGGCTTCGCATAACCTCTGACGAAGTGTCTCAAAGGAGGCCTGCTGCTCTGGGTGCCATGAGAAAGCAATGCCCTTCCGGGTCAACTTGGTGAGTGGCATGGCGATCTTGGAGAAATCCCTGATAAATCTACGATAATAGCCTACCAATCCTAGGAAACTCCTGATCTCTGTAGGTGACCTCGGCACCTCCCAACTCATCACCACCTCAATCTTGGTCGGATCGACCAATATCCCTTTCTGGTTAACGAGATGCCCTAGGAACTGGACCTCTCGTAAGCAAAAGTCACACTTGGAGAATTTGGCGTAAAGCCTCTACGATCACAAAACTCTAAGGATCTGCCTTAGATGTTTCTCATGCTGTTCTTTGGATCTCGAATACACCAATATGTCGTCAATGTAGACGATCACCGAGCGATCCAACATCGGCCTACATACTTTGTTCATGAGGTCCATGAACACCGTCGTCACATTAGTGAGCCCGAAAGGCATCACCACGAACTCGTAATGCCCGTAACGAGTCCTGAACGCTGTCTTCTGGATGTCCTCATCTCGCACTCTCACCTGATGATATCCCGACCTTAAATCGATCTTGGAGAACCAAGATGCTCCCTGTAACTGATCGAACAAATCATCGATCCTCGGCAACGGGTAATGGTTGTTGACTGTCAGCTTGTTCAATTCCCTATAATCAATGCACATTCGATGTGATCCATCCTTCTTCTTAACAAAAAGGATAGGCGCTCCCCATGGCGAACTGCTCGACAGAATAAACCCCTTCCCCAGCAGCTCTTGAAGCTGCGAGGATAACTCCTGCATCTTGGGAGGCGCAAGGCGATAAGGTGCCTTGGCGATATGCGCAACTCCCATGACCAAATTGATGCTGAACTCAACCTGCCTCTCAGGAGGCACACCTAGTAACTCTTCCAGAAATATGTCTGGGAACTCACGCACTATCGGAACCTCATCAGCTGACCTCGGTTTCTCTGAATCAACTGTCGTATCCATCACATATGCTACAAATCCCTTACAGCCTTGCTGTAGACTCTGCCTCACTCTAGTGGCTGAACAAAATGCCGACCCAGAACGCGTACCCTCACCGTATACAGTAAGAACTCTCCTACTAGGGTCTCGAAGGGTCACCAACTGTCCCTCGAAACCAATAACTGCTCCAAACTTGCTCAACCAGTCCATGCCCACGATGACACAGACATCTCCCATCGCAATAAGAACTAGATCAATCGGGAACTTGATGCTGAAAATCTCGAGTACACATCCTCAGATCACCTCGGTGGCATACACTGCTCTCTCGTTAGCTATAGAAACTCTTAGAGGTCGACTCATCACCTCTCGGCTAATACTGATGTGCTAACTAAAAGCCAAAGATACAAAAGATCGACTCGCACCCAAGTCAAATAACACCATGAAAGGTACAAAATTCACAAGAAAAGTACCTACGCATATCATAATATAAGCAAAATATCTCAACATAAAAGTAAATATACAAAAGAATACATACTAGCCACAACATCAGGTGCTGCGCGGAGCTTCTCCACGGTCAACTGGAAGGCTCTCCCTCGCGCCTGCGGTACCTCAGCCTTCACTGGCCGGCTCTCAGTAGCTCTGATAGCAGAAGGGGAAGATCCCTGAGGTGCTCCCTGGGTAGTCCCTCGTAACTGTGGACACTCTGCCTTGCGGTGTTCGGTCTGGTTGCAGTGAAAGCATACTGCAAACCCCTTGGAGCAATCCCTGGCCATATGCCTCTCCTTGCCACATTTGTAGCAAGACCCCGGTCTGCACACCCCCTCGTGGCACTTGCCGCACTTGCCACACGTGCGGCCCATCTGACTCCCAGATTGCGACTCAGTGGGCTTGGCCCCCTTGGCTACAGGCTGAGACTGTGCCGGTCGCCGATCCCTCGCCTGAGACTCAGCCTCCTTCCTAGCCTGGGTCTCCAACTCTATCTCCCTCTTCCGGGCATTTGCCTGAAGTTCAACAAATGTCTGATACATCGAGTTCGCCATGAACTCCTGTATATGCCTCCTCAAAATGCTCAGATAGTGGCTCATACGTGCCTTTTCGGAGGACACATGCTCTAAGCAAAACATCGCCCGCTCATGGAATTTCCTCGTAATCACTATGACAGAATCAGTACCCTGGTTTAGGGTCAAAAACTCCTGGGCCAAACGCTACCTCTCCACCTAGGGAACGTACTCATCTCGGAAAATAGTAGTGAACCTCTCCCAAGTCACCGCAGCAAGCTCAGCAGGCGAATAATGCGCCGTCACAAACTTCCACCAATCCTTCGCTCCCAAGCGAAGCCGGTTCAGTGCGAACCGGACCCTCAAATGCTCCGGAGATGAGAAGGTAAAGAAACATATCTCTATGTATGATATCCAGCTCATCGCTGCAATTGGGTCCTGGGTCCCATCAACCTACGGTGATTTTGTGTTGCTGAACTCCCAGAACAGCAACGCATCACCACCCTGCGGTCTAGCTGCAACTACATCTGCAGTAGCCGCAGCAACAACAGCCTCAGAAAGAGCAGCGTATCTCTCATGGAATGTATCTATCAGGGTGGTCTTAATAGACCCGAACATCTCTGGAAACTCATCGCGGATGGCAGCAACCACCTCATCATGAATCATCTAGTGGAGCTCCTCGTCGCTCACACCCCCTCCACTAGTCCATGGTCTGTGACGTGTCCCTACCATGATGCCTCTCTGAAATACAACATAAGATATCAGTAATTTGCTTAGATGTACACACACTCGATATCTCAACCCTACTTGATCTCTGGTACCCTAAGGATTCTTACTTGGGTTGCGCACTGACCCGGTGCCTTTGATAGTACAGGCCCAATACTACTGACCACACCAAATTAGCATTCACACCAAGTCCTCCTCCCAGAGCCCCAAATCCCAAGTACGCTATTCTCTCTAATCATGTGGCACTCACTAGCAAATCTCTCATAAGCTCCTTGCTGCTATCTCAACACTCTCAAGCATTCCTAATTGCAAAATCCCTAGACTAAGGCATCATATATCAGGCCACTCTAGTCATAATAAGAATACATAGTCTTACTCTAGCATGCATAATATAATTCATATAGCATAGCATAACATTTCTTTTACAACTTATTGTAGGGGTATTTTGGGAAATCACCGTTCGGGCGCTGGCTGACCGTACACACGACTCTGCTCTATTTGTTTCAAAACTCTTTTTACTCTTTTTTTTTTTAGAAAAAATTACTTTATTATCAAAATTTTCCTCAATTCCTCAGTTTGAGTTCAGATACGCCCGAAGATGCATCCGAATCCATTAAACCAAGGCTCTGATACCAAATTGTAACACTATAAAATTCAAAGCAAATTTTCACCTTTTTAAACACGTTTTTACCAAACACATTTAACAACAAAATCCCATTGTATGATAACTTTGGTTCACAAATTATTTCCCAAGATCAAAATACATAAAAATCCATGCGTGTGTACAAATCATGCCGACGCCTTCCCGCGATCGTCACTGGTACCTGAAACACATAACACATAAGACTGTAATCATAAAGCTTAGTGAGTTCTCCAAAATACCATACATAACACCTACTAGCCACTCGAGGTTATAACTCTGTGGGCCTATGGGCCCTAACTCTATGGACCCTCTGGTCCTAACTTTGTGAACCTTTCGGTTCTAACTCTAATATACTCTGATATACACATGATATAAACCACATAGAAACAATGTAGTGCAACACATCACATAACAGCATACGATAACTCTGGTACATAACTCTAATTACCACTCCAGGTAAAGTATAGTGAGAAGACTTACCTCAGATGTCCCGGTAAATCACTGACTCGGTAGAAATACAATCTAGCCTCTTCCTAAACACATAAAGTAATACTCTCATAAATATAACTCTCAGAACTAGACTCCACTCTTTCTAGGCATCCTCAGAAGGGTAAAAGACCATTTTATCCCTCCTTTGGCTCAAAGGCCCTCATTGTTGACCCAACCCTAAAAGTCAACCAAAGTCAACGGTCAAACTTTGACCCGACTCGTCGAGTGCACTTGGGCAACTCGGCGAGTCCACCTGTGTCCAGTTAACTCTTTAGTACCATTTAACACATCGAGTCCCTACCTTTACTCGACGAGTCCCCAGGTAAGAATCGCGGGGCCATCCCGACTCAACTCGCCGAGTCTCAAGAACAACTCGGCAAGTGCATGCCATGCATAAACTCCATTGACCTCCTGAGGTCAGTTCTGTTCCTCTAATCCATAGATCTGGCCTTCCCAATCATAATAATCACATAAAGTCCAGACCTTGACACTCATATATCATCTAGATGGTTTCATTTGGTGATTTAGCCCCAAAAATGACATTCTAAGCTCATGAATCGCAAGATAATTCATAAAGCTCCAAGGGTTAAGGTCTCTGGACCTCTTTGAGTCCAGATCCAAAGCATCAACTCGAGAAGGGACCAATTGCTCCACATAATCATCCTTAAAAGAGGTTAGAAAACCCTAACTCTAAGAATCAATACCAAGACTGAAGAAGGTCCGAATAAATACCTCAAGTTGAAGTCTCCGGACTCTGAAATCAATAGAATCACACCTCCTCCAGTCTCCTCTTGCTCTTGATCACCTTCTTCTTGCTAAACCAAAGATAGAAAGATCAAATATGGCTTCTCCTTCCTCCCAAACGATCTAGCTCACTTAGGGTGCTCTCAAGAGACTGGTAGCCGCAATGGGAGGCTATGAGTGCCATTAAATAGGCTCCAACCCCAGGGGATTAGGGTTTCATTAAATAGCGTGGACTCGCCGAGTCTACTAGTGGACTTGGCTGTACCTGAACCGGTCACCTATCCCTCCTTTGAGACTCGGCCTCCTCCCTGGCCTGAGTCTCTAGCTCAATCTCCCTATTTCGGGTATTTTCCTGGAGCTCAGCAAATGTCCGGTAAGTCGAGTTCACCACGAACTCCCGAATGTTCTTCCTTAGAACGCTCAAATGCCGACTCATGCGTGCCTGCTCAGACGACACATGTTCAGGGCAAAAAACACCCTCTCGTGAAACATTCGTGTAATCAAAGTCACATACTCTATCCCCTGCTTGAGGGACAAGAACTCATGTGCCAACCGTTCCCTCTCCACCGGGGGAGCGTACTCATATCGAAACATGGTGGTGAACCTCTCCCAGGTCACTGTTTTAATCTTTGCAGAAGTGAAATCAGCCGTTGCAAATTTCCACCAATCCTTCGCTGCCAAGTGAAGCTGGTTCAAAGCAAACCGAACCCTCAGATGCTCCAGACAAGAACAGGTGTAGAAGCATCCCTCAATTTCTGAAATCCACCTCATCGTGGCTATCAGATCATGAGTCCCATCAAACTCTGGTGACTTCGTGTTGCTGAACTCTCAGTGCAACAACGAGTCACCCCCACGTGGCCGTGCGGCAGAAACAGCTGTTGTGGCTGCAACAGCCGCCACCTCAGTAACAACAACGTACCTCTCATCAAACATCTCAATCAGCGTGGTCTTGATAGACCCAAACATCTCAGGAATAGCCTCCTGGATCGTCACAACCACCTTGTCATGCATCATCTGACGAATCTCCTCGTCGCTAACGTCGTTGCCCCCTGGTGTGTGGCATGTCCCAACCACATGTCTCTGAAACACAACACAAAAGATATCAGAGACTCGCTCGAGTATACTGGCCCTCGGTACTCAACCCTACTTGTTCCTTGGTACTGAAAGGATTCTTACTTGGACTGTTCACCGACTCGGTGTCTCCAGTAGTATAGGCCCTATACTACCTTCCACACCACATCAGTATTCACCCCAAGTCCTCCTCCTCAGATCCCAAATCACAAGTACTCTCTCTCTCTCTCTCTCTATATATATATATATATATATATATATATATATATCTAAGAACATGCTACTCTCTAGTAGACCATAAGCTCCTCGCTGCTACCTACTCACTCTCGAAGCATCCCAAAGAAGCAGTAATCCCCTAGGCTAAGGCATCACAAATCAGGCCACTCTAGTCCTAGATATGAATACCTTGATGGGTTTTGAGCATTCTAACACTTCCTAAGTGTACATGCAACCCTAATAACCTTGGATCTATGTTTGTCTAATTATCATGCAAAGTTGAATTCCAAGGTTATATTCCTATCTAGCATAAATGGGGAACAATTTTAACATAAAGTATAGATAGAATAACTTACCTTGTTGTTGTTTGTGTTCCTTGAAACCTTGTGAGCCTAGCACCCCAAGTGTGATGCCTCAAATGCTTCACACAACACCAAATGCTCTTGGAAGAACTTATGAGAGTATACACACTTCTCAAAATCGGCCAAGCCCTCTTGTTTCTTAGTGTAGCCGATTTTAGGTGGAGAACATGTTACTTATATAGTGTTGACACATCTAGGGTTAAACCCTAATGTGTCATGACTCTTCATTTCCATGACCCATGGGTTTGTAACTCCCATGGAGCATCCATGGAGCATCCTATGGGTGGAACCGAACTTGATAGTCCATGGAGCCTTTTAGCCCACTATACAAGATATGGATGATTTACATAATCAACCCATATATTTAATTAGTTATCTTTTGATCACATAATTAATTCTAAATTAATTCTTGATCAAACTAATCAAATAATATTATTAATATATTAGAACTTATAATATATTAATAATCTCCAAGTGTTATTTCTCTCATTTAGTCTATCCAATTGCATGGTGCCATGCAACCCAAATGGACCATGCCGGGTTGGGTCAAGTACATACCAGAAATAGTTATGGACTTAGACACCTTATCCAACAGTCTCCCACTTGGATAAGTCTAATAACTATTACTGCAAGTATGACTTCAGGAACCGATTGGCAATCGTAGCTCTTTTCAAGGTTTCTCGAAACTGAGAAGATGATGGTATGCCATTTAAGATAAGTGATCATATAATCCTCTGTTCTAGATATCAGTCGGACAAATACATGGAACAATGTCTTACTTATTGTCCAACAGTTTGTTTCCCGATTTCCGATTTGTTTGACAAAGAACTTCATTGAACACATCAATTTTAGTTCTGACCGAGCCCGGTACATAGGTCAAAACAAAATCATCGAGGGGCCCAGATATCAGCTTCTAATCCAAGAAGGAACAGATAAACTTCGACTCATATGTTTGTTCTACTACTCATTGAATTACACACAAGAGCGCGATTTATAACATCGAGTTACCAATGCATTTTTCGTACAATCAATGCATAACCAACTTGTAAGTAACAAATCATATCTCTAGGTTTAAAGACTTATATGATATTACCGTCTCACGATCACTCGAGATAGAATTCCATGAAGTGATTCCAGTGAGCGTGGGTTGAGTCCAATGCTCAGAACTTATGAGCACTCATGATTGTTGTAGCCTTGTCCAAGACCTCTACAACCAAACATGACAGTCTTGATTCATACCTACTTCCGACATATGACCGACTGTGGAGGTTTGAATAATATGTTATACCAGACAAAATTATTCTGGAAGTCAAAACATGCAAAAGAAATATAGTAAACGATCGACAAGAGATAGCAACACTTTACTCATAAATAAAACACTTTTATTCATCATCAAATGTCAATTACACTTTACAAATTTCGAGGTTATCTAACTACTAAATCTAATATCATCCTTCAGCCCTATGATCCGAGCATGCTGGAGATGCTTAACCCGAGTCAGTCCCTTCGTGAGGGGATCTGCCGGATTCTCATATGATGATACCCTCTTTGCCACGAGGAGTCCTTCTTCGATCCGATGTCTGATGAAATGGTATTTTCTGTCGATGTGTTTGGATCTCCCGTGATCCCTTGGTTCCTTGGCTAAGGCAACAACACTTTCACTATCACAGAAAATTTCCATTGGCTCTTTAATAGCTGGTACAACTCCAAGGTCTCCAATGAAGTTCCTCAGCCATAACGCCTCCTTTGCCGCTTCGCTAGCTGCAATACACTCTGATTCAAAAGTAGAATCTGCCACTGTCTCTTGCTTGGAACTCTTTCAAGAAATTGCTCCTCCATTTAGGGTAAAGACCCAGCCCGACTGAGAGCGGAAGTTATCCCTATCAGTCTGGAAGCTAGCATCACTATACCCTACAACTCTCAAGTCATCACTCCCATCGAGGGTAAGGACCCAATCCTTAGTCCTTCGTAGGTACTTGAGAATATTCTTTACCGCAGTCCAGTGTGCCTTGCCAGGGTTCCCCTGAAACCTGCTAACCATGCTCAGGGCAAAAGCTACATCAGGTCGAGTACACGTCATAGCATACATGATCGATCCTACAGCCGAAGCATAAGGTACTCGACTCATTTGTGCTATCTCAGCCTCAGTGCTAGGGCTTTGTGTCTTACTCAGTTTGGCGTTACTCTGGATGGGCAACTCTCCTTTCTTGGAGTCTTGCATTCTGAATCTCTTCAGAACCTTCTCCAAGTAGGTAGTTTGACTAAGTCCAATTAGTCTTTTACTCCGATCTCTCAAGATCCTTATCCCCAAAATATAGGCAGCTTCACCAAGGTCCTTCATAGTGAAACACTTTCCAAGCCAGGACTTTACTTCCTGTAGGGTTGGAATGTCGTTTCCTATGAGTAGTATGTCATCCACATACAATACCAAAAAGCTAACTATACTCCCACTAGCCTTGACATATACACAAGATTCATCTTCACTCCTAGAAAAGCCAAATTCCTTGACCTTTTCATCAAAGCAAAGATTCCATCTGCGAGGTGCTTGCTTTAATCGATAAATGGACTTCTCAAGCTTACACACTCTATTAGGGTACTCGTTGCTGACAAAACCCTCTGGCTGACTCATGTAAACATCTTCAGCCAACTTCCCATTAAGGAAAGCGGTTTTGACATCCATTTGCCAAATTTCATAGTCATGAAATGCGGCTATGGCTAACAGAACCCGAATAGACTTAATCTTGGCTACCGGAGAAAAGGTCTCATCATAATCCACTCCAGGAATTTGAGAGAAGCCCTTTGCAACCAGTCTAGCCTTATAAGTGTGTACTTCACCATCCATGTCGGTCTTCTTCTTGAAGACCCATTTGCACCCTACAGTCTTTCGACCTGGTACATTCTCAACCAAGTTCCAAACTTGATTGTCATACATGGATTGTATCTCGCTATCCATAGCCTCTTTCCATTTAGCAGACTCGGGGCCTGCCATGGCTTCCTCGTAGCTTTTAGGGTCATCTTGACTTACTAGTGTCTCATCACTAATAAGTGTCTCACCTTCTGCAGTAATATGGAATCCATAGTAATGCTCAGGTGCACTCCTAACTCTCGTGGAACGCCTCAGAGGTACAGATTCGTCAATTGGCTCAACAGGAGTTTCCTCCTCAAGTTGAGGGCTAGAGTTTGAAGTTCCTTCACCACTTGACTCTTGAATTTTTCAAGATCAACTTGCCTCCCACTGTCTCCTTGGCTTATAAACTCTCTTTCTCGAAAGACTCCTCTTCTTGCTACAAAGACCACATTGTCACTAGGTCTGTAGAAGAGGTAACCAAAGGATTGCTGTGGGTAGCCGATGAAAATACACCTCTCGCTTCGGGCTTCGAGCTTATCATGAGTCTCGCGTCTCACGAAAGCCTCGCAACCCCAAATCTTGATGTGGTCTAGTTTAGGTACTTTACCAGTCCACATCTCGTGAGGAGTTTTGGCAACTTTCTTTGTAGGGACTAGATTAAGGATATGGGCAGCAGTCTCTAAGGCATACCCCCAGAATGAGATTGGTAGCGAAGCTCGACTCATCATGGAACGAACCATGTCCAACAAGGTTCGATTACGCCTCTCAGCCACACCATTCAACTGCGGTGTCCTGGGAGGTGTCAATTGTGAGACAATCCCACATTCCCTTAGATAGTCGAGGAACTCTGAACTAAGATACTCACCACCTCGATCGGATCGAAGCATCTTAATGTTCCTGCCCAATTGATTCTCGACTTCCTGTTTAAATTCCTTAAACTTCTCGAAAGTCTCTGACTTATGCTTGATTAAGTAGACATATCCATATCTACTGTAATCATCAGTAAAAGTCAAATAATAACGATTAGCATCCCTTGTGGCATGTTTGAATGGTCCACACACATCCGTGTGTATAAGGTCCAACAAACCTTCACCCCTTTCACACGAGCCTGTGAAGGGTGACTTTGTCATTTTTCCAAGTAAGCATGATTCGCAACTATCATTTGACTTTAGGTCAAACGACTCCAAGACTCCATCCTTTTGGAGTTGGCCTATGCGTTTCTTGCTTATATGTCCAAGACGACAATGCCATAATGATGCTTTATCCAAGTTATTATTATTAGTAGAATCAATACACAGAACATTATTTCCTAAGTTATCTACAACAGATACAGCTTCATACACACCATCACAAGGTAATGCTTTAAAATAAAGTACATTATTAAAGAAAGAATTAATCGAACCAACTTCATTATTAAACGAAAAGGTGAAACCTTGTTTGTACAATGCATGAAAGGAAATAATATTTCTTGCCATTTCTGGCGAATAACAACATTTATTCAAATCTAAATTTAACCCACTACTTAGCAATAATGTATAAACTCCAATCTTGGTGACAGGTGTAACTTTCCTATTCCCCATGATTAAGTTTATTCTTCCTTGCTCCACATTCTCACTTCTTCCTAGTCCCTGCAAGTCACAGCAAATATGAATACCACAACCGGTATCAAGGACCCAAGATTTCGAATGGGGTGAGTTATTAGAAATGATAGTGTAAATACCTGCATGGTTGGGTTTGACTTTCCCATCCTTCACATCCTGCTGGTACTTTGGGCAGTTCCGCTTCCAATGAGCTTTTTCATGGCAATAGAAGCATTCAGCCTCTTTTGGGTCAGAAGAAGGAGTAATGAAACCTTTCTTGGTTCCACTTGAAGAAGAGCCATCAAGGGTCCGAGCCTTGGTACCCTTCGAAGATCTCTTTCTCTTCCTCCCTCGACTTTTCCCGATTGCCAAGACCGGAGTTGAGTCTGGAGTAGGAGTGATAGCAACCGACTTCCCCTTAAGACCTGTTTCTGCGGTCTTGAGAAGTCCCTGAAGTTTGCTGAGGGTGACCTCTTCCTTGTTCATGTGATATGTCATGCGGAATTGATCATAGCATGATGGTAAGGAGTGCAAAATGATATCTATTGCAAGCTCCTCAGGGAAGTTCACATTGAGCTTCAGCAAACGATCCACATACCTTTGCATTTTCTGCATGTGGCTCGTGACGGAATCTCCGTCCTTCATCATGGTTGTTATCATGGAGCAGATGACTTCGTACCTCTCTTGTCGTGCACTTTGATGGTATCTTTCCATCAAATCTTGGTGCATTTCATAAGGGTAGAAATCCTCATAAGACTTTTGGAGTTTAGCTGTCATTGTGGCCAACATGATGCAAGCCACCTTGGTTGCATCTCTTTCATGAGTATGAAAGTCAGCGATCTCCTGTGGAGTTGCAGTGGACTCATCAATTTCCTTAAGCTCCTTGTCAAGGACATATTCTTTGTCCTCGTAGCGGGTAATCATCCTGATGTTTCTGATCCATTTATTGAAGTTGGATCCATCAAAGGTGACTTTCCCACACAAACTCATAAGAGTAAAGGAGCCATTAGGATTCGAGCCAGAAGCATTATTTGAAGACATCTGAAAGAGAAGAACAAGTTTAGTATAGATTTAAGGGAGTCCTTAATAAAACACCCAAATGTAATATTAAGGCTAGGATCCAATCACAATATAATATAACTTAGAAGAGGTATGCCGTAATCTAAGATATACCATATTTGAAAGGTAGGTGAATGACGATTCACCAATTTCCACCACGAAAACCGAAATATTAGATATTTAGTTTTTATTGGTTTTAGAAATTCCTAGATTCTTTGAGATCCAATGAACTTTTCAAAGGCATGTTTCAATCTCGAGAGTGCCCTCCAAGTTTTGTGACTGGGATGCCGAGGATCACAAAACGAGGTGTGAAGTAACCATGCAAATCACTTGGTACCCTTAAATTTTATCACTCAATCGATGTGCCGGTAAACCACACACGCTCCACCGATACTATAATAAACCTTAAGTCACCCTTTACCTACCTTGTTAAGTCCAAGTTAGTGTGCCGGTTAACCACACACGCTCCACCAACGACTTAGACAAAGTGTAAAGTGTAATTTCATGGATTAGCACCTTATTCACATTTTCCTAAAGTAACTAAGATTGGGAATTTAATAAACATTTAGTTACTTTATTATATTCATCATACTTTGGCTAACGACCCTCCACCAGTCAAGCAAGCGGTGGGTGAGAATAGACACCCATTAAGTCAGCATTTTATAGGCAACAACCTTATACCCACCTTATAGACCGGCTTCGTGAATGAGGTGTACTAACGGTAAGACGACTTTATTCTTATACATATATATATATATATATATATATATATATATATATATATATATATATATATATATATATATAATTATTAAATCATCATAATATAAGTATAAGGGTTGAATTTTAACTTTTAAAATTCTAGGGGTTGGAACATAAAGTTTTAACTTAACTTTACTTGTTCCAAAACTTGAGGGCAAGTTTTGTAACTTTCAAAACTTTTATTTCTTGTAACTTATGAGTTTAATAGAGTAATAAAATGAAGACTATTCATTTTTCTAACTCTTGTGTTTTTTAATGGTTTTAACTCAAGTGTGACTCTTGGTTTTCCATAACTTAAGGATAAGTTATGGACTCCATTAAAATACATTATGATCAAGAATTAATCTACCACATAGGTTACAAATAATTCCTATGATCATCTAAAACATCATAAGAACAAGAACATGAATATGAACACAATCAAAAAATTACATAAAACTTTGTAATTTTGATAACTAGTTGTTGTAAATGAATTAGCAAAGACATTACACCACCAAAAACAAGTTTTCAATTACCAAAATAGTTTAGGGTAATGTTTCTAATTCATTTTCCAGCAACTGAATCGAAATTCTGCAATCAGTCGACCCTACTCGCCGAGTGCATGAACTGACTCGCCGAGTTGGTTGAAGATACTCGTGAACTCGACGAGTCCCCCCTATAGACTCGACGAGTCCATTCGCAGACAGCAAGATTTCCGATTCTGTTTTCAACTTTTAAGCACAAATAAGAGCAAACAAGCCTAGGCTCTGATACCACTGATGGGTTTTGAGCATTTTAACACTTCCTAAGTGTACATGCAACCCTAATAACCTTGGATCTATGTTTGTCTAATTATCATGCAAAGTTGAATTCCAAGGTTATATTCCTATCTAGCATACATGGGGAACAATTTTAACATAAAGTATAGATAGAATAACTTACCTTGTTGTTGTTTGTGTTCCTTGAAACCTTGTGAGCCTAGCACCCCAAGTGTGATGCCTCAAATGCTTCACACAACACTAAATTCTCTTGGAAGAACTTATGAGAGTATACACACTTCTCAAAATCGGCCAAGCCCTCTTGTTTCTTAGTGTAGCCGATTTTAGGTGGAGAACATGTTACTTATATAGTGTTGACACATCTAGGGTTAAACCCTAATGTGTCATGACTCTTCATTTCCATGACCCATGGGTTTGTAACTCCCATGGAGCATCCATGGAGCATCCTATGGGTGGAACCCAACTTGATAGTCCATGGAGCCTTTTAGCCCACTATACAAGATATGGATGATTTACATAATCAACCCATATATTTAATTAGTTATCTTTTGATCACATAATTAATTCTAAATTAATTCTTGATCAAACTAATCAAATAATATTATTAATATATTAGAACTTATAATATATTAATAATCTCCAAGTGTTATTTCTCTCATTTAGTCTATCCAATTGCATGGTGCCATGCAACCCAAATGGACCATGCCGGGTCGGGTCAAGTACATACCAGAAATAGTTATGGACTTAGACACCTTATCCAACATACCTAGCCTACTCTAGCATGCATAACATATCATATAATATCACATAATGTAAGGGTATTTTGGGAAATCACCGTTCGGGCACTGGCTAATCGTACACATTGCTCCGTTCTGCATGTCTCAAAATCTTTTACTTATCGGAAAAATTGTTTATTTTATGAAAATTTCTCTCAAATCCTCAGTTTGAGTTCTGATACGCCAGAAGATGCATCCAAATCCTTCAAACCAAGGCTCTGATACCAACTTGTAACAACGTGAAATTTTTAAAACAATTTTTCAATTTTAAAACAAACATAATTAAAATAATTCATTTGAAAAAATTCAAGTGTCACATGTCATCTCAAATAAACATATCCCAGAATCTCAAAATACATAATTGTCCATCAGTGTGTACAAATCATGCTGATGTCTTCCCTCGATCCTCACTGGTACCTGAAACACATCACACAAAACACTGTAAGCATAAATTCTTAGTGAGTTCCCCAAAATACCACATACAACACATAAGCCACTCGAGGCTATAACTTTGTATGACCCTCCGGTCAATGTGTCTCAGTGGGACCCTCCAGTCCCGTAGCTTGTTGGACCCTTTGGTTCGGTCTAGCTCGTTGGACCCTCCGGTCCAGTCTAATCGAGGACCCTTTGGCCACATAAGTCGTTGGACCCTCCGGTCTGGTCTATATATCACATAACATACATATAACACACTGCACATAGATACCACTCTAGGTAATGTATAGTAAGAAAACTCACCTCGTACGATGTCAGATAATTTCTAGCTCAATGACTCGACCTAGCCTCCTCCTCCTATTAAAATAACAACATCTCTAATCAATACTTTCTCTAGTCCTCATCCCTAAAGATTGGGTAGAAGACCATTCTACCCCTTCCTGGCCTCTCTAGATCCAGCTTGACTAAAACCCCAAGGTCAACTAAAGTCAAATCTAGTCAACGGTCAAACTTTGACTAGACTCGTCGAGTGCACATGGGTGACTCGGCGAGTCCAATCGTGTCCTATGGCTCCTTGTAAAACCTCACTCGACTCGTCGAGAGAACCTTCCACTTGACGAGTTACCATTGGTCATGAATCGTGGGGCAACCCTGACTTGACTCGTCGAGTTCTCTTATGGACTTGACGAGTTTCTTCCATAGCCACACTCATCTGACCTTCTAAGGTCAGATCTGTTTCTCTAATCTTTAGATCTGACTTCCCTATGCTCGATAATCACGTAAAAGTCCAGTCTTTCCACTCATGCAACGTCCATAATGCTTCTTTTGGTGAAATAACTTCTAAAATGGCACCCTAGGTTCATACCTCTAATGGAATAGCATAAATCAGAATGGTTGGGACTCTCTGGACCTCCTAAGGTCCAGATCTAAGAGCTATGCCACATTAGGAAATTATGAGCTTCGAATCCAAGCTAAAGAAGGGATAAGAAAACCCTAGATTCAAGTAGATCACCATAAACACGAGGTTGAGCATAGATCTATACCTCTAGTAGCCTCTTCTGATAAAATGGTAGTAGATCTGAGCTCCTTAAGCCGTCTAGCTTGCCCTCCTTCCTTCTTCCTTGCAAAATCACAATATAGATGATGAAAATGGCTTCCTCTCTGCCTCTCTTTATGCTCTCTGGTTCTCTGGTGCTCTCAACGGTGAAGGTGGCCGCAAATGAGGGCCATAAGATCCCTTAAATAGGGCACAAACCCGAGGATTTAGGGTTTTTGCTCACAGCGCGGACTCGTCGAGTCGACTTCCCGACTCATCGCGTCCTTCATTAATCAGTCAGCAAATCACGATCCTACTCGATGAGTCTAGGCGTCTACTCATCGAGTCCTTCTTTTGACAAAAATAAATAATTACAATATGATACCTGGGATTCTAGATGTTACAATTCGTTGACTAGCTAAAACAAATATTCAAAATTTAGTGTGGATTCTCGACAAGAAAACACTTCATTGAATTTAGTCTTAGTTTATCCTTTGTTTTAACCAATACATTATAACTACCAATTCCAAATGTACTAGAGTAAGAAAACATTACTACCCCACATATCATGAAGTGTTATAAACCTACTTAGTATAAAATAACTTTCAAGCTACGATTTGAAGCACCTAGAGCATGGCTCTAAAACTTGATTAGAAAACAAAGTGTGACCCATCTCTCGATTAAACCATTTCAACAATATTTGATTGCTCTTCTTAGTAAAACAATTACACTAAGATGTTCTTCGAGGATCAATTTAGACATAGTTCCACAATCATTAAGATGATCACATAACATGATACTAATGTACTCTCGTTTCCTTTCAGATTGGAGAAACCTTTATCTTTCTGCCTAACAAATTCTTCTTATTTGTTCTGCCAATTTTTGAAACTTTTCAAAGTATCATAATTATGTTCAATTTTATGAACACAACAATGCTTACTGAAACATCAGTAAATCATGGCGAGCATAATTTTGATCCTTTGTGGAAGATATGAATCGTCCATATTAATGGACTAGATTCATTAGTGCATCACTTTGACTCATGTAAAACATGTGATCAATGAATTAGTCATAATCTTCTATACATCACACAATTCGAATATGATTCCAAGTTTCTATCTAGTTGGAACTTTGGTGATGAGAATTCTTTCACTTAGTAAATTATGACATCTACTACAAGTGAAATAATAGGAATCAAATCCACAATTAATATTGATAATAATATAAATGTATCCAACACTTTCATAAATGCCATTGCAAGGAAATATAAAGTAAACCAACTATATAAACCAAAACTTCACTTTTATTGATAACAAACAAAAAGTTGGAACTTGTCCTTAAAATGCACAAAATGAAAACTATGATTCTAGACATTTCCTAAGCAATCTATTAAATTATCATAACTCTTAAGTAGTAGCTTCAAAAAACCAATCTTCGAACCATGCGACTGAAATCCATATCGCACGATCATATTCAACTCACTCTTCTTATGCTCTATTATTTCTCTTAGATCCTACAATACCATCAAAATATGATAATCACATACATGTATTAAGAGTCTATGAATAGGAACTTATTAAAATAATCGAGTTAGATAACGGATGTACTAGAAGTAGAGTCACATGACTTGATTTACCATCTATAAGATCTTTCAGGTGGTCTGGACAGCTTCACAACCAATGTCCCTTCAATTGGGAATAAAAACATATGGACTCTTTAGGATTAGCACATGAAACTATCTCATAACTACCTTTTCTCTTTCCTATAAAATGAAATAGTTCGACTTTGGATGATCCCTTTCTATTTGGAAGATAAACCTTTTCTCGACCACCATTATCAATGTCCATGGAAATTTTGGAAGTTGATTCTTCAAAAACTTTTGCTTCACTTGTGTTCTTAAGCATAAATGCTTCAGCAAAAATCAACATATGTGTCAGATCAATTAGAGTCACATCGTGGTTACTCATATAAAAGTTCTAAATAAACTGGCTATATGACTCAGGAAAGGAAAGGAGAACCAAATCGATGGCTTGATCCCTTGGGAAAACGACACCCATTCTATCCAATTTGTCAATGTAGGATTTCATTTCCAGAACATGCGTTCACACATAATATCTATCTCGATGCCTATATGCCAATAGGTCTTGATTAGTTTCGTATGCTTCAACTTGTGACATGGGGAGGGTCACTGGAAGGTGAGGAGGTAGAGTTGGAGAAGCATGATATGTATTTTCACCATTGCTCGAATAAGGGAACATACATTCACCTTGAGTAGAATGTGGAAGATCATCTTTAGATGGTAGAGGAAAACCATTTCCAAAAGAATTAGGAAGACCATTGTTGTCTTGACTCCACATCTATAAAGGGAGAAAAGAGAATTCAAGTTAGTTGATTTTAATCCTTAATTATTAACACAAAAATTTAAATTATGGATAGGATCCATATTTTCAATTTGAACTTTGAAGAGGGATTGCGTAATCAAATTCAAATCTATTTTAGGTAGGTAAGGCTTTTACTAGTTTCAATCTTATGAAACTACTAGATCTTTTGACATTCATTGAATCTAATCAATGGCATGTTTAATCTCAATTATTCTCTCATTTTTGTGACTGGGATGTTGAGAATCACAAACAAAACGTGAATAACCATTCAAATTAGCTTGGTACTCTTGATTTTGAAACACCCACACATGCTCCATTTATCAATGATAATTTTTGAAACACTCATTACCACTCTTTCTCAGTCCCTCATTAGTGTGCCGGTTAACCACACACGCTCCACTAACAACTTATAAAGTATAATGTGCAATTTCATGGATTAGCATACAAATTCACATTTTCCTAAATAAATAAGAGTGAGATTTTTATAAAATAGTTTAGTTATCTTTTAATTGTATTATACTTATTAATGAGAATTACCTGTCCTATCAAACCAATTTGACTAACGGACCTTCACCATACACGAGAGCGGTGGGTAAGAATGGATTCCCAATGATGGTCATTTTGTGGGCCGCTTCCTTAAACTCCCATTATAGTCTGGCTTCACGAATGATGTGTGCTACATGTTGGACTGACTTCTCTTATACATATAATATATAGTAAACATTTAATTATATACATAGTATAAGATGTATTTTAAAATATTATAAAATTCCAAGTGTTTAATCTTCTAATAAATTAAATTTTTATTTCATTAAATTTAAACCATTTTATGGATTTATTGATTATCTTTTTATTAAACACTTAATTAAATTAATAACAAGATCCATAAGGATATATTTTAAACTTTTCAAAATACTATGGTTTATATTTTAAATTTCAAGAATTTAGAAATTAATTTTAATTTAAAAATAAACCAATCATGAATTCAAGATAAGGATATCCAATTGCTTAGATAATAATTTAGTTTTACTTATTTAAAACATTATTTAAGGTAATTATCCTAATCATTAATGAGATAAGCAAAAAACGATATTATGGATCTGGTCGTCCACCACGTCGTGGTTGAACAAATTCGCAGGTCACCACATTGTGGTGGCGGAACGAAATGACAATTTTGTTTTTCTTCTACTTGTTTAAGTTCAACAATTGCAAAAATTCAATAGAAAACAAACCCTATGCCGGAGATCGCTAATGGGTATTATGCGAAACAAATAAAATCCTATGTGTACATGCAACCCTAGTTCTAGATCTATGTTTTATCTAATTGAACATACAAATTTGAACAACAAATAAAAAAACCTAGGATACCTAGCATAATTTCGAAAATTATACTAATTAGGGTTAGGAGAAACATACCTCAATTGTTATTGTAGAGAATAACGAAGAAACGTTTTTGTTGTTCTCTTGAAAGCAAGCACCACAAGTGTCGTGTATCTAGTGGTTCACAATCAAACCCTAGCAACCAAGGAGCATGAAGAGAAAGAGAGAGGGAGAGAGAGAGAGAGAGAGAGAAGGAATAATCGATGCAAAATTTCAAATTCCTCTTAGGAATGAAGGCGTGGATGAAATTCAACCCTAAAGGGGGTAGGGGTTATATAAGAGATAGGAAGATATTGGATGAGGCAGGATTCTCCAAGATAACCCTAATCCATTTTCATCTTCCTTAAGACATCCAAGGCACCCTTAAAGCCCAAGGAAACCCTAGAAGGCTTCTAGATTTCATCCCCTCTTTATAGGAGGTTCTAGAATTCCTCAATGGTCAACTATTGAACATTGTCACCTTTACTCCTCCTACATTTAATTAATCCAATTCATTATAATTAATTAATGATTACTTATTAATTAAATAATATTATTTCCAATTAATATATTATTCTCATTATATATTAATAAATTATTTACTTTGATTTCCAATTAATTTATCAACCATATAATATATTAATAAATCAATCTCTCTCACTCTCTCTAAGATATATCCAATTCAATTGCTAGGTTTGAGGGAAAACCGAAAGGACTGTGCTAGTATTAATTTAAGATTATACAATTATAGTTATGAACTTAGACACCTAATCCAACAAATAAAACTTAATTGTGCATTTTAGATCCAATTGTGGTACGATCGTTGTACTATACTAACTCTAGATATTGTTTTTGACCTAAAATCTTGAGTTTATGATTTCATGGATTAGTGTTATGGTGAATAGATATATTTATATAAGGGAATTTATTGTAACGCTCGCTAATTCAGGCTACAAGTAATAAGTAATAATTATTAAAATTGGGAAAGTGACACATACGCCATATTAACTTTCTAGGGTTTACCATTTTAGTCACTTAAATTTTCAAGTTGCTTTTTGAGGAAACGAACTTTATTTTGTCGCGTCGATTATGTCATTATTTCATTTATGAAGGGGCCAGTCGGTCATATTTATGCCACCTGTTTTACTTAAATCCCATAGCTTGTTGACTGTGTATATTACCCATTGCCATGTCATTAGATAATGTCACATAATAATTTGTTCACTCATTGTTCATTACATAACTTTACTTATTTAAAACGAGACCTTTTCCCGTCAATTGTTCACCACCTCCATTTCTTTCAAAAAACCTATACTTGCTTTTGTCTCATCTAACCCCCAACATGGATCTCGTATTCATCCAAGTCAATGTGCACTTCTGTCACACCCCAAAACCAAGAACGGAGGAAACATTCTGGGGCGGAGGACGTCATGTACAGTATCACAACAATGAAAAGTAGCAAACAAGCAACAACATCATCCATTGCATTAATAATACAATTATTATACAGGTGTGTTCTGTCAAATTTTGATAAACACTAAAGCATAAATGAAAATGAAAGATGAATCTTCAACGAGCTCCATCTTCCCTAGTCCTTGCATCGGTACCTGCCTATGATGACTTGAGGATACAAGTAATTTTGAAAGCGAGTATCAGCTTTGAAGCTGGTGAGATCATAAGCATTTTAGTGTCTTAATTTGTATATAAGTATTTGTATGTAAGAATTTGTATATGAACTGTAAGTAATTGAAAATGTTTGTAAAACACCTGTAAACGTTTGAAAAACCCTAGAAATCCCTATGATTCCTATTAGTAACAAAATGAGTCTTCTACCAAGACCTAACTGTTCTGAATGTAGTCTTCTACGAAGACCTAACTGTTCTGAATGTAGTCTTTTACCAAGACCTAATTGTAATAGTATCACCCTTTGGTACTAGGGAAAATAACAATGTTAACTGAAGACATCCGTAGATTTACATTTACCTCTGTTGCTAACAGCTGGGTATAGGATTAGTCAGTCCCCACAAGTATACCTGTAATGGTATCAACCGTTGACATCCGTGGATGTGCTTTTACCTCTGTAGCTAACAGAGATTCTAGGAATGGTCAGTCCTGCAATGTATCCTTGGGTACTAGGATATTTATCCCAATCTATCTCGTCGATTGTGTGATTGAATCACAAGGTAAAGATAAGAATGAGGATTATGTAATAGAATCTATACATATAAAATGTACTAGTAATTCCTGTAAGTGTACTCACGTACATGTGATCATGTAAACATATCTATGTAATAGTATAGTAATGTACCGTAATGTTCCACGTGTGCTAGCTGTAAAGTGTGATCTCTCTCTATGTAGCATGTATAGTAATGTACTCGTTCTATTATAGTTGTATATGTTCTTCTCTAGTATAGTTGTATATGTTCTTCTCTAGTATAGTTGTATATGTTTTTCTCTAGTATAGTTGTATATGTTCTTCTCTAGTATAGTTATATATGTTCTCATAGTAGTAAGTACTGACTCATGAATGAACTGACTCATAGTATGATATTGTGTTCTAGTAATAGTTCTAGTATCTTCCTAAACTACCCATATGGTAGCTTACTAGTAATATAACTGGTACGTATGAACATGGATGTATACCCTTGCTACCCAAGGGAATTGGATGAACTGGAAGGGCCTTTATGACTATATATGTACATATGATATATAACTAATATTTAAACGACCTTCGGATGGATACCCGATATCCCACCAGACCACATCTCAAGCGCGAAAAGGAAATAGGATGGATAGCCTTCCTAAGTCTTTTAAACATTTCTCATATAACTATACATATATAGGCATGCAGTTTATAATATAAAAGCATAAAGTAAGTTTTGTAAAACCTTTGAACATAATTATTATCTTAAGAAAAGATCGACTTGATGTCAATCTATAAAACAATTTGAAGTAAAAACAGTTTGAAGTAAGATAGTTTGAAGTAAAAGCAGTTTGAAGTAAAATGTTTTGATAACAGCTTGGAGTAAAAACAGATCGGAGTAAAATGGTTTAAAATAGGATCATACAGTGTGTAATGAACCGTTTAATAAGGATTTTTAAACATATAAAACATTTAAGAAAATCATTTGAGGAACCTGTTTGGTAAGAATGGTTAAAGTGAAGTGAATCATTTGAATGCTGCATATTAATCACATGTGATTGATATAATAACTAGCACAATTCTACTTATTAATCACATGTGATTGATATAGTAATTAGCATGATTCTACTTGTATCCCCCTCATAGAACATTTAAAAATATCTAAAACATTAGTTAAGGGGTATGAACTCACCTGTAGTAAGTGGATCGGAAGGAAGTGTCGGATGAGTGCTTGGTGTCAAGTGGAGACTTAGACACGCACAAAGATCCTAATAACATATAAGGATATATGTATATACATAATTAGTCTTTAAACAACTAATAAACAAAGTTAAGACACTCTAGGACATGTTAAACACTTTATACAAGTGTTATAAGTCTCAAGGGTTGCATCTAAGTGTTGTAGGGAAAGGCTAGTGTGTTTGGGGTTCAAGGGTAAACTCCCTTAGAGTTTACGGTTTTCATGACCATTACCCAAGGAGTTTACGGCAGTAAACTCAAGGGTTTACGGTTGTAAACTCTACACTTTATGACCATTTGTTGGTTTGAAGTCTTCTAAGCTATTCCAAGCATTCCTACTTCATGATTTAGCCTTAGGAAGTGTTGTGTGGCATCAAAACACTCCTAAATGGAGTTTACGGCCTCATGGAATTTTCCTTTGGGTTTATAAACCATAAAACCATATGGAAGAGTGTAAATCAATGTTTTCAAGTCCCTAACACAATTAGGTAAGTGCATGTGCTAGTTTATAAGCCTAAGGAAGGAAAATAACCCATATGGACATACTTTTGAGTGTTTACGGTTTTTGGGAGATCCCTAAACCGTAAACACATATATTTGTGGGTATTTGGTGATTTTCAAGGCTTAGACACATCAAAGGAAGGTTTAATCATTTCTTGGAAGGCTTAAACATCAAACTAAGGCTTTGAGAAGGACTTATGCACACTTTGGTGCATTTTAGGGTGTTTACGGCCCAAGAACATTCTTGGACCGTGAACACTCATACACTTGTGTTCTTGACAAATTTCCTTGGTATAAACATGCATAGCTAGCTTTAAGTGACTCTAGGATAGAAGTACATACATAAGGAAGCTTGAATTGAGCTAAAAGGCCAAGAACACTTAGTGTGTGTTCTTGGTGTTCTTGGTGTTTTGGAAAATCTAAACAAAAATCGGAAATGAATGGATGAATAGATGCACAAACACTAGATTAAGTGTTTTACTAACTTGAAAGGGTTAAAACACTTACAAGATTGAAGATTTGGAATTAAATCTTGGATGATACTTGAGAGAAAACTTGGAGTTTACTCTTTTGACTTTTTAGGGAGTAAACACAAATGACTAGTTACTTGGGGAGTAAACTCATACATAGGTAGGAGGTTACGGTTTTGGTGATTTCTAAACCCAAAACATAAAATTTTGGTCGGGTGTTTCTAATACGCGAAGTGTTTACGGTTTTCAAAAATCAAAACCTGAGACGACACTTTCTTTCACCCGTTCGTTTAAAAATAATATTAAAATAATCAAACGAACTTTATATTTCTTAAAAATAAGAAATAATGACAATGACTTATGATACAAAGGGGTTGACTTTTTGGGTTTGACCGAATGGAAATTTCGGGTTGTCATATCATCCCCCTGTTAAAGGGAATTTCGTCCCGAAATTAGAATTTAGATAAGGAAGTAGGTATAAATGATCGAGTCTAGATGAGGGAACATCCTAATCGATTGGTTCTAGCGCACCTAAGTGAAATCGGGTTCTCGGTTGGCATTCCAACGACCCTTCACTAACTGGCGATGGCGTTGCTTCGTCCGCTTGACCTCTCAGTTGAGGGTCACTACGGTTCTAATACGAAGGTGAGGATCTCGACGAGTGGACTTACAAGAGTCCTAACGGAAAGGTATGGTTTCACGATCAAGACGCGAAGAGTAGGACATACGTTACTGAGTTCCCGGAGTAGGTCTAGTTTGTGCGAGGTACAGGACCGATTCTGGTAAGAATCCCGGAGGTCCTATCTATCTTGGATTTTGCTTTCCACACGATACAAAGCATATTAAGCCATTCACAGAGTGAGTTTTTCCTAAAGAACTTGGTCTCTCACTTGGAATCTCCAAGGTTTCCTTTTCTTGCTAAACTTCCCAGTCAAGGGCCACCCCTTGCTGGTCAAAGTCGAAAGGGTTTCTGTAATTTGCAAGGAGTTCTGAATGAATCATGACGATAGGTCTGTAAGACCTAGAATTTGGCGAATGTTTGTCGGCGTCTCTGGTGTCGACAAATTCTCAACGGTTTTGACAAATTGTAAGAGTACTCAAAATTTCTCACATCACTAATAGTGTGTCGTAGGAAATTTGACACTTCAATTTCAAAATTCGTGTTTAGAGAACTACGCGTAAGTTCCTCCGAAGGTAATGTTTCCATGGGTTCCTTCTTACTACGAGGGAAGATAAGTAAGTCATTACATGGAGAATGACGAACTGATCCAAGTAGGAAAAACAGACTGTATTCATTAAACTCATGAAAACTATGGGCGTATTGATCCTATCCGAGGGGTATCACTACGGACTCGAAGTGTCCGCATCGAGTTCAGAAGATAGTCTTCCGGACATCCTTCCCTAACACTCGAATTGGTGATATTCGGATCATAGATCCATTTCTGAAAGTAATTCTTTCCATGCGTTTGCCCAAATATTTCCTCTATGCAAGGCAGAGATAACGATTTCTAATGAAAGTCTTGACGGAGTCCTCGATATCCGAGGTACATACGATGCAATCCGTCGATCTCTGGAAGAATAATAACGGTTTCTCCAGGGTGAGAAGCCTAGTCTTCTAATTCTATTTCTTTGTAGTTCGTTAAGTCGTTTGTATTGTTCTTGTATCTCCGTAGATGTTTAGACTGTAGGGTGATTTGTTTACAAGGGTCTTACTGTGTGCTAAGTTTGTTCACATGTCGATGTGATTACTCGTAGACTTAAGCAGTTCTCCGTCCTGAAGTTCATATTAGAATTCATACTTGGTTCACAATCACCATTTCATGTATACGAGTCATATATAATTAAGATTGAAAAGGTAGTCGAATAACTGATTCTTCTTTAAGCTGACATCCCATCGGGGAAAAGAATTTAAAGTGGAATCATCAATTCTAAACCTGTAGAACCTTGATTATATATCACTCTTATGCATACATTCCTTAGTGGTAGATCAACCGCATGAATCCCTGGATTAAACTTGACGTACTGCATGAGTGGTACTTCGGGGATTTCTTCGGAAAGAAAATAACTAAGAGGTACTCCTGGCATGAGTACTTCGGTGTTCTGATATGACGGCTTCGCTAGAAAGCGATCTAGAAGAAAGAGATGTACGTATGAAGTTGTTTTCATGAAAATCAAATTGAATTGAGTCGTATGATAATGTCGGAATCATACTGAAACTTAAAGACATTAGATTTGAACATAAGACTTTTACAGAAAAAAAGACAACCGTGCAACCATGAACAGAGTTACAGTACTTTAGATTTACCACAAGACTATTGCTGCGAATAAGATATACTACAAAAGACAAGTATACGCAGCACGAGAATCCCTATACAGATAGGATCTCACAAAAGGTAAGACTCTAGCTGCACTAGTTCTAGATAGTTTATAAGCCTGTTACAACGAAACGCCTTAATTACATTTAAGGTAGTTCCGGAGCAGGCTCTCCTGCAGTTGTAATCCTGAGAATTTTCCCGACTGCGCCAGAGTTCTGCGCTATCGGGCAATCCTTTTTTAGGTGTCCAATTTCACCGCATTGGTGACATATCTGGACAGCACCCACATCCGTGGAGGAAGTGAAGTGCCGAGTGTAACGACCCGTCTCTAGTATGTTGCTTTTATATTATTTATTTTAGAAGTTTGTAGAGGGACTCGATGAGTCTATGGCCTGACTCGTCGAGTAGAGTCGTGATCTTGGGTAGCGTATAGATCGGCGACTCGACAAGTCCATATTCGGGACTCGGCGAGTCGGCCTACTAGGCAGAAACCGTAAATCCCCGGGTTTGCACCTTATTTAAACCATCTTATGAGCCCCCAAACTCGTCTCCTTCACCCTCAAAGCATTATTTTGCAAACCGTAACCATTCCATTGAGTATTTGAGCTTTTCTTGTCTAAATCTTGAAGTTTTGAAGAGAAGAAGGAGGCTAGATCCAAAGGAGAAGAAGAAGATCCAAGTTTTTGCACCCATTTCAGAGTATCTTGAGTTAATAATCGGTTTCTTCCTATTTTGATGATTGATTCTCCTTTATAAGCATATTTAGCCCATTCTTTAGATTGTTCTTATTAGATAAATCATATTGGATGGATTAGCTTTCGGATCTAGCCATGTTTCAGTTCCAAAAACGTAGATCTATCAACTTTATGAAGCCATTTTGCATGATAGCCTTAGATCTACTCTTCCAAGTGCCTTTTTAGCCTTTATATCCTTTTATATGCATTTGTACACATAAACTTGGAAACTTTACGTGGTAAACTAGCCTTAGGAACTCAGATCTATGTATTGTATGCAGTAGTTTTGAGCAGAATCGAGTTTTTAGTAATTGCATGCATGTGACTCGGCGAATCGTTCTTCGGACACGACGAGTTGAGTCGCGAGTCCCCGACCCTTCCCCTTTGAGTGATTCTGAGTGGGGACCAATGAGTAGTGGAATGAACTCAGTGAGTCGGAGGTTAGACTCAGTAATGGAGGGACTCGACGAGTTGTTCATACAACTCGGCGAGTCTAAGGCAATCTTCATAAATTCAAGAACAACTCGTCGAGTTGTTCATACAACTCGGCGAGTCGGATGCAGATAGTCTAAGTTTTAGAATCAAATGGGAACTCGTCGAGTTTAAGCTATACTCGACGAGTAGCAGTAATCAGGGTTGAGAAATGAAAGTAGTGACTTGGCGAGTTGGCGGCCCAACTCGGCGAGTTAGGTCAACTGTAAGTTGACTTTGACCAGAAGAGTTGACCTTGACCAGGAGAGTTGACTTTAGTCAGGGGTAAAAGAGTCATTTTACCCCAATGCAGTTATTAGTATTTTGATTGAAGTGTATTTGTGGAATTGTAGCCGGGGAGATACCGGAGCAGCAGCAGATAGCTTCCAGAGCCACGCACGCAGCAACCAGATCGCGTGGTGAGTTTCCTTCCAATAGGAACGGGTCTAAGGCCACAATGCCAGCCCGTATAGCTAGTGGTAGCTTCCGGACATCGGTTTGATGCAAATTTTATTATGTTTGATGCCTTCGTGGCTCAGACAGAATTTATGTGTTATATGTTCCGGGTTACAGCCCGATGCAGTATGTTGTTTATGTGTTCATGCTAGTTGATATGTTTATGCTACGCTATGATCAGTAGTTCCGGACTTCTGTCCGATGCAGTCAGTTTCGGACTTCGGTCTGATGCAGTTAGCTCTAGACTTCGGTCCGATGTAGTTAGTTCCGGACTTCGGCCCGATGCAGGAGGCACGACCTCAGTAGTTTCGGACTTCGGTCCGATGAAGAGGGCAAGACCCTGGTTAGTTTTGGACTTCGGTCCGATGCAGTTTCCGGACTTCGGTCCGATGCAATGGGCAAGGCCCAGTATATGTTTATATGGTTAGTTCTGGACTTCACTAAGCTTCGTGCTTACAGTTTCAGTTTTGGTTTTAGGTACTTCCGCAAGTAAAGGGAAGAGCTCAGGTTGATGGCATCGCATACACTGCTGTTTCAGTAGTCCTGGGAGATGTTTCTAGTTTTTCATAAATGTGATTGATACAGTTTTGATACAGTTCTACATTACTATTAGTTACTGTTTTGAAATATTTACGTATGGGTTTTACTTTGTGATATTATTTTAGTACTTTTAGTAATTTATAAACAAAAATTTTTGGGTTGCATTTTGGGATGTTACAAGTTGGTATCAGATCCTTGGTTTGAGGGATTCGGATACACTTTTGGGTTTGTCTGAACTCAAACTAAGGAAACGATAAAGATTTTCAAAAGAAAAACGTTTTGAAAATGATTTTGGAAAAAAAACTTAGAAAGAAGAAGAGTTTTATAAAAGGAAAATGGTGTGGCGTATGCTATCAACCGAGCTCAAGTAAGTACTCCCGAATTACCCATACAAGTTATGCTATGATCACCAGTTTTAATTTCAGTAGAACAGCATGCTAGAATACGACTAAGGATCTAGGAGGATGCCTTATGTTCCTGCGATATGTGCTTCAGCTTTTCGAAATTTGCATGCTAGTATTAAGTAGACAACAGTAGGATAGCCTGTTAGGGTTATGCCTGATAGTAGGAGCTTAGCATTGTATGCTAGTACAGTATCTCGTTATAAGAATAGATTTGCTTGAATAATTTCCTGTATCCGAATGCTGCTTGCTTTGTGCTTTGTGGGACTCTGAGTGATGTGAGTAGTCATTAGGTGAATACGTCACATCACATGTGATTAGGGTTGAATAATCTCAGAGTGTTGGATTTGGCCCTATTGCGCAGCTCTTGTTTGAGTCTAACCATTATAGGGACGAGTCTTTTACTCGAGGGATTATCTGAGCCTCATTACATGTGATGGTGTTCAGGTAATGACTAATTAGCATTATGAGGAGGCCTTCAGCAGCTGAGGACTGTTTTGAATGGAGTTAGAGATTTCCCTTAGGGCAAGCCTAGGATGAGAGTAGCAGAGATCAGTAATAGTAGAAGTGACTTGGTGGAGTCAAGGCAGTTCTTGAGGAAAGTACGGATAGATGTGGAAGGTAGTATGGGCCCGTACTACTGAAAGCAGAGGATCCGTACTCGAATCAAGGAAGGTCGAGACAAGATCAGGAAACTAGTATTGGTATCAGTGATCCCTTGAGATATTTCAGTTTTCTGATGTTGCTATGATTTGTTTCAGAATGGTAGTTTTGCGTTCGAGGCCAGCAGCCGGCAGTTTAGGTGTCGGAGGGGGATCAGGACCAGGCCCGGAGGCCGGGCAGTTGGATGAGCAGACCAGACAGTTCCTTTCTTCTGAGGTTACTCCTATCATAATGGAGCAGACTCCTGTGATCTTCGGTTCGATCAAGGAGGGTATTCTAGAGCTGATGGATGAGAGATTGGGCACCTTCCGTGCCGAGGTGGCGGCCATGATGGGGTCACGCACACTTACAGTTAGGGAGTTCAAAGGATGTGGAGCTCCAGAATACCACGGGGTACGGGATCCCATAGCGAGTACTAGATGGTTGGCGGATGTGGCTAATGCTATCCGCACGAGCAGGTGTCTCGAGGGGCACAAGGTTAGATTGGCGTCCTGTTTTCTGAAGGACGGGGCATGAGATTGGTGGGAGGAGGTCGGACATGCCATTGGAGATGATGCAGCGTTAGATGCCATGACATGGGCTGATTTCTCCACCAGGTTCAGGGCGGAGTTTGCACCGGTTATCGAGGTGCAGTAGTTAGCCAGGGAGTTTCAGGACCTCACCCAGACTACGGAGACCATGGTGGAGATCACCGCCAAGTTCAGGGAGAGGGCTCTTCTCGTTCCTCAGTATGCAGCCGACGAGAATATGAAGAAGGCCCGATATCATGAGATGCTGCGGAGCGATATCCGCCAGTTTGTGAGCCAGTCCAGCTATAAAACGCTGGATGACATGATTGCTAGGGCTCGGGAGAGGGAGATTAACCTTGAGATGGAGAAGAAGAGGAAACCGGAGGCGGTTTCAGGTACAGGCAGTTCGGTCAAAAATTCCAAGGTTTCAGATCACAGATCTAGGAGTCAGCAGAGCCACAGTCGTTGTGGCAAGTGTGGGAGATTGCACGACGGGGTGTGCAAGGCAGGGAGTTCCGGCTGCTACAAGTGCGGTCGGACTAGGCATTTGAGCAGGGATTGTACGGCTCCTGCTACCGCTATTGCAGCATCAGATCTGATTTGCTTTCAGTGCAATTAGAGGGGACATAAAAAGTCCCAGTGTCCGAGTTTAGCTACAGCAGGGAAGGTGGTTGCACCTGCCCCTGCTACGTTGAGGATTACTGATGGCCGGTAGGGCCGAGCAGAGGCACCAGTGGCAATGAGTAGAGCTTTTCAGATGACAGCAGAGGAGGCGCGAGCGACTACTGATGCGGTGATGGGTATGTATCTACCCTTCATCTCTATATTATTATTGACTTTTGCTTATGGTTATATGTTTTGTATAGGGTCGTTCTCTGTGAACGGCATTTCTGCTACAATACTATTTGATTCGGGGGCTACCCGATCATTTGTATTGCTAGTGCTTAGCAAGAGATTTAGTAGAGCTCCAGGGGCGCTGGATTGTCCACTAGAGGTCGAGATAGCAGATGACAGGACCGTGAGAGTCGCCAGGGTGCATAGAGGATGTTCTCTTCAGTTGTTCGACGAGCAGTTCTAGGTGGATTTGGTCCCTATTCCCTTGCGAGGGAATAAGGTTATAGTAGGCATGGACTGGTTGAGTCCAAATGGGGCAGTGATTGACTGCGAATTACAGCTAGTGAGGGTTCGCACTCCCAGTAGGGGAGAGTTAGTGATTCAGGGCGAGAGGCCACAACGTGGACCAGCTTTTTGTTCAGCCACGAGGGCGAGACGCTATTTTCAACAGGGTTGCGCCGGTTATGTAGCTTATGTCTTGGATGCCCGGGAGAAGGGCAAGACGACAGTTGACGATGTTCCGGTAGTGCGAGACTTTCCGGATGTATTCCCGGAGGATTTACCAGGAATACCTCTTGAGAGGCAGGTCGAGTTTGGGATCGACCTAATTCCTGGTGCGACTCTGATAGTCAAGGCACCGTACCGGTTAACTCCCCCTGAGATGCAGGAGTTGTATACGTAGCTGCAAGAGTTGCTAGACAACGGTTTTATTCGGCCGAGTAGTTCACCTTGGGGAGCGCCGATCCTGTTTACGAAGAAGAAGGATGGGTCGCACCGTATGTGCATTGACTACTGGGAGCTGAATAAGGTAACGGTGAACAACCGTTACCCCCTCCCGAGAATAGATGATTTGTTTGATCAACTTCAGGGGGCGTCTTGGTTCTCCAAGATCGATTTACGCTCCGGATACCACCAGATGCGAGTTAGAGGTGAAAATGTGCAGAAGACTGCTTTTAGGACCTGATATGGTCATTATGAGTTTGTGGTGTTGCCTTTTGGGCTCACTAATGCTCCAGCCGCATTCATGGATCTCATGAATCTCGTATGCAGACTGATGCTGGATCGGTCTGTGATAGTATTCATATATGATATCTTGGTGTATTCCAAGACTCAGGAGCAACATGAGGAGCACCTGCGGGAGGTGCTAGAGGTTTTGAGAAGGGAGAGACTTTTCGCAAAGTTCTCCAAGTGCGAGTTCTGGTTGCGTGAAGTGCAGTTCCTTGGTCACCTCATCAACCAGAAGGGTATCTTGGTAGATCCGGCCAAGATGGAGGCCGTGATGCAGTGGGAGATCCCGAAGTCTCCATCCGAGATTCGGAGCTTCCTAGGGTTGGCAGGGTACTACAGGAGATTCATTCAGGATTTCTCCAAGATAGCAGTACCGCTCACCCGACTAACTAAGAAGTCAGTGGTGTTTTGTTGGAGGCCTGAGTAGCAGGCAACATTTGAGACCCTCAGGCAAAGGCTATGCGAAGCTCCGATTCTTTCCCTGCCAGAGGGAATAGAGGATTTTGTAGTCTACTGTGATGCCTCAATCACATGTATGGGAGCAATATTGATGCAGCGGGGGCATGTGATAGCTTATGCCTCGAGACAGTTGAAGCCTCACGATGCTAACAATCCTACCCACGATTTAGAGCTGGGGGCAGTGGTGTTTGCCCTCAAGATTTGGAGACATTACCTTTATGGGGTCCGTTGTACCATCTACACGGATCACAAGAGTTTGAGGTACCTTATGGATCATCCGAGTCTAAACATGAGGCAGAGGAGATGGTTGGATGTGCTGAAGGATTATGATTGTGAAATCCTTTACCATCCAGGGAAGGCCAATGTAGTGGCCGATGCCTTGAGCCGAAAGGTGACAGCAGCCCCTATCAGAGACTTATGTCTCAGGATGATAGTGATTACTCCGTTGTTGGAACGGATCAGGGAGGCTCAGGTTGAGGGCCTCAAGGAGGAGAGGCAGAAATGTGAAAGGATTGTGGGTCGAGTAGCTTCGCTTGATTATGATAGTCGGGGGTTGTTGACCCATCATGGGAGAGTGTGGGTACCGTACGGGGGCGGAGTATGACACGTGTTGATGGACGAGGCTCATAAGTCTTGATTTTCCATCCAACTAGGGGCGACGAAGATGTATAGAGATCTTCGACCCAATTATTGGTAGCCCTGCATGAAGCGCGATGTTGCTTGGTATGTAGAGAGGTGCCTGACCTGCAGGAAGGTCAAGGCAGAACACCAGATGCCTCACGACAAGATGCAACTGTTAGACATTCCCGTGTGGAAATGGGAGGACATCACCATGGACTTTATCACCAAGCTTCCCAGGACCGCACATGGGGTAGATTTGATTTGGATAGTAGTAGATCGGTTGATGAAGAGTGCTCATTTCATACCGATCCAGGAGAGCATATCAGCGGAAAAGCTAGCCGATATCAATGTGCGGGAGATAGTTGCACGTCATGGAGTGCCGGTATCAGTGGTGTCAGATCGAGACGTCCGTTTTACATCTAGATTCTGGAAGCGGTTTCATGACGAGATGGGTACTCGTCTCCATTTCAGCACCGCCTTCCACCCTCAGACGGACGGGCAGAGCGAGAGGACGATTCAGAATCTCGAGGACATGCTCCAGGCATGTGTCCTAGACTTCGGTGGCAGTTGGGATACGTATCTTCCGTTAGTGAATTTTCGTATAACAACAGTTATCATGCGAGCATTGATCGACCTCCCTTTGAGATGCTTTATGGGAGGAAGTGTAGGACCTCGATTTGTTGGAAAAACCTCAAGATTATATTGTTCTACAAAATATCCATACGACTACCCTTACCCAACAGGGAAGCTGTAATTATCTATAGAGACAAGTCATAGAGAAACCTCAAGATTATATCTTGTACCATGGATAAGAAATATTTACAGAAGAAAAGCTACACTTTCCTCTCTCACGTTGTAGATAGGAAGACCAAAACAAACGAGATCAAAGAGAGACCTCGAGTATGTGACTACCTCGATGTATTTCTTGAAGATCCACCTGAGATACCAGTAGTTCAACAAATCAAGTTTCGAGTCGACTGAATCCCAGGAGCAGCCTCAGTAGGAAAGTCTCCTTACCAGTTAGCTCCATCAAAGATACAATAGCTATCCAGCTAACTCCTAGAACATAATTACAAAGCATTTATCAGACCAAGCTTCTCACATTGGAGAGAACCAATCATTTTTTTTCAATAAGAAGGACAACTCCTTTTAAATGTACATTGATTACCATGGGTTGAACAAACAAACGATTACGAACCATTACCCACCCCTAAAAATCGATGATTTAATTGATCAACTATAAGGACCTGGCTACTACTCCAAGATAGATGTCATATTAGGAATCACCGGCTCAAAGTGCTAGAAGACAATGTTTTGAAGACTACATTTATGACTCGATACAATCATTATGAGTACCTAGTTATAACTTCTGGATTGACCAATGCCCTAACAGTGTTCATGGTCCTTATTAACCATGTCTAAAAGCCATAGTTAGACAAATTCATGATTGTATTTATTGATGTTATATTGATATATTAACAAACCAAAGAAGAACATGGCTAACACTTGCAACTTATCCTACAACTATTACAAAAATTTAAGTTGTATGCCAAATTCTCTATATGTGAATTATGGATTAGATAAGTACAATTTTTAGGGAATTTAGTAAAAAAACAAAAGGATTGAAGTTGTCCCTTCAAAGATTGAAACAATTAAGAATTGAGAAGGGCAAAAAATGCCAATAGGAGTGCACCAATTCTTAGGCGTTATTGGTTACTATTGGAGATTCATTGAGAATTTCTCCAAGACAAACAAGAGATAGCTTTCTTGAAACTAAAATAATTGTTGGGTAGTGTACGAATCCTAACCTTCTAGAAATAACTGAAGACTTCTTTGTCTACTATGACACATTACTCCAAGGGTTAGGATGCGTTGTGACAAGCCGAAATTTCTATTCAGTACACTCATTCAATGCTATAGAAATCAAAACAGTTTCTGCTAACTTTCAAACTTTTTGGATTAAGTTTTAGTATTTAAAAGCTAGTGCTTTGGGAGATATTGTTGGGTTTTGAGCATTCTAACACTCCTAAGTGTACATGCAACCCTAAATACCTTGGATCTATGTTTTCTCTATTATACATGCAAATAAGAACATCCAAGGTATTATCCTAATCTAGCATACAAAACGATGAGTGTAACAATATAGAATACATACCTCTTTGATGTAGAAAGTCTTCATGAAGCTTGAGTGCCTAGCCCCAATAGTGTGGAAGCCTCAAATGGAATCACAATCATCAAAACACTTAGAATAACTTGAGAGAGTTCTACACTTGATGAAATCGGCTAGCCCTTTTCTTCACTTTCTAATGTGATTCTAGTGGCCGATTTTTGTCAAGAATAAGATCTTTATATAGTGTTACAATTAGGGTAAATACTTAATTTTCATGGCTTTCCATTTCCTTGGATCCATGGGTTCAAATACACCATGGAGCATACATGGACCATCCTATGGGTTTTAGCCCAACTTGATTATCCATGGAGCATTAGCCCACTATATAAGTATGGATGATTTACACAATCAACCCATATATTTAATTAGTCTTCTTTTGATCACTTAATTAATCCTAGATTAACTCTTGATCAATACTAATTAAATAATCTTATTATTCTTATTATTAATATACTAGAACTTATGATATATTAATAACCATAAGTGTCTTATTTCTCTCATTATAGTCTATCCAAGTGCATGATGGTATGCAACCCAAATGGACCATGCCGGGTCGTGTCAAGTCTTACCAATTATAGTTATGGACTTAGACATTAATCCAACAGTCTCCCACTTGGATAAGTCTAAAACTATTATTGCGTATGACTTCAGGAACCAATTGGCAATCGTAGCTCTCAAAAGCTTCTGTCCAACTCTAACCTTGTAGATGAACTCTGACTTTGTCAATGACTTGTCCATTAGATAAGGGATCATATAATCCTCTGTCCTCATGATATCAACCGAACAAATACATGGAACAACATCGTACTTATTGTCCAGCAGTTTGTTTCCCGATTTTCGATTTGTTTGACAAAGAACTTAATCGAACACATCAATTTAGTTCTGACCGGCTGGTACATAGGTCACAACAAAATCATCGAGGGGCCCAGATATCGCTTCTATTTCTAGAAGGAACAGATAAACTTCAAATCATATGCTTGTTCTACTACTTGTTGAATTGTACACAAAGGCACGTTTTATAACATCAAGTTACTGATGCGTTTACGTGCAATCAATGCACAACCAACTCATAGGTAACAACTCATATATCTAGATTTGAAGATTTATATGATATTACCATCTCACGATCACTCGAGATAAATTCCATGAAGTGATACAAGTGAGCGTGGTTTTATTCCAATGCTCATAACTTATGAGCACTCATGAATGTTGTAGCAATCATTGCTATAACTAAACCCATTTAGCCATCTACAAACCCGATTCATGACAGTCTTGATTCATACCTACTTCCAACATATGAATGACTAAGGAGTGTTTAAAGAACTTAGTCATTCAGAAAGAATAACTTAGCTATTTTGGAAGTCAAAACATGCAAAGTGAAACACAATAATAATCGAATCTAATATGGTCTCAGAACCCTTTTGAATATAAATAAAACCACTTTTTATTTATCACCATATTGATTACATATTATTCAATGTTTCAAATAATCAACTTAAGACTTGAATAAAAACAACAGTCGTCCCATGCTCCTAGCATGTATACTTTGTTTTTCTAAACAATAGTTATGCCATACCCCAAGTATGCACACTATGTTTGTCTATGATCCTTACATTGTGATGTAGATCAATTGAACATGATTCCAATGATACTCATTTCACAATCCCAAATCCTTATTGTAAATGTGAGAATCCCCGATTCCTATCATTTACCAAAAAAAAACTTGTAGAATTTAAACTTTTATGCAATGTTCCTCTTGTAATGATTATTCACAAAGTCACCAAAACCTTGTCACTAGTCATTACAGAGTATTCCAAAGAAGGTCAACTTCTATGGAACGAAAGTCTCATATTCAAAGTACATTGCTTTGAACATCCTTCTTGCATTAAGGTTTTCTTATCTTACATAGATTGAATAACTTCCACCTATGGATACATTTCCATAGTCCCATTTTGAATATCACTTCCGAACAAGAGTTACTTCTTTTCAGAAAATGTCAATATGGTCCTGCTAAAATTAACACTATACTTCCAAATGTCCTTGAGCAACCAATATTTGGCAAACCTCAGATTTTCCTCGACAATTGCTTAATCACTTTAGTCATATCCAGTTCTAGACTTTTCCCTTCTAAATGCCCTGAGCATTTGGATAATTTAGAAAGGATGAATATTATAGCACATGAAATGGATCCTATATCCGAAGCATATGGGATACGATTCATGATGTTTGACATAAAGGCATGATACTAGACCAGTCTTTTGCTACAATATTTTTATTTGCCATGTTTTTCAAAATTTAACTATGAAGAGGGATGCCGTAATCATAATCGAATTTGAAAACGCAATATATATAGAATTTCTTCAAGTTGAACCATTCCAACACAAAATTCATATATATTCTTGACTAAAGATGATTAAAATCTCAATCTAAGCTTTAGAATTGAAATGAAGTATAATTTCCTCTCCCTTAATTATAGCAAAACAACTTTTCAACCCCTGCAACTTCACGGATTGAAACTTTGTTTTCTATAATTAACATTGCTAGCTTGCAATACTAATCATAATAATCATGCTCCCACTAACATGATGATTATCAACATAACACTTATGCTCCCACTAGCTCTGACATATTTTCAGAAATATACTGGACTTCTGAAATTTAGATTCATACATCCTTTCTTAGATAGCTCACATGTGTGTCTAAACAATTTTCAGAACTATGAAAAGGGATGTCGTAATAATAGTCTCAATTGCTTAGGCATTTGCCATTCAAGGAGTTCATCAAGCACATGCTAGTATTTTAGGCTCGACATCTTCTTCCCAACACTCAACCAACAAAACCAATCAACTTGAGTTTATACCCCCACATTTCAAAGCTTTTTCATGTTTTAGGGGAGGGGGGGGAGTGGATAAAAGTAAAACTTTGTTTATCCTACAAATAATTTCTTGTTTACATCTTTATGTTAAATGTAAAATATTATTTTCATTAGTCATGGTTTATACTAGTTTTCGGCATAAATATTTGAGACATACATGATGTTTGAAATAAACATAATCTATGATATGAAAAAATATGAAAAGTTATGATTATAAAGCTACATGGTTTTTGGACACTTTTACTAAAAGATAGCTTGTCTAGCAAAAGTCGTTACATTATAGTCACTTACTAACTTAGTGGGTTTTAACCCAATAATATTATGATCTGATTTCAAAATTTCGTACTAGGAAAAATTACACTTTCATATTTACATAAAATATTATATATGTAGTTTCAAAGATATACTTACTTTGTTTTACAAGAAAAAGGAGTTGTAGTTCACATCAATTAGTTAATTCTCTTGTGAGACGTTCCTTTCAACGTACTTACCTAGCGTACACCTTAAGTCCTACATTATAACCAGAGTCTCCTTGAGGGAGAGTGAGACCGTTGTGTATAAATCTATATGGGATTGACATCCACACACCTTAGCTGTTCGCTACAGTAAGACCGACAAGTCTAGCGTGAAAAAGGTCCTACCAACTCTGACACCTGAATAACTTTGTGTTTAGGCATACAGTCACAGTAGCATGGTTATAAGAACTCACATAGGGATTAACATACTATCTCGGTTTACGGGAAGCTTACACTTCATTAGTAGTTCTAAAAAGATATAACTACATACTATTTTTCAGTACAACAAGTCTCATACATTTTTGTTCTTAGGGTTTAAGACTACAATTTTCATACATCAGAAAATATTGGATTTATGGAAACATGCATTTTATAATTATAAGGAAAGTATACAAAGGAAATACATACATCTACAGTTCATACATAAGAAAATATTGGATTTTCTGTAAACATACATTACCATTTTACAAGGCAGATATACAAAGAAAATACATACATTTTTGGTCTGGGGTATAACACTTATAGCTTGTTTTTAAAAGAAAATATTAGATTTTTTAGAAGTATACAAAAATCAGTTTCTCGAAAACATTTCATGATTTCTACTTTTCAGTTATTTGTATTTAGCTTCGAACAAGTAAAATGTTCTTAATGATGTAAACTTGTATTATAAATGTATGAATTTTGGGATTGCTATGTTTCATTACTATTCAATTGTTATGATATTAGACATGAAGTCACTCTATCCGCCCCCAGACGTCTCCCCCGTTCTGGTTTAGGGGTGTGACACTATGTTAGGTATGAGGTTTGATAGTCCTAAACAATCGAATACATGCTCTGTAACTAAGCTGTTGCAAGTTTTATAAAATATGTTTTGTGAGAAATAATAGTAGATGATTGCTAGCCCAGTTTTGTGATGGAAATGTATATTTAGGGTTTGCGGTTCATGGATGAGTGATGATAAGTCTTTCCAAATAAAGTCTCTTACTAGTGACCATAATTGTGAAAAAATTTCAAATTCGGATCAATTGTCACTTATAAATGGATAGGTACCCACTTTACCCAACAATTTTTTAACAATCAAAGTATGGGTGTTAGATTACTTTGAAAGGAGGTGAAAACTACTTTTGGCATTGTTGTGAGTATGAGTTAGTATAGGGAGCTGAGAAGTATGCATAAAGTCTAGCTAAAGGCACGGTTGCAGAAAATTATGCTAGAATATGGTCATACATTAAGGAGATTAGAAGATTAAATGTTGGTTCCACTATTAAAATTTATTTGGATACAATGCCTGATGGTAAGAATCACTTCAGCAAGATTTATATATGCTTTGCTACAGTAAAAAAGGGTGGACGGGAGGGTGTTGAAAGATCATTAGCTTTGACGTTTGTTTCCTGAAAAGTTTTTGCCATGGTGAGTTTCTTTGTACTGTTGGTAGGGATGGTAACAATGGAATATTCCCAATTGCTTGGGCAGATTCATATAAAACATGAATAAATTTAACATTAGGTTTCCTTTTGTTTATAATTTCATAAGGTGTTATGTAAAAACGACGACGAATGAAAGATCAATTTTGCATGAAGTAAGCAATCAAAACCTCATGATTCGCCTTCTCTTTCTGTAGTTTTATTATATTAAGGTGAGCACTGAAGTGCTACAAGAATGTTTTTAGAAAAAAAAGATTCAGCGATGAAGTTCTGACCATGGAGTTCTAAGTTTTCGCTTGAAACCTTGTAAGTTGAGCTACACCTATAACCCTTTAAGTGTTAATCATGTTTAAATTCATTAACATTATTATGAACCTGTAAATAAGATTTATAAGTGATTTAAAGTCATTATATTGATTGATCTACTTATGGGGATGATGACAAGGCTATATTTAGTGAGCTGTTCAAAGTGAGCTTTCCAAACAATATACTTTGTACACCAAACAGACCCTACCTATGATATGATCTTACCTGGTTATCCCTTATTAATTATAGATCAATAGACTATGAAGTAATGATGAATCTAGACTAATGATTAGTTACAATAAATATTAGACTAAGACACATTGATAATAATACTAGGTTATGTCAAAGTAAAAGACTGTTGCTAGAAGCAAAGCGCTATCCGAGTTTTGATTCATCACTTTAACAAGTGAGTGAATTTTTAGTTTCATCTTACACATAATATTAAGTATTTAACATAAATACATGTTATATGTGCCTATTATCCGTTTTCCTGATATCTATTCTAGATGAACGATTTATACATGTTTTACTCAATTTAAACTATAAATATATTTATCTACCTATAAATATATTGGATAAAGATGGGTAGATGAAAGATGATATAGATGATGAGAGATGAAAGATGCCATAGTATGATGAAAGATAGGATGCTATAGTATAACAAAGGAAGTACGCAATGATAGAATGCCACAACATTGGAATTGTTATTTTACCAAAGATGTAGTCACTTACCAAAGTGTAGGTGACAACTTCCAGACTAATTGATGATTGTCCCGTAGAACATTGGCAGTTATGGACATAGTGTCTATTATATATATATATATATATATATATATATATATATATATATATATTGGTAGTTATAGACTTAGTGCCTATTAGATAAAAACTAGAAGCGATGGACTTCGTTCCTAAACACTGGCAGTGATGGACTTCATGCCTAAACACTGGAAACGGTGGACTCCATGGCTATTCCTTAGGACAAATGCTTAGTAATAAAAATAGAAAGAAACTTACTAACATGTATTGCATAGAAATCCCTATAATAGTACCATCAACAGTGATGATTAAGATGACCCTTAGGATAAATCATTAGGGAATAATAAATAGTAAAACGGGGATGGGAAATTAGGTTAAATGTTTGATAACTAAGCATATTAATTATATTGTTGTGGGTTGAAAACCCTATACATTTACCATGTTTCCCAACCTGACCCACTCAGTTGATATGTATCACAACTATCAATGCAAAGATACCTTACACCGAGAGATTAAAAGAGATGTAAATCATTAGTGTAAATTAATGTAAGGTCTATTTTTGCTTATGTTCCATATTAGTTATGATATCCCAAGTTTTTAAAAGATATCAATATAAATGGTTTCTTTGGAAATGTTTAATTTTAGTCTTATCTCACATAGAAATAATATATTTGGGACCAATTCTGCAAACAAAAGAAATACCTTGTTTTAAAATAAGCGTAAATAAAAGTTTTAAAATGACTGTAAATTTAGGGATGTCACACTTGAACAAGGATGACATTCCTAGGTGGATGGATTTGGTACACCGTAATGAGGACTAGGAGCTCCCTTATTCACCCGAACAAAAGGAAGACCTATACATTCCATAAGTTCATGTACTCTTCAATGTGATATACTCAGATGATGGACATCTTGTGCCATATGGGAGTGATGAACCATATGAAGAATATGATCCATCCAAAGATTCTGATCCTTCGGAAGAGGTTGAGCCCACGGATGAGACTAAGCATGTTGCACCACTGTTAGCACCACAAAACACTCCTTATCGCCCAGTCACATAAGGACCCTTGATGAGGCACACATCCCACATATCAATTCCTATTCATGAAAGAATCAAGAAAAGTCCTCGAGAGATATAAACAAACTTGAAGAGGCTTCGAGATGATCCTTCTTGTCTCTCTAGCTTTATGGATTATTAGGTTGCTAAAGGAAGAGTCACATGTAGGTTTGAGACTAGTTAGACATTCGGGATAGGTCCCCCACCTAATGTAGCCAGTGAAATTATAACTTTCCTAATTTTGGATAGTGTTGAACTTGCACATCAGCTTAAAACTATAAGCAATGAGGTCAACATCATTGAGGGTAACATAGTGAATCTTTTTGGATGAATGTAGAAGCTTAAAGGGTAACACCATAAAAATAGGAGTTCATGCAGACCGTTCACCATCGTATCAGTAAAACATAAACATAGATCATGGCTCGCAATAGTAGGATCACAAAGATAGATCTTCAAGTTCATGGTGCAAACAAGAAGGCAACCAATGTTGAGTAGAGGATAGATTCACTACACAAGCAAATAAAAGAGTTATCTTATGCCTTGGGCTACCATTTTGGCATGTTGTTAGATGGGGGTGATGATGGTAGAATGTAAATATAGTACTAGTGAGGAAAATTCATTAGCAAGAGTATAGTCGATCTTCTAAATTTTGTATCTTTGACTTTTGTACATGTGTACATAGGGATTTTTTTTTCATCTTAACCACATGCGAATCTTTGAAATACTTACTTAACCACCATATACTAATGAAGATATCAAGCACATATTACTAATACCAAATAGAAATCTAGTTTGAGCATTGTGAAATTTGCATGTATTACCTTCTTAACATAAAAATCCTTGGGTTTTTTCGAAAATTTTTACACTGGATCTTGTTAAGGTTTAGTCACTAAAACTTACACTCGGATGACTAACAAATGCTTCATAAAACTTACTCTCTTATTACTTATTATAATAGGAAAAAATAATGTCTCCTCGAAGATGAAGTAGATGACTTAACCCTAAACAAACGCCACAAACACCACTATCGCCACTGCCAGCACTGGTGAACCCACCGACGGAGTTAACAACACTTGACCAAATTATAACACAACGAGTCCCTGTTACATTGGCTAAATATGAAATGATCCATAACGCTGCATCCATAGTAAGAAAAGGTGGAAATGGATGTGATAATGGAAATGAAGGTGGCAAAAGTTTTCACAGTAGCAATAGACCCACAAGAGCTAGTTCCTAAAAGGACTTCATGAACTGCAGACCGAAAAAGTTTTGTGGGAATGAAGGAATTGTAGGTATAATAAGATGTATTGTGAAAAAACAATGCATCTTTCAAATAAGCTACTATTTAGAAGAAATCAAGTTCAGTTTTATCGCCTGCACGTTCATGGATGCAACCCCTAACATAGTGGAATGACCAAGTGTAAACAATGGGTGTCAACGCTGCAAAATCCATAACTAAGGGTGTTACTGATGGAGGAATATTGTCATTGGGATGAGATGCAAGACCTAGAACAGGAACTATGGAACTTAACCATGAAAGATTCAGATGTCGCTTCTTATACAACTAGGTTTACCGACCTTGCCATCCGTTGTTCGGGATCTTTGACTCCGAAATTTAAGAATGTTAAACGATACACTTAGGGTCTAGCACCACAGATACATGGAATGTGTGACAACCTGAACTTTCCATTCTGAACAAACCATACCAAGCCAATAGAAGTTAAAACAGTTACAGAGAAATTCCAGACTTTGGGTATAAGTTTGAGTATTTCAGGTTTAGCAGTTAAGGAGATATCAGGAGAGTGGATGCACTACGGTTTCGTGCAACACTGTTATTCCGATACTCAATGATATTAGAGTTCATTCCAGGAATAAAAATATTTTTTGCCAAAAATCTCAGGACTATATATAGAAATCTGAACCAAATACTTCATTAGTTGCATTTCCAACTAGAGAAAAGCCGAATTCTCTCTCACGGATCTTCAGGTTTTTATCCCAAATTCTGAGTATTTCGATCTAGTTATATTATAAAGCTTAGATTGTGTATTATAACATCAAAATCGGACCAAAACCCCAAGATTTGGGAGTTTACCGCCCAAGAACACTTGGGGAGTAAAATCCATTTTAAGGGCTAAAAGTGTCCCAATGTTCCTCAAAGCCTCGGATCTCAAACTAGAAGCCTACATTTCATGTTTAGGACACGAAAACAATTAGAAATCAATGGTGAAAGTGAGTTCACGGCCAAGAAGGTTCTAGGGCAGTGAACTCCATTTTTGGTTGCCAAAATGCCCTAAATGCCTTCATTGAGCCAAGAGACTAGCATAGAAAATTACCTTGATGAGTCTAAGACTCAAAACAATCAAAATACCAACGCCTATGGCTGTACATGGCTGCAAACATATGTCCAATTGGTTCATGGGCCGAAAACTCCATATTAGGGGTGTTTTGATGCCACAAACACTTCCTAAGGCTTAGGTAGCAAGGGTATACATCCATGTCCATACTTACCAGTTAGATTACCAGTAAACTACCATATGGGTAGTTTAGGAAGATACTAGAACTATTACTAGAACGCAATATCATACCATGAGTCAGTTCATTCATGAGTCAAAACATACTAGAAAGATAACATATACAACTATACTAGGAAGAGAACATAAACAACGATACTAGAACGAGTAACATTACATTACATATAGATAAATATGTTAACAATTGAGATCCACTGTATCGGAGCATGCCTTAAATGTCATGGCCCGAGTTGTAGCCAAAATTCTCTTAGAGGGAGAGCGTGAGTTTGCGTATAGATCTATACTGGATTGACTATCCTACACCTTGCTGCTAGCTACAGCCGGACCTGTAGGTCTGCGGGTGCAAAATGTCATTTGGTTTTACGAGCATTCGTACGTCGTTGTTACCAGTCAATAGTATGGTGCAATTAATCACATAATACCTTAATTGTGACAACCCAAGTTGTCCCGTTACATTTCTCCATTACCGTTAACGAAATTTTCCACTGTTCAAAAGTTCCGTTAATAAGAAGCCGTCAAGTTTAATAAACATTTCAATTGTGTATGTTTATATGCCGTTAAGTCGTGATAAAAGGAAATAAAATACATAGCACATATTTCCATTTACTTGGAAAATATTAGTTTATTATTACGACCACTAAATCGGGTGCGACCAAAAGCCCCGTTTAACGGCAGTATCGGGTAGACTTTCACTGTGCCCCCACTCAAAATCCTATATAAGGGTGAGTAGAGTCTATTGGAGACTTTTTACACTCTCTCTCTATACTCTCTCTCTCTAGACCCGTTTTCGCCCCGAAACCGCAACCAAACGCTTCCAAATAGTAAGTCCGCTTACCCTAGCTTATTCTAAACATATTGAATTGAGTTTATAGCCCAAAAATCGGACTTAGAAGCAATGAAAAAGGAGTTTACGGCCTAAGAACCTCCTTAGGCCGTAAACACCCAAAATGAGGCCAAAATGACCCAAACTTGTCCCTATAGGCTTGGAAATAAAGTAAGGTGATTTCCTAGGAGTGTTTAAACATCAAAACACAATGATTTAGGGGACAAAAGAGAGTTTACGGCCCAAGCACAAGCTTAGGCCATAAACACCTCAAAATCATGTTAAAAGGTCCCAAATGCACTCCAAACTCATCCTAGGGCTTCATACTGTTGGGTTATGAGCATTCTAACACTCCTAAGTGTACATGCAACCCTAAATACCTTGGATCTATGTTTTCTCTATTATACATACAAATATGAACATCCAAGGTATTATCCTAATCTATCATACAAAATAATGGATATAACAAGATAGAATACATACCTCTTTGATAGTGCTTGTCTTCATGAAGCTTGAGTGCCTAGTGCCCCAAGTGTGACACCTCAAATGGTTCACACAACACCATAAGCACTTGGAATAACTTAGAGAGAAATTAGAACACTTCATGAAATCGTCTAGCCCTCATACACACACATAGTCCCGATTTCTTGAGCCATGGGTTTCTTTTATATGGTGGCTATTAGGGTTACACCATGTAACTCATGACTTTACCCATTCCTTATGCTCCATGGATTTTAACCTCCATGGAGTATCCATGGGTCACCCCATGGACTTAGTCCAACATAAGGAATCTTGGATCACAAGCCCACATATATAAGAATGAATGATTTACACAATCAACCCATATATTTAATTAGTCTCCTTTTGATCACTTAATTAATTCCAAATTAATTCTTGATCAATACTAATTAAATAACCTTATTAATATATTAGAACTTATAATATATTAACAAACCTTAAGTGTTATTTCTCTCATTTTAGTCTATCCAAGTGCATGATGCCATGCAACCCAAATGTACCATGCCGGGTCGGATCAAGTTTTACCAATTATAGTTATGGACTTAGACATTAATCCAACACATACATCATTTAGGGACTTGGTATTTGGGTTTAGATCAATTAAACACATTAAAATGAAGGATAAAAAGGAGTTTACGGCCCAAGCCTATTCCAAGGCCGTAAACTCCCCAAACATGCCCAAAATGTTGGTTTTTGTCCCCCAAATGGCCTTAGACTATTTCTATAAAATGCTAGAAAGGATTTAAGGACTTAAACACAAGGAAAATGAGGGATTTCTTGGAGTTTACGGCCCAAGAATTTATCTAGGCCGTAAACTCCCCAAAACCCCCTCAAATGTTGGTTTTAATCACCCAAAATAGCATCAAACTTCATAAGAAAATTCTAGGAAGGCAATAGGGGCTTAAAACTTCACTAAACTCAAAGGTTGAGAGTTTACGGCCGTAAACTCCCTTGGGAGAGTTCCTAGGCCATAAACTCTTGTTTAGTACCCTTAGAGGCCTCAATTCCACTCATGCCCTTTAGGAAAAATGCTTAGAATAATTCAATGAACAAGCTAGAAGCATCAAACACCCAAGAAATTGACCTTGGGAGTTTACGGCCGTAAACTCCCTTAGGTTGGGCCGTAAACTCCTTGTTGGGACCATGTTGGTGTTTTAAATCCATTTACACACTGGATATGTGAGTACAACAAAGTCCCACAACTGATAAGAGACCCTTAGCACCCGTAAACGCTACCCGGGACCCCAAACACTCAACCAAAAGTGTTTTTCCACTCCTTTGAGTGTGTATAATTGTTTAATTAGTATATTATATACTAATTGTATGTGAACATATGTTATCATATGTTAAAATAGGTCCTTGTGTGTGTTCAAGTCGTTGCGTGACCCCGAACGCCCAATCGGCACTCTCGTCGGACCTACTTACACCAGGTGAGTTCATACCCCTGAATGAACCTTTTAAATGCTTTTAAATGTTTTATAGGGGGGGGGAATACAAGTTAAACATGCCAGTTATCATGTCAATCACATGTGATTGATAACCCGCATGCACAAGATTTAACCACTTTACACTGTTTTACCGAGTGGGACACTATAATGATTTTTACTTATTTCATAACTTTTACTTATACTGATTTATTCAAATTCATCCTAAATTGGTTTATGAAAGATCCTCTAAGGTTTTAAACGTATTTTACAAAGGAATACAACTTGTGATTTTCTCTGTACATAAAGGCTTTTCATTAAAGATTTCCCTTTTTGACGTATACTTTTACTTGTTAAACACTGCTGCTTCACTTATACTTATTTTGTACTCTAACTCGGTAACACTTTCACTTATACCTATAGTCGCTTATACTTGATGACGCTTATACTTATTCACGCTCTTAGTGATACGATTTCTCCTTCACTTATACTGGATAACAACTTTACTCCACTTATACTTGATAGACGTTCTTACATCACTTATTGTCGTCTCTGCTTCGTGATACACTTATACTTGGTACACTTATACTTCATGGTTCGATTATCCCACACTGTACACGTATACTTCACGACTCGGATGTTCCACTGTACTCTTATACTTCTCGACTCAGATGTTCCACTGTTCACTTATACTTCACAACTCAAATGTTCCACTGTACACTTATACTTCACTGTATGATACACACTCAAGCGTAGTTAGATGTATGTTTATGCTTGTATAGATGCATATAAATAATGATTGAAGGACTTAGGAAGGCTTGTCCGCCCTATTTCCTTTTCTTCATTGAGATGTGGTCTGGTGGGATCGGATGTCCATCTGAAGGTCGTTCGATTCATTCGTTATATATTATGTATACAAGCATAGACATACAAGTTTTCTTCAGTCTGTTAAGAGTCTCTACCTCTAGTCTACACTTACATTAGAAACCCACTCCCTCTTAGTAACACACTATCCTCTATTTGGGATGCATCTTCGGGACGCGGCCTTCTTCGTCGTCTAGTTGGTAACCAGAGTCCCCTGTACAGAGAGCGGACATTGTGTGTATAGGCCTATATGGGATTGACAACCCCGCACCCTGACTGCTAGCTATAGTCCACGGCCTACCAAGCCAAGGGGTGAGAAATGTCACAATATATAGATGCTTGTAGGGCGTCTAGTACTCTAGTCAGTATGGTTACGAGTATCCTGGGTTGCCTTATAGTTCATGGCTTTAAGGTAACGGTATTTCGTCAGTAATTTACACTGTATGCTGATGTGACCTTTTTCAGAGTCACACTGTTTGACCTTGCTAGACGTGTCTTTCATGTGATACTGTCTGCGGTCTGTAGTCACTGTTTTGACCTTGCGAGATGTACCCTTCATTTGGTATCATCTGCGGTCTGTCTTCACTATTTTGACCTTGCGAGATGTACCCTTCATTTGGTATCGTCTGCGGTCTGTCTTCACTGTTTTGACCTTGCGAGATGTACTTTTCATTTGGTACCTTCTGGGGTCTGTGTCTCCACTTGTTAGACTGAACCAGGCGTGTCGTATGTTTGACACTTTCCTGGAGTCTATGGTTCTTTGCCTTAGTCAGCAGTGCTCACTGCTGAGGCATATGATATTCCCTGATGTCGTTGCTTTCCTCAATAATCAAATTCAGTATTTTGATGATGATAGCAATTTAGGGAAAACTACTTTTTACTCTACATCACTGACCAGTCTTGGTAGAAGGCTGCTTTTATTAAAGAAAATATAGGATTTTCTAGAAAGGACTCTAGTACACTGAAATCTTTTAAACTACTACTTTCTTAAGTTATTTGAATGAAATGTCACTAAATGCTTATGAACTCACCAACATTTGTAAAAATGCTGATACTCGCTTTTCAAATAACTTGTATTCTCAGGTTAGCATTAGACAGGTACATCCCCGGAGCTGTTGATGAAGATAGCTTTGTACCACGCTGTATTTATACTATTACTTGTATTACTTTAAAGTGTTGTAATGTAACCTGGTAAAAACTATTACTATTAATGCAATGTTTTGTTGTACTTTGATTACTATAATGCATGTGTTGTGATACTTGACATGACGTCATCCACCCCAGAACGTTTCCGCCGTTCCGGTTTTGGGGTGTGACAAATTGGTATCAGAGCATTGTTTATAGTGAGCTAAGTATATCAATTCATAAAAGATATACAGCCTATAAATACAAAAGGGATAAAACACTCTGACCAAGAATTATACTTTAAAATATAACCATATTTTACCAAAGTATAATAACATCCAGAATCTAAACACTTGAACACAAGTATCACAAGAAGAACAAGAATAAAAGTCTTTGGATGTTGAGCACTACAGACAAATCTGGGTAGTTATGTAATCGTACGCTGGAATAAATGTAACCTGATCAACTACCTTTATTCGAGATGCGATGAACGTGTGCTCAGGAGTGATTGTGGTGTGCAACAGGTCTGAAACTTACCAACTAGGATTTGTTAGAGCCAAACATAAAGTTAAAATACTATAGGAGTATTTTAGAGCGCTAAAAGATTCACACTAATCCCAGAATGACATTCAGAAGATGAGAAAACAAACAAGAATTAAAATACCATAGGGGTATTTAGGATACATAGATAACTTGGCGTGAGAATTAAAAGATCCTCATTGATATACCTACAACTATAGAGGGTATACTTCCAAGGTTATATATAATAAGGATCCCATAGGCTAAGAATGTGTGGTTTCGCTCTATTTCCTTTTCCTCGTTGGGATGTGGTTCTAGAGTAGTATCACATATTCGAAGGCCTATCGGATCTAAGCTATATATGATTTGTATACCCTGTCTAATCGTAGCAGGACTCGATGTGGATCATCCAGCGAAATGTTAATAATCTATTAGGATTCTTTAGACATTTCCATTCTCGCACGAACCCTGTAGAAAACCCTACCCACTTCAGTGCATAACATAAGGGTTGATTCGGACCCCGAAGAAGTTCATTCAGAAGATTTCATGTTCGGAAATAAATGAACTGGGTCGAGACTATTGAAAGCACCAAGTGCCCATATTCTTTTAGGGACTTCGGTGGGGAATTCGCCTAAACTTCGGAGATTCCCAGTCATCCATCATGAAGTGATGACACCCATAGTCGGAGTCAGAAGGAAGGCGGAGTAGAAATTCAATATGTCCATACGAGAAGAGAACCCTTGGAAACTACCCGAAGGAAACCAACGCCAATTCCAGTCAAGGATACGAGGCAGACCGAGGGAGCCAGTACGTGGAACCCCGAGAAGTGTCTTTTCCTCGTGTTCGTCATGCTAATACACCCATAAAATAATACAATTTAGTGAGTTAGTGGTTACACTGCTCACGCTACGTGTTAGGTAAATCGCCTTGTACCCGTTGCTAGTAATGCGCTTAGAGCGGATCCTCACACCTCTGTGAGGTTATTTAGCCATAAGCCCTCATGAGCTTCTCTTCCCGCAGCTTCGTTCCGAACTATTCTCAAATCTCTCCAGACCGGAGAGTGAAATCTTTCTCAGTATAAAGGTAACTTAGTAGGAACGACTCGCATCATATGGCCTTTTTTCTGATATTCATACACCCACTTTGATTTCCAGGACTACATCATAGGGATGTAGGTCGACGTTCAAACAACCAATACTTGAGGCACGGGAAAAATATTATGCCTAATACGTCCAGGACGGAAATGTCCAGGGTTAACCATCGTCTCTCATTACCTTGTATTCCTTTCCGTGTAGGAAAAACCATGCCACCGAAGAAGCGTAACCAATCCACAAGCAAGAAACCTACTCTCCTATTTGATGAAGCTATGTTCCAAGCTGCAGTTTCAGCAGCCGTAGCAGCTATCATGGCTCACATGAATGCTAACAACGCCAATGTTAGCAAGGTGCCCGTTGGAAATTCCAATTCTGACGATGGACAGCATCAATCCACACTTCCATACTCATCCACTCGAGAACCCCAACTGAACCCACTAAAGAGGAAACTCAAGATAGAGGAGGGAAGTACCTCGGCTCAAGGACTTTCCGATGGACAACGAGATGAGGCAGTCTGTACCACTGTCAAACCCTCCCTCCCGACTCCAAGAAGACCTTATCTAGGAGACCTTCCCCACTGCAACAGGTGCAGCTACCATCATCATGGTGCCTGCCGAGAACTCTATTGTGCTAGGTGCCACATGAAGGGGCATACTGCTCGTGTATGCAGAACTCCGGTGGAACGTATTGCATCAATCACCAATGCGGCGACCACACAGGTTTGCCGCCTATGTGGCGAGTTTGGACACTTCAAGAAGGATTTCCCAACCGAATGGGAAGACAAAGACACAGAAGGAACCTGACACTACTGCTTAGGGAGAAGCGGCAAAGAATTCATTAGATTTTGGTACGACTCTCGATCTCAGATAACTAAGCTAAGAACAATAAAAGACTAATTCAAATGCAAATTCTTTCCAGTAAGTTGAAAGTCGCAGCACTGTTATAAAAATTTAAAATTCATTAGGTAAAACTATAGTGGTTAAACATATACGTTATGGCCATGTATATTTAAGATGGACAGACCTAGAGTGAGTGAATGCCGCCTCATCTCCTGTTCCTCGTTTGGTTGTGGATTTAGGGCGGGGTCGTTCAGTCAACAATCCTCCCCACCTTAAATATACATGACTAGTATATGTGAGGCGATTATAGAAACGCCTTGTGAGAATCCGTTCATGAAAAGATACTCTATTCGGAAACACTTAGAACTCTCTATAGTTCCGCGTCGAATCTATCAGTCCAAGTATCTGTGGTAGTGATACGTAGGACGAAACCCGAGACGCCTCGAACTGGTGTGCTTGTTCGGCGCATGACTCTATCGATCTTCACTTTATATCATGTCGGAGTGTGCCAACTTCGACGATTCTATTGATCATGGTTTGATCTCGTGCAACCGTGTGTAAATCCTTAAGTGCTGTGTAAAAAGAACTTTCTCCATAGCCATATCGGCAAATAAAGGTTCTTCCGAACCTGAATCTAACACGAATAAATCAACCTAATACGATCCGTCAATCGTCCCTCTTATCTCAAACCTTTCGAAGTACCCAAGGGAGGGTACCATACACTGTTGACCGACCCCTCGTAGTCAGATGTGTTGGATAAGGTGTCTAAGTCCATAACTTATTTGGTATATACTTGACCCGACCGGCATGGTCCATTTGGGTTGCATCTCATCCAAACTATTATGGATAATTTTATGAGAGTTATACACATATGTTTATTAATATATTATGAGTTATAATATACTAATATGAAGTTACGTTATTTAATTAGTTTTAGTCTTAAATTAATTATGAATTAATTTAGAGATTAAAAGGAATACTAATTAAATTATGGGCTATTTGTTTTATATAGTGTGGGCTAATACTCATTTGTTAATGGGCTAGGCTTATGTGGAAGTCCATGGATGATCCATGGAGCTTTTAACCCATGGATCCTTGGAAAAGGAAAAGACATGGGTTATTAGGGTTTCACCCTAACCATGCATACTATATAAGCATGCTTATGGAGCATGAAATGGAGCCTAAGTGAAACTAAGAGAAAGCTAGTGATCTAGTGTGTGTGTGCATGTGTGTGGCCGAATATACAAGGTGTATATACTCTCATCAAAGTTTTCCAAGAGTTTGTGGTGTTTGTGATTCCATTTGAGGCATTCACACAATTGGTGCTTGGCCCTCAAACTCCTAAGAACCCAACACACCAAAAGGTATGTAATCTCTTCTAACTCTTTTTATGTTGAAATGTTCCCCATGCCATGTTAGATAGGTTATAAACCTTGGAAAATTATTATTTTGCATGTATTTAGACAAACATAGATCCAAGGTTTATTAGGGTTGCATGCACACTTAGGAAGTGTTAGATTGCTCAAAACCCAACAGTGGTATTAGAGCCTAGGCTTGCTTGTTTGATACTTGATGCAAAATAGTGAAAAAAGTCGAAATCGTTGCTGTCTGCATGGTCGACTCGCCGAGTCCATTGGGGGGACTCGCCGAGTCCAAGGCAAACTTCAACCTACTCGACGAGTCCGTTCGTGCACTCGGCGAGTAGGATCGAAGGAATGCAGAATCTCGACTTTTGCTGCTGGAAATGGACTAGAAACATTACCCTAAACTGTTTTGGTGTTATAAAACTTATTTTACTTGGTGTAATGGTTGTTCTAATCCATTTACAATAGCATATATCAAAATTCCATGATTTTATGTGTTCATACAATTCTTGAATTTTGATGATCATGTTCATGTTCTTATGAATTTAGAAAATGATAGGAATTATTTGCTGAATTGTTTAGGATTAATTCTTTATCATTTATGTGTTTTAATGGAGTCCATAATTTGTCCTCAAGTTATGGATTACCAAAGGTCACTTTCATTTAACACACACTTAAAACACATAAGTTACATGAAAATGAAGAGTCTTCATTTTTATGAACCTTTAATTCATAAGTTATGAAATGAAGAGTTTTGCAAAGTTACAAAACTTGCCCTCAAGTTTTGGAATTTGTAAAGTTTCACACACTTTAATAAACTTTAATTCCAAACCTTAGAGTTTTAATAGTTAAAATTCAACCCTTATACTATTTATAACATTAATGGTTAATTATTATATATATGTATAAGAATAAGTCGTTTTACCGTTAGTAGGCCTCATTCACGAAGCCGGTCTATAAGGTGGGTATAAGGTTGTTGCCTATAAAATGGCGACTTAATGGGTGTATACTCTCACCCACCGCTTGCTTGATCGGTGGAGGGTCGTTAGCCGAACGGGTAGAACAATGACTTTAAATCCTCATTAAAAGTATAATGAATATTATAAAATAACTAAACTCTTTTAATTCCCAATCTTAGTTATTTTAGGAAAATGTGAACATGGTGCTAATCCGTGGAATTCACACTTTGTACCTTACCAAGTCGTTGGTGGAGCGTGTGTGGTTAACCGGCACACTAACTAGAACTAGTAAGGATCACGAAGGGTAACTTAATGTTGTCATAGATCAATGGAGCGTGTGTGGTTAACCGGCACATTGATTAGGTGATAATATTAGGAGTACCAAGTGAGTTAGCATGGTTATTCAAACCTTGTTTTGTGATCCTCGGCATCCCAGTCACAAAACTTGAAGGGCACAATCGAGATTGAAACATGCCATTGAAAAGTTCAATGAATCTCAAAAGAATCTAGGAATTTCAAATCCAATTAAACCTAATAAATCATTTCGTTTTCATGGTGGAAATTGGTGAATCGTCATTCGCCTACCTTTCAAATATATTATTACTTAGATTACGGCATCCCTCTTCTAAGTGTAATATATTGTGATTGGATCCTAGCCTTAATATTACATTTGGGTGTCTTATTAAGGATCCTAAATATCTAATCTAAACTTACTTTCTTCTTTCAGATGTCTTCCAACACTAATGCTTCAGGCTCTAACCCAACTGGTTCTTTCTCTCTCATGAATCTTTGTGGGAGGGTCATCTTTGATGGTTCCAACTTCATGGATTGGATTAGGAACATCAGGATGGTTACTCGTTACGAGGACAAGGAATATGTCCTCGATAAGGAGTTAAAAGAACTTGATGAGTCTACTACTACTCCTGAGGAGATTGCTGAATTTAGGACTCATGAGAGAGATGCTACTAAGGTGGCATGTATCATGATGGCCACGATGACAGCCGAGCTCCAAAAGTCGTATGAAGATTTCTACCCTTTTGAGATGCACCAAGACCTGATGGAAAGGTACCATCAGAGTGCTCGTCAGGAGCGGTATGAAATAATATCCTCCATAATAACTACCCGCATGAAGGACGGTGAATCCGTCACAGGCCACATGCAAAAGATGCAAAGGTATGTGGACCGTTTGCTGAAGCTGAATGTTAACATCCCCGAGGAGTTAGCAATTGACATCATTTTGCACTCCTTACCTTCTTGTTATGATCATTTTCGAATGACATATCATATGAACAAGGAGGAAGTTACCCTCAGCAAGCTTCAAGGACTCTTGAGGACCGCTGAAACCGGTCTTAAGGGTAAAGCGGTTGTTACCTCTACTACTCCTACTCCAACTTCTACCCCTGTTTTAGCTATTGGGCAAGGCAAAGGGAAAAAGAGGAAGCACCCTTCGAAGGGTACCAAGGGAAAGTCTCTTGAAGGCTCCTCATCAAAGACTAAGAACGGTTCTGTCACTCCTTCTGCCATTCCCAAGGATGCTGAATGCTTTTATTGCCATGAAAAGGCACACTGGAAGCGAAACTGCCCTAAGTACTTGCAGGATCTAAAGGATGGGAAAGTGAAACCCACCTTTGCAGGTATTTACACTATATTGTCTAATTACTCAACATATTCTAACTCTTGGGTGCTAGATACAGGATGTGGTATTCACATATGTTCTGATTTGCAGGGCCTAAGAAGAAATGAGGATGTGGAGCACGGGAAGATAAACTTAATCATGGGGAATAGGAAGGCTTCACCTGTTTCCAAGATTGGAGTTTATACTTTGTTGCTTAATAATGGGTTAAAATTAGATTTGAATAAGTGTGTGTACTCGTCTGAAATGGCGAGGAATATTATTTCTTTTCATGCTTTGTACAAACAAGGTTTTACCTTTTCGTTTGATAATGAATGTGGTGGTATTAATGCTTTCTTTAATAATGTGTTTTATTTTAAAGCATTACCTTGTGATGGTGTGTATGAAACTGTGTCGATTGTAGACAACTTAGGAAATAATGTGTTGTATATTGATTCTTCTACTAGCCTAGATAAAGCATCATTGTGGCATTGTCGTCTTGGACATGTAAACAAGAAACGCATAGGCCAACTCCAAAAGAGTGGAGTCTTGGAATCATTTGACCTCAAATCAGATGATAGTTGTAAATCTTGTCTACTTGGAAAAATGACAAAATCACCCTTCACTGGAACTTGTGAGAGGGGTGAGGGTTTGTTGGACCTAATACATACTGATGTATGTGGACCATTCAAAACCGCCACAAGGGACGCTAATCGGTATTATGTGACTTTTATTGATGATTTTAGTAGATATGGGTATGTCTACTTAATCAAACATAAGTCCGAAACCTTTGAAAGGTTTAAGGAATTCAAACAGGAAGTAGAAAATCAATTGGGCAGGAACATTAAGATGCTTCGATCCGATCGAGGTGGAGAGTATCTTAGTACCGAGTTCCTTGACTATCTTAAGGAGTGTGGGATTGTCTCACAATTGACTCCTCCCAGGACACCACAGCTGAATGGTGTAGCTGAGAGGCGTAATCGTACCTTGTTGGACATGGTTCGCTCTATGATGAGTCGAGTTTCGTTACCAATCTCTTTTTGGGGGTATGCCTTAGAGACTGCCGCCCATATCCTTAATCTAGTCCCTACAAAGAAGGTTACCAAAACACCTCATGAGATGTGGACTGGGAAGGTTCCCAATTTGGACCACATCAAAATTTGGGGTTGCGAAGCCTTCGTGAGGCGTGAAACTCATGATAAGCTTGAACCCCGAAGTGAAAGGTGTATTTTCATCGGCTACCCACAGAAATCCTTCGGTTACCTTTTCTACAGACCCAATGATAATGTGGTCTTTGTAGCACGAAGAGGGATCTTTCGCGAGAAAGAATTTATAAGCCAAGGAGACAGTGGGAGGCAGATTGATCTTGAAGAAATTCAAGAATCAATTGATGAAGGAACCTCAGACACTAGCAATCAACCTGAGGAAGAAACTCCTGTTGATCCAGCTGACGAGTCTGTACCTCCGAGGCGTTCCACACGGGTTAGGAACACACCTTCGTTTTATTATGGTTTTCATATTACTACGGAAGGTGATACGTTTATTAGTGATAGTACACTAGTAAATTTGGATGAACCTAGCAGTGTTAAGGAAGCCATGGCAGGCCCGGAGTCTGCTAAATGGAAGGAGGCTATGGACAACGAGATACAGTCCATGTATGACAATCAAGTTTGGAACTTGGTTGACAATGTACCGGGCCGTAAAACAGTCGGGTGCAAATGGATCTTCAAAAAGAAGACCGACATGGAAGGAAAAGTGCATACTTATAAGGCTCGACTGGTTGCGAAGGGTTTTACTCAAACTCAAGGTATTGATTATGATGAAACCTTCTCGCCGGTAGCCAAGATTAAGTCTATTGGGGTTATGTTAGCCATTGCAGCATTTCATGATTATGAAATATGGCAAATGGATGTCAAAACCGCTTTCCTTAATGGAAAGTTGGCTGAGGATGTGTACATGAATCAGCCAGAGGGTTTTGTCAATGCAGAGTACCCTAATAGAGTATGCAAGCTTGAGAAATCCATTTATGGATTAAAACAAGCATCTCGTAGCTGGAATCTTTGTTTTGATGAGAAGGTAAAAGAGTTTGGCTTCTTGAGAAGCGAAGATGAGTCTTGCGTGTATGTCAGAGCTAGTGGGAGTATAGTTAGCTTCTTGGTACTGTATGTGGATGACATACTACTCATAGGAAATGACATCCCAACCTTGCAGGAGGTTAAGTCCTGGCTTGGGAAGTGCTTTGCTATGAAGGACCTAGGGGAGGCTACCTATATCCTAGGGGAAGGATATTAAGAGAAAGGAGTAGAAGACTAATTGGACTTAGTCAGAGTATCTACTTGGATAAGGTGTTGAAAAGGTTCAACATGGAGAATTCCAAGAAAGGAGATTTACCGATCCAAAGCAATACCAAACTGAGTAAGACTCAGAGTCCGAGTACAGAGGCTGAGATAGCTGAGATGAGCCAATTACCATATGCTTCCGCAGTTGGCTCGATCATGTATGCTATGACTTGTACCCGTCCTGATGTGGCATTTGCTTTGAGCATGGTCAGCAGGTTTCAGGGAACCCTGGCAAGGCTCATTGGACCGCGGTAAAGAACATTCTCAAGTACCTGCGGAGGACTAAGGATTGGATCCTTACCCTTTGTGGCAGTGATGACTTGAAAATATTAGGGTATAGTGATGCTGGTTTTCAGACTGATAGGGATAATTTCCGCTCTCAGTCGGGCTGGATCTTTACCTTAAATGGAGGGGAAATTTCTTGGAAGAGTTCCAAACAGGAGACGGTGGCTGATTCGACTTGTGAATCAGAGTATATAGCAGCGAGTGAAGCAACGAAGGAGGCGATATGGCTAAAGAACTTCATCGAAGACCTTGGAGTTGTACCAGCTATTAAGGAACCTATAGAGATTTTCTGTGACAACAATGTTGCGGTTATCTTAGCCAAGGAACCAAGAGATCATGGTAGATCCCGACACATTGACAGAAAATATCACTTCTTAAGACACAAGATTGAAGAAGGACTCCTTGTGACAAGGAGGATATCGTCAGATGAGAATCCTGCAGATCCCCTTACGAAGGGACTGACGAGGGTTAAGCATTTTCAGCATGCGAGACGCATCGGTCTGAGGGACGATATTAGTTTTACAGATTAGATAGTTTTCCTGAAACTTGTAAAATGTAATCGACGTTTGATGATGAATAAAATTTGTGATTTATTTATGAGTAAAGTGTTACTATCATTGTCAATTATTTACTATTGTTTCAGTTTTGCATGTTTTGACTTCCAGAATAATTAATTTATTCAAACCTCCACAATCGATCATACGTCGGAAGTAGGTATGAATCAAGATTGTCATGAACTGGGTTTGTAGATGCCTTAAAGGTGTTTAGGCATGGCAATGGTTGCTGCAACATTCATGAGTATTCATAAGTTATGAGTATTGGTATAAACCCACGCTCACTTGTATCACTTCATGGAATTTATCTCGAGTGATCGTGAGACGATAACATCATATAAATCTTTAAACCTAGAGATATGAGTTGTTACCTATGAGTTGGTTGTGCATTGATTGCACGTAAACGCATCAGTAACTTGATGTTATAAAACGTGCCTTTGTGTACAATTCAATGAGTAGTAGAACAAGCATATCAGTCGAAGTTTATCTGTTCCTTCTAGAAATAGAAGCGATATCTGGGCCCCTCGATGATTTTGTGTTGACCCATGTACCAGGCCTGGTCAGAACTAAACCGATGTGTTCAGTGAAGTTCTTCGTCAAACAAATCGGAAAATCGAGAAACAACTGCTAGACAATAAGCAAGACATAGTTCCATGTGTTTGTCCGGCTGATATCATGAGAACAGAGGATTATGTGATCACTTATCTAAAATGGCGCTTCATAGTTCGACAGAGTCTTCATTGTTCGAGGGAGTTTTCGAGAGCGACGATTGTTGGTTGGTTCCTGAAGTTATAGGCAAATATAGTTATTAGACTTATCCAAGTGGGAGTCTGTTGGATAAGGTGTCTAAGTCCATAACTTATTTGGTATATACTTGACCTGACCGGCATGGTCCATTTGGGTTGCATCTCATCCAAACTATTATGGATAATTTTATGAGAGTTATACACATATGTTTATTAATATATTATGAGTTATAATATATTAATATGAAGTTACGTTATTTAATTAGTTTTAGTCTTAAATTAATTATGAATTAATTTAGAGATTAAAAGGAATACTAATTAAATTATGGGCTATTTGTTTTATATAGTGTGGGCTAATACTCATTTGTTAATGGGCTAGGCTTATGTGGAAGTCCATGGATGATCCATGGAGCTTTTAACCCATGTATCCTTGGAAAAGGAAAAGACATGGGTTATTAGGGTTTCACCCTAACCATGCATACTATATAAGCATGCTTATGGAGCATGAAATGGAGCCTAAGTGAAACTAAGAGAAAGCTAGTGATCTAGTGTGTGTGTGCATGTGTGTGGCCGAATATACAAGGTGTATATACTCTCATCAAAGTTTTCCAAGAGTTTGTGGTGTTTGTGATTCCATTTGAGGCATTCACACTATTGGTGCTTGGCCCTCAAACTCCTAAGAACCCAACACACCAAAAGGTATGTAATCTCTTCTAACTCTTTTTATGTTGAAATGTTCCCCATGCCATGTTAGATAGGTTATAAACCTTGGAAAATTATTATTTTGCATGTATTTAGACAAACATAGATCCAAGGTTTATTAGGGTTGCATGCACACTTAGGAAGTGTTAGATTGCTCAAAACCCAACAAGATGAACATCGAAGTAAAACACACTACAAGATACTCTAGAAGACGACATCCGACCGAAGCATACTCCATATAATTTCCCCGAGAGACCCATCGCACCTCGCACATTAGGTTCGTGAACCTAGAGAATAGAACTCATGAGACTGACCGCTATAATCACGTATATGCATAAGGGCGGCATATAATTGAGATCAAAAAGATTAAAGGTGTGTGTTTCCTCCCTATTCCCTGTTCCTCGTTGGGTTGTGGGTTTGGGGTGGAGTCGCACAACTGAACGTCCCGTCGACCTCAACTGTATACTGCTCGCATACACGCGATATTTGCGGTTAGGATTAGTATGAGCTCTACCACGAACCTCTTAGCTAAACACCTTCACCATATTCCATAACATAGGAGCCGAAGTCCAGAAAATCACTATGGGTTGAACTCTTAAAAGTTCCGAGTGAGAAGACTCTATACTCACTAGATTTAACCTAGACCGAGAAAGCCAGAATCTCCGGATGAGTAGTTGCAGTATATGCCCGCACTACTCCGACACTTCGTCCACCTCGTTATGGACAAGTAGTGCCTATCATCCTCTACCCTATTGCATGGAGGAAATCGTCGTCGCCCTATAGATGATGGAATACATTCTCCGAAGAGGACACTAGAATGCCGAGAACCACAGGATAACCTTCGCAACCAAGAATACTTGGTAAAGTGCGAATGTAGTTGCGTTAAGCCTCGTGACCCTGATCTCGAAGAGATTATAGACCTGACACCAGCCCTGGTGTTAGTCGAAGGGTTATGCAAGAGCACGCACTTTCCACGCTAGAATAAACCACAGTCTTGGAGATTCATTGGACTGTTAGGTGTTCCACGAATACTATCTCACGCAGAGATAATAGAACCACCTCCCGAGATAGTCCAACGTTCATTTAGTGAAACCCTAACTCCTCGATCCTCAGGGTTTCCGTATCTCAAGCTTCGTTAGTGCAGGTTCACTTTGCACAAGCACGAGATAGACACTCTATAGCAAACCAATAACCATAGTCACGCAACCCACTCGACGATCTAGAAAGTCTCTATCAGCCAGTTGAAAGAAAACACGAAACCGAAGACCACCTGAGCTTCCTAAGGATTAACCTGAAGGACTACACATCCAGTACAAGCGAGAATGTTAGGAACTTCGTAATAGCGATCACGCCAATGTTGATCTTGCCATAGAAGTACACTAAGTTCTTAGTACTGAAAAGCTCTACTCCTTTCCGAGAGCTTAGGACTATCTGAGAATCCTCATGGAGACATGGTCCGACCCTTTTCAGGCCGCTACTACTTTCGGATATACCACAAGGTTCACATTCGATCGACTCATTTCTCAGACTTGATACGTGAATTCCTGATAACATTCTTCGTACCTCACTCATCTTGATAGAATCCATCGAGAACCCTAACCTTGTAGATACACCAGTTGGAACCCACTAGCTACACGAGACGGAATCCGCATCCCGTACGCGAGGGTCTGTTGAAATGACAAACACAGACCCGAGATCACTTGGGGATGCAAGGACAAGCACATAGGAAGTACTCTCTTACCTCTACTTGGCCATTCATACCTACTTCCTTGCCTAGATCTGAATTTCGGGATGAAATTCCCTCTAACGGGGGGATGATGTGACAACCCAAGTTGTCCCGTTACATTTCTCCATTACCGTTAACGGAATTTTCCACTGTTCAAAAGTTCCGTTAATAAGAAGCCGTCAAGTTTAATAAACATTTCAATTGTGTATGTTTATATGTCGTTAAGTCGTGATAAAAGGAAATAAAATACATAGCACATATTTCCATTTACTTGGAAAATATTAGTTTATTATTACGACCACTAAATCAGGTGCGACCAAAAGCCCCGTTTAACGGCAGTATCGGGTAGACTTTCACTTTGCCCCGACTCAAAACCCTATATAAGGGTGAGTGGAGTCTATTGGAGACTTTTTACACTCTCTCTCTATACTCTCTCTCTCTAGACCCGTTTTCGCCCCGAAACCGCAACCAAACGCTTCCAAATAGTAAGTCCGCTTACCCTAGCTTATTCTAAACATATTGAATTGAGTTTATAGCCCAAAAATCGGACTTAGAAGCAATGAAAAAGGAGTTTACGGCCTAAGAACCTCCTTAGGCCGTAAACACCCAAAATAAGGCCAAAATGACCCAAACTTGTCCCTATAGGCTTGGAAATAAATTAAGGGGATTGGCTAGGAGTGTTTAAACATCAAAACACAATGATTTAGGGGACAAAAGAGAGTTTACAGCCCAAGCACAAGCTTAGGCCGTAAACACCTCAAAATCATGTTAAAAGGTCCCAAATGCTCTCCAAACTCATCCTAGGGCTTCATACATCATTTAGGGACTTGGTATTTGGGTTTAGATCAATTAAACACATTAAAATGAAGGATAAAAAGGAGTTTACGGCCCAAGCCTATTCCAAGGCCGTAAACTCCCCAAACATGCCCAAAATGTTGGTTTTTGTCCCCCAAATGGCCTTAGACTATTTCTATAAAATGCTAGAAAGGATTTAAGGGCTTAAACACAAGGAAAATGAGAGATTTCTTGGAGTTTACGGCCCAAGCATTTATCTAGGCCGTAAACTCCCCAAAACCCCCTCAAATGTTGGTTTTAATCACCCAAAATAGCATCAAACTTCATAAGAAAATTCTAGGAAGGCAATAGGGGCTTAAAACTTCACTAAACTCAAAGGTTGAGAGTTTACGGCCGTAAACTCCCTTGGGAGAGTTCCTAGGCCGTAAACTCTTGTTTAGTACCCTTAGAGGACTCAATTCCACTCACGCCCTTTAGGAAAAATGCTTAGAATAATTCAATGAACAAGCTAGAAGCATCAAACACCCAAGAAATTGACCTTGGGAGTTTACGGCCGTAAACTCCCTTAGGTTCGGCCGTAAAATCCTTGTTTGGTCCATCTTGGTGTTTTAAATCCATTTACACACTGGATATGTGAGTATAGCAAAGTCCCACAACTAATAAGAGACCCTTAGCACCCGTAAACGCTACCCGGGACCCCAAACACTCAACTAAAAGTGTTCTTCCACTCCTTTGAGTGTGTATAATTGTTTAATTAGTATATTATATGCTAATTGTATGTGAACATATGTTATCATATGTTAAAATAGGTCCTTGTGTGTGTTCAAGTCCTTGCGTGACCCCGAACGCCCAATCGGCACTCTCGTCGGACCTACTTACACCAGGTGAGTTCATACCCTTGAATGAACCTTTTAAATGCTTTTAAATGTTTTATAGGGGGGAATACAAGTTAAACATGCCAATTATCATGTCAATCACAAGTGATTGATAACCCGCATGCACAAGATTTAACCACTTTACACTGTTTTACCGAGTGGGACACTATAATGATTTTTACTTATTTCATAACTTTTACTTACACTGATTTATTCAAATTCATCCTAAATTGGTTTATGAAAGATCCTCTAAGGTTTTAAACGTATTTTACAAAGGAATACAATTTGTGATTTTCTCTGTACATAAAGGCTTTTCATTAAAGATTTCCCTTTTTGACGTATACTTTTACATGTTAAACACTGCTGCTTCACTTATACTTATTTTGTACTCTGACTCGGTAACACTTTCACTTATACCTATAGTCGCTTATACTTGATGATGCTTATACTTATTCACGCTCTTACTTAGTGATACGATTTCTCCTTCACTTATACCGGATAACGACTTTACTCCACTTATACTTGATAGACGTTCTTACATCACTTATTGTCGTCTCTGCTTCGTGATACACTTATACTTGGTACGCTTATACTTCATGGTTCGATTATCCCACACTGTACACGTATACTTCACGACTCGGATGTTCCACTGTACTCTTATACTTCACGACTCAGATGTTCCACTGTTCACTTATACTTCACGACTCAGATGTTCCACTGTACACTTATACTTCACTGTATGATACACACTCAAGCGTAGTTAGATGTATGTTTATGCTTGTATAGATGCATATAAATAATGATTGAAGGAGTTAGGAAGGCTTTTTCGCCCTATTTCCTTTTCTTCGTTGAGATGTGGTCTGGTGGGATCGGATGTCCATCTGAAGGTCGTTCGATTCATTAGTTATATATTATGTATACAAGCATAGACATACTAGTTTTCTTCAGTCTGTTAAGAGTCTCTACCTCTAGTATACACTTACATTAGAAACCCACTCCCTCTTAGTAACACACTATCCTCTATTTGGGATGCATCTTCGGGACGCGGCCTTCTCCATCGTCTAGTTGGTAACCAGAGTCTCCTGTACAGAGAGCGGACATTGTGTGTATAGGCCTATACGGGATTGACAACCCCGCACCCTGACTGCTAGCTACAGTCCACGGCCTACCAAGCCAAGGGGTGACAAATGTCACAATATATAGATGCTTGTAGGGCGTCTAGTACTCTAGTCAGTATGGTTACGAGTATCCTGGGTTGCCTTATAATTCATGGCTTTAAGGTAACGGTATTTCGTCAGCAATTTACACTGTATGCTAATGTCACCTTTTTCAGAGTCACACTATTTGACCTTTCTAGACGTGTCTTTCATGTGATACTGTCTGCGGTCTGTAGTCACTGTTTTGACCTTGCGAGATGTACCCTTCATTTGGTATCATCTGCGGCCTGTCTTCACTGTTTTGACCTTGCGAGATGTACCCTTCATTTGGTATCGTCTGCGGTCTGTCTTCACTGTTTTGACCTTGCGAGATGTACTTTTCATTTGGTACCTTCTGGGGTTTGTGTCTCCACTGGTTAGACTGAACCAGGCGTGTCGTATGTTTGGCACTTTCCTGGAGTCTATGGTTCTTTGCCTTAGTCAGCAGTCCTCACTGCTGAGGCATATGATATTCCCTGATGTCGTTGCTTTCCTCAATAGTCAAATTCAGTATTTTGATAATGATAGCAATTTAGGGAAAACTACTTTTTACTCTACATCACTGACCAGTCTTGGTAGAAGGCTGCTTTTATTAAAGAAAATATAGGATTTTCTGTAAAGGACTCTAGTACATTGAAATCTTTTAAACTACTACTTTCTTAAGTTATTTGAATGAAATGTCACTAAATGCTTATGAACTCACCAGCATTTGTAAAAATGCTGATACTCGCTTTTCAAATAACTTGTATTCTCAGGTTAGCATTAGACAGGTACATCCCCGGAGCTGTTGATGAAGATAGCTTTGTACCACGCTGTATTTATACTATTACTTGTATTACTTTAAAGTGTTGTAATGTAACCTGGTAAAAACTATTACTATTAATGCAATGTTTTGTTGTACTTTGATTACTATAATGCATGTGTTGTGATACTTGACATGACGTCATCCACCCCAGAACGTTTCCGCCGTTCCGGTTTTGGGGTGTGACAATAATATAAATCTGGTTTAAGGTAGTTAGTACGGTAGTAGTTCTTATAGCGCTACATTTTAGTACTACATTAATTTTCCCTGTACATATATTTAGTGATCTATTCACTTAAACGTTTAATGTAAAAACTATATTTTGATAATGATAGTTACACTTTGGAAAATTACACACTTTTACAAGAAACGAACATTTAGAATAGTTAAGTCTTGCTAGAAGACTACATTAAGAACAGTTAAGTCTTGGTAGAAGACACTTTTATATAATATTAGGAATCATAGGGATTTCTAGGGTTTTTCAAATGTTACAGTTGTTTTACAAACAATTTTATACTTATACTTCATCTACATTTTTCCATACTTACAGTTTATAAACTTACAAATTCTTACATACAAATTAAGACACTAAAATACTTATGATTTCACCAGCTTCAAATATGATACACGCTTTCAAAATTACTTGTATCCTCAGGTCATTATAGAGAGGTACCGATGCAAGGAGAAAGGAAGATGGAGCTCGTTCAAGACTCATCTTTCGTTTTGATTTATGCTTTAGTGTTTATGAAAATTTGACACAACAATTGTCTAATAATATTATTATTAATGCAATGGATGATGTTGTTGCTTGTTTACTACTTTTCATTGTTGTGATACTGTACATGACATCCTCCGCCCCAAACGTTTCCATCGTTCTTGGTTTTGGGGTGTGATAGATTGGTATCAGAGCATTGTTTATAGTGAATTAAGTATATCAACCCATAAAAGATATACTAACTATAAATAGATAAGGGATTAAAAATACTCTGACCAAGAGTTGTACTTTAAATAATAAAATATTTAATAAAGTATACGTGCCTACATTCATACTAAAATCAGTGTCACTAGCACAGTACAAAAGAATTACGATTGTTGGATAACTAAGTGGGCTTAGAGACATATGGTCAAAACTAGGAAGATATAGCCTGATCACCTATATTATCCGAGGGTTGACTAGCATGTGCCTAAGTGTAGTTGTGTGTTTGCAACAATGCTAAAATCTTACCAACCCTACCACAATGAGAACATAAGAACATAACATTAAACTTCAAATACTATAGGAATATTTGGTGTTACTATAAGTACTTTATACTTGAGAACTAAAACGGGATTCGTCATTACTAAGTTGATAGTTGCTAAGTGGATACACTAAGGCTATATGTAATTAGGATGTTATAGACTTAGAATCTGTGAAATTTTTTACTTTACCCTTATTCTGTGTGAATTTGGAGTTAATATCCCTTATTCGAAGGTCTATCCTGTTTCGATTACATATAGCCGGTATGCACTTCACAAATAGCGACGTAACTAATGAAGATTTTTCTAAATAATTATCTAGATAGTTCGTCTAATAATTATTTTCTTACCCCAATTCTTGAGTAGATAACATGGTTGGACTCCATCCCCACGGCAACCTGTTCCTTCCGAACGAAGTTATTTCTGGATGGTTTGGAGAAGAACCAGATAATGATCATTCGATCCCTCTGAATGATCACCATGTTGAAGACCTTTCGGATGGTACTAACTCCGAACCTGAGGTTGAAGATCTACCTCAGGCAGCTCCCGTTCCAATTCCTAACCCTAGTCCGACTTTTCATGGCCCGACGCCTCCATGGGTGGAATGTTTGGAAACATGGAGTGAAGGTCAAGATCAACCTATGTCGTTTAATGGAGACCAAAGCTTCTACAACGTAAGCGAAGGGAGCATAGCAGATAGAGTTCTACCAATATTGATCCGTAGAGTTGCCCGAAACGAGATTCAGCGCATGACAGCCCTGCAACGTATCACAGAAGTTGATACAAATGGAGGAATGCATATGGTTCGCACCAACAGCCTTGAACATGCTCGCTAGAGATCTGAGCGAAACCATGAAACCCTGCTACAAGCACTAGCTGAAACCCGAGCCGAAGTCATAGAGCTCCGACTACGTCAGAGGGTATACGAAAGATACCTGCTTGATATGGAACGTCAACTGGCTGAACTAAGAGTTCACCAGAGGGATTATCGTCGCCAGTAATAAATGTCTTACCTTATTTTTCCTTGTTAAAAGGAAATTGTTTTCTGTCTATGCCTGAAGTGGCATTTTCTAGGAAATTATCGTGTACCGTAAGTACTTTTGGTTAGGTCTTTATACTATCAAGGACTATCTTCTCTGGATATGATGTAAGACCTTTTACAAGGTCATTTTCCCGAACTTTTACGTCATGAATATCAAAGATTTTGACAGTCGGCTAACTTCTGTGTCATTCTGCATTCAAGTACTTTTATCATACTTTCATTGGAGTCTATCTAAATTCATGCTTTAGTCAAGTCATTGGACTATAGTAATTTAGCTCCGGAGACATCTCCAAGTCTCTTTTAATGGTTGGATCATGTTATTCACCAACCAACAATACCTCGGCTTGAACGACAAACGTCTTAAGACCATTCTACAAACTCACTTCCATTCCGTGTTAGGACTGCATCATAGGGATGTAGGTCAAAGTTTCGAGAACATAGTCTTACTCTTTACTTGAAAAATCAAAGTACATCTAGGATCAACCAGAATCACTCACGAAATCCTTATCTTTCGTGTTATAGAATCATGTCGTCATCCGGAAACCACGTTAATGTAATTTAGGCGTTTTGTTGTAACAGACTTATAATCTATCTGAAACTAGTGCAACTAGAGTCTTACCTTTTGAGAGACCTTATTTGTATAGGGATGATCGTGCTGCGTATACTTGTCTTTTGTAGAATACCTTATTCCCAACAATAGTCTGGTTGTAAGTCTAAAGTACTGTAACTCTGTTCATGGTTGCACGGTTGTGTTTTGTCTGTAAAAGTCTTATGTTCAAATCTAATGTCTTTAAGTTTATGTATGATTCCGACATTATCATACGACTCAATTCAATTTGATTTTCACGAAAACAACTTCATACGTACGTCTCTTTCTTCTAGATCGCTTTCCAGCGAAGCCGTCATATCAGAACACCGAAGTACTCATGCTAGGAGTACCTCTTAGTTATTTTCTTTCCGAAGAAATCCCCGAAGTACCACTCGTGCAGTACGTCATGTTTAATCCAAGGATTCATACGATTGATCTATCACTGAGGAATGTATACATAAGAGTGATATATAATCAAGGTTCTACAGGTTTAGAATTGATGATTCCACTTTAACTTCTGTTCCCTGATGAGATGTGAGCTTAAAGAAGAATCAGTTATTCGACTACCTTTTCAATCTTAATTATATACGACTTGTATACATGAGATTGTGATTGTGAAAACATGTATGAATTCTAATATGAACTTCAGGAGGGAGAACTGCCTAAGCCTACGAGTAATCTCATCGTCATGTGAACAAACTTAGAACCCAGTAAGACCCTTGTAAACAGATTGCCCTACAGCTTAAACACCTACGGAGAAACAAGAACAGCCCGGACAATTTAGCGAACTACACAGAAAGAGAATTAGAATACTAGGCTTCTCACCCTGGAGAACCCCGGTCTTATTCTCCCAGAGATCGACGGATTGCATCATATGTGCCTCGGATATCGATGACTCCGTCAAGATTCTTCATTAGAAATCATTATCTGTACCTCGTATAGATGAAATGGTTGAGCAAACGAAAGGAAAGAATTACTTTCGGAAATGGATCTGAGATCTGAATATCACCATTTCGAGTGTTAGGGAAGGATGTCCGGAAGACTATCTTCCGAACTCGATGCGGACAATTCGAGTACATAGTGATACCCTTCGGATAGGACCAATACGCCCATAGCTTTCATGAGCTAAACGAGTAGGGTACATCTTTCTTACTTGGACTAGTTCGTCATTTCTCCATGTAATGACTTACTTATCTACCCTCGTAGTAAGAAGAAACCCATGGAAACATTACCTTCAGAGGTACTTTTCACGATGTTTTCTAGGCGCGAGTTTTGAAATTGATGAGTCAAATTTCTATGACACACTGTTAGTTGTGTGGGAAATTTCGAGTGCTCTTACAATGTGTCAAAACCGTTGAGCATTTGTCGACACCGAAGACACCGACAGAAATTCGCCAAATTCTAGGTCTTACATACCTACTGTCTTACTTTATCCAGAACCCCTCGCAAATCACAGGAACCATTTCGACTTTGACCCAACAAGGGGTGGCCTTTGACTGGTAAGTAAAGCAAGAAAAAGAAACCTTGGAGATTCCAAGTGAGTGACCAAGTTCTTTAGGAAGTCTCACTCTGGGAACGGCTTAATACGCTTCGTAAAGCGTGGAAAGCTAAATCCAATATAGACAGGACCTCCGAGATTCTTACCAGAATTGGTCATGTATCTCGCAGACTAGACCTACTCTGCGAACTCAGTAATGTACATTCTACTCTTCGCGTCTCGATCGTGAAACCATACCTTTCCGTTAGGACTCTTGTAAGTCCACTCGTCGAGATCCTCGCCTTCGTATTAGAACCGTAGTGAACCTCAACCGAGACGTCAAGCGGACGAAGCTACGCCGTCACCAGTTAGTGAAGGTTCGTTGGGATACCAACCGAGAACCCGATTTCACTTAGGAGCACCAGAACCAATCGATTAGGAAGTTTCCTCCTCACAACTCGATCATTCATACCTACTTCCTTATCTACATTCTAATTTCGGGATGAAATTCCCTTTAACAGGGGGATGATGTGACAACCCGAAATTTCCATTCTGAACAAACCATTCCAAACCTATAGAAGTTAGAACAGTTACAGGGAAATTCCAGACTTTGGGTATAAGTTTGAGTATTTCAGGTTTAGCACTTAAGGAGATATCAGGAGAGTGGATGCACAAGGGTTTCGTGCAACACTGTTATTCCGATACTCTATGATATTAGAGTTCATTCTGGGAATAAATTTTTTTTGCTGCCAAAAATATTAGGACTACATATAGAAATCTGAACCAAATAGTTCATTAGTTTCATTTCCAACTAGAGAAAAGTCGAATTCTCTCTGACGGATCTTCAGGTTTTTATCCCAAATCGTGAGTACTTCGATCTAGTTATATTATATAGCTTAGATTGTGTATTATAACATCAAAATTGGACCAAAACCCCAAGATTTGGGAGTTTACCACCCAAGAACACTTGGGGAGTAAACTCCATTTTAACGGCTAAAAGTGTCCCAATGTCCCTCAAAGCCTCGGATCTCAAACTAGAAGCCTACATTTCATGTTTAGGATACAAAAACAATTAGAAATCAATGGTGAAAGTTAGTTCACGGCCAAGAAGGTTCTAGGGCCGTGAACTCCATTTTTGGTTGCCAAAATGCCCTAAATGCCTTCATTTAGCCAAGAGACTAGCATAGCAAATTACCTTGATGAGTCTAAGACTCAAAACAATCAAAATATCAACACCTATGGGTGTTCACGGCCGCAAACATATGGCCAATTGGTTCATGAGCCGAAAACTCCATATTAGGGGTGTTTTGATGCCACAAACACTTCGTAAGGCTTAGGCTTGAATTTAGACATGTTCCCTAAAGTGTTTAAAGCCTATAAAACATAAGGAATCACAAGTGTTAAGGAGTTTACGGCCAAGACAATTTCTTGAGCCGTAAACCCCTATAAAGGGTTCAAATGACACCCAAACACTAGTTTAACCCTTGAAACAATTCACCACTTGAGTTGCAACAACTTTAAGCCTCAATTAGTGACCCAATATAGATTTTATGGCAAGGAGTTCACTCCCCTGGGCCGTAAACTCCAAAACATGTGGTCATTTGACCATAACCTCCCATTAGAGGTCTTGCACTCCTTTGTTGCAACCCATTAGCCTCCTAGCACTTGACCGAAGTGTTTACCTCACATTAGAATGTTTATACATGTTTAATTAGTGTTTTAATCACTAATTGTTTATATACATATGTCATAATATGTAATTAGGATCATTCTGTGTGTCTAAAGTCTTCACTTGACACCAAGCACTTGTCCGATCATTCCTTACGATAACCTTCCGTTCAATTCCAATCACTTGCTGCAGGTGCGTTCATACCCCTTAATCAATGTTTTAACAATTTTTAAATGTTTTATGGGGAGGATACAAGTAGAATTATGCTAATTATTATGTCAATCATATGTGATTAATAAGTAGCATTCAAATGATTGGCTATTCATTAGCCGTTTTACTAAACAGTTTTGTTCAAATGATTTTTATAAACATTTTATATGTTTAAAACTCGTTATTACACTGTACATTTTATTCTGTATGTTTTATTTCAAACTTATTTACAATTGTGATTCAAACAAATGTTTCCTTATACTAAATTGTTTTATCAAACCCATGCCTTCAAACCGTTTTATAGATTGACATCAATTCGATCTTTTCTTAAGATAATAATTATGCTCAAAGGTTTTACAAAACTTATTTATGCTTTTATATTATAAATTGCATGCCTCTATATGTGTAGTTATCTAAGAAATGTTTAAAAGACTTAGGAAGGCTATCCACCCTATTTCCTTTTCGCGTTTGAGATGTGGTCTGGTGGGATATCGGGTACTCATCGGAAGGTCGTTTAAATATTAGTTATATAACATATGTACATATATAGTCATAAAGGTCCTTCTAGTTCATCCCATGCCCTTGGGTAGCAAGGGTATACATCCATGTCCATACATACCAGTTAGATTACTAGTAAACTACCATATGGGTAGTTTAGGAAGATACTAGAACTATTACTAGAACGCAATATCATACCATGAGTCAGTTCATTCATGAGTCAAAACATACTAGAAAGATACCATATACAACTATACTAGGAAGAGAACATATACAACGATACTAGAACGAGTAACATTACATTACATATAGATGAATACATTAACAATTGTGATCCACTGTATTGGAGCATGCCTTAAATGTCATGGCCCGAGTTGTAGCCAAAATTCTCTTGGAGGGAGAGCGTGAGTTTGCGTATAGATCTATACTGGATTGACTATCCTACACCTTGCTGCTAGCTACAGCTGGACCTACACGTCTGCGGGTGCCAAACGTCATTCTGTTTTACAACCATTCGTATGTCGTTGTTACCAGTCAATAGTACGGTGCAATTAATCACATAATACCTTAATATAAATCCGGTTTAAGGTAGTTAGTACAACAGTAGTTCTTATAGCGCTACATTTTAGTACTACATTAATTTTCCCTGTACATATATTTAGTGATCTATTCACTTAAACATTTAATGTAAAAACTATATTTTGATAATGATAGTTACACTTTGGAAAATTACACACTTTTACAAGAAACGAACATTAAGAACAGTTAACTCTTGGTAGAAGATACCTATATATAATAATAGGAATCATAGGGATTTCTAGGGTTTTTCAAATGTTTACAGTTGTTTTACAAACAATTTTATGCTTATATTTCATCTACATTTTTCCATACTTACAGTTCATAAACTTACAAATTCTTACATACAAATTAAGACACTAAAATACTTATGATCTCACCACCTTCAAAGCTGATACTCACTTTCAAAATTACTTGTATCCTCAGGTCATTATAGACAGGTACCGATGCAAGGAGAAAGGAAGATGGAGTTCGTTCAAGACTCATCTTTCGTTTTGATTTATGCTTTAGTGTTTATGAAAATTTGACACAACAATTGTATAATAATATTATTATTAATGCAATGGATGATGTTGTTGCTTGTTTACTACTTTTCATTGTTGTGATACTGTACATGACATCCTCCGCCCCAGAACGCCTCCGCCGTTCTTGGTTTTGGGGTGTGACAGAATGGTTATCTCTTCAATACCTACAACCCATCATAGTGCAAAGTGCATACCCTTTTGTTTGACCAACAATGTGATCTATCAAGGAACCATGGTTATGAAGGCTGAGCCTCCTAATTCCGGAAAAAAAAAAGCAAAAGTATAGTGGAAGATACATAGGAAAATAAAGGCAATCTTCAGGGAAGAAGCAAGGATTAGAAACATCTTATGCAACTACCACAACAACCGCAACAATAGAACCCACCCAACATAAACAATATTTTGGGAAACATTCTCTTTACAACCAATGCAACCATCACCGTGTGGGTAAATCTTATTCATGAAGAAAGTGCAACAAAAAAGGGCACACTACCAACTTTTGTAGAAGTCGAGCACCTGCAACAACCAACCAGAAAATGGGAATAAGAATTGGTACTAGTGGAGGACGAACTTGTTATGAGTGTGTTGAAGCTAGACTTTTTAAGAGAGAGTTTCCAAAGTTGAGGAATCAGGAGGTAATGCTTAAGGCCATGGATTTGTGATTAGAGAAAGGGACACGATCTAGGACGAATCTATGGTGACTGTTATGTTCCTCATCACCAACTTATATGTTACAATACTTTTTGACTATGATTTCGATAAGAGTATTATAACCCCAATTTTTTGGTACATTCTAAGTCATGAATCTAGAAATTCAAAAGAGGCATACGAAGTTTAAACAATCACACCTTTCACGTCAATCTTAGGCATATGACCAGTGGAAGCTTTAACGTCATTATTATCATGGATTGGTTATCTCTTCACCGTGCCAAAATATTGTTCTACAAAATATCCATACGACTACCCTTACCCAACGGGGAAGCTGTAATTATCTATAGAGACAAGTCATGGAAAAACCTCAAGATTATATCTTGTACCATGGATAAGAAATATTTACAGAAGAAAAGCTACACTTTCCTCTCTCACGTTGTAGATAGGAAGACCAAAACAAACGAGATCAAAGAGAGACCTCGAGTATGTGACTACCTCGATGTATTTCTTGAAGATCCACCTGAGATACCAGTAGTTCAACAAATCAAGTTTCGAGTCGACTGAATCCCAGGAGCAGCCTCAGTAGGAAAGTCTCCTTACCAGTTAGCTCCATCAAAGATACAATAGCTATCCAGCTAACTCCTAGAACATAATTACAAAGCATTTATCAGACCAAGCTTCTCACATTGGAGAGAACCAATCATTTTTTTTCAATAAGAAGGACAACTCCTTTTAAATGTACATTGATTACCATGGGTTGAACAAACAAACGATTACGAACCATTACCCACCCCTAAAAATCGATGATTTAATTGATCAACTATAAGGACCTGGCTACTACTCCAAGATAGATGTCATATTAGGAATCACCGGCTCAAAGTGCTAGAAGACAATGTTTTGAAGACTACATATATGACTCGATACAATCATTATGAGTACCTAGTTATAACTTCTGGATTGACCAATGCCCTAACAGTGTTCATGGTCCTTATTAACCATGTCTAAAAGCCATAGTTAGACAAATTCATGATTGTATTTATTGATGTTATATTGATATATTAACAAACCAAAGAAGAACATGGCTAACACTTGCAACTTATCCTACAACTATTACAAAAATTTAAGTTGTATGCCAAATTCTCTATATGTGAATTCTGGATTAGATAAGTACAATTTTTAGGGCATTTAGTAAAAAAAACAAAGGGATCGAAGTTGGCCCTTCAAAGATTGAAACAATTAAGAATTGAGAAGGGCAAAAAATGCCAATAGGAGTGCGCCAATTCTTAGGCGTTATTGGTTACTATTGGAGATTCATTGAGAATTTCTCCAAGACAAACAAGAGATAGCTTTCTTGAAACTAAAATAATTGTTGGGTAGTGTACGAATCCTAACCTTCTAGAAATAACTGAAGACTTCTTTGTGTACTACGACACATTACTCCAAGGGTTAGGATGTGTTGTGACAAGCCGAAATTTCTATTCAGTACACTCATTCAATGCTATAGAAGTCAAAACAGTTTCTGCTAACTTTCAAACTTTTTGGATTAAGTTTTAGTATTTAAAAGCTAGTGCTTTGGGAGATATTGTTGGGTTTTGAGCATTCTAACACTCCTAAGTGTACATGCAACCCTAAATACGTTGGATCTATGTTTTCTCTATTATACATGCAAATAAGAACATCCAAGGTATTATCCTAATCTGGCATACAAAACGATGAGTGTAACAATATAGAATACATACCTCTTTGATGTAGAAAGTCTTTATGAAGCTTGAGTGCCTAGCCCCAATAGTGTGGAAGCCTCAAATGGAATCACAATCATCAAAACACTTAGAATAACTTGAGAGAGTTCTACACTTGATGAAATCGGCTAGGCCTTTTCTTCACTTTCTAATGTGATTCTAGTGGCCGATTTTTGTCAAGAATAAGATCTTTATATAGTGTTACAATTAGGGTAAATCCTTAATTGTCATGGCTTTCCATTTCCTTGGATCCATGCGTTCAAATACACCATGGAGCATACATGGACCATCCTATGGGTTTTAGCCCAACTTGATTATCCATGGAGCATTAGCCCACTATATAAGTATGGATGATTTACACAATCAACCCATATATTTAATTAGTCTTCTTTTGATCACTTAATTAATCCTAGATTAACTCTTGATCAATACTAATTAAATAATCTTATTATTCTTATTATTAATATACTAGAATTTATAATATATTAATAACCATAAGTGTCTTATTTCTCTCATTATAGTCTATCCAAGTGCATGATGGTATGCAACCCAAATGGACCATGTTGGGTCGTGTCAAGTCTTACCAATTATAGTTATGAACTTAGACATTAATCCAACAGTCTCCCACTTGGATAAGTCTAAAACTATTATTGCGTATGACTTCAGGAACCAATTGGCAATCGTAGCTCTCAAAAGCTTCTGTCGAACTCTGACCTTGTAGATGAACTCTGACCTTGTCAATGACTTGTCCATTAGATAAGGGATCATATAATCCTCTGTCCTCATGATATCAGCTGGACAAATACATGGAACAACATCGTACTTATTGTCCAGCATTTTGTTTCCCGATTTTCGATTTGTTTCACAAAGAACTTAATCGAGCACATCAATTTAGTTCTGACCAGCCGGTACATAGGTCACAACAAAATCATCGAGGGGCCCAGATATCGCTTCTATTTCTAGAAGGAACAGATAAACTTCGAATCATATGCTTGTTCTACTACTTGTTGAATTGTACACAAAGGCACGTTTTATAACATCAAGTTACTGATGCGTTTACGTGCAATCAATGCACAACCAACTCATAGGTAACAACTCATATATCTAGATTTGAAGATTTATATGATATTACCGTCTCACGATCACTCGAGATAAATTCCATGAAGTGTTACAAGTGAGCGTGGTTTTATTCCAATACTCATAACTTATGAGCACTCATGAATGTTGTAGCAATCATTGTTATGACTAAACCCATTTAGCCATCTACAAACCCGATTCATGATAGTCTTGATTCATACCTACTTCCAACATATGAATGACTAAGGAGTGTTTAAATAACTTAGTCATTCAGAAAGAATAACCTAGCTATTTTGGAAGTCAAAACATGCAAAGCGAAACACAATAATAATTGAATCTAATATGGTCTCAGAACCCTTTTGAATATAAATAAAACCACTTTTTATTTATCACCATATTGATTACATATTATTCAATGTTTCAAATAATCAACTTAAGACTTGAATAAAAACAACAGTCGTCCCATGCTCCTAGCATGTACACTTTGTTTTTCTAAACAATAGTTATGCCATACCCCAAGTATGCACACTATGTTTGTCTATGATCCTTACATTGTGATGTAGATCAATTGAACATGATTCCAATGATACTCATTTCACAATCCCAAATCCTTATTGTAAATGTGAGAATCCCCGATTCCTATCATTTACCAAAAAAAAACTTGTAGAATTTAAACTTTTATGCAATGTTCCTCTTGTAATGATTATTCACAAAGTCACCAAAACCTTTTCACTAGTCATTACAGAGTATTCCAAAGAAGGTCAACTTCTATGGAACGAAAGTCTCATATTCAAAGTAGATTGCTTTGAACATCCTTCTTGCATTAAGGTTTTCTTATCTTACATAGATTGAATAACTTCCACCTATGGATACATTTCCATAGTCCCATTTTGAATATCACTTCCGAACAAGAGTTACTTCTTTTTAGAAAATGTCAATATGGTCCTGCTAAAATTAACACTATACTTCCAAATGTCCTTGAGCAACCAATATTTGGCAAACCTCATATTTTCCTCGACAATTGCTTAATCACTTTAGTCATATCCAGTTCTAGACTTTTCCCTTCTAAATGCCCTGAGCGTTTGGATAATTTAGAAAGGATGAATATTATAGCACATGAAATGGATCCTATATCCGAAGCATATGGGATACGATTCATGATGTTTGACATAAAGGCATGATACTAGACCAGTCTTTTTCTACAATATTTTTATTTGCCATGTTTTTCAAAATTTAACTATGAAGAGGGATGCCGTAATCATAATCGAATTTGAAAACGCAATATATATAGAATTTCTTCAAGTTGAACCATTCCAACACAAAATTCATATATATTCTTGACTAAAGATGATTAAAATCTCAATCTAAGCTTTAGAATTGAAATGAAGTATAATTTCCTCTCCCTTAATTATAGCACATGAAATGGATCCTATATCCGAAGCATATGGGATACGATTCATGATGTTTGACATAAAGGCATGATACTAGACTAGTCTTTTGCTACAATATTTTTATCTGCCATGTTTTTCAAAATTTAACTATGAAGAGGGATGCCGTAATCATAATCGAATTTGAAAACGCAATGTATATAGAATTTCTTCAAGTTGAACCATTCCAACACAAAATTCATATATATTCTTGACTAAAGATGATTAAAATCTCAATCTAAGCTTTAGAATTGAAATGAAGTATAATTTCCTCTCCCTTAATTATAGCAAAACAACTTTTCAACCCCTGCAACTTCACGGAATGAAACTTTGTTTTCTATAATTAACATTGCTAGCTTGCAATACTAATCATAATAATCATGCTCCCACTAACATGATGATTATCAGCATAACACTTATGCTCCCACTAGCTCTGACATATTTTCAGAAATATGTTGGACTTCTGAAATTTAGATTCATACATCCTTTCTTAGATAGCTCACATGTGTGTCTAAACAATTTTCAGAACTATGAAAAGGGATGTCGTAATAATAGTCTCAATTGCTTAGGCATTTGCCATTTCTCACAAGTCCATGTTAGTGTGCCGGTTAACCACACGCGCTCCACTAATGACTTTTGAAAATGCAAATAACACAATTGCTATCTACGTAAAATCTACTTAGTGAAAGCGTTTCCTCACCATCATTTTCATGAATCGGAGAGAAACCTTATGACACTTAGATTTTATAGCGTATGAGTTCCTATCCATGTTAATTTGTAAAAACCATAATCACAAGACAAGGTTAGTGACAAATTCAAACTCATATGGATTGAACTTGTTCAATCTTAATTTCTTGTCACCTTGGTAGCACAAGGCCCACTAATGCTTCCAAGTTGAACTCTAATGACTCACATGCAAATACAACTTATTTGAAGTAGGTACAGAAATAAGAATTATGTCAACATGATAGGTTGCAAACCTTAAGTCGTGTGCTAGTGATAAATTACAGGTTTTACTCTTGATAAAATCTTGAAACTCTTTCAGGATCTTTAAGGCTCCCACTGTCCCCTTGACATATAAGTTTCCTAGTCAAGAACCATTCCTTGACAAAACAAATATTCAAGGGATAGTGTGGATTCTTATCAAGACTAACACTACACACAATTGGTCTTAGTTGGTCTTTGTCTCATCCAAGACATCACAACTTACCAATCTCAAATGTACAAGAGTATAAACATTTCACACTACATTTGATAAGTGTTTTAAACCTTACTTTATGTCACTCAATGTTACAATCTTGGAGTATGACTCTAAGAATTGTTTTGGAACAAAGTATGACTCATCTCCTTGATCTTAACCAATCCAACAATTCATGACCTCTCTTCTTAGCCATAACAATGCACTAAGACGTCCTTAGAGTATGAATTTGTGATATGTTTTCTAAATCATTAAGATGATCATAAAACTGATACTAAAGTACTCTCCCATAAAATATTTAAAGGTATGCCGTAATCCAAGCTATAAAATATTTAAAGGTAGGCGAATGACGATTCACCGATTTCCACCATGAAAACGAAATAATTTATTAGGTTTTAATTGGATTTGAAATTCCTAGATCTTTTGAGATTCATTGAACTTTTCAATGGCATGTTTCAATCTCGAGTGTGCCCTCTCAAATTTTGTCACTGGGATGCCGAGGATCACAAAACAAGGTGTGAATAACCATACCAATTTACTTGGCACCCTTAATATTATCGCCTAATCAATGTGCCAGTTAATCACACACGCTCCATTGATCTATGAAAACATTAAGTCACCCTTCGTGGTCCTTACTAGTCCAAGTTAGTGTGCCGGTTAACCACACACAGTCCACCAACGACTTGGTAAGGTACAAAGTGTGAATTCCATGGGCTAGCACCAAATTCACATTTTTCCTAAAGTAACTAAGATTGGGAATTATTATGAGTTTAGTTACTTAGTATTTATCATTAATACTTTTAATGAAGGGAGAATTTAAAGTCATTGTCCTACCCGTTCGGCTAACGACCCTCCACCAGTCAAGCAAGCGGTGGGTAAGAGTGGACACCCATTAAGTCGCCATTTTATAGGCAACAACCTTATACCCACCTTATAGACCGGTTTCGTGAAAGAGGCCTACTAACGGTAAAACGACTTGTTCTTATACATATATATATATATATATATATATATATATATATATATATATATATATATATAATTAACCATTAATGTTATAAATAGTATAAGTGTTGAATTTTAACTCTATAAAAATTCTAAGGGCTAACTTGGAATTAAAGTATTCATAAGAGAAAACTTTTCAAATTCCAAAACTTGAGGGCATGTTTTGAAACTATTCAAAACTAATTAATTCCATAACTTATGTGTTTAAAGTAGTTTTAATCCAAAAAACTCTTCAAGTTCCATAACTTATGGAAGACTTTAAACTAATAAGAGAATTAACTTTTCTTTATTTTTATAACTTATGGAATTAATTAAGGTTACACTTTATTTATTTATTTATTTATTTATTAATGAAGTGACTCTTGAACTTCCATAACTTGAGGACAAGTTATGGAGTCATAATAAAAAATTCAATGACACAAGACTCTTCACTTTGTACCATTACCAACTTTTATGAGTTTTATGAGTCTTTAATGTGACTCTTCATGTAACTTGAGGACAAGTTACACAAACACATTTTATACTCAACTCATAGATTAAAATGGATTGAAAACAACTATTTCAATTAACTTTTCTATTAATCTAAGCAACTCATAAGAACAAGATAATTCAAATCAAACTTTCTCATGTAATTAGTCTAAACCTTAAACTAATACAAAACATGAATCAATTGACAATTATCTTTGAAAATGGATTAGCATGAACATTACCACATTAAAAACAAGTTTATAAGTTCAAAAACAACTTAGGGTAATGTTCCTAGTCCATTTCTAGCCAAAAACCTCGAAAATATGCTATCTGGGGGTCCAACTCGTCGAGTGCATGAACCGACTCGGCGAGTTGGATCGTTTTGATCAATTTTTAGGCATGGACTCGCCGAGTCCCTTGATGGACTCGCCGAGTCTGATGATCAAACAGCAACACTTTCGATTTTTTAAGCAGTCTTGCAGGTATAACAAGAAAACAAGCCTAGGCTCTGATACCACTGTTGGGTTTTGAGCATTCTAACACTCCTAAGTGTACATGCAACCCTAAATACCTTGGATCTATGTTTTCTCTATTATACATGCAAATAAGAACATCCAAGGTATTATCCTAATCTAGCATACAAAAGGATGAGTGTAACAAGATAGAATACATACCTCTTTGATGTAGAAAGTCTTCATGAAGCTTGAGTGCCTAGCCCCAATAGTGTGGAAGCCTCAAATGGAATCACAATCATCAAAACACTTAGAATAACTTGAGAGAGTTCTACACTTGATGAAATCGGCTAGGCCTTTTCTTCACTTTCTAATGTGATTCTAATGGCCGATTTTTGTCAAGAATAAGATCTTTATATAGTGTTACAATTAGGTATCCTATTAGTTATATTCGTATTCGTATTCGTTCTATCCTATTAATTGTATTCGTATTCATATTCGTATTCGTTCTATCCCTAGTTGTATTTTATTAGTATTAAACTTAGTTTATGATTAGTATGATCTCTTATACAAAATATAATCTAAAACTTAGATTATAACATCTTTTAAAGGAATCTACATTTAGTTCGACAATTTACTCTGCAATTCGAACCAACGGTTAGTACGATTTTCGATATTAAAATTATACATAATATGAAACATTTGAATAGAAAATAATAAGTTTAAGTACAAGATTTCCTTGTACTTTTGCTTGTATCCCCCCCCCCCCTGAAAATAGTGAAAACATTGGAAAAGGGGTAGGGCTATGAACTCACCGGTTGAGGAACACGTTGGTTTGGATCCTAAACGTCAGTTCTGGGTTTGCAAACGCACAAGATTCCTATGTATTATGAAAAGATACACATTTGTATCTAATTAGGTCTTGAATTATTTATTAGTTAAGGACAAACACTTCTAATCGAGAAAACACTCCGTTACAAGCGTTTAGAGGGACCCGGGTGGCATTTAAGGACACATATGGCTTGGATAATGTGCTTACTCTTTGAGAGTAAACTTCTTCTGGAGTTTCCGGCCCTAAGACCAACTCCACATGAGTTCACGGCCATGAACTCAGAGGGTTTTATGGTGCTAAATGGCCTTATATGACTTGGGAAAATTAGCTAGAATCAAATCTAAGGCATAGGAATGGATTTAATCCACATATGGACCACTTAATGGAGTTTAAGGCAGTAAACTAGGAGTTTATGGCCGTAAACTGGGAGTTTATGGCCGTAAACTGGGAGTTTATGGCCGTAAACTCCCCCATACCCATTCCTTATGTGTTTTGGTGGTGTTAGGACAATCACATGTGATTTAAACTCATTTTACAAGCCTTGGATGGAATTTAGGGCATCATTTGCTTATGTTATAGGAGTTTACGGCCTAGGAACCCATCCTTGGGTGGGTTTACGGCCGTGAACTCCTAAGGGAGGGGTTTTCATTGAGTTTAAGGCTTCTAATTCGTTTGTGGTTGATTCTAGAATTTATTCCAAAGCTATTAATGTGTTTAAATGGCAATTTAACACTTAAAAATGAGTTTACTCCCCATGATATGGAGTTTACGGCCCAAGCATGTTCTTGGGCAGTAAACTCATTTTTACTCCTCAAAAGTTACGTTCAAGGTGTTCTAAGTCCATTTTGGTAAGCCCCTAAGTCATATCTAATCTGTCACACCCCAAAACCAGGAACGGCAGAAACGTTCTGGGGCGGAGGACATCATGTATAATATCAACAACAATGTAAAGTAGTAAACAAGCAACAACATCATCCATTGCATTAATAATATAATTATTATACAAATGTGTTCTGTCAAATTTTGATAAACACTAAAGCATAAATCAAAATGAAAGATAAGTCTTGAACAAGCTCCATCTTCCTTTCTTCTTGCATCGGTACCTGTCTATGACGACCTGAGGATACAAGTAATTTTGAAAGCGAGTATCAGCTTTGAAGCTGGTGAGATCATAAGTATTAATGTGTCTTAATTTGTAAAACTTATAATTTTTAAGACTTGACATTGTTTTGAAAGAAAGCTCGAATAAGTATGAAAATGTTTGTAGAATAACTGTAAATGTTTGAAAAACCCCAGAATCCCTATGATTCCTATTAGTAACAAAAGGAGTCTTCTACCAAGACTTGACTGTTCTCAATGTAATCTTCTACCAAGACCTAACTGTTCTGAATGTAGTCTTCTACCAAGACCTAACTGTTTTGATTGTAGTCTTCTACCAAGACCTAACTGTTCTGAATGTAGTCTTCTACCAAGACCTAACTGTTTTGATTGTAGTCTTCTACCAAGACCTAACTGTGTTACTATTATTATCATTATAAGAATTTGTATCCTTTGGTACTAAGATACTTACATATAATTCACCTTATTGGTTATGTGAATGAGTCAAAAAAATAAAGGCAATAATACAACTAACCTGAATATTACCCTTTGGTACTAGGGTAACTATCATTGTTAAATTTATGACATCCGTAGACGTACTCTTACCTCTGTTGCTAACAGCTGGATATAGGAATAGTTAATCCCTTAATCGTATACCTGTAATGGTACCAACCGTTGACATCCATGGATGTACTTTCACGTCTGTGGCTAACAGAGATTTTCGGAATGGTCAATCCCACAACTGTATCCTTAGGTACTAGGATAATAAACCCAATCTATCTCGTCGGTTATGTGATTGAAATCAAAAGGTAAAGATAAGAATGAGGGTTTTGATAACAGAGTCGATACATATAAAATGTAATAGGACTCCTCCTGATATATCTATGTAACAGTGCTCTTATAAGTATGATCATGTAAAAGTAAACATGTATATGTACCTATGTAAATGTGCTCATGTAATTGTAATCATGTAAAAGTAATCATGTATATGTACTTATGTAAAAGTGCTAGCTGTAATGTGTGTTCTCTCTATCTAGCAAGTATAGTAATGTACTGTAATGTTCTAGAAGGTATTGACTCATGAATGAACTGACTCATTTATATGATATCTTGTTCTAGTAATTGTTCTAGCATCTTCCTGAACTACCCATATGGTAGCTTTCTAGTAATCTAAATGGTACGTATGGACATGGATGTATACCCTTGCTACCCAAGGGCATAGGATGGACTGGAAGGAACTTTTATGACTATATATGTGTACATGATATATAACTAATATTTAAACGACCTTCGGACGAATACCCAAAATCCCACCAGACCACATCTCAAGGCGCGAAAAGGAAATAGGGTGGATAGCCTTCCTAAGTCTTTTAAACATTTCTTATATAAGTATACATATAGAGGCATGCAATTTATAATATAAAAGCATAAATAAGATTTGTAAGACATTTGAAATATAAGTATTATTTTGAGAAAAGATCGACTTGGTGTCAATCTATAAAACAATTTGAAGGCATAAGTTTAATAAAACAGTTTAAGTATAAGGAAACATTTGTTTGAAACACGATTGTAAATAAGTTTGAAAGGAAATGTACGGAGTAAGCTGTACAGTGTAAAAAGGAGTTTAAAACATATAAAATATTATAAAAAGTCATTTGAAGGAAACTGTTTGGTAAAACGGCTAATGAGTAGCCAAATCATTTGATTGCTGTATATTAATCACATGTGATTGATGTAATAAGTAATATAATCCTGCTTGCTAATCACATGTGATTGACATAATAAGTAGCATGATTCTACTTGTATCCCCCCCCATAAAACATTTAAAAAGAGTTTAAAACATTAGTTAAGGGGTATGAACTCACCTGCGGTAAGTGACTGGAATTGAACGGACTGTTATCGTACGGAAGGATCGGACAAGTTCTTGGTGTCAAGTGGAGACTTAGACACACACAATGATCCTAATTACATATGAAAACATATGCATATAAATAATTAGTGATTATAATACTAATTATACAAGTAATAACATTTAAGCGCAAGGATAACACTTTTGGTCAAGTGCTAGGAGGCTAAAGGGTTGCAACAAAGGAGTACAATGCCCCTAATGTGAGTTTAAGGTCAAAAGACCATATTCATTAGAGTTTACGGCCCAAGGAAGTAAGTTCCTGGCCGTAAACTCCCAACCAAGGCTTGGGATGGTACTTTCAATTACTACAACCTTAGTGGGAATTGTTTCAAGGCATATACAAGTGTTTGGGCACCATATTGACTCCTTTGGGGAGTTTACGGCCCAAAGACCCTTTTCCCTTGGAGTTTACGGCCGTAAACTCCCTTGGGAGGGTTCTTATTGTCCTTTTAAGTCTCCAACATTTCTAGGAACAAGTATAGGCTTCAACCATTGGATTAAGGAAGGTTTATGGCACTAAATGGGAATATTTGATGGAGTTTACGGCCATAGAACTCTTTGGGCCGTAAACTCCCTCACACATGAGGTTCTAAGAATTTTAACTAGTCCAAAACTCATCTAGGTACTTGCCCTAAAAGTCTCTTGGCCCAAGGAAGTGTTTAGGGTGTCCTTTGACCCCTTTAAAGGAGTTTATGGCCCAAGAATTACTCTTGGCCGTAAACTCTTCAACATATGTGCTTTCCTTATGTTTTCTAGGTCCTAGATACTTTAGGGTATTTGTCTAACATGAAGTCCAAGCCTTTGGGGGTGATTAGGGCACTTTTAGCCCTTGGAAAAGGGGTTTACGGCCCAAGAGCTTTTCTTGGCCGTAAACTCCTAGAACTTTATGATTTTGAAGTGTTTCTAGCCTCTAATGTTCATACATAAAGTCCTTAGTTAGATGCCTAACACGGAAATAGGACTAGGTGGCCTTTAGGCTTGATTTTGGAGTTTACTCCCCAAGAACGTTCTTGGGCGGTAAATTCCCGTATCTTGTGTTTTGTACATGTAAATAATGTATTAAGCATATAACAAGTATTAAAACACATCTAGGGAAGTAGACTCACAATCTGGGATGAAAACCCGAAGATCCGTGAGAGAGAAATGGGCTTTTCTCTAAATGGAATTCAACTAATGAACCAATTTGTTTCAGAATTCTATTTATAGTCCTGAGATTTTTGGCAGAAAATATTTCTATTCTCGGAATGGATTCTAATGATTCTAGGATAATGGAATTTACAGTGTTGCGCAAAATCCTAGTGCAACCACTCTCATAATACCCCTTTTTGGTGTAAAACCCTAAAACTGCCAAACTTATATTGTAAGTCTGAATTTTCATTGTAACTGCTCTACTTCTATTGGATTGAAATGGTTTGATTAGTATGGAAAATTTCAGGTTGTCACATCATCCCCCTGTTAAAGGGAATTTCGTCCCGAAATTAGAATTTAGGCAAGGAAGTATGCGCGAATGATCGAGACGTGAGGAGAAAACTTCCTAATTGATTGGTTCTAGCGCTCTTAAGTGAAATCGGGCTCTCGGTTGGCATTCCAACGAACCTTCACTAACTGGCGACGACGTTGCTTCGTCCGCTTGACCTCTCGGTCGTGGGTCACAACGGTTCTAATACGAAGGCGAGGATCTCGACGAGTGGACTTGCAAGAGTCCTAACTGAAAGGTATATTTTCACGATCAAGATGCGAAGAGTAGAAAGTATGTTACTGAGTTCGCTGAGTAGATCTAGTTTGTGCGAGGCACAGGACCGATTCTGATAAGAATCTCGGAGGCCCTGTCTAAGTTGGATTTAGCTTTCCACGCTTTACGAAGCGTATAAAGCCATTCCCAGAGTGAGTTATTCTAAAGAATTTGGTCACTCACTTGGAATCTCAAAGGTTCCTTTTCTTGAGTAACTTCCCAGTCAAGGCCACCCCTTGTTGGGTCAAAGTCGTACGAGTTTCTGTAGTTTGCGAGGAGTTCTGAATGAACTAAGGCGGTAGGTCGGTAAGACCTAGAGTTTGGCGAAGGAATGTCGGCATCTCTGATGTCGATACATGCTCAGCGGTTTTGACAAATCGAAAGACTACTCAAAATTTCCCACACTACTAATAGTGGGTCTTAGAAATTTGACTCTTCAATTTCAAAACTCATGCTTTGAGAACATTGTTAAAAGTTTCTCTGGAGGAGATGTTTTCCCATGGGTTCCTTCTTACTACAGGGGTAGATAAGTAAGTCATTACAAGGATAAATGACGAACTGATCCAGGTAAGAAAGACGTACCCTACTCGTTTAGCTTAAAAAAAAAAGCTATGGGCGCATTGGTCCAATCCGGAGGGTATCACTACGGACTCGAAGTGTCCGTATCGAGTTCGGGAGATAGTCTTCCGGACATATTTCCCTAACACTCGAACTGGTGATATTCGGATCCCTGATCCATTCCTGGAGGTAGTTTCTTTCTTTGCGTTTCCTCAAACATTTTGTCTACACGTGGCAGAGATAACGATTTCTAATGAAAAATCTCGATGGAGTCTTCGATAACCGAGGTACATGCAATGCGATCCGTCGATCTATGGAAGAATATGACCGTGGTTCTCTAGGGTGAGAAACCTAGTCTTCAAATTCTATTTATGTGTAGTTCACTAAGTTGTCCAAACTGTTCTTGTATCTCCGTGGGTGTTTAAACTATAGGGCGATCTGTTTTCGGGAGTCGTACTGGGTTCTAAGTTTGTTCGCATGACGATGCGATCACTCGTAGGCTTAAGCAGTTCTCCATCCTGAAGTTCATATTAGAATTCATACTTAGGTCACAATCACCATTTCATGTATACGAGTCATATATAATTAAGGTTGAAAAGGTAGTCGAATAATTGATTCTTCTTTAAGCTGTATAAGCTTGATCATCGGGGAAAAATAATTTAAAGTGGAATCATCAATTCGAAACCTGTAGAAGCTTGATTATATATCACTCTTATGTATATCCTCCTTGGTGATAGATCAATCGCATGAATCCTTGGTTTAAACTTGACGTACTGTACGAGTGGTACTTCAGGGATTTCTTCAGAAAGAAAATAACTAATAGGTACTCCTGGCATTAGTACTTCGGTGTTCTGATGTGACGGTTTCGCTGGAAAAGTGATCTAGAAGAAAGAGGTGTACGTATGCAGCTGTTTTCGTGGGGATCAAATTGAATCGAGTCGTATGATAATATCGGAATCATACAGAAACTTAAAGACATTAGATTTGAACATAAAACATTTATAGACAAAAATAACCGTGCAACCATGAACAGAGTTACAGTACTTTAGATTTACTACCAGACTATTGCTGCGATTTAGGTATACTACAAAAGACAAGTATACGTAGCACGAGAATCCCTATACAGATAGGATCTCGCAAAAGGTAAGACTCTAGTTGCACTAGTTTCAAACATGCTTTTGATTATTCAAAAACTGACGATTTGGAGGGAACCTATACTATATTAGGGTCCTTAACCATCTCTTACCAATCTACGGTCAAACTCTGTCAGGTTTGTTATTGTCCTTTTCTGCTGGACAGTCCCTCTTGAAGTGTCCCATGACGCCACATAGATGGCATATCTGAGAGGTTTGGACATTGGTGGTTGATGTGATGTGCTGAATCTGAATCCTACAGCAGCTGGTAGTATGTCCATTCCTGTTGCACCTAAAACAATGTAACAGACGGCAACTACCCAAATGATGAAAGCTACACTCATAGCATTTTGGTAGGTTTCCGGCATATTGCTTGGATGGTGTGGGAACAATCGGGACACCAGAAGGAATGGTAGTAGGAGGTGCAGATGTAGTAGCTATGAAGGTCGTTACCGGTGGTTGTTTCTTATTCGCCCCTCGAAGTGATTTGTCCTTCTTTTTGGCCCAAAACATCCGTTTGCTACTCTTGGTCCTGACACTCGGAGTATCGTGGTGATTTGTTTCTCGTCGAGGTAATTGTTTGTCACTTGGATTGGCAATGTTGTTAACAGCTCCACTAACATTCGCATCGTTAGCGTGAAGGTGGGTCAGAATAGCTGACACGGCAGCCGAGACTGCAGCTTGAAAGGTAGCTGCATCAATCTGGAGGGTTGGTGCTTGGTTGATGGGTTGCTCATCCTTCTTTGGCGACATGATTCTGTAATACGAAAATAAGGAATTTGTGTGCGATTCTGGTTGACCCTGATGTACTTAGATTGTTCATGTAAAGAGTAGAAGTATGTTCTTGAAAGTTGGACCTACATCCCCATGATGCAGTCCTAGTCACGGGTGGAAGTAAGTTCGTAGAATGGTCTCAAGATGTTTTTCGTTGGAGCTGAGGTATCGTTGGTTGGTGAATAACAAGATCCAACCACTGAAAGAGACTTGGAAGTGTCTCCGGAGATAAATCGCTATAGTCCAATGATTTGACTAAAGCATGATTCAGATAGACTCTTATGAATGAATGACAAGAGTACTTGAATGAAGAATGACATAGAAGTTAGTCGGCTGTCAATATCTATGATATTCACGATGTAAAGATTCTGGAAAATGACCTTGTAAAGGTCTTACATCATATCCACTAAAGATAGTTCCTGACAGCATAAAGACCTAACTAAAGTACTTACGGTACGAGATAATTTCATAGAAAATGCCACATCGGACATAGACAGAAAACACGATTCCTTTTTATAAGGAAAAATTAAAGTAACGGGTCTACTACTGGCGACGGTCATCCCTCTGGTGAACTCGTAGTTCAACTAATTGACGTTCCATGTCAAGTAGGTGCCTTTCACGCATCATCTGGCGTACCCGGAGCTCTATGACTGCGGCTCGTGATTCGGCCAGTGCTTGCAGCAGGGTTTCCTGGTTTCTCTCTGATCTCTCGTGTGCATCTTCTAGACGAATGGTGTGGAGGGTATGCATTCTAGCATAGGCGACAACTTCTGTAATCTGATGTAGAGCTGTCCTGCCTTGAATCTCATTTCGGGTCACTCTGCGGACCAAGATTGGCAAGACTATATCTGCTAAGCCCTCATTGCTCAAGTCGTAAAAGCTTCGGTCACCATTAATTAGCATAAACTGATCTTGTCCTTGGCTCCATATTTCCAAGCATTCCACTCACTTAGGGTCGGGCCATGAAAAGCTAGAAGAGGGTTAGGAATTGGAAAGGAGCTGCTTGGGGTAGGTTCTCAAACTCTGGCTCGGAGTTAGCATCAGACGAAAGGTCTTCATCAAAATCAACCAACTATGACTTCATTCGGGAGATACTGGTTGTCAAGGGGATGGAGTCCAGTTATGATTTCTATGCGAGAATTTAGGGTAAGAGAATAATTATTAGACGAACTATCTAAATAATTATTTAGAAAATCTTCATCAGTTACATCGCTATTTGTGAAGTGCATATTAGCTATGTGTAATCTAAATAGGATAGACCTTCGAATAAGTGACCTTAATTCCAAATTCACACAGAATAGGGGTAAGGCAAAATTATCACAGATTCTAAGTCTATAACATCCTAATTACATGTAGCTTTAGTGTATCCACTTAGCAACTATCAACTTAGTAATGAAGATCCCGTTTTAATTCTCAAGTATAAAGTGCTTATAGTAACACCAAAATACACCTATAGTATTTTAAATTTATTGTTATGTTCTATTGTTCTCATTGTGGTAGGGTTGGTAAGATTTTAGCATTGTTGCAACCACACACTTAAACTTAGGCACATGCTAGTCAACCCTCGGATAATATAGGCGATCAGGCTATATCTTCCCAGTTTTGACCATATGTCTCTAAGCCCACTTGTGTTGTCCAACAATCGTAATTCTTTTGTACTGTCCTAGTGACACTGATTTTAGTATGAATGCAGCACGTATACCTACTTAAATATCTTACTATTTAAAGTATAAACTCTTAGTCAGAGTATTTTTAATCCCTTATGTATTTATAGTTACTATATCTTTTATGGGTTGATATACTTAATTCACTATAAACAATGCTCTGATACCAATCTGTCACACCCCAAAACCAGGAACGGCGGAAACGTTCTGGGGCGGAGGACATCATGTATAATATCAATAACAATGTAAAGTAGTAAACAAGCAACAACATCATCCATTGCATTAATAATATAATTATTATACAAATGTGTTCTGTCAAATTTTGATAAACACTAAAGCATAAATCAAAATGAAAGATAAGTCTTGAACAAGCTCCATCTTCCTTTCTTCTTGCATCGGTACCTGTCTATGACGACCTGAGGATACAAGTAATTTTGAAAGCGAGTATCAGCTTTGAAGCTGGTGAGATCATAAGTATTAATGTGTCTTAATTTGTAAAACTTATAATTTTTAAGACTTGACATTGTTTTGAAAGAAAGCTCGAATAAGTATGAAAATGTTTGTAGAATAACTGTAAATGTTTGAAAAACCCCAGAATCCCTATGATTCCTATTAGTAACAAAAGGAGTCTTCTACCAAGACTTGACTGTTCTCAATGTAATCTTCTACCAAGACCTAACTGTTCTGAATGTAGTCTTCTACCAAGACCTAACTGTTTTGATTGTAGTCTTCTACCAAGACCTAACTGTTCTGAATGTAGTCTTCTACCAAGACCTAACTGTTTTGATTGTAGTCTTCTACCAAGACCTAACTGTGTTACTATTATTATCATTATAAGAATTTGTATCCTTTGGTACTAAGATACTTACATATAATTCACCTTATTGGTTATGTGAATGAGTCAAAAAAATAAAGGCAATAATACAACTAACCTGAATATTACCCTTTGGTACTAGGGTAACTATCATTGTTAAATTTATGACATCCGTAGACGTACTCTTACCTCTGTTGCTAACAGCTGGATATAGGAATAGTTAATCCCTTAATCGTATACCTGTAATGGTACCAACCGTTGACATCCATGGATGTACTTTCACGTCTGTGGCTAACAGAGATTTTCGGAATGGTCAATCCCACAACTGTATCCTTAGGTACTAGGATAATAAACCCAATCTATCTCGTCGGTTATGTGATTGAAATCAAAAGGTAAAGATAAGAATGAGGGTTTTGATAACAGAGTCGATACATATAAAATGTAATAGGACTCCTCCTGATATATCTATGTAACAGTGCTCTTATAAGTATGATCATGTAAAAGTAAACATGTATATGTACCTATGTAAATGTGCTCATGTAATTGTAATCATGTAAAAGTAATCATGTATATGTACTTATGTAAAAGTGCTAGCTGTAATGTGTGTTCTCTCTATCTAGCAAGTATAGTAATGTACTGTAATGTTCTAGAAGGTATTGACTCATGAATGAACTGACTCATTTATATGATATCTTGTTCTAGTAATTGTTCTAGCATCTTCCTGAACTACCCATATGGTAGCTTTCTAGTAATCTAAATGGTACGTATGGACATGGATGTATACCCTTGCTACCCAGGGGCATAGGATGGACTGGAGGGACCTTTTATGACTATATATGTGTACATGATATATAACTAATATTTAAACGACCTTTGGACGAATACTCAAAATCCCACCAGACCACATCTCAAGGCGCGAAAAGGAAATAGGGTGGATAGCCTTCCTAAGTCTTTTAAACATTTCTTATATAAGTATACATATAGAGGCATGAAATTTATAATATAAAAGCATAAATAAGATTTGTAAGACATTTGAATATAAGTATTATTTTAAGAAAAGATCGACTTGGTGTCAATCTATAAAACAATTTGAAGGCATAAGTTTAATAAAACAGTTTAAGTATAAGGAAACATTTGTTTGAAACACGGTTGTAAATAAGTTTGAAAGGAAATGTACGGAGTAAGCTGTACAGTGTAAAAAGGAGTTTAAAACATATAAAATGTGATAAAAAGTCATTTGAAGGAAACTGTTTGGTAAAACGGCTAATGAGTAGCCAAATCATTTGATTGCTGTATATTAATCACATGTGATTGATGTAATAAGTAATATAATCCTGCTTGCTAATCACATGTGATTGACATAATAAGTAGCATGATTCTACTTGTATCCCCCCCCCATAAAACATTTAAAAAAAGTTTCAAACATTAGTTAAGGGGTATGAACTCACCTGCAGTAAGTGACTGGAATTGAACGGACTGTTATCGTACGGAAGGATCGGACAAGTGCTTGGTGTCAAGTGGAGACTTAGACACACACAATGATCCTAATTACATATGAAAACATATGCATATAAATAATTAGTGATTATAACACTAATTATACAAGTAATAACATTTAAGCGCGAGGATAACACTTTTGGTCAAGTGCTAGGAGGCTAAAGGGTTGCAACAAAGGAGTGCAATGCCCCTAATGTGAGTTTAAGGTCAAAAGACCATATTCATTAAAGTTTACGGCCCAAGGAAGTAAGTTCTTGGCCGTAAACTCCCAACCAAGGCTTGGGATGGTACTTTCGATTACTACAACCTTAGTGGGAATTGTTTCAAGGCATATACAAGTGTTTGGGCACCATATTGACTCCTTTGGGGAGTTTACGGCCCAAAGACCCTTTTCCCTTGGAGTTTATGGCCGTAAACTCCCTTGGGAGGGTTCTTATTGTCCTTTCAAGTCTCCAACATTTCTAGGAACAAGTCTAGGCTTCAACCATTGGATTAAGGAAGGTTTATGGCACTAAATGGGACCATTTGATGGATTTTACGGCCATAGAACTCTTTGGGCTGTAAACTCCCTCACACATGAGGTTCTAAGAATTTTAACTAGTCCAAAACTCATCTAGGTACTTGCCCTAAAAGTTTCTTGGCCTTAGGAAGTGTTTAGGGTGTCCTTTGACCCCTTTAAAGGAGTTTATGGCCCAAGAATTACTCTTGGCCGTAAACTCTTCAACATATGTGCTTTCCTTATGTTTTCTAGGTCCTAGATACTTTAGGGTATTTGTCTAACATGAAGTCCAAGCCTTTGGGGGTGATTAGGGCACTTTTAGCCCTTGGAAAAGGGGTTTACGGCCCAAGAGCTTTTCTTGGCCGTAAACTCCTAGAACTTTATGATTTTGAAGTGTTTCCAGCCTCTAATGTTCATACATAAATTCCTTAGTTAGATGCCTAACACGGAAATGGGACTAGGTGTCCTTTAGGCTTGATTTTGGAGTTTACTCCCCAAGAACGTTCTTGGGCGGTAAACTCCCGGATCTTGTGTTTTGGACATGTAAATAATGTTATTAAGCGTATAACAAGTATTAAAACACATCTAGGGAAGTAGACTCACAATCTGGGATGAAAACCCGAAGATCCGTGAGAGAGAAATGGGCTTTTCTCTAAATGGAATTCAACTAATGAACCAATTTGGTTCAGAATTCTATTTATAGTCCTGAGATTTTTGGCAGAAAATATTTCTATTCTCGGAATGGATTCTAATGATTTTAGGATAATGGAATTTACAGTGTTGCGCAAAATCCTAGTGCAACCACTCTCCTAATACCCCTTTTTGGTGTAAAACCCTAAAACTGCCAAACTTATATTCTAAGTCTGAATTTTCATTGTAACTGGTCTACTTCTATTGGATTGAAATGGTTTGATTAGTATGGAAAATTTCGGGTTGTCACATAAGCTCCAAAGGTCGATTGGAAGGGTTTAAAGGCTCAAAAACCCATTTTATATGTGTTCACAGCCCAAGGGTGTTCCAGGGATGTAAACACATGATTATGGTCCTATTCCATGATTTAAACTCGAATTTGAAGGTCTAAGATGCTATACTAGGAGTTAGGGTAGTTACCTTGGTGATTTCGGGCCTAAATTTGGTGTTTTTAGACCTTAATCTTGAGTTTGAGGAGAGAGATTAGAGAAAGAGAGAGTAGTGAGAGCGAGGAAAGGCTTGAAATGAAGTCTTTTGAGCTTTAAATAGGTCCTAAGTTCGGGAAACAGTGGAATTCTACCCGATACCGATGTTAAACGGGGCTTTTGGTCGCACCCGATTAAGTTATCGTAATCCGACGGGATAGAATTTAGAAATTTTCAATTTAATGATTTCGGGCCATTTTTATGAGTTTCTAAGGGATTTGAGCACTCATAAGATTAAAACAAACTTATAATTTGAAATAACTTAGCCCAAAAACGGAATCGGAACGAACCGTTATAGACGGGTTTTACAGACGAAATGGGTTTCAGAGATGGACAAATTCGGGTTGTTACATTATCCCCCCGTTAGAGGGAATTTCATCCCAAAATTCAAAGATTAAGATGCAGATCATAAAATGAAAAGAGATTTGGATGAATCTACTGCTTCGGGTCTTCACGCTCCCAAGTGGAATCGGGTCTCCGCTTGACATTCCAGCGAACCCTCATTATCGGGATGCGGTTTTGTTTCATACATTTGATCTCTCCATCCATGATCTCAATTTGTTCTTCCATAGAGGCTCAAACTTTCATTAAATTTGGTCTCATCAAAGGAATTACTAAGGTATCGCTGGGTAGAATGCATACTGCTATGCCCTTGAGATAGCCGAAGTCAGTAATTCACGGTTCCGATTCTGGCGGGGATTTTGAAAAGTCCGGTGTATCATGGGAGAAGTATTGCGTGCTTCCCAAAGCATATCATGCTCTTCTGGGATACGGCCTTCAACAGGACAAAAGCTCCAACACGAAGGTACATCTTCATGTAGTGAAGTAGCTGAGGGTCTGATGGTTCTAGAAGAAAATTTTGGGTAGGTTTGCGATAATAGTCGACGAGACCCAAGAATTGACGGGTATCTATGGGTATCTTCGGTGCCGACTAATTCCCTATCGCCTTATTTTTTGGAAAGGTCCACGGGTATGACTGCTTAGCTTATCTACATGACCAGGGAAAATGGTTTGACCGAAGGACACCACTACTAACTCGTAGTGATCATATCAAGCCTTCGTCGTTCTCTTGGACACATCATCCTCATGGAGGTCTGGCTACGAGGTAGTTATAAGGATTAGGTCGATGCGAGAATTGACTATACGTTCAGAAGAAATTCATGGGAATTCTCGGGAAAGACATTAAGGAAAAAGTTGCAGACTTCCCGTTTCCCGATGACCACACGTACGAGGAATGCATAGGAAACTTTTTAAGCCTTGATGCACGAAATGATGCGAAGGTTGGATTCAAGTTTGATGCCGAAGATCATGAGAGTCGGGTCAGAGGGAAGATTCAGACACACGACCCAAGAATAACAGCATGAATGCGACTCAGTCATTCCATGCTAATGATCGCATCAAAGCCTTTCATGAAAAGTTTGCCATTTAATCGAATGGAACAGAATAATCGTTCGGATTGAGGATACGATCTATAGGTATGACGTTAGCGTTCTCTTCTCACTTGCTAACCAAATCGATGGTACACGTTTTCAATTATTAGCGAAGGACTAAGTTTAGAAAAGTGTTTGAATGGATAGTTACCAAATTCCTTTCAGCATTAGAATCGAAAAGGATCACAGGCATAAAATTCACCGAGGGAAATATACCCGTGGCAACGGTGGGGTCGACGGCTGTTATCACACCCCGAAAACCGAAGGCAGAAACATTTCCGGGGGGGGGACTCCACGTTGAGTATCAAAGCCAATGCACATAGTAAGCGAAGTAAAACACACACTACTAGAAAAACAGCCTTTTACGACGCTCATTGCGCGTCGTAAAAGTCTCAGACGACGCGCAAATGCGCGTCAAGGAAGGCCCTATCATAAAGAGAGACGACGCATTTTTGCGTGTCGTCTATAGACGACGCGCATTTACGACGCTCATTTACGACGCGCAACTACGATGCGCGTTTACGACACGCAATGCGTATCAAGGAAGGCCCTGTCATAAAGAAAGACAACACGCATTCGCGTGTCGTAACCTTACGACGCGTGTGTTAATGACACGCAATGCGTATCAAAAAAGCCCCTGTCAAGAAAGGTCATGTCATAAATGAAGATGACACACATTTTTGCGTATCATAATTTTAAATGTTTAAAAAAAATTATTTATAGATTTGCTAATTTTCAAATTAAATAATACATTAAAAATCTCATAATTCAAAATAAAATACCATAAATAACAAAGATAATTCATTTCACTAATATGTCAAATACAAATAATTATTCCAATAGTGAGTAAATGTTATAAAAAAATGAACACATTTATATACAATTGCATTATCTAGCTTACTATGTGCCAACAACTCTCTGTGTGTTTACTTTTGCTTGAGTCTCGTTTCCTCCAAAGCTTCTAGCCATGCCAAAATATGATATCTTAGGGTTCATGTCCAAATCAAGTAAAACATTGCTAGCTAAAATTCATCAAGTCCTTGGCGTGAAGTCTTAGATAGTAGCTTAACTACAATCTCCAATCCTTCTAGCAGACCCTAAAGATCATTATTGTTCATGTAGCAGGATGAACCTGCAATCGCTTTTCCACCTTCTTATTACTTGCAGCATCTTTTGACTGTTTGACCAAGGTTGTTCCTTCAGCAGCAACATGCTGGATTGCGTCGAAAAGATAAAAAACAGATGACAACAAATACAAGTAACTACATTCTACTTAAAAAAAATAGAATCCAACTCCAAAATCACAAACCTGTTTAAACATACTATAGACAGGATCCAATCCATGGGGTATTTTTGGAAAATAGTCTGAACATTCATGACAAATCATCAACCTGCAAGTGAAGGGTAGAAAAGGAAGAAACAAATGTTCACAACCAATAAGAAATCTAAACACTAGAAGTTTCACAGTGATTTTTGATTCCTATAAACTCAAATGTGAGATGAGAGGCTTGTTCACAACCAGTAAGAAATACTAAGTAGAAAGAAACAAATTAATGATATTACCTGGTCAAGGAGGAAAACGACAAGAAATGGTACATAGAAAATATGTATAAGTATGAATTGGGAAGTTACCAGGGTTTACATTTCAGGACTAAAGTTTCAAGCTGTACAGTTCTGTTCCTTCTCAACACATCAAACATGGTTGACATGTTCTTATCAGTGTGTGTTTTCTCTTCTGTAACACTTGAAGCAAGCTACAAAAATCCAACAGAAAGTACACATATTTATATGATGATGTGAGTGAGGAGAGAAAAAGTGATATACCATTGTTTTTGGTTTCTTTGATTTGTGTGACCCTTGCACTTGAATCAAGAGATGCAAACACCAGGGCTCTGTATTACAAAAAAACAACAAGGCCAAGATGTGCATTAAAGAATTTATAAAGGTCAAAGGTATGAAGTCTGAATTAAAGAATTTATAAAGAAAGAAAGAGAGGGAACCTTGAATCCTGTGAGAAGGCTAGGGCTGTAACAAGGCCAAGATGTGCTTTCTTGACTACACTATGCACCCTCAGATTCACCCTTCTACAATTCCATACCTTTCGTGAGAACATACCAATCCTTTCTGAAGAATGATCTCTTTCTTGTGTCCCTTGCTGCATTTCAAAATACAAGATTGTAAGCCAAGCAGAGACAAGAGAGAGTATTAATATAAGTATTAACTTTTTACAAATGTGCCCTCGTTTATTTATTTCCTTTTATATCCCCAAGTACACACATGGTGATTTTCTATTTTATTTTTATGAAAATCAATGATTCAGATAGACCTGATACCAGCACCACCTGCAGGTCCGATTTTTTACAAAGCAATGAAGTTTTAGGTGAATTGAATGGCACGTTTCTCTTCATCAAATAAGCCATTCATTCTCAATCGTGTGTCTTAAGGTTGATTGCCTTAAGACTTTGAACTCCGATTACATAAGACATTACACACTTACTAGTACCTGGATGTACTTTTTCCATCACCTGATTAATGAAAATCATACTTAAAACTAAGACATTACACACTTACACACTTACAATGGCTGCAATGAAACGTCTTGAAAATCTATCACCTGATTAACGAAAATCATACTTAAAACTAATTTTAATATCTTTAAACTTAGAGTGAATTACATTTTAGGTCTCTTGAGTATAGTTTATTTTTGAAATTTTGGTCCTAAAAAGTTTTTGTTCACTAACACCATCTAGAAGATATTGGTCGGCAGCTCTAAGGAGATCCTGGGCTATTCTTAAATCCACTTCCACTAATCCAGTGTAAATGCACCTAATCATTTTCTCAAATGTCTCCCAATATCTTTTGCATCTCTCTCCTAGTTTGATACTAACCCTATAACCACCATCAAACATTGCCCGAAACGCATCAGAAGAAGCAAGCAGGCAGATTATGTGAGCATAAAACCTTTTGCCTGATATCATACCAAATAAATAAAATGCCAGCCACATCCATTACTTAATTTTTACTTTTTTAAAAAACATATCATATATCATATGTGTACCTTCAATCATTAAAGTTACATCAGAAAGTGTAGGGTATTTCACATACTGCTCACCCAAATATACCTGCAATGCAAAATTACAAATGCAACAACAATTATTACATCAACAAGTGTATGCTTGCTTGGAATTTATTAACTAAAAGAGTAAATTGCATTTTTTTTGTCTCAGCATGTAGCTGATTTTTTTTTAATTCCCAAAAAGTTCTATTAGAATTTTGGTCCATACATGTTTCAAGTAAAATGACTTTCTAGGACCAAATATATAAAATTCAGCTACTCGTAGGGGCCAAAGATAGTTATTTACTTGGAACAGTAAGCACCACAAGAAAAGACCAAAACCGAAAGCTCAGGATCCAAAAATGTAATTTACTCTAAGAAAAAAAAACGGTTTCAGGGGCCAAAGATACTCATTTACTTGGAACAGTAAGAACCACAAGCAAAGATCAAAATCGAAAGCTCAGGGGCCAAAGATATTATTTTTAATTATAATTTGTTGTTAATGAAATTTTGGATATATTAGATCAACTCTTTCAGACCATTGATGCAAATCTCAGCTGCCTTTCCTCAATCTGCCACTCCTTGATGATATCCGGTTGTCCATCCGATCCAACAGAGAGCGATACTGATGACAATTGACTTTTCAAATCATAAAAACAACATTGGAATCTAAATAACTATAAGAAAAACCATCAGACTGAATGGATGATGATGTATGTTTGGATACATAAAGTCTATTTCTTTTCTGTTTTACCCTTACATACGAAAAAACAAATTTCACATGTGAGGGTGGAAAAAAGAAGGTTAAAGGGGTTGGTGTCTTAATACACTAACTCGGCTTAACACATGAGGCCATTTGGTCCATATTAAGTCAAACAGAAACAGCCCCTAAGTTTTAATATAACAAAATTCATTAAACAACTACAAGTATCATAACAAAAAGTAGCATACCTTTTGTTCCATAACCTGCTGTAACCCTTAAAAGGCCACCAAGATCAATGCACCCATTAGCATCCATGCAATTGCAGCACCAAATCCTGGAAATATTTATTTATTAATCAGTAATCACACCTCTTTAATAATTAGTATGTAATCTACTAACGATGATATGCATATCCAGTAATCTGCTACAAAACTTCGTATCCACCCTGTAACAATTTTATAATCAGATCCCATAAAATTAAAATAAAAGACCACAAGAAGAAAATATTTTAAATACTTATTAATTATTTATCATTTACCTGAAGTATTACAGTCCAACAAGGAAAAAGAATTCCACACTTTGGAGAAATCGCCTCATCCAGGTCTAGGACTCCCTGTTACAAACATTATATTTAAAAAGTAAGGGCAAATTTGTAAAAATCAGGGCCTATCAAATAAATGAATAAATATTATAATTAGCATTGCTAGACACAAAACATAAACATCATAAGGTGAAACTATTAACAGATTTGGGTTTAGGGTTTTGATCAAAATTAAGATTGAGGAATTCAGAAAACTTGGCACATACCTGCTAAATCAGCCAGGAGAGCACGAGCGGGGCCCTGAAATTATTAAAACTGTTACTTGAATTTAAAATAATGGTTTAAAACACAAGTTTTTTTTTAAAAAATGATCTTTTTATAAATTGTTACATGAATGGTGTTATTAGCAAGGTCCAACATCCAGAAACCTATGATGAAAACAAAAGTTGCCCTTGTTAGTGTACCTTTATTCATATGATAAATCAAAATCAAAAGGCTAAATCAAATACCATTATTGCTACTTTTGAGAATGGATCAGTGGAGGTGGATTTGAGAATAGCCCAGGATCTCCTTGGAGCTGCCGACCAATATCTTCAATAATAGGATAAAAGTGGTTTGAGAATCAAAATGCTTCTTTTGAGCTTTTGTTCACTAGCACCATTAGAACCTGAAGTTGTAATAACATGACCTGCAATCAAATAAGTAAATCAAGAAATGAAACAATAAAAAGGATATTGAAGAAAAATAAAAAATACATATATTGAATAAAAAGGACAAAATAACATGAGGAAGTAAGTCGATAATCAGAAAATGAATATTCTTTGTCACATATATTGAATAAAAATTAAAAATTTTGTTTTAAGCATTTTACCGAACAGTTGGTGTGCAATATTATCATATATATATATATATATATATATATATATATATATATATATATATATATATATATTGGACATTACTGAAGTGGATTGACAAATAAATGAGAAAATATGACCATTTTTGTGTAAAGTGAGGACGTAACAAAAATGTGAAACTGCAACAGGTGACAGACCTTACTATTTGAACCTGGTGAACATGATAGAAGGCGTTATCCAAACAGCAACGATGGTGGTGTGGTTGAATGCCGACAATAAATAGTTCACTGAAAAAACTGGGTTAACTTTATCTCAGATGATTGTTAAACCCACTAGACCCTAAAGGAATTATCACAATGGAAAGAACATCAACATATAATGTGTTTTTTCCCAATAAACCTTAAATAACACATGTCTATATGGCTTTAGAGAAAGGATAACAATACCTGAAGAAAAAACAGAGAGCTTAAGAAGTTGACTTCCCATAAACAAATAGGTATCCCAAGGAAGACCCTCCACTTGGTCATGCTCAAATCACTTACCGCCTGAAATGTTAAAAAAAATTTGCCAGAAACTTGATAAAAGAAAGTCATAAAATTTGTCCTTGGATGTAAAAATTAACATCGCATCTAGTCTTCAAAACAGCTATTTAGAAAAAAAAAATTAATTCCAATAGCCACAAGTTATCCATATCTTCCTATGTGGTGAAGGGGAACACAACACCTATTTTCTACAAAATACAAATTAAAGTTACATACTCAATCAATAATTAAACTTTCCTAAGATGCATAGACCTTAAATTCATGATGGAGAACACCAAAGTCATAATTCCTTTCACAAAAGTTGTCGAATTAAGAAAATTAGATAGGGTTTCGTTTTGTGATTGGTATCCATTGAAGAAAATATAGGTACCCCTTCAGGATTGGGAACCATACCTTGATTTATGGAAAAAAAAAGTTGAAGCTTGATTCAGCGACAACAACCAAAATTCCAAATCCTTAGAAGATGATGGTGCTGTTCTGGTGTTGAAGGTGGAAGTGGTTGTCTGATGGTGGGCAAATCGAAACCCACTCTCGAACTCTCTCCTAATTTTAACGTGCCCTCAATGAAAAAAAAAGCTTCAATGCTTCAGAATCGTAATTGTCACTCTGCTTAAAAACCCTAAAAATTCCCATCGCCGATTTTTATAATGAAAATCTGAAGATGATCAGACGGGGGTGGTTCAAAGGGATTAGGTGGTCGACTCAGCCTCCCACCTTCATTACTCCCCAATCAACCTTCGTCTGTAGTTAACTTCACCGGAGCAGTTGTCTGCAATATTTAAGGCATGAAATCGATCTTCATTGAGGTGAGACGGTGAGAAAGAAAATTTTAAGCCTGAGTTGCCAATAAAAAGATGGAAAATTAAGGTGCTTATCTGATGGAACTCCGTTTTGCTGTAAAGAGACAATTGTTGTGATAATCAAAGATGGAGATAAGAGGGTCGAAGGTACATGATAAGCAGAAATGATATACTACAATCGATTTGAAGATGAAAATAATAGGGTGGAAGCTTGGCCGCTGGAGAAGTACCTGTGGTCAACGGAAAAGGTGAGGAACGAGATGTTGTATGAGACCGATAAGAAGGAGGTCTGGAGTAGTGGGTAAGTGGATCGGAGAGGAGAGAGAATGAGGGAGAGGGGAGAGTCGATTGGGAACATGAAAGATAGAAAGAAGGTAGAAGGCGGGTTTTCAAAATTTTGGGGATTTTGTTTCCCCCTGTCTACTTCTTAAACGCGCGTTTCATTACAATTATAAAGCGACACTTATAGAGGGCGTGCACTTAAGATACAGCGCCCTCCGTGTTTTTAATTTTTTTTCTTATGATACTAATTTAAGGGCGCGCAATAATGCGTGACCTAAATCCTTAAATTTTTTGAAGAGATGTCACTTTTTTAATGTCACTCTCTTTTGCATAACATAAATTAATGAGTGTCGTGGTTTGCGCGTCGTTAAAGGGACTTTTTCTTGTAGTGACAAAACATTACATTACATTACATAGATATCATTACATCAGTTGAAAAGTAAAGTAGTACAAGTTTCATAGCTACATAGTTTATACAAAAGAAAGACGTGACTTCCATTCGCTCCGTCTTCAACAAAAGAACGCAGGGATACCTGTCTAAGAAGAACCTGAGAATACAAGCAGTTTGAAAATCAGTAAAGAGTTGGTGAGTTCATAAGCGATTTATTTTTGTGAAATTGTACAAGATTCCTTTTAAATTCTGAAAAGGTTACGACCCAAGAAAATCCCATATTTTCTTATATAAAGTTAGTTGCCAAATCCAAAAGTAAAGTAAACAATGTCTAATTAAAACATTATTGTTCTTGTGAAATGTAGTTCAATGGTTTAACTTATTACACTTCTCTAATTTCGTACTACTATTACTCAGGAAGAACCTCATGTTCTCCTGACTGTGTGTGTCTGTGAATTGTTACTAGTTCTGATTATGTTCAGTGTCCTTCCCAGGAAAACCCCATGTTTCCCTGACTGTGTGTATATCTTTACTAGTTTTGGTTATGTTCAGTGTTCTCCCCAAGAAAACTCCATGTTTCCCTGACTGTGTGTGTGTGTCTTTACTGGTTATGGTTATGTTCAGTGTTCTTCCCAGGAAAACCTCATGTTTTCCTGACTGTGTGTGTATCTGTCATCCCTAGGTGTACATTAGCTTTACTACGTACATAAAGCTAGTAAATGAGTCTAAAACATTAATAATCTAGATTGCGAGTCCTTAACCATACTTAGACTGGATATGACTCGGACCATGGCCAGTATCCTATTTATGACTTTTGTCACCCTTGAACCATTCGGTTCGGCTGTAGCTAGCAGCAAGGTGTGGGATTGTCAGTCCCGTATAGATCTATACACTCAAGCCACGCTCTCCTACAAACGGAGATTCTGATTACAGGGTTAGTCCTCCACTATCTCGCGCCATGGAACTGTTACAAGGACGTGTCTCCAATCATTAAGATTACTCTTTACTTTTGACTAGGAAAGTAGTATTTACGACTGACTATATTCAACGTACCTGTCCTTTACACTCGAGCCTAGGTGTTTTATTAAGGACATTATAGTCGAGCCTAGGTGTTATTTAATGATTATGGTCCTTTACACTCGATCCTAGGTGTATTGTTAAGGACATATAGATGTTTTATGTTTTCTAATGGAGTCTGTCTTTTACACTCGAACCTTAGTGTTTTATTACAGAAATTACAATGGCTTATGTGCTTTATCGATTTAAACGAGAACAATCAATCTAAAGTATACAACATATCAATATATATTAAGAATTGAAAATCGGGTTAAAACAAACAACCCTACAAGTTAAAACAGTTTGTTAAAAGAGTTCTCAATTCTTTAAAAATGTACAATATGAAATCATTTAACTGAAATCAATAATTTAAGTACAAGATATTCTTGTACTTTTGCTTGTATTCCCCCCCTGAAAACATTGAAAAACCATTGAAAGAGGGTAGGGGTATGAACTCACCGGACGCGGAAAGTGTCGAATGGGATGCTAAACGTCGAACTGAGGTTTGAATACGAGTGAAGTTCCTATGTAATATTAAATAATACACAATATATATCTAATTAGACTCAAATAACTAATTAGATACACTTGAACATTTTAAGATGCGAAAATACTCTAAAATGGGCGTTTCAAGTGACCCGGGTGGCGTTTTAGGACATGAATGGCTAGGATTTAGAGTTTATTCTTCAAAGGTAAACTCTTAGGGAGTGTTTACGGTCTAAACACCACATCCCCATGAGTTTACGGCCGTAAACTCATGGTGGGTGTTTTTATGAGATAAATGGCCTTAAATCAAATAATGGGTGTTGCTAGGTTTGGCTTTTGGACATTTGAGAGGGATTAAATCATTATATGGATTAATAGAAGAGTTTATGGCAGTAAAATAAGAGTTTACGACCGTAAACTCTTACCCACATCCAACTAAATTAATTTGAAGGCCAAGGATTAATCACAAGTGATTCTACTAATTTTTACAAGGCTTAGGGTGAGTTTAGGACTTCAAATGGCATACATCTATGAGTTTACGGCCCAGGAGAATATGCTCTGGTCGTACACTCTCAATTAGATGGTTTATGATGTGTTTAAGGCTTCTAAACTATTTTTGGTTGGTTCCCTAATTTATTCCACGACTTTTGGTGGTGTTGGTTGGCATTCTAACACCTTAGAAGTGATTTTATACCCGTGTTTGAGGAGTTTACGGCCCAAGCATATGCCTTGGCCATAAACTCATACAAACCTCTCAAAATTGATGTTTAATGAGTTCCAAGTCCATTACATAATTTCTAAAAATCATAACTAGGGCTTGATTGAGTTTAGGGAGGGTTTAAGGGCTTAAAACCCCTTTAAATGTGAGTTTACGGCCTAAGCACCTTCAATGGCCGTAAACTCATACACAATGCTTCAAGTTATAGTTTAAGGCATTCTAAGTCCATTCCATAAAGTCATTTAGCCATGTCTAAGGTCCATTTGAGGTTTGCAAGGGTTTTGTTGCTCTAAAAACCCCATTTTCTTGAGTTTACGGCCTAGTACTATTCTAGGGCCGTAAACTCATAATAATGGTCCTAATCCAATGTTCAAACTAGAATTCTAAAGATAGAGAGGTTTTACAACAAGTTATGGAAGGTACCTCAAAGATTTGGAGCCTTAAATTGATAATTTGGACCCTTACCTTTGGATTTAGGAGAGAGGTTAGAGAGAGAGAGTAGAGAGAGGAAGAAAAAGCTTCAAATGGGTGCTTAAACACGTTTATATAGGTCCTAAAACTTGGACACAGTGGAATTCTACCCGATACTGACCTTAAACGAGGCTTTTGGTCGCACCCGATTAAGTTTCCGTCACTCGGCAGGGATGTTTCTAAACTTTTTGAAATAAACAATTTTGAGCTAGTTTCATGAGTTCCTAAAGGGTTTGGACACTCAATGGATTAAAATGAATATATAAATTTAATTAATTTAACCCAAAATGGAAAAGAAACGAATTGACTAACGGTGAATTTTTACGGGTAGAACGGGTTTTCGACGATGGAAAACATCGGGTTGTTACATTATCCCCCCGTTAGAGGGAATTTCGTCCCGAAATTCAATGATTAAGATATAGATCATGAATTGGAATGGGATATGGATAGACTTGTTGCCTCGGATCTTCATGTTCTCAAGTGGAATCGGGTCTCCGTTGGGCGCTCCAGCTAACCCTCAATATCGGGATGCGACTTTGTTTCGCACATAGATTTTCTCTCAATCTATGATCTCAACTGTAACAACAGTAAAATTCAGGTCAAAATTTAAACTTTTATAAAACCGTAATTAAGTATACTAAGTGGTAGATATTGTAACAACGTTTTCATACATATAAAGAACACTAAAATCCGAGTTATAAGGAAGAAGTTATGACCCTTCTAAGTTTCCCGACAAAAACCGGCAATACGAAGTTACGTAAAAACGCAAAGTTTCAAAAAAAAACTTTTTGACCTTAGGCTTTCTAAATGAAAGTCATAGATATCGTCAAACCGTAACCGTACATAAAAAGAACGTCCAAATCTGACTTCGTATGAGGAAGTTGTGATTTTTCTAAGTTACAGATATAGCAGTAGACAGCTAAAAACTCGAAATAGAGATCGAGAGACTTTTGGCCAAAACAACCTAAATGAGAATCAAAGGGATCAACAATTCTAGCGCAACGGTAAAAAGTCTGATAAAAACGGACGTCGGATGAAGAACTTATGGAACTTTAACGGACTTTTCCTGTCCTTACCTATTAAAACTATAATATTAAAAATAAGTTCAAAACTAGCCGACGGAGTCTAAACAAAAGTTGTAGATCGTAGTCTCACCTTCGAGTGGATATAAAGAACGTCGAAAACGGAGTTCGTATGAGAAAGATATGAATTTTTGAAGTTTGTTAATTAATTTAAATATAAATTAAATTAAAGCCCGATATTATCCGAAGAAGGAGTCACCGGTCTGACCCCTCGTACGCCCAGCGTACTCGGATGCTAGGCTCCGGTTCATCCACGTCGCTCCAATGTTTCGACCGTGGATGCGCTCATGCATGACGCATGAGTACGCAGCGAGTAACGCAACCTCTCAGACCCCTATAAAAAGGATGCGAGGGTGCCGGCCAAAATTGCTAATTTCCTTCCTTTCTCGCGCCGAAGCTTTGCGTTTCAACCCTCGGAATCATCCTAAAGGCCCGGTTTTCATATCCAAGGTGGGAAGAAAGTTTTACACTCCCGAGATCTCCCGAGAATCTCGAGAGATCCGCTTTCTCGAGTAGAAGTTCTGCTCGGTTTTCGTCACGTTTTCTTCAATCAATCAAGTGAGTTCATACCCCTTTCAAACACACTTTAAATACATTTTAAATGCTTTTATACTCTTTGGGGGGGGGGGGGAATACAAGTAAACATACGGTTATTATCGTGTACTTTATAAAGTTTCACTTCATTTGTTTTATCGAATAAATCACTTGGAACTCATTACTATTAAGGAAAACTCTTGTCATACTTTGCGTGCATTAGATATTATACAAAGTATATAATGATTTCAAAATACCTTTCATTGTTAAGTCGTTTTATACATTAAAAAAAACTTATGATTTTGCTTTGTCAAACATCGTGAAAAATAATAAACTTTGCATACAAAACTATCACTTTAATACAGACTGAGTTGAGAATCCATGAGACGTGTATATCTTCAAACGTTACTTTTTTTTATTAGAAAGTGATGCTGCAAGTCCTATCTATAACCAGAGTCTCCTGTTCGGAGAACGTGTCAAATGTGTATAGATCTATACGGGAAGTCATGATCCCACGCCCTGACTGTTAGCTACAGTCCGTCCTTTGGGGTGACAGTTGTCATAACGCTGCGACGCTTGAAGAACGTCGTTATAGGCATATTATGTTTAGTATGGCTATAAAACTCATCGGATATACAATTATTATGGTATTATGCTTTTATGAACGAGTAGCTATTAAAACTATTCTTCATCTAACAAATGCGATCTTCGTATAACTTTATTATATAAAACTATGACACAACTTTTAAGAACGTCGATTTCTTGCGATTTTCGGTCTTAGAGAATGCCAGTTATGTTAGGAAAATAAGGGTTTTTCCTTCATACAAACCAAACAACTAATAGGAAAATAAGGGATTTTCCTGGTGCAATTATTTACAACTTATAACACGAACATTTATATGCATTTCATACTTTTATAAGAAAATAAGGGTTTTTCTTGGAAAACACAACAATTCATATCTCAACCATTAGGGAAAATATGGGATTTTCTGGAGCTAATACATTCACTTTCAACACAACAAATCACAACTCTTTACATTTGAAATACTGCGTTTGCTGGAAAACATACACGAACTTTCAAATAGCGTACATTTCTGAAAACACTACTCATGAACTCACCAACTTAATTGTTGACACTTTTTCTTTGAAATAACTTGTATTCTCAGGGAACCGCTAAACAGATTTGGAAATCAACTTTTGGGGATTAACGTACTGACGTTAATTACTTCTTTTGAAAGATGTTTATGTATTTAACTTTTGAACATGTAACGAATACAATTATGTAAACATTTTGGAAACTTTAATATATATGGTGGTGTGTACTTTCCTTTCTATGAACTGTTATGATACTGAATATGACGTCCTCCGCCCCCGAACGTTTCCGCCATTTTGGTTTGGGGGTGTGACAGATTGGTATCAGAGCATTTTTTATAGTGAATTAAGTATATCAAAACCATTTTTGGTATACAACTATAAACACAACTGGGCAAAAACACTCTGAGTAAGAGTCATACTTTTAAAATTAAATTTATTTAGTTTTTGTAAAGTAGGCATGCATTCATTTCATATTAATAACATGGTCAGTATCATAATTAAAACAAAATAAAAGTATTATAAATAAGTTGTGCAGTGCAGGTATGCCTTGGGACATGTAATCGGAACTGGGATGAATGTAGCCTGATCAACTATATTTGTCCAAGGGCCGACTAACGTATGCCAAGGAGTGTCTGCAATGGACAACAAATTTAAAACTTACCAAAAGCATATCGTTAAAGAATACTAAGGGAGTATTCGAGTGCCTTCAACCATTAAACTTAAGAGGAAATTCCATGTACTTTAGCTTATAGTCAATTCTTAACCCTATTCTCGTATAGACTCAAATGGCTGGATTCCATCACCCCGGTGACCCCTACTACCCGAACCAAGGTAATGGAGAAGGGATAGAGAATGATCCTGAAGAAGGAATGCAAGAAGAATCAGACTCAGATCCAGAGAACAATAACCTACCCTTAACGGATCCAATTCAAAATCCTAATCCTCAACCGGAATTTCATGGCTCGACGCCCCTTTGGGCAACTAACCTGAATAGGTGGAGCCGCGAACAGGATCAACCCCTTCCATTCAACGGAGACCAAAGCTTCTACAACCTAAGCGAGGGAGGCACAGCAGACAGAGCCCTTCCTATATTGGTTCGTCGGATTTCTCGCATTGGTGAACAAGGATGGACGACCATCCATCGAACCGAGGAAAATGATGCGAACACTGGAGTCAACACAGTTCGCATCCAACAGTTAGGATTAGCTCACGGGAGAATCGTAAATCGAAATGAAGCGTTGCAGAGAGAGCTAACGGCAACTCAAACCGAAGTGATAGAACTTCGGGCACGCCAGGCAAGACATGAACTATGTATGCTCGAGATGGAGTGTCAGTTGGCAGAATCTAAGGCCCATGTAGCTAGCTCATGTAACAAATAATACCTGTCTGACTTCCAAAATTTTGTCATAGCATAAGACCTCGGATAAAGTCCTTACTTTTCTTAACCTTGTAATCGAAGACCTTTAGATAGGTCAAATTTTCCTAACTACAAAATGTAATGCACCATGTTTTATAATATATGATGTATTTCCTTTATTAAACCCTTTTGCATACCCCTCCAATTCATGAGTTTATCTACTCTCCTTATGAGTCGAACTCAAAACCCTATTCAGGGGTAAACCAAACTTTTGATATAACAAATCACTAATGCGCGACTTTCGAATTATTAAAACTTATAGTTCTTCTTGTTATTTCCTTATCAGAACAATGTCTCCCCGTAGATCAGCATGTAGAAACGCAACCCCTCAATATGACACCAACATAGTGCAATCTGCTATCACTACGGCAGTAACAGCTGCACTGTCTCAAGCAAACGTTAGCGGCGCAGCAAGGAATGGAAATAACCAACTTGCCAACGCAAACCCATTCCTACAATTGGACACCGCCACTTTACAAGCTACAGTTATAGCCACAGTGGTAGCCATTATAACATACAATAACTCTGTACTAGGACTGCATCATAGAGATGTAGGTCAAAACTTCAAGAACATACTTCTACTCTTTACTTAAGCGATCAAGGTACATCCAGGTTCAACCATTCTCACTCACAAATTCATTTTCTTTCCATGTAACAGAATCATGTCGCCAAAGAAAAACGATGAACCCATCAACCAAACACCAACTCTTCAGATTGATGCAGCTACCTTTCAAGCTGCAGTCTCGGCTGCCGTATCAGCTGTTCTGACCCACCTTAACGCTAACAGCGCGAATGTTAGCAGGATTGTTAACAATAACTCCAATCCAAGTAACAATCAAATACCTCAACGGTCAACAAACTACCACGAAACCCTGAATCCCTAGCCCAAGAATAACAAACGAAAGTTTTGGGCTAAAGCTAAAGGAAAATCACCCCAAGGGACGAGCAAAAGACAAAAACATGTGGCAACCTTCGCAGCCACGACATCTGTACATCCTACTACCATCCCTTCTAGTATCCCAATTGTCCCTACACCAGCTAGGCAGTATGCCAGAAACCTACTGGAATGCAATAAGTGCGGCTTCCATCATCGAGGTAGTTGTCGTCCGTTACACTGCTTTAAATGCAACAAGAACGGACATACTACCAATTGCTGCCAGACTCGGACCCAATACATTACTTCAAACACCAATGTCGAAATCTCTCGAATATGCCATCTATGTGGCGTAATGGGACACTTCAAGAGGGATTGTCCAACAGAGAAGGACGATGGCGAATCCGGAGGAGTTTGATCCCAGAAGGGAAAGAGGCAACGAAAGAACCTACTATAGTATACGTTCACTTCCAATCGTCAGTATTATGTATGTCTTTTTAAAACATGTTTAAAACTAGTGCAACTAGATTCTTCTCTTTTGCAGGATCCCGTCGGTATAGGGATGCTCGTACTGCGTATACTTACCTTTTGTAGTATACCTTATTAGCAGCAATAGTCTTATAGTAGTCTAAAGTGCTGTAACTCTGTTGATGGTTGCACGGTTGTGTTTTGTCTGTAAACATCTTACGTTCAAATCTAATGTCTTTAAGTTTCCTTATGATTCCGACATTATCATATGACTTGATTCAATTTGATCCCCACAAAAAAAGCTTCATACGTACATCTCTTCCTTCGAAATTTTCTTACTAGCAAAGTCGTCATTCCAGAATACCAAAGTACTCGTGCATAGAGCACTTATTGTTTCTCACCCTTTCCGAAGAAAAATTCAACAAACCGCCCCGAAGTACCACACGTGTAGTACGTCAAGTTCAATCCAAAGACCCACAATTTCAAGCCTATTTATATACGGATCATATACCTGATACTATGATTGATGAACCTGGTATGGTTTCTACTATGAACTCTAGGACGGAGACTTCCCAAGACTACGAGTGATCGTGCTGCCATGCAAATAAACTTAAAAGCCCAACGCACACCCTTTCTGTCAATTGGGACAAGGAAGATAGATAGAACAAAAGTACCTATCATTTTCCCTTAATTCATGAGTAACCATACTCCTACACCCAAAAGGTCGTACAACGGCAACCAGCCTAAGTGAAACCGATGCAACTTTCATCATCATGGACCCTGCCGTGAAATGCATTGCGTTAGGTGAAATAGAAAGGGACACACCATCCACTACTGCAGAGAACTAGCCCAACCAACTACTCCAGCCACAAATATAGGAGTAGACCAGGCTTGTTATGAGTGCGGAGTAGCGGGACATTTCCGAAGGGACTGCCTGGAGTCAAACATCATGAATGCTGGTGGAGGAGGCCGAGTATTCGCAATGGGCCAAGAGGAGGCTATTGCAGACCCCACGGTTATTCTGGGTACATTTCTCCTTGATAACTTATTTACGTACATTCCATTTGATAGTAGGGACGCAGAGGAGTTCCGTGAGTCACAAGTTTAAAAATCTACTTGAACAAACACCCCAACCATTAAACAAAACTTTCATAGTAGTAATAATGGAGATAGACTAAAAAGCACTGAAAACACACACGTAGAATGCACTATTTCACTAACGAACGTCTTACAATGAGAAGTACCGACATCAACATTCGACGTGGATTGGTGTGACCCTACCCATACCAGTTCCATGTGTTATAAAAGACCCTTTTACTTTAACCATCGACTAACAAAACTCGATCGATTTTTAAATGACAAACCCGATGCAGACACCAATTGGTTTCTACTTCCAAAACCCCGAAGTACTCATGTGAGGAATCTTTACAACCTTGCTGTGGTATCCCCCAACAAATCATTTAGAAACACCACGCTTACAACAAGTCAAATCCAAGCTCAGAAACTAGCAGTGAATCCAACCAAGAACTTCAAAACATAACTGCCCTAATTCATCGAGTAAATATGCTAACATTTAGAAGAACATAAGTAAATAAACCCAAAAACCGTACGATCCCGATCGGTCGAAGTGATAGGCGGAGTAATGAAGGTCCGCTGAAACACGCACATTAGGATCTAGATTCATAAAGGAACAAGAGGAACAAATGGACCATAAGCACTCACGCCTGCCCGCAAGTATTGGAGTCCCAGTCAAAATGCGAATTTAGGGACGAAATTCTCTCTAACGGGGGGATAATGTAACAACAGTAAAATTCAGGTCAAAATTTAAACTTTTATAAAACCGTAATTAAGTATACTAAGTGGTAGATATTGTAACAACGTTTTCATACATATAAAGAACACTAAAATCCGAGTTATAAGGAAGAAGTTATGACCCTTCTAAGTTTCCCGACAAAAACCGGCAATACGAAGTTACGTAAAAACGCAAAGTTTCAAAAAAACACTTTTTGACCTTAGGCTTTCTAAATGAAAGTCATAGATATCGTCAAACCGTAACCGTACATAAAAAGAACGTCCAAATCTGACTTCGTATGAGGAAGTTGTGATTTTTCTAAGTTACAGATATAGCAGTAGACAGCTAAAAACTCGAAATAGAGATCGAGAGACTTTTGGCCAAAACAACCTAAATGAGAATCAAAGGGATCAACAATTCTAGCGCAACGGTAAAAAGTCTGACAAAAACGGACGTCGGATGAAGAACTTATGGAACTTTAACGGACTTTTCCTGTCCTTACCTATTAAAACTATAATATTAAAAATAAGTTCAAAACTAGCCGACGGAGTCTAAAAAAAAGTTGTAGATCGTAGTCTCACCTTCGAGTGGATATAAAGAACGTCGAAAACGGAGTTCATATGAGAAAGATATGAATTTTTGAAGTTTGTTAATTAATTTAAATATAAATTAAATTAAAGCCCGGTATTATCTGAAGAAGGAGTCACCGTTCCGACCCCTCGTACGCCCAGCGTACTCGGATGCTAGGCTCCGGTTCGTCCACGTCGCTCCAATGTTTCGACCGAGGATGCGCTCATGCATGACGCATGAGTACGCGGGGCGTACTCTAGTACGCCCCGCGTAACGCAACCTCTCAGACCTCTATAAAAAGGATGCGAGGGTGCCGGCCAAAATTGCTAATTTCCTTCCTTTCTCGCGCCGAAGCTCTGCGTTTCAACCCTCGAAATCATCCAAAAGGCCCGGTTTTCATATCCAAGGTGGGAAGAAAGTTTTACACTCCCGAGACTCCCGAGATTTCCCGAGAATCTCGAGAGATCCGCTTTCTCGAGTAGAAGTTCTACTCGGTTTTCGTCACGTTTTGTTCAATCAATCAAGTGAGTTCATACCCCTTTCAAACACACTTTAAATACATTTTAAATGCTTTTATAATCTTTTAGGTGAGGGGGGGGGGGGGGAATACAAGTAAACATACGGTTATTATCGTGTATTTTATAAAGTTTCACTTCACTTGTTTTATCGAATAAATCACTTGAAACTCATTACTATTAAGGAAAACTCTTGTCATACTTTGCGTGCATTAGATATTATACAAAGTATATAATGATCTCGAAGTACCTTTCATTGTTAAGTCGTTTTATACATTCAAAAAAACTTATGATTTTACTTTGTCAAACATTGTGAAAAAGGATAAACTTTGCATACAAAACTATCACTTTAATACAGACTGAGTTGAGAATCCATGAGACGTGTATATCTTCAAACGTTACTTTTTTTTATTAGAAAGTGATGTTGCAAGTCCTGTCTATATCCAGAGTCTCCTGTTCGGAGAACGTGTCAAATGTGTATAGATCTATACGGGAAGTCATGATCCCGCGCCCTGACTGTTAGCTACAGTCCGTCCTTTGGGGTGACCATTGTCATAACACTGCGACGCTTGAAGAACGTCGTTACAGGCATATTATGTTCCGTATGGTTATAAAACTCATCGGATATACAATTATTATGGTATTATGCTTTTATGAACGAGTAGCTATAAAAGCTATTCTTCATCTAACAAATGCGATCTTCGTATAACTTTATTATATAAAACTATGACACAACTTTTAAGAACGTCGATTTCTTGTGATTTTCGGTTTTAGAGAATGCCAGTTATGTTAGGAAAATAAGGGTTTTTCCTTCATACAAACCAAACAACTAATACGAAAATAAGGGATTTTCCTGGTGCAATTATTTACAACTTATAACACAAACATTTATATGCATTTCATACTTTTATAAGAAAATAAGGGTTTTTCTTGGAAAACACAACAATTCATATCTCAACCATTAGGGAAAATATGGGATTTTCTGGAGCTAATACATTCACTTTCAACACAACAAATCACAACTCTTTACATTTGAAATACTGCGTTTTCTGAAAACATACACGAACTTTCGAATAGCGTACATTTCTCAAAACACTACTCATGAACTCACCAACTTAATTGTTGACACTTTTTCTTTGAAATAACTTGTATTCTCAGGGAACCGCTAAACAGATTTGGAAATCAACTTTTGGGGATTAATGTACTGACGTTAATTACTTCTTTTGAAAGATGTTTATGTATTTAACTTTTGAACATGTAACGAATACAATTATGTAAACATTTTGGAAACTTTAATATATATGGTGGTGTGTACTTTCCTTTCTATGAACTGTTATGATACTGAATATGACGTCCTCCGCCCCCGAACGTTTCCACTGTTCTGGTTTGGGGGTGTGACATCAACTGGTTCTCTCATGGGAGTTTCAACCCTGGACGACTTCGGTTTCCTCAAAGGAAATCACTAGGGTTTCATTGGGCAAGTGCTTCTAAATATTCGGAACATTGAAGACAGGACTGATGTTTCTAAGTTCTGAAGGTACTCGGAGTTCGAACGCAACAGGGTGGATCCTAATGAGGATCTCGAAGGGTCTATTGTACTACAAGCTTCACTTTCCTTGTCCTCGACAGTGTGTTATGCATTTCCAGAGTGAGGCCACTAGTAGGACGTGATCTCTAACTTGGAATTTCCCAAGGTTTGCGTTGGTCATTGGTATAACTCTTTCATAACAAAGTGTATTAATATGATCAGGACTCAATTGATACATGTCAAAGATAACATCAAAGCTCTTTATTGAAATTGACATCAGGGCAATGAGGAAAGAATGATTAATCAACGTAAGGATGTAACTCGAGGATAAGTCGCTAGTACACTCATTCTCACTGGTAATCATATTGATGGAAAATGTTTCGGTTATTAGACGAGGACTATATTTACGAAGATTTTTGAGTGAATAACTAATAAAAACTTTCTTGACCCTAGATTCGAAAAGGATGCGAACATAATAAAACAGCTCCGGATGCTGCTCCCGCATCATACCCTCCGGCTCCCAGGTCATCTCTGATCCCTTCCGATGTTGCCACTGAACCAATACCAGAGGTACCTCCTTGTTCCTCAAAATCTTGATCTTCCGATCCCTAATAGCCACGGGTCTCTCCGCATAATTCAGGCTTGCATCAACCTGAATATCCTCTAGTGGAACCACTGCCGACTCATTGGCTATACATTTCCTCAACTGCGATACATGAAAAGTGTTGTGAATCTGTCCCAGCTCTGCTGGTAACTCCAGCCGATAGGCTACCCGGCCTACCCTGGCAATCACACGAAACGGGCCGATAAACCGGGGTCCCAATTTGCCCCTCTTCCTGAACCGGATCACTCCTTTCCAAGGAGAAACCTTCAGGAGAACAAAGTCGCCAACCTGAAATTCCAGCTCGGACCGGCGTCTATCTGCGTAACTCTTCTGTCGGCTCTGAGCGGTCAGTAACCTCTGCCTGACCAGCTGTATCTACTCTGTCGTCTGATTCACGATCTCTGTACTGCCCATTACCCTTTGCCCAACCTCTCCCCAACATATGGGAGTCCGACATCGCCTACCATACAACAGCTCAAAGGGCGGCATACCAATGCTCGAATGATAGCTGTTATTGTAGGAAAACTCCGCCAAAGGCAGATACGAGTCCCAACTACCCCCAAAGTCCAATACACAAGCTCGAAGCATGTCCTCAAGTGTCTGTATCGTCCGCTCACTCTGACCGTCGGTCTGGGGGTGGTATGCGGTACTAAAATGCAACTTAGTACCCAACTCCTCATGAAATTTCTTCCAAAAACGAGAAGTGAAGCGCACATCGCGGTCTGAAACAATCGAGATCGGCACCCCATGCCGAGATACAACCTCCCTCACGTAAATCTCCGCCAACTTCTCTGCTGAAGAACTCTCACTGATGGCAAGAAAGTGAGTGCTCTTTGTCAATCTATCCACAATCACCCAAATTGCATCAACTCCCCTGGCAGTCCTCGGCAATTTGGTGATAAAGTCCATAGTGATCTGTTCCCACTTCCACTCGGGAACCTCCAATGGCTGCAACTTGCCATGCGGTCTCTGGTGTTCGGCCTTTACCCTTCAATAGGTCAAACACCTCTCGACAAACCATGCTACATCCCTCTTCATACAGGGCCACCAATACTCCTTCCTTAGGTCCAAATACATCTTCGTGGCCCCGGGGTGGATCGAAAATTTCGATCTATGAGCCTCCTCCAACAATGTGGCACGGGTACCGCCCACGAACGGTACCCAGATCCTACCCTGATAAGTCATAAGGCCTCGACTATCCGATATAAACTCCGAAACCAACCCAACAACCCGCTCTCTCTTCTGCATCTCCGGACGCACGGCCTCTGCCTGAGCCCCACGAATGGCGTCCAGAACTGGAGCTATCACGGTCAATCTCAAACATACATCTCGCAGGGGAGTACTCTCCGCCCTGCGAATCAACGCGTCGGCTACCACATTAGCCTTGCCCGGGTGGTACAAGATCTCGCAATCATAATCCTTGACCACGTCTAACCATCTTCTATGTCGCATATTTAGGTTAGGCTGATCCATCAAGTATTTCAAGCTCTTATGATCCGTGTAAATCGTACAACGAACCCCATACAAGTAGTGCCGCCAAATCTTGAGGGCGAACACCACTGCCCCCAATTCCAAATCATGCGTGGGGCACCTCGTCTCGTGAGGCTTCAACTGCCTCGATGCATAAGCTATCACACGACCCTTCTGCATCAATACTGCTCCCAATCCTAGGATCGATGCATCACAGAATACCACGAAATCTTCCATACCTTCCGGAAGGGCTAATACTGGAGCTTCACACAACCTCTGGCGAAGCGTCTCAAAGGAGGTCTGCTGCTCGGGACCCCATGCGAATGCCACACCCTTATGGGTCAATCTGGTGAGTGGAACCGCAATCTTGGAGAAATCCTTAATAAATCTCCGATAATACCCTACCAACCCGAGGAAACTCCGGATCTCAGAAGGTGACCTCGGCACCTCCCACCTCATCACTGCGTCAACCTTGGCCGGATCGACCAATATCCCCTTCTGGTTAACGAGATGTCCCAGGAACTGGACCTCCCGTAACCAGAAATCGCACTTGGAAAGCTTTGCGTAGAGTTTCTCCGCTCTCAAAACCCCAAGCACCTCCCTCAAATGCTCCTCGTGCTGCTCGCTATATCTCGAATATACCAGAATATCATCAATGAAAACAATCACCGACCGATCCAACATCGGCCGACATACCCTGTTCATGAGGTCCATGAACACAGCCGGGGCATTAGTGAGCCCAAAAGGCATCACCACAAACTCATAATGCCCATAACGCGTCCTGAATGCTGTCTTCTGGACGTCCTCGTCCCGCACTCTCACCTGATGATAGCCCGACCACAAATCAATCTTGGAGAACCAAGATGCTCCCTGTAGCTGATCGAATAAATCGTCGATCCTCGGCAGCGGGTAACGGTTCTTGACCGTCAGCTTATTCAATTCCCGGTAATCAATACACATGCGATGCGAGCCATCCTTCTTCTTCACAAACAAGATGGGTGCTCCCCACGGCGAGCAACTCGGCCGAATAAACCCCTTCCCCAGCAACTCCTGAAGTTGCAAAGATAACTCCTGCATCTCCGGAGGCGCAAGGCGATACGGCACCTTAGCAATAGGCGCGGCTCCCGGAACCAAATCGATGCAAAACTCCACTTGCCTCACGGGAGGCACACCTGGTAACTCTTCGGGAAATACATCGGGAAACTCCCGCACCACCGGAACTTCCTCCATAGAGCTCGGCCTCTCAGAGATCACTCGCGTATCCATCACATACGCTACATAACCCTTACAGCCCTGCTGTAAACACCGCCTCGCCCTAGCAGCCGAACAAAAGGCTGATCCAGAACGTGTACCCTCGCCGTATACTGAAAGAACTCCCCCACTAGGATCTCGTATAGTCACCAGCTGTTGCTCGCAATCGATAACCGCACCGAATCGGCTCAACCAATCCATGCCCACTATAACACAGACATCACCCATCGCAATCGGAATCAGGTCGATCGGAAACTCAACCCCGAATATCTCCAATACACATCCCCTGAAGACCTCAGTAGCACAAATCACCCTGTCGGCGGCTATGGAAACCCGCAGGGGCCGACTCAATGTCCCCCGACTAACACTGATACGCTGACTAAACGCCAAAGACACAAAAGATCGACTCGCACTCGAGTCAAATAACACTAAAGCAGGTACAGAATTCACAAGGAAGGTACCTATGCATAGCATAATATAAGCATAATATCTCAATACCATAAACAATAATGAAAAGGAAACATACCAGCCACAACGTCGGGTGCAGCGCGGACCTCTTCCGCAGTCAGCTGGAAGGCTCTCCCCCGAGCCCTCGGTGCCTCGGCCTTCACGGGCCGGCTCTCTGCAGCAGCAGCTCTGATGGCGGCGGGAGCAGACCCCTGAGATGCCCCACGCAGTAGCGGACACTCCGCCTTCCGGTGTCCAGTCTGGTTGCAGTGGAGGCACACTGCAAATCCCTTGGGGCAGTCCTTAGCCATATGCCCCTCCTTGCCACATTTGTAGCAAGACCCTGCCTGACAGGCGCCATCGTGACCCTTGCCGCACTTCCCACAAGTACGGCCCTTCTGGCTCCCAGGTCTGGGATCAGCGGGCTTGACCCGCTTGGCTGCCGGCTGGGACTGTGCCGGCCGCCGATTCCCCCCCATAGACTCCGCCTCCTCCCTGGCCTGAGTCTCAAGCTCAATTTCTCTCTTCCGAGCATTTGCCTGAAGCTCGGCAAATGTCCGGTACGAGGAGTTCGCAGCGAACTCCCGAATATCCCGTCTCAAAATGCTTAGGTAACGGCTCATACGTGCCTGCTCGGTGGACACGTGCTCAGGGCAAAACATCGCCCTTTCCTGAAACATCCTCGTAATCGCTGTAACTGACTCGGTACCCTGCTTGAGGGTCAGAAACTCCTGTGCCAGACGTTCCCTCTCCACCTGAGGAACATACTCATCTCGGAACATGGAAGTGAACCTCTCCCAGGTCACTGCCGAAAGCTCAGTCGGTGTGAAATGCGCAGTCACAAACTTCCACCAGTCCTTCGCTCCCAAGCGAAGCTGGTTCAGCGCGAACCGAACCTTGAAATGCTCAGGGGACGAGCAAGTGAAGAAGCATCCCTCCATATCAGATATCCACCTCATAGCTGCCACCGGGTCCTGCGTACCATCAAACTCTGGTGGCTTGGTGTTGTTGAACTCCCTAAACAACATCGCATCACCTCCCTGGGGTCTTGCCACAGCAATCGCTGCGGTAGCTGCTGCAACCGCAGCCTCAGAAAGAGCGGCATAGCGCTCGTCAAACGTCTCAATCAAAGCGGTCTTAATGGACCCGAACATCTCTGGTATCTCGGCTCTGATGACCGCAGCCACCTCCTCATGAATGATCTGTCGAATGTCCTCATCACTAGATCCGGCATCCTCCGGCATGTGTCGTGTCCTCACCATGATCAACCTCTGAAATACAACATGCGATAATTAGAATTCACTCGAACACCCTTACATTCAACAATCCACCCCTCCTTGATTCTTGGCATCCCTAGATTCTTATTTGAACTGCGTACCGCACCGGTGCTTTTAGTAGTACGGGCCCAATACTACTGTCCGCACCGTCTCGGTACACACCCCAAATCGTCCTCTTCGGATCCCAGTCCCCAAGTACTCTATTATACCTAATCTCTCTGAACAGATCTCACACAAAGCCCTAGCTGCTACCTAATTACTCTCAGCGTCTCATAGCAGCTCACCATTCCCTAAGCTAAGGCATCACAAAACAGGCCACTCTAGTCCTATCAGCAATACCTAGCCTACTCTAGCATGCACACACATCACAGTAATAGTTATTACATAACAAAAGATATTTTGGGAATTCACCGTTCGGGCGCTGACTGATCGTACACACGTTTCTTCCTGGAAAACCCTTTACTCTTAGAAAATTTGGTTTTTATTTTGAAAACATCTCTTTATTTCCTCAGTTTGAGTTCAAATACCCCCGAAGGTGTACCCGAATCCCTCAAACCAAGGCTCTGATACCAATTTGTAACACCAAATTTTCAAACAGTTTTTTTTTTGATTTTTATAAAAACATAATTCCATCAATATTCATAGAAACAACCATTTTAATCGTTCAACAAAATAGTACAAAATCCCAAGATCAAAATGTCAAGCTCCAAACGTGTGTGTACGGATCAAGCCGGCGCCTTCCCGCGGTCGTCACTAGTACCTGAAACAAATAACATCAACACTGTAAGCACAAGGCTTAGTGAGTTTCCCAAAATACCACATATAGCACATATTAGCCACTCTAGGCTATAACTCTGTGGGTCCGTGCACCCAAACTCTATGAACCCTCAGGTTCCAACTCTGATAATCATGCACCACATAAATCACATAGAAATCATGCAGTACAACACATAACATATATATAGCACACAAATACTCTATCACATAGCTCTGGTTACCTACTCAAGGTAAAGTATAGTGAGAAGACTCACCTCGCGTGTCTCGGTAAACCGTAACCCTGAAATCGCTAAACACTCGATCTGCCGAGCTGAAGTCCCCCTATAGCACAATACATCTCTAATTAACACTTTCCCAACTAGGGTTGACCACACTATAACAAGACAATCTAGGTCAACGCTGGTCAATGGTCAACTTGACCGGACTCGGCGAGTGCACTATAGCGACTCGGCGAGTCTGAGCGCATACACCAATTTCCCTGGAATCCTCTCTTAACACGTCGAGTATTTCCCCCAACTCGACGAGCTCCACCTGGCACGAGTTGTGGGGCCACCACGACTCAACTCGCCGAGTCTCAAGAACAACTCGGCGAGTCTGGTTTGACTCGGTCCACCTGACCATCCTGACTCCCCCTTGACCCACTGAGTTCACTCATCCCAACTCGGCGAGGCCACTCGCTGAGTGGTCGTGCAATATTCAAGCTACTCGCCGAGTCTGTTCTTCGGACTCGGCGAGTCCGTGCCATGCACTGACTCAATCTTGCTCTAAAGGCCAGATCCAGTCCATTAATCCATAGATCCAGTCCCTCCAAGCTTATTTAGCACGTAAAGTCACAATCTTGATGCACATATAACCTCTACATGACCATAAATGATGTTTTTGACTCAAATATTTCAACACAAGGTCAAGGACTCCATTTCCACCCATAAAGCTTGATGAGTGAGGCCCTCTGGACCTCTATGGATCCAGATCCATGGTCTCAACTCAAAGAGGGAACCAAAGGGACACCAAATCACCCCATAAATGACCACATTAAGCTCTAAATTGCATCAAACTTCACCAAACAGAAAATGGTCCGAAAATAATACCTCTAGGTTGATGATCCAAGCTCCAAATCCACGAAATAGCAACCTCCTTTGCTTCCTCTTGCTTAGGGCCTCCTTCTTCTTGCTAAACAACACACACAAGATCAAGATTGGCTCTCCTTCCTTCACAAAACGCTCAAGAACTCTAGGGACACTCTCTGGGGTTTGGGTGAGCACAAATGACGGCCATAAGGCCCCTTAAATAGGCCTCAAACCCGGAGATTTAGGGTTTCATAACACAGCGCAGACTCGCCGAGTCCATACCCTGGACTCGCCGAGTCCAAGTGCGCACCCTCGATCAATACCGCGCTCCTACTCGGCGAGTCCGAGCTCCAACTCGCCGAGTCTCTCTCACAATATAAAAAAAATCAAACTTACAAGATACCTGGTAAAAATCCGGATGTTACAACTCTCCCCCACTAGAACTGGACTTCGCCCTCGAAGTCCCGCTCTAAAACAGCTCCGGATGCTGCTCCTGCATCATACCCTCCGGCTCCCATGTCATCTCTGATCCCTTCCGATGTTGCCACTGAACCAATACCAGAGGTACCTCCTTGTTCCTCAAAATCTTGATCTTCCGATCCCTAATAGCCACAGGTCTCTCCGCATAATTCAGGCTTGCATCAACCTGAATATCCTCTAGTGGAACCACTGCCGACTCATCGGCTATACATTTCCTCAACTGCGATACATGAAAAGTGTTGTGAATCTGTCCCAGCTCTGCTGGTAACTCCAGCCGATAGGCTACCCGGCCTACCCTGGCAATCACACGAAACGGGCCGATAAACCGGGGTCCCAATTTGCCCCTCTTCCTGAACCAGATCACTCCTTTCCAAGGAGAAACCTTCAGGAGAACAAAGTCGCCAACCTGAAATTCCAGCTCGGACCGGCGTCTATCTGCGTAACTCTTCTGTCGGCTCGGAGCGGTCAGTAACCTCTGCCTGACCAGCTGTATCTACTCTGTCGTCTGATTCACGATCTCTGTACTGCCCATTACCCTTGCCCAACCTCTCCCCAACATATGGGAGTCCGACACCGCCTACCATACAACAGCTCAAAGGGCGGCATACCAATGCTCGAATGATAGCTGTTATTGTAGGAAAACTCCGCCAAAGGCAGATACGAGTCCCAACTACCCCCAAAGTCCAATACACAAGCTCGAAGCATGTCCTCAAGTGTCTGTATCGTCCGCTCACTCTGACCGTCGGTCTGGGGGTGGTATGCGGTACTAAAATGCAACTTAGTACCCAACTCCTCATGAAATTTCTTCCAAAAACGAGAAGTGAAGCGCACATCGCGGTCTGAAACAATCGAGATCGGCACCCCATGCCGAGATACAACCTCCCTCACGTAAATCTCCGCCAACTTCTCTGCTGAAGAACTCTCACTGATGGCAAGAAAGTGAGCGCTCTTTGTCAATCTATCCACAATCACCCAAATTGCATCAACTCCCCTGGCAGTCCTCGGCAATTTGGTGATAAAGTCCATAGTGATCTGTTCCCACTTCCACTCGGGAACCTCCAATGGCTGCAACTTGCCATGCGGTCTCTGGTGTTCGGCCTTTACCCTTCGACAGGTCAAACACCTCTCGACAAACCATGCTACATCCCTCTTCATACAGGGCCACCAATACTCCTTCCTTAGGTCCAAATACATCTTCGTGGCCCCGGGGTGGATCGAAAATTTCGATCTATGAGCCTCCTCCAACAATGTGGCACGGGTACCACCCACGAACGGTACCCAGATCCTACCCTGATAAGTCATAAGGCCTCGACTATCCGATATAAACTCCGAAACCAACCCAACAACCCGCTCTCTCTTCTGCATCTCCGGACGCACGGCCTCTACCTGAGCCCCACGAATGGCGTCCAGAACTGGAGCTATCACGGTTAATCTCAAACATACATCTCGCAGGGGAGTACTCTCCGCCCTGCGAATCAACGCGTCGGCTACCACATTAGCCTTGCCCGGGTGGTACAAGATCTCGCAATCATAATCCTTGACCACGTCTAACCATCTTCTCTGTCGCATATTTAGGTTAGGCTGATCCATCAAGTATTTCAAGCTCTTATGATCCGTGTAAATCGTACAACGAACCCCATACAAGTAGTGCCGCCAAATCTTGAGGGCGAACACCACTGCCCCCAATTCCAAATCATGCGTGGGGCACCTCGTCTCGTGAGGCTTCAACTGCCTCGATGCATAAGCTATCACATGACCCTTCTGCATCAATACTGCTCCCAATCCTAGGATCGATGCATCACAGAATACCACGAAATCTTCCATACCTTCCGGAAGGGCTAATACTGGAGCTTCACACAACCTCTGGCGAAGCGTCTCAAAGGAGGTTTGCTGCTTGGGACCCCATGCGAATGCCACACCCTTCCGGGTCAATCTGGTGAGTGGAACCGCAATCTTGGAGAAATCCTTAATAAATCTCCGATAATACCCTACCAACCCGAGGAAACTCCGGATCTCAGAAGGTGACCTCGGCACCTCCCACCTCATCACTGCGTCAACCTTGGCCGGATCGACCAATATCCCCTTCTGGTTAACGAGATGTCCCAGGAACTGGACCTCCCGTAACCAGAAATCGCACTTGGAAAACTTTGCGTAGAGTTTCTCCGCTCTCAAAACCCCAAGCACCTCCCTCAAATGCTCCTCGTGCTGCTCGCTATATCTCGAATATACCAGAATATCATCAATGAAAACAATCACCGACCGATCCAACATCGGCCGACATACCCTGTTCATGAGGTCCATGAACACAGCCGGGGCATTAGTGAGCCCAAAAGGCATCACCACAAACTCATAATGCCCATAACGCGTCCTGAATGCTGTCTTCTGGACGTCCTCGTCCCGCACTCTCACCTGATGATAGCCCGACCTCAAATCAATCTTGGAGAACTAAGATGCTCCCTGTAGCTGATCGAATAAATCGTCGATCCTCGGCAGCGGGTAACGGTTCTTGACCGTCAGCTTATTCAATTCCCGGTAATCAATACACATGCGATGCGAGCCATCCTTCTTCTTCACAAACAAGATGGGTGCTCCCCACGGCGAGCTACTCGGCCGAATAAACCCCTTCCCCAGCAACTCCTGAAGTTGCGAAGATAACTCCTGCATCTCCGGAGGCGCAAGGCGATACGGCACCTTAGCAATAGGCGCGGCTCCCGGAACCAAATCGATGCAAAACTCCACTTGCCTCACGGGAGGCACACCTGGTAACTCTTCGGGAAATACATCGGGAAACTCCCGCACCACCGGAACTTCCTCCATAGAGCTCGGCCTCTCAGAGATCACTCGCGTATCCATCACATACGCTACATAACCCTTACAGCCCTGCTGTAAACACCGCCTCGCCCTAGCAGCCGAACAAAAGGCTGATCCAGAACGTGTACCCTCGCCGTATACTGAAAGAACTCCCCCACTAGGATCTCGTATAGTCACCAGCTGTTGCTCGCAATCGATAACCGCACCGAATCGGCTTAACCAATCCATGCCCACTATAACACAGACATCACCCATCGCAATCGGAATCAGGTCGATCGGAAACTCAACCCCGAATATCTCCAATACACATCCCCTGAAGACCTCAGTAGCACAAATCACCCTGTCGGCGGCTATGGAAACCCGCAGGGGCCGACTCAATGTCCCCCGACTAACACTGATACGCTGACTAAACGCCAAAGACACAAAAGATCGACTCGCACTCGAGTCAAATAACACTAAAGCAGGTACAGAATTCACAAGGAAGGTACCTATGCATAGCATAATATAAGCATAATATCTCAATACCATAAACAATAATGAAAAGGAAACATACCAGCCACAACGTCGGGTGCAGCGCGGACCTCTTCCGCAGTCAACTGGAAGGCTCTCCCCCGAGCCCTCGGTGCCTCGGCCTTCACGGGCCGGCTCTCTGCAGCAGCAACTCTGATGGCGGCGGGAGCAGACCCCTGAGATGCCCCACGCAGCAGCGGACACTCCGCCTTCCGGTGTCCAGTCTGGTTGCAGTGGAAGCACACTGCAAATCCCTTGGGGCAGTCCTTAGCCATATGCCCATCCTTGCCACATTTGTAGCAAGACCCTGCCCGACAGGCGCCATCGTGACCCTTGCCGCACTTCCCACAAGTATGGCCCTTCTGGCTCCCAGGTCTGGGATCAGCGGGCTTGGCCCACTTGGCTGCCGGCTGGGACTGTGCCGGCCGCCGATCCCCCCCATAGACTCCGCCTCCTCCCTGGCCTGAGTCTCAAGCTCAATTTCTCTCTTCCGAGCATTTGCCTGAAGCTCGGCAAATGTCCGGTACGAGGAGTTCGCAGCGAACTCCCGAATATCCCGTCTCAAAATGCTTAGGTAACGGCTCATACGTGCCTGCTCGGTGGACACGTGCTCAGGGCAAAACATCGCCCTTTCCTGAAACATCCTCGTAATCGCTGTAACTGACTCGGTACCCTGCTTGAGGGTCAGAAACTCCTGTGCCAGACGTTCCCTCTCCACCTGAGGAACATACTCATCTCGGAACATGGAAGTGAACCTCTCCCAGGTCACTGCCGAAAGCTCAGCCGGTGTCAAATGCGCAGTCACAAACTTCCACCAGTCCGTCGCTCCCAAGCGAAGCTGGTTCAGCGCGAACCGAACCTTCAAATGCTCAGGGGACGAGCAAGTGAAGAAGCATCCCTCCATATCAGATATCCACCTCATAGCTGCCACCGGGTCCTGCGTACCATCAAACTCTGGTGGCTTGGTGTTGCTGAACTCCCTAAACAACATCGCATCACCTCCCTGGGGTCTTACCACAGCAATCGCTGCAGTAGCTGCTGCAACTGCAGCCTCAGAAAGAGCGGCATAGCGCTCGTCAAACGTCTCAATCAAAGCGGTCTTAATGGACCCGAACATCTCTGGTATCTCGGCTCTGATGACCGCAGCCACCTCCTCATGAATGATCTGTCGAATGTCCTCATCACTAGATCCGGCATCCTCCAGCATGTGTCGTGTCCTCACCATGATCAACCTCTGAAATACAACATGCGATAATTAGAATTCACTCGAACACCCTTACATTCAACAATCCACCCCTCCTTGATTCTTGGCATCCCCAGATTCTTATTTGAACTGCGTACCACACCGGTGCTTTTAGTAGTACGGGCCCAATACTACTGTCCGCATCGTCTCGGTACACACCCCAAATCATCCTCTTCGGATCCCAGTCCCCAAGTACTCTATTATACCTAATCTCTCTGAACAGATCTCACACAAAGCCCTAGCTGCTACCTAATTACTCTCAGCGTCTCATAGCAGCTCACCATTCCCTAAGCTCAGGCATCACAAAACAGGCCACTCTAGTCCTATCAGCAATACCTAGCCTACTCTAGCATGCACACACATCACAGTAATAGTTATTACATAACAAAAGATATTTTGGGAATTCACCGTTCGGGCGCTGACTGATCGTACACACGTTTCTTCCTGGAAAACCCTTTACTCTTAGAAAATTTGGTTTTTATTTTGAAAACATCTCTTTATTTCCTCAGTTTGAGTTCAAATACCCCCGAAGGTGTACCCGAATCCCTCAAACCAAGGCTCTGATACCAATTTGTAACACCAAATTTTCAAACAGTTTTTTTTTTTTTTTTTGATTTTTATAAAAACATAATTCCATCAATATTCATAGAAACAACCATTTTAATCGTTCAACAAAATAGTACAAAATCCCAAGATCAAAATGTCAAGCTCCAAACGTGTGTGTACGGATCAAGCCGGCGCCTTCCCGCGGTCGTCACTAGTACCTGAAACAAATAACATCAACACTGTAAGCACAAGGCTTAGTGAGTTTCCCAAAATACCACATATAGCACATATTAGCCACTCTAGGCTATAACTCTGTGGGTCCGTGCACCCAAACTCTGTGAACCCTCAGGTTCCAACTCTGATAATCATGCACCACATAAATCACATAGAAATCATGCAGTACAACACATAACATATATATAGCACACAAATACTCTATCACATAGCTCTGGTTACCTACTCAAGGTAAAGTATAGTGAGAAGACTCACCTCGTGTGTCTCGGTAAACCGTAACCCTGAAATCGCTAAACACTCGATCTGCCGAGATGAAGTCCCCCTATAGCACAATACATCTCTAATTAACACTTTCCCAACTAGGGTTGACCACACTATAACAAGACAATCTAGGTCAACGCTGGTCAACGGTCAACTTGACCGGACTCGGCGAGTGCACTATAGCGACTCGGCGAGTCTGAGCGCATACACCAATTTCCCTGGAATCCTCTCTTAACACGTCGAGTATTTCCCCCAACTCGACGAGCTCCACCTTGCACGAGTTGTGGGGCCACCACGACTCAACTCGCCGAGTCTCAAGAACAACTCGGCGAGTCCGGTTTGACTCGGTCCACCTGACCATCCTGACTCCCCCATGACCCACTGAGTTCACTCATCCCAACTCGGCGAGGCCACTCGCTGAGTGGTCGTGCAATATTCAAGCTACTCGCCGAGTCTGTTCTTCGGACTCGGCGAGTCCGTGCCATGCACTGACTCAATCTTGCTCTAAAGGCCAGATCCAGTCCATTAATCCATAGATCCAGTCCCTCCAAGCTTATTTAGCACGTAAAGTCACAATCTTGATGCACATATAACCTCTACATGACCATAAATGATGTTTTTGACTCAAATATTTCAACACAAGGTTAAGGACTCCATTTCCACCCATAAAGCTTGATGAGTGAGGCCCTCTGGACCTCTATGGATCCAGATCCATGGTCTCAACTCAAAGAGGGAACCAAAGGGGCACCAAATCACCCTATAAATGACCACATTAAGCTCTAAATTGCATCAAACTTCACCAAACAGAAAATGGTCCGAAAATAATACCTCTAGGTTGATGATCCAAGCTCCAAATCCACGAAATAGCAACCTCCTTTGCTTCCTCTTGCTTAGGGCCTCCTTCTTCTTGCTAAACAACACACACAAGATCAAGATTGGCTCTCCTTCCTTCACAAAACGCTCAAGAACTCTAGGGACACTCTCTGGGGTTTGGGTGAGCACAAATGACGGCCATAAGGCCCCTTAAATAGGCCTCAAACCCGGAGATTTAGGGTTTCATAACACAGCGCAGACTCGCCGAGTCCATACCCTGGACTCGCCGAGTCCAAGTGCGCACCCTCGATCAATCCCACGTCCCTACTCGGCGAGTCCGAGCTCCAACTCTCCGAGTCTCTCTCACAATATATAAAAAATCAAACTTACAAGATACCTGGTAAAAATCCGGATGTTACAATGGTTTTGGGGATAGGGGATATATCCTGAACCAATGGACTTGTTAGGGTTCATGATCGTTATTACAGCCGTCACTGCAGTAGAAACAGCCAGCTGGAACATCACAGGGTCGAAGCGAGATGAGGGTTGCGACGGAGGGATGTTGTTACTTGAGCTGGATCCTTCCTTCGAAGACATTTCGATCTAAAGTGATTAGGAAAAAGAGGATGGTAAGTCCTCTACATTAAATCAAGAGATATGAAACAAGGGATATCTCTTTAAGACTAACATAAAATTTTAACAAGCGATAAAGCAGGATTAAATTATCAGGGCTGATAAATTATCGTTAAAGAAATGATCGAGGGGCAACGCTTGAATGAGGAATTTCTACTACAAAGTTGGATCCAGAAATACTCCCATAGTGTTTCACGATTTACTGCAACGACGACTCGTTGTTTGTGGTATTTGGGTAAGTTTTAGGTATGCTGCATTCCACAGTCACTCCCAAACACATGTTGGTCGTGTCTCGAATGAATATAGTTGATCAGGCTATATTGATCCTAGACACGACTACATAACTGCCCAGGTTTAACTACAGCATACAACACCCAATTACTTATGTTCTATTCTACTTATAGATACGATTCTCGACGGCTAGGATACTTGTATACTTTTTGAAAATACTTACATTTTGAATTATACTTTTAGTTCAGAGAACTTAGGCCCCTTAATGTTTATAGTCTTATACCATGTATGGTTTGGTATACTCAGTTCACTATAAACAAGGGCTCTGATACCAATCTATCACACACCGAAAACCGAAGGCGGAAACATTTCCGGGGCGGACTCCACGTTGAGTATCAAATCCAATGCACATAGTAAGTGAAGTAAAACACAAAACATTACATTACATTACATAGATATCATTACATCAGTTGAAATGTAAAGTAGTACAAGTTTCATAGCTACATAGTTTATACAAAAGAAAGACGTGACTTCCATTCGCTCCGTCTTCAACAAAAGAACGCAGGGATACCTGTCTAAGAAGAACCTGAGATTACAAGCAGTTTGAAAATCAGCAAAGAGCTGGTGAGTTCATAAGCGGTTTATTTTTGTGAAATTGTACAAGATTCCTTTTAAATTCTGAAAAGGTTATGACCCAAGAAAATCCCATATTTTCTTATATAAAGTTAGTTGCCAAATCCAAAAGTAAAGTAAACGATGTCTAATTAAAACATGATTGTTCTTGTGAAATGTAGTTCAATTGTTTAACTTATTACACTTCTCTAATTTCATACTACTATTACTCAGGAAGAACCCCATGTTCTCCTGACTGTGTGTGTGTGTGTGAACTGTTACTAGTTCTGATTATGTTCGGTGTCCTTCCCAGGAAAACCCCATGTTTCCCTGACTGTGTGTACATCTTTACTAGTTTTGGTTATGTTCAGTGTTCTCCCCAGGAAAACCCCATGTTTCCCTAACTGTGTGTGTGTCTTTACTGGTTATGGTTATGTTCAGTGTTCTTCCCAGGAAAACCCCATGTTTTCCTGACTGTTGGTGTGTATCTATCATCCCTAGGTGTACATTAGCTTTACTACATACATAAAGCTAGTAAATGATTCTGGAACGTTAATAATCTAGATTGCGAGTCCTTAACCATACTTAGACTGGATATGACTCGGACCATGGCCAGTATCCTATTTATGACTTTTGTCACCCTTGAACCATTCGGTTCGGCTGTAGCTAGCAGCCAGGTGTGGGATTGTCAGTCCCATATAGATCTATACACTCAAGCCACGCTCTCCTACGAACAGAGATTCTGATTACAGGGTTAGTCCTCCACTATCTCGTGCCATGGAAGTGTTACAAGGACGTGTCTCCAATCATTAAGATTACTCTTTACTTTTGACTAGGAAAGTAGTATTTACGACTGACTATATTCTACGTACCTGTCCTTTACACTCGAGCCTAGGTGTTTTATTAAGGACATTACACTCGAGCCTAGGTGTTATTTAATGATTATGGTGCTTTACACTCGATCCTAGGTGTATTGTTAAGGACATATAGATGTTTTATGTTTTCTAATGGAGTCTGTCTTTTACACTCGAACCTTAGTGTTTTATTACAGAAATTACAATGGTTTATGTGCTTTATCGACTTAAACGAGAACAATCAATCTAAAGTATACAACATATCAATATATATTAAGAATTGAAAATCGGGATAAAACAAACAACCCTGCAAGTTAAAACAGTTTGTTAAAAGAGTTCTCAATTCTTTAAAAATGTACAATATGAAATCATTTAACTAAAATCAATAATTTAAGTACAAGATATTCTTGTACTTTTGCTTGTATTCCCCCCCTGAAAACATTGAAAAACCATTGAAAGAGGGTAGGGGTATGAACTCACCGGACGCGGAAAGTGTCAAATGGGATGCTAAACGTCGAACCGAGGTTTGAATACGAGTGAAGTTCCTATGTAATATTAAATAATACACAATATATATCTAATTAGACTCAAATAACTAATTAGATACACTTGAACATTTTAAGATGCGGAAACACTCTAAAATGGGCGTTTGAAGTGACCCGGGTGGCGTTTTAGGACATGAATGGCTAGGATTTAGAGTTTATTCTTCAAAGGTAAACTCTTAGGGAGTGTTTACGGTCTAAACACCACATCCCCATGAGTTTACGGCCGTAAACTCATGGTGGGTGTTTTTATGAGATAAATGGCCTTAAATCAAATAATGGGTGTTGCTAGGTTTGGCTTTTGGACATTTGAGAGGGATTAAATCATTATATGGATTAATAGAAGAGTTTATGGCAGTAAAATAAGAGTTTACGACCGTAAACTCTTACCCACATCCAACTAAATTAATTTGAAGGCCAAGGATTAATCACAAGTGATTCAACTAATTTTTACAAGGCTTAGGGTTAGTTTAGGACTTCAAATGGCATACATCTATGAGTTTACGGACCAGGAGAATATGCTCTGGTTGTACAATCTCAATTAGATGGTTTATGATGTGTTTAAGGCTTCTAAACTATTTTTGGTTGGTTCCCTAATTTATTCCACGGCTTTTGGTGGTGTTGGTTGGCATTCTAACACCTTAGAAGTGATTTTATACCCGTGTTTGAGGAGTTTACGGCCCAAGCATGTGCCTTGGCCATAAACGCATACAAACCTCTCAAAATTGATGTTTAATGAGTTCCAAGTCCATTACATAATTTCTAAAAATCATAACTAGGGCTTGATTGAGTTTAGGGAGGGTTTAAGGGCTTAAAACCCCTTTAAATGTGAGTTTACGGCCTAAGCACCTTCAATGGCCGTAAACTCATACACAATGCTTCAAGTTATATTTTAAGGCATTCTAAGTCCATTCCATAAAGTCATTTAGCCATGTCTAAGTTCCATTTGAGGTTTGCAAGGGTTTTGTTACTCTAAAAACCCCATTTTCTTCAGTTTACGGTCTAGTACTATTCTAGGGCCGTAAACTCATAATAATGGTCCTAATCCAATGTTCAAACTCTAATTCTAAAGCTAGAGAGGTTTTACAACAAGTTATGGAAGGTACCTCAAAGATTTGGAGCCTTAAATTGATAATTTGGACCCTTAACTATGGATTTAGGAGAGAGGTTAGAGAGAGTAGAGAGAGGAAGAAAAAGCTTCAAATGGGTGCTTAAACACGTTTATATAGGTCCTAAAACTTGGACACACTGGAATTCTACCCGATACTGACCTTAAACGAGGCTTTTGGTCGCACCCGATTAAGTTTCCGTCACTCGGCAGGGATGTTTCTAAACTTTTTGAAATAAACAATTTTGAGCTAGTTTCATGAGTTCCTAAAGGGTTTGGACACTCAATGGATTAAAATGAATATATAAATTTAATTAATTTAACCCAAAATGGAAAAGAAACGAATTGACTAACGGTGAATTTTTACGGGTAGAACGGGTTTTCGACGATGGAAAACATCGGGTTGTTACATTATCCCCCCGTTAGAGGGAATTTCCTCCGGAAATTCAATGATTAAGATATAGATCATGAATTGGAATGGGATATGGATAGACTTGTTGCCTCGGATCTTCATGTTCTCAAGTGGAATCGGGTCTCCGCTGGGCGCTCCAGCGAACCCTCAATATCGGGATGCGACTTTGTTTCGCACATAGACTCTCTCTCAATCTACGATCTCAACTGTAACAACAGTAAAATTCAGGTCAAAATTTAAACTTTTATATAACCGTAATTAACTATACTAAGTGGTAGATGTTGTAACAAGGTTTTCATACATATAAAGAACACTAAAATCCGAGTTATAACGAAGAAGTTATGACCATTCTAAGTTTCCCGACAAAAACCGGTAATACGAAGTTACGTAAAAACTCAATGTTTCAAAAAAAACACTTTTTGACCTTAGGTGTCTAAATGAAAGTCATAGATATCGTCAAACCGTAACCGTACATAAAAAGAACGTCCAAATCTGACTTCGTATGAGGAAGTTGTGATTTTTCTAAGTTACAGATATAGCAGTAGATAGCTAAAAACTCGAAATAGAGATCGAGAGACTTTTGGCCAAAACAACCTAAATGAGAATCAAAGGGATCAACAATTCTAGCGCAACGGTAAAAAGTCTGACAAAAACGGACGTCGGATGAAGAAGTTATGGAACTTTAACGGACTTTTCCTGTCCTTACCTATTAAAACTATAATATTAAAAATAAGTTCAAAGCTAGCCGACGGAGTCTAAACAAAAGTTGTAGATCGTAGTCTCACCTTCGAGTGGATATAAAGAACGTCGAAAACGGAGTTCGTATGAGAAAGATATGAATTTTTGAAGTTTGTTAATGAATTTAAATATAAATTAAATTAAAGCCCGATATTATCCGAAGAAGGAGTCACCGGTCCGACCCCTCGTACGCCCAGCGTACCGTCGTACGCCCAGCGTACTCGGATGCTAGGCTCCGGTTCGTCCACGTCGCTCCAATGTTTCGACCGAGGATGCGCTCATGCATGACGCATGAGTACGCAACGAGTAACGCAACCTCTCAGACCCCTATAAAAATGATGCGAGGGTGCCGGCCAAAATTGCTAATTTCCTTCCTTTCTCGCGCTGAAGCTTTGCGTTTCAACCCTCGGAATCATCCTAAAGGCCCGGTTTTCATATCCAAGGTGGGAAGAAAGTTTTACACTCCCGAGACTCCCGAGATCTCCCGAGAATCTCGAGAGATCCGCTTTCTCGAGTAGAAGTTCTGCTCAGTTTTCGTCACGTTTTCTTCAATCAATGAAGTGAGTTCATACCCCTTTCAAACACACTTTAAATACATTTTAAATGCTTTTATACTCTTTTGGAGGGGGGGGGGGGGGAATACAAGTAAACATACGGTTATTATCATGTACTTTATAAAGTTTCACTTCATTTGTTTTATCGAATAAATCACTTGGAACTCATTACTATTAAGGAAAATTCTTGTCATACTTTGCGTGCATTAGATATTATACAAAGTATATAATGATTTCAAAATACTTTTCATTGTTAAGTCGTTTTATACATTCAAAAAAACTTATGATTTTGCTTTGTCAAACATTGTGAAAAAGGATAAACTTTGCATACAAAACTATCTCTTTAATACAGACTGAGTTGAGAATCCATGAGACGTGTATATCTTCAAACGTTACTTTTTTTTTATTAGAAAGTGATGCTGCAAGTCCTATCAATAACCAGAGTCTCCTGTTCGGAGAACGTGTCAAATGTGTATAGATCTATACGGGAAGTCATGATCCCGCGCCCTGACTGTTCGCTACAGTCCGTCCTTTGGGGTGACAGTTGTCATAACACTGCGACGCTTGAAGAACGTCGTTACAGGCATATTATGTTTAGTATGGCTATAAAACTCATCGGATATACAATTATTATGGTATTATGCTTTTATGAACGAGTAGCTATTAAAACTATTCTTCATCTAACAAATGCGATCTTCGTATAACTTTATTATATAAAACTATGACACAACTTTTAAGAATGTCGATTTCTTGCGATTTTCGGTCTTAGAGAATGCCAGTTATGTTAGGAAAATAAGGGTTTTTCCTTCATACAAACCAAACAACTAATAGGAAAATAAGGGATTTTCCTGGTGCAATTATTTACAACTTATAACACGAACATTTATATGCATTTCATACTTTTATAAGAAAATAAGGGTTTTTCTTGGAAAACACAACAATTCATATCTCAACCATTAGGGAAAATATGGGATTTTCTGGAGCTAATACATTCACTTTCAACACAACAAATCACAACTCTTTACATTTGAAATACTGCGTTTTCTGGAAAACATATACGAACTTTCAAATAGCGCACATTTTTCAAAACACTACTCATGAACTCACCAACTTAATTGTTGACACTTTTTCTTTGAAATAACTTGTATTCTCAGGGAACCGCTAAACAGATTTGGAAATCAACTTTTGGGGATTAACGTACTGACGTTAATTACTTCTTTTGAAAGATGTTTATGTATTTAACTTTTGAACATGTAACGAATACAATTATGTAAACATTTTGGAAACATTAATATATATGGTGGTGTGTACTTTCCTTTCTATGAACTGTTATGATACTGAATATGATGTCCTCCGCCCCCGAACGTTTCCGCCATTTTGGTTTGGGGGTGTGACAGATTGGTATCAGAGCATTGTTTATAGTGAATTAAGTATATCAAAACCATTTTTGGTATACAACTATAAACACAACTGGGCAAAAACACTCTGAGTAAGAGTCATACTTTTAAAATTAAATTTATTTAGTTTTTGTAAAGTAGGCATGCATTCATTTCATATTAATAAAATGGTCAGTATCATAATTAAAACAAAATAAAACTATTATAAATAAGTTATGCAGTGCAGGTATGCCTTGGGACATGTAATCGGAACTGGGATGAATGTAGCCTGATCAACTATATTTGTCCAAGGGCCGACTAACGTATGCCAAGGAGTGTCTGCAATGGACAACAAATTTAAAACTTACCAAAAGCATATCATTAAAGAATACTAAGGGAGTATTCGAGTGCCTTCAACCATTAAACTTAAGAGGAAATTCCATGTACTTTAGCTTATAGTCAATTCTTAACCCTATTCTCGTATAGACTCAAATGGCTGTATTCCATCACCCCGGTGACCCCTACTACCCGAACCAAGGTAATGGAGAAGGGATAGAGAATGATCCTGAAGAAGGAATGCAAGAAGAATCAGACTCAGATCCAGAGAACAATAACCTACCCTTAACGGCTCCAATTCAAAATCCTAATCCTCAACCGGAATTTCATGGCTCGACGCCCCTTTGGGCAACTAACCTGAATAGGTGGAGCCGCGAACAGGATCAACCCTTCCATTCAACGGAGACCAAAGCTTCTACAACCTAAGCGAGGGAGGCACAACAGACAGAGCCCTTCCTATTGGTTCGTCGGATTTCTCGCATTGGTGAACAACGATGGACGACCATCCATCGAACCGAGGAAAATGATGCGAACACTGGAGTCAACACAGTTCGCATCCAACAGTTAGGATTAGCTCACGGGAGAATTGTAAATCGAAATGATGCGTTGCAGAGAGAGCTAACGACAACTCAAACCGAAGTGATAGAACTTCGGGCACGCCAGGCAAGACATGAACTACGTATGCTCGAGATGGAGCGTCAGTTGGCAGAATCTAAGGCCCATGTAGCCAGCTCATGTAACAAATAATACCTGTCTGACTTCCAAAATTTTGTCATAGCATAAGACCTCGGATAAAGTCCTTACTTTTCTTAACCTTGTAATCGAAGACCTTTAGATAGGTCAAATTTTCCTAACTACAAAATGTAATGCACCATGTTTTATAATATATGATGTATTTCCTTTATTAAACCCTTTTGCATACCCCTCCAATTCATGAGTTTATCTACTCTCCTTATGAGTCGAACTCAAAACCCTATTCAGGGGTAAACCAAACTTTTGATATAACAAATCACTAATGCGCGACTTTCGAATCATTAAAACTTATAGTTCTTCTTGTTATTTCCTTATCAGAACAATGTCTCCCCGTAGATCAGCATGTAGAAACGCAACCCCTCAATATGACACCAACATAGTGCAATCTGCTATCACTACGGCAGTAACAGCTGCACTGTCTCAAGCAAACGTTAGCGGCGCAGCAAGGACTGGAAATAACCAACTTGCCAACGCAAACCCATTCCTACAATTGGACACCGCCACTTTACAAGCTACAGTTATAGCCACAGTGGTAGCCATTATAACATACAATAACTCTGTACTAGGACTGCATCATAGAGATGTAGGTCAAAACTTCAAGAACATACTTCTACTCTTTACTTAAGCGATCAAGGTACATCCAGGTTCAACCATTCTCACTCACAAATTCATTTTCTTTCCATGTAACAGAATCATGTCGCCAAAGAAAAATGATGAACCCATCAACCAAACACCAACTCTTCAGATTGATGCAGCTACCTTTCAAGCTGCAGTCTCGGCTGCCGTATCAGCTGTTCTGACCCACCTTAACGCTAACAGCGCGAATGTTAGCAGGATTGTTAACAATAACTTCAATCCAAGTAACAATCAAATACCTCAACGGTCAACAAACTACCACGAAACCCTGAATCCCAAGACCAAGAATAACAAACGAAAGTTCTGGGCTAAAGCTAAAGGAAAATCACCCCAAGGGACGAGCAAAAGACAAAAACATGTGGCAACCTTCGCAGCCACGACATCTGTACATCCTACTAACATCCCTTCTGGTATCCCAATTGTCCCTACACCAGCTAGGCAGTATGCCAGAAACCTACTGGAATGCAATAAGTGCGGCTTCCATCATCGGGGTAGTTGTCGTCCGTTACACTGCTTTAAATGCAACAAGAACGGACATACTACCCATTGCTGCCAGACTCGGACCCAACACATTACTTCAAACACCAATGTCGAAATCTCTCGAATATGCCATCTATGTGGCGTAATGGGACACTTCAAGAGGGATTGTCCAACAGAGAAGGACGACGGCGAATCCGGAGGAGTTTGATCCCAGAAGGGAAAGAGGCAACGAAAGAACCTACTATAGTATACGTTCACTTCCAATCGTCAGTATTATGTATGTCTTTTTAAAACATGTTTAAAACTAGTGCAACTAGATTCTTCTCTTTTGCAGGATCCCGTCGGTATAGGGATGCTCGTACTGCGTATACTTACCTTTTGTAGTATACCTTATTAGCAGCAATAGTCTTATAGTAGTCTAAAGTGCTGTAACTCTGTTGATGGTTGCACGGTTGTGTTTTGTCTGTAAACATCTTACGTTCAAATCTAATGTCTTTAAGTTTCCTTATGATTCCGACATTATCATATGACTTGATTCAATTTGATCCCCATAAAAAAAGCTTCATACGTACATCTCTTCCTTCGAAATTTTCGTACTAGCAAAGCCGTCATTCCAGAATACCAAAGTACTCGTGCATAGAGCACTTATTGTTTCTCACCCTTTCCGAAGAAAAATTCAACAAACCGCCCCGAAGTACCACACGTGTAGTACGTCAAGTTCAATCTAAAGACCCCATGTTTCCCTGACTGTGTGTGTGTGTGTGTCTTTACTGGTTACGGTTATGTTCAGTGTTCTTCCCAGGAAAACCTCATGTTTTCCTGACTGTGTGTGTATCTATCATCCCTAGGTGTACATTAGCTTTACTACGTACATAAAGCTAGTAAATGAGTCTGAAACGTTAATAATCTAGATTGCGAGTCCTTAACCATACTTAGACTGGATATGACTCGGACCATGGCCAGTATCCTATTTATGACTTTTGTCACCCTTGAACGATTCGGTTCGGCTGTAGCTAGCAGCAAGGTGTGGGATTGTTAGTCCCGTATAGATCTATACACTCAAGCCACGCTCTCCTACGAACGGAGATTCTGATTACAGGGTTAGTCCTCCACTATCTCGTGCCATGGAAGTGTTACAAGGACGTGTCTCCAATCATTAAGATTACTGTTTACTTTTGACTAGGAAAGTAGTATTTACGACTGACTATATTCAACGTACCAGTCCTTTACACTCGAGCCTAGGTGTTTTATTAAGGACATTACAGTCGAGCCTAGGTGTTATTTAATGATTATGGTCCTTTACACTCGATCCTAGGTGTATTGTTAAGGACATATAGATGTTTTATGTTTTCTAATGGAGTCTGTCTTTTACACTCGAACCTTAGTGTTTTATTACAGACATTACAATGGTTTATGTGCTTTATCGATTTCAACGAGAACAATCAATCTAAAGTATACAACATATCAATATATATTAAGAATTGAAAATCGGGTTAAAACAAACAACCCTGCAAGTTAAAACAGTTTGTTAAAAGAGTTCTCAATTCTTTAAAAATGTAGAATATGAAATCATTTAACTGAAATCAATAATTTAAGTACAAGATATTCTTGTACTTTTGCTTGTATTCCCCCCCTGAAAACATTGAAAAAGCATTGGAAGAGGGTAGGGGTATGAACTCACCGGACGCGGAAAGTGTCGAATGGGATGCTAAACGTCGAACCGAGGTTTGAATACGAGTGAAGTTCTTTTGTAATATTAAATAATACACAATATATATCTAATTAGACTCAAATAACTAATTAGATACACTTGAACATTTTAAGAGGCGAAAACACTCTAAAATGGGCATTTGAAGTGACCCGGGTGGCGTTTTAGGACATGAATGGCTAGGATTTAGAGTTTATTCTTCAAAGGTAAACGCTTAGGGAGTGTTTATGGTCTAAACACCACATCCCCATGAGTTTACGGCTGTAAACTCATGGTGGGTGTTTTTATGAGATAAAATGGCCTTAAATCAGATAATGGGTGTTGCTAGGTTTGGCTTTTGGACATTTGAGAGGGATTAAATCATTATATGGATTAATAGAAGAGTTTATGGCAGTAAACTAAGAGTTTACGGCCGTAAACTCTTACCCACATCCAACTAAATTAATTTGAAGGCCAAGGATTAATCACAAGTGATTCAACTAATTTTTACAAGGCTTAGGGTGAGTTTAGGACTTCAAATGGCATACATCTATGATTTTACGGCCTAGGAGCATATGCTCTAGCCGTAAACTCTCAATTAGAGGGTTTATGATGTGTTTAAGGCTTCTAAACTATTTTTGGTTGGTTCCCTAATTTATTCCAAGGCTTTTGGTGGTGTTGGATGGCATTCTAACACCTTACAAGTGATTTTATACCCATGTTTGAGGAGTTTACAGCCCAAGCATATGCCTTGGCTGTAAACTCATAGAAACCTATCAAAATTGATGTTTAATGAGTTCCAAGTCCATTATATAATTTCTAAAAATCATAACTAGGGCTTGATTGAGTTTAGGGAGGGTTTAAGGGCTTAAAACCCCTTTAAATGTGATTTTACGGCCTAGGCACCTTCAATGGCCGTAAACTCATACAGAATGCTTCAAGTTATAGTTTAAGGCATTCTAAGTCCATTCCATAAAGTCATTTAGCCATGTCTAAGGTCCATTTGAGGTTTGCAAGGGTTTTGTTGCTCTAAAAACCCCATTTTCTTGAGTTTACGGCCTAGTACTATTCTAGGGCCATAAACTCATAATAATGGTCTTAATCCAATGCTCAAACTCGAATTCTAAAGCTAGAGAGGTTGTACAACAAGTTATGGAAGATATCTCAAAGATTTGGAGCCTTAAATTGATAATTTGGACCCTTAACTTTGGATTTAGGAGAGAGGTTAGAGAGAGAGTAGGGAGAGGAAGAAAAAGCTTCAAATGGATGCTTAAACACGTTTATATAGGTCCTAAAACTTGGACACGGTGGAATTCTACCCGATACTGACCTTAAACGGGGCTTTTGGTCGCACCCGATTAAGTTTCCGTCACTCGGCGGGGACGTTTCTAAACTTTTTGAAATAAACATTTTTGAGCTAGTTTCATGAGTTCCTAAAGGGTTTGGACACTCAATGGATTAAAATGAATATATAAATTTAATTAATTTAACCCAAAATGGAAAAGAAACGAATTGACTAACGGTGAATTTTTACGGGAAGAACGGGTTTTCGACGATGGAAAACTTCGGGTTATTACAACTGTCCTTTCTTGTCCCATAATAAAGACTCTCCCAGTGTTGCCAGATGTTACTGCCTTAGGGCAGCTTCGTTTGTAATGTCCAACTTCTCCACAACTGTAACAAGTCCAACCGATAGCAGCTCCAGAAGCTTGACTAGTTGATTGGGTTGGTGCTCTGCAGCTTCGCATGAGGTAACCTTCCTGGCCACAATTTTTACAAAATTTTGCACGACAAGGACCAAGGATACGATGGTGGTAACTGCATTGGTTACACCACGGAAGGATACCGGCATTGTGACAACCCGAAATCTATTCCGTCAGTTCTAACCTTTTTCCGTTAAAAAGCTTCGTTTTATTTAACTGTTCGTTAACCTTTTGGAAGAGGTTAATTATATGGGGACTTTTATAATGACTTGGTAAGGGTTGAAACAAATTATAAACACCCAGAAAATTCCCTTAAAAATGTCTAGTTACAACCAAGTCAAAATTTGACCGTTTAATCGGGTGCGACCAAAAAGCCCCATTTAACGGTAGTATCGAGTAGATTTCCCCTGAGCCCCAACTCCAACCCCTATACAAGGGAGAGTAAATTTCATTTCACCCTTTTCCACTGTCTCTCTATACTCTCTCTCTCTCTCTCATACAAGCTCGATTTGGCCTCAAATCCGCAACCAAACGCTTCCAAATCATAAGTCCCCTTACCCTAACTTATTCTAATCATCTTAACTTGTGATTATACCCCAAAAATTGACCATATAAGCTAATGAAAAGGAGTTTACGTGTCACACCCCAAAACCGAGAATGGCGGAAACGTTATGGGGCGGAGGACGTCATGTATAATATCAATAACAATGTAAAACAGTAAACAAGCAACAACATCATCCAATGCATTAATAAAATAATTATTATACAATTGTATTTTGTCAAATTTTGATAAACACTAAAGCATAAATCAAAATGAAAGATAAGTCTTGAACAAGCTCAATCTTCCTTTCTCCTTGCATCGGTACCTGTCTATGATGACCTGAGGATACAAGTGATTTTGAAAGCGAGTATCAGCTTTGAAGCTGGTGAGATCATAAGTATTTAATGTCTTAATTTGTATGTAAGAATTTGTAAGTCTATGTATTGTAAGAATTTGAAAGTGTATATGAATTGTAAGTGTTTGAAAAAGTTTGAATCTCTCAGAAAAACCGATATTTTCTATTAAAGTAGCTTTCTACCAAGGCTTAACTGTTTTGTATGCTCGTTTGATGTAAAAGTGTGTAATTTCCCAAGTGTAACTATCTTTTAAGAAAATATAGTTTGTACAATAAAGTTTAAGTGAGGTTATCACTAAAAATGTAATGGGTAAATCATTGTAGTACTGTAGTTTTGTATTATAGGAACTACTGCTGTACTAACTACCTTAAACCGGGTTTATATTAAGGTATCATGTGATAAATTGCACCATACTATCGACTGGTAACAACGACAACGTATAGTCGAAAAATAAGGTATGACGTTTGGCACCCGCAGACCTGTCGGTCCCGCTGTAGCTAGCAGCAAGGTGTAGGATAGTCAATCCAGTATAGATCTATACGCAAACTCACGCTCTCCCTCCAAGAGAATTCTGGCTACAACTCGGGCCATGACATTTAAGGCATGCTCCGATACAGTGGATCACAGTTGTTAACGCATTAATGTAAGGGTAATGTTTCTCGTTCTAGTATAGTTGTATATGTTCTCTTCCTAGTATAGTTGTATATGTTCTCGTCCTAGTATAGTTGTATATGTTCTCGTCCTAGTATAGTTGTATGTGTAATGTTCTAGAAAGTATTGACTCATGAATGAACTGACACATTGTATGATATCGCATACTAGTAACGGTTCTAGTATCTTCCTAAACTACCCATATGGTAGTTTACTAGCAGTCTAACTGGTACGTATGGTCATGGATGTATACCCTTACTACTAAGGGCATGGGATGAACTGGAAAGACCTTTTATGACTATATATGTACACATGATATATAACTAATATTTAAACAACTTTCGGACGAATACCCAATATCCCACCAGACCACATCTCAAGGCGCGAAAAGGAAATACGGTGGATAGCCTTCCTAAGTCTTTTAAACATTTCTTATATAACTATACATATAGAGGCATGCAATTTATAATATAAAAGCATAAATAAATTTTGTAAGACATTTGAAACATAAATATTATTTTAAGAAAAGATCGAGTATAAGGAAACAGTTTTGAGTATAAGGAAACATTTGATTGAAACAATTTTGAGTATAAGGAAACATTTGATTGAAACATAGTTGTAAATAAGTTTGAAAGCTAATATAACGAGTAAGATGTACAGTGTATTAAGTAGTTTAAAACATATAAAACGTTTATAAAAGTCATTTGAAGGAAACTGTTTGGTAAAACGGCTAATGAGTAGCCAAATCTTTTGAATGTTGTATATTAATCACATGTGATTGATGTAATATCTAGCGTAATTCTACTTATTAATCGTAGGTGATTGATATAATACTAGATGATTCTACTTGTATTCCCCCCCCCCCCATTAAACATTTAAAAGTAGTTTAAAACATTAGTTAAGGGGTATGAACTCACATGATTGAAGTGGTTGATTTGAAATAGTCTACAGAAGAATCGAGCAGAACTTTGATAGGAAGAGTTGAAAGCGGGGGAAAATCTCGGGAATCTCGGGAATCTCGGGAACAAAAAACCTTCCTTTGGGACTTGAAGGTGAAAACCGGGGCTTCGGGAGGTCTTCGGGAGCTTAACCGCAGAGTTTTAGCACGAGAGATGGAAGAATGGAGAACCTAAACCCGGCACCCCAACAGTTGTATTTATAGGGGAATTTCTGGTGTGCCACATCGTGGCTAAGGTTGGCCACGTCGTGGGGAGCAAGCCTTATCCCCTTCCGTTTATTGGACGCCCTCAGTCACTTGCCGGGTCGCAGCCAAGCTATGCCACGTCGTGGGGGCCTGACAGCCTCGGATTTTGGACCCCGAACTTGTAAAATCTGTAACATTCGCATACGAGCTCCATTTTCGACGTTCTTTATATGCACGCGTAGCTAAAACCATGATCTACAACTCTCATTTAGACTTCATCGGCAAATTCTGACTTTATTTTTAATTATTTATTTTTAACGGGCCGAGACGCGATAATTCCGTTAAAAATCCATAACTTCTTCATCCGATGTCCGTTTTCGTCATACTTTTCATCGTTGCACTACTAATGTTGAGACCTTAGATTCTCATTTAGGTTGTTTTGGTCAAAAGTATCTCGAGCTCTATTTCGAGTTTTTAGCTGTCTACTGCTATACCCGAATCTTGGAAAAATCATAACTTTCTCATACGAAGTTAGATTTGGACGTTCTTTTTATGTACGCTCATGGTTTGAGGTTATCTATAACTTTCATTTAGATAGTTAAGGCTAAAAACCATTGTATTGAAACTTCATGTTTTTCGTTTAATCGGTGTTGTCGGTTTTGCCGAGAATCTTCGGTTGGTCATAACTTCTTTGTTATAACTCGGATTTTAGGGTTCTTTATATGTACGAAAACCTTGATACGATTCCTACTCCTTTATTTAACCCAAATAAGATTTTAGGAAAGTTATATTTTGACCTAAATTTGATTGGTTTTACATTACATTGTCTCGAAATATCGGGTTGTCACATCATCCCCCCGTTAGAAGGAATTTCATCCCGAAATTAGAATTTAAGCAAGGAAGTATGCACGAATGATCGAGTCGTGAGGAGGAAACTTCCTAATCGATTGGTTCTAGCGCATCTAAGTGATAACGGGTTCTCGGTTGGCGTTCCAACGAACCTTCACTAACTGGCGATGGCGTTTCTTCGTCCGCTTGACCTCTCAGTCGAGGGTCACTACGGTTCTAATACGAAGGCGAGGATCTCGACGCGTGGACTTGCAAGAGTCCTAACGGGAAGGTATGGTTTTATGATCGAGGTGCATAGAGTAGAAAGTATGTTACTGAGTTCGCGGAGTAGGTCTAGTTTGTGTGAGGCACATGACCGATTCTGATAAGAATCTCGGAGGTCCTGTCTAACTTGGATTTAGCTTTCCATGCTTTACGAAGTGTATTAAGCCATTCCCAGAGTGAGTTATCCTAAAGAACTTGGTCACTCACTTGGAATCTCAAAGGTTCCTTTTCTTGCGTAACCTCCTAGTCAAAGGCCATCCCTTGCTGGGTTAAAGTTGTACGAGTTTCTGTAGCTTGCGAGGAGTTCTGAAAGAACTAAGGCGGTAGGTCGGTAAGACCTAGAATCTGGCAAAAGACTGTCGGCATCTCTGATGTCGATAAATGCTCAATGGTTTTGACAAATTGCAAGAGTGTCATAATTTCTCACATTACTAACAGTGTGTCTTTGGAAATTTGACTCTTCAATTTCAAAACTCGTGCTTTGAGAACATTGCTAAAAGTTCCTCTGAAGGAAATGTTTTCCCATGGGTTCCTTCTTACTACAAGCGTAGATAAATAAGTCATTACATGGAGAAATGACGAACTGATCCAGGTAAGAAAGACGTACCCTACTCGTTTAGCTCATAAAAGCTATGGGCGTATTGGTCCTATCTGAAGGGTATCACTACGAACTCGAAGTGTCCGCATCGAGTTCAGGAGATAGTCTTCCGGACATCTTTCCCTAACACTCGAACTAGTGTTATTCGGATCCCGGATCCATTCCTGGAAGTAGTTTCTTTCTTTGCATTTGCTCAACCATTTTGTCTACGCGCGGCAGAGATAACGATTTCTAATGAAAAATCTAGACGGAGTCTTCGATAACCGAGGTACATGCAATGCGATCCGTCGATCTCTGGAAGAATATGACCGAGGTTCTCTTGGGTGAGAAACCTAGTCTTCTAATTCTATTTATGTGTAGTTCGCTAAGTTGTCCAAACTGTTCTTGTATCTCCGTGGGTGTTTAAACTATAAGGTGATCTGTTTACGGGAGTCGTACTGGGTTCTATGCTTGTTCTCATGACGATGTGATTACTCGTACTTAGGCAGTTCTCTGTCCTGAAGTTCATATTAGAATTTGTGACAACCGTCAAATTCTGGTCAATTCAAAGTCAAATAAAGTCAACAAGTCAGCTCAACTAACCCTTGTGTACTAGGACTTACGTTCATTATTTACTAAACAACTCGCTATTCTGATAAGAAAACATAAATCGAAAAGTACGTACAACTAGATCTCTTTAACCTACAAATTGCGGTAAGTGGCAAGCGAAACCGATAAAACAATGATGCTTACTCATCGGGAGTGTGTAAGATCCTTAAACAAGGCTTAACAGGGTTTACGAACCATGCATTGCGATGTCGGACACTCACAACTGTCCCACATGGAACCTCTCTCAATCGTTTTCACTCTATCTGTCTCTATGTCAAATCTCTCCCAAATCCCTCTAAGTATGTGAAATCTCTCTCCAATAACTCTTTGTATCAGAAATCTCTCCAAGAATGTCAAATCTCTCCCAAATCTCTCCAAGTATGCGAAATCTCTCTCAAATATCTCTCTGTATTAGAAATCTCTCCAAGAATGTCAAATCTCTCCCAAATCCTCTAAGTATGTGAAATCTCTCTCAAATATCTCTTTGAATGAGAAATCTCTCCAAGAATGTCAAATCTCTCCCAAATCTCTCCAAGTATGTGAAATCTCTCTCAAATATCTCTCTGTATGAGAAATCTCTCCAAGAATGTCAAATCTCTCCCAAATCTCTCCAAGTATGTGAAAACTCTCGCAAATATCTCTTTGTATGAGAAATCTCTCCAAGAATGTCAAATCTCTCCCAAATCTCTCCAAGTGTGAGAAATCTCTCCCAAATCTCTCTCAAAAGTTCCCGTAACTTTTTGGGATCATTCGGGTCATTCCGACCCTTAACCGGGTCAAAAACGGCTCAAAACGGGGCGAAAACGAGAAAAATAGGCTTTAGGAACCGAAACCAAGAAGAGAGGTCTCTTAGGACCAGAACCGAGCCTCTGTTGGCTGTGGCACGCGAGGACCGAGCCTCTGTTGGCTGTGGCACGTGAGGACCGAGACTCTGTTGGTTGTGGCACGCGAGGACCGAGCCTCTGTTGGCTGTGGCACGCGAGGACCGAGCCTCTGTTGGCTGTCGCACGCGAGGACCGAGCCTCTGCTCTGGGTCTCCCCTCTCGGTTCCCTGCTCCGCCTCTCGGTTCCCTTGCTTCCCTCTCTGTCTCCTCGCCTACTCTCGGTCTCTGTCTCTCTACCCGCCTCTCTGTCTTCTCGCGCCTCTCTGTTCTTTCTTCCCACCTCTCGGTCTCTGCTCCCTCTCTTCTCTTCTCTCGGTTTCTTCTCCCACCTCTCGGACTCTACTCTCCCTCTTCTTCCCTCTCGGTTTCTGCCTCCCTCTCTCTCGGTTCAGCGTCAGAAGACCGAACCTCGGCCAAATTTCGGGATTTTGTCATTTTTAGCCCATTTTTCATATTTTTAACATTTTAAGCCCGTTTTTCGTGATTTTAAAGCGGGATTTTCTCCAGAAATTATATTTTAACATAATAAACTCTAAATATTCATAATTTAAACATATTTTGATGAAAATCATTATCTAAATAATAAAAATCAAATGGGTGAATTATTAAAGGTGGAGTGTTGACTTTGCTTTATCCAATGTCACAAGCAACCACCCCACACCCACTCTTTGACTAACCACACCTCCCCACCTTACCTAGGTCACTTCAATGTCCCTTACACTCAATTTACACTCATTCCCATGTTTTTAGAGCTGGAACAAACATCCTCTCTCCTCATTTCTCTCATTTGCCCTCATTTCACTAAGTATCAAACACCACTTTTCTCTCAAACTTTTTCCACTCCATTTCGAGATTCAAGGCTGATTTTCAAGTGTTCTTCCACTCTTAGTAAGTATAATTCATCCTCCTTATGATTATTTCACTTCATTCTACTCAAATCATGAATATCTTACACAAACTCCATCATATTTGCGTTAGAGCTTCGAATCTCCAAGTGATTCTTCAAGTGTTCTTGGGTTGGACACTTCTCTTCTTCAACACTTATCTACTGAAATCACTCAAGGTGAGTTCATACCCCTACATTTTCATGTTTTCTCAAGTTTTTAGGGGGGGGGGGGGAATACAAGTTAAAACACCAAGGACATAACTAAATTGTTCTAACAACCTTCATCAGAAAAGTTCAACTCCATTCACGGACTGTTTTGGACAACTTAAACATTTTATTTTTCAAAACTGTACAAGTTGCAAATAGTTCAAGTACGTATACATTTCAAACATTTTATATAATACATGGACCTCTTGTTATGATATATTTATATAATAGGAAATTACTTGCTAAATTTATAAGAATCCTCCATCATAATCATTAGTACAAGACAGAACAAGTTAAACATAGCTATATTGTACTATACATTTGACTTCCATAGAATGGGATTCTTAAACACCGCAAAGAAATATACTAAACTATAATAGGTATAGTTAGAGTACGTATACATTTCAAACATTTTAATAAACTATAATAGGTATAGTTTATGATCATTTACATAACATACTCGTACAAAAAGGGGTACAAATACAAAGTGTCGGGTTTATATACAAAAAGGGGTACAAATACAAAGTGCCGGGTCTCTATACAAAAAGGGATACAAATACAAAGTGCCGGGTCTCTATACAAAAAGGGGTACAAATACAAAGTGTCGGGTCTCTATACAAAAAGGGGTACAAATACAAAGTGTCGGGTCTCTATACAAAAAGGGGGTATCGATACAAAGTACCAGGTTCACTTAAGATAGTTATTATGATATTAAAACTATATTTCCTCTAGAATTGTTAGACTTCAACTATGATCGCTGAGCGTATATGTTTGAGTCCTATAAGAATTTAGTCTTGATTGGCCTAGAATTGGTGGTGCCCGCCTCATCTCCTGTTCCTCGTTGGGTTGTGGACCTAGGGCAGACCCACTATATTCAACGTTTTATCTAATTTAAATCTTATATAACTTATATACGCTAGACGATTATAGAGGAACTCTACGGGTCATTCTAGGGTTCATTAATGCATCATAAAGTAATATTTCTATTTACACTTAACTAAGAAAATATTGGATTTTCTAGAAATCAAACTATATTTCATCTAGAATTGTTAGACTTCAACTATAATCATTGAGCGTATATGTTTGACTCCTATAAGAATTTAGTCTTGATTGGCCTAGAATTGGTGGTGCCCGCCTCATCTCCTGTTCCTCGTTGGGTTTGATGGGTTTTGAGCATTCTAACACTTCCTAAGTGTACATGCAACCCTAATAACCTTGGATCTATGTTTGTCTAATTATCATGCAAAGTTGAATTCCAAGGTTATATTCCTATCTAGCATACATGGGGAACAATTTTAACTAAAAGTATAGATAGAATAACTTAACTTGTTGTTGTTTGTGTTCCTTGAAACCTTGTGAGCCTAGCACCCCAAGTGTGATGCCTCAAATGCTTCACACAACACCAAATGCTCTTGGAAGAACTTATGAGAGAACACACACTTCTCAAAATCGGCCAAGCCCTCTTGTTTCTTAGTGTAGCCGATTTTAGGTGGAGAACATGTTACTTATATAGTGTTGACACATCTAGGGTTAAACCCTAATGTGTCATGACTCTTCATTTCCATGACCCATGGGTTTGTAACTCCCATGGAGCATCCTATGGGTGGAACCCAACTTGATAGTCCATGGAGCCTTTTAGCCCACTATACAAGATATGGATGATTTACATAATCAACCCATATATTTAATTAGTTATCTTTTGATCACGTAATTAATTCTAAATTAATTCTTGATCAAACTAATAAAATAATATTATTAATATATTAGAACTTATAATATATTAATAATCTCCAAGTGTTATTTCTCTCATTTAGTCTATCCAATTGCATGGTGCCATGCAACCCAAATGGACCATGCCGGGTCGGGTCAAGTACATACAAGAAATAGTTATGGACTTAGACACCTTATCCAACAATCTTCCACTTGGATAAGTCTAATAACTATTACTGCAAGTATGACTTCAGGAACTGATCGATAATCGTAGCTCTTTACAAGGTTTCTCGAAACTGAGAAGATGATGGTACGCCATTTAAGATAAGTGATCATATAATCCTCTGTTCTAGATATCAGTCGGAAAAATACATGGAACAATGTCTTACTTATTGTCCAACAGTTTGTTTCCCGATTTCCGATTTGTTTGACAAAGAACTTCATTGAACACATCAATTTAGTTCTGACCGGGCCCGGTACATAGGTCAAAACAAAATCATCGAGGGGCCCAGATATCAGCTTCTAATCCAAGAAGAAACATATAAACTTTGACTCATATGTTTGTTCTACTACTCATTGAATTACACACAAGAGCGCGATTTATAACATCGAGTTACCAATGCATTTTTCGTACAATCAATGCATAACCAACTTGTAAGTAACAAATCATATCTCTAGGTTTAAAGACTTATATGATATACCGTCTCACGATCACTCAAGATAGAATTCCATGAAGTGATTCCAGTGAGCGTGGGTTGAGTCCAATGCTCAGAACTTATGAGCACTCATGATTGCTGTAGCCTTGTCCAAGACCTCTACAACCAAACATGACAGTCTTGATTCATATCTACTTCCGACATATGACCGACTGTGGAGGTTTGAATAATATGCTATACCAAACAAAATTATTCTGGAAGTCAAAACATGCAAAAGAAATATAGTAAACGATCGACAACAGATAGTAACACTTTACTCATAAATAAAACACTTTTATTCATCATCAGATGTCAATTACACTTTACAAATTTCGAGATTATCTAACTACTAAATCTAATATCATCCTTCAGCCCTATGCTCCGAGCATGCTGGAGATGCTTAACCCGAGTCAGTCCCTTCGTGAGGGGATCTGCCGGATTCTCATATGATGATACCCTCTTTGCCACGAGGAGTCCTTCTTCGATCCGATGTCTGATGAAATGGTATTTTCTGTCGATGTGTCTGGATCTCCCGTGATCCCTTGGTTCCTTGGCTAAGGCAACAGCACTTTCACTATCACAGAAAATTTCCATTGGCTCTTTAATAGCTGGTACAACTCCAAGGTCTCCAATGAAGTTCCTCAGCCATAACGCCTCCTTTGCCGCCTCACTAGCTGCAATATACTCTGATTCACAAGTAGAATCTGCCACTGTCTCTTGCTTGGAACTCTTCCAAGAAATGGCTCCTCCATTTAGGGTAAAGACCCAGCCCGACTGAGAGCGGAAGTTATCCCTATCAGTCTGGAAGCTAGCATCACTATACCCTACAACTCTCAAGTCATCACTCCCACCGAGGGTAAGGAACCAGTCCTTAGTCCTTCGTAGGCACTTGAGAATATTCTTTACCGCAGTCCAGTGTGCCTTGCCAGGGTTCCCCTGAAACCTGCTAACCATGCTCAGGGCAAAAGCTACATCAGGTCGAGTACACGTCATAGCATACATGATCGATCCTACAGCCGAAGCATAAGGTACTCGACTCATTTGTGCTATCTCAGCCTCAGTGTTAGGGCTTTGCTTTGTGTCTTACTCAGTTTGGCGTTACTCTGGATGGGCAACTCTCCTTTCTTGAAGTCTTGCATTCTGAATCTCTTCAGCACCTTATCCAAGTAGGTACTTTGACTAAGTCCAATTAGTCTTTTACTCCGATCTCTCAAGATCCTTATCCCCAAAATATAGGCAGCTTCACCAAGGTCCTTCATAGCGAAACACTTTCCAAGCCAGGACTTTACTTCCTGCAGGGTTGGAATGTCGTTTCCTATGAGTAGTATGTCATCCACATATAATACCAAAAAACTAACTATACTCCCACTAGCCTTGACATATACACAAGATTCATCTTCACTCCTAGAAAAGCCAAATTCCTTGACCTTTTCATCAAAGCAAAGATTCCATCTGTGAGGTGCTTGCTTTAATCCATAAATTGATTTCTCAAGCTTACACACTCTATTAGGGTACTCGTTGCTGACAAAACCCTCTGGCTGACTCATGTAAACATCTTCAGCCAACTTTCCATTAAGGAAAGCGGTTTTGACATCCATTTGCCAAATTTCATAGTCATGAAATGCGGCTATGGCTAACAGAACCCGAATAGACTTAATCTTGGCTACCGGAGAAAAGGTCTCATCATAATCCACTCCAGGAATTTGAGAGAAGCCCTTTGCAACCAGTCTAGCCTTATAAGTGTGTACTTTACCATCCATGTCGGTCTTCTTCTTGAAGACCCATTTGCACCCTACAGTCTTTCGACCTGGTACATTTTCAACCAAGTTCCAAAGTTGATTGTCATACATGGATTGTATCTCGCTATCCATAGCCTCTTTCCGTTTAGCAGACTCGGGGCCTTCCATGGCTTCCTCGTAGCTGTTAGGGTCATCTTGACTTACTAGTGTCCCATCACTAATAAGTGTCTCACCTTCTGCAGTAATATGGAATCCATAGTAATGCTCAGGTGCACTCCTAACTCTCATGGAACGCCTCAGAGGTACAGATTCGTCAATTGGCTCAACAGGAGTTTCCTCCTCAAGTTGAGGGCTAGAGTTTGAAGTTCCTTCACCACTTGACTCTTGAATTTCTTCAAGATCAATTTGCCTCCCACTGTCTCCTTGGCTTATAAACTCTCTTTCTCGAAAGACTCCTCTTCTTGCTACAAAGACCACATTGTCACTAGCTCTGTAGAAGAGGTAACCAAAGGATTGTTGTGGGTAGCCGATGAAAATACACCTCTCACTTCGGGGTTCGAGCTTATCATGAGTCTCGCGTCTCACGAAAGCCTCGCAACCCCAAATCTTGATGTGGTCTAGTTTAGGTACTTTACCAGTCCACATCTCGTGAGGAGTTTTGGCAACTTTCTTTGTAGGGACTAGATTAAGGATATGGGTGGCAGTCTCTAAGGCATACCCCCAGAATGAGATTGGTAGCGAAGCTCGACTCATCATGGAACGAACCATTTCCAACAAGGTTCGATTACGCCTCTCAGCCACACCATTCAACTGCGGTGTCCTGGGAGGTGTCAATTGTGAGACAATCCCACATTCCCTTAGATAATCGAGGAACTCTGAACTAAGATACTCACCACCCCGATCGGATCGAAGCATCTTAATGTTCCTGCCCAATTGATTCTCGACTTCCTATTTAAATTCCTTAAACTTCTCGAAAGTCTATGACTTATGCTTGATTAAGTAGACATATCCATATCTACTGTAATCATCAGTAAAAGTCAAATAATAACGATTAGCATCCCTTGTGGCATGTTTGAATGGCCCACACACATCCGTGTGTATAAGGTCTAACAAACCTTCACCCCTTTCACACGAGCCTGTGAAGGGTGACTTTGTCATTTTTCCAAGTAAGCATGATTCGCAACTATCATTTGACTTTAGGTCAAACGACTCCAAGACTCCATCCTTTTGGAGTTGGCCTATGCGTTTCTTGCTTATATGTCTAAGACGACAATGCCATAGTGATGCTTTATCCAAGTTATTATTATTAGTAGAATCAATACACAAAACATTATTTCCTGAGTTATCTACAACAGACACAGCTTCATACACACCATCACAAGGTAATGCTTTAAAATAAAGAACATTATTAAAGAAAGCATTAATCGAACCAACTTCATTATCAAATGAAAAGGTGAAACCTTGTTTGTACAATGCATGAAAGGAAATAATATTTCTTGCCATTTCTGGCGAATAACAACATTTATTCAAATATAAATTTAACCCACTACTTAACGATAAAGTATAAACTCCAATATTGGTGACAGGTGTAACTTTCTTATTCCCCATGATTAAGTTTATTCTTCCTTGCTCCACATTCTCACTTCTTCTTAGTCCCTGCAAGTCACAACAAATATGAATACCACAACCGGTATCAAGGACCCAAGATTTCGAATGGGGTGAGTTATTAGAAATGATAGTGTAAATACCTGCATGGTTGGGTTTGACTTTTCCATCCTTCACATCCTGCTGGTACTTTGGGCAGTTCCGCTTCCAATGAGCTTTTTCATGGCAATAGAAGCATTCAACCTCTTTTGGGTCAGTAGAAGGAGTAATGAAACCTTTCTTGGTTCCACTTGATGAAGAGCCATCAAGGGTCCAAGCCTTGGTACCCTTCGAAGATCTCTTCCTCTTCCTCCCTCGACTTTTCCCGATTGCCAAAACCGGAGTTGAGTTTGCAGTAGGAGTGATAGCAACCGACTTCCCCTTAAGACCTGTTTCTACGGTCTTGAGAAGTCCCTGAAGTTTGCTGAGGGTGACCTCTTCCTTGTTCATGTGATATGTCATGCGGAATTGATCATAGCACGATGGTAAGGAGTGCAAAATGATATCTATTGCAAGCTCCTCAGGGAAGTTCACATTAAGCTTCAGCAAACGATCCACATACCTTTGCATTTTCTGCATGTGGCTCGTGATGGAATCTCCGTCCTTCATCATGGTTCTTATCATGGAGCAGATGATTTCGTACCTCTCTTGTCGTGCACTTTGATGGTATCTTTCCATCAAATCTTGGTGCATTTCATAAGGGTAGAAATCCTCATAAGACTTTTGGAGTTCAGCTGTCATCGTGGCCATCATGATGCATGCTACTTTCGTAGCATCCCTTTCATGTGCCTGAAAGTCAGCGATCTCCTGAGGAGTTGCAGTGGTCTCATCAATCTCCTTAAGCTCCTTATCAAGGACATATTCTTTGTCCTCGTAGCGGGTATTCATCCTGATGTTTCTGATCCATTCATTGAAGTTGGATCCATCAAAGGTGACTTTCCCACACAAACTCATAAGAGTAAAGGAGCCGTTAGGATTCGAGCCAGAAGCATTATTTGAAGACATCTAAAAGAGAAGAACAAGTTTAGTATAGATTTAAGAGAGTCCTTAATAAAACACCCAAATGTAATATTAAGGCTAGGATCCAATCACAATATAATATAACTTAGAAGAGGTATGCCGTAATCTAAGCTATATTATATTTGAAAGGTAGGTGAATGACGATTCACCAATTTCCACCACGAAAACCGAAATATTAGATATTAGGTTTTATTGGTTTTTAGAAATTCCTAGATTCTTTGAGATTCAATGAAATTTTCAAAGGCATGTTTCAATCTCGAGAGTGCCCTCCAAGTTTTGTGACTGGGATACCGAGGATTACAAAACGAGGTGTGAAGTAACCATGCAAATCACTTGGTACCCTTAAAGTTTATCACTCAATCGATGTGCCGGTAAACCACACACGCTCCACCAATACTATAATAAACCTTAAGTCACCCTTTACCTACCTTGTTAAGTCCAAGTTAGTGTGCCGGTTAACCACACACGCTCCACCAACGACTTAGACAAAGTGTAAAGTGTAATTTCATGGATTAGCACCTTATTCACATTTTCCTAAAGTAACTAAGATTGGGAATTTAATAAAACATTTTAGTTACTTTATAATATTCATCATACTTTGAATGAGAATTTATAAGTCCTTGTCTTACCCGTTCGACTAACAACCCTCCACCAGTCAAGCGAGCGGTGGGTGAGAATAGACACCCATTAAGTCACCATTTTATAGGCAACAACCTTATACCCACCTTATAGACCGGCTTCGTGAATGAGGCGTACTAGCGGTAAGACGACATTATTCTTATACATATATATATAATTATTAAATCATCATAATATAAGTATAAGGGTTGAATTTTAACTTTTAAAATTCTAGGGGTTGGAACTTAAAGTTTTAACTTAACTTTACTTGTTCCAAAACTTGAGGGCAAGTTTTGTAACTTTCAAAACTTTTCATTTCTTGTAACTTATGAGTTTAATAGAGTAATAAAATGAAGACTCTTCTTTTTTCTAACTCTTGTATTTGTTTTAATGGTTTTAACTCAAGTGTGACTCTTGGTTTTCCATAACTTGAGGACAAGTTATGGACTCCATTAAAACACATTATGATCAAGAATTAATCTACCACATAGGTTACAAATAATTCTTATGATCATCTAAAACATCATAAGAACAAGAACATGAATATGAACACAATCAAAAATTACATTTAAAACTTTGTAATTTTGATAACTAGTTGTTGTAAATGAATTAGCAAAGACATTACACCACCAAAAACAAGTTTTCAATTACCAAAACAGTTTAGGGTAATGTTTCTAATTCATTTCCAGCAACTGAATCGAAATTCTGCAATCAGTCGACCCTACTCGCCGAGTGCATGAACTGACTCGCCGAGTTGGTTGAAGATACTCATGAACTCGACGAGTCCCCCCTATAGACTCGACGAGTCCATTCGCAGACAGCAAGATTTTCGATTCTTTTTCAACTTTTAAGCACAAATAAGAGCAAACAAGCCTAGGCTCTGATACCACTGATGGGTTTTGAGCATTCTAACACTTCCTAAGTGTATATGCAACCCTAATAACCTTGGATCTATGTTTGTCTAATTATCATGCAAAGTTGAATTCCAAGGTTATATTCCTATCTAGCATACATGGGGAACAATTTTAACTAAAAGTATAGATAGAATAACTTACCTTGTTGTTGTTTGTGTTCCTTGAAACCTTGTGAGCCTAGCACCCCAAGTGTGATGCCTCAAATGCTTCACACAACACCAAATGCTCTTGGAAGAACTTATGAGAGAACACACACTTCTCAAAATCGGCCAAGCCCTCTTGTTTCTTAGTGTAGCCGATTTTAGGTGGAGAACATGTTACTTATATAGTGTTGACACATCTAGGGTTAAACCCTAATGTGTCATGACTCTTCATTTCCATGACCCATGGGTTTGTAACTCCCATGGAGCATCCTATGGGTGGAACCCAACTTGATAGTCCATGGAGCCTTTTAGCCCACTATACAAGATATGGATGATTTACATAATCAACCCATATATTTAATTAGTTATCTTTTGATCACGTAATTAATTCTAAATTAATTCTTGATCAAACTAATCAAATAATATTATTAATATATTAGAACTTATAATATATTAATAATCTCCAAGTGTTATTTCTCTCATTTAGTCTATCCAATTGCATGGTGCCATGCAACCCAAATGGACCATGTCGGGTCGGGTCAAGTACATACCAGAAATAGTTATGGACTTAGACACCTTATCCAACAGGGTTGTGGACCTAGGGCAGACCCACTATATTCAACGTTTTATCTAATTTAAATCTTATATAACTTATATACGCTGGACGATTATAGAGGAACTCTACGGGTCATTCTAGGGTTCATTAATGCATCATAAAGGAATATTTCTATTCACACTTAACTAAGAAAATATTGGATTTTCTGCAAACCAAACAATATCGATTTTACAAGGAAAACGGTTTCGACTTCAAACAAAACTCTTATGAACTCACCAACTTAATTGTTGACACTTTTCAAAACTACTTGTATTCTCAGGAAATCAGTGAAACAGGAAAACTTCATCGCTTTGAGGATGGGACGTTAAACCGTCAACAATTTATTTTTGTCATCATAATGTAATTGTTTTTGAAACATGTAAACATATACTTTGGTGTAACTTTTTCAATTATATATATGGTGGTTGTATTTACTTTGAGCACTATTATATTCGTTGTTGTGATACTGTATATGAAGTCCTCCACCCCTGGACGTTTCTGCCATCCTTGGTTTGGGGGTGTGACAGAATTCATACCTAGTTTCACAATCACCCTTTCGTGTATACGAGTCATATATAATTAAGGTTGAAAAGGTAGTCGAATAAATGGTTCTTCTTTAAGTTCACATCCCATCGGGGAAAAAGAATTTAAAGTGGAATCATCAATTCTAAACCTGTAGAACCTTGATTATATATCACTCTTATGCATACATTCTTCAGTGATAGATCAACCGCATGAATCCCTGGATTAAACTTGACGTACTGCACGAGTGGTACTTCGGGGATTTCTTCGGAAAGAAAATAACTAATAGGTACTCCTGGAATGAGTACTTCGGCGTTCTGATGTGACGGTTTCGCTGGAAAAGTGATCTAGAAGAAAGAGATGTACGTATGAAGTTGTTTTCGTGAGGATCAAACTGAATCAATTCGTATGATAATGTCGAAATCATACTGAAACTTAAAGACATTTTATTTTGAACATAAGACGTTTACAGACAAATCACAACCGTGCAACCATGAACAGAGTTACAGTACTTTAGATTTACCATAAGACTATTGTTGCGAGTAAGATATACTACAAAAGACAAGTATACGCAGCATGAGAATTCCTATACAGATAGGATGTCGCAAAAGGTAAGACTCTAGTTGCAGTAGTTTTAGATAGTTTATAAGTCTGTTACAACGAAACACCTAAATTACATTTAATGTGGTTCAGGAGCAGGCTCTCCTGCGGCTGTGATCCTGAGAATCTTCCCGTCTTCGCCAGAGTTTTATGTTATCGGTCAATCCTTCTGGAGGTGTCCAATTTCAGCGCATTGGTAACATATATGGGCGGCACCCACATTGGTGGTGGAAGTGAAACGTCGAGTAGGAGTTATGGGGACGTGGGGTCTTTCCTTTTTCGGGCAATCTCTCTTATAGTGCCCAAACTCTCCATAATGATAGCAAGTCTGGTTGCCATCGGCGTTGGGCGAATTGTTGATCGGTTTTGATAGGCTCTTGCAGTAACGTTTGGTGTGCCCCTTTTTGTTGCAATTTTTGCATTGCAAGGCTCGGCAGATTCCCTCGTGGTGGTAATTTCACCGGTCGCACTTCGGGAGTGTTCCTTTGTATGGTCTGCTTGGTACTGGGATGGCAGAGGTTTCCGCTTGCTGTTGTTGCATGGAAAGTTTTCGGGGTTTCTCGCGTTCTTTCTGAGTTTGACGCTTCCGTTTCTTGTTCTTTGGTTTTTGGCTTTGTGGGCCTGAGGCCGTTACCGTTTGGTGACTTCCTGGATGGATACCACGATTGGAAACTTCATTCCCATCAGTAGCATTGACTGTGCTGTTAGCGCTACGGTGCGCAAGAACCGCGGTTACGGCAGCCACTGCGGCAGCTGTAACTGCCATTTGAAAGGTAGCAACGTCCATAGGAAAAGTAGAGGTCTCGTTGCTTGGCTGGTTGTTTCCGGATGACGACATGATTCTGTTAACACGAAAGAATAAAGATTTTGTGAGCGATTCTTGTTGACCCTTGATGTACTTAGACTGTTCTTGAAAAGAGTTAGAGTATGATCTCGAAAGTTTGACCTACATCCCTATGATGCAGTCCTAGTAAAGAATGAAAGTATGTTCGCGAAGGTTTGACCTACATCCCTATGATGCAGTCCTAGTACGGAATGGGAGTATGTTCGTAGAATGGTCGCAAGACGTTTGTCGTTCGAGCTGAGGTATCATGGGTTGGTGAATAATGTAACAACCCGTTATTTCAAGTCAGTAAAGATCGAGTCATGTAACCTCCTTGAGAAAGGAAATATAATATGAAGTATTCAAAAACTCTATTTGGAGTACACTATGTGGTAGTTATCGTCTTAAGGTTTCCAAACATATAAATAACACAAAAATCCGAGTTATAACGAAGAAGTTATGCTCATTATAAGTTTTCCGACAAAAACCAGCAATACAAAGTTGCATAAAAACGCAAAGTTTCAATAAAACACTTTTTGACCTTAGGTGTCTAAATGAAAGTCATAGATATCGTTAAACTACAAACATGCATAAAAAGAACGCTCAAATCGGACATCATATGAATGAGTTATGAATTTTTAAAGAAATTCCTTAAACACGTCACTTTAATAAATAAATAATAAAAATAATTTCGGAATTTGCCAACAGAATCTAAATGAAAGTTGTAGATCGTAGTCTCACCTTCGCGGGGATATAAAGAACGTCGAAAACGGAGTTCGTATGAGGGAGATATGAATTTTTGAAGTTTGATAATTAATTTATATATAATTTTTATTCAAAATTCGGTATTATCCGAAGAGGAATCAGCCTAGGGCTATAGTACGCGCCGCGTACCCTAGTACGCCCCGCGTACTCAGAGGCCACGGCCTCGGATCGTCCACGTCGCCCCTATGTGAGCTATCCCTCACCCGTCCCATCCGAGACGCTGCAGCCGAGGAAGCGGTCAGCAATGACGTCTCGTACGCGCCGCGTACGGGAGTACGCCCCGCGTACGCAAGCTGATCCGCCCCCCTATAAAAGGGATGCAAGGGCTCCCGAGAAAAGGGCTCATTCTCTCTCATTTCTCTTGCGTTTTTCCTCGTTTTCCATGCTCATACTACCCCGAAGCCCTGGTCGCTTCGTGCAAGATCCGAAGGTCGATTTTTCTCCCGAGGAATCCCGAGATTTCCGAGGAAAATCCATTTTCCGAGACGAAACTCTGCCGTTTTTCCATCTCGCTATCTTCAAGTTGTCAAGTGAGTTCATACCCCTTTCAAACACACTTTAAATACATTTTTAAATGCTTTTATACTCTTTTAGGGGGGGAATACAAGTAAACATACGGTTATTATCATGTATTTTATAAAGTTTCACTTCACTTGTGTTATCAAATAAACCACTTGGAACTCATTACTATTATGGAAAACTCTTGTCATACTTTGTGTGCATTAGACTTATACGAAGTATATAATGGTCTTTCATAGTTAAATCTTTTTATACATTCCAAAAACTTATGATTTTGCTTTATCAAACATTTTGAAAAGGGATAAACTTTGCATACAAAACTATCACTTTAATATCAACTTAATTGAGAATCCATGAGCCGTGTACAACTTCAAACGTTACTTTTCTTTATTAGAAAGTACTGCAGTAAGTCCTGTTTATAACCAGAATCTCCCGCGATGAGAACGTGTCAAATGTGTATAGATCTATACGGGAAGTCATGATCCCACGCCCTGACTGTTAGCTACAGTCCGTCTTTTGGGGTGACAGTTGTCATAGCACTGCGACACCTGAAGAACGTCGTTACAGGCATATTATGTTTAGTATGGTTATAAAACTCATCGGATATACAATTATTATGATATTCAGTTTTGATGAACGAGTAGCTATTAAAACTATTCTTCATCCAACCGGTTCGATCTTCGCGTAGTTTTATTATATATAAAACTATGACACAACTTATGAGAAACGTCGGTTTCTTGCAATTTTCGGTCTTAGAGACTGCCATTTTGTGTGAGGAAAATAAGGGTTTTTCCTGCATACAAACCAAACAACTAATAGGAAAATAAGGGATTTTCCCGGTGCAATCATTTACAACTTATAACACGAATATATATATGCATTACATATTTTTATAAGAATATAAGGGTTTTTCTTGGAAAACACAACAAATCGTATCTCAACCATTAGGGAAAATATGGGATTCTCTGGATCTAATGCATTCATTTTCAACACAACAAATCACAACTCTTTACATTTTGAAATGCTACGTTTACTGGAAAACATACACCCATTTTGGAATGGCATCCAATTTTTCTAAATTACTTATGGACTCACCAACTTAATTGTTGACACTTTTTCTTTGAAATAACTTGTATTCTCAGGAAATCGCTAAGCAGGTTGGGAATCAACTTTTGGGATTAACGCACTGGCGTTAATTACTTCTTTTGAATAATGTTTATGTACTTTTCTTTTGAACATGTAATGAATACAACTATGTAAACATCTTGCAAACTTACTATATATGGTGGTGTGTACTTTCCTTTCTATGAACTGTTATGATATTGAACATGATGTCCTCCGCCCCCGAACGTTTCCGCCGTTCTGATTTGGGGGTGTGACAGATTGGTATCAGAGCATTGTTTATAGGGAATTAAATATATCAAAACCATTTCTTTTTGGTATACAACTATAAACTCAACTGGGTAAAAACACTCTGAGTAAGAGTCATACTTTTAAAAATTAAATTTTTATTTTAGTTTTTGTAAAGTAGGCATGCATTCATTTCATATCAACAACATGGTCAGTATCATAATTAAAACAACATTGAAGTATTATATATCAGTTGTGCAGTGCAGGTATGCCTTGGGACATGTAATCGGAACTGGGAAGGATATAGCCTGATCAACTATATTTGTCCAAGAGCCGACTAAACATGTGCCAAGGAGTGTCTGTAATGGACAACAAATTTTAAAATTACCAAAAGCATATCACTAAAGAATATTGAAGGTGTATTCGAGTGCCGTCAACCATTAAACTCGAGAGAAAGTTTCATGTGCTCTAACTTATAGTAAACTTTTATCCCTATTCTCGTACAGTCTAAATGGCGGGATTCCATCACCCCAATGACCCCTACTACTCCAACCAAGGTAATGGTGGGTGGATCGAAGCAGATTCTGAAGAAAACGAAGAGCCTATAGATTTGGAGGCAGGGGATGACTCTGGCACGGATTCGGAGCCAGAAATTATAAATCAACCAGTCCTACAACCTCCCGTCCACGTGAGGAATTTCCAAGGACCCACTCCAGTGTGGGGAAGTCACCTCCATCATTGGAGCCAACAACAAAGCTTACGCCCTCCTTACGGCATGTGCCGAGACTTCTATGATGTGAGAGGCGGGGGATCAGCCGATCGCGCACTTCCGGTCATGGTTGGGAAACTCGCCAACCAGTGCTATCAATCTAGAGTGCAAGCCAACCGAATCCAAGAGATCAATGTGGATGTGCAAATTCACACGGCCGATATCAACCGCCTAGAGTTGATGCAGAACGACATCCACATTCGCGCCGAAGCGTTTCAAGCACAAGCAAACGCGGCCTTCGCAGAATTAAGAGAACAACAAGCTGCGTTTGATAGATGCCTCATGGGGTCGAAGCAGTCTGACACAGAGTCGAGCTCCAAACGCAAGGCGCACCGCAAGTAGTACTTGCCCAACTCTCAAATTTTGTTATAAACTAGGACTTCGGATAAACGTATTATTTTCTTTAAAATTTTTCCGTAACCGGAGGCCTTTAGAGAGGCCAAGAAATTTTGTCTAGACCCCGCTGTAACACAACTATATGTTTAATATATATAAGGGTATACCGCTTTTCTTACCGTTGTTAATCATGCGCAAATAGTTCGATTGATTGGTGCATCTATTCAAGCTTTACTTTCAAGCTCAAAACATTGTGTCAGTCAAACTCAACTTCTTTGAACTATTAAAAGTTCATTCAATATCACTCAACTTTGAACTACCAAAACTTATAATTTTCTTCCATATTTTTCTTTTGGCAGCAAGATGCCTCCTCGTCCAAACCTAAGGCCCAGGCCGGGCACGGCACCACCACCACCTCCACCACCAACTTATGATCCGGCCATGGTTTAGGCTGCTATCACGGCAGCAGTAACTGCAGCCCTCTCGCAAATAAACTCCCAAGGGAATGGAGGGGCGGGAAGCAGCACGAATCATCCAAATCATGGCACTGGTCATGGCCAAGGAAGAGAATGTACCTACAAGGAGTTCTCTAACGCTAAGCCAAAAACTTATAATGGAACAGGAGGAGTCATTGCACTAATGCAATGGTTCGAAAAGACCGAAACGGTCTTCGAGATCTGCTCATGCCTAGAAGCAAGCAAAGTCAAGTTCGCTACCTGCACTTTTGTAGATCGAGCCCTCACTTGGTGGAAAAGCCATGTGAATTCAGTGACGCTCACTGTCGCCAACGCCATGAGTTGTGTCACACCCCCAAACCAAGGATGGCGGAAACGTCTGGGGGTGGAGGACTTCATGTACAGTATCACAACAACGTGTATAATAGTGTTCAAAGTAGAAACAACCACCATAAATATAATTGCAAAAGTTACACCAAGGTATATGTTTACATGTTTCAAAAACAATTACATTATGATGACAAAATAAATTTGTTGACGGTTTAGCGTCCCATCCTCAAAGCGATGAAGTTTTCCTGTTTCACTGATTTCCTGAGAATACAAGTAGTTTTAAAAAGTGTCAACACAAAGGTTGGTGAGTTCACAAGAGTTTTGTTTGAAGTAGAAACCGTTTTTCCTTGTAAAATCGATTTAGTTTGATTTCCAGAAAATCCAATATTTTCTTAGTTAAGTATGAATAGAAATAATCCTGCATGATGCATTAATGAACCCTAGAGTAATCCGTAGAGTCCCTCTATAATCGTCCAACATATATAAGTTATATAAGGTTTAACTTAGATAAAACGTTGAATATAGTGGGTCTGCCCCAGGTCCACAACCCAACGAGGAACAGGAGATGAGGCGGGCACCACCAATTCTAGGCCAATCAAGACTAAATTCTTATATGACTCAAACATATACGCTCAGCGACTATAGTTGAAGTCTAACAATTCTAGAGGAAATATAGTTTAATATCATAATAACTTTGTATAGAGACCCGGTACTTTGCATTTGTACCCATAGAGATAAAAGGTGATTTTAAATCAACATAAAACTCATTTAGGTTTTAAAAATAAAATCCCGTAAACTTATGGATTGTTTCCTATGTGAGCCGTTATAATCATACTATGACTATGTGAACCTGCCACGACGTTCTCAGTGTCGCGAAAAATGAAATGACATTTGTCACCCGTAGACCTGCAGATCCCACTGTAGCTAGCAGCGAGGTGTGGGGTGTCAATCCCAATATAGATCTATATACAAGTATCACGTTCTCCCTCCAGGAGATTCTGATTATAACTACCAGGAATTATATCCCGCACTCGGACGTACGGGGAGAGATAGAGAAACTCACAATATAGGATAACAAGTTTACGTTAAATGTGTGTGAATATAAATATTTCTTGTATGAATGTACCCTTTTTGTACGAGTGCATAGAGTGATGTATCATAAACTATACCTATTATAGTTTATCTAGAATGTATGTAATATGTATGAATCCTTCTATGGAAATGTATTAGTGTTGTGAATTTATCCAAACTATACTTTTTATAGTTAAATAATACGTGTTCCAAAATGAATGGGTAATATTTAATATGATTGTCTTAGTTTCAGTTCATAATGATAAACTACTAGGAAACACATTCAAACATTAAAACTTATGATTATACACTTTGCTCAACATAATACAAAGTGTTATGATATTTACATGTTGTTGGTAAAATTTAGCAATTCTGCCCTGTTTTGGAAAAATCATAGAAAAATCATACGAAGTCGAAAACTAGATCCGTAAATTCTGAGAGTTCACAAAATGTGTTTAGTTTGCTCATAAATTTTATCTAAATTTATAATGACTTCTAACTTGGGTGAAAAAGTCCAAGATCACAGACTGGTCCGGATTGTTGTTTGAAATGATAGGCAGTTTTGTAAAAATCACCATAAATTGTAGAAAAATCGTATGGAGATGTGCAAGTAGCCATTTTAAAGCTAAAAACTTGATCTATTTGCACCTTGTACAGTTTTGAAAACAAAAATAGTTAAGATGCCCAAAACAGTCTGTGAATGGAGTTGAACTTTTCTGATGAAGACTGTTAGAAAAATTTAGATACGTTCTTAGTGTTTTAACTTGTATTCCCCCCCTGAAAACTTGAGAAAACATGAAAATGTAGGGGTATGAACTCACCTTAAGTGATTTCAGTAGGTAAGTGTTGAAGAAGGAAAGTGTTCAACCCAAGAACACTTGAAGAATCACTTGAAGATTCGAAGATCTAACACAATTATGAGAGAGTTTGTCTAAGATATCCATGATTTGAGTGGTAATAAACGAGATAATCACAAAGAGAATGGATTATGCTTACCAAATGTGGAGGAAAAACTCTAGATCAGCCCTTGAATCTCGAATTTCTAGAGAGAGAAAGTGAGAGAGGAAAGAGTTTGATCTTCTTGTGAAATGAGAGTAAATGAGATGATGTGAGGAGAGAGGATGAATAATCAGCCCTCAAAAACGTGGGAGGAGGGATAATTGAGTGTAAGGGAACATTGAAGTGACATAGGTAAGGTGGGGAGGTATGGCTGGTCATAGAGTGGGTGTGGGGTGGTTGCTTGTGATCATACGTCTTTGGACTCAAAAGTCAAGAACAATGTCTTATAATAGTCTATGTGTGTGTATCTCTTTAAAAATTCTGCAATTTCATCATTTTATGACCCCCATTTGCGAAGTTGAGTATTTATTTCCAAAAATGCGAAACTCCAGGGACAATATTTGAAATCCTGTTTTCTTCCCCAATTCGCATTCTACTGTGAAATACTTCGCATCTTCATTCTTACACCCTTCGCATCCCTTCGCATTAATCACCTTCGCATTTTATGACCCCCATTTGCGAAGTTGAGTATTTATTTCCAAAAATGCGAAACTCCAGGGACAATATTTGAAATCTTCTGTTTTCTTCCCCAATTCGCATTCTACTGTGAAATACTTCGCATCTTCATTCTTACACCCTTCGCATCCCTTCGCATTAATCACCTTCGCATTTTATGACCCCCATTTGCGAAGTTGAGTATTTATTTCCAAAAATGCGAAACTCCAGGGACAATATTTGAAATCTTCTGTTTTCTTCCCCAATTCGCATTCTACTGTGAAATACTTCGCATCTTCATTCTTACACCCTTCGCATCCCTTCGCATTAATCACCTTCGCATTTTATGACCCCCATTTGCGAAGTTGAGTATTTATTTCCAAAAATGCGAAACTCCAGGGACAATATTTGAAATCTTCTGTTTTCTTCCCCAATTCGCATTCTACTGTGAAATACTTCGCATCTTCATTCTTACACCCTTCGCATCCCTTCGCATTAATCACCTTCGCATTTTATGACCCCCATTTGCGAATATTAACCCAATTGACTTTGAATTGACCAGAATATGACGGTTGTCACATCATCCCCCCGTTAAAGGGAATTTCGTCCCGAAATTTGCACTTCGAATGGGGATCCAGGAATTTAGAGGAAAGATGGGGATAACTTTTCGTAGTACGAGAATTTGATTATGGTAAGGAATAACTCGCCCGATGTCACATGATTACTACTATGCATGCTTTAATCGATGCTAGATTTAGCATATAAAGAAATTCGGGATTTAAATGTCAATGTTAGAAACACGTACTGATATTTGCGGGCAGTTCCGGAGTGGTTTCTCCCTCGGTGACATTGTTCTGTCATGAGTTTGCAAAAGGAAAACTGATCAGATGGTAAGTTCCTACTAGTAAAGACAAGTCAGTTGTTATAGAATTTGATTTTTCCAGCATTTTTCTTCGATTTAAGAATTCCTTATATATAGTTCATAAAGGAAGTCCATATGAATGAAGTTCACGAGTTAGTGGGTTTTGTGGTCTCTCTTAGATTTTTCACGAGTGTGCTCAAGGCGATTGGTGCGGATCGTATGTATTCTTGCATTTCTATCAACCTCTGCGATACTATAGAGAGTTGTTCTACCCTGAATCTCGTTTCGGGCAACTCTATGGACCAGGATTGGAAAAATTGTATCTGCTGAGCTTCCTTCGTTTATGTTGTAGAAACTTCGTTCTCTATTAAACAACATATGTTGGTCTTGTTCTTTGCTCCCGGTTTCCAAGCACTCTTCCCAAGGAGGCGTCAGGCCTTGATAGCCGGTCGAGGGTTGGGATTCGGAACAAGAGTCATCGGGGTTAAGTTCTCCACTTCAGCGTCGGAGTCAGAACCATCAGCATAGCCTTCAGCTTGGTGACCATCTACAGGGGTTGGGTAATCATTCTCTGGCTCCTCTCCGAGCCATTTGGTATTGTCGTGGTTAGGGTAGTACGGTCGTCGTGTGGATGGAAATCCAACCATGATATCTTCGCGAGAAATGGGGATATAAGAAATAATTAAGCAAACGTACTAATTAGCTAATTATACGATGATCTTTATCAGGTACTTCAACAAATTGTTTAGTGCATACTAATTATATGTATTCGGGACAGGATAGACCTTCGAATAAGCGACCCTAACTCTAAATCCCCAATCCAACGAGAACAGGAAGTAGAGCAAAGATCCACAGATTCTAAGTCTATGACGTCCTGGATACATAAAATTTTAATGTATCCACTAAGCAACTATTGACCTATTGATAAAGATCTATTTAGTTCTCACATATGTAATTTTAATAATGCCAAAATACCCCTATGGTATTTCATTGTGGTAGTGTTGGTAAATTTTTAGACTTGTTGCCACATCACAACCATTCTTGGGCATATGCTAATCACTCCTCGGACCAGCATAGTTGATCAGGCTATGCTATTCCCAAGACTGATCATACATCCCCAGGCTTACCTGTGATGTCCAACAATCTTTACTTTTGTTTTGTCCTAAAATGATGCTGACCTTAGTATGTATGCATGCATGTATACTTTTAACAAAAGTTATTTATTCTTAAAGGTATAGTGGTTTTGAAATCTTAAAATCAGAGACCTTAGTCCCAATGCATTTATAGTTTGTATATCTTATGTGGTTCGATATACTTAGTTCACTATAAACAATGCTCTGATACCAATCTGTCACACCCCCAAACCAAGGATGGCGGAAACGTCTGGGGGTGGAGGACTTCATGTACAGTATCACAACAACGTGTATAATAGTGTTCAAAGTAGAAACAACCACCATAAATATAATTGCAAAAGTTACACCAAGGTATATGTTTACATGTTTCAAAAACAATTACATTATGATGACAAAATAAATTTGTTGACGGTTTAGCGTCCCATCCTCAAAGCGATGAAGTTTTCCTGTTTCACTGATTTCCTGAGAATACAAGTAGTTTTAAAAAGTGTCAACACAAAGGTTGGTGAGTTCACAAGAGTTTTGTTTGAAGTAGAAACCGTTTTTCCTTGTAAAATCGATTTAGTTTGATTTCCAGAAAATCCAATATTTTCTTAGTTAAGTATGAATAGAAATAATCCTGCATGATGCATTAATGAACCCTAGAGTAATCCGTAGAGTCCCTCTATAATCGTCCAACATATATAAGTTATATAAGGTTTAACTTAGATAAAACGTTGAATATAGTGGGTCTGCCCCAGGTCCACAACCCAACGAGGAACAGGAGATGAGGCGGGCACCACCAATTCTAGGCCAATCAAGACTAAATTCTTATATGACTCAAACATATACGCTCAGCGACTATAGTTGAAGTCTAACAATTCTAGAGGAAATATAGTTTAATATCATAATAACTTTGTATAGAGACCCGGTACTTTGCATTTGTACCCATAGAGATAAAAGGTGATTTTAAATCAACATAAAACTCATTTAGGTTTTAAAAATAAAATCCCGTAAACTTATGGATTGTTTCCTATGTGAGCCGTTATAATCATACTATGACTATGTGAACCTGCCACGACGTTCTCAGTGTCGCGAAAAATGAAATGACATTTGTCACCCGTAGACCTGCAGATCCCACTGTAGCTAGCAGCGAGGTGTGGGGTGTCAATCCCAATATAGATCTATATACAAGTATCACGTTCTCCCTCCAGGAGATTCTGATTATAACTACCAGGAATTATATCCCGCACTCGGACGTACGGGGAGAGATAGAGAAACTCACAATATAGGATAACAAGTTTACGTTAAATGTGTGTGAATATAAATATTTCTTGTATGAATGTACCCTTTTTGTACGAGTGCATAGAGTGATGTATCATAAACTATACCTATTATAGTTTATCTAGAATGTATGTAATATGTATGAATCCTTCTATGGAAATGTATTAGTGTTGTGAATTTATCCAAACTATACTTTTTATAGTTAAATAATACGTGTTCCAAAATGAATGGGTAATATTTAATATGATTGTCTTAGTTTCAGTTCATAATGATAAACTACTAGGAAACACATTCAAACATTAAAACTTATGATTATACACTTTGCTCAACATAATACAAAGTGTTATGATATTTACATGTTGTTGGTAAAATTTAGCAATTCTGCCCTGTTTTGGAAAAATCATAGAAAAATCATACGAAGTCGAAAACTAGATCCGTAAATTCTGAGAGTTCACAAAATGTGTTTAGTTTGCTCATAAATTTTATCTCAATTTATAATGACTTCTAACTTGGGTGAAAAAGTCCAAGATCACAGACTGGTCCGGATTGTTGTTTGAAATGATAGGCAGTTTTGTAAAAATCACCATAAATTGTAGAAAAATCGTATGGAGATGTGCAAGTAGCCATTTTAAAGCTAAAAACTTGATCTATTTGCACCTTGTACAGTTTTGAAAACAAAAATAGTTAAGATGCCCAAAACAGTCTGTGAATGGAGTTGAACTTTTCTGATGAAGACTGTTAGAAAAATTTAGATACGTTCTTAGTGTTTTAACTTGTATTCCCCCCCTGAAAACTTGAGAAAACATGAAAATGTAGGGGTATGAACTCACCTTAAGTGATTTCAGTAGGTAAGTGTTGAAGAAGGAAAGTGTTCAACCCAAGAACACTTGAAGAATCACTTGAAGATTCGAAGATCTAACACAATTATGAGAGAGTTTGTCTAAGATATCCATGATTTGAGTGGTAATAAACGAGATAATCACAAAGAGAATGGATTATGCTTACCAAATGTGGAGGAAAAACTCGAGATCAGCCCTTGAATCTCGAATTTCTAGAGAGAGAAAGTGAGAGAGGAAAGAGTTTGATCTTCTTGTGAAATGAGAGTAAATGAGATGATGTGAGGAGAGAGGATGAATAATCAGCCCTCAAAAACGTGGGAGGAGGGATAATTGAGTGTAAGGGAACATTGAAGTGACATAGGTAAGGTGGGGAGGTATGGCTGGTCATAGAGTGGGTGTGGGGTGGTTGCTTGTGATCATACGTCTTTGGACTCAAAAGTCAAGAACAATGTCTTATAATAGTCTATGTGTGTGTATCTCTTTAAAAATTCTGCAATTTCATCATTTTATGACCCCCATTTGCGAAGTTGAGTATTTATTTCCAAAAATGCGAAACTCCAGGGACAATATTTGAAATCCTGTTTTCTTCCCCAATTCGCATTCTACTGTGAAATACTTCGCATCTTCATTCTTACACCCTTCGCATCCCTTCGCATTAATCACCTTCGCATTTTATGACCCCCATTTGCGAAGTTGAGTATTTATTTCCAAAAATGCGAAACTCCAGGGACAATATTTGAAATCTTCTGTTTTCTTCCCCAATTCGCATTCTACTGTGAAATACTTCGCATCTTCATTCTTACACCCTTCGCATCCCTTCGCATTAATCACCTTCGCATTTTATGACCCCCATTTGCGAAGTTGAGTATTTATTTCCAAAAATGCGAAACTCCAGGGACAATATTTGAAATCTTCTGTTTTCTTCCCCAATTCGCATTCTACTGTGAAATACTTCGCATCTTCATTCTTACACCCTTCGCATCCCTTCGCATTAATCACCTTCGCATTTTATGACCCCCATTTGCGAAGTTGAGTATTTATTTCCAAAAATGCGAAACTCCAGGGACAATATTTGAAATCTTCTGTTTTCTTCCCCAATTCGCATTCTACTGTGAAATACTTCGCATCTTCATTCTTACACCCTTCGCATCCCTTCGCATTAATCACCTTCGCATTTTATGACCCCCATTTGCGAATATTAACCCAATTGACTTTGAATTGACCAGAATATGACGGTTGTCACAAGTTGGGATGACCTAAAGGTTCTACTACTGGAAGAATACTGCCCAAGGGGCGAAGTACAAAAGCTTGAGCAGGAGCTCTGGAATCTGAAAATGACTGGGTCTGACCTAGTCACCTACACCGCTAGGTTCAATGACCTCGCTGCACTGTGCACTACCATGGTCAACCCAAAATCAAAGAAGGTTGAAAGGTACACTTGGGGGTTGTCACCCCAGATTCAAGGGCATGTCCTAGCTTCCGGCCCTGCTACCTACAACAGCGCTAAGGGCCTGGCTCAGCGACTCATCGACCACGGAGTAAAACCCAGTATCGTTTCAACAACCGCAAATCCACCTAGGGAAACTCAGGGCCAGAGTAAGACTTGGAACAAAAGGAGGGGACAAACTCTCCAGGAAAACCCCAGGAAACAACAAGTAATAGCAACCCACGCTATGACTGTACCTGTGAACCCTGCCCCCACGAGCTCATATATTGGGAAACTTCCTAAATGCAACCGATGCAGTTTCCACCACCACGGTCCTTGCCCCAATCTTCAGTGCACCAACTGTAATAAAAAGGGACATACAACCTGCTATTGCAAAGGGCCAATCCAACCATCCGTTCCCACCACTAATACCGGGGTAAACCGCGCCTGCTTCGAGTGCGGAGACACGGGGCACTACCGCAAGTACTGCCCAAGGGTAAACAACCGGAATACCGGCAGAAGGGGCCGAGTTTTCGCAATGGGACAGGATGAAGCCATTGCGGACCCTACAATTGTTACGGGTACATTTCTTCTCAATAACTCGTATGCATGCATTTTGTTTGATAGTGGAGCGGAAAGGAGTTTTGTGAGTCACGACTTTAAAGGCCTGCTAAAATCAATACCACAATCATTGAGTGAACCATTCATAGTAGAAATGGCCAACGGGAAAACCGAAGGCACTAAAGAGATATACTTAAACTGCACCCTAACTTTAAACGATAATCCCTTTTCAATCAACCTCATGCCAGTCTCGATTAAGAGTTTCGATGTCATCATTGGCATGGATTGGCTGAGTTCTCATCATGCGGACATTCTATGTTACGATAAGGTCGTTCGCCTTAATCTGCCAACCGACGAAACTTTCATTGTCTTGGGCGACAAACCAAGTACCACTCTTCGTATCATCTCAAATATCCAAGCTCAGAAATGCCTACGCAAGGAGTGTCACGCGTTCTTGGCACATGTTGTGGATGTGAAACGCAAAGTCCAAGATATCAAAAGTGTGCCCGATGTACGCGATTTTCCCGATGTTTTTCCCGAGGACCTTCCGGGAATACCACCCGCGAGACAAGTGGAGTTCCGAATCGATCTGGTTCCCGGAGCTACCCCAGTAGCCAAAGCACCCTATTGATTAGCCCCGGCAGAAATGCAAGAGCTATCCAGCCAACTGAATGAACTACTGGGAAAAGGATTCATCAGGCCGAGCTTCTCACCATGGGGAGCACCTGTACTGTTCGTGAAAAAGAAGTATGGATCATTCAGAATGTGCATCGACTACCGAGAACTCAACAAACTTATCATCAAGAACCGATACCCCCTACCCCGAATCGATGACTTATTCGACCAACTCCAAGGAGCCAACTACTTCTCCAAGATCGATCTGAGGTCGGGATATCACCAGATGCGAGTCCTGGAGAGTGATATATCCAAGACGGCTTTCTGAACACGATACGGACATTACAAATTCGTAGTGATGCCGTTCGGGCTAACCAATGCCCCAGCCGTATTCATGGATCTAATGAATCGGGTATGTCTTCCATTCTTGGATAAATTCGTGATAGCATTCACAGACGACATACTCATTTATTCAAAGAATAAAGAAGAGCATGGTCAACATCTGAGGCAAGTGCTAGAGACGTTACGGACTGAGAGACTGTATGCAAAATTCTCAAAATGTGAATTTTGGATTAGAAAGGTGGACTTTCTCGGTCACGTGGTCAGCAAGGAAGGGATCCACGTGGATCCATCAAAAATCAAGGCTATCAAAAACTGGTCTGCGCCAACTACACCAACAGAAATTCGCCAATTCCTAGGTTTGGATGGTTATTATCGAAGGTTCATCCAGAATTTCTCCAGCATCGCAAAGCCTCTTACCGCCTTAACCCAGAAAGGTGTGACCTACAATTGGGGAGAAAAGCAAGATTCTGCATTTCAGACTTTGAAACAGGCCCTTTGCAGTGCGCCCATCCTTTCTCTCCCAGAAGGGACCGAAGATTTTGTAGTATATTGCGACGCTTCGAAGCAAGGGCTGGGCTGTGTACTAATGCAGAGGGGAAAGGTTATTGCATATGCCTCACGACAACTAAAAACGCATGAGGTCAATTACACCACTCATGATTTAAAGCTTGGGGCGGTGGTCTTCGCTCTTAAAATCTGGAGACACTACCTATATGGTACCAAATGCACTATCTTTAAAGACCACAAGAGCCTACAACACATCTTCAACCAGAAGGAGTTGAACATGAGGCAGCGACATTGGGTCGAATTACTCAACGACTACGAATGTGAGATTCGCTATCATCCAGGAAAGGCTAATGTCATGGAAGATGCCCTTAGCCGTAAGGAGTACTCTGGCCGAAGAGTGAAGTCATTAGCCATGTCAATCCATTCGCACCTGTCGACACAGGTCAAGGAAGCTCAGATAGAGGCCCTGAAACCCGAAAACGTGACAAGTGAGACCCTTAGGGGAATGGACAAGAATTTAGAAATCAAGAGTGACGGAGCACGCTACCTCATGAACCGAATATGGACGCCCAAGTTTGGTGGACTTAGAGAGGTAGTTATGAGCGAGGCACACAAGACTCCATACTCCGTACACCCCATGTCAGACAAGATGTATCAAGATCTCAAACAACTCTACTGGTGGCCAAACATGAAAGCAGAGATCGCTACATATGTGAGCAGGTGTTTGACTTGCGCCAAGATCAAAATAGAACACCAGAAACCCTCAGTACTACTCCAACAACCTGAAATTCCTGAGTGGAAATGGGAGCAGATTTCCATGGACTTCATAACGAAACTGCCCAAAACTCAGGGTGGCCAAGATACTATTTGGGTAATCGTCGATAGATTAACCAAGTCCGCTCATTTCCTACCGATCAAGGAAACTGATAAAATGGAAAAGCTATCGAGAATCTACATCCGAGAGATCGTACGACTCCATGGAGTGCCAATGTCTATCATCTCGGATAGAGACAACAGATTCACATCTAGGTTCTGGCAATCATTGCAAAAATCCATGGGAACAAGATTGGACATGAGTACAGCCTATCACCCCCAAACTGACGGACAGAGCGAAAGAACGATCCAAACCTTGGAAGACATGTTGCGAGCATGTGTAATCGACTTTGGTAAAGCATGGGATGTTCACTTACCTTTGGTTGAGTTCTCTTATAACAATAGTTATCATACCAGTATCAATGTTGCTCCATTTGAAGCCCTTTACGGCCGTAAGTGCAGATCACCTCTTTGCTGGACGGAAGTAGGCAACACCCAACTAGCAAAAGGTCTCGTCCCTGATAGCACCCTCACTGGTCCAGAGATCATCAGAGAAACTACTGAAAAGATCGTGCAAATACGAGAACGGCTGAGATCCTCAAGGGATAGACAAAAGAGCTACGCCGACAAAAGACGTAAACCATTGGAATTCCAGATTGGCGATCGGGTACTACTGAAAGTCTCACCCTGGAAGGGAATGATACGCTTTGGAAAGCGTGGGAAGCTGAATCCTAGGTACATTCGACCCTTCGAAATCATTTCAAGGGTTGGTCCAGTAGCCTACAAACTCCAACTTCCAATAGAGCTTAACAAAGTACATCCAGTATTCCACGTATCAAACCTGAAGAAGTGTCTGTCCGACGAAACACTTGTAATTCCACTCGACGAGATCGAACTAAATGAAAATCTTAACTTTGTGGAAGAACCCGTCGAGATCATGGATAGGGAAGTTAAACGAACTAAACAGAGTCACATTGCAATAGTAAAGGTCCGATGGAATGCTAAGAGGGGACCCGAGTTCACGTGGGAACGAGAGGATCAAATGCAACAGAAGTATCCACATCTCTTCCCCAGCCCCTAAGACTCTTCTTTTGTATTAAAAATTTTGGGACGAAATTCCCTCTAACGGGGGGATGATGTAACAACCCGTTATTTCAAGTCAGTAAAGATCGAGTCATGTAACCTCCTTGAGAAAGGAAATAGAATATGAAGTATTCAAAAACTCTATTTGGAGTACACTATGTGGTAGTTATCATCTTAAGGTTTCCAAACATATAAATAACACAAAAATCCAAGTTATAACGAAGAAGTTATGCTCATTATAAGTTTTCCGACAAAAACCAGCAATACAAAGTTGCGTAAAAACGCAAAGTTTCAATAAAACACTTTTTGACCTTAGGTGTCTAAATGAAAGTCATAGATATCGTTAAACTACAAACATGCATAAAAAGAACGCTCAAATCGGACATCATATGAATAAGTTATGAATTTTTAAAGAAATTCCTTAAACACATCACTTTAATAAATAAATAATAAAAATAATTTCGGAATTTGCCAACGGAATCTAAATGAAAGTTGTAGATCGTAGTCTCACCTTCGCGGGGATATAAAGAACGTCAAAAACGGAGTTCGTATGAGGGAGATATGAATTTTTGAAGTTTGATAATTAATTTATATATAATTTTTATTCAAAATTCGGTATTATCCAAAGAGGAGTCAGCCTAGGGCTATAGTACGCGCCGCGTACCCTAGTACGCCCCGCGTACTCAGAGGCCACGACCTCGGATCGTCCATGTCGCCCCTATGCGAGCTATCCCTCTCCCGTCCCATCCGAGACGCTGCAGCCGAGGAAGCGGTCAGCAATGACGTCCCGTACGCGCCGAGTACGGGAGTACGCCCCGCATACGCAAGCTAATCCGCCCCCCTATAAAAGGGATGCGAGGGCTCCCGAGAAAAGGGATCATTCTCTCTCATTTCTCTTGCGTTTTTCCTCGTTTTCCGTGCTCATACTACCCCGAAGCCCTGGTCGCTTCGTGCAAGATCCGAAGGTCGATTTTTCTCCCGAGGAATCCCGAGATTTCCGAGGAAAATCCATTTTCCGAGACGAAACTATGCCGTTTTTCCATCTCGCTATCTTCAAGTTGTCAAGTGAGTTCATACCCCTTTCAAACACACTTTAAATACATTTTTAAATGCTTTTATACTCTTTTAGGGGGGGAATACAAGTAAACATACGGTTATTATCGTGTATTTTATAAAGTTTCACTTCACTTGTGTTATCAAATAAACCACTTGGAACTCATTACTATTATGGAAAACTCTTGTCATACTTTGTGTGCATTAGACTTATACGAAGTATATAATGGTCTTTCATAGTTAAATCTTTTTATACATTCCAAAAACTTATGATTTTGCTTTATCAAACATTTTGAAAAGGGATAAACTTTGCATACAAAACTATCACTTTAATATCAACTTAATTGAGAATCCATGAGCCGTGTACAACTTCAAACGTTACTTTTCTTTATTAGAAAGTACTGCAGTAAGTCCTGTTTATAACCAGAATCTCCCGTGATGAGAACGTGTCAAATGTGTATAGATCTATACGGGAAGTCATGATCCCGCGCCCTGACTGTTAGCTACAGTCCGTCTTTTGGGGTGACAGTTGTCATAGCACTGCGACACCTGAAGAACGTCGTTACAGGCATATTATGTTTAGTATGGTTATAAAACTCATCGGATATACAATTATTATGATATTCAGTTTTGATGAACGAGTAGCTATTAAAACTATTCTTCATCCAACCGGTTCGATCTTCGCGTAGTTTTATTATATATAAAACTATGACACAACTTACGAGAAACGTCGGTTTCTTGCAATTTTCGGTCTTAGAGACTGCCATTTTGTGTGAGGAAAATAAGGGTTTTTCCTGCATACAAACCAAACAACTAATAGGAAAATAAGGGATTTTCCCGGTGCAATCATTTACAACTTATAAGACGAATATATATATGCATTACATATTTTTATAAGAATATAAGGGTTTTTCTTGGAAAACACAACAAATCGTATCTCAACCATTAGGGAAAATATGGGATTCTCTGGATCTAATGCATTCATTTTCAACACAACAAATCACAACTCTTTACATTTTGAAATGCTACGTTTACTGGAAAACATACACCCATTTTGGAATGGCATCCAATTTTTCTAAATTACTTATGGACTCACCAACTTAATTGTTGACACTTTTTCTTTGAAATAACTTGTATTCTCAGGAAATCGCTAAGCAGGTTGGGAATCAACTTTTGGGATTAACGCGCTGGCGTTAATTACTTCTTTTGAATGATGTTTATGTACTTTTCTTTTGAACATGTAATGAATACAACTATGTAAACATCTTGCAAACTTACTATATATGGTGGCGTGTACTTTCCTTTCTATGAACTGTTATGATATTGAACATGATGTCCTCCGCCCCCGAACGTTTCCGCCGTTCTGGTTTGGGGGTGTGACAAATAACAAGATCCAACCACAGAAAGTGACTTGGAAGTGTCTCCGGAGATAAATCGCTATAGTCCAATGACTTGACTAAAGCATGTTTCATATAGACTCCAATGAAAGTATGATAAGAGTACTTGAATGAAGAATGACACAAAAGTTAGCCGACTGTCAATATCTTTGATATTCACGATGTAAGGATTCTAGAAAATGAGCTTGTAAAGGTCTTACATCATATCCGCAGAAGATAGTTCCTGACAGCCTAAAGACCTAGCTAAAGTACTTACCGAACAAGAAAATTTCCTAGAAAATGCCACATCAGGTATAGACAGAAATTTACGATTCTTCTTTATAAGGAAATAAAGTAAAGCGTCTACTACTGGCGACGGTCATCGCTCTGGCGAACTCTTAGTTCAGCCAATTCATGTTCCATGTCAAGTAGGTGTCTTTCGTACACCATCTGGCGTACTCGGAGCCCTATGACTTCAGCAGGGTTTCATGGTTTCTCTCTGACCTCTCGTGAGCATCTTCTAAACGAACGGTGCGGAGGGTATGCATTCTAGCAGAGGCGACTACTTCTGTAATCTGATTTAGGGCTGTCCTGCCTTGAATCTCCTTTCGGGCCCTTCTGCGGACCAAGATTGGCAAGACTCTATCTGCTGAGCCCCCATTGCTCAAGTCAGAAAAGCTTCGGTCGCCATCAAATAGCATAGATTGATCTTGTCCTTGGCTCCATATTTCCAAGCATTCCACTCACTCAGGGTCGGGCCACGAAAAAGCCAGATGAGGGTTAGGAATTGGAAAGGGAGCTGCTCGGGGTAGGTTTTCAACCTCTGCTTCGGAGTTAGCATCATATGAAAAGTCTTCATCATGGTGATCATTCAAGAGGAAAAGGATGATCATTCTCTGGTTATTCTCCAAACCAACCAGCTATGACTTCATTTGGAAGGTACTGGTTGTCGAGGGGATGGAGTCCAGTTATGTTTTCTATGCGAGAATTTAAGGGTAAGAGAATAATTATTAGACAAGCTATCTAGATAATTATTTAGAAAACCTTCATTAGTTACATCGCTATTTGTGAAGTGCATACCAGCTATGTGTAATCTAAACAAGATAGAACTTCGAATAAGTGACCTTAATTTCCAAATTCACACAGAATAGGGGTAAGGAAAACTTATCATAGATTCTAAGTCTATAACATCCTAATTACATATACCCTTAGTGTATCCACTTAGCAACTATCAACTTAGAAATGAAGATTCCGCTTTAGTTCTCAAGTATAAAGTACTTCTAGTAACACCAAATACTCCTATAGTATTTTAAAATTTAATGTTATGTTCTATTGTTCTCATTGTTATAGGGTTGGTAAGATTTTAGCATTGTTGCAACCACACACTTTAGCTTACGCACATGCTAGTCAACCCTCGGATAATGATGAGATTAAGCTTACTTTTAATCTATGAAGATCGATTAGATCTTGAACAAGTATGTAAATAATGACGATATGAACACAATAAAAGAACAGAACAAGATTGAATCAAACGTGTCGAATGATTAAAACAAAATCCTCAGAAGAGCTCGATTAAGAACATCAACTGTAGAGGATTGGAAGGTTACAAGAACGATCAAAGAAACCTTTTGTCGTCTAGAAAAATCATATTCTCAGATCTCTAAAACCTTAACCTAATATGCATGCAAGCATTAGCTTATATACAAAGCATAAAAGACTCACGATTGGATAGGCCCAAACCGGAATATAAATAAAAGCATAAACAGATGAGCCCAAAAGACGCAATCTTCAAAGCCCAACAATCTCCCCCTTTGAGTCAATTTGGGGCGAGACCTTCACTCTCTTTTCAAAGCAGATGACTTCTTAACCGTTTCAAAAATTTTCGGTATCAAAGCCAGAATATGATGCCTGAAGGTAATATACCAACGAAGCATATCTGTAAAGTTCTTTTTATCTGCTGTTGAGTTCTGTTTGCATCGGTGAATGATATTGATGATGTGCTCCAGACACTCTGTAGAGAACAGATGCTTGTCTACCAAAGCAAACAGAAACTTGTGCTTGTCGCCCCTGGTGAACATAACCGTCAGATTTGAAGAATCGATCTGCCCCAACTTCATTTTGTGAACATCTCCAGTCTTGGAAGTGGGCTTGACAGTTGGTTTCTTGTTCATCACTTTTGCTATTTCCTGATCCATAGTGGCGAGCTCATGGACGTACGAAGCCAACATTCTTTTAAGATGAGAAAGAATTGTTTCATATTCTCTCTGGTTGGAGAGAAGAATGTTGTATAGCAAGATCCAATCGTGTAGGTTCAGACTGGGAAGATCTGCCAGAGAAATAAGATGTTCGGTGTTGGCCGTTCCTCTGTTGATTTTGAAATTGACGTTCACAAATCTCCCAGCCTGGGTTGGTTTCAGTACCTTGACTTTAATAATTTTCTGGGCACTCCAAGTCAAGTACTGTGGTTGACCGAATTTCAGATAGAAATCGATGAGCTCTCTGTCAACCTTCGGGTTTGGATGAGGGACATTAGCAGTGACATCAAAGCAGTGAAATGTGAAGGCTTTACGCGTAATGGGCATGTCGAACTGCGAGTCTCTAGAATTTTCACACTCAAAAGATGCAATCGGTTCCAACCAGTAAATAGAAGGAAACTCAATCGCTTGAGTGATGAGTGTGTCTCTGTCCCAATCTGGGAACAGAGTCTTTTTAGCTTGAATAGCCTCCTCATCCTCCCGGATTTTCCTCTCTGTCCCTTTTCTTGCGTTGAAGAGCTTCAGTAATGGTTTCATCTGATTCTGATTCGCTCTCAACAAGGACTTGTTTACCAGAACCCGAAGCTACATTACCCTTCGGTTCTGTTTTGGACACACCTTCCTCTCCCCCTTGTCTCGGAAGAACAAGCTTCTCCGAGACACCCTTCATTTCACTTAAGATTGAAATTGCAGGAAGGAGTTTTGCCTGGAGATGCTGACGAATAGTGAGGGTTAGGAAGGGATCATGGGAGTCAAGAACGCCTGTTAACATATTTTTAACGTCACCAGCGCAACTTTGAAGAACTGCCCGCTGAGTTTGAAGCAGAGTGATTTCTTGTTGTGCCTAGGCCAGTTGAACCTTCTGTAAGTCAATAGTCGCCTGGTGTTTGATAAGTTCTTCCTTCAGGGTGCTCTCGGCTGCCAGAGAGGCAAAACGTGAATCCAAAGATTTGAGGAGAGAAGTGGATTCAGTTTTGAGGTCAGCACGCAGAGCCTCAAATTTCCTGGTTTCTCCCTGAAGGGTGGCTGAAAACGAGTCTACTGACGCTTGAAATTTGGAAGCATTAGAGTCAGCATGAGCCTTGAGAGAATCAAGAAAGATCTGAGTTCTATGAACAACCTCAGAAACTTCCTTAGTGGCTTTGGAGCACGAGGCCGCTGAATTCTCTACGGCGTTAGTAGAACGATCCAAGGCTTCGGTGTAAGTCTGGATCGCTGACTCGATAAAGGCCTTCAGCACAGCACCCCCATAGGCTTTACTGTCAGCCAGCAGACTGTCAAGTTTGGCATGAATTTCATGAAGCTGCTGACTTGATGCAGGGGTATCTGCATCGGTGTCGGTAGGTATCCCGTAGGGGCTGTAGTAGATGGAATCAAAGTCTTCATCTTCACCCCCTAAGGTAGCACCGGAGTTGGAAGATGGAGAAGGGGTGGATTGAAGGTTGATGACAGGGGTTTCAACCACAGAAGCAGCCCCCGTATCAGATACGTTGACCGTTACTGGTGGTTGGGTAGTGGTGATGGTGACGGATTCGGTGATAATGGGCTTGGAGATGGAGGATGAAGGTTGAGAAACGGAGAAGGGAATAGTATGTTCGGTTGTGGTTTGGGGAATTGATGTTGGAACAGAACTTGTGACGTTCTGTTCGGGTGATTGGGTTGGGGTTGGAAATTTTGGGGAAGTAGGAGAAGAAGGTGATTTGGTAATTTGGGGAGATTTAGGTGGGGAGGGTGAGTTGGGAATATGAGGAGAGACTGGTGGGGATGGTAGTTGTGGAGACGAAACGGGTGTAGTTTCGGGTTAAGGATCAGCAGCTTCTGTTTCAGATGGTGCATTCGGTTCGGATTCAGAAGAAGGAGATCCTTTGGCTCTTTTAGCCATCTTCTTGATCTTTTTCGATATGGACTGAGAAGGTGCCTCTGCCTCAGATTTGCGTTTGGAGGACCTTCTCTTTTTCTCCTTTTGGGGTGCGGTTTCTTTCTTCTCCGCCTTCTCCTTTTTGCTCACTCTCTTGCCCCGGTTAGCAGGCTGATCCAGAGCCTCAAGAGCAGCACGTTGTTCATCAGAAAGAACCCTAGGAGGCAGGGGGGTCCTTGAGCTATAGTCCGCCATGATCTTGCTGTGGGGTGTGACGCATCTGTACATGGACTCAGGGATTAGTCCATAGTGCTGAAACTTACTTGGATCTGAGACTATTATTTTCTTGGTGTGATAAGTGGCAATTGAAGCCGTAAGAACATCCTTCATTACTGGGATGTCTAGAGAAGTAATATCCCTTCTGGTGATAAGGGTCCAAAACCTGGCGCAAGAAATCTCGGAGTGCCGGGCTGTAGTGTTGAGACTCTGAACCACTTGAGCCCAAATAATAGACCCATAGTCTAGATTAATGCCATTGTAAAGACCGTACAGGATTGTTAGAAATCCTTTGCTTGTGGTGTCGGAACCACCACATCTCTCCGCCAAACCCTTAATCAAAAGGGTAAGCAATCCGTTCCACTGAGATGGAAGACAGGATTTCTTGACTTTGGCAATAGATGTTAGAACATCTGTATACCCCATCTCGTACATCATCGTAAAGATCTGGGCGGTGGTGATGAAGTCCGGTGAGATGACAGAGAAGTCGACGGCAAGCCCTAGAAGAGAGCAAAACCGTGTTTTGGATACGGAAGTCTTCTTGTCGTGAATAGTAAAGAAGATGCGGTCTTTGTGCCTGTCGTAGCTGGCCGTGGTGTAGACTTGGGAAAGCAGGGACATAGGAACTGCCTCCACTTGCGTAAGTGCTAACACCAGTGGGGAATATTTGAGGCATTCCACCACGTAAAGCATATATGAGTCATAGAGGAATGGAGACATCTCTATGATCATGTTCTGATTTGGTTTGATTGTTAGTAGAGAAGAAGATGCAGATTGATCGTAAGCGGAAGAAGAAGTCGCCATTGTTGAGTTTTGGAAGAAGATAAACAGTGGTAACTTTTTCAGAGAAGTAATGCTTTGAGAGGTAACTGCCAAAGAACACGATCACGTCTTATTTATACCATTCTCAGGAGAGAGAAAATCGTGATGATGAGGAACCCAAAACGTCGCCTGAAAAAGCGCGATTAGAAGTTATGGTGTATCCCAGGAATACGTCAGCACACGTGGGTGTGAAACGAATCCTTTGCACGCGCCCAAATCGTTTTCGTACCGTTTGAAATTCCTTGGGCCCTTGTTTGGTTACAACTGAAACTTAGAACCAGGTGCCAAACAGCAATTAGAATGTTGGGAAAAACAATTTCCGTGCATAAGAGTGTGAAAGACAAGGAAATAAATCAAATGTGTTTGGAAGTGGGTGTTGTCTAGATAGAAGACAGAAAGCAAAAGATTCCGGGCAAGAATCGCTTCCTTCAGAGCCAAGAGAGACCTGAAGTGTTTGTGTGGTTTCCCGAGAAATACGATCAGTTGTCTTTAGAGAAACAGTGAAAGGCATCTTTTGATGATGGCTAAAGGGTGGCTGAACTCAAACCAAACATTAAGTCTTGACATAAAACTGAGTGTTGGTAGAGTTACCTGTGAGACCGATGTGATTTGTTGAACAGGTAGGTAGGAAGTATTTCGTGATAGGAATGATATAGACAGAAATCTCAAAAAAAAATTAAACTGGACCTCTTTGGGAAGAAATGTCTTAGGATGAGACAGTTTCATAAAAGATCACTCATAAAGAAAAGGAGATTTCCAAGTAAAAGCTTGAGTTAATTACTCACCGTCAATTCATTTTAGGTGTTGGATTTTGGGTTTCACTCAGAACGTGGTAAACGAATCTAAGATCATAAACACAGATGTTGTGCAACCATAAGCCTCAGTGGTAATGACCGAGAGCATCAAGGGTTACTTTGGGGAGCGAATGCAAATGAAGAAGTTGAAGAGATGGTTAAGAGACCGAACGTACCTTCTGCTACTGAAATGGGACAAAGCAGAGCAACTCATGTTTCAGATGAGTAAAAGAAGGTAGCTCTAGACCGAGTTTGAGAATAGCCTGATTGGGAAGAACCGATAGGTATTGATCGAATCATTAAGGCATGCTCAAGGTCATAGAGGCTTGAGACAACATACGACAGCATGCTTCTAGGGACGTTTAACTAGTCTGATAGTAATAAAATATACCTGGATGAACATTACATGAGGAGATGCTTGTATATATTCGAGCAAAAAGTACACATACTAGAAGTTTAAAATGTTTTTGTAATTTTGAAATTTATTAAGAGATAAATAAATACTGAAAAACACAATATTTTTGTAATTTTGGAATTTTAAAAAAATAAAAACAGAAAGAGAAAATATTTTTGTTAATTTGGACTTTTCTGAAAAAGAAATAAAAACAGATAAATAAGTTTGTACAAACAAAAGAAGCAGAGATAGACCGAACGATCGGAGTATTTCGATGAGGGTTTCATGATCAGGAAGAACCGAGCGGTCTGTTTGAATGAGCGCCTTTAGGTTGCAGAGACAGAGAGGGACCGAGCGGTCTGGTTGGTTCGGTTCTTTTATTTTACCAGAGCAGAGAGTGACCGAGCGGTCTGGTTGGTTCGGTTCTTTTATTTTACCAGAGCAGAGAGTGACCGAGCGGTCTGGTTGGTTCGGTTCTTTAATTTTACCAAAGCAGAGAGTGACCGAGCGGTCTGGTTGGTTCGGTTCTTTTATTTTACCAGAGCAGAGAGTGACCGAGCGATCTGTTAGCTTCGGTTCCGTTAAAGCGCCAGAGCAGAAAGCAACAGAGCGATATGTTAGCTTCGGTTCCTGAATCTTAACTAGAGACTTGAGGATTTGGGACTGATTCTGCAATCATCATACCTAAGCCTTGCAATATCTGATTGAATGAAGCTTCAGGAAGAGCTTTTGTAAAGACGTCAGCCAGTTGATTAGTGGTTCTTACGAAGTGAACTTCGATGTTTCCATCCTCCACATGATCTTTGATGAAGTGATACCTCAGTGCTATGTGTTTGGTTTTGGAGTGCTGCACTGGGTTATGACAGATCCTAATTGCACTTTCAGATTCACAATATAGTGGGATCTTCTTCATATTGAGTCCGTAGTCTCGAAGTTGGCTTTGGATCAAAATCACTTGTGATGTGCAGGATGCAGCTGCAATATATTCCGCTTCGGCAGTAGACAGCGACACGCATGTCTGTTTCTTGGATTGCCAGCTGACTAACTTCCCGTCAAGAAATTGACATCCACCAGTTGTGCTTTTACGGTCGAGTCCACATCCTCCAAGGTCAGCATCAGAATAGGCTTGAACAAAGAAGCCTGAGTTGGATGGATACCACAAACCTAAGGAGGTGGTTCGCTTGAGATATCGTAAGATGTTCTTCACTGCAAGCATGTGAGGTTCACGTGGGTTTGACTGAAATCGAGCACAATAACACACAGAAAACATGATATCAGGCCTGCTAGCAGTTAGATACATTAACGATCCAATCATTTGACGATAGAGCGTGATATCAACAGCTGGTTTGTCTAGAGATGGGGTAAGCTTAGTGCCGAATGCCATTGGGAATTTAACTTTTGAGTCTCCCATCATACCAAACTTTGCTAGGAGAGTCTTCCTGTAAGCTTCCTGATTAATAAAGATGCCTTCGGGTCCCTGTCTTATGTTTAAACCAAGGAAAAAGTTAATTGGACCCATTGAGCTCATTTCAAACTTAGTCTCCATCAGCTTTCTGAATTCAACTGTTAAGCTGGGATTCGTGGAGCCAAAGATGATGTCATCGACGTAAATTTGAACTATCATAAGGTGGTTACCTTCCTTTTTGCGAAAGAAGGTTGGGTCAACCGAACCTTGTTTGAATTTAGACATCTTTAAAAATTTTGTAAGCGTTTCATACCAGGCTCTCGGAGCTTGTTTAAGACCGTACATAGCTTTATCCAAAATATAGCAATGATTTGGATGCTTTTCGTTCACGAACCCAGGAGGTTGCTCCACTTACACCGTTTCTTCAAGTTCTCCATTGAGAAATGCACATTTGACGTCCATTTGGAAAACCTCAAAGTTCTTGTGGGCAGCATAAGCCAGAAATATTCTAACAGATTCTAGCCGAGCTACTGGAGCGAAAGTCTCTTCATAATCTATCCCTTCCTCCTGACAATAACCCTTTACCACCAGACGAGCCTTGTTCCGTATAACATTACCTTCCTTATCCATTTTGTTCCTAAATACCCATTTGAGACCAACAACCGAAGCATCTGGAGGAGTTGGAATTAGGCGCCAGACTTTGTTCCTTTCAAATTCATTCAGCTCGTCTTGCATTGCTTGAACCCAATCAGAGTGATCGAGAGCAGTGTTAACTGTCTTTGGTTCAACTTTTGATACGAATAAGTTGAACATGCAAAACTCAACCTTTGAAAATAAGGAAGTCTGTTTTGCCTTCAGTTGTGATCGGGTCAGAACCTTTTCAGATACATCCCCAACTACTTGAGAGACGGGATGATCTCTGGTCCATTTGATAAGAGGAGGGTAATTTGGATCAAAAGTTGGGTCTAGTTCAGCATTAGTTATTTCGTCTAGCTCAGATTGGCTGTCATAACCGAGTGTCACATCATCATGTTCCACCTCAATTGACGCACTTTGAAAGACCTGAGGTTCATGTGATTCTAGTGGTCCTGAGCTTCCTGGTGTTGAGGCCACTTCGGTTGAAGTTGTGGGATTTTGCTCCCCCTGGACTTGAGCGTTTGGCTCCCCCTCAGCTTGAGCACTTGGCTCCCCTTCGACTTGAGCATTTGGCTCCCCTTCAGCTTGAGCACTTGGCTCCCCCTCGACTTGAGCATTTGGCTCCCCCTCGACTTGAGCATTTGGCTCCCCCTCGACTTGGGCATTTGGAAAAGGAGAGTCATTAGAGGTTGATGAATCTTCATGCATCCTTCTTGCAGCTTCTTCGACAATCTGCTTCATGTGATCAACCTTGTTGTCGGCTGCACCTGCTTCAGAGAGTGAAGCATTCTCCGGTTCGTCAAAGAGGTCCATGAATGTCTCGAATAAGTTAGCGACCGAGACTATAACCTTGCCATTTAGAGGAAAGATTTCCCCAGTGATATTTTCTTTAGCCTGTAGCTTCTTGACATAGTTGTCGTCAAAGGTCACATAATACGTCTCTTCAATTTTTCTTGAACGCTTGTTTAGGACCCTGAATGCCTTGGATGTGAGCGAGTAACCCAGAAATATTCCTTCGTCGGCTTTGACATCAAACTTGTTGCGGTGTTCTTTAGAGTTGAAGATGAAACACCTTGAGCCGAACACATGGAAAAATTTCACATTTGGCTTCCTGTTGTTCAATATCTCATATGGGGTGAGCGCGAACCTTTTGTTAAGATATGACCTGTTCTGTGTAAAACAAGCAGCAGAAATAGCGTCAGCCCAAAAATAAAGAGGTAAAGAAGCAAAACTTAGCATAGTTCGGGCAGCTTCACACAAGGATCGGTTTCGTCTTTCGACTATTCCGTTCTGTTGTGGTGTGTAGGGAGCTGAGAAATTATGACTGATTCCCTTTTCTGCAAGAAACTCTTCAAACTCCCTGTTCTTGAATTCGAGACCATTGTCGCTTCTGATGTTGCGAACAACCTTCTTAAGCTGTACTTCAATTTGCTTGATAAACATTTTCAGCTTTTGAGTCGCTTCAGATTTGAGCTTTAGAAAGAACACCCATGTAAATCGTGAAAAGTCATCAATGATAACAAGAATATACTTGCTACCACCGATGCTTTCGATAGATGAGGGACCACACAAATCAATATGAATTAATTCGAGTGGTTCAACAACTTTTGTGTTGATTATAGATGGATGACTTTGACGACTCTGCTTTCCCATTTCGCATGCAGCACACAGATGATCCATGTCGAACTTGAGTAATGGAAGGCCCCTTACATGACCTCCTGTAACAAGACGGTTGATATCTTTAAAGTTAAGATGAGATAATCTTCGGTGCCACAACCAGCTTTCGTCGGATTGCGCTTTTGACAACAAGCATATAGCTGGGTTTCCTTTGATGGGTTTCATGTTTAAGGGAAACATTTCACCCTTTCGCTCTGACTTGAGAATCACTTTATTTGACTTTTTCTCTATGATTTCGGAACCTTCATCATCGAATGAGACTTTGAGACCTGTACCTCCAACAAGCTGAGATACACTAATGAGGTTGTGTTGGAGACCTTCCACATAAGCCACCTTCCTTATAGAGAAGTCCCCATTGGTTATCATCCCGTATCCCTTTATGGTGCCGAATGAATTGTTTCCAAACTTGACATTGCCACCATTTGCAAGAGAGCTGTATTCCCTAAGCTCCTCTTTCCTCCTTGTCATGTGACGCGAGCAGCCACTATCGATGTACCATTCTTCGTCGAACTGCTCGTCACTAATAACCTGCAAGAATTAGATAGATTTAGGAACCCAAACTTTCTTGGGTCCACGTGAGCTTTGCATGGGAACGGGAACAATAATAGAGACATCAACAAAATAAGTTCGTTTTATAAGAGTTGCTTCATCTTTCCTTTTAATGGTATAAACCTTGATTTTGTTAAGATTAGGTGAGTTAGATTTGGACTCTGGTGTGGATTTATTGACCTTCCGCTTCCACTTTTGCTCACCAGATGAACGAGATTTTCGAGAATAAGAAGAAACAGATTTAGAACGAGATTGAGATAAAACAGAGGATGATGAGGAATTAGAAGAATGAGAAGAGTTAGAGGGAGAAGAAGTCTTGGAAGGAGACTCTAGGTGACCCTTTTGTTTTTGATCATTGGAGGGACTGACCTTAGAGTTTTGTTCTCTTTTGTCTTCAGAACCGAACCTTTGCGTTCGGTTGGAGCTGCCTTTGGAACCGAACCTTTGGTTCTGGTTGAAATCCTTGTCAGAACCGAGCCTCTGGTTTCGGTTAATATCTTCTTGTGAACCGAACCTTGGCTTTCGGTTTTTGTGACTTTCACTCTTTCCTCATGGATTGTTTTCACATTTCAGATACTTGTTTTGATGAGTGAAATATGCATTCTGGGAATGCCAGAATTGTTTCCTTTCCGAAAGGTTCTTCCGGTATCTGTTATTTCTTTCCCTCTTCATGTTCCTCATCTGAGAAGGTTGATGATGAACATTTGCTTTCGTATTCGTTGTCTCCCTGGCAAGTACCTTTTTAACTGTAGGAGTTTTACTTTGAGCTGAGGAAGCAGAGAGAACTTTTTCTTTTGCCGAATGATCCTTCTTCTGAGGAATATCTTTTGTACCACTGGTGCTCGGCTCATTGAAGTTGTTCGGTTTATTCAAGGGCTCAGGTATGTATCTTCCTTTGCTCTTCCAGGAAGTTCTTTCAGATAATCCAATGGTTTCGTCTGCATTATCAATTGGAGCTTCCCAGAAGTACTCTTCACAGCCATCGGCATTGTCTTCGTTTACAATGGCTGCAAGCTCAGCTGTTTGGTGTTCAGTTACTCCTGTCACCTTGTAAACTTGATTTGGAGTGGTCCTGACCTTTTGATACACCACAGCTTTCTCAACTAATTTTGGGGACTTTTGATGGGACAACCGAGCGAACTCTACTGAGTTTTCAGAAATTAGATTCTTGTGATTTTCAGGTTCGGTTTTAACAAATTCTGAGTAGTCAACCGTGTCCTCTACAGAAATTTCGCTCATGTTATCGTCCTTGTTAAGCTCAGATGCCTTTTCAACATCAATTTTGTTTTCTGAGCTTACGTTGGCGTTTAAAGAGTCAAATTTTTGCATGGTTTCGGTTCTCAGTTTAAGTTTGTCATTTTCATCCAAAAGATTTTTAAGCATGTCTTTGTGGTCTTTGGATTTAATGAAGGATTCAATTTTGTCCAGTCCATACATGTAGGTGGGATTGATATCACCAGACGATATCACACTCTCACAATTATAAGCTTCATCATCAATTTCATCTTCCTTAAACTCTAGGAAGGGCAAAATCATGCGGTGAATCCTTTGGCCTATTTCACAATCTAAGTGAAGCTGAGTAATATTAGAGTACAAACGTTTAGCAATTAAACAAAAAACATTTCGTTGTTTTAACAATTTCAAATTGTCTCTTTGCAAATAAATGTTTTCATCTTTAACTTTCACTAATTCCGACTCCTTTAACTCTATCCACATTCTCCGCTCCTCACTCTTCGATGCTGCCCTGCTCAATTGATCAGTTAGGTTAGAATTTGTTACCCGAGTTTGAGTTAAGCTACTATCTAGATGAGATATTCTTGTATTGACATTTTTTAGTTCTTTCTCATAAGAGGATGATGGTACTTTGCATGAAATAAAAACAGATTGTACCTTCTTTATCAGTTCATCAAGCTCATTGAACTGCTGGCTGAGCGGTTTGGCTGTAAAGCACATGTCCTCCTTCGCTTTCTGTCCATCACAGCCTCCATCGGTGTTGTATCCCCTCATTTGAGATACGTCAGAAACCATGAGGCATTTTCCACCACTGCTATCTTTCTTAGACACGAACGCCTTTCCATGAGTAGGCTGCCTCACTTCCTCGTCTTCTGAGTCGGTGGACCAAACTTCCGTGCTACCGAACTCATCACCTAGAACAGAACCCTGCACAATAAGAGCATTAATAGGCGGGTTAGCAGCAAACTTCTTCTTTCTCAACTCATCCAATCTTTTCTGCAACACAGCTTCCTCGTCATTCCCATCATCTTTCTCAGCCATTTTCTTGAGGACACAGTCCTTAGCATAATGATTTTTCCCACCACAGTAGAAACAACTCACTTCAGAGTCGCCGTCAACCTTCGGTTCCTTCTTGTGCTCCTCAGCTCTCGGTTCATTAACCACCTTTTCAGAGCTGTAACTCCCCTGCCAGTTTCGGTTTTTGTTGCTGGGAAATTTCTTCTTTATGAACCTTTTGGGATTGGATACCATCAAGGCATAATCTTCAGATGTGAGATCATATTCTTCCAGGCTGAGGTCTTCATCCTCATTAACAACTTTACTTTTTGACAAGAGAGCCAACGAACCGAGACCGGAAACGACATTCTTTTCTTGCACCACGTTTTTCTCTTGAGACTTGAGAATTCCCACCAGTTTCGCCAAAGAGTATGATTTAAATTGCTCATGGGCTTTAACCGTGGAAACGACTGCTCTCCATTCAGATCTCAGACCATTCAGGAATGTAACCTTCTGTTCGATGAGCTTCCTTTCGATATCATGTTTGATCATCTTGCTGAGAAGATGATTGAAGCGATCGAACGTCTGGGTCACAGATTCTTCAGCCCCTTGTCTGAATTCTCCAAACTCAGATAGAAGTAGAGTTTGAATAGAATGTTCAAGATCTTCGTCTGTAGAATACAGTTCGCGAAGTCTGTCCCAAACATCCTTCGCTGTCGTGCACGAGCTAACCAATCTGAATGTATCGGACTGAAGGGCGAACCGGATCAATCTTAATGCCTTGATATTGCATTGGAACTTATCCTTTTCATCTTGTGCAATATCTTTCACGTCCTTGAGCAGATCATTGTATTCTTTTTGAGTTTTGATGATTCTGGACGTTGCAGAATGAGAAAACGGTCCGTTGGTGATGGCTTCCCAAATCAAATACCCATTTTCCTCAGATCCAATAACATAGTCTTCGAAATGATGTGCCCATACTTCATAATCGTGGGTGTATAAGATCGGAATCTTTGTCGTCGAACCAATGCTGTTGGAAATATTAATAACGTTTGATTGTGTCGTGTCCATTATGATAAAAAAAAAAAAATTGTTCAAAGATCAGACTTGTAATAAAGCAGATTAGGGCAAAGTAATAAATATCGAGATACGTCAATAAAGAGATGACGGCTTAATAAATATTAATGATTGCGGAAAAACCGTAATGGAAATCTTTTTCACAGAAAAGATGTGTATCAATTACACAGCCTCCTGCTCTGATACCAATTGATGAGATTAAGCTTACTTTTATTCTATGAAGATCGATTAGATCTTGAACAAGTATGTAAATAATGACGATATGAACACAATAAAATAACAGAACAAGATTGAATCAAACGTGTCGAATGATTAAAACAAAATCCTCAGAAGAGCTCGATTAAGAACATCAACTGTAGAGGATTGGAAGGTTACAAGAACGATCAAAGAAACCTTTTGTCGTCTGGAAAAATCGTATTCTCAGATCTCTAAAACCTTAACCTAATATGCATGCAAGCATTAGCTTATATACAAAGCATAAAATACTCACGGTTGGACAGTCCCAAACCGGAATATAAATAAAAGCATAAACAGATGAGCCCAAAAGACGCAATCTTCAAAGCCCAACAGATAATATAGGTGATCAGGCTATATCTTCCAAGTTTTGACCATATGTCTCTAAGCCCACTTGTGTTGTCCAACAATCGTAATTCTTTTGTATTGTCCTAGTGACACTGATTTTAGTATGAATGCATCACGTATACTCACTTAAATATTTTACTACTTAAAGTATAAACTCTTGGTCAGAGTATTTTTAATCCCTTATGTATTTATAGTTAGTATATCTTTTATGGGTTGATATACTTAATTCACTATAAACAATGCTCTGATACCAATCTATCACAACCCAAAACCGAGAACGGCGGAAACGTTCTGGGGCGGAGGATGTCATGTATAATATCAACAACAATGTAAAATATTAAACAAGCAACAACATCATCCATTGCATTAATAAAATAATTATTATACAATTGTATTATGTCAAATTTTGATAAACACTAAAGCATAAATCAAAATGAAAGATAAGTCATGAACAAGCTCCATCTTCCTTTCTCCTTGCATCGGTACCTGTTAATGATGACCTGAGGATACAAGTAATTTTAAAAGCGAGTATCAGCTTTGAAGCTGGTGAGATCATAAGTATTTAGTGTCTTAATTTGTATGTAAGAATTTGTAAGTCTATGTATTGTAAGAATTTGAAAGTGTATATGAATTGTAAGTGTTTGAAAAAGTTTGAATCTCTCAGAAAAACCGATATTTTCTATTAAAGTAGCCTTCTACCAAGTCTTAACTGTTTTGTATGCTCGTTTGATGTAAAAGTGTGTAATTTCCCAAGTGTAACTATCTTTTAACAAAATATAGTTTGTACAATAAAGTTTAAGTGAGGTTATCACTAAAAATGTAATGGGTAAATCATTGTACTACTGTAGTTTTGTATTATAGGAACTACTACTGTACTAACTACCTTAAACCGGGTTTATATTAAGGTATCATGTGATAAATTGCACCATACTATCGACTGGTAACAACGACAACGTATAGTCGAAAAATAAGGTATGACGTTTGGCACCTGCAGACCTGTCGGTCCCATTGTAGCTAGCAGCGAGGTGTAGGATAGTCAATCCAGTATAGATCTATACGCAAACTCACGCTCTCCCTCCAAGAGAATTCTGCCTACAACTCGGGCCATGACGTTTAAGGCATGCTCCGATATAGTGGATCACAGTTGTTAACGTATTAATGTAAGGGTAATGTTTCTCGTTCTAGTATAGTTTTATATGTTCTCTTCCTAGTATAGTTGTATATGTTCTCGTCCTAGTATAGTTGTATATGTTCTTATCCTAGTATAGTTGTATGTGTAATGTTCTAGAAAGTATTGACTCATGAATGAACTGACTCATTGTATGATATCGCGTTCTAGTAACGGTTCTACTATCTTCCTAAACTACCCATATGGTAGTTTACTAGCAGTCTAACTGGTACGTATGGTCATGGATGTATACCCTTACTAACTAAGGGCATGGGATGAACTGGAAAGACCTTTTATGACTATATATGTACACATGATATATAACTAATATTTAAACGACTTTCGGACGAATACCCAATATCCCACCAGACCACATCTCAAGGCGCGAAAAGGAAATAGGGTGGATAGCCGTCCTTAGTCTTTTAAACATTTCTTATATAACTATACATATAGAGGCATGCAATTTATAATATAAAAGCATAAATAAATTTTGTAAGACATTTGAAACATAAATATTATTTTAAGAAAAGATCGACTTGATGTCGATCTATAAAACAATTTGAAGGCATAAGTATGATAAAACAGTTTTGAGTATAAGCAAACATTTGATTGAAACACAGTTGTAAATAAGTTTGAAAGGTAATGTACCGAGTAAGATGTACAGTGTATTAAGTAGTTTAAAACATATAAAACGTTTATAAAAGTCATTTGAAGGAAACTGTTTGGTAAAACGGCTAATGAGTAGCTAAATCTTTTGAATGCTGTATATTAATCACATGTGATTGATGTAATAACTAGCGTAATTTTACTTATTAATCGCAGGTGATTGATATAATACTAGCATGATTCAACTTGTATTCCCCCCCCCCCCATTAAACATTTAAAAGTAGTTTAAAACATTAGTTAAGGGGTATGACCTCACATGATTGAAGTGGTTGATTTGAAATAGTCTAGAGAAGAATCGAGCAGAACTTTGATAGGAAGAGTTGAAAGTAGGGGAAAATCCCGAGAATCTCGGGAATCTCGGGAATCTCGGGAACACAAAACCTTCCTTTGGGACTTGAAGGTGAAAACTGGGGCTTCGGGAGGGCTTCGGGAGCTTAACCACATAGTTTCAGCACGAGAGATGGAAGAATGGAGCACCTAAACCCGGCACCCCAAGAGTTCTATTTATAGGGGCATTTCTGGTGTGCCACGTCATGGATAAGGTTGGCCACGTCGTGGGGAGAAAGCCTTATCCCATTCTGTTGATTGGACGCCCTCAGTCACTTGCCGGGTCGCGGCCAAGCTGTGCCAAATCGTGGGGGCCTGACAGCCTCGGATTTTGGACCCCGAACTTGTAAAATCCGTAACTTTCGCATACGAGCTCCGTTTTCGACGTTCTTTATATGCACGCGTAGCTAAAAACATGATCTACAACTCTCGTTTAGACTTCATTGGCAAATTCTGAATTTATTTTTAATTATTTATTTTTAACGGGCCGGGATGCGATAATTCCGTTAAAAATCCATAACTTCTTCATACGATGTCCGTTTTCGTCAGACTTTTCATCGTTGCGCTACTAATGTTGAGACCTTAGATTCTCATTTAGGTTGTTTTGGTCAAAAGTATCTCGAGATCTATTTCGAGTTTTTAGCTGTCTACTGCTATACCCGAATCTTGGAAAAATCATAACTTTCTCATACGAAGTCAGATTTGGACGTTCTTTTTATCTACGCTCATGGTTTGAGGTTATCTATAACTTTCATTTAGATAATTAAGGCTAAAAACTATTGTATTGAAACTTCTCGTTTTTCGTTTAATCGGCGTTGCCGGTTTTGCCGAGAATCTTCGGTTGGTCATAACTTCTTCGTTATAACTCGGATTTTAGGGTTCTTTATATGTATGAAAACCTTGATACGATTCCTACTACTTTATTTAACCCAAATAAGATTTTAGGAAAGTTATATTTTGACCTAAATTAGATTGGTTTTACATTACATTGTCTCGAAATATCGGGTTGTCACATTACGGCCTAAGAGCCTCCTTAGGCCATAAACCCCCAGAAAGTGGCCAAAAGTCCAGATTCTTCCTTATTTGAGCTTGGATACTAGTTACAGAATTTATCTAGGAGTGTTTAAACATCAAAACACAAGATTTTAGGGTATAAAAGAGAGTTTACAGCCCAATCACACGCTTAGGCCGTAAACACCTCTTATCTTTGCAAAATGCCCCAAAAACACTCCTAAACCACCCTTAGGCTTAATACATAAATTAGGGGCTTGCTATTTCGGGTTTAGAACATTCAAACACAAAGAAATGAGGGGTGGATTGGAGTTTATGGCCCAAGGAAGTGCCTAGGCTGTAAACACCCCAAAACTATGCCAAAAGATAGTTTTTGCTCCCCAAATGGTCTTAGACTTTTATTACAAATTACTAGATGTGAAATAAGGACCTTAAACTTCTATAAAATCAAGGAACAGGAGTTCACGGCCGTGAACTCCCATAGGGATGGTTCATGGGCCGTAAACTCCCATATAGCCCCTTTAAACACCTTAAATCCACACATACAATTTAGATTTGGACTTAGTATAATTCCACGATGAAGATAAAGCCTTTAAACATCCTAGAAACCCCTCACCATGAGTTTACAGCCGTAAACTCATGGGGAGTTGTCCCAGGGCCGTAAACACCATATGGAGAGTTTACTCTTGGAGAGTAAACTCCATTCCTAAGCCATTCACACCCTTAAATGTTACCGGGACACCCCAAACACTTAACCAAAGTGTTTTTCGCACTTTAGGGTGCGTATAATTGTTTGATTAGTGTTAAAAGTAATAACTGTATGTGAACATATGTTATCATATGTTAAATAGGTCCCTAAGTGTGTCCAAGTCTTTACTTGACACCGAGCACCCAGCCGACACCTTCATCGGATCCACTTACTAAGGTGAGTTCATACCCTTGAATGAACCTTTTAAATGTTTTTACATGTTTATAGGGGGGAATACAAGTTAAACATGCCAGTTATCATATCAATGATATGTGATTGATAACCCGCATGCACAAGAATTTACCACACTGTAAACTATTTTACCGAGTAGGATACTATAAATGGCTTTCTAAAATGTTTTCTCTTGTTCATAACTCTTACTTATACTGTTTTATCAAAGTTCATTTTAAACAGTTTTATGAAAGGTTTCCAAAGAACTTCTAAAGGTTTTCAAACTTATTTTACCAAAGAATACCAAGTTGTGACTTTGTTAAGTATAAAGGTTTTTCCAAGGTTTTCATCAAAGTTCTCTTTCATGTTGTATACTCTTGCTTGTCAGATTCCGCTGCTTCGTTTTTACTTAGTTTAAACTCCTACTTGACAATGTTTCCACCATGTGATACACTTATATTTGGAAACACTTATACTTCACGATTCGATTATCCAACACTGTTTGGTTACACTTTACGATTTGGTTATTCCACATTATTCGTTCACACTTAATGATTCAGTTGTTCCACACTGTACGTTATACATCATGATTCGGTTATTCTGCATTGTACGTTATACATCACAATTCGATTATTCCACACTGTACGTTATACATCACGATTCAGTTATTCCACACTGTACGTTTACACACCACGACTAAGTTATACATTACGCTACGTTTCCACTTGTTACACACTCACTCGTAGTTAGATGTATGTCTATACTTGTATAGGTGCATATAAATAATGATTGAAGGACTTAGTAAGGCTTGTCCGCCCTATTTCCTTTTCTTCGTTGAGATGTGGTCTGGTGGGATCAGATGGCCGTCCGAAGGTCGTTTAATTTATTAGTTGTATGTTATGTATACGAGCGTAGACATATAGGTTTACTCTAGTCAGTTCAGTTATGAGTCTCTACCTCTAGTTCAACACTTATATATGAAACCCTCTACCCACTCTTTGGGATGCATCTTCGGGATGCGGCCTTCTCCTTCGTCTATTTGGTAACAAGAGCCTCCTGTAGGAAGAGCGGACATTGTGTGTATAGATCTATACGGGATTGACACCTCGCACCCTGACTGCTAGCTATAGTCCACGACCCACCAAGCCAAGGGGTGACAAATGTCATATTTTATTGACGCTTGTAGGGCGTCAGGTACTCTATTGTCGGTTAGTATGGTTACGAGTATCCCAGGTTGCCTTATAATTGATGGCCTTAAGGTAACGGTATTTCACCAGCAACTTACATTGTATGCTGGAAACCTATTCTCATAGTCACACTGTTTTTAGACCTTGCAAGCTGTATCTTTCATTTGATATTGTCTGGGGTCTGTATTCTTTGTTTTAAGACCTTACTAGTTGTATCTTTCATTTAAGATTGTCTGGGGTCTGTATGTTTTAAGACCTTACTAGTTGTATCTTTCATTTGATACTGTCTGGGGTCTGTATTCTTTGTTTTAGACCTTACTACTTGTAACTTTCATTTGGTACCGTCTGGGGTCTGTATCTCCTTTTGTTAGACTAAGCCAGGCGTGTCGTTCGGTTGATGCTCTCCTGGAGTCTATGATTCCTTTTGCCTTAGTCAGCAGTCCTCACTGCTGAGGCATATGTTATCTCCCTGACTTCTCTTGCTTTCTTTAATAATCAAATTAAGTATTTTGATAATGATAGCGATTAAGGGAAAACTTCTTTTTACCACATAACTCCGTCCAGTCTTGGTAGAAGACTGTTTTTATTAAAGAAAATATAGGATTTTCTGGAAAAGACACTAATTTAATGGATACTCTAAAACTACCACTTTTATTAAAGTTATTTGAATAAAATGACACTAAATACTTATGAACTCACCAGCATTTGTAAAAATGCTGATACTCGCTTTTCAAATAACTTGTATTCTCAGGTCAGCATTAGACAGGTACTTCCCTGAAGCTTTTGATGAAGACAATTTAGTACCAATCTGCTTTTATATCATTACATGTATTACTTTGATGTATTGTAATGAAAACCATGTAAAACTATTACTATTAATGCAATGATTGTTGTACTTTGATTTACTATACTACATATGTTGTGATACTTGACATGACCTCATCCACCCCAGAACGTTTCTGCCGTTCCTGTTTTGGGGTGTGACAGATTGGTATCAGAGCATTGTTTATAGTGAGCTAAGTATACCAATTCATAAAAGATATACAGCCTATAAATACATAGGGATAAAACACTCTGACCAAGAGTTATACTTTAAAATATAACCATATTTTACCAAAGTATAAGAACATCCAGAATCTAAACACTCGAACACAAGTATCACAAGAAGAACAAGAATAAAAGTCTTCGGATGTTGAGCACTACAGTCAAACCTGGGCAGTTATGTAATCGTACGCTGGAATAAATGTAACCTGATCAACTACATTTATTCGAGAAGCGATGAACGTGTGCTTGGGAGTGATAGTGGTGTTGCAACAGGTCTGAAACTTACTAACTAGGAATGCTAGAGCCAAACATAAAGTTAAAATACTATAGGAGTATTTTGGAACATTAAAAGACTCACAGTAATCCCATAATCATATTTCGGAGATAAGAAACACGCAAGAAATTAAAATACCATAGGGGTATTTTAGGATACATAGATAGACTTGTGTGAAGAACTAAAAAGATCCTTATTGATATACCTACAATTACACAGAGTATACTCCCAAGGTTATATGTAATAAGGATCCTATGGGCTTAGAATGTGTGGTTTTGCTCTACTTCCTTTTCCTTGTTTGGATGTGGATATCGGGTAGTATCACATATTCGAAGGCCTATCGGATCTAAGCTATATATGATTTGCATACCCTATATAATCGTAGCAGGACTCGATATGGATCATCTAGTGAAATGTTAATAATCTCTTAGGATTCTTTAGACATTTCCATTCTTGCACGAACCCTGTAGAAAACCCTACCCACTTCAGTAGTCGGTAGAAGAGTTGATTCCGACCCCGAAGAAGTTCATTTAGAAGATTTCCAGTTCGGAAACAAATGAACTAGGTCGAGACTATTGAATTCACCAAGTGCCTATATCTTTTAGGGACATCGGTGAGAGATTCGCCTAAACTTCCAAGATTTCCAGTCATCCATCATGAAGTGATGACACCCAGAGTGGGATTTGGAAGTAAGGAGTAGTAGAAATTCAATATGTCCATACGAGAAGAGAACCTTAGGTAACTACCCGAAGGAAACCAACATCGGTTCCAGTTAAAGATACGAGGCAGACAGAGGGAGCCAGTACATGGAACTTGAGAAGTGTCTTTTCCTTGTGTTCGTCACGCTAATACACCCATAAAATAATACAATTTAGTGAGTTAGTGGTTACACTACTCACGCTATGTGTTAGGTAAATCGCCGTTTCTCGATGCCAGTAACACGATTAGAGCGGATCCCCACACCTTTGTTGAGGTTGTTTAGCCATAAGTCTTCATGAGCCTTTCTTTCTACGGTCTTCGTTCCGAACTATTCTCAAAACGTTCCGGGCCGGAGAGTGAAACCTTTCCTAGTATATCGTATGACTTTTTCCCGATACTCCCACTCCCACCTTGTACACCAGGAATACATCATAGGGATGTAGGTCGACACTCAGACAACCAACATCTGAGGCACGGGAAACTTTATGCCTAATACAGTCAGGACATATACGTTCAGGGTTAAACATCGTCACTCATTATCTTGTGTCCCTTTCGTGTACGAAAACCGTGCCTCCGAAGAAGCGTAACCAGTCCGCAAGCAAGAAACCTACTCTCCTATTCGATGAAGCTACGTTCCAAGCTGCAGTCTCGGCAGCCGTAATAGATGTCATGGCTTAACTAAATGCTAACAACGCCAATGTTGGCAAGATCCCTATCGGAAATTTCGATCTTAGTAATGGACAACAACAACCAACCTCTGCATACCCAGCCACCCGGAAACCTCACTCAAACCCACTGAAGAGAAAGATCAAGATCGAGGAGGGAAGTACCTCGGCTCAAGGACCTTCCGAAGGGCAACGAGCTGAGATAGTCAATACCCCTGCCAACCCTTTCATCCCTACTTCAAAAAGACCATACCTAGGAAACCTTCCCCACTGCGGCAAGTGTAGCTACCATCATAACGGTGTATGCCGGGAGCTCTATTGTGCTAGGTGCCACATGTTGGGGCATACTGCTCGCTTCTGCAGAACCCCGGTTGAGTTCATTACATCAACCACCAACTTGACGGCCAATCCAGTTTGCCGTCTATGTGGTGATATTGGACACGTTAAGAAGGACTGCCCAACAGAAGGAAACAACGAGGACACAGGAGGAGCCTAACTCTACTGCTTAGGGAGAAGCATCAAGAATCCCGGTGTAATTTTTGGTACGTCTCTAGATCTCAGATAACTAACCGTGAACATAGAAAGAGCTAATTCTAAGTGTAATTATTTCCCATTAAAGCGAAATTCACAACACTGTTATAAAATTTAAAATTTCATCAGGTAAAACTATATTGGCTAAACATATACGTTACGGCCATGTAAAGTTAAGATGGATAGATGTGAGAACCCGAAATTTCCATTTGTACGAACATTATCTATTCAATAGAAGCTAGTCCAGTTTCAGAGATTTTCAGACTTGTCCGAACAAGTTTGTGTACATTAGGGTTTACGTTTCTGGATATATCAGGAGAGTGGATGCTCCTATATTTGTGAAACTTGAACATTGTAAGTTTCATAATGTTATAGTCCGACTTCCGGAATAAAAATATTTTCTGTCAAAATATTTCAGAACTATAAATAGATTTCTGAATTTAATTAATTCATTATTCACAATTCCAACTAGAGAAAAGCCAATTCTCTCTGACGGATCTTCGGGTTTTCATCCCGGATTGTGAGTCTACTTTCCTAAATTTGTTTCAATACTTGTTATATGCTTTATAACATCAATTACATGTGTAAACTGCAAGATCCGAGAGTTTACCGCCCAAGAACGTTCTTGGGGAGTAAACTCCAAAACGAAGCCTAAAGGCTACCTAGTCCCATTTTCTTGTTAAGCAACTAGTTAAGGACTTAGTGTATGATCATTAGAGGCTAGAAATCATTCAAGAAACACAAGTTATAGGAGTTTATGGCCAAGGAACTCTCTTGGGCCGTAAACCCCTTTTTATGGGTCATAAATGCCCTAAATCACCTCCTAAAGCTTAAGGACTTTACCCTCTAATACTTGTGCTTATTTTGGACACCAAAACACTTCAAAACCATAAGGTTTTAGGAGTTTACGGCCAAGGACAGATCTTGGGCCGTAAACCCCTTTTTTGAAGTGTTAAAGATGCCCTAAACACACTTAAAGCCTTAAGACAATTACCCTTGACTACATGGGACTTGAATGGGGAACAAAAGACATCAAAATCACTCCGTAAAAGGAGTTTACGACCAAGGAACATATCTTGGGCCGTAAACTCCAAGTGAAGGCACAAATGTGTGCCTCTTGTCCCCTTTAGCCTTAGATAAAAACATGGAAGCTATCCTACATATGCAAGGGCCTCAAAAGAATTAAAACCAACACCCCATAGGAGTTTACGGCTGTAAACTCTAGGGGGTATGGTCGTTTGGCTGTAAACTCCCCAAAGGGGCATTCCAAGGCCTTAAACTACTTCAAGGATTATTCGAACAAGGTTTGACGTATCCTAGGATCAAGATAACACTTCAAAACACCCAAAACCTCCATGTGAGGAGTTCACGGCCGTAAACTCAAGGAGTTTATGACTGTAAACTCCAATGGTGGGGTTTGTTGGGTGGTGAACTCATATACAAGGCCATTTGTGCTTTAAACCCCTTTTGCCTTGTCCCGTATCAACTTAGATGCAACCATTAGGATCTAGAACACTTATATAAAGTGTATACGTGTTCCTAAGTGTCTTAACTTACTTTGTTAAGTTATTATTTGGCTAATTAGTTATATATATGCTCATTATATGATAATTAGGCTCGAACCTGTGAACAAGTCTCCGTTTGCCACATAGCACGGTACCCGATACATCAATCCAATCTACTCACCACAAGTGAGTTCATACCCCTTTAATCAACATTTGAAATACTTTTAAATGTTTTAAATACTTTATGGGGGGGAATACAAGTCAAATACTTATAGTTATTACATCAATCACATGTGATTGCATTAATCACATGTGATTAATAACTAGAAAACCAATGATTTCATCACTGTTCAACTGTTTATCAAACTGTTTCACTTCAAATGTCTTACAAACTCTTTTTACTTATCAAATGCGTTTACCAAACTTTGTTTTACTTCTTATAAATTGCATGCCCATATATGTATAAATATATAAGTAATGTTTAAAGGGCTTAGGAAGGCCATCCGCCCTATTTCCTTTTCGCGCACTGAGATGTGGTCTGGTGGGATTTCGGGTGACCATCCGAGGGTCGTTTCCATATTAGTTATATATCATATATACATGTATAGACATAAAAAGTACTTCCATATTCATATTTACCAGTACATCGATAGCTAGTTACCATCGGGGTAATACAATACATATACATCTATACTAGAAACAATACATATACAATGATGCTAGAAACAATACATATACAATGATGCTAGAAACAATACATACACAATGATGCTAGAAACAATACATATACAATGATGCTAGAAACAATACATATACAACTATACTAGAAATAATACATATACAACTATACTAGAACGAGAAACATTACATATACATGAATACTTTAATTATTGTGATTTAGATCGGAGCATGACTTAAATGTCATGGCTCGAGTTGTAGCCAGAATTCTCTTGGAGGTAGAGCGTGAGTTTGCGTATAGATCTATACTGGATTGACAATCCTACACCTTGCTGCTAGCTACAGCCGGACCTGCAGGTCTGCGGGTGCCAAACATCATCCCGTTATTACGACCATTCATTATGTCGTTGTTACTAGTCGATAGTATCGTGCAATTTATCACATAATGCCTTAATATAAATCCGGTTTAAGGTAGTTAGTACAACAGTAGTTCTTATAATACAAGACTACATTACTACAATGATTTACCCATTACATATTTTAGTGATAACCTCACTTAAACGTTAATGTACAAACTATATTTTGTTAAATGATAGTTACACTTGGGAAATTACACACTTTTACATCAAACGAACATACAGAATAGTTAAGCCTTGGTAGAAGGCTACTTTAATAGTAAATATAGGTTTTTCTGAGAGATTCAAACTTTTACAAACGATTGCAAACCTTTACATACATTTTACAAACTTATACTTGATACATGTTCAAACATTTTTGGATAACAAATACTGACACTAAAATACTTATGAACTCAGCAGCTTAATGCTGATAAACTCTTTCAAAATAACTTGTATTCTCAGGTCATCAGTAGACAGGTACCGAGGCCAGCTTTTGAGAAGATGGAGCGCATTCAAGACTCATCTTATTATTTTGATATACATTATTTTTGGTGTCTATACTGTACAGAACACGCTTGTATTAAAATCATATATTTAATGCAATGGATGATGTTGTTTGCTTATTTACATTTACTGTGTTGTGATACATTACATGACGTCCTCTGCCCCAGAACGTTTCCGCCGTTCTTGGTTTTGGGGTGTGACAGATTGGTATCAGAGCATTGTTTATAGTGAATCAAGTATATCAACCCATAAAAGATATACTAAACTATAAACCCATTTGGGATTAAGACACTCTGACCAAGAGTCTATACTTAAAATACTAAAATATTTAATTATGTATACTACTCTACATTCATACTAAAACCAGTGTCACAACAACAAGAACAAAAGTATTACGATTGTTAAATATCACAGGTAAGTTCGGGGATATATGGTCAGTCATGGGAATGGCATAGCCTGATCAACTATGCTGGTCCGAGGAGTGATTAGCATATGCCCTAGAATGGTTTTGATGTGTTAACAAGTCTAAAAACTTACCAAAAATACCACAAGAAGATCAATAGAACCTAAACTTAAAATACTATAGGTGTATTTTGTACTACCAACTACTTGTATACTATATCCTTATACCTCTCTTCTCGCGTAGATTTAAATGGCTGGATTCCATCACAGCAACCCGTACTTTCCAAATGAAGGCAACGCAGGATGGCTCGAAGCAGAGTCTGACGATGAACACCCAATCCCGTTGGATGATCATCAACCTGAAGGCTTCTCGGATGGATCAGACTCTGAGCCCGAAGTCAACAACCTACCTCCTGTAGGTCAAGCCCCGAACAACAACCCTCGACCAACTTTTCTAGGTCCCACTCCCTTGTGGGTAGATAACTTGAATCGCTGGAGTGACGAACAGGGTCAACCCTTACCATACTTTGGGGACCGAACCTTTTACAACGTCAGTGATGGTGGCTCTGCTGACCGAGCTCTACCTGTCATTATCCGCAGAATAGCCCGTAATGTCGAGCAAGGTCGAGCAGCCATCGACCGGGTCGTGGAGATTGATGCCAACTCTGGTGTCAACACAGTCCGCATTCGCCGTCTCAAAGAAGACATGGAACGGACCCGGAGAACCAATGAAACCCTACAGCAACATCTGGTTTCCTCTCAAGCAGAAGTCATGGAACTTCGAGTTCGTCAAAGGGCTCATGAACGACACCTTCAAGAGGTGGTACGTCAAATGAGAGACTTCAGGGTTCTCCCGTGGAATACTCATCGCCGTTAGATGATGTCTAGTACATCATTATCTTTTGGGTTAAGGATTAGCCTTTAACATCCATGCTCTAAGTAGCACTTATCTGTAAAATATTCCTAACTTTCAGTACTCTAATTAGGAATCTAAGAACTATCAAACTTTCTGTATGGTATGATGTAAGACCTACTATTAGGTCAATTTTCATTTGAACTCATTACATCAGTAATACCAATATTATTGACAACTACCTACTCTGTGGGAAGAATCTTTACATTTGGGTTTCACTACACATCTTTCTGGTTAGGATCTCAAACACTCATTCAATTGTTGGGCTATGGTTAGTTATTCCATGTGTCATTCGCACATTACCTACAAATTGATTCTTACCACTTTTCTCATCTTTATAAACTTATAGCTGAAAGATGCCTCCTCGTAAATCTACCCGGAATAACCCTACACTTACACCACCTCCACCACCTCCGGTCATCGATACAGCAACCCTAAATGATGCCGTAGCTGCAGCAGTGGCAACTGCCATGGCACAGTATCACTCTACTGATGCCAGCAGAGGTGGAACCCCGGTTAACTCCATTCCGGTTGAAACTCCTGTGCGCTCGAGAGAGTGCTCTTACAAGGATTTCACCAACTGCAAGCCGAAGTCCTTTCATGGGACCGGCGGAGTCATTGCTCTCTCGCAATGGTTCGAGAAGACGGAATCAGTCTTCGAAATTTGTTCTTGCCCTGTTGCGTGCAAAGTCAAATATGCCTCATGCACCTTCGAAGGGAAGGCACTGACGTGGTGGAACAGCCACGTTAAATCTCTAACTCTCATCGTGGCCAAAGACATAGGCTGGGATACGATGAAAGACCTCATGATTGAGGAATACTGCCCGAGGGGCGAGATCCAGAAACTGGAATAGGAACTTTGGAGCCTGACCATGAAGGGCACCAACATTATTGCTTTCACTGCTCGTTTTAGCGAACTGGTGGCCCTCTGCCCTAATATGGTTCCCACTGAAGGGAAGAAGATTGAAAGGTACATATGGGGGCTAGTTCCTCCGTATCAGAGGAATGTCCTATCATCAAACCCCGCTACCTTCAACAGTGCCAAGCGACTGGCACAGCGACTCATTGACCATGGTGTCAAAACCCCTACAACCACAACAACCCTAGCCATCCCGGAACCATCCAAACCCGCTGACACCAAGCGGAAGTTTTGGGATGACAAGATGAGGCAGCGAGCTGCCAAGAAGCAGCAAATTGTGGCAGTACATGCCGCGGTAACCCCTACTACTATTGCTCCGACGAAGCAGTATGCTGGAAGTTTGCCGAAGTGCAACAAATGCAACTTCCACCACAACGGCCCCTGCCGTGAAATGCAGTGCTCTAACTGCAACAGGAAAGGACACACCGTCCATTTTTGTAAACTCCCGGTGCAACCGATCACGCAAGTCCCTGGCTCTGGCGCGAGCCCAACTTGCTATGGATGTGGCAAAACAGGCCACTATATGAGGGACTGCCCCAAAGCGAGAAATGTTGGAGGAGCAGGGAGGGTACTAGCTATAGGCCACGGGGAAGCAGTTGCTGACTCGATAGTGTTGACTGGTACGTTCCTCCTCGATAACTCATATGCATGCATTCTGTTCAATAGTGGAGCGTAGCGAAGCTTCGTGAACCACAAATTTGCTCGCATGCTGAAACAACAACCACACGCACTTAAAGAACAATTCACAGTAGAAATGCCTAATGGAAAAACAGAAAACACCAGTAGCATATACTTAGGATGTATCCTAACCCTAGATAACCATTCATTCAAAATCGACCTCATGCCGGTCTCAATAAAAAGCTTCGACGTTATCATCGGCATGGATTGGTTGATTCTTCATCGCGCCGACATCATGTGCTTCGAGAAAGCAGTTCGACTAAACCTTCCGTCTAACGAAACTCTTATATTCTACGGCGACAAACCTGGTGCGGTCTTCGCATTATATCAAGTATTCAAGCACAGAAATATCTGCGCAAAGAATACCACGCATTCCTTGCTCACATCGTCGACACGAACCTCGAAACGAAAGAACTAAAGAACATTCTAGTAGTGAGCGACTTTCCCGACATCTTCCCAGAAGAACTACCTGGATTACCTCCGCAACGACAGGTCGAGTTCAGAATTGACTTAGTCCCAGGAGCTACCCCAGTAGCCAAGTCGCCCTACCGCTTAGCACCAGCAGAGATGCAGGAATTATCGGGTCAACTTAATGAACTACTCAGTAAGGGCTTCATAAGACCAAGCTTCTCACCTTGGGGAGCACCGGTCTTGTTCGTTAAGAAGAAGGACGAATCATTACGTATGTGTATCGACTATAGAGAACTCAACAAACTGACGGTCAAAAATCGTTACCCTCTGCCTCGCATAGACGATCTATTTGACCAACTGCAAGGGGCGAACTATTTTTCCAACATTGATCTAAGATCCGGATATCACCAGTTACGAGTGCTTGAGGAGGATGTGCCGAAGACAGCCTTCCGAACTCGTTACGGACATTACGAGTTCATTGTGATGCCATTCGGATTGACCAATGTGCCAACAGTTTTTATGGACCTGATGAACAGAGTATGCGGACCTTACTTGGATCAGTTCGTCATCATTTTCATTGATGACATCCTGATCTACTCCCGAAGTAAGGAAGAGCATGGCGATCACCTACGACTAGTTTTAGGAACTCTACGAATGGAGAAACTTTATGCGAAGTTCTCGAAATGTGAATTTTGGATCCGAAGAGTCGAATTCTTAGGACACGTGGTAAGCGAAGAGGGAATCCACGTGGACCCATCCAAAATTAAAGCCATTGAGAACTGGTCAGCACCCAAGACGCCGACAGAAATTCGTCAATTTCTAGGTCTTGCTGGCTACTACCGCAGATTCATTCAGAACTCCGCCCGAATAGTGAAACCTCTTACAACCCTGACCCAGAAAGGCGTGGCCTTTGACTGGGAAGAGAAACAAGAGAGAGCATTCCAAACGCTCAAGCGAGCCTTGTGCACCGCACCAATTCTATCTCTCCCCGAAGGGATAAAAGACTTCGTAGTCTATTGCGATGCATCGAACCAAGGGCTCAGGTGTGTTCTGATGCAGCGAGGTAAGGTCATCGCCTACGCCTCCAGACAGTTGAAGACACACGAAGTTAACTATGCGACCCACGATCTTGAACTGGGAGCAGTGGTGTTTGCTCTGAAGATCTGGAGACATTACTTGTATGGAACGAAGAGCACTATTTTTACCGACCACAAGAGTTTACAACACATATTCGATCAGAAGGAGCTCAACATGAGACGACGGTGGGTCGAGCTACTCAGTGATTACGAATGCGATATTCGTTATCATCCGGGTAAAGCCAACGTAGTAGCAGACGCACTGAGTCAGAAAGAATATTATGGTCGCAAGGTCAAGTCATTGTCAATAACCATCCATTCAAACTTGTCTAACCAAATTCAGGCGGCCCAATTTGAAGCCATGAAACCTGAAAATGTGACGAGTGAATCTCTAAGAGGAATGGACAAGAATTTAGAAGCCAAGGGTGACGGAGCCTTATACTTCATGGATCGGATCTGGACACCGAAACACGGTGGCTTCCGAGACTTAGTCATGACCGAGGCGCACAACACTCGGTATTCCGTCCACCCAGGTTCAGATAAGATGTATCTGGATCTTAAAAAGCTATACTGGTGGCCTAATATGAAAGCAGAGATTGCTACCTTCGTAAGTAAATGCCTTACTTGCGCAAAGGTAAAGGTCGAGTACCAGAAGCCCTCCGGCTTACTGCAATAACCAGAGATTCCAGAATGGAAGTGGGAGCGGATCACTATGGATTTCATAACCAAGTTGCCCAAGACAACGGGTGGACTTGATACCATATGGGTCATCGTTGATAGATTGACCAAGTCTGCACACTTCCTGCCTATCAAAGAAACCGACAAGATGGATAAACTTACAAGAACAGACATTAGGGAAATTGTACGGCTACATGGTGTACCTATATCCATTATCCCGATCGAGATAGTAGGTTCACCTCAAGATTTTGGCAATCACTGCAACATATTTGTGAAACTTGAACATTATAAGTTTCATAATGTTATAGTCCGACTTTCGGAATAAAAATATTTTCTGTCAAAATATTTCAGGACTATAAATAGATTTCTGAATTTAATTAATTCATTATTCACAATTCCAACTAGAGAAAAGCCAATTCTCTCTGACGGATCTTCGGGTTTTCATCCCGGATTGTGAGTCTACTTTCCTAAAGGTGTTTCAATACTTGTTATATGCTTTATAACATCAATTACATGTCTAAACTGCAAGATCCGAGAGTTTACCGCCCAAGAACGTTCTTGGGGAGTAAACTCCAAAACGAAGCCTAAAGGCTACCTAGTCCCATTTTCTTGTTAAGCAACTAGTTAAGGACTTAGTGTATGATCATTAGAGGCTAGAAATCATTCAAGAAACACAAGTTATAGGAGTTTACGGCCAAGGAACTCTCTTGGGCCGTAAACCCCTTTTTAAGGGTCAAAAATGCCCTAAATCACCTCCTAAAGCTTAAGGACTTTACCCTCTAATACTTGTGCTTATTTTGGACACCAAAACACTTTAAAACCATAAGGTTTTAGGAGTTTACGGCCAAGGAAGGATCTTGGGCCGTAAACCCCTTTTTCAAGTGTTAAAGATGCCCTAAACACACTTAAAGCCTTAAGATAATTAACCTTGACTACATGGGACTTGAATGGGGAACATGTAGGATAAGGTGTCTAAGTCCATAACTTATTTGGTATATACTTGACCCGACCGGCATGGTCCATTTGGGTTGCATCTCATCCAAACTATTATGGATAATTTTATGAGAGTTATACACATATGTTTATTAATATATTATGAGTTATAATATATTAATATGAAGTTACGTTATTTAATTAGTTTTAGTCTTAAATTAATTATGAATTAATTTAGAGATTAAAAGGAATACTAATTAAATTATGGGCTATTTGTTTTATATAGTGTGGGCTAATACTCATTTGTTAATGGGCTAGGCTTTTGTGGAAGTCCATGGATGATCCATGGAGCCTTTAACCCATGGATCCTTGGAAAAGGAAAAGACATGGGTTATTAGGGTTTCACCCTAACCATGCATACTATATAAGCATGCTTAAGGAGCATGAAATAGAGCCTAAGTGAAACTAAGAGAAAGCTAGTGATCTAGTGTGTGTGTGCATGTGTGTGGCCGAATATACAAGGTGTATATACTCTCATCAAAGTTTTCCAAGAGTTTGTGGTGTTTGTGATTCCATTTGAGGCATTCACACTATTGGTGCTTGGCCCTCAAACTCCTAAGAACCCAACACACCAAAAGGTATGTAATCTCTTCTAACTCTTTTTATGTTGAAATGTTCCCCATGCCATGTTAGATAGGTTATAAACCTTGGAAAATTATTATTTTGCATGTATTTAGACAAACATAGATCCAAGGTTTATTAGGGTTGCATGCACACTTAGGAAGTGTTAGATTGCTCAAAACCCAACAGTGGTATCAGAGCCTAGGCTTGCTTGTTTGATACTTGATGCAAAATATTGAAAAAAGTCGAAATCGTTGCTGTCTGCATGGTGGACTCGCCGAGTCCATTGGGGGGACTCGCCGAGTCCAAGACAAACTTCAACCTACTCGACGAGTCCGTTCGTGCACTCGGCGAGTAGGATCGAAAGAATGCAGAATCTCGACTTTTGCTGCTGGAAATGGACTAGAAACATTACCCTAAATTGTTTTGGTGTTATAAAACTTATTTTAGTTGGTGTAATGGTTGTTCTAATCCATTTACAATAGCATATATCAAAAATCCATGATTTTATGTGTTCATATAATTCTTGAATTTTGATGATCATGTTCATGTTCTTATGAATTTAGAAAATGATAGGAATTATTTGCTGAATTGTTTAGAATTAATTCTTGATCATTTATGTGTTTTAATGGAGTCCATAATTTGTCCTCAAGTTATGGATTACCAAAGGTCACTTTCATTTAACACACACTTAAAACACATAAGTTACATGAAAATGAAGAGTCTTCATTTTTATGAACCTTTAATTCATAAGTTATGAAATGAAGAGTTTTGCAAAGTTACAAAACTTGCCCTCAAGTTTTGGAATTTGTAAAGTTTCACACACTTTAATAAACTTTAATTCCAAACCTTAGAGTTTTAATAGTTAAAATTCAACCCTTATACTATTTATAACATTAATGGTTAATTATTATATGTATGTATAAGAATAAGTCGTTTTACCGTTAGTAGGCCTCATTCACGAAGCCGGTCTATAAGGTGGGTATAAGGTTGTTGCCTATAAAATGGCGACTTAATGGGTGTATACTCTCACCCACCGCTTGCTTGATCGGTGGAGGGTCGTTAGCCGAACGGGTAGAACAATGACTTTAAATCCTCATTAAAAGTATAATGAATATTATAAAATAACTAAACTCTTTTAATTCCCAATCTTAGTTATTTTAGGAAAATGTGAACATGGTGCTAATCCATGGAATTCACACTTTGTACCTTACCAAGTCGTTAGTGGAGCGTGTGTGGTTAACCGGCACACTAACTAGAACTAGTAAGGATCACGAAGGGTAACTTAATGTTGTCATAGATCAATGGAGCGTGTGTGGTTAACCGGCACATTGATTAGGTGATAATATTAGGAGTACCAAGTGAGTTAGCATGGTTATTCACACCTTGTTTTGTGATCCTCGGCATCCCAGTCACAAAACTTGAAGGGCACAATCGAGATTGAAACATGCCATTGAAAAGTTCAATGAATCTCAAAAGAATCTAGGAATTTCAAATCCAATTAAACCTAATAAATCATTTCGTTTTCATGGTGGAAATTGGTGAATCGTCATTCGCCTACCTTTCAAATATATTATTACTTAGATTACGGCATCCCTCTTCTAAGTGTAATATATTGTGATTGGATCCTAGCCTTAATATTACATTTGGGTGTCTTATTAAGGATCCTAAATATCTAATCTAAACTTACTTTCTTCTTTCAGATGTCTTCCAACACTAATGCTTCAGGCTCTAACCCAACTGGTTCTTTCTCTCTCATGAATCTTTGTGGGAGGGTCATCTTTGATGGTTCCAACTTCATGGATTGGATTAGGAACATCAGGATGGTTACTCGTTACGAGGACAAGGAATATGTCCTCGATAAGGAGTTAAAAGAACTTGATGAGTCTACTGCTACTCCTGAGGAGATCGCTGAATTCAGGACTCATGAGAGAGATGCTACTAAGGTGGCATGTATCATGATGGCCACGATGACAGCCGAGCTCCAAAAGTCGTATGAAGATTTCTACCCTTTTGAGATGCACCAAGACTTGATGGAAAGGTACCATCAGAGTACTCGTCAGGAGCGGTATGAAATAATCTCCTCCATAATAACTACCCGCATGAAGGACGGTGAATCCGTCATGAGCCACATGCAAAAGATGCAAAGGTATGTGGACCGTTTGCTGAAGCTGAATGTTAACATCCCCGAGGAGTTAGCAATTGACATCATTTTGCACTCCTTGCCTTCTTGTTATGATCATTTTCGAATGACATATCATATGAACAAGGAGGAAGTTACCCTCAGCAAGCTTCAAGGACTCTTGAAGACCGCGGAAACCGGTCTTAAGGGTAAAGCGGTTGTTACCTCTACTACTCCTACTCCAACTTCTACCCCTGTTTTAGCTATTGGGCAAGGCAAAGGGAAAAAGAGGAAGCACCCTTCGAAGGGTACCAAGGGAAAGTCTCTTGAAGGCTCCTCATCAAAGACTAAGAACGGTTCTGTCACTCCTTCTGCCATTCCCAAGGATGCTGAATGCTTTTATTGCCATGAAAAGGCACACTGGAAGCGAAACTGCCCTAAGTACTTGCAGGATCTAAAGGATGGGAAAGTGAAACCCACCTTTGCAGGTATTTACACTATATTGTCTAATTACTCAACATATTCTAACTCTTGGGTGCTTGATACAGGATGTGGTATTCACATATGTTCTGATTTGCAGGGCCTAAGAAGAAATGAGGATGTGGAGCACGGGAAGATAAACTTAATCATGGGGAATAGGAAGGCTTCACCTGTTTCCAAGATTGGAGTTTATACTTTGTTGCTTAATAATGGGTTAAAATTAGATTTGAATAAATGTGTGTACTCGTCTGAAATGGCGAGGAATATTATTTCTTTTCATGCTTTGTACAAACAAGGTTTTACCTTTTTGTTTGATAATGAATGTGGTGGTATTAATGCTTTCTTTAATAATGTGTTTTATTTTAAAGCATTACCTTGTGATGGTGTGTATGAAACTGTGTCGATTGTAGACAACTTAGGAAATAATTTGTTGTATATTGATTCTTCTACTAGCCTAGATAAAGCATCATTGTGGCATTGTCGTCTTGGACATGTAAACAAGAAACGCATAGGACAACTCCAAAAGAGTGGAGTCTTGGAATCATTTGACCTCAAATCAGATGATAGTTGTGAATCTTGTCTACTTGGAAAAATGACAAAATCACCCTTCACAGGAACTTGTGAGAGGGGTGAGGGTTTGTTGGACCTAATACATACTAATGTATGTGGACCATTCAAAACCGCCACAAGGGACGCTAATCGGTATTATGTGACTTTTATTGATGATTTTAGTAGATATGGGTATGTCTACTTAATCAAACACAAGTCCGAAACCTTTGAAAGGTTTAAGGAATTCAAGCAGGAAGTAGAAAATCAATTGGGCAGGAACATTAATATGCTTCGATCCGATCGAGGTGGTGAGTATCTTAGTACCGAGTTCCTTGACTATCTTAAGGAGTGTGGGATTGTCTCACAATTGACTCCTCCCAGGACACCACAGCTGAATGGTGTAGCTGAGAGGCGTAATCGTACCTTGTTGGACATGGTTCGCTCTATGATGAGTCGAGTTTCGTTACCAATCTCTTTTTGGGGGTATGCCTTAGAGACTGCCGCCCATATCCTTAATCTAGTCCCTACAAAGAAGGTTACCAAAACACCTCATGAGATGTGGACTGGGAAGGTTCCCAATTTGGACCACATCAAAATTTGGGGTTGCGAAGCCTTCGTGAGGCGTGAAACTCATGATAAGCTTGAACCCCGAAGTGAAAGGTGTATTTTCATCGGCTACCCACATAAATCCTTCGGTTACCTTTTCTACAGACCCAGTGATAATGTGGTCTTTGTAGCACGAAGAGGGATCTTTCGCGAGAAAGAATTTATAAGCCAAGGAGACAGTGGGAGGCAGATTGATCTTGAAGAAATTCAAGAATCAATTGATGAAGGAACCTCAGACACTAGCAATCAACCTGAGGAAGAAACTCCTGTTGATCCAGCTGACGAGTCTGTACCTCCGAGGCGTTCCACACGGGTTAGGAACACACCTTCGTTTTATTATGGTTTTCATATTACTACGGAAGGTGATACGTTTATTAGTGATAGTACACTAGTAAATTTGGATGAACCTAGCAGTGTTAAGGAAGCCATGGCAGGCCCAGAGTCTGCTAAATGGAAGGAGGCTATGGACAGCGAGATACAGTCCATGTATGACAATCAAGTTTGGAACTTGGTTGACAATGTACCGGGCCGTAAAACAGTCGGGTGCAAATGGATCTTCAAAAAGAAGACCGACATGGAAGGAAAATTGCATACTTATAAGGCTCGACTGGTTGCGAAGGGTTTTACTCAAACTCAAGGTATTGATTATGATGAAACCTTCTCGCCGGTGGCCAAGATTAAGTCTATTAGGGTTATGTTAGCCATTGCAGCATTTCATGATTATGAAATATGGCAAATGGATGTCAAAACTGCTTTCCTTAATGGAAAATTGGCTGAGGATGTGTACATGAATCAGCCAGAGGGTTTTGTCAATGCAGAGTACCCTAATAGAGTATGCAAGCTTGAGAAATCCATTTATGGATTAAAACAAGCATCTCGTAGCTGGAATCTTTGTTTTGATGAGAAGGTAAAAGAGTTTGGCTTCTTGAGAAGCGAAGATGAGTCTTGCGTGTATGTCAGAGCTAGTGGGAGTATAGTTAGCTTCTTGGTACTGTATGTGGATGACATACTACTCATAGGAAATGACATCCCAACCTTGCAGGAGGTTAAGTCCTGGCTTGGGAAGTGCTTTGCTATGAAGGACCTAGGGGAGGCTACCTATATCCTAGGGATAAGGATATTAAGAGAAAGGAGTAGAAGACTAATTGGACTTAGTCAGAGTATCTACTTGGATAAGGTGTTGAAAAGGTTCAACATGGAGAATTCCAAGAAAGGAGATTTACCGATCCAAAGCAATACCAAACTGAGTAAGACTCAGAGTCCGAGTACAGAGGCAGAGATAGCTGTTATGAGCCAATTACCATATGCTTCCGCAGTTGGCTCGATCATGTATGCTATGACTTGTACCCGTCCTGATGTGGCATTTGCTTTGAGCATGGTCAGCAGGTTTCAGGGGAACCCTGGCAAGGCTCATTGGACCGCGGCAAAGAAGATTCTCAAGTACCTGCGGAGGACTAAGGATTGGGTCCTTACCCTTGGTGGCAGTGATGACTTGAGAATATTAGGGTATAGTGATGCTGGTTTTCAGACTGATAGGGATAATTTCCGCTCTCAGTCGGGCTGGATCTTTACCTTAAATGGAGGGGCAATTTCTTGGAAGAGTTCCAAATAGGAGACGGTGGCTGATTCGACTTGTGAATCAGAGTATATAGCAGCGAGTGAAGCAGCGAAGGAGGCGATATGGCTAAAGAACTTCATCGGAGACCTTGGAGTTGTACCAGCTATTAAGGAACCTATAGAGATTTTCTGTGACAACAATGGTGCGGTTATCTTAGCCAAGGAACCAAGAGATCATGGCAGATCCCGACACATTGACAGAAAATATCACTTCTTAAGACACAAGATTGAAGAAGGACTCCTTGTGACAAGGAGGATATCGTCGGATGAGAATCCTGCAGATACCCTTACGAAGGGACTGACGAGGGTTAAGCATTTTCAGCATGCGAGACGCATCGGGCTGAGGGACGATATTAGTTTTACAGATTAGATAGTTTTCCTGAAACTTGTAAAATGTAATCGACGTTTGATGATGAATAAAATTTGTGATTTATTTATGAGTAAAGTGTTACTATCATTGTCAATTATTTACTATTGTTTCAGTTTTGCATGTTTTGACTTCCAGAATAATTAATTTATTCAAACCTCCACAATCGATCATACGTCGGAAGTAGGTATGAATCAAGATTGTCATGAATTGGGTTTGTAGATGCCTTAAAGGTGTTTAGACATGGCAATGGTTGCTGCAACATTCATGAGTACTCATAAGTTATGAGTATTGGTATAAACCCACGCTCACTTGTATCACTTCATGGAATTTATCTCGAGTGATCGTGAGACGATAACATCATATAAATCTTTAAACCTAGAGATATGAGTTGTTCCCTATGAGTTGGTTGTGCATTGATTGCACGTAAACGCATCAGTAACTTGATGTTATAAAACGTGCCTTTGTGTACAATTCAATAAGTAGTAGAACAAGCATATCAGTCGAAGTTTATCTGTTCCTTCTAGAAATAGAAGCGATATCCGGGCCCCTCGATGATTTTGTGTTGACCCATGAACCAGGCCTGGTCAGAACTAAACCGATGTGTTCAGTGAAGTTCTTCGTCAAACAAATCGGAAAATCTAGAAACAACTGCTAGACAATAAGCAAGACATAGTTCCATGTGTTTGTCCGGCTGATATCATGAGAACAGAGGATTATGTGATCACTTATCTAAAATGGTGCTTCATAGTTCGACAGAGTCTTCATTATTCGAGGGAGTTTTCGAGAGCTACGATTGTTGGTTGGTTCCTGAAGTTATAGGAAAATATAGTTATTAGACTTATCCAAGTGGGAGTCTGTTGGATAAGGTGTCTAAGTCCATAACTTATTTGGTATATACTTGACCCGACCGGCATGGTCCATTTCGGTTGCATCTCATCCAAACTATTATGGATAATTTTATGAGAGTTATACACATATGTTTATTAATATATTATGAGTTATAATATATTAATATGAAGTTACGTTATTTAATTAGATTTAGTCTTAAATTAATTATGAATTAATTTAGAGATTAAAAGGAATACTAATTAAATTATGGGCTATTTGTTTTATATAGTGTGGGCTAATACTCATTTGTTAATGGGCTAGGCTTATGTGGAAGTCCATGGATGATCCATGGAGCTTTTAACCCATGGATCCTTGGAAAAGGAAAAGACATGGGTTATTAGGGTTTCACCCTAACCATGCATACTATATAAGCATGCTTATGGAGCATGAAATAGAGCCTAAGTGAAACTAAGAGAAAGCTAGTGATCTAGTGTGTGTGTGCATGTGTGTGGCCGAATATACAAGGTGTATATACTCTCATCAAAGTTTTCCAAGAGTTTGTGGTGTTTGTGATTCCATTTGAGGCATTCACACTATTGGTGCTTGGCCCTCAAACTCCTAAGAACCCAACACACCAAAAGGTATGTAATCTCTTCTAACTCTTTTTATGTTGAAATGTTCCCCATGCCATGTTAGATAGGTTATAAACCTTGGAAAATTATTATTTTGCATGTATTTAGACAAACATAGATCCAAGGTTTATTAGGGTTGCATGAACACTTAGGAAGTGTTAGATTGCTCAAAACCCAACAGAACAAACGACATCAAAATCACTCCTTAAAAGGAGTTTACGGCCAAGGAACATATCTTGGGCGGTAAACTCCAAGTGAAGTCACAAATGTGTGCCTCTTGTCCCCTTTAGCCTTAGATAAAAACATGGAAGCTATCCTACATATGCAAGGGCCTCAAAAGAATTAAAACCAACACCCCATAGGAGTTTACGGCCGTAAACTCTAGGGGATATGGTCCTTTGGCCGTAAACTCCCCAAAGGAGCATTCCAAGGCCTTAAACTACTTCAAGGATTATTCCAACAAGGTTAGACTTATCCTAGGATCAAGATAACACTTCAAAACACCCAAAACCTCCATGTGAGGAGTTCACGGTCGTAAACTCAAGGAGTTTATGACCGTAAACTCCAAAGTTGGGGTTTGTTGGGTGGTGAACTCATATACAAGGCCATTTGTGCTTTAAACCCCTTTTGCCTTGTCCCGTATCAACTTAGATGCAACCATTAGGATCTATAACACTTATATAAAGTGTATACACGTTCCTAAGTGTCTTAACTTACTTTGTTAAGTTATTACTTGGCTAATTAGTTATATATATGCTCATTATATGATAACTAGGCTCGAACGTGTGAACAAGTCTCCGTTTGCCACATAGCACGGTACCCGATACATCAATCCAATCTACTCACCATAAGTGAGTTCATACCCCTTTAATCAACCTTTGAAATACTTTTAAATGTTTTAAATACTTTATGGGGGGAATACAAGTCAAATACTTATAGTTATTACATCAATCACATGTGATTGCATTAATCACATGTGATTAATAACTAGAAAACCAATGATTTCATCACTGTTCAACTGTTTATCAAACTATTTCACTTCAAATGTTTTACAAACTCTTTTTTACTTATCAAATGCTTTTATTAAAATTTATTTTACTTCTTTTAAAATGCATTTCCATATATGTATATATATATATATATATATATATATATATATATATATATATATATATATATATATATAAGTAATGTTTAAAGGGCTTAGGAAGGCCATCCGCCCTATTTCCTTTTCGCGCACTGAGATGTGGTCTGGTGGGATTTTGGGTGACCATCTGAGGGTCGGTTCCATATTAGTTATATATCATATATACATGTATAGACATAAAAAGTACTTCCATATTCATATTTACCAGTACATCGATAGCTAGTTACCATCAGGGTAGTACAATACATATACATCTATACTAGAAACAATACATATACAATGATGCTAGAAACAATACATATACAATGATGCTAGAAACAATACATACACAATGATGCTAGAAACAGTACATATACAACGATGCTAGAAACAATACATATACAACTATACTAGAAACAATACATATACAACTATACTAGAACGAGAAACATTACATATACATGAATACTTTAATTATTGTGATTTAAATCGGAGCATGACTTAAATGTCATGGCTCGAGTTGTAGCCAGAATTCTCTTGGAGGGAGAGCGTGAGTTTGCGTATAGATCTATACTGGATTGACAATCCTACACCTTGCTGCTAGCTACAGCCGGACCTGCAGGTCTGCGGGTGCCAAACGTCATTCCGTTATTACGACCATTCATTACGTCATTGTTACTAGTCGATAGTATCGTGCAATTTATCACATAATGCCTTAACATAAATCCAGTTTAAGGTAGTTAGTACAACAATAGTTCTTATAATACAAGACTACAGTACTACAATGATTTACCCATTACATATTTTAGTGATAACCTCACTTAAACGTTAATGTACAAACTATATTTTGTTAAATGATAGTTACACTTGGGAAATTACACACTTTTACATCAAACGAACATACAGAACAGTTAAGCCTTGGTAGAAGGCTACTTTAATAGAAAACATAGGTTTTTCTGAGAGATTCAAACTTTTACAAACGATTGCAAACCTTTACATACATTTTACAAACTTATACTTGATACATGTTCAAACATTTTTGGATAACAAATACTGACACTAAAATACTTATGAACTCAACAGCTTAATGCTGATAAACTCTTTCAAAATAACTTGTATTCTCAGGTCATTAGTAGACAGATACCGAGGCCAGCTTTTGAGAAGATGGAGCGCATTCAAGACTCATCTTATTATTTTGATATACATTATTTTTGGTGTCTATACTGTACAGAACACACTTGTATTAAAATTATATATTTAATGCAATGGATGATGTTGTTTGCTTATTTACATTTACTGTGTTGTGATACATTACATGACGTCCTCCGCCCCAGAACGTTACAGCCGTTCTTGGTTTTGGGGTGTGACAATAGACCTAGAGTGAGTGAATTCCGCCTCATTTCCTGTTCCTCGTTTGGTTGTGGATTTATGGAGGAGTCGCTCAGTCAACAGTCCTCCCCACCTTAATTATACATGACTAGTATATGCTAGGCGATTATAGAAATGCCTCGTGAGAATCCATTCATGAAAAGATACTCTACTCAGAAACACTTAGGACTCTCTATAATTCCGCATCGAATCTATCGGTCCAAGTATCCGCAACAGTGATACCTGGGACGAAACCCGAGTCGCCCAGAACTAGTGTGCTTTTTCGGCACATGACTTTATTGACCCTCATTTTATATCATGTTGAAGTCTGCCAACTTCGACGTCTCTATTAATCATGGTTCGACTTCATGAAAACATGTGTAAACCCCTAGTGCAGTGTCAAAAGAACTTTCTCCGTAGCCATGTCGGCGAATAAAGGCTCTTCTGAACCTAAAACATAATACAAATAATGAAACCTAATGTGATCTGTCAGTCGTCCCTCTTATCTCAAACCTTCTGAAGTACCCCAGGAGAAGGGTACCGCGCGCTGCTGACCGACCCCCTCTTAGTCAGATGGAAACCGAAGCAAAAGACACTGCAGAAACTCCAGCAGACAATAACCATCCGAAGCATACTCCATAGATTCCCCAGAAAGACCCTTCGCACCTCGCACATCAGGTTCGTGAACCTAGAGGATAGGACTCAAGGGACTAACCACTATAACCAGGTATATGCATAAAGATGGTATATAGTTGGGATCAAAAAGATTTAAGATGTGTGCTTCCTCCCTACTCCCTGTTCCTCGTTGGGTTGTGGGTCTGGGGTGGAGTCGCACAACTGAACATCCTGCCGACCTCAATTATATATTGCTTGCATACGCCAAATATTAGTGGTTAAGCCAAGTATGAGCTCTACCACGAACCTCATAGTAAAGCCCTTCATCCTATTCCATAAAATAGGAGTTGGAGTCAAGATAACCACTGCATGTTGAGCTACTATAATGACCACACATCCGAAATTTGTGGTCATACTGGTTAAGCCCACATAGTAGCTAACACCCTCAGTTAGTAAAGGGATTAAGGTTCCGAGTGATGGGAACCTTTACCGACTAGATTTGACCTAGACCGAGAAAACTCAGAACCTTCAGAAGAGTAGTTGCAGTAGATACTCGCACTACTCAGGCACTTCATCCATTCCGTTACCGACGAGTAGTGCCTAGGATCCTCCGCCCTCTCGCATGGAGGAAGTCACCGCCGCCTTGTAGGCAATAGACTGCATCCTCCGAAGAAGACACTAGAATACCCAAAACCACATGATAACCTTCGCAGCCAAGAATACTTGATCAAAATACGAAAGTAGTTGCGTTAAGCCTTATAACTCAGATCCCGAAGAGATTATAGACTCGACACCAGTCTAGGTGTTAGTCGATGGGTTATACAAGAGCATACTTTCCGCAATCAAATAAACCAACGCCTTGGAAATTTGGGCATGTCTCGCAAGATTCATTGGACTATCAGGTGTTCCATGAATACTACATCACGCAGGTATAGTAGAATCTGTTGGATAAGGTGTCTAAGTCCATAACTTATTTGGTATATACTTGACCCGACTGGCATGGTCCATTTGGGTTGCATCTCATCCAAACTATTATGGATAATTTTATGAGAGTTATACACATATGTTTATTAATATATTATGAGTTATAATATATTAATATGAAGTTACGTTATTTAATTAGTTTTAGTCTTAAATTAATTTAGAGATTAAAAGGAATACTAATTAAATTATGGGCTATTTGTTTTATATAGTGTGGGCTAATACTCATTTGTTAATGGGCTAGGCTTATGTGGAAGTCCATGGATGATCCATGGAGCTTTTAACCCATGGATCCTTGGAAAAGGAAAAGACATGGGTTATTAGGGTTTCACCCTAACCATGCATACTATATAAGCATGCTTATGGAGCATGAAGTAGAGCCTAAGTGAAACTAAGAGAAAGCTAGTGATCTAGTGTGTGTATGCATGTGTGTGGCCGAATATACAAGGTGTATATACTCTCATCAAAGTTTTCCAAGAGTTTGTGGTGTTTGTGATTCCATTTGAGGCATTCACACTATTGGTGCTTGGCCCTCAAACTCCTAAGAACCCAACACACCAAAAGGTATGTAATCTCTTCTAACTCTTTTTATGTTGAAATGTTCCCCATGCCATGTTAGATAGGTTATAAACCTTGGAAAATTATTATTTTCCATGTATTTAGACAAACATAGATCCAAGGTTTATTAGGGTTGCATGCACACTTAGGAAGTGTTAGATTGCTCAAAACCCAACAGTGGTATCAGAGCCTAGGCTTGCTTGTTTGATACTTGATGCAAAATAGTGAAAAAAGTCGAAATCGTTGCTGTCTGCATGGTCGACTCGCCGAGTCCATTGGGGGGACTCGCCGAGTCCAAGGCAAACTTCAACCTACTCGACGAGTCCGTTCATGCACTCGGCGAGTAGGATCGAAGGAATGCAGAATCTCGACTTTTGCTGCTGGAAATGGACTAGAAACATTACCCTAAACTGTTTTGGTGTTATAAAACTTATTTTAGTTGGTGTAATGGTTGTTCTAATCCATTTACAATAGCATATATCAAAATTCCATGATTTTATGTGTTCATACAATTCTTGAATTTTGATGATCATGTTCATGTTCTTATGAATTTAGAAAATGGTAGGAATTATTTGCTAAATTGTTTAGGATTAATTCTTTATCATTTATGTGTTTTAATGGAGTCCATAATTTGTCCTCAAGTTATGGATTACCAAAGGTCACTTTCATTTAACACACACTTAAAACACATAAGTTACATGAAAATGAAGAGTCTTCATTTTTATGAACCTTTAATTCATAAGATATGAAATGAAGAGTTTTGCAAAGTTACAAAACTTGCCCTCAAGTTTTGGAATTTGTAAAGTTTCACACACTTTAATAAACTTTAATTCCAAACCTTAGAGTTTTAATAGTTAAAATTCAACCCTTATACTATTTATAACATTAGTGGTTAATTATTATATATATGTATAAGAATAAGTCGTTTTACCGTTAGTAGGCCTCATTCACGAAGCCGGTCTATAAGGTGGGTATAAGGTTGTTTCCTATAAAATGGCGACTTAATGGGTGTATACTCTCACCCACCGCTTGCTTGATCGGTGGAGGGTAGTTAGCCGAACGGGTAGAACAATGACTTTAAATACTCATTAAAAGTATAATGAATATTATAAAATAACTAAACTCTTTTAATTCCCAATCTTAGTTATTTTAGGAAAATGTGAACATGGTGCTAATCCATGGAATTCACACTTTGTACCTTACCAAGTCGTTGGTGGAGCGTGTGTGGTTAACTGGCACACTAACTAGAACTAGTAAGGATCACGAAGGGTAACTTAATGTTGTCATAGATCAATGGAGCGTGTGTGGTTAACCGGCACATTGATTAGGTGATAATATTAGGAGTACCAAGTGAGTTAGCATGGTTATTCACACCTTGTTTTGTGATCCTCGGCATCCCAGTCACAAAACTTGAAGGGCACAATCGAGATTGAAACATGCCATTGAAAAGTTCAATGAATCTCAAAAGAATCTAGGAATTTCAAATCCAATTAAACCTAATAAATCATTTCGTTTTCATGGTGGAAATTGGTGAATCGTCATTCGCCTACCTTTCAAATATATTATTACTTAGATTACGGCATCCCTCTTCTAAGTGTAATATATTGTGATTGGATCCTAGCCTTAATATTACATTTGGGTGTCTTATTAAGGATCCTAAATATCTAATCTAAACTTACTTTCTTCTTTCAGATGTCTTCCAACACTAATGCTTCAGGCTCTAACCCAACTGGTTCTTTCTCTCTCATGAATCTTTGTGGGAGGGTCATCTTTGATGGTTCCAACTTCATGGATTGGATTAGGAACATCAGCATGGTTACTCATTACGAGGACAAGGAATATGTCCTCGATAAGGAGTTAAAAGAACTTGATGAGTCTACTGCTACTCCTGAGGAGATCGCTGAATTCAGGACTCATGAGAGAGATGCTACTAAGGTGGCATGTATCATGATGGCCACGATGACAGCCGAGCTCCAAAAGTCATATGAAGATTTCTACCCTTTTGAGATGCACCAAGACCTGATGGAAAGGTACCATCAGAGTGCTCGTCAGGAGCGGTATGAAATAATCTCCTCCATAATAACTACCCGCATGAAGGACGGTGAATCCGTCATGAGCCACATGCAAAAGATGCAAAGGTATGTGGACCGTTTGCTGAAGCTGAATGTTAACATCCCCGAGGAGTTAGCAATTGACATCATTTTGCACTCCTTGCCTTCTTGTTATGATCATTTTCGAATGACATATCATATGAACAAGGAGGAAGTTACCCTCAGCAAGCTTCAAGGACTCTTGAAGACCGCGGAAACCGGTCTTAAGGGTAAAGCGGTTGTTACCTCTACTACTCCTACTCCAACTTCTACCCCTGTTTTAGCTATTGGGCAAGGCAAAGGGAAAAAGAGGAAGCACCCTTCGAAGGGTACCAAGGGAAAGTCTCTTGAAGGCTCCTCATCAAAGACTAAGAACGGTTCTGTCACTCCTTCTGCCATTCCCAAGGATGCTGAATGCTTTTATTGCCATGAAAAGGCACACTGGAAGCGAAACTGCCCTAAGTACTTGCAGGATCTAAAGGATGGGAAAGTGAAACCCACCTTTGCAGGTATTTACACTATATTGTCTAATTACTCAACATATTCTAACTCTTGGGTGCTTGATACAGGATGTGGTATTCACATATGTTCTGATTTGTAGGGCCTAAGAAGTGAGGATGTGGAGCACGGGAAGATAAACTTAATCATGGGGAATAGGAAGGCTTCACCTGTTTCCAAGATTGGAGTTTATACTTTGTTGCTTAATAATGGGTTAAGATTAGATTTGAATAAATGTGTATACTCGTCTGAAATGGCGAGGAATATTATTTCTTTTCATGCTTTGTACAAACAAGGTTTTACCTTTTCGTTTGATAATGAATGTGGTGGTATTAATGCTTTCTTTAATAATGTGTTTTATTTTAAAGCATTACCTTGTGATGGTGTGTATGAAACTGTGTCGATTGTAGACAACTTAGGAAATAATGTGTTGTATATTGATTCTTCTACTAGCCTAGATAAAGCATCATTGTGGCATTGTCGTCTTGGACATGTAAACAAGAAACGCATAGGACAACTCCAAAAGAGTGGAGTCTTGGAATCATTTGACCTCAAATCAGATGATAGTTGTGAATCTTGTCTACTTGGAAAAATGACAAAATCACCCTTCACTGGAACTTGTGAGAGGGGTGAGGGTTTGTTGGACCTAATACATACTGATGTATGTGGACCATTCAAAACCGCCACAAGGGACGCTAATCGGTATTATGTGACTTTTATTGATGATTTTAGTAGATATGGGTATGTCTACTTAATCAAACATAAGTCCGAAACCTTTGAAAGGTTTAAGGAATTCAAACAGGAAGTAGAAAATCAATTGGGCAGGAACATTAAGATGCTTCGATCCGATCGAGGTGGTGAGTATCTTAGTACCAAGTTCCTTGACTATCTTAAGGAGTGTGGGATTGTCTCACAATTGACTCCTCCCAGGACACCACAGCTGAATGGTGTAGCTGAGAGGCGTAATCGTACCTTGTTGGACATGGTTCGCTCTATGATGAGTCGAGTTTCGTTACCAATCTCTTTTTGGGGGTATGCCTTAGAGACTGCCGCCCATATCCTTAATCTAGTCCCTACAAAGAAGGTTACCAAAACACCTCATGAGATGTGGACTGGGAAGGTTCCCAATTTGGACCACATCAAAATTTGGGGTTGCGAAGCCTTCGTGAGGCGCGAAGCTCATGATAAGCTTGAACCCCGAAGTGAAAGGTGTATTTTCATCGGCTACCCACAGAAATCCTTCGGTTACCTTTTCTATAGACCCAGTGAGAATGTGGTCTTTGTAGCACGAAGAGGGATCTTTCGCGAGAAAGAATTTATAAGCCAAGGAGACAGTGGGAGGCAGATTGATCTTGAAGAAATTCAAGAATCAATTGATGAAGGAACCTCAGACACTAGCAATCAACCTGAGGAAGAAACTCCTGTTGATCCAGCTGACGAGTCTGTACCTCCGAGGCGTTCCACACGGGTTAGGAACACACCTTCGTTTTATTATGGTTTTCATATTACTACGGAAGGTGATACGTTTATTAGTGATAGTACACTAGTAAATTTGGATGAACCTAGCAGTGTTAAGGAAGCCATGGTAGGCCCGGAGTCTGCTAAATGGAAGGAGGCTATGGACAGCGAGATACAGTCCATGTATGACAATCAAGTTTGGAACTTGGTTGACAATGTACCGGGCCGTAAAACAGTCGGGTGCAAATGGATCTTCAAAAAGAAGACCGACATGGAAGGAAAAGTGCATACTTATAAGGCTCGACTGGTTGTGAAGGGTTTTACTCAAACTCAAGGTATTGATTATGATGAAACCTTCTCGCCGGTAGCCAAGATTAAGTCTATTAGGGTTATGTTAGCCATTGCAGCATTTTATGATTATGAAATATGGCAAATGGATGTCAAAACCGCTTTCCTTAATGGAAAGTTGGCTGAGGATGTGTACATGAATCAGCCAGAGGGTTTTGTCAATGCAGAGTACCCTAATAGAGTATGCAAGCTTGAGAAATCCATTTATGGATTAAAACAAGCATCTCGTAGCTGGAATCTTTGTTTTGATGAGAAGGTAAAAGAGTTTGGCTTCTTGAGAAGAGAAGATGAGTCTTGCGTGTATGTCAGAGCTAGTGGGAGTATAGTTAGCTTCTTGGTACTGTATGTGGATGACATACTACTCATAGGAAATGACATCCCAACCTTGCAGGAGGTTAAGTCCTGGCTTGGGAAGTGCTTTGCTATGAAGGACCTAGGGGAGGCTACCTATATCCTAGGGATAAGGATATTAAGAGAAAGGAGTAGAAGACTAATTGGACTTAGTCAGAGTATCTACTTGGATAAGGTGTTGAAAAGGTTCAACATGGAGAATTCCAAGAAAGGAGATTTACCGATCCAAAGCAATACCAAACTGAGTAAGACTCAGAGTCCGAGTACAGAGGCAGAGATAGCTGAGATGAGCCAATTACCATATGCTTCCGCAATTGGCTCGATCATGTATGCTATGACTTGTACCCGTCCTGATGTGGCATTTGCTTTGAGCATGGTCAGCAGGTATCAGGGGAACCCTGGCAAAGCTCATTGGACCACGGTAAAGAACATTCTCAAGTACCTGCGGAGGACTAAGGATTGGGTCCTTACCCTTGGTGGCAGTGATGACTTGAAAATATTAGGGTATAGTGATGCTGGTTTTCAGACTGATAGGGATAATTTCCGCTCTCAGTCGGGCTGGATCTTTACCTTAAATGGAGGGGCAATTTCTTGGAAGAGTTCCAAACAGGAGACTGTGGCTGATTCGACTTGTGAATCAGAGTATATAGCAGCGAGTGAAGCAGCGAAGGAGGCGATATGGCTAAAGAACTTCATCGGAGACCTTGGAGTTGTACCAGCTATTAAGGAACCTATAGAGATTTTCTGTTACAACAATGCTGCGGTTATCTTAGCCAAGGAACCAAGAGATCATGGTAGATCCCGACACATTGACAGAAAATATCACTTCTTAAGACACAAGATTGAAGAAGGACTCCTTGTGACAAGGAGGATATCGTCAGATGAGAATCCTGCAGATCCCCTTACGAAGGGACTGACGAGGGTTAAGCATTTTCAGCATGCGAGACGCATCGGGCTGAGGGACGATATTAGTTTTACAGATTAGATAGTTTTCCTGAAACTTGTAAAATGTAATCGACGTTTGATGATGAATAAAATTTGTGATTTATTTATGAGTAAAGTGTTACTATCATTGTCAATTATTTACTATTGTTTCAGTTTTGCATGTTTTGACTTCCAGAATAATTAATTTATTCAAACCTCCACAATCGATCATACGTCGGAAGTAGGTATGAATCAAGATTGTCATGAATTGGGTTTGTAGATGCCTTAAAGGTGTTTAGGCATGGCAATGGTTGCTGCAACATTCATGAGTATTCATAAGTTATGAGTATTGGTATAAACCCACGCTCATTTGTATCACTTCATGGAATTTATCTCGAGTGATCGTGAGACGATAACATCATATAAATCTTTAAACCTAGAGATATGAGTTGTTACCTATGACTTGGTTGTGCATTGATTGCACGTAAACGCATCAGTAACTTGATGTTATAAAACGTGCCTTTGTGTACAATTCAATGAGTAGTAGAACAAGCATATCAGTCGAAGTTTATCTGTTCCTTCTAGAAATAGAAGCGATATCTGGGCCCCTCGATGATTTCGTGTTGACCCATGTACCAGGCCTGGTCAGAACTAAACCGATGTGTTCAGTGAAGTTCTTCGTCAAACAAATCGGAAAATCGAGAAACAACTGCTAGACAATAAGCAAGACATAGTTCCATGTGTTTGTCCGGCTGATATCATGAGAACAGAGGATTATGTGATCACTTATCTAAAATGGCGCTTCATAGTTCGACAGAGTCTTCATTGTTCGAGGGAGTTTTCGAGAGCTACAATTGTTGGTTGGTTCCTGAAGTTATAGGCAAATATAGTTATTAGATTTATCCAAGTGGGAGTCTGTTGGATAAGGTGTCTAAGTCCATAACTTATTTGGTATATACTTGACCCGACCGGCATGGTCCATTTGGGTTGCATCTCATCCAAACTATTATGGATAATTTTATGAGAGTTATACACATATGTTTATTAATATATTATGAGTTATAATATATTAATATGAAGTTACGTTATTTAATTAGTTTTAGTCTTAAATTAATTATGAATTAATTTAGAGATTAAAAGGAATACTAATTAAATTATGGGCTATTTGTTTTATATAGTGTGGGCTAATACTCATTTGTTAATGGGCTAGGCTTATGTGGAAGTCCATGGATGATCCATGGAGCTTTTAACCCATGGATCCTTGGAAAAGGAAAAGACATGGGTTATTAGGGTTTCACCCTAACCATGCATACTATATAAGCATGCTTATGGAGCATGAAATAGAGCCTAAGTGAAACTAAGAGAAAGCTAGTGATCTAGTGTGTGTGCATGTGTGTGGCCGAATATACAAGGTGTATATACTCTCATCAAAGTTTTCCAAGAGTTTGTGGTGTTTGTGATTCCATTTGAGGCATTCACACTATTGGTGCTTGGCCCTCAAACTCCTAAGAACCCAACACACCAAAAGGTATGTAATCTCTTCTAACTCTTTTTATGTTGAAATGTTCCCCATGCCATGTTAGATAGGTTATAAACCTTGGAAAATTATTATTTTGCATGTATTTAGACAAACATAGATCCAAGGTTTATTAGGGTTGCATGCACACTTAGGAAGTGTTAGATTGCTCAAAACCCAACAGAATCACCCGCCGAGATAGTCCAACATTCGTCTGGTGAAACCCTATCTCCCTGACCCTGAGGGTTTGCGCTAGAGATATCTCAAGATTCATTAGTGTAGGTTTGTTTTGCACAAGAGTGAGATAGCCACTCTACAATGAAAAGATACCATAGAAACAACCCATCTGATGATCTAGAAAGTCTCTAAAAGCCAATTGACAGAAAACGCGAAACCAAGGACAACCCGAGCTTCCGAAGAACCAACCTAAAGGACTACACATCCAGTATGAGAGAGAACGCTAGGAACTTCGGAATAGCGATCACGCCAGTGATGATCTTGCCATAGAAGTACACTATGCTCTAAGTACTAAAAAGCTCCACCCTTCCGAGAGCTTAGGCCCATCCGAGAATCCTCACGAAGATTGGTCCAACCCTCGTCAGACCACTACTACTTTCGGATATTCCACAAGTTTCATACCAGATCGATCCACTTCTTAGACTCGGTAAGTGCTTGACCGACGTCACTCTTCGTATCCCACTCGTCTTGATAGAAACCATTAAGAACCCTAAATTCGTAGACATACCTGTAGGAAATCGCTAACTACACGAGATGGAATCTGCATCCCATAGGTGAAGGTTTGTTGGAACGACAGACACAGACCAGAGATCACTTAGGAATACGAGGACAAACAGAATAGGAAGTACCCTACTCTACTCGTCCATTCATACTTACTTCCTTGCCTAAACCTAAATTTCGGGATGAAATTCCCTCTAACGGGGGGATGATGTGACAACCTGAAATCTATTCCGTTAATTCTAACCTTTTTCCGTTAAAAAGCTTCGTTTTATTTAACTGTCTGTTAACCTTTTGGAAGAGGTTAATTATATGGGGACTTTTATAATGACTTGGTAAGGGTTGAAACAAATTAGAAATGCCCACAAAATGCCCTTAAAAATGTCTAGTTACAACCAAGTCAAAATTTGACCGTTTAATCGGGTGCGATCAAAAAGCCCCGTTTAACGACAGTATTGGGTAGATTTCAACTGAGCCCCAACTCCAACCGCTATATAAGGGACAGTAAACTTCATTTCACCCTTTTCCACTCTCTCTCTCTATACTCTCTCTCATACAAGCCCGATTTTGCCTCAAATCCGCAACCAAACGCTTCCAAATCGTAAGTCCCCTTACCTTAGATTATTCTAAACATCTTAGCTTGTGATTACACCCCAAAAATATACCATATAAGCTGATGAAAAGGAGTTTATGGTCTCAGAGCCTCCTTAGGCCGTAAACTCCCAAAAAGTGGCCAAAAGTCCCGATTCTTCCTTATTTGAGCTTGGATACTAGTTAGGGAATTTATCTAGGAGTGTTTAAACATAAAAACACAAGATTTTAGGGCATAAAATAGAGTTTACAGCCCAAGCACATGCTTAGGCCGTGAACACCTCTTATCATTGCAAAATGCCCCAAAACACTCCCAAACCACCCTTAGGCTTAATACATAAATTAGGGGCTTGCTATTTCGGGTTTAGAACATTCAAACACAAAGAAATGTGGGGTGGGTTGGAGTTTACGGCCCAAGGAAGTTCCTAGGCCGTAAACACCCCAAAACTATGCCAAAAGATAGTTTTTGCTCCCCAAATGGCCTTAGACTTTTATTACAAGTTACTAGAAGTGAAATAAGGACCTTAAACTTCCATAAAATCAAGGGATAGGAGTTCACAGCCGTGAACTCCCATAGGGGTGGTTCATGGGCCGTAAACTCCCATATAGCCCCTTTAAACACCTTAAATCCACACATACAATTTAGATTTGGACTTAGTATAATTCCACGATGAAGATAAAGCCTTTAAACATCCTAGAAACCCCTCACCATGAGTTCACGGACGTAAACTCATGGGGAGTTGTCCACAGGCTGTAAACACCAAATGGATAGTTTACTCTTGGAGAGTAAACTCCATTCCTAAGCCATTCACACCCTTAAATGTTATCGGGACACCCCAAACACTTCCATAGTGTTTTCCGCACTTTAGGGTGTGTATACTTGTTTGATTAGTATTAAATGTACTAATTGTATGTGAACATATGTTATCATATGTTAAATAGGTCCCTAAGTATGTCCAAGTCTTTACTTGACACCGAGCACCCAACCGGCACCTTCGTCAGATCCACTTACACCAGGTGAGTTCAAAACCCTTATTGAACCTTTTAAATGTTTATACATGTTTTATAGGGGGGAATACAAGTTAAACATGCCAGTTATCATATCAATCACATGTGATTGATAACCCGCATGCACAAGAATTTACCATATTGTAAACTGTTTTACCGAGTAGGATACTATAAATGGCTTTCTAAAATGTTTTCTCTTGTTCATAACTCTTACTTATACTGTTTTATCAAAGTTCATTTTAAACTGGTTTATGAAAGGTTTCCAAAGAATTTATAAAGGTTTTCAAACTTATTTTACCGAAGTATACCAAGTTCTGACTTTCTTAAGTATAAAGGTTTTTCCAAGGTTTTCATCAAAGTTCTCTTTCATGTCGTATACTCTTGCTTGTTAGATGCTGCTGCTTCGTTTTTACTTAGTTTAAACTGCTACTTGACAACGTTTCCACCATGTGATACACTTATATTTGGAAACACTTATACTTCATGATTCGATTATCCCACACTGTTTGGTTACACTTTACGATTTGGTTATTCCACATTATTCGTTCAAACTTTATGATTCAGTTATTCCACATTGTACGTTATACATCACGATTCGGTTATTCCACATTGTACGTTATACATCACAATTCGATTATTCCACACTTTACGTTATACATCACGATTCGGTTATTCCACACTATACGTTATACATCACGATTCGGTTATTCCACACTGTACGTTTACACACCACGACTCAGTTATACATCACGATATGTTTCCACTTGTTACACACGCAGTCGTAGTTAGATGTATGTATGTACTTGTATAGGTGCATATAAATAATGATTGAAGGAATTAGGAAGGCTTGTCCGCCCTATTTCCTTTTCTTCGTTGAGATGTGGTCTGATGGGATCGGATGGCTGTCCGAAGGTCTTTTGATTTATTAGGTGTATGTTATGTATACAAGCATAGACATATAGGTTTACTCTAGTCAGTTCAGTTATGAGTCTCTACCTCTAGTTTAGCACTTATATATGAAACCCACTACCCACTCTTTGGGATGCATCTTCGAGACGCGACCTTCTCCATCGTGTAGTTGGTAACCAGAGTCTCCTGTAGGGAGAGCGAACATAGTGTATATAGATCTATACGGGATTGACACCCCCGTACCCTGACTGCTAGCTACAGTCGACGGCCCACCAAGACAAGGGGTGACAAATGTCATATTTTTTTGACGCTTGTAGGGCGTCAGGTACTCTAGGGTCGGTTAGTATGGTTACTAGTATCCTAGGGTGCCTTATAATTCATGGCCTTAAGGTAAAGGTATTTCACCAGCAACTTACACTGTATGCTGGAAACCCATTCTCAGAGTCACACTGTTTTTAGACCTTACAAGCTGTATCTTTCATTTGATACTGCATGGGGTCTGTATTCTTTGTTTTAAGACCTTACTAGCTGTATCTTTCATTTAATATTGTTTGGGGTCTGTATTCTTTGTTTTAAGACCTTACTAGCTGTATCTTTCATTTGATACTGTCTGGGGTTTGTATTCTTTGTTTTAGACTTTACTAGCTGTAACTTTCATTTGGTACCGTCTGGGGTCTGTATCTCCTTTTGTTAGAATGAGCCAGGCGTGCCGTTCGTTCGATACTCACCTAGAGTCTATGATTCCTTTTGCCTTAGTCAGCAGTCCTCACTGCTGAGGCATATGTTATTTCCCTGATTTCTCTTGCTTTCTTTAATAATCAAATTCAGTATTTTGATAATGATAGCGATTAAGGGAAAACTACTTTTTACCACATCACTCCGTCCAGTCTTGGTAGAAGACTGCTTTTATTAAAGAAAATATAGGATTTTCTAGAAAAGACACTAATTTAATGGATAACCTAAAATTACCACTTTTATTAAAGTTACTTGAATAAAATGACACTAAATACTTATGAACTCACCAACATTTGTAAAAATGTTGATACTCGATTTTCAAATAACATGTATTCTCAGGTCAGCATTAGACAGGTACCTCTCCGAAGCTTTTGATGAAGACAATTTAGTACCAAGCTGCTTTTATATCATTACCTGTATTACTTTGATGTATTGTAATGAAAACCATGGAAAACTATTACTATTAATGCAATGATTTTTGTACTTTGATTTACTATACTACATATGTTGTGATACTTGACATGGCGTCATCCACCCAGAACATTTCCGCCATTCCAGTTTTGGAGTGTGACAGGCATATCCGGTGATAGGAGTTTGGGCTGAGGAATTGACAACAAAAACAACAATAGGGGTAGTGGCAGCGTGGACTGCCATTATCTGCTGTTTCTTCGAGGGCTTTGAGGAAGACTGACTCTTCTTCTTCTTTTTCCAAAACTTCCTTTTCTCGCCACTCTTCTCTGTTGGCTCAGGAGTGGTGGCTGCTTCTTCTTGTTCATCATTGTGGTCGATCAGGGTTCGCGCTAGGCATTTGGCACTATCATAGGTATCCGGCTTTACAGCTAAAACATTCCTTTTGGTTGGCTGGCTCAACCCCCAGATAAACCTCTCAATCTTTTTACTCTCCAGGGTAACCAATCCCGGACAGAGAAGTGCTAAGTCGTCAAACCTTGAGGTGTAAGCGGCGATATCGGAACCTTTCATCTTCAGGTTTCGGATTTCATGCTCCAACTTCTGAATTTCACCTAGAGGGCAATACTCTGCGTGCAGAAGTTCCTTCATAACTTCCCAACCCATAGCATTGGCTACATGTAGAGTTAGGGATTTGACTCGGCCGTTCCACCAAGTCAGAGCTTTATTGGTGAGAGTGCAGGCGACAAATTTCACCTTGTTGGATTCTGAACAAGCATAGATCTCGATGATAGATTCGATTTTCTCTAACCACCTAGTTAGAGTAATGACACCTCCTATGCCATCGAAGAATGTGGGTTTTGCATTCATAAAGTCTTTATAGGAACACTCCTTGCAATGTCCCTGGCTACCTTCCTGGTTTTGAGGCTGGGGACCACCTGCTGAACTACCGGGGTTCGTTTGCGACATGGCTGCTATCAATGCGGCAGTAAAAACTGCCTGAAGTGTTACCAAATTGATTTGAGGAGAAGGTGGTGGTGGAGGGTTGTTGGTCTTTGAGCTGGTCCTCTTTCTTGGAGGCATCTTGATCTAATAAGATCAGGAAAGCGAGGGTGATAAGTCCTCCGAATTGAATCAAGAGATATGATACAAGGGATATCTCTTTATGACAGACATAGTAATCAATTAAGCGATTAAGCAAGAAAGAGTTATCAAAACAGATAAACTATCGCTAAAGGAATGATTGGGGAGCAATGCTGGAATGAGGATTTCTATAACGAATTTGGCTCGAGAAATACTCCTATAGTATTTCTTGTCTCACTGCAACGACGGCTCATTGTTTGGGTATTGGGTAAGTTTTAGACATGCCGCACACCACAGTCACTCCCAAGCACATGTTGACCGTGTCTCGAATGAATATAGTTGCCCAGGCTATATTGATCCTAGAAACAATTACAAAACTGCCCAGGTTTAACCGCATCATACAACACCCATTTACTTATGTTTTATTCTACTTGTAGTTACAGATCTTGACGGTTAGGTATACTTGTATACTTTTGAAAATACTTATACTTTGAAGTATACTTTTAGTTCATAGCACTTAGGCCCCTTAGTGTTTATAGTCTTATACCATGTAAGCTTTGGTATACTAGTTCACTATAAACAAGGGCTCTGATACCAATCTGTCACACCCCGAAAACTGAAGGCGGAAACATTTCAGGGGCAGACTCCACGTTGAGTATCAATTCCAATGTACTTAGTAACACAGTAAACACAAAACATTACATTACTTAGAATTTTTTACATCTGTTTGAAAGAAAAGTTATACATGGGTTATATACATATATCATATGAACAAAAACAAAGACGAGTCTTCTAACGCTCTGTCTTCTCCAAAAATGTGGCAGTGTACCTGTCTAATGCTGACCTAAGAATACAAGCATTTTGAAAATCAGCATAAAGCTGGTGAGTTCATAAGATGTTTAGTTTTGAAAAGAATGATTTCCCTTTTTGTTTTCTGAAAAAGATGTTATCCAAGAAAATCCCATATTTTTTTATTAGTTTAATTATCCTTCCATTTCTTAATTCGTTTACGACTTGTTACGTTATTCCAGGAAAATCCCATATTTTCCTAAGTGTTTAGCTGTCCATTTGATACTTAATTCGTAGTTTAGATTTCGATGTACTAATAACTACCATACTTATAGTATTAGTTAAGTATTATGATATCTTAGTTATCCTACATTCGAGTGTTGATTATCTGCTATATTTAGTGGTATTTTCGAAGATTTGGATTCACTCATAAACGTGCATTAATAGTATTTTCGATGTTCTGGTGATTTCGAAAAGAGTACCTTAGACGTATTTTCGAATCTCTGTCGACATCCTAAGGCGTATGTATTTGAAACTCAGTCGATGTCCAGAGGTGTACTTTCGCATTAATTTTTGAAACTCTGCTGACACTTAAGGCGTACACTAATTATATTTCCGAAGTCTTGGCATCATCCAAAGGCGTTATTTCGTATTCGTATTCGTTCTATCCTATTAGTTATCTTCGTATTCATATTCGTTCTATCCTATTAGTTATATTCGCCTTCGTATTCGTATTCGTATTTGTTCTATCCTATTAGTTATATTCGTATTCGTATTTGTTCTATCCTATTAGTTATATTCGTATTCGTACTCGTATTCGTATTCGTATTTGTTCTATCCTATTAATTGTATTCGTATTAGTATTTGTTCTATCCCTAGTTGTGTTTTATTAGTATTAAACTTAGTTTATGATTAGTATGATTCCGTATACAAAATATAATATGAAACTTAGATTATAACATCTTTTAAAGGAATCTACATTTAGTTTGACAATTTACTCTGCAATTCAAACGAATGCTTAGTACGATTTTCGTTATTAAAAGTATACATAATATGAAACATTTGAATAGAAAATAATAAGTTTAAGTACAAGATTTCCTTGTACTTTTGCTTGTATTCCCCCTGAAAACAGTGAAAACATTGGAAAAATGGTAGGGGTATGAACTCACCAGTTGAGGAATGCGTCGGTTTGGATCCTAAGCGTCAGTTCTAGGTTTGCAAACGCACAAGATTCCTATTTATTATGAAAAGATACACATTTATATCTAATTAGGACTCGAATTATTTATTAGTTAAGGACAAACACTTCTAATCGCGAAAACACTCCGTTACATGCGTTTGGAGGGACCCGGATGGCATTTAAGGACACATATGGCTTGGATAATGTGTTTACTCTTCGAGAGTAAACTTCTTATGGATTTTTCAGCCCTAAGACCAACTCCACATGAGTTCACGTCCGTGAACTCATGGGTGAGGGTTTTATGGTGTTAAATGGCCTTATATGACTTGGGAAAATTAGCTAGAATCAAATCTAAGGCATAGGAATAGATTTAACCCACATATGGACCACTTAATGGAGTTTACGGCAGTAAACTAGGAGTTTATGGCCGTAAACTCCCCCATACCCATTCCTTATGTGTTTTGGTGGTGTTAAGGCAATCACATGTGATTTAAACTCACTTTACAAGCCATGGATGGAATTTCGGGCATCATTTGCTTATGTTATAGGATTTTACGACCCAGGAACCCATCCTTGGGGGGTTTAAAGCCATGAACTCCTAAGGGAGGGGTTTTCAGTGAGTTTAAGGCTTCGAATTCAATTGTGGTTGATTCTATAATTTATTCCAATGCTATTGGTGTGTTTAAATGGCAATTTAACACTTAAAAATCAGTTTACTCCCCATGATATGGAGTTTATGGCCCAAGCATGTTATTGGGTAGTAAACTCATGTTTACTCCTCAATTTTTACGTTCAAGGTATTCTAAGTCCATTTTGGTAAGCCCCTAAGTCATATCTAAGCTCCAAAGGTCGATTGGAAGGGTTTAAACGCTCAAATTTGAAGGTGCATTTTATATGTGTTCACGGCCCAAGCATGTTCCAGGTCCGTAAACACTTGATTATGGTCCCATTCCATGATTTGAACTCGAATTTGAAGGTCTAAGATGCTATACTAGGAGTTAGGGTAGTTACCTTGGTGATTTGGAGCCTAAATTTGATGTTTTTGGACGTTAATCTTGAGTTTGAGGACAGAGGTTAGAGAGAGAGAGAGAGAGACTAGTGAGAGAGCGGAAAGGCTTCAAATGAAGTCTTTTGAGCTTTAAATAGGTCCAAAGTTCGTTACACGTTGGAATTCTACCCGATACCGAAGTTAAATGGGACTTTTGGTCGCACCCGATTAAGTTATCGTAATCCGGCGGGATAGAATTTGGAATTTTCAATTTAATGATTTCGGGCCATTTTCATGAGTTTCTAAGGGATTCGAGCACTCATAAGATTAAAACAAACTTAGAACTTTAAATAACTCATCCCAAAAACGGAATCGGAACGAACCGCTATAGACGGGTTTTACAGACGAAATGGGTTTCGACGATGGACAACTTTGGGTTGTTACACATGAATTCCTACCTTAATTTCCTGAGGATACATATTAGGATACGTCCACCAAATTGTTGGTGAGTTCTACATGTTTCGACTCCCTAAATCTTTATAATGAAAACGTATTTTCATGTAAAGAGTTATATATAAAAAGAGAAATTTTATTTTTCAAGACATAAAAATGACCATTTTTATGTCAAGAGTTTTTATTCCACTACTGTGTAAATCATATAAAAACTATTAATTAATGAGGTTTTAGGTACCAAATTTTCGTATCTTAATCATCATTATTGAGTGCGATCTTACTTAGTTTGAAAACAAACGGAAGATCAGTAAGGTAAATCCTTAATTCCTATCAAAATCATGTGGTTATTGATCCTTCAGTGGATACTATTCCGATTCCATGCAATGTTGGGAAAATTCCGGGATTTTATAATAAACTTATAACCGAACTCGTGACACTATACTATTTGCACCGGCTCCATAGTAAGGCATGTTTAAGTCACTCACCCAGTGTAACACATGGTAGTGTTCAATGGTACTAATGTAAATGCCTAAATTCATCTCCTTAGACGTTAGTTGTAGGTAGAAACTCCAGGTAGGCGCTCGAACCATACAAGATTAATAGTATGACACTTATACTTATCGTTAGTTGCTCCCTGCAGATTAACAATTATAAAATGGAGGGTTTCTACTAGGGGTTTGCGGTCTTGGATTTACCAAATAGCACAACTCATATAGGGAATCCCATATGTGGTGGATTCTAACAGTGTACACGTCCTAGATTTCCTATTAGGAGATCACTAAGTTATTATAAATATGTGTCATCTTGGAACATGTGACAACCTTCAATTTCCGGTCAAGTCAAAGTCAAATAAAGTCAACAAGTCAAACTGGTTAACTCAAATAACCCTTGTATTTGCATTGTGTTTACTATGGTACAACACATTATCTTTATGCAAAGTATCACTTTAGGTCTTCACATCTTCAAAAAATCTAAGCCCTAATCAGGGTAAGTGATGGAACTACTCGATAAAACATTATTACATACCCTTCGGGGGCGTATAACATTCATAACGAGGCTTAACGGGGTTTACAAACCTTTTGTTGTGAAGCTAAACATCCAAAAAGGTCACAAACGAAGCCTCTCTCAATCTCTCTTTACCAATCTTTCTCTATCCCAAATCTCTCTTATAACCTCCCTCAACTTTTTATAATGATTCAGGGCATCCCGACCCTTAACTTAGTCAAAAACCATGCAAAACGGGAAGTTTACGTTAAAAACAGCCATATAGGGCAGAACCCTCTTAGGGACGAAACCTATTGGAACTGAAACCCTAGGAAGCAAAACCAAAGAGTCGAAGTCAAAGAATAGAGAGCCAAAGCATGACCGAAACCGAAACTGCAGGACCAAACCTGGAGGAACCGAACCACTGAGGCCGAGCCTCCCTTCTCTTTCGCTTCCCTCCCTGCTCTCGCCTTCGCTTCCCTTTCCTTCTTGCCTTCGAGATTTCTCGGCCGAACCACCTCTCGGTTCTCATCAGCACCCGAAGCACCCTTCGTTTCTAAACATGTTAGGACCGAACTTCGGTCCTGAGCTCAGAATTTCGCAGATTTCGTATCTTTTTCCCAGTTTTCGACCACTTTCGCGTTTTAAGCCCGTTTTTCATGATTTTGACGTGTGATTTTCACCCAATCTCATATTTTGGCATACAAGACCCTAAATATTCATAATTTAAACACATTTTAAAGGAAATCTTTGTCTAGAAATAATATCTAGTGGATAAGTTATTAAGGTAGAGTGTTGACTTTACCTTTAAGTTATGACACAAGCAATCCTCCACACCCACTCCAAGACCATACTCAGTCACCATTTATCACTACATAGTCAACTATTTGTCATTTCACCCTCTTTCTCCAGCACATAATCTTGATCAAAGGCTAGAAGTTCTTTTCTCTCCTCCAACTTTATTCACTCTTTCTCAAGAAGAACAAACACACCTCTCTCACTTTCTCTCTCTCTAAAACTCGAGACTCCAAGGCTGTGATTGAGTTTTTCACTAACTTTTGGTAAGTATTTCCATCCTACATTTGAACATCCTTTTCGTCTTCACTCGAATTATGGATCTCTCTTAACAAATATCACCATATTTCTCTTAGATATTCAAATCTTCAAGCATCTTCCAAGTTTTCTTGACTTGTAAACCTCTTTTCTTCACCACCCATCTATTGAAATTAGTCAAGGTGAGTTCATACCCCCACATTTTCATGTTTTCTTCATGTTTTAGGGGGAGAATACGAGTTAAAACACCAACAACATAATTAAACTCAAACATTAGCTTTCAACAAAAAAGTTAATGTTCATTCACGAACTGTTTTGAACATCTTAAACTTTTCAGTTTTCAAAACTGTATTATTTGCAAATATTTCAGGTTTATACCTTTAAAATGACTACTTGCACATGTCCATACGATTTTTCTATAATTTATGGTGATTTTTTACAAAACTGTCTATCACTGTAGCTACGAATTCGGACCAGTCTGTGAATATGGACATTTTCACACAAGTTGGAGACATCTAAAAATCATAATAAAAATTATGAACAAACTAGACACATTTTCTAACACTTTGTAACATGTTGAGCAAAGTGTTAATCTTTGATAACTTCATATTTTATATGTGATTTTCTGTTGAACTACACTTATATAACAAAAAAATTGTTTACTAAATTGTAAGAGGCATTTATCGTTATAAAAAATACAAGATGAAGCATAATAAAATAGTCAAGTTTTGCTATACATTATACTTACACAGAAAAGGTTTACTATACGTTACAAACATTTTTATAAACTATAATAGTTATAGTTTATGTTTCATATACATTACAAACATTTCGATAAACCATAATAGGTATAGTTTATGTTTTATTTACATTTTGAACTCATTACAAAGGGTTTTCAGTTCATATAAATGGGGTATGAATACAAATTACCAGGTTTATATAAAAAGGGGTACGAATACAAAGTATCGGGTTTATATAAAAAGCGGTACAATACAAAGTACCAGGTCTTCATATAAATGGGGTACGAATACAAAGTAATGGGTTTATATAAAAAGAGGTACATTACAAAGTACCGGGTTTTCATATAAATGGGGTACAAATACAAAGTACTGAGTTTATACAAAAAGGGGTACATTACAATGTATCGGGTATTTCTTTCAACTAAATGAGTTTATGTCGATTTAAACATGCATGATTTATTTTAAGTAAGGAAAATACTTGTACATTTTGGTCTTTGACATTTAAGGCTACAATACATTTTAAAAGGGAAATACTAGATTTTTCGGGAACAAACATTTCATTTACAAGGAAAGGATTTCAAACAATGCATACAAAAGCTTATGAACTCACCAACTTAATTATTGATACTTTTTCGAAACTACTTGTATTATGAGGAAATCAGTGAACCAGATAAACAACAGCTTTTGAGGATGGGACGCTCAGACGTCAAAAATTTCATTTTGTCATCATAATGTAATTGATTTTGAAATATGTGAACACATGCTACGATGTAACTTTTTCAATTATATTTATGATGGTTGTATTTACTTTGAGCACTATGACACTTTTTGTTATGATACTACACATGAATTCCTCCATCCCCAGATGTTTCCGCCATCATTGGTTTGGGGGTGTGTCAGAACATGAAGCATCAAGTGTTATTAATTTTGTGTGATTACAAAAGTTTGTTAGGCTTCACGTTTGTATTATTTGTTACAGTAACAATTGAGTAGGCTAACGAATACATTTATTTTGATTTTTCCTTTCTTATATAATACAAGAATTGTATAATAATATACAAATTTTTTATTAATAATTTCTTAGTACTCTGATGTCGGTTATGCATTCGTTTTAGATTATGCTATAATTTAAAAATAGTATGACCTGTATTTTAATAGTAACTTAAAGAAATATAACAACTTGTTCATAAATATATTTCTACATGATTTCATAAATTATGTCGATAAAGTTGGATGATCCAAACGACTTATTTTGACAGAGTGCATCATTTTGTACAATATTAGTACTTTCACATATGTAAATATATTACTAACGTTACATTATATATATATATATATATATATATATATATATATATATATATATATAAGATCATATGAAATATAGGTGGAGTACCTTGAAATATAGGTGTGTGTTAGAGTTTAGGGAGGTAACATAATAGATTGTAGTGAAAGGAATTGATATAGGCTAGATTTCCTTGTGATATCCTTGTAAAATTGAATTAAATGAAGATATGTGTGCACTATGAAATATTTCTCTGGATATTGCATGTGTGATGTATGTGTGTATGAAGAATGAAATCATGAGGGGGGTGGAAAGATCTTTCAAGACTTTTAGTACTCTTACTCACACATGCATATCTTTGGAAGATTCATAGATTAATAATTGGTACATTCGGATATTTAGGATTAGATTCCGAGTGTAATACTTCCATGTCCCATTTGTGTATGTATATGTTGTGTGTGGGTATGACTAATTTAAGGAGTAACTTTGAGAACTATTTGGAAGATTTGAAGGTACTCCACCTATATTTCATATAATCTTATGTATATATGACACACACACACACACACACATATATATATATATATATATATACACACACACACACACACATACACACACACACTAGTGTATGGAGGGTGTATGTTAGTTTTCATGGGCTAGAATACATAAGGGTGGGGGAAGGTTTGTGACTGATTTCTTGTGTGCCATTCGTATCTTAAGTGTTAGACTTAGAAGGATTTGAAGGGTACAAAGATCTTGAAAGTTTGTTAAATATATATACACAACTTACAAGTATTTTGAGTTTTTCATGTATATATTCGTATTTTAATTCAAAATCTCGTTATACACATATGTATTAGCTTCATATTATTTGAATTACATTTATATATACATGTGTTTTACCTTGTTATACAATTTATATATATATATATATATATATATATATATATATATATATATATATATAAAAAAAGATTTTTGGACTAGATTTTCCCTATCTAAAACCCTTTTGCAACATTTTGTGGAAACGTAGTGACGTTTTTTACGTCCAGATCCGAAATCTGATTCCTGCGTTTGGTACGAACTCCATGACGATTTAAAAGCACACATCGAAATTTAGTTCCGTAGTCCCCCTTTTAAGCTCTTTAAAGCTTTTCAGGAAAAATATATGCTATATATATTGATACTTATTAGTCATACAAATATAAAATATATTTTTATAATTATAGACGAGAACTTGGTTAAAACCTGGTTTTTACTCAATTTACAGCTGTTATGCTATCCGATTTTTATTAGAGCTTTATGCACAGTTGAACCTTTGTCTAGTAAGTTTATAACTTAAAGTTTAAGACATACACTCACTCACCTTTATATATCTTCAACTTGGGGAGTTTACATGGGATATCCGTTCATTAACGAAAAATTAAAAGTTAGTAAAGATCTTTGTTGAGTATTATGTGTTGCGTCATGGACTAGTATTATAAATAGTGAATGCATGTATGCCTTTAAGAAGCTAGAAGTTTGATTATCGTTTTGCATTGTAACCCTAAACACATCTACAGTCGAATTTCTTCATCGAGCTCTTCTGGGGTGTTAAATATTAATCATTCGACATCGTTCAAATCATTCTTGGTATCTTATTGTTTCGTTTATTGTTTATCTCTTTGAATCTATCGATCATTAAGGTCCATTATTCCAACAATTGGTATCAGCGCAGGAGACTATGTTACTAATACGCATTCCTTTTGTGTGAAGAATTCATTAGGGTTTTCGCTTTTATCTAATATATAAAGGTCGTATTCTACCTGTCAACGGTAACTTTATTGTTTGATAAAACCCTAATCTCAAGTTTACAAGTCTGATTCTAGTAGATTCAGAACACAAGACCAGCATGTCACACGAAGACTCTCAAAGCAATCCCATCAACATCTCGAATAACATTGGATCATGCATAAGAGTTCTCATTCTTTACACTCAAGACTATGAAGTGTGGGTGCATCACATTGAAGATTACGTGGTCGGATATGAAGACAATAGGTATCTCATCTGGGAAGCTATTACAGTCGGTCTGTTTGTTTGCCAGAACAAGTAGGACAGTGAACACTCAAAAGGAGTACAACCAACTCTTAGTGGACGTAGAGAATATTCCACAAGATGAAAAAGAAAAGCAGCAATGCAATCTTAAAGCCTTAAAAATGATCCAAATTTTCGTACAATCCAATACCTTCCGACTGGTGAGTTCATGCACTACCCCAAAGGAGATATGGGATAGGCGGAAAGAATTGTATTCGACTGATGAAGATCTAGAGTACTCGATACAAACCTTACTAATCTCTGAGTTCAGTGCTTTTGCTCGAGAACCTGATGTGACTCTTCTTCAGACATTTGATCGCTACAACCATCTGCTCAACAAGATGATGAAGCATGGTATTGAAAAAAACGGAGATTGAGTAGAATGTCACGTTTATGAATGGCCCGAGACCTGAGTGGATGGCAGTAATCTCAACTGTAAAGGCTCATGAACAATTCAAGTCTTACTCGTTGGCGAAACTGATGGGAATTTTGAAATCCCATGAAAGCACAGTAACAAAAGAAGCGAAGGTGGTGTCTATCATGGGCTCTTTAGCCCTTATCTCAAAAGGGAAGAGTGAGACGGAAGAAGAAGATGACTCAAATCTGTCTGATTGTGACATGACAGGTGAAGAATATGCAATGATGGTCTCCAATCCTAAGAAGTTTGCAAGAAGGAAATTTTGTGCCAATAAAAACTGAAACTGGCAAGGAAGTTACAGCTCTGAGAAGGTGAAAGAAGAATCCAAGAACGTTTCACAAAAGGATGATGATAAGAAGGAATGCAAGCTAGTAGGAGATTCTGGATACAACTGCAATTATTGTCATAGCAAGAATCACTGTGCCAAAGATTGCATGTTACGAAAGATGTCAGAGAAACGGGATGGTGACGATGATGAGGCTTATCATGAGCTAAAGATAGAAGAGCTAAAGAAAAGGAAGTCAGCTAAAAATTCTATGAATGTATTGATTGTGCAAGAGAATATAGTCGATGATGAGTTCGGAGGCGTTGAAGTTTGGTCAACAGACTCTGACGATGAAGAAGTGAGGAAGCCTATGCATGGCAGAGCATATGTGGCAAGAGAGGAAGTTCACGGTTCGGCTGGGAGGTGCTTGATGGTGACTATAAGTGTAACAACTAAAGATGAGCGTAAGGAGCCGAACTTGATGGTGACTGCAGGTGTACCAACTGATGAGACTCTTCTTCAGACATTTGATTGGTTGATCAAAAAGGTACAATCCATCCTAGAATCTCTTAAAGTTCCTGTCACAAATTACGAAGAAGAATTAAACGAACTTAAATTTAAATTCGCTAATCTCACTAGTAGTCTCATGCAAACTCGCTTAACGAACCCTAACCTAACTTACCAACTGAGTAGGGAATCATTGAAGAGTGAGGAGCGACACATGTAGATTGAGCTGAAGGAGACAGAGTTAATTAGGACTAGGGATGAGATTATCTATTTGCAAAGAGACAATTTGAAGTTTTTAAAACAAAGAAACATTTTTTGCTTAGTTGCTAAACACTTATATACAAATATTACTAAATTACATTTAGATTGTGGAATAGGGAAAAAAATTCATAAGATGATCTTACCCTTCCTTGAGTTTAAGGAGGATGAGGTCATTGTTGAATGTGAATCCATAATGTCCTCAGAAGAGACTTTTGTCACTTATAAAATCGGCCTATACAAAATTGAGTCTTTCATTAACTCAAAAGAACACAAATGCATGCTTAAAAGGCTTTTAGATGATAATGATAAGCTGAAAATCAAGACAGAGATCTTACAATCATTTAACTCTTCAAACTCAAAATTAATGACTGGACATAAAATGAATGTAGAAAATACGTCTAAATTTGATGAGGAAAGTGAGATGATTGAAATTTCGGAGGAAGACGAAGTTGATTGCTCTGAGTTCATGAAAAGTGAAAACGAGAAACCTCTAATATTTGAAAATTTTGTTGAATATGCACGTTTGTCAAGGGATAAGTCAATGAAACTCAAAGAAAAAATAGTGGTTTACCAGAAGGTTCAGACTGTGCCAAATCATGTTTACACTGTCACAGGGGTCACTGGAAAACAAACAGCTAAACTAAAAATCCTGGTTGACAAAGACAATGCTAAAGGATGTGACAACTATTTTTGGTCTTCTCATATCGATAATACAGATGAGAGAGTGGGTCTATCAGAGCAAACCTCATGGAGGGTAAAAGGCAGATATGTTGTTGAACCAATCACCAAACCCTCAAGCTTTGACAAACCAAGCACAAGTGGAACCAAAGATATACCGGAAGAACTGGGAAAGAAACCGGAAGAGTTAAAAAAGACCTCGAATATATCTTCCAATTCAACCGACGCTCAAAAAGAGAAGCAGAAATCAAGCTTCAACATTCATAAATCTCAGAAGGAGTTGGCTGATATTAAAGGCCAAAGAAATCAGAGGTACTTGAAGAATCTGAATGAGAGAAAGAGGTTTTGGCAATCTCAAAATCCCAACTATGTTCCCTCAAAGAAAGAAGCTAATGACAAACCAGAGATCAAAAGAGAGAATATTTTTAGTCCCAGTTCTTACTATTCTAGATCTCAAAACCAAACATCTAGTCTTTGTTCCGACACCAAAGGACAGAATCGAAGATCCATCTTCGGTTTCAATAATAGAGTTCAAAACCGAACTTCATGGTACGTTCCGAACACCAAAACTGAGAACTGAAGGTCAAGTATCGGTTCTTCCCAACAGAAACCTAACTCAACAAAGGATGTTAAAGGGAAAGGAAACTTGATTTTAAAGCAGTAGTCAATCACAATAAAAAGAAAGCTAACCCTAAGGATCCAAGAAGGACTCCAACTGTCACAACACCATGTAACACATTGCAATTTAAACAAGACAGAAATATAATAAAAATGTACACCATCAAAAGAAAAGATGAAACCACAATCATAAAAAGAACCTATCTTGTTGATATATCGGTTGCTGTTTCTTTTTCTGTGAAAAACTCACCAGGGCCCAATAGACTTTGGGTTCCTAAATCTGCTTAACTTTGCAGGTTATCAGTGACGAGCAGTTCGATGATGAATGGTACATAGACAGTGACTGCTCACATCACATGATAGGGAGAAAGGAAGAGCTAAGGGAGTTTCGGTCCCTTAAGGATGGTGGATGCATGAAGTATGGCAACAACTCTTATGGAACAATCAGAGGATATGGAATGATAACCAACAGAGAGTTTACAATTCGAAAAGTGGCGTATGTGGAAGGATTGCAGCACAATCTCATAAGTGTATCTCAATTGGTTGTGGGTATGGGGCTGAAAGTCTCATTTGATGATGAAGGATCAGAAATTCTCGAGAAGTAATCCAAAAGAGTCTTGTTAAAATCTGAACAAAAAGGAGAGATGTACCCTCTCAACCTTAGTCCAATTAAAGGAAAACCATCGATTTGTCTGTTGTCTAAGGCGAATTCGGATGAAAGATGGCTATGGCAGCGACGTTTCTCGCACCTAAACTTTAAAGATATAAATACGTTGTTATTTGGTGATCATCTTCGAGGACTTCCAGTTCTCAAGTTTGATAAGGAATACCTGTGCGCAACATGTGAGATGGGTAAACAGAGCAGAAAGAGCCATCCATCACGTATCAATACCAAGATTGTTGAAGCACTTGAACTTCTACATATTGACTTGTGTAGACCTTCAACTATTGAAAGCATCGGTGGTAGTAAGTTTATTCTTGTTATAGTAGATGATTTTTCACGTTTCACCTGGGTGTTCTTTCTTAAACAGAAACCAGAAGCGACTCCCAAGTTAAAGATGTTCATCAAGCAAGTTGAACTGCAACTACAAAAAGTGGTAAGGAACATCAGAAGCGACAATGGGCTTGAATTAAAAAAATAAAGAGTTTGAAGACTTTCTGGCCGACAAGGGAGTGTCTCACAACTTCTCTGCTCCCTACACTCCACAACAAAATGGAATCATTAAAAGATGAAATCGACCCTTATGTGAAGCAGCCAGAACCATGCTGAGCTTCGCTTCTCTCCCACTATACTTCTAGGCTGATGCTGTTGCTATTGTTTGTTATACTCAAAACAGATACTTACTTAACAAGCGATTCTCAATCACTCTATATGAGATTCTGAACAACCGAAAACCCAATGTCAAGTTCTTTCATATGTTCGGTTCTAGATGCTTCATTTTCAACTCTAAAGAGAACCGAAACAAGTTCGATGTTAAAGCGGATGAGGGAGTCTTTATAGGATATTCACTCACTTCAAAGGCTTATAGGGTTCTAAATAAACACTCCAAACGTATTGAGGAAACTATTACATAACCTTTGATGATTGTTACATAAAGAAAGCTCATGCAAAAGAAAGTTCTATGGGGGAAATATTTCCTGAATCAGGACAAGTATCGGTTCCTATTTCAAATTTGTTTGAAGAATATATGAGGTTGTTTGATGAACCATAAAAAGCTATACACTCAGAGGCGAATGCAGCAGACAACAAAGTCGACCATCTGAAAAAGATCATCGAAGATGTTGCGAAAGACATGACAAAGGATCCTTCAAACCAAACTGATGATCAACCCTCAAATGAACCTTTAAATAATAGCACGGTATTCAAGGGGGTTGGCTCATCTGTGTCTCATACAACCGAGCAAGAGAATCCAAATCCAACCGAGGGGGAGGATCCCGAACCTGACAAGGAACACACTTCGCCATTTGAAGGGGAGAATGCAAATACAAATGATGAAGACAATCAATCAAAATTTGAAGAAGAGATTAATGCAGAGTTAGATCCTGTTAATGAAACGAACTAACCTCCTCTCACAAAATGGACTAAGGAACATCCTCAAACACAGATAATTGGTAAATCATCTGAACGGGTTCTCACACGGTCTCAGTTGAAAGCGAAGAAAACTGCATTATTCTTTCAAGTTGAATTATGCATGAGTAATTCTTATGTCTCCAAAATCGAACAAATGATAGTCAACACTGCACTTGATCATGCTGATTGGGTACAAGCTATGCAAGATGAACTTCATGAGTTTAAACGCAATTGTGTTTGGAAACTAATACCCACACTAAAGGATGCTATTGTGGTTGGATTGAATTCGGTCTTCAGGAACAAGATGGATAAAGAAGGCAATGTTATAAGGAATAAGGTGCGGATGGTGGTAAAGGGATGCTGCCAAGAAAAATGAATAGACTATGAGGAGACCTTCGGTCATGTAGCCAGATTGGAATCGGTTCGAATCTTTCTAGCATATGCTTCTCATAAAAACTTCAAATTTTTCAAATGGATGTGAAATGTGCCTTCCTGAATGGAGAACTAGAAGAAACAGTGTATGTTGAGCAACCACCTGGGTTTGTGAATGAGAAATACCCCAATCATTGCTATGTGTTAGATAAAGTTGTGTATTGTCACACCCCGCTAAAGCGGAAACGCAAGGTATGACAGCGATAACGGTTTCATTGCAAAAGATAAAGATACATCACCATAGCAGTATTTAAAAGTTTACAACCCATAGCTTCAAAAGAACAAAATACAAGTTTTTCAAAATAACATTGTTCAAAATATAGCTTCATAATAGCTTCAACACGATGCAGCATGCTCTATGATGATGAATCTTTACATCCACTTACTAATTATTTCCTGAAAAAGCATGTAAAACGAGCGTCAACTATGAAAATAGTTGGTGAGTATCACAAGTTTATAAAATCGAGCGTACAATAAGGCTTTTCGTAAATACAAGTACATTGCTTCAATGATAAACAAGTTGATTGCTATTAATGAATACAAGTTTATTGCTATAACGAGAAACGAGTTTGTATGTGTATGAGCAAACAATGAGTCTCAACCAAACCTATGACTGAAGCCCTATCGAGATCTATGCTTATCGTTCCATAGATGAATATGGTATCATGCACTCCAGCGATTCGGGCGAGTGAGGAGTTGTCAATTCCTAATAGCACTATCCATAACGACCATTGGCTCAAAGAGTTAATGGTTAGAGATAAGGGAAGGGCCTTAGTATGATAAGTTCTCATGTTCCGTGTTGCATAGACATACATAAAGAAACATAGTAATACAATAGCAATCATGTTTGATACAATTCAATTTAAATACAACATGCAAACAATAGTTTTTCTGGACATGCTTTTCCACCCCAAAACATAAAAACCGAAAAAAGGGGAGTGTGTGAATACTCACGATGTTTTGTGTAGACACAAGCGGTACTTCGGGATGCACCAACGTCTTACTACCGGGATCCTACGACACCAAACACACGCACTAGTGAGTTTCCATGTCGATATCTAATGCTAATATACTAAACTCTACATATAGGGAAATGCCAATTTATGTTTTAGTATTGGATTTATATCATTTTGTTACACTTTTTCTGATGTATTGAAATTTTACAAGTCGTGCGATTAATTACAACCTTGGAAGGTTAATTTTCCAAATTTTAAGTCTCAATAACAACATAAATTCACGAAAAATAGTATTCGAGGGATAAAAATTCTCAAACTTTTTATTTAACTGTTAATACACAACACTAAGCTGGGAAAATTATAAAAATGGATTTCCAAGCTGTTTAATTATATTTTATAATTTTTGAGCATTTATTTCAATAAAAATTGAAATAAATAGTAAACAGTTTCCAAAATTACCCAAACTTTTTATTTAATTGTTATTATACATAAATAGGCTGGGAAAAATATAAAATATATTTTTCAGTGGTTATTTGTATTTTTCCTTGTTTTATTTCTTTAAATAGTCATTAATTAAAGAAATATTATTAAACAGTTAAAATAAATTACCATAAATTTTTGTAACATCATTTACAGTATAAATATCTTGGGAAAAATATCAAAAGTGGTTTTCATAATGTATAAACTGGTTTTGGGTATTTATGTATATTTAAGTGAATTTTAGTGCAATTAACTTTAGAAAATAAGGGAAAAATAGTTTACAGTGGAGAAAAATATTCAAAATTTTTATGTAACCTCCTACTATATAATATGATATCCTGGCAAATTTTCATGAATTTTGGATAATCAGAACTATTTTTCCCATTTTTAAGCCATTATAATTACCAAAAATTGGGAAAAATAGCTAGACATGATGAAAAATCTTGAAATTATTTTCTTGAGTCACCCATCACAAGTAAGGTATGCGAAAATTGTTAGATACAATTTTCACATCCTAAAAAGTGGTTTTGTAATTTATCATGTCCTAAATAAAAGAAAATTAGAAATCATATGAAACAGTAACAAAAATTGCTGAAATTTGGTGAGGGGTCATTATTCCCCATAAGTATCATCCATGAATTTATTTAGGATTTATTGACCTCTGGAAGTATTTTATATGATTTATGCCCTTGGTTTTAGCAATAATTCTAATAAATCAAATAAATAACAAAAGCTCTTGAAATTTTCCAGATTATCTCATGCATGCAAGGGCTTTCAAAAGTAAAAATGTTAAGAATGTATTCAGAAGAGAAATGAGGGTAATGATTCCAAACAATTTAAGAAAAGTTGCATGCAATAATGCATGAAGTGTAGATGTGGCTGAGGTTCATGAATTTTTGTAGCCCATTCAGTGAGGTTTTAAGCCACGAAATTTCAACCATAACTCACTAGATATGTTAAGTTTCTAAGGTATTTTTCCTAAGATTTATGGTTCGGTTTAAGACCATTGTTTAAGCAAGATAAAAATAGTGATCACAGAAAAAGAGCTGTATGCGCAACCTTTTTGTAAAATCTGCCAAAAATCGGATATTTAATATTTTACAGTAAGACCAGTTGGGTTTGAAAGTTAACTCGTGGAACTAACCAATACAAAAAGAATATCATGATTTGGTTAAGAAATGACTGAGTTATGACTGTTCAAAGTCGAACAAAGTAATCTGGCAGATTGCATGTTTGCTTGTGTGCATTATTAGGGTATTTCAATAAGAACATCATGCATGTCCTTGGTAAGGCCCGATTTCTAACACATGCATGGAATGAATGAGCATCCAAGATGTACTAGAAATGGTTTAATGCTTTCGTTCATGCATGAACACACAAGAAATGGAGAAGAACATGAAATATTATGTTTTGATGTCACATGATCATATGTGCATCTTTTTCACTCCTTGCATGGGTTTGATCCCGGATTTTCACCATTTCAAACACATGCATTGTGTTATGGTGAGAATCTACAAACCACAAGGGGAGAATAAAGATTTCTAGCCATGGAAAGGCATAGAATCCTAAAAGAAGAGAAAACTAAGAAGGAAAAGAAGTAGAATCATCAAACTATGGAAGAAGATGATGTTGTTTACCTTGGTTATGATCTTGAGAGAAGTAAGAACACTTCAAGGTCTTCAAAGTCTTGAAATTTGGCAGAGAAATGAGAGAAATTTCGTGAGTTTAGAGAGAGAGAGGAAGAGGGTGAAGTGTGTGAAGAGAGTGAAGTGAGAAGAGTGAAGAGAGAAGAGGTGGAGTGTGGGTTTGAGTTTAATCATGAGTTTTGGGAAGAGAGTGCATGGGGAGAGGGGAGATGGCCAGATTTTTGAGGCATTAAAGCCTCCTCTCTCCTAAATTCAAATTTTTATAAAAAATCCCTCCTTAATTTTTATAAAAATCTAATTTTTATAAAAATCTAATTTTTATAAAAGTGATTCTTTAAGCAATTTTTGATTTATTTAAAAATCTTGTTTTTAACTAATAAATTATGATTAATACTTGTAATTTATATTTCTATTTCATTGGTATAATCCATAATTTGATTAATAAAATTTGATATTAGAAAGTTTATAGCCAAATTTTATAAAGTTTTTAAGCTTTAAGATTTATAAATTTGGATTTTTGGCTGTTTAGAGTTTTTGGAACATTGATTGATATTCAACAACATGTTGAAGTATAATTAGAGTGTTTTAATTTATTTTTAGAGTTTTATACCCTATTTCAATTATAACAAAGTTTGAAGCTTATTCTAATTATAGTATTGGCATTTCCTATTGTAGCTAAGCAACTTACTAGAATTGTAAGTATCAAGTATATTAGTCCTAGACCTTAGTTGGATCCTAGTTTATGCAAGATTTTTGACCTAATTTATACTACTAGGTCATGGCATGTTGTGCATGAATGGTTATTATAAATATGCATGAGTCCAAGAATGACCTGAATTGACAGTTGTCACAGTATCCCCCACTTAAAAAGAATTTCGTCCCGAAATTCATTCTATATCATCGCTTGTCATCGCATGGGAATAGTTGCGGATACTTTTCCTTTATGTAATCCTCGCGCTCCCAGGTGTACTCCGGCCCGCGTTTTGAGTTCCATCGAACTTTCACAATCGGGATCTTACTCCGCTTAAGTTGTTTTACCTCCCTGTCAAGGATTTCTATCGGTTCCTCAACGAAGCTCAGCTTATCATTGATCTTAATTTCCTCCAGGGGTACTATCAATGTTTCGTCGGCTAGACATTTCTTAAGGTTGGAGACGTGGAATGTGTCGTGAATGGCGCTTAACTCTTGGGGCAATTGGAGTTTATACGCTACTGGACCAATCCTTTCAGGGATTTCAAAGGGTCCAACATATCTCGGGCTTAGTTTTCCTTTCTTACCAAAACGCACAAGCCCTTTCCAAGGCGACACTTTTAAAAGTACCTTGTCTCCTACTTGGAATTCTAATGGTTTTCGACGATTATCCGCATAACTTTTCTGACGATCTCTAGCAGCTTTAAGCTTATCTTTGATGATAGTAATCTTGTCAGATGTTTCCTGGATAAGTTCGACTCTAGTCAACTGTCTGTCTCTGATTTCTGTCCAGCATAAGGGCGAACGACACTTGCGTCCATACAATGCTTCATATGGAGCACATTGGATACTCGTGTGGTAACTGTTATTGTAGGAAAACTCAATTAGGGGCAAATGAGTATCCCAATTTCCTTTGAACTCAATGACACACGCTCGTAGCATGTCTTCCAATGTTTGTATTGTTCTCTCTGTTTGCCCATCTGTCTGCGGGTGGTAAGCTGTGCTCAAATCTATCTTGGTTCCTAGTGCCCTCTGTAACATCCACCAAAATCGAGATGTAAAACGACTATCTCTATCAGAAATGATAGATAGGGGTACACCATGCAGAGAAACAATTTTGTCGATGTAGATTTGGGCCAATTTTTCCATCTTGAAATCTTCTCGAATAGGGAGAAAGTGAGCGGATTTCGTCAGTCGATCCACTATGACCCAAATTAAGTCGTGACCTCTAGCAGTTCTAGGGAGTTTGGTAACGAAATCCATAGATATTTGCTCCCATTTCCATTGGGGAATTTCAGGTTGTTGCAACAACCCGGAAGGTTTCTGATGTTCAGCTTTGACTATTGAGCATGTCAAACACTTCCCGACGTACAAGGCAATATCCTTTTTCATTCCAGGCCACCAATAGTACTCTTTAAGATCCTTGTACATCTTATCTGCTCCAGGGTGGATGGAGTATTTAGATCGATGAGACTCTTCTAATACCATGTCTCTCAGGTTGTTAACCCTTGGAATCCAGACCCTGTCTTTAAAATAACGAACTCCATCAGGTTTGGTTTCAAATCTTTCTTCCAAACCATGTAAAGTTTCGCCTGGAAGATTTTCCTTGCATAACGCTTTCTCCTGGGCATTAATGATTTGAGATTTCAAGCTTGTCTGAATTACCATTCCCAAAGCTCTCACACGGGAAGGTTTCACTCTTACTTTCCTACTAAGAGCGTCGGCTACTACGTTAGCCTTTCCTGGGTGGTATCGTATCTCACAATCATAATCACTAAACAACTCTACCCATCTTCTCTGCCGCATGTTTAACATTTTCTGATCCAGGATATGCTGAAGGCTTTTGTGATCGGTATAAATGGTGCATTTGGTTCCGTACAAATAATGCCTCCATATCTTAAGGGCGAAAACTATTGCTCCTAGTTCTAGATCATGGGTGGTATAATTCTTCTCGTGCGGTTTGAGTTGTCTGGAAGCATATGCAATGACCCTATCTTTTTGCATTAGCACACATCCTAATCCTTGATGAGACGCATCACAATACACCACAAAGTTCTCTGATCCTTCTGGTAAAGCCAGAATTGGTGCATTGCACAGCTTGTTTTTCAGGATTTGAAACGCCTCTTCGTGTTTCTCTTCCCAGAGAAATTTTCTATCCTTTTGGGTCAAAGATGTTAATGGTTGAGCAATCCTAGAGAAATTCTCAATGAAGCGTCTGTAGTACCCAGCTAATCCTAGGAATTGTCGTATTTCTGTCGGGGTTTTGGGGGCCTCCCATTTCTTGATTGCCTCTATCTTAGCTGGATCTACATGGATTCCTCTTTCACCGATCACATGACCAAGAAAATGTACTTCCCGAATCCAAAATTCACACTTAGTGAACTTGGCATACAATTTTTGTTCCTTCAACAGCTCCAACACTAGCTTTAGATGTCTATTGTGATCTTCTTTGGTCCGCGAGTAAACAAGTATGTCATCGATAAAGACAATTATAAACCTGTCTAGGTATGGTCTACAGACCCTATTCATCAAATCCATGAATACAGCGGGTGCGTTCGTTAGTCCAAAAGGCATGACTAAGAATTCATAATGTCCATAACGGGTTCTAAACGCTGTCTTGTGAATGTCCTCTTCGTGAATTCTTAGCTGATGATACCCTGACCGAAGGTCGATTTTTGAGAAGTAGGAAGCGCCCTGCAACTGATCGAACAAGTCATCTATTCTAGGGAGGGGATATCGATTCTTGATTGTCAACTTGTTCAATTCTCTGTAATCAATGCACATTCGGAACGAACCATCTTTCTTTTTGACGAATAACACTGGGGCTCCCCAAGGTGAAGAACTTGGTCGAATAAACCCTTTGTCTAGAAGTTCTTGAAGTTGTCCGGATAGTTCTTGCATCTCGGATGGTGCAAGGCGATATGGTGCTTTTGCTACCGGTGCCGCTCCGGGAACTAAGTCTATCCGAAATTCGACCTGTCTATAAGGGGGTAGACCGGGCAATTCCTCCGGAAATACTTCGGGATAGTTTTGAACCACTGGAATCTCCTTGAGTTGCTTAGCTTCAGGTTCTCTTTCTAGCACATGGGCCATGCATGCAATACAATTCTTCTTCAGGTACTTGTGAACCTTCACGCTTGATACTATGTTTAAACTTCTTCCTGGCTTCTCACCGTGTATGATAAGGGTTTCTCCATTAGGGAGAGGCACTCTGATGACTTTCTCATAACAACCAATGTCTGCTCTATTTTTGGATAACCAATCCATCCCTACTATCACATCAAAACTACCTAGCTCTATAGGAATTAGGTCAATGCTAAAGAGTTTATCAGCTAAATTCAGAGTACAACCAGGAATTATATCACTAGCCCTAATTTCATACCCATCAGCAAGTTCAATAGCATATGCAATCCTCATCTTTACCGATTTCAAGCCAATTAACGGTCTAAATGCTAAAGAAACAAAACTCCTATCTGCTCCCGCATCGAATATTACTGATGCAAAGTGGTTGTTCAGGAGGAACGTACCTGTTATCACTTCAGGGTTCTGACGAGCTTCTTCTGCACCAATCACAAAGGCTACACCTCTTGGTTGTCTAACTTGATTTCCTTGAAAGTTTTGCCTGGCTTGGCCTTGTCCATGGTTACCAGGTCCATTGTTCAGTTTAGGACATGCTCTACGGAGATGATCAATACTCCCGCACTCGTAACATGTCCTTTTTCCCTCCTTATTCACCTTACAATACTTCGAGTAATGGCCTGTTTGCTTACAGTTTTGGCACACCGGGCAAGCTCCCTTGTGATGGAAGTTACACTTATTGCACTTCGGAAGCGACCCTGAGTACTGCTTTCGCTCCTGCACTTCTTGTCCTTGAGTTTTCACTGGTTCTTGCTCCTGGGCTCTTACCATAAAGTTTCTTGAGACTTTCTGCTTCCTCCCTGACTTGCCTCCATACTTCTTCTCTCCCTGATCTGCTGGCTTCCTCTTGCTACTAGAGCTTTCCATTGTCGATGCTCCCATCCTTATCACATCACAATCAGGAACAGCCCACCAAACACATAATATGCTGTCATCGCATGACCTGCCTCTCGTCTAGCAGCACTAGCAGTGTCAGCAGTCTCCATCGAATGCTGATACAGGATTTCCATTCCTGCCAAGACTTCATCCAAAACTTCTCGATGCCCAGCTATCGCAGCGAGACTGTGACGTAGGCCTGCTGCTATCGACTGCAATCTCCGGGACTCCTCCGGGGTCATACCTGGCTGTCGGACAGGTATCCCTATGACTTGCTGAGGTGAGGATGCTCTTGGTCCTGCATCGCTGGGTCCTACCCCGCTAGGTCCTGCCGTGCCATGTCCTGCTGTGCTGGCGGGTATCCTTCCTGGAATGGGGACACTCTTCCTCGCTGTCCTCCGAATGCGAAGTCCATAGAGCGGTGGCTGTGGCAACACCGATGTCGGTGATGCCTCGCGTCGTTGACTCGGGGCGTTGTCATTGCTGATCTCCACCGAGTTCCCAGTATCTTCCGTATCCTCTGATGGGTCTTCTTCTATCGAGGCGGGGGGATTACGTCGAGGGATAACAGTGACGTAGCCGGATTCATCGGCTGAGGCGGTAGCGCGGGAAGATGACGATCTTGACATAGTGGACTGTGACATAGTTTCAATGAGATATGAAATAAATGACAATGCATTCCTATAATATGCAATGCTTACACACACCAAAATTAACCTTTTGAAATTTTTAAATAAGGTTTTCTCAAATATTTTTGTTGAACATATTCCCATTATAATTAGCTCAAGCTTTGTATAAATCTTTTCTTAATTAAACATAGGTGATCAGGCTATGTTTAATCAAGGTCCAATAATACAACTCCCGACCTAATTAGACTAGTAATATGTTTGATGTAAAAAGAATTTCTTTGTAAGTTTTAGTTATAGGTTGTGTTTTCTTAAAGAAAAACCGATGTTCTCTATAACTTTAGCTCTGATACCACTTCTGTCACACCCCGCTAAAGCGGAAACGCAAGGTATGACAGCGATAACGGTTTCATTGCAAAAGATAAAGATACATCACCATAGCAGTATTTAAAAGTTTACAACCCATAGCTTCAAAAGAACAAAATACAAGTTTTTCAAAATAACATTGTTCAAAATATAGCTTCATAATAGCTTCAACACGATGCAGCATGCTCTATGATGATGAATCTTTACATCCACTTACTAATTATTTCCTGAAAAAGCATGTAAAACGAGCGTCAACTATGAAAATAGTTGGTGAGTATCACAAGTTTATAAAATCGAGCGTACAATAAGGCTTTTCGTAAATACAAGTACATTGCTTCAATGATAAACAAGTTGATTGCTATTAATGAATACAAGTTTATTGCTATAACGAGAAACGAGTTTGTATGTGTATGAGCAAACAATGAGTCTCAACCAAACCTATGACTGAAGCCCTATCGAGATCTATGCTTATCGTTCCATAGATGAATATGGTATCATGCACTCCAGCGATTCGGGCGAGTGAGGAGTTGTCAATTCCTAATAGCACTATCCATAACGACCATTGGCTCAAAGAGTTAATGGTTAGAGATAAGGGAAGGGCCTTAGTATGATAAGTTCTCATGTTCCGTGTTGCATAGACATACATAAAGAAACATAGTAATACAATAGCAATCATGTTTGATACAATTCAATTTAAATACAACATGCAAACAATAGTTTTTCTGGACATGCTTTTCCACCCCAAAACATAAAAACCGAAAAAAGGGGAGTGTGTGAATACTCACGATGTTTTGTGTAGACACAAGCGGTACTTCGGGATGCACCAACGTCTTACTACCGGGATCCTACGACACCAAACACACGCACTAGTGAGTTTCCATGTTGATATCTAATGCTAATATACTAAACTCTACATATAGGGAAATGCCAATTTATGTTTTAGTATTGGATTTATATCATTTTGTTACACTTTTTCTGATGTATTGAAATTTTACAAGTCGTGCGATTAATTACAACCTTGGAAGGTTAATTTTCCAAATTTTAAGACTCAATAACAACATAAATTCACGAAAAATAGTATTCGAGGGATAAAAATTCTCAAACTTTTTATTTAACTGTTAATACACAACACTAAGCTGGGAAAATTATAAAAATGGATTTCCAAGCTGTTTAATTATATTTTATAATTTTTGAGCATTTATTTCAATAAAAATTGAAATAAATAGTAAACAGTTTCCAAAATTACCCAAACTTTTTATTTAATTGTTATTATACATAAATAGGCTGGGAAAAATATAAAATATATTTTTCAGTGGTTATTTGTATTTTTCCTTGTTTTATTTCTTTAAATAGTCATTAATTAAAGAAATATTATTAAACAGTTAAAATAAATTACCATAAATTTTTGTAACATCATTTACAGTATAAATATCTTGGGAAAAATATCAAAAGTGGTTTTCATAATGTATAAACTGGTTTTGGGTATTTATGTATATTTAAGTGAATTTTAGTGCAATTAACTTTAGAAAATAAGGGAAAAATAGTTTACAGTGGAGAAAAATATTCAAAATTTTTATGTAACCTCCTACTATATAATATGATATCCTGGCAAATTTTCATGAATTTTGGATAATCAGAACTATTTTTCCCATTTTTAAGCCATTATAATTACCAAAAATTGGGAAAAATAGCTAGACATGATGAAAAATCTTGAAATTATTTTCTTGAGTCACCCATCACAAGTAAGGTATGCGAAAATTGTTAGATACAATTTTCACATCCTAAAAAGTGGTTTTGTAATTTATCATGTCCTAAATAAAAGAAAATTAGAAATCATATGAAACAGTAACAAAAATTGCTGAAATTTGGTGAGGGGTCATTATTCCCCATAAGTATCATCCATGAATTTATTTAGGATTTATTGACCTCTGGAAGTATTTTATATGATTTATGCCCTTGGTTTTAGCAATAATTCTAATAAATCAAATAAATAACAAAAGCTCTTGAAATTTTCCAGATTATCTCATGCATGCAAGGGCTTTCAAAAGTAAAAATGTTAAGAATGTATTCAGAAGAGAAATGAGGGTAATGATTCCAAACAATTTAAGAAAAGTTGCATGCAATAATGCATGAAGTGTAGATGTGGCTGAGGTTCATGAATTTTTGTAGCCCATTCAGTGAGGTTTTAAGCCACGAAATTTCAACCATAACTCACTAGATATGTTAAGTTTCTAAGGTATTTTTCCTAAGATTTATGGTTCGGTTTAAGACCATTGTTTAAGCAAGATAAAAATAGTGATCACAGAAAAAGAGCTGTATGCGCAACCTTTTTGTAAAATCTGCCAAAAATCGGATATTTAATATTTTACAGTAAGACCAGTTGGGTTTGAAAGTTAACTCGTGGAACTAACCAATACAAAAAGAATATCATGATTTGGTTAAGAAATGACTGAGTTATGACTGTTCAAAGTCGAACAAAGTAATCTGGCAGATTGCATGTTTGCTTGTGTGCATTATTAGGGTATTTCAATAAGAACATCATGCATGTCCTTGGTAAGGCCCGATTTCTAACACATGCATGGAATGAATGAGCATCCAAGATGTACTAGAAATGGTTTAATGCTTTCGTTCATGCATGAACACACAAGAAATGGAGAAGAACATGAAATATTATGTTTTGATGTCACATGATCATATGTGCATCTTTTTCACTCCTTGCATGGGTTTGATCCCGGATTTTCACCATTTCAAACACATGCATTGTGTTATGGTGAGAATCTACAAACCACAAGGGGAGAATAAAGATTTCTAGCCATGGAAAGGCATAGAATCCTAAAAGAAGAGAAAACTAAGAAGGAAAAGAAGTAGAATCATCAAACTATGGAAGAAGATGATGTTGTTTACCTTGGTTATGATCTTGAGAGAAGTAAGAACACTTCAAGGTCTTCAAAGTATTGAAATTTGGCAGAGAAATGAGAGAAATTTCGTGAGTTTAGAGAGAGAGAGGAAGAGGGTGAAGTGTGTGAAGAGAGTGAAGTGAGAAGAGTGAAGAGAGAAGAGGTGGAGTGTGGGTTTGAGTTTAATCATGAGTTTTGGGAAGAGAGTGCATGGGGAGAGGGGAGATGGCCAGATTTTTGAGGCATTAAAGCCTCCTCTCTCCTAAATTCAAATTTTTATAAAAAATCCCTCCTTAATTTTTATAAAAATCTAATTTTTATAAAAATCTAATTTTTATAAAAGTGATTCTTTAAGCAATTTTTGATTTATTTAAAAATCTTGTTTTTAACTAATAAATTATGATTAATACTTGTAATTTATATTTCTATTTCATTGGTATAATCCATAATTTGATTAATAAAATTTGATATTAGAAAGTTTATAGCCAAATTTTATAAAGTTTTTAAGCTTTAAGATTTATAAATTTGGATTTTTGGCTGTTTAGAGTTTTTGGAACATTGATTGATATTCAACAACATGTTGAAGTATAATTAGAGTGTTTTAATTTATTTTTAGAGTTTTATACCCTATTTCAATTATAACAAAGTTTGAAGCTTATTCTAATTATAGTATTGGCATTTCCTATTGTAGCTAAGCAACTTACTAGAATTGTAAGTATCAAGTATATTAGTCCTAGACCTTAGTTGGATCCTAGTTTATGCAAGATTTTTGACCTAATTTATACTACTAGGTCATGGCATGTTGTGCATGAATGGTTATTATAAATATGCATGAGTCCAAGAATGACCTGAATTGACAGTTGTCACAGTATCCCCCACTTAAAAAGAATTTCGTCCCGAAATTCATTCTATATCATCGCTTGTCATCGCATGGGAATAGTTGCGGATACTTTTCCTTTATGTAATCCTCGCGCTCCCAGGTGTACTCCGGCCCGCGTTTTGAGTTCCATCGAACTTTCACAATCGGGATCTTACTCCGCTTAAGTTGTTTTACCTCCCTGTCAAGGATTTCTATCGGTTCCTCAACGAAGCTCAGCTTATCATTGATCTTAATTTCCTCCAGGGGTACTATCAATGTTTCGTCGGCTAGACATTTCTTAAGGTTGGAGACGTGGAATGTGTCGTGAATGGCGCTTAACTCTTGGGGCAATTGGAGTTTATACGCTACTGGACCAATCCTTTCAGGGATTTCAAAGGGTCCAACATATCTCGGGCTTAGTTTTCCTTTCTTACCAAAACGCACAAGCCCTTTCCAAGGCGACACTTTTAAAAGTACCTTGTCTCCTACTTGGAATTCTAATGGTTTTCGACGATTATCCGCATAACTTTTCTGACGATCTCTAGCAGCTTTAAGCTTATCTTTGATGATAGTAATCTTGTCAGATGTTTCCTGGATAAGTTCGACTCTAGTCAACTGTCTGTCTCTGATTTCTGTCCAGCATAAGGGCGAACGACACTTGCGTCCATACAATGCTTCATATGGAGCACATTGGATACTCGTGTGGTAACTGTTATTGTAGGAAAACTCAATTAGGGGCAAATGAGTATCCCAATTTCCTTTGAACTCAATGACACACGCTCGTAGCATGTCTTCCAATGTTTGTATTGTTCTCTCTGTTTGCCCATCTGTCTGCGGGTGGTAAGCTGTGCTCAAATCTATCTTGGTTCCTAGTGCCCTCTGTAACATCCACCAAAATCGAGATGTAAAACGACTATCTCTATCAGAAATGATAGATAGGGGTACACCATGCAGAGAAACAATTTTGTCGATGTAGATTTGGGCCAATTTTTCCATCTTGAAATCTTCTCGAATAGGGAGAAAGTGAGCGGATTTCGTCAGTCGATCCACTATGACCCAAATTGAGTCGTGACCTCTAGCAGTTCTAGGGAGTTTGGTAACGAAATCCATAGATATTTGCTCCCATTTCCATTGGGGAATTTCAGGTTGTTGCAACAACCCGGAAGGTTTCTGATGTTCAGCTTTGACTATTGAGCATGTCAAACACTTCCCGACGTACAAGGCAATATCCTTTTTCATTCCAGGCCACCAATAGTACTCTTTAAGATCCTTGTACATCTTATCTGCTCCAGGGTGGATGGAGTATTTAGATCGATGAGACTCTTCTAATACCATGTCTCTCAGGTTGTTAACCCTTGGAATCCAGACCCTGTCTTTAAAATAACGAACTCCATCAGGTTTGGTTTCAAATCTTTCTTCCAAACCATGTAAAGTTTCGCCTGGAAGATTTTCCTTGCATAACGCTTTCTCCTGGGCATTAATGATTTGAGATTTCAAGCTTGTCTGAATTACCATTCCCAAAGCTCTCACACGGGAAGGTTTCACTCTTACTTTCCTACTAAGAGCGTCGGCTACTACGTTAGCCTTTCCTGGGTGGTATCGTATCTCACAATCATAATCACTAAACAACTCTACCCATCTTCTCTGCCGCATGTTTAACATTTTCTGATCCAGGATATGCTGAAGGCTTTTGTGATCGGTATAAATGGTGCATTTGGTTCCGTACAAATAATGCCTCCATATCTTAAGGGCGAAAACTATTGCTCCTAGTTCTAGATCATGGGTGGTATAATTCTTCTCGTGCGGTTTGAGTTGTCTGGAAGCATATGCAATGACCCTATCTTTTTGCATTAGCACACATCCTAATCCTTGATGAGACGCATCACAATACACCACAAAGTTCTCTGATCCTTCTGGTAAAGCCAGAATTGGTGCATTGCACAGCTTGTTTTTCAGGATTTGAAACGCCTCTTCGTGTTTCTCTTCCCAGAGAAATTTTCTATCCTTTTGGGTCAAAGATGTTAATGGTTGAGCAATCCTAGAGAAATTCTCAATGAAGCGTCTGTAGTACCCAGCTAATCCTAGGAATTGTCGTATTTCTGTCGGGGTTTTGGGGGCCTCCCATTTCTTGATTGCCTCTATCTTAGCTGGATCTACATGGATTCCTCTTTCACCGATCACATGACCAAGAAAATGTACTTCCCGAATCCAAAATTCACACTTAGTGAACTTGGCATACAATTTTTGTTCCTTCAACAGCTCCAACACTAGCTTTAGATGTCTATTGTGATCTTCTTTGGTCCGCGAGTAAACAAGTATGTCATCGATAAAGACAATTATAAACCTGTCTAGGTATGGTCTACAGACCCTATTCATCAAATCCATGAATACAGCGGGTGCGTTCGTTAGTCCAAAAGGCATGACTAAGAATTCATAATGTCCATAACGGGTTCTAAACGCTGTCTTGTGAATGTCCTCTTCGTGAATTCTTAGCTGATGATACCCTGACCGAAGGTCGATTTTTGAGAAGTAGGAAGCGCCCTGCAACTGATCGAACAAGTCATCTATTCTAGGGAGGGGATATCGATTCTTGATTGTCAACTTGTTCAATTCTCTGTAATCAATGCACATTCGGAACGAACCATCTTTCTTTTTGACGAATAACACTGGGGCTCCCCAAGGTGAAGAACTTGGTCGAATAAACCCTTTGTCTAGAAGTTCTTGAAGTTGTCCGGATAGTTCTTGCATCTCGGATGGTGCAAGGCGATATGGTGCTTTTGCTACCGGTGCCGCTCCGGGAACTAAGTCTATCCGAAATTCGACCTGTCTATAAGGGGGTAGACCGGGCAATTCCTCCGGAAATACTTCGGGATAGTTTTGAACCACTGGAATCTCCTTGAGTTGCTTAGCTTCAGGTTCTCTTTCTAGCACATGGGCCATGCATGCAATACAATTCTTCTTCAGGTACTTGTGAACCTTCACGCTTGATACTATGTTTAAACTTCTTCCTGGCTTCTCACCGTGTATGATAAGGGTTTCTCCATTAGGGAGAGGCACTCTGATGACTTTCTCATAACAACCAATGTCTGCTCTATTTTTGGATAACCAATCCATCCCTACTATCACATCAAAACTACCTAGCTCTATAGGAATTAGGTCAATGCTAAAGAGTTTATCAGCTAAATTCAGAGTACAACCAGGAATTATATCACTAGCCCTAATTTCATACCCATCAGCAAGTTCAATAGCATATGCAATCCTCATCTTTACCGATTTCAAGCCAATTAACGGTCTAAATGCTAAAGAAACAAAACTCCTATCTGCTCCCGCATCGAATATTACTGATGCAAAGTGGTTGTTCAGGAGGAACGTACCTGTTATCACTTCAGGGTTCTGACGAGCTTCTTCTGCACCAATCACAAAGGCTACACCTCTTGGTTGTCTAACTTGATTTCCTTGAAAGTTTTGCCTGGCTTGGCCTTGTCCATGGTTACCAGGTCCATTGTTCAGTTTAGGACATGCTCTACGGAGATGATCAATACTCCCGCACTCGTAACATGTCCTTTTTCCCTCCTTATTCACCTTACAATACTTCGAGTAATGGCCTGTTTGCTTACAGTTTTGGCACACCGGGCAAGCTCCCTTGTGATGGAAGTTACACTTATTGCACTTCGGAAGCGACCCTGAGTACTGCTTTCGCTCCTGCACTTCTTGTCCTTGAGTTTTCACTGGTTCTTGCTCCTGGGCTCTTACCATAAAGTTTCTTGAGACTTTCTGCTTCCTCCCTGACTTGCCTCCATACTTCTTCTCTCCCTGATCTGCTGGCTTCCTCTTGCTACTAGAGCTTTCCATTGTCGATGCTCCCATCCTTATCACATCACAATCAGGAACAGCCCACCAAACACATAATATGCTGTCATCGCATGACCTGCCTCTCGTCTAGCAGCACTAGCAGTGTCAGCAGTCTCCATCGAATGCTGATACAGGATTTCCATTCCTGCCAAGACTTCATCCAAAACTTCTCGATGCCCAGCTATCGCAGCGAGACTGTGACGTAGGCCTGCTGCTATCGACTGCAATCTCCGGGACTCCTCCGGGGTCATACCTGGCTGTCGGACAGGTATCCCTATGACTTGCTGAGGTGAGGATGCTCTTGGTCCTGCATCGCTGGGTCCTACCCCGCTAGGTCCTGCCGTGCCATGTCCTGCTGTGCTGGCGGGTATCCTTCCTGGAATGGGGACACTCTTCCTCGCTGTCCTCCGAATGCGAAGTCCATAGAGCGGTGGCTGTGGCAACACCGATGTCGGTGATGCCTCGCGTCGTTGACTCGGGGCGTTGTCATTGCTGATCTCCACCGAGTTCCCAGTATCTTCCGTATCCTCTGATGGGTCTTCTTCTATCGAGGCGGGGGGATTACGTCGAGGGATAACAGTGACGTAGCCGGATTCATCGGCTGAGGCGGTAGCGCGGGAAGATGACGATCTTGACATAGTGGACTGTGACATAGTTTCAATGAGATATGAAATAAATGACAATGCATTCCTATAATATGCAATGCTTACACACACCAAAATTAACCTTTTGAAATTTTTAAATAAGGTTTTCTCAAATATTTTTGTTGAACATATTCCCATTATAATTAGCTCAAGCTTTGTATAAATCTTTTCTTAATTAAACATAGGTGATCAGGCTATGTTTAATCAAGGTCCAATAATACAACTCCCGACCTAATTAGACTAGTAATATGTTTGATGTAAAAAGAATTTCTTTGTAAGTTTTAGTTATAGGTTGTGTTTTCTTAAAGAAAAACCGATGTTCTCTATAACTTTAGCTCTGATACCACTTCTGTCACACCCCGCTAAAGCGGAAACGCAAGGTATGACAGCGATAACGGTTTCATTGCAAAAGATAAAGATACATCACCATAGCAGTATTTAAAAGTTTACAACCCATAGCTTCAAAAGAACAAAATACAAGTTTTTCAAAATAACATTGTTCAAAATATAGCTTCATAATAGCTTCAACACGATGCAGCATGCTCTATGATGATGAATCTTTACATCCACTTACTAATTATTTCCTGAAAAAGCATGTAAAACGAGCGTCAACTATGAAAATAGTTGGTGAGTATCACAAGTTTATAAAATCGAGCGTACAATAAGGCTTTTCGTAAATACAAGTACATTGCTTCAATGATAAACAAGTTGATTGCTATTAATGAATACAAGTTTATTGCTATAACGAGAAACGAGTTTGTATGTGTATGAGCAAACAATGAGTCTCAACCAAACCTATGACTGAAGCCCTATCGAGATCTATGCTTATCGTTCCATAGATGAATATGGTATCATGCACTCCAGCGATTCGGGCGAGTGAGGAGTTGTCAATTCCTAATAGCACTATCCATAACGACCATTGGCTCAAAGAGTTAATGGTTAGAGATAAGGGAAGGGCCTTAGTATGATAAGTTCTCATGTTCCGTGTTGCATAGACATACATAAAGAAACATAGTAATACAATAGCAATCATGTTTGATACAATTCAATTTAAATACAACATGCAAACAATAGTTTTTCTGGACATGCTTTTCCACCCCAAAACATAAAAACCGAAAAAAGGGGAGTGTGTGAATACTCACGATGTTTTGTGTAGACACAAGCGGTACTTCGGGATGCACCAACGTCTTACTACCGGGATCCTACGACACCAAACACACGCACTAGTGAGTTTCCATGTCGATATCTAATGCTAATATACTAAACTCTACATATAGGGAAATGCCAATTTATGTTTTAGTATTGGATTTATATCATTTTGTTACACTTTTTCTGATGTATTGAAATTTTACAAGTCGTGCGATTAATTACAACCTTGGAAGGTTAATTTTCCAAATTTTAAGTCTCAATAACAACATAAATTCACGAAAAATAGTATTCGAGGGATAAAAATTCTCAAACTTTTTATTTAACTGTTAATACACAACACTAAGCTGGGAAAATTATAAAAATGGATTTCCAAGCTGTTTAATTATATTTTATAATTTTTGAGCATTTATTTCAATAAAAATTGAAATAAATAGTAAACAGTTTCCAAAATTACCCAAACTTTTTATTTAATTGTTATTACACATAAATAGGCTGGGAAAAATATAAAATATATTTTTCAGTGGTTATTTGTATTTTTCCTTGTTTTATTTCTTTAAATAGTCATTAATTAAAGAAATATTATTAAACAGTTAAAATAAATTACCATAAATTTTTGTAACATCATTTACAGTATAAATATCTTGGGAAAAATATCAAAAGTGGTTTTCATAATGTATAAACTGGTTTTGGGTATTTATGTATATTTAAGTGAATTTTAGTGCAATTAACTTTAGAAAATAAGGGAAAAATAGTTTACAGTGGAGAAAAATATTCAAAATTTTTATGTAACCTCCTACTATATAATATGATATCCTGGCAAATTTTCATGAATTTTGGATAATCAGAACTATTTTTCCCATTTTTAAGCCATTATAATTACCAAAAATTGGGAAAAATAGCTAGACATGATGAAAAATCTTGAAATTATTTTCTTGAGTCACCCATCACAAGTAAGGTATGCGAAAATTGTTAGATACAATTTTCACATCCTAAAAAGTGGTTTTGTAATTTATCATGTCCTAAATAAAAGAAAATTAGAAATCATATGAAACAGTAACAAAAATTGCTGAAATTTGGTGAGGGGTCATTATTCCCCATAAGTATCATCCATGAATTTATTTAGGATTTATTGACCTCTGGAAGTATTTTATATGATTTATGCCCTTGGTTTTAGCAATAATTCTAATAAATCAAATAAATAACAAAAGCTCTTGAAATTTTCCAGATTATCTCATGCATGCAAGGGCTTTCAAAAGTAAAAATGTTAAGAATGTATTCAGAAGAGAAATGAGGGTAATGATTCCAAACAATTTAAGAAAAGTTGCATGCAATAATGCATGAAGTGTAGATGTGGCTGAGGTTCATGAATTTTTGTAGCCCATTCAGTGAGGTTTTAAGCCACGAAATTTCAACCATAACTCACTAGATATGTTAAGTTTCTAAGGTATTTTTCCTAAGATTTATGGTTCGGTTTAAGACCATTGTTTAAGCAAGATAAAAATAGTGATCACAGAAAAAGAGCTGTATGCGCAACCTTTTTGTAAAATCTGCCAAAAATCGGATATTTAATATTTTACAGTAAGACCAGTTGGGTTTGAAAGTTAACTCGTGGAACTAACCAATACAAAAAGAATATCATGATTTGGTTAAGAAATGACTGAGTTATGACTGTTCAAAGTCGAACAAAGTAATCTGGCAGATTGCATGTTTGCTTGTGTGCATTATTAGGGTATTTCAATAAGAACATCATGCATGTCCTTGGTAAGGCCCGATTTCTAACACATGCATGGAATGAATGAGCATCCAAGATGTACTAGAAATGGTTTAATGCTTTCGTTCATGCATGAACACACAAGAAATGGAGAAGAACATGAAATATTATGTTTTGATGTCACATGATCATATGTGCATCTTTTTCACTCCTTGCATGGGTTTGATCCCGGATTTTCACCATTTCAAACACATGCATTGTGTTATGGTGAGAATCTACAAACCACAAGGGGAGAATAAAGATTTCTAGCCATGGAAAGGCATAGAATCCTAAAAGAAGAGAAAACTAAGAAGGAAAAGAAGTAGAATCATCAAACTATGGAAGAAGATGATGTTGTTTACCTTGGTTATGATCTTGAGAGAAGTAAGAACACTTCAAGGTCTTCAAAGTATTGAAATTTGGCAGAGAAATGAGAGAAATTTCGTGAGTTTAGAGAGAGAGAGGAAGAGGGTGAAGTGTGTGAAGAGAGTGAAGTGAGAAGAGTGAAGAGAGAAGAGGTGGAGTGTGGGTTTGAGTTTAATCATGAGTTTTGGGAAGAGAGTGCATGGGGAGAGGGGAGATGGCCAGATTTTTGAGGCATTAAAGCCTCCTCTCTCCTAAATTCAAATTTTTATAAAAAATCCCTCCTTAATTTTTATAAAAATCTAATTTTTATAAAAATCTAATTTTTATAAAAGTGATTCTTTAAGCAATTTTTGATTTATTTAAAAATCTTGTTTTTAACTAATAAATTATGATTAATACTTGTAATTTATATTTCTATTTCATTGGTATAATCCATAATTTGATTAATAAAATTTGATATTAGAAAGTTTATAGCCAAATTTTATAAAGTTTTTAAGCTTTAAGATTTATAAATTTGGATTTTTGGCTGTTTAGAGTTTTTGGAACATTGATTGATATTCAACAACATGTTGAAGTATAATTAGAGTGTTTTAATTTATTTTTAGAGTTTTATACCCTATTTCAATTATAACAAAGTTTGAAGCTTATTCTAATTATAGTATTGGCATTTCCTATTGTAGCTAAGCAACTTACTAGAATTGTAAGTATCAAGTATATTAGTCCTAGACCTTAGTTGGATCCTAGTTTATGCAAGATTTTTGACCTAATTTATACTACTAGGTCATGGCATGTTGTGCATGAATGGTTATTATAAATATGCATGAGTCCAAGAATGACCTGAATTGACAGTTGTCACATGTATGGACTGAAACAAGCACCAAGGGCCTGGTATGAAACTTTAACTCGCTTTCTAAAATTGTCTAAATTCAAGAAAGGTTTGGTTGACCCAACCTTTTTTTGTAAGAAAGAATGCGAACATCTAATGATAGTTCAAATTTATGTCGATGATATCATCTTCGGCTCCACGAATCCTAGCTTAAAGGTTGAATTCAGGAAACTGATGGAGACTAAATTTGAAATGAGCACAATGGGTCCAATTAACTTTTTTAATGGGTTGAATATAAGAAAGGGACCAGAAGGTATTTTTATTAACCATGAGGCTTACACGAACAATCTGTTGGTAAAATTTGGAATGATGGGAGACTCGATGGTGAAGGTTCCTATGGAATTTGGCACCAAGTTAATACCATCTCTGGAAAATCCTGCTGTAGATATGACTCTCTATCATCAAATGATAGGCTCTCTCATGTATCTTACTGCAAGTAGACTGGACATTATGTTTTTTGTCTATTATAGTGCCAGGTTTCAAGTTAATCCTAGAGAACCTCACATGGTGGTAGTGAAGAATATTTTTCGATATTTGAAGCGTACCTCGTTGCTCGGTCTCTGGTATCTAGCTAAATCCGGATTCTTTGTTCAAGCCTTTTCTGATGCTGATCTGGGTGGCTGTGGTCTAGATAGAAAGACCACAACTGGAGGATGCCACTTCCTTGATGGTAAACTAGTTTGTTGGCAGTCCAAGAAGCAAACTTGTGTGTCTCTCTCAACAGTCGAAGTAGATACATAGCTGCCACTTCGTGTACTTCACAAGTAGTCTGGATACAAAGTCAACTTAGAGGCTATGGACTAAGTATGAAGAAGATTCCTCTTTATTGTGATTCTAAAAGCGCGATAAGAATTTATCATAATCCAGTACACCACTCAAAGACAAAGCATATTGCACTAAGGTACCACTTCATCAAGGACCATGTTGAAGATGGCAACATGGAAGTCCATTTCATAAGGTCTGCATATCAACTTGCAGATATTTTCACTAAAGTGTTACCAGAAGCAAGCTTCAATAAAATTTTGCAAGGTTTGGGAATGATGGACCCAGAGTTGGTACCGAATCCTTAAACGTCTCTCTAAAAAAATTAGGCAAGCGAAATTAACTGATCGCTTGGTCTGTTTCGATCCTTAATTTTAGGGAAACGAAATGAACCGAACGCTCTGCTTATTTCGGCTCCATAATTTTTGGGAACCGAAATGAACCCATCGATCGGTCTATTTCGGCTCCGGAATTTTAGGGAACCGAAATGAACCAAACGCTTTGCTTATTTCGGCTCCTTATGTTTTGGGAATTGAAATGAAATGATCGTTCGGTTTATTTGGCTTCTATTATTTAAGGTGAAGGTTCGACTGTATATTTTTTTTCTTACTCTCTACTTTTTCCTAGTCCGTTATTTTTTTTCTTTATTTCTAAGATGTTTTACAGTATTTATTTTATTTTATTTTCCTTATTTATCAGAAAATACAAAATTTCAAAAAGTTTTTTTTTGTTTTGTTCTTTTTTTTGTGCCATTTATTTCTCTCTTCTTCCTTACTAGGTATCAAGTTCCAAGACTGCTTATGAACTTGTGGAGGGGCTGGTATGTCAATTTTAACTACGAACTAACTAGGTGTCTCTAGAAGCATGATGCTGCATGTAGACTAAAGCCTCTTAAAAACTTTGAGTGAGGCCTTAGTGATTCGATTTGTACCTATCGTTTCTTCCCAATTAGGTTGTACCATTCACTCAAATCCCGAGCTACCCTACTCTTCTCAAATGAGTCAAGAGTTTTCTGCTATGTCACTTTTAAACAGCAGGGGCACATTCAACTCTTTAACCACCTCCTGTATATTCTCCATCTACTTTCGGTTCATCAATGTAACCCTTGAGACTCTCAGGAATTACCACTGAGGTTTACAGTTACACAAAATCTTTGTTTATGATCTTAGACATGTACACCACGTGATAAGTGAGACCCTAAATCTAATACCAATACTGAATTGATGGTGAATGGTAATATTCAAGCTTTAACTTCTTACCTACAGAAGTCTCATTTTATTTTCTTGCATGATCTTTATGAAATTGTCTAACACCAAGACATTTCTTCCCAAAAGATCCAGTTTAGTTTTTGTTTTTAAGATTTCTATTCTAAATTCTGTTACTTCTAACCTATCCAACCTACTTGTTCAACAGACCACATCGGTCTCACAAGTACTTCTTCCAATGTTCGGTCTTATATTAAGCATCGAAGTTTGGTTGAAGCTTAGCCACCTCTAAAGCCTATGATTAAAATGAAGCCTTTCAATGTTTCTTAAGAAACATTTGATCGTATTCTCACGTGAAACCACACACGCACTTCAAGTCTCTCTTGAATATGAAGGAAGAGATTCGTGCCTAAGATCCTCAACTTTATGTTACATTTGACATCACTCACATCCCATGCACTTGTTTGCTTTATTTCTTATATGTTGGCATACTAATGAACGAAAATCTTTCTGATTTTCCAAAACTCTGGTTCGTAAAAATTATGAGTGGTTTTAATTTCGGTTCATAAAGTTAAACAGACTTATGGAAGTGATAAGGGGCTATGTATCTTAAATGAGTAATGGATTGATGAAGTTGAATGGATGCGATGTTCCAACGTGTTTGTAGATAAGTTCAAAATTGGGCGCGTGAAGCTGAAACGACTCCTAAACCTTCGTCGCATGCTATCTATTTGGGGAAAACCAAGCTGTCAAATCCAGCTTTTCCAGGCACTTTTTCATAGATCGTTTCATCATTATAGACGATTCTTTCTCTCTCATGGCAATCGTATATAAAGGGGTTCTCATTTAACTGTACCATTAATCACACTCCACTTCTCTCAACCAAACCGACTCTTTTTAACAACTATTCATCTTCTTCACAAAGCTCTACAATGGCGGACTCTTCATCTCTTCAGGATCAAATGGTGTATTCATCCCTGCTTTCGATCAAGCCCAATCAGAATATGATCATTCAGATAACTCCATTCTTATATGATCATTACATGCTTCAAGTAGTAGAATGTCTAAAGTATTCCCCTCTCATCATCGCTCTAACTCAAGTGGAATCTGGTCCTATGTCCCTCCTGTCTCAAGTTTACTCCACAACAACTTACAATAAAATCAAGGGGCGCATCTACTTTCACATTCATTCTTACAAAGCGTCGATTTCAAAAGGACGATTTTGCTCTCTTCTATGGCTTGCAGTCGATACCTCCATCATCTCATCGGACTTCATTACCACAAATCAATTGTTCTCGATGTTCTTTGACATGGGATACATAGAGGTCCTTACCACCTTTACCAAGTTCAAGAAGTCATGCCTACCTCCAGAATGGAATGGGTTGCTCACCCTTCTTCACAAAGGATTGGATGAACGTGTTCCTGGCTCTGATGGGTCAAACAAGTGCTTTTATGATGATCATGTACGACATCTACAATAGGATTAACCTGGACTACGGGTCTTTGATCTGGTCCCAACTGGTACAGAGTCTGTCCTCTTCGATCAGGCACTCTAAAATTTTATGTGGTCGGTTTTGGACCATCGTCGCCGAACGGGCTATAACCTCTATCAATATATCAGTTATGAAGGATTCTCTACTTTCCTCTATTTCCTCCTTTCATACAAAAAAGATCATTGTGGCTGGTCCAACCAAGTTTTTGCACAACGGCTCAATTCCGGGAATCATGTACCGGTCTGTCTCTCAAGAAAGCAAACTCATCTCCGATTATAAATTGCTCCCTCCCAAGAGGCCTTGTCAATTAACTCTAGAGATGCAAGCTGCTTTAGACGAGGTGGAGAAACCTGCAAAGCGAGGAAATAAGGCAGTTGTCAAGAAAGAAGCAACTGCAGAGCCCTCTTCCAAACCAACTAAGGCAAAGAAACGAAAAGTTGACAAGGGTGATTCCTCTGCACCCAAGAAAGTCAAGAAAATGGCTCGTCGAACACGAACTCCTTCACCTTCACATCACGAATAGAAACAAGAGCAGTTTGCAGGTGAAGAAGAGGAAGAGCAACATGAAGGTTCACCTAGGGGTAATACACATCCTCGACCTCCAACTCTGGTGGAAGTTGTCGATGATTCTGTTCCTACACCCGCTTCATCTCCACCCAAGACAATAGTTCAAGATTCGGTTCCACGTCCACCTGTATCTCAACCTGCTTCAATAATTGCTTCACCACCACTTGTTACTTCTCCTCCCATCATCACTGCTTCAATACCAACTCCTATTCTCACCACAGATCCTTTTGTCAACGTTAACACATCTGATGTGGGGGTGAAGACTGAAGAACCCCCTAAAGTCACCACCGAGCCAATTTCCCCAACTCGTTCTGCTGATTCTAATCCAGTTCTTGGATGAGCTGAGTTTGAGTTTGATTCCACTTACTATAGCCCCTACCAAATCCCCAGTGAGGAAGATGAATCTACTCCTGCAAGCAAGCAACAAATCGATAGTGTTCACGAAAAGCTTGATACACTGATCGATTCCACTAAAAAGTATAATGATGTTGTTCTCAAAGAATTCATGGATACAACCCTTCACCAATATACATAATCCATTGATAAATGTACTGTGGCTATGGATGATTCTACTTCCATGTGCAAAAGATCCACCTCTGAGGTTAAAGATTTTCTTCGTGACTCCCAGGTTTTTCTTGACTCTTTCAAGGGTCATGTTGATTCAAATGCTGCTAAGTTCACAGAGTTAATCGGTTCACTTTCTCAATCCCTTCAAGCAGAAAATACCAAGTTTGAGACTGTCCGTTCTGACATCTGTGCTGATAACAAGAAATTCTTGTCTTCCATTGAGTCTCGGTTCGAATAGCTCACAACTGATCTTCTCATAGAAAGGCAACTCCGAGAGGATCTTGCCCAATAGACTGCTATCAATGTGGTACAGAAAGTTGACCTGGCCAAAGCAGAGAATGAAATTTCCTTGCTGAAAACTGAAAGACCTGTGTTTCACAGTTGTGCTGGTGATGTTTTGTCACAGTTACACAACGTGCTTCAAGCTCATGATCCCATTCTAACGCTCACTATTCGCAATCATCTGACCTCCAAACTCCTTCCTTCACTTGAACTCTTACAAGAAATGAAGGGTGTTTTTAAGAGAATTGTTCCTCCGCAACAAGGGGGAGAAGAAGAAAAGCCACAACCAATTCCACTTAAATCGAAGGTCAAAACCGAGTCGAAGGATAATTTAGCTTCGGGTTCTGGTATCAAAGAGAAGAAAATGCGTGTTATTGGTGAAAACGATGAAAGTGACGAGGATCAAGAAACTATCTCCGAGATCCTGAAACGAAAGAAGAGGGATGTGGAGATTGATTGAACCCTTCAAGTTGCTAAGGAAGCTGAGGAAAGAGAGAAGAAAAAGAAAGAAGAGGATGATGCATTAAGTTGCAAGAAGATGATGTTCCCTCCTTGGACTAAGAAGACACTGATCAAAGAAGCAATAGAGTCTCCAAGCACACTCTGGCTGGAACCTGTGACTTCATTTGACTGTAATAATACAAGGGATTCACAGTTCAATATGCCTATAACCCGAAAGGCATTTGTTTTTCGCTGCTTTGATTCAACTATTGAAGTTCCTTCTCCTCATCCTCAAGTTGACTGTGAACTTATAAATTTTTGAGTAAATTACACGAATGGTCCCTATGGTTTGGGGTAATTTGCATGTTTGGTCCCTAACTTATTTTTTTAACTCGGAAGATCCCTATGGTTTGTTTTTGTTACGCGTTTGATCCCTACTGTTTATTTTTGTTACGTGTTTGGTCCCTATCTTATCTAAAAAGACTATTATTTAAAGAGGAAAAAATGATGGGGTAGGTGAGGTAATGTGAGGGGGTGGGATTAGGGGAGTGTTTATTTAAAAAAATTAAAAAAATCAAGGGGATAATAGTCTTTTTAGGTAAGATAGGGACCAAGTGCGTAACAAAAACAAACAGTAGGGACCTTCCGAGTTAAAAAAATAAGTTAGGGACCAAACGTGCAAATTACCCTAAACCATAGGGACCATTCGTGTAATTTAATCTAAATTTTTACGTCAAGTTTGGTTAGCCTCAGTATCTGACCTGGAGTGCTCAGAAGATTATTATTGTCAAGGTACTGAAGCCATCGTCTACAGGGAGATTTATCAACGTCTCTTTCAAGATAACCCGAGGTTCGGATAACTTGGTTTCGGTCATCTCCCTTGCAACCTTACCAACCTGAATCCACATGATTGGATCCTGCTCTTTAACATTTTGCTTACTAATGCAAAGGAGTATGGACCAATTTTGGAGCATTTAAAACTAATGATAGCTTGTTATATCCACGAGGTAGCGAAAATGGATCAGGAAGTGGCCAATGTCCTGAGAAAGAAATCGACAGTGAAGCGAACTGGAAAGCCAGGAGACGTCAACAAAATGAATCTAGGTCAAATCGATTCTTCTCACCTAACGGTTATGTTTACAAGAGCGGAATGGGAAAAGTTTTTGTTTACTCTGGTGGACAAACACTTGTTCTCTACTGACTGCCTAGAGCACATTATCAATATTTTTCATCGGAGCAAGGCGAATTCCGAGTCAGATAAGAAGAACTTCACAGACATGCTCCAGTGGTATATTACTTTCAGATAAACTCTTTTGGTCATTATACCGAGTGTGTTCAAAACTGTAAAGAAGTCGGTAATAGCTCAACCGAACTGAGCTCTCGGCTCCATTGACGCAAAAGGGGAGATTGTTGAGTATTATGTGTTGTGTCATGGGCTAGTATTTTGTATATCTGGTTTGGGCCTGTCCAACCGTGATTAGGTTTAATGTAGTATTATAAATAGTGCATACATGTATTCCTTTAAGAAGCTAGAAGTTTGATTATCGTTTTGTATTGTAACCCTAAACACCGCTACAGTCGAAGTTCTCCGTCGAGCTCTTCTGAGGTGTTAATGATTAATCATTCGACATCGTTCAAATCATTCTTGTGTTCTTATTGTTTTGTTTATTGTTTATATGTTTGAATCTATCGATCATTAAGGTACATTATTCCAACCACCTCTACATGAGATATCTATTAATAGTGGGTGATAATTGTCCATTTTTGTATTTCGACGTCGTTGAAACGTGTGGAGAACTTGTTGTGATGTATTCATTAAAGCATTGCAGTGCATTCACTAAAACACCCAACGGAGGCTTGATCTAGTCATATATCTCAGTTATAATCTCATGGTAGCATAAAGTACACTCTAAAAGCACTCGTATAAGTACAAATAATAGTGTGAACGCGTAGTTGTATGATTTACAAGTACCTTTATTTTATATATATTTAATAAACGCTAATATATTAATTTCACAAACATTTATTGTTATAAAATTTCTAATTTAAAATAAGTAGAATACTTATACGCATCACACATACTTGTAAAGTTTACAAGTATGATTGAACATAAATCAGGTAATACATATACACAACATACATACTTGTATGGTTTACAAGTAACGTTTCACATATGGCAGCATGTATATTCACTTCCTTATCTCCCCCCCTATTTTTTCTATGTGCATGGATCACTCATTTAAAGTTTTGCTTAACCCAACCACATGATCCGTACTCTCTCTCTCTCTCACACACACACACATTATTTGAAACGACTATGAGCGTTTTCGGCAAAACTAATTGGTATCGTTTTGTTAAATGTTACGTGGGGTAGCTTTCGGATTTAGAACATTTTGTTTAAAGACGCTAGAAGCTTATAGTAGCAAACGAGACTTTCTATTCAAAATGGAGCGTTTTGTTAAACGCTAGAAGCTAAAAGCTTACAAACGTTTTGTGTGGAATACGCCATGTATCTTTTATCCTTTTCTAGATTAGATACGTGAAACAATATCTAAATATGAATAGAGGCCGAGTAAACCATGATAACTCAAATTATTCATCTTCATCATGTTATTGGAAACAAAGAAAACCTATTGCAGTAAGTATTTATATTTGGACGTTGAAGCATCATAATAACAATATGTAATAACATAGATGTACAAAGGGTCTATGATTAGTGATCATGCTTATTCAACTTTGTTTAAGAGATGTTTGCTATGATTTAATCTTATTTTGTTTTTGGTTTTTTTAAGGTTGAAATTTTTAGTAACTTGAAAGATGAACTGGTTTTTCTTGGAATAAATAGAAACCTAATTTAATAAATTAAAATAAATTTATAATTTTTTTTTTTCTAAAACGGTTATTTATGATATTTTTCCAGCATACTATATTTGTAAATAGTTGGTATTCATGGTTATTCATTTAATAGTTTCCAAAATCAATGACTCACTTTATAATCATATTCATTTCTATAAAAATTGTTTAATTTGAATTTATACATGACAGTATACAACTCAGGAGAAGGTGAAGAACCATTAAACACAAAAGGAGTTTGTGGCCGGTGGGTGTGCTTCTTACTTTTTTGCCGTCATGTTGATGTGTTCGAAATAGGAGCTTTAATTTTTCTGAAAATAAGTGGGGTTTCATCAGTAAATTCCATTCATTGCAATGGCTCTCCCTAGTCTTTAATATCGAGTAATCAATTTATATATAAAAAGGTGATACCTTAAATATTTACATAATTGATCCTTGCGTTAAAAAAGAATTACATCTTTTCGCTGGTTTTACTCCAAAAATTGATGTTTTAAAATTAATTGAGGTTAACCCTTCTCATATCCTCTTTAATAAATAATTTTTTTTCTCACACTTTGATTGATTTGACCACATATCAATTTTTGGTTATTTTCAATTTTTTTTTTCCACATGACATTTTGTAGTTTTTTTTTTTTTTTTTTTCATTTTATTAATTTTCACATATTATTTAAAGACAAAACTGCCAAATTGGTCCTTGTGGTTTGCAAAAAACTTTGGATGAGGTTTAAAAAGTTTTCAACTTGCATGGAAGGTCCAAAATCAAAAATTTTCTTTGGTTTTGGTCCTTGAAATTTTGAAAGAACTATTTTGCCCTTATTATTTATTTTTCACATTTTCTTTATTTGTTTTAATTGTTTTGTAATTAAAAAAATGAAAAAGAAAAGAAAAATCGGAGGACGACCCCACCCTCTCTTTCTCTCTCTCTCTCTCTCTCTCTCATAGATCTCTGAGTCCATGTTCTTTAAAACCGTATCAACCATGATATAAACCCTAACTTAGTGTATAGAAACACGGATCGCGATTGGTGTCTCTGGTCTGCTTCTCAACCTTCTCTATTCAGATTCACCATGAACTGTCGCAATGAACCTAAATGATGTTCCAAGGCTTTCACCAGAAGATATTGCCAGAATGATGGGTCGGAAAACTGTGAAATATGATTTTGTAGATAGAGAATGGATCGGAAAACCCAATATAATGATAGAACATTATATAGAAGGCGAATGGAGATCGTTAAGGAATCAAACTCCCATAGGGTCCAATCAAAACCATCCTCCCTACCCATTCTAGTTAAACCCCTTTCGACTAATGCTTCCCTTTTCTCTGTTCATTTTTTGTATCTAATCACTTTTCATCTCGATTCAATTATTTGACGGGTCTGATGGATGCTTATGGTGGAAGTGGTGGATTTGTATCTTTGTTACAGGTTTTCTGGTCTAGAAACGGTGAAGAAGACTAAGTGGGGAAGAAGACGGAATGGGGCCATTTGAAGCCAAGATTGAGTTCAATTCATATAGGTATAACACATCTAAAAACCGATGGTCGCGATCTCCGAACAAATCTTACATTGCAGAAAGAAAAATAGGCATTGTTATTATCTTCTTTCTCATCTGTAAAGATCGTTCTTGTTGCATCTTTTTATACCCTTAAACCATTCATGGAAATGGTTTAGATTTAAAGTTGAAAGAATGGGAAATTGAATGATATAAGAAGAAAATAATGTGAAAGATTACTCAGTAAAGCTGCAACCCATGAACATAAAGTATGGTGGATGCCCACCAAGTGTTTGATCTTTTGTCTGAATGATATTTCCCTGCTGCAACTTGTAGTTCTTAGTTATGTTCATTGATTTTCAGTAATTTTGCTTCACAAATTCATGTTTAAGCCACAATTGGGTATTTAAATTTGTTAAAGCAGTTGTTAAAGTACCTAAATCAAAAACGGGTGGTGGTGCCGTGAGAATGGCTTGAGAAAGAGAGAGAGAGAGAGAGAGAGAGAGAGAGGGCGAGGGATAAGGAGAGGGAGAGGGAGAGAGAGAGAGAGAGAGAGAGAGAGAGAGAGAGAGAGAGAGAGAGAAATAGAGAGAGAGAGAGAGAGAAAGAGAGAGAGAGAGAGAGAAAGGGTGGGGTCGTCCTTCGATTTTTCTTTTCTTTTGTTTTTTTTTTAAATTACAAAACAATGAAAACGAATAAAGAAAAATTGAAAAATAAATAATAAGGGCAAAATACTCCTTTCAAAATTTCAAGGACCAAAACCAAAGAAAATTCTTGATTTTGGACCTTCCATGCAATCTGAAAACTTTTTGGACTCCATCCAAAGTTTTTTGCAAACCAGAAGGACCAATTTGGCAGTTTTGTCTTATTTAAATATAATAATTGCAATAAATATAATAATAAACGCATATCAATTTCATTAATTGAATTCTTTCTAATTTTAAATTTTCTAAATTACAGTTTTATTAGTTTCCTTTATTTATTTATCTAAATTATTTGTTTAATTTAAAAGAAAAACAAACAATTTAATTTTAATAAGTTAATATATTTTTATTTAGTTTTTATAAATTCAAACTTTTCAAATGCTAGAATTTCATATTTTTTTTCCTATAAAATGAACTCATATAATACATAGATCTTACACCTAGTATATTATACAAGAAAGTAAAAAGTAAAGTAACCACTTTACCCTCATCACCGTACACAAACATGGAAACATATTTCTATTAATTTTATAATTAACATTAACCCTTCTCAATGAGATTATATTTATATTTTGTCATATCATATTATATATATATATATATATATATATATATATATATATATATATATATATATATATATATATATATATATATATATATATATATATATATATATATATATATATATGGAAATGATCAAATGAGAACACTTAAAAGGTTGAGAACGTGAGAACAGTTCTGGACAAATCAATATATAAGGGTATATTAGTAATTGTATATTTTAATTAAATAAAAATAAAATAAAATTCAATCACATCCCTTAAATTTAGGATCAGTTACCAAAAACAAATTTATATTCAATTTTTTATTTTTCTTATTAATAGAACATATAAAACATTTTTACCAAAATTTACTTTAAAACTGAAAAAAAAAAAATCTTAAAAAAATCAAAATTTTCTCGTATTTCACATTTTTTTTTTCAAAAGATGAATAGAAATCCAATCCCAAATGAATACACTCGTATTAAAAAACCTAATACGACTCCAATCACAAATGAATAAACTTCAATTTTCAAATAATCAAATTTACAAATAATCCAATGCCTTTTATCATCAAATAAAAATAAAAATAGTATAAAATTGTCATCTTAAAAAAGTGAATACCTTTAATCATAAATAGATACACTTATTCACACATGAATATAATGTTATTCAGAAATAAATACAATCATTCACATATGAATAGACTTCTATTCAAAAATAAATATGCTGCTATTCAAAAATAAATACAAAGTAAAAATAGTGTAAAAATTAATATTCCTTCATAAAATGAATACATCTGATGATAAATGAATACATCAAATTATATATTTTTCCAGCAAACCAAATCACTAAATATACACACCAATTGGCTAACACAACCTTGCACTCTTTCTTATGCTTAGACTATTTCTTCACCCAATTTTACACACAAGCACCATTTCAATTCACAATAAATTTGGTACAATCAAAATCACGTCCTTGACATCTAAAAATTGATATGGCCAGATTTTCTTTGATCTTCAAGAACAAATAAAAGTACATCGAAATATAAACTAAATTCATTTAACTCTTCCCTTGGCTTCTTCCTTCCTTTTCGAAACAAATCAACCAAACACCCCATTGAATGTTGTAACAGTAGCCGACAATGCAGTTGCCTTCCTCTTTCTTCTCCCCTCGACAGCAAGAGCACAAATGGTGCTTCTTTCCACCCATTAATCAACCAAGAATTGGATCCAACCACTTGTTTGGACCATTTAAACAGATCAGCCTCAACCCAAACATTCATCAATTTTAAATCAAAACAATCAAAAGAAAAGATCCCAGTTCATTATCAATACAAGTCGACACAAAAAAATGAAACAAGAAGGTTACATGTTAGCCGGCTGCTTCCATTTATCTTTGTCCCTTCAATCAGGACAATACCCAATCAAATTCACTAAGTTGGGATGATGTAAAAGGTTAAGCATAAGAACTTCAATAAGAAATTCACGGTAACCCTGAAGCCTGTTTCTATCCAATTGTTTCACAGCTATAACCTATTATAAAATATTATATAATTTTGTAAGTTATAAGATTATATATACTTTGAAACAATAGATAAAGATTGTAGAATCAAAAAAACAAAATGATTATACCTAACCACTGCCCTGAAGACGTCCTCTATAGACATGGCTGAATCCTCCCACCTCTAAAAAGCAATCAGGGCTAAAATTGTTGGAAGGGGCAGATGGGTGAACTTCAGGACGATCAGCCCCAACTTTTTGATGATTCGACTTTTCCTCCACCCTCGAATCAACGCAAGAAAAACAACCCATTAATCCCCTTTGCGCTTTCTCTCTCTCTCTCTCTCTCTGATTCACACTCGATTTAACCAAATTAATGGAGTACATATGCAAGAAACCGAAGACCTATCCGCTCATCTTCTTCACACCCAGTGGCGGCTGGAATAAGAGGAGGCCCTAGGGTTGTGAAAAATGCAGAAGTAGGGCTATAGAGGGAGAGATACGAGAGAGAGAGAGAGAGAGAGAGAAAGAGAGATAGAGAGTGATTGTAGGAATTGCTAAACATAGGTAAACAATCAATTACCATTTTACCCTTATAACAGTTTTAAAGTTACACTTTAATTCCTGTATTTTTAAGATTTTACATAAATGGCCCATTCGATAATAGCCTTAGATTTAGTTTTTTAAATGGTTTAGATGTGTTCTCGCGTTCTCAACCTTTTAGGTGTTCTCATTTGATCCTACTCCTGATATATATATATATATATATATATATATATATATATATATATATATATATATATATATATATAATTACTTTTTAATGGCTTTAGGAATCATTGAATAAGAAAGTTTATATGTTTGAGACTTTTGTTACATTTTTTTTATACATTTTGATACTTTTAGTCTCTAAGACCAATGATGAATACTAAATTTTCATTTTTTCCCATTTTGGTCTAACATTTGATAAGTTCTGACCAGCTAGCCGAGTCATCTGCCTCTTTCTTTTCTTTTTGACCTCGTTGTGTGTAGAAGAAAAAACTAAAAAACAACAAATAATTAACCAAAAAAACAAATCATTAATCATAAAACTTGCATGTTACAATATCTCAACATTAAACTATTTCCAACCCACAACATACTGTTGGGTTTTACTTGTTAACATTAAGACAATTTATATAAAAGACAACAAGTTTATATAAACTTTTGATTTTGATACGGTATTTTATGTTTTCTTAATTAAGTCACTAAATTTATAATGTTGTTGCAAATTTATTGAATCGATTGGTTTGCTTAATTGTTTCATGTCTCTTACTTGCGAAATAGATAAAAATTTGATGTGCCATCTACATATGATCCTAATTGGCAAGCATTTAGGTTAAATTGAATCCTTATGTAAATTTGTATTCATTTTTTCTAACTTCTTCTTTTAGAAAATTATGATTTTGTGCAAAGGCTTCCTAAATAGTTGAAATGGTTTAGTATCTTAAGAGAACATTGATACATGTTGAGCAATAACATTCTAAGCCAAGGAAGGCTTCCTTTAAGAGATATTAGTATAGACATGTAGTTATGTTCCCATGGGATGATGAATCACTTAAACAACCATGGGAAGCCAAATTAGTGCAGATCTATGTAATTTTTTAATTTAACCAAAATGTTTGCCATGTATGATCGTATGTGGAAGCCATATCAACTTATTGTCTAGTGAGAAACATGAAACTACATTCATTTGAAACTCCCATGACTTTTTAATTTCTTTCTAAATGTAAATATAAGTTAGTTAATAAGCTTAAATAAATATCAAAACTAAAGTGTAATAATGTATAAACTAATTTCAATATTAAAATAATATATTTACTTCTACTTATAAATTTATGTTTTTTAACTTTTAACATATTATACTTAATTTGCTAGTTTTAATATATTGTTGGATCTAAATCATTATCATTTTAAAGATACAATTTTGGAACAAATTGTATAAAATCCTTAAATTATTAATTTAAAAAAAGATTACAGGGTTAATTTAAATATAATTTTTAGTTTAACTTAAACAACCTATAAAATATTTTGTAAATAGTTATAAGTAATAAATTGTAGTATCTTTCTAATAATAATTATAAGTTAGTTAATAATGTAAAATAAATATCAAACCTAAAGAGTCATCATAAATAAACTAAATTTCAATTTTAAAATACTAACCTATTATACTTAATTTATTAGATTTAAAATATTGTTGTGTGTAAACCATTATTAGTTTAAAATATAAGTTTTGAACAGTTTGAAAAAAATATTTAAATATTAATTTAAATATGACATTTCAATGTCAATTTAAATATAAATTTCAGTTCCACTTAAGAAACAAAAGAATAGTTTGTAAATAGTTAAAAGTGATCAATTGTAGTGTTTAATACAAAAACTAAATTGTAATTTCAATTTAACGAAAATATTTTTTGGAGATATTTTTATAATTGTTAAAAGTTTTCAAATAAGTATCTTAAAATAATTTACGATAACAATAATTAAAAATCACTCTATATAAATAATTATATTGTTACATTTAAAATCAGAAAACAACGTTTGATATTTTAAATAATTACACTGATAGAAATTATAACATTAAGCAAATAAATTGAAAAAAATTAATTAACAATAACAACTATAAATAACATTCAATCATATATTATATTTAATTTTATTTATGTGTAACTTGTGGGTAGAAGTCATTCAAACGATTAAGATTATGTTGGTATAATAAATGTATATATTATCATATAATGCAAAATAATCAATATATGTTATATCAATTTAATATACAAGTTATTATATCAAATTCAACAATAACATTATTGTTATATTTAAAAAAGATACATTTGTAAAGACTTTAAATATATATATATATATATATATATATATATATATATATATATATATATATATATATATATATATACCAATTATCATGCACCATATTCATTTGAAACTTCCACTAATCTCAAAAGTTTTTGTAACGTATGTGTGTATATACAGTTAAATATGATCCAACATTAAATAATTAAATAATACAAGTGAAAATGTTTTCATCTTATGGTTAATAAGATGTTATTATTACATTTGATTAATTAGTAGAAAGATATAAATAGTTTACATATGTAGATGTTATTGAATTATTTATAACCATCTTTAGCACTTCTAAATCCACACACAACTATTGCTTCTATCTGGTTCATGGTAAGGCAACTTTAATGATCATGCCAAAGTCCTATCATCTTGCCACTTGTTAGTGTACTTTAAATGTATGATACCATTCTGAAGGTACTATCATCTCACCAAGTACACTCTAAAGGTACGATACCACTCTATTGTTATTTATATACTATTTATGAAGTTAATGATGTTAACTATCGTAAGTCTCTTATCTCCTTGAAACATTACGTGGCAGTTCTAATATAGTAGTCAAACATTTAGAATCCTGAATACATAAATTTTTATCTTTCAAACCATGGCCGACTATAGATCTTAAATTCTTACAAATAATAGTAATCTAGGTAGGCAACCTAGATTGCTATTAATGAAGTTACTGATGTTACTGATGTTAACTATGGTAAGTCTCTTGTCTCCTTGAAACATTACATGGCAGTGCTAATATAAAAGTCAAACATTTAGAAACCTGAACACATAAAATTTTATCTTTCAAACCATGGTCAACAATTGATCTTAAATTCTTACAATTAATAGCAATCTAGGTAGGCAACCTAAAGCATGCTATAACACATAACATTTAGCATATAATACATTATATTAAGGTATGTTAGTTTACCTAATAGCAAGTGAGGTACAACCTAAGGTATGTTATAAAATAACTTTATTAGCACATAATATGAATTAACACATTTTACTAAAATATTGTAGTGTTTGCGTCTTTATTCTTAATTTGAAGTATTCAGCCTAAAATATTCTAGACACAACTCTCACCGTCATTAATCACCAGAATTCCAAGTTCGCTTAAAATAATACCCTGATACAAACTATGACACCCCTTATTTTTCAGAACAACAAAAACACTTTTCCTTATGCTTTAAAATCTTAATATCTTTGCTACAGAAAATCCTAGTATAATAAAACATTTTGTGAAGAGTTTTTCATTTTATTAAAATATCATTGAGTAAGGATGTTTCAAAATAAAAAAAAAATCTAAAGAAGTCATAAGCAATACATAACATTGTTACAATGTAAAGACCTAATGATCATGAACACTATTACAAGTTGTCTTTTAATCAATTGGCATCCTAATCAATTTCCAGTAACATAACCCCATAACATGTGACGCAAATAAACTAGTGCAAATAAGCTGAGCGAGTCAGGTTTGGGAGCCTATGAGCACATAGGGTTTTCAACCCATAATAATATATGTATAATCTTGTAACATCCACAAAAATCATGTCAATGTAAAACTTTTTAAATCATTCAAAAACCAACAGTTATTACAAATTTGCTTTCAAAATAGTTCCATATCAGAGTATCCCAGAAACAAAGTCATAAAATGTGAGGAGCTGTACGATCATGCCTTTTCCTTCCTGTGATCTTCCGAATTACCTGAAACCAAAACTGAAACTGTAAGCCTGAAGCTTAGTGAGTTCCCCCCAAATACCCATATACACAACAATATACATATAATCACAAACAACATACTATGACTCCAGTCAACCATTGGGTTGGAATACCCCAGGCCCTCAACCATTGGGTTGAAATGCCAACGTACTATGGGTCGAATCATCCTCAAGATGGAATACCCCAAGCCCATAACCAAGGATTGGAATGCCCACATACTACGAGTCCAATCATCCTTGGGATGGAATACTCACAACCCACAACCATTGGGTTGGAATGCCCAGGTTTATTGACTTTCGCACAAAGCAGATAAGCCTCAACCACCAATAAAACATGTACACATATATCGGATAATCACTTAACAGTCTAGAGATATACAAACCGATCTAACAGATCATAACAACATAATAACATCCTATCTACTGTCACAACTAGAAATTTTTGGTGCCTTATAACTACAACACTTATGTTAACTATGAATAAAAAACATGAAAGCATGCATGATGCATACTCTATGACAATATAATTTCAATCAAACACTTCATACAAGCACTACAAATAGTCAACAAATAATTGGAAACCCTAGAAGTCCTTGTTTAAGTCCATTTTGGACTAGGACTTCCTTATTGGGCCCAATGGACCAATAAGCTTCCAATTGGAATATCATGGGCTTAGAGATCTTGAATGGGCTCTAATTGGACCCACTTTCATTTATTTTAAAATTTTCGGCCATATTGGGCCTAGAATGAAACAAAATATTTAAATGAACCTCATTGGGCCATAACTAACCTAAATAGCCCTAATAGGCCATAAAAATCATTACTTGATTTATTTTGGGCCAATAGTTATCTAAATTAGCTATGATTTGGACTTAGGCATTTAACGGCCCAATTCCATCCTTTTTCTCTCCAAATCTCGGCCCAAGCCCAAGAGAAAGGGAAGAGTTGACTTCTTGCATGCCACATCATTTTTGTATGGGGGATAACTAGGCATTACACTTCAAACATCCATGCACTTCTCTTCTTTCCATGAAAGTTCACTCTCTCTTCTTCTCCCTGTCTCCCTCTCGGCCAAATCCAAACAAACATACACACACACTTCACTCAAAATTCTCTCAAGAAAACTCTCTCCACTCCTCTCCATATTTTCGAGATTAAGGAAGCTTTCAAGGAGATTTAACCCATAAACACATCATCTAAGGTAATTTGATGTTAGATCCATAATCTAGCTATTTCCTTTCATTCAAGAATCATCTCTTAATTAATTCAAACTCATGATCTTGCACCTTAGAAGCATCCAAGTTCGAGATCCTCCAAGAAAGGTTGCTAGGATTAAATTCTTCTTCATCTTTTCCTTCCAAAACCGAAACCACACCCAAGGTGAGTTTCATACCCCTTCCTTTTTGGTTTTTATGAGTTTTATGGGTGAGAATGCAAGTAAATGTATAGATCTAAGTGTAAATGTATGCTATGTGCGATTTGATGCATGTATGTGTGTGATATCATGTGTTTTGTGATGAATATATTATCAAAAAGTGTGTAAAAACCAAGATCTAAGGCATGAGAAAGGAAATAAACGTATCTTAAGTTATTATACACTAATCAAGTCAACAAAAATAGTTTATGAGGTTAGGGTGAACATATCCTAACATAAAACACATTTTAGGGCTTAAAATGTCAAAAATACAAAGCTTAGGGTACAAACCGACAAATTTATAGTTTCTGGAGGGTCAAAAGGTTCCAAACAGTTTCTATAATATTTTTTCTGAGCAACAACATTTTTAAGGGACTTAAAGTGTAAATTTTGAACCTAATGGGCTAGATTTGGGCTTTTCGGCCCAATAAGCCTCAAAATGCGAGATTTCTAAGTTTGAGGGGCTGAAAATGCAATTTTCTATAAAACAGGGGATTTGAAGTGTATTAAAACTATTTCAAAGGTCAAAAATGCTTTTCAAATTCAAAAAGGATAAAAAATGTAAAAATTTTCTATTTTGGGCCAAAACTATAAAAGTTGTGAAACTGGGGGTTTTAACCGAGAAAACATCATTCTGGAAGGGCTAAAGCTGTTTACAAAATAAATTTGGGTTAAAAACGTCTTTTCAGCAAGTTTATCATACAAAAGTGTCAAAATAATGTTTTAAGGACTAAAATGAAATTCTTTTATATAAAGGACTAAAAGTGCTATTTTTATAAAAAAAAAGGTTGTGAAAAGGTAAAAATCTTACTTTAAACAAATTAATTCACTAAGACAAAATACATGATCTACGACTACCGACGAAACGGAAAAACAAAATACACTCTCAACAACAAATATCGTTACAAAACAAATTGATTCGGTCTCGAATCAATAACAAAACAAAAATCAATAAACCAAAGTATTTCAATAAACACACGATAACTATGATGAGTCAACATTCAAACTTTGGGCTTGAAAGTTTCATATCATGCTTGTTGGGCCTTGCTAGCCCAATAACTGATCTTTGGGCCCGAAGGGAACACGCTTACATGTTAATGGGCCTCCTATGACCCAATTCCATGTAAAAGGACTTTCAATAGCTCTATTGTGCTAATGGTCCATTATTACTGCTAGTGAGGTCCAGAAGAAAAATGCGAGTTGGGCCAAGTGCCTTTCGCATTCCCAATAGCCTTGAATAACTTATGGAAATAAAGGGGGCTTCGTACCCTCCTTTCTCCTCGGTTGACTGGCTTATGAGAATTCAAGTAAACAGATTTGTGGCGTTAATCAAGAGAAGTCAGGGTGGTTGGATTATGTGAGTAGTACCGACGACGCCTTAAGAATCGTTCATAACATGTAGTTATAAACTAGTCATTTTCATTAATGCGTGATGGTAACAACTCACAAACCCTAGTTAATCCAATGTCACCTAGGTAATCAAAAACATTTTTGTCGTATCGGTGTAACAATAAACAAGTCATGTAATTTGCGTATTGGGAAAACATCGGGTTTTCCCGGAAAGTTCAACATTTTCACCTACGTGATGTATACAAAGTTCAACAATTATACATGTTTTCAAAATCGACAAGCATATTTACGGATGTTCAGACTTTTTATAAACAAATACTCTTTTCAGAAAATATCGGATTTCTGGGTTTTTCAAACTTCACAAAAATCATTTTTCCATAACATTACTTATGAACTCACCAACATTTCATATGTTGATGTTTCTTCAAAATAACTTGTATTCTCAGGTAACAGGTAAGCCGAAGAATAAGTATCAGGAAATGTTATGGTGTTTTGCTTAAATTTTCTATCAGACAGTCTATGTTATGGAATTGTAATGTTTAAAGCAATGTACCGAATGTAAACAATAGCAGTTGTAATATTCCAATGCATGGTGATGATTTCTGTTATGATTCATGTATATTCCTTGTGATGGTATTCAATTCGAGTCACAAGAGCCCTCGGACGTTTCCGCCGTTCGGTTCGGGGGTGTGACATCTACCAGGATACCGATCTAGCAGATCATAACAGTATAACATCATCCTATCTACAAGGATATGGATCTAACGGATCTTACTAGCACAACATATCAGGATAACAATCCAAAAGGGTCGGCCTTGGTGCCTTCAACCCTTGAGTATAGTGAGGAAAACTCATTTCACAACTATCGAACTGTAGTGATAAGTGTTGGATATAGTGTCTAAGTTCATAACTATAATTGGTAGGTACTTGACCCGACCCGGCATGGTCCATTTGGGTTGCACTTCACCCGAACAATTTATGGATAATATTTGAGAATAGTACAAATTATGATTTATTAATATATTATAAGTTCTAATATATTAATATAAGATCATATTATTTAATTAGTAGTGATCTATAATTAATCTAGGATTAATTTAGAGATCAAAGATATTACTAATTAAATATGGGCTTCTATATTTATATAGTGTGGGCTAAAGCTTATTTGGTATGGGCTAGGCGTGCATGGAAAAGTCGATGGATACTCCATGGAGCTTTAACCCATGGATCTCATGGAAATGAAGAGACATGGGTTTTAGGGATGTAACCCTAATCCTCCACACTATATAAAGGAGGCTTTGGTTCTTGAAATGACACTAGTTGACACTTGTTGAGGTGAGGGCAAATTTCAAGATAGTGGTGACTATTCTCTCAAAGTTCCAAGTTTGTGGTGATTTTTGATTTCCACTTGAGGCATCCACACTATTGGTGCTAGGCTCAAAAACTCCAAGCAATCAACTACAACTTCAAGGTAAGTATTTCTTCTAGCTTTATTTGATTCATGTTCCCCATGCCATGCTAGCTAGGATATAAACCTTGGAAAATTAATTATTTGCATGTATCTTAGACAAACATAGATCCAAGGTTTATTAGGGTTGCATGTACACTTAAGAAGTGTTAGAATGCTCAAAACCCAATAGTGGTATCAGAGCCTAGGCTTGTTTGTTTGATACTTGTTGCAATATTTTGGAAAAAGTCGAAAAACTTGCTGTCTGACTGCTGGACTCGGCGAGTCCATGGGGGGACTCGTCGAGTTCACTTGTATCTTCAACCTACTCATCGAGTAGGTTCATGCACTCGGCTAGTAGGGTTGACAGAGTGCAGATTTTCGACTTTAGTTGCTGGAAATGGATTAGAAACATTACCCTAAACTGTTTTGGTACTTGAAAACTTGTTTTAGATGGTGTAATGTCATTGTTAATTCATTTACAGCAACTAGTTATCAAAATTACAAAGTTTAAGTGTGATTTTGATTCATGAAAGTGTTCATATTCATGTTCTTGTTCTTATGATGTTTAGATGATCATAGGAATTATTTGTAACCTATGTGGTAGATTAATTTTGATCATAATGTGTTTTAATGGAGTCCATAACTTGTCCTCAAGTTACGGAAAACCAAAAGTCACTTGGATTAAAAACCATTAAAAGAACACAAGAGTTAGAAAAATGAAGAGACTTCATTTTATTACTCTATTAAAATCATAAGTTACAAGAAATGAAAAGTTTTGAAAGTTTACAAAACTTGCCCTCAAGTTTTGGGACAAGTAAAGTCGAGTTAATCTTTAGTTCCAACCCTTAGAATTTTAAAAGTTAAAATTCAATCCTTATACTTATATTATTATGATTTAATAATTATATATATATATATATATATATATATATATATATATATATATATATATATATATATATATATATATATATGTATGTATAAGAACAAAGTCGGTCTATAAGGTGGGTATAAGGTTGTTGGCTATAAAATGGCAACTTAATGGGTGTCCACTCTCACCCACCGCTTGATTGACTGGTGGAGGGTCGTTAGCCGAACGGGTAAGACAAGGACTTATAAATTCTCATTTAAAGTATGATGAATATTATAAAGTAACTAAATGTGTTATTAAATTCCCAATCTTAGTTACTTTAGGAAAAATGTGAATAAGGTGCTAATCCATGAAATTACACTTTACACTTTGTTTAAGTCGTTGGTGGAGCGTGTGTGGTTAACCGGCACACTAACTTGGACTTAACAAGGTAGGTAAAGGGTGACTTAAGGTTTATTATAGTATCGATGGAGCGTGTGTGGTTTACCGGCACATCGGTTGAGTGATAAACTTTAAGGGTACCAAGTGATTTGTATGATTACTTCACACCTCGTTTTGTGATCCTCGACATCCCAGTCACAAAACTTGGAGGGCACACTCGAGATTGAAACATGCCTTTGAAAAGTTCATTGAATCTCAAAGAATCTAGGAATTTCTAAGAACCAATCAAAAACCTAATATTTAAATATTTTGGTTTTTGTGGTGGGAATTGGTGAATCGTCATTCACCTACCTTTCGAATATGTTATAGCTTGGATTACGGCATACCTCTTCTAAGTTATAATATATTGTGATTGGATCCTAGCCTTAATATTACATTTGGGTGTTTTATTAAGGAATCTCTTAATATCTAAACTAATCTTGTTTTCTTCTTTCAGATGTCTTCAAACAATGTTGCTTCTGGCTCTAATCCTAATGGCTCCTTTACCCTTATGAACTTGTGTGGGAAAGTCACTTTTGATGGATCCACCTTCAATGAGTGGATCAGAAACATCAGGATGATTACCCGCTACGAGGACAAAGAATATGTCCTTGACAAGGAGCTTAAGGAGATTGATGAGACCACTGCAACTCCCCAGGAGATCGCTGACTTTCAGGCACATGAAAGGGATGCTACGAAAGTGGCTTGCATCATGATGGCCACAATGACACCGGAACTCCAAAAGTCTTATGAGGATTTCTACCCTTATGAAATGCACCAAGATATGATGGAAAGATACCATGAAAGTGCACGATAAGAGAGGTATGAAATCATCTGCTCCATGATAACAGCCATGATGAAGGAAGGGGAATCCATCACGAGCCACATGCAGAAAATACAAAGGTATATGGATCGATTGCTGAAGCTTAATGTGAACTTCCCTGAGGAGCTTGCAATAGATATCGTTTTGCACTCCTTACCATCGTGCTATGATCAATTCCGCATGACATATCACATGAATAAGGAAGAGGTCACACTCAGCAAACTTCAGGGACTTCTCAAGACCGCAGAAACAGGTCTTAAGGGGAAGTCGGTTGTTAACACTCCTACTGCAAACTCTACTCCGGTTTTGGCAATCGGGAAAAGTTGAGGGAAGAAAAGGAAGAGCTCTTCGAAGGGTACCAAGGCTCGGACCCTTGATGGCTCTTCTTCAAGTGGAACCAAGAAAGGTTTCATCACTCCTTCTTCTGACCCAAAAGAGGCTGAATGCTTCTATTGCCATGAAAAGGCTCATTGGAAGCGGAACTGCCCAGAATACCAGCAGGATGTGAAGGATGGGAAAGTTAAACCCAACCATGCAGGTATTTACACTATCTTATCTAATAACTCACCACATTCTAAATCTTGGGTCCTTGATACCGGTTGTGGTATTCATATTTGTTGTGACTTGTAGGGACTAAGAAGAAGTGAGAATATGGAGCAAGGAAGAATAAACTTATTCATGGGGAATAGGAAAGCTTCACCTGTCACCAAGATTGGAGTTTATACTTTATCGCTTAGTAGTGGCTTTAGTTTAGATTTGAATAAATGTTGTTATTCGCAAGGAATGGCAAGAAATATTATTTCCTTTCATGCATTGTACAAAAAAGGGTTTACCTTTTCATTTAATAATGAAGTTGGTTCTATTGATGCTTTCTTTAATAATGTTTTTTATTTTAAAGCAATACCCTGTGATGGTGTGTATGAAGTTGTATCTGTTGTAGATAACTTAGGAAATAATGTTTTGTGTATTGATTCTACTAATAATATTAACTTGGAGAAAGCATCATTATGGCATTGTCGTCTTGGACATATAAGCAAGAAACACATAGGCCAACTCGAAAAGGATGGAGTCTTGGAGTCGTTTGACCTAAAGTCAGATGATAGTTGCGAAACATGATTACTTGGAAAAATGACAAAGTCACCCTTCACAGGTTCTTGTGAGAGAGGTGAAGGTTTGTTGGACCTTGTACCCACGGATGTGTATGGACCATTCAAACATGCCACAAGGGATGCTAATCGTTATTATTTGACTTTTACTGATGATTACAGTAGATATGAATATGTGTACTTAATCAAGCATAAGTCAGAGACATCCGAGAGGTTTAAGGAATTTAAACAGGATGTCGAGAATCAATTGGGCAGGAACATTAAGATGCTTCGATCCGATCGAGGTGGTGAGTATCTTAGTTCAGAGTTCCTCGACTATCTTAGGGAATGTGGGATTGTCTCACAATTGACACCTCCCAGGACACCACAGTTGAATGGTGTAGCTGAGAGGCGTAATCGAACCTTATTAGATGTGGTTCGTTCCATGATGAGTCGAGCTATGCTACCAATCTCATTCTGGGGGTATGCCTTAGAGACTTCCGCCCATATTCTTAATCTAGTCCCTACAAAGAAAGTTGCCAAAACTCCTCACGAGATGTGGACTGGTAAAGTACCTAAACTAGACCACATCAAGATTTGGGGTTGCGAGGCTTTCGTGATACGCGAGACTCATGATAAGCTTGAACCTCGAAGCGAGAGGTATATTTTCATCGGCTACCCACAACAATCCTTTGGTTACCTCTTCTATAGACCTAGTGATAATGTGGTCTTTGTAGCAAGAAGAGGAGTCTTTCGAGAGAGAGAGAGAGAATTTATAAGCCAAGGAAACAGTGGGAGGCAAATTGATCTTGAAGAAATTCAAGAGTCAGGTGGTGAAGGAACTTCGAACCTTAGCCCTCAACTTGAGGAGGACACTCCTGTTGAGCCAGTTGATGTGCCTGTACCTCTGAGGCGTTCCACGAGAGTTAGGAATGCACCTGAGCATTATTATGGTTTCCATATTACTGCAGAAGGTGAGACACTTATTAGTGATGAGACACTAGTAGGTCTGGATGAACCTAACAGCTACACGGAAGCCATGGTAGGCCCTGAGGCTGCTAAATGGAAAGAGGCTATGGATAGCGAGATACAATCCATGTATGACAATCAAGTTTGGAACTTGGTTGAGAATTTACCCGGTCGTAAGACTGTAGGGTGCAAATGGATCTTCAAGAAGAAGACCGACATGGATGGTAATGTACACACTTATAAGGCATGACTGGTTGCAAAAGGTTATTCTCAAACTCCGGGAGTTGATTATGATGAAACCTTTTCACCAGTGGCCAAGATAAAGTCTATTAGGGTTCTGTTAGCCATTGCTGCATTTCATGATTATGAAATATGGCAAATGGATGTCAAAACCGCTTTCCTTAATGGAAAGTTGGCTGAGGATGTTTACATGGTTCAGCCAGAGGGTTTTATCAGTACAGAGTACCCCAATAGAGTGTGTAAACTCGAGAAATCCATCTATAGATTGAAACAGGCACCTCACAGGTGGAATATTTGCTTTGATGAGAAAGTCAAGGAATTTGGTTTTTCAAGGAGTGAAGATGAATCTTGCGTCTATATCAAGGCTAGTGGGAGCATAGTTAGTTTTTTGGTACTGTATGTGGACGACATACTACTCATAGGAAATGACATCCCAACTCTGCAGGAAGTAAAGTCCTGGCTTAGGAAGTGTTTCGCTATGGACCTTGGTGAAGTTGCCTATATCCTAGGGATAAGGATTTTGAGAAACAGGAGTAAAAGACTAATTGGACTTAGTCAAAGCACCTATGTGGACAAAGTGTTGAAAAGATTCAACATGCATAACTCCAAGAAAGGTGAGTTACCCATTCAGAGTAATGCCACATTGAGTAAGACACAAAGCCCTAGTACTGAGGCTGAGATAGCAGAAATGAGTCGACTACCTTATGCTTCAGCTGTAGGATCGATCATGTATGCTATGGCGTGTACTCGACCTGATGTAGCCTTTTCTTTGAGCATGGTTAGCAGGTATCAGTGGAACCCTGGCAAGGAACAATGGACTGCGGTAAAGAATATCCTCAAGTACCTGCGAAGGACTAAGGGCTGGGTCCTTACCTTCGGTGGGAGTGATGACTTGAGAGTTGTAGGGTATAATGATGCTAGCTTCCAGAATGATAGGGATAATTTCCGCTCTCAGTCGGGCTGGGTCTTTACCTTAAACGGAGGAGCAATCACTTGGAAGAGTTCCAAGCAAGAGACAATGGCTGATTCCACTTGTGAATCCGAGTATATAACAGCAAGCGAGGCAACAAAGGAGGTTATATGGCTAAAGAACTTCATCGGAGACCTTGGAGTTTTACCAGCTATAAAAGAGCCGATGGAGATTTTATGTGACAGCAATAGTGTAGTTGCCTTAGCCAAGGAACCAAGAGATCATGGGAGATCCAGACACATTGATAGAAAATATCACTTCATTAGACATCGAATAGAAGAACGAATCTTCGTGGCGAATAGGGTATCATCGGATGAGAACCCAGCAGATCCCCTCACGAAGGGACTGAGTAGGGTTAAGCATCTCCAGCATGCTCGGAGCATAGGGCTGAAGGATGATATAAGTTTTAGTAGTTAGATAAATTATGAAATTTTTAAAGTGTAATTGACATTTGATGATGAATAAAAGGTGTTTTATTTATGAGTAAAGTGTTGCTATCTCTTGTCGATCGTTTACTTTATTTCTTTTTGCATGTTTTGACTTCCAGAATAATTATGTTTGGTATATTATATTATTCAAACCACCACAGTCGGTCATATGTCGGAAGTAGGTATGAATGAAGACTGTCATGATTGGTTGCAGAGGTCTAAGGTGTTGGACATGGCTACAACAATCATGAGTGCTCATAAGTTCTGAGCATTGGACTCAACCCACGATCACTGGAATCACTTCATGGAATTCTATCTCGAGTGATCATGAGACGGTAATATCATATAAGTCTTCAAACTTAGAGATATGATTTGTTACTTACAAGTTGGTTATGCATTGATTGTACGAAAACGCATTGGTAACTCGATGTTATAAAACGTGCTTTTGTGTGTAATTCAATGAGTGGTAGAACAAACATATGAGTTGAAGTTTATCTGTTCCTTCTTGGATTAGAAGTTGATATCTGGGCCCCTCGATGATTTTGTTTTGACCTATGTACCGGGCCCGATCAGAACTAAATTGATGTGTTCAGTTAAGTTCTATGTCAAACAAATCGGAAATCGGGAAACAAATGCTGGACAATAAGCAAGACCATGTTCCATGTATTTGTCCGGTTGTTATCTAGAACATAGGATTATATGATCATTTATCTTAAATGGCGTGTTCTAGTTCAACAGAGTTTAAAGAGCTACGATTGCTGATCGGTTCCTGAAGTCATACTTGTAACTATAGTTATTAGACTTATCCAAGTGGGAGACTATTGGATATAGTGTCTAAGTTCATAACTATATTTGGTATGTACTTGACCCGACCCGGCATGGTCCATTTGGGTTGCACTTCACCCGAACAATTTATGGATAATATTTGAGAATAGTACAAGTTATGATTTATTAATATATTATAAGTTCTAATATATTAATATAAGATCATATTATTTAATTAGTAGTGATCTATAATTAATCTAGGATTAATTTAGAGATCAAAGATATTACTAATTAAATATGGGCTTCTATATTTATATAGTGTGGGCTAAAGCTTATTTGGAATGGGCTAGGCTTGCATGGAAAATTCCATGGATACTCCATGGAGCTTTAACCCATGGATCTCATGGAAATGAAGAGATATGGGTTTTAGGGATGTAACCCTAATCCTCCCCACTATATAAAGGAGGCTTTGGTTCTTGAAATGACACTAGTTGACACTTGTTGAGGTGAGGGAAAATTTCAAGATAGTAGTGACTATTCTTTCAAAGTTCCAAGTTTGTGGTGATTTGTGATCTCCACTTGAGGCATCCACACTATTGGTGCTAGGCTCAAAAACTCCAAGCAATCAACTACAACTTCAAGGTAAGTATTTCTTCTAGCTTTATTTGATTCATGTTCCCCATGCCATGCTAGCTAGGATATAAACCTTGGAAAATTAATTATTTGCATGTATCTTAGACAAACATAGATTCAAGGTTTATTAGGGTTGCATGTACACTTAAGAAGTGTTAGAATGCTCAAAACCCAACAATAAGATCAAACACTCGAATCACAGCTGCAAACTCTACCACCTATATTCACTATAGATCCACTTCCATAAATTCCCAATTTACTAAAATACCTCTAGAAGTCAGGCTGGTCAACCCTTGGTCAAAGTGAAAGTGAATGGTCAAGGTCAACAGTCCATGTTGACCTAACTCATTGAGTGCAGTTCACTGACTCATTGAGTGTTTCCAGAACTCTAGAAATCATGAAAACACTAGTTGAATCACTGAGTTTCCAGACAACTCGATGATTCCATGCATGTCCAAAATTCGGGAAAACCCTAACTGACTCGTCGAGTCATCTTGCTGTTTCGCCGAGTTCATTCAGAAACCAATAAAGGTTAATCTTCATTGGACTCGCCGAGTTTACTATGTAACTTGTTAAGTCCCTTTAGTCCAATTCCTATTTAGACATTTTTAAGCTACCCTAAAGCTCCACATTATAGATCCGGCTTCCTAAGGCATAGATTCCACGTAAAGTTGCAAACATTATGTGCATCCAATTCTTAAAGGATTTGAACACCAAAAACCAAGACTATAATGAGGTTTAGGGCATGGTGAGAGGTCAATACGAGATAAAGTTGATATCTTTATGGAATTGGGACCTGTAGGAGTCCAGATTTGAAGTTACGACTTCAGATCATGGCCAATACCCGAAACCGCTCACATATATGATAAAATTGAGCCTAAACGTAAACATGGAGAGGTCTAGCTCAAGGGAAGTCAAGGTAACGACTTGTTACCCTCAAAATGATGCCAAGATGAGGTAGAGTCAGATTTACAAGCTCTTCTTTGCTCCAAGCTCCTTAAGCTCCAAACCTTTTCACAAAATGCACCAAATCACTCTTTAAATCTCATAAACACTCAAGAGCAAGATCTAGACTGATTAAGGTTTAATCTGGCCGTCAAGAGGTGGTAAGGGACTTTGAGGTAAGGACTTAAGGTCCTTTAAATAGGATGCAAACCGTAAAAATTAGTGATTCATCTGCGAACTCCTACTCATCGATTCTGGGTCCTCTGACTCGTTGAGTAGGACCAATAATCCACACGGGCTAACCCGCCTCTACACGACGAGTTGTAGCAACCAACTCATAGAGTAGGTCCATAAACATGTCCATAATGCTTTAAAACTTATGCCTGGGAGTCGGGGTGTTACAAATATCATATATTTCACACCAAACAAATAACTCGATTACCCATTCCCATTATTCTCACTCTCTTATCCTTAAATGATGATCTCAATGGATCTACCATAAAGGATCACTATACGTAATAAGTAGGGATTAGTAATTCGGGGACTTTGTAAGCAATATATATCAATGAGGATGGAGTAAATGTAAGAACATTATTTTATTTTTCTGGAAAAGCATGATCATTAAAATTAATAGGTGGCGAGATTGCTAGTGTTCCACCAGAGAGTGTAAAATAGTTCAATGTTGTCATGTATACTCCCATAGATGACTAGTCCTAGTAGTACAATTAGACAATACATGTCCTCTCACCATTATTTTATTTCCCCATAACCTTTCACTACCTAAAACAATTTAAATATGATTAAATAAGTATACAAGTAAAACAATATCATATTATTGCATCTAGCACAAATGACAAGAATAAAAATAATAGGCACATATAGCAATTAATTATCTAAATATTTAGTATCTATGTTTAAGATAAAAGTAAATATGCACTCACTTGTTAAAAGTGGACAATTTATGGTTAGGTCAATGCTTGCCTAACAGCTTACTTTTTAATTTCAAAAGCCAAGGTTTTCTGCTGAAACGTAGAAGCTCTACGGGTGGAACTTTCCCGGTGTATCCTTTTTCTAAAAGATTCTTCCAACGCTTTAGCTATCAACTTACTATAATAAAACTAAAGAAAGAGAAGATGAATTGTGAGGGATCAAAATGCTGGAGGGTGAAAAAAGAAAAGCTCTTAAACGAGACTTGGACCATGAATTAAGAGAGCTTAGAGCTTCATATTTATAGTAAATATATTTTCAAAAAGCATCCATTTAATTACTTAAATGACTAAACAACCCTTAATAATACTTTTTAACTAGTGTTAACGATATATGTACTAAACTAATGTCGAAAGTATTCAATATTAGTCTTATATCGACCACATCGCCGACACCTTTCTAATGATATATATATATATATATATATATATATATATATATATATATATATATATATATATATATATATATATATATATATATATACTTTTACTACATAAATATGCTATTATAAATCATAACTTCCTCATACGAATTTCTTTTTTAGTTCTCATTTTAGAATCAATCGGCTAATTCTCATTTTAGTTCAAATTTACAAATCTAAACATATTTCTTTGCATATGAAACTTAGGGACCAAGTATTGCTTATATCGTTCACATACGAGCACCATTCTCGAATGCCTTTATATTGACGGATCTATATTTACAAGAACTTTGTGAGTACTTAAACTCTACTAAATGCACAAACACGATTTGCAAACATAAACCTTGAATTAACCGTTAATATCGATGGTTGCTAGTAAGTAAGATCCAGTCACGTCTAGTCAAACCAATCAAGACTTGAAGTACAAAAGTCAACAAAGTATGCTAGAAGATTAAAGTACAGTGGAGTTTGAACAAAGTAAAATAATAAGAATAAGAAAAATTTATGAGAGATGATTGAAAGAAATATGAGTGAAGTGAAGGATTCTATTTGATACTTAAAAGATGTGTGTTTTGGTACAAGGTTGACACTACTTTTTATATCCAAAGGAGGAACAACAAGACAAATAAATAGAAGAAAGAGTGCTTGCAACGCTAAACAAAATCCTAATAAAATGGATTTGCTATGAATCGATAGTAGGCTAAAAATGGAATATAACCAAAAGAACTTTGGTCATGTCATGGAAAATTGACTAACTTCCGAATGCAAAGCATCTCAAAACTAGTCGTCTCAGAGTCTTCGTATCTGAATCTTCACTTAAACTTTGAAACAATATTCTATCTCAAAATAAGATTGATCTAAGTGTCGTTATCCTGGTTGAGGAGTGATCTTGGAATCACTTCTTCTTATCAAAGTCTTCACTACGAAAGACTTCATCTCGGACAAGATAAAATCTCATTATTTTTATACTTCAGACCCAAGACCATCTCAGAATGGCTAGACATCTCGGATTGTCTAAGGGGCACTTTCATGTACTACAAATCCTTACTTAAGTATCCTTAGCAATCTTACTTCGATTGTTCTAATTCAAGGAGATTACTTTGCCTTTGTCTTTGGCGGGATGATTCAGACTGATGGTAGATGACATGACTTGTTGACCAATTAGAGTGATGAAAAATCTGATGGAGGGGGGATCAAAGATTCCTTATGTAGGTCATCTAGTTTTGTGTTTGGAGGACCATCATCAACAGGAGAAATTTTTGGTGCACGAATAGGAGGAAAAGTTGGCTGACAGGCTTAGAGTGCATCATTAGCTATCTTCACTTGCAGGTCAACCTTTTCTCTAGTTCGATTGAAAGAATCAACAAGGTTCGATAGCCAACAAACTGAGGACCATTTTTGCATTTTATCTTCTAAGAGGGTTTCATTTACTACTTGGAGTCCGTTAATCACATCATCTGCTTGATTTATTCATCAAGTTCTTCTTAAATTTCACCTTCACCAAACATATCTTTAGCTGCAACTTCTTTGAAAAATTCAATTTCATCATCAACATAAGATGTTTCATCACCGAGATAGGTTTCAATAATTCTTCCGATCTTACATGACAAGGTCTTGCTTTTGATGCAAGAAATAAGTTGGGTTTATGATCATCAACATTTTCAAACACCTATTAGAAACTCATATTAATTAGCTTGGAGAGTGAATTATATGTATCAACTGTTCGAGCATGAGCTTTAAGTGTGTCAAGATTTTCTTCCATGACTAGGAGAATTACATCGAATCTGTGATTGGGAGTGTCTAAAAAATTTTGAGCAGAGCGAATGACTTTAATAAGAACTTCTTGCCTAATCATATCGAAGCCATCCTTCTGTTTGATTTCTTTCTCCAATCTTTGAATTTGCTTTTTATGAGAACATGAGTCTACTTGATGACATCGTTTTTAGAAGAAATCACGTCATTATGAATTTTGAGAATCGTACTGATGGTGGATATGTGATGATTAATATTATCTTTATACTTTTCTTTAGCTTCTTCCAAGGTACGACTTAATCTAAGATAAATGAGTTGATCCAATTGATTGGCTCTATCGATATCCTACAGAGCAACAACCTTGATCTCGGAAAGAGATTTGATCACCAAATCGATTTTAGAGTCAAGAGATGGGACTTTGGAAGTGACAATGTTGACTTTGGAATCAATTTTTTCAACATTGTCTTAGATTTCCAAGAGTGTGAATGGATCAACTACTTTTTCATCTGCGGATCTAATATCTGAGGAAGAGCTTTCAAAATTTCTATTAACATCAACATCTTGAAAATCTTGAGAAGCATGAATACCTTGATCTTGATTGTCTGGATCACCAACTTGATCTTCAATATTCATATCTTTAGAGAAAGTCATCAGTCCAAGGTCACGTAGGAATTTAGATGTAGAAGGAACCAGGAAGGGAAAGGCAATTAGAGTGCAAAGAGCAGCAACAATGGCATTATTATATTTTAAAACGATCTTAGTATCATTTTCAGGTGGAGATTTGTTGATAGGAGGTTCGTCATTAATTAGAGTCAGCTCAACTTCATTATTGGAGGATGGAAAAAGAGCATCAACTTCGGAATCAATTGATAGTGTTGTTGTGAGATTTCTATGAGGTGATCGAGTTCTCATTTGGAGAATGGTGTACTCTAATTGATCTCTTGTAAGCTTTGGATGTTTAAGATGGGACCTGCCATGAATTTTATCCCAATCATTAGCATTAAGACCTGAGCGTCCTTTATCCATGATGGATATCAGATCCGTTGTGGCTTCTGAGGTTGGGGGGACAACTTCTAGTTTGGAATGCTTAGAACCTGCGACAACGGCCATAAATTTTGATTTTGTTGAAGAAGATGTGGGGTTCAAGATGACTCATAAGTGTGTCCCAGGGGGCTCCATAGGAATTTGTTCAAAACCAACACCAACCTTTGAGAGGGTGGGGGTAGATTACGTGGTGACTCACCGTGAGTATGTGCGAGTGATTTTGAAACTCTGATGGGTGCATCAGAAGAGTGGGAAGGTGGGGTAGGATGTGACCTAAAGTCAAATGCGAAACAGATATGTGAATCCTATTGAGAGGACTCACCGATTTTGAATATGTTGATGGTTGTTATCTTAGGAGGGGATCCTTCTCGGTTTGATGCGATCATTTTTTTCTAGGTCTACTTGCTTCCGAGACTTTCTCATTCGAGACATGGGAAGGATTTGGTGGGATAGCAAAACACGTGGTCTCAAGATGGAGTTTTTTGTGAGGAGAATTGGAAGGAATAGCATCTAACATGTGTTGAGGAAGACGTCTAACATGTCCAAAAGATGATTGATTTTTTAACATATACGACTTAATTGCTTTGAAAGTACAAAATACCTCAGAGATGTCACAAAATACCTTTGAGATGTATGATTTGATGTGAATGGCTTGATGATGATCACAATAGAGATGATATAGCATCAACTCCAAAAATCCTAGACTTGGTAATTTGTTTGTCCTGCTTATCTCAGTGAGCTTCACAAAATCTTGCCACAAGACTTCTAGTAAATCAAATACATTGGTTCGACATGTAATGATGCTATAGACAACATTAGCCATTCTTTGCTCATTGTGTCAATACCAGCACGCTTTCCAAATAAACCTCAAACAATCATATGCATCAAAGTCATCCAGATGCTAGGAATAACAATTTTCTTGAATTCTTTGGCCTTGAAATCTCTTTGTAACCAATTTGAGCAAGAAAATCATGAAATTCTTCAACAATAGGCTTAACAACCTTGAAAACATTAGTGTTTGGAGAAACCCTAATTTCATGCAAAAAAAATCTCTTTGGAGAATGGAACTAGTTTATTATCTAATATTTTGCATTGAAGAACACCTTTAGCTATGTTCATACACTCAAAGGCTACAGAAAGAAGATTAAGTGGGAAACTAGTGTTAGGAATTTTGTGAGCAAGATGGAAATGGGATGATGAGAGATGAATTCAACCATAACTCGAAAAAACTAATCATAATCAAAGGGATCGAGTGAAAAGAGTTGTGTAGAATCTATGAGAATAAGTTTAGTGGATGATGATGAAGCAGATCCTTAAGAAGATTTGATCTTTGATGAGGTTTGGTAAATCTTGGAAGCCATCGTCGAATGCTTGAAGAACATGAAGAACAATGTACAAAGAGAAATTTTATAAGGAAGAAGACAAAATGAAGCGTAAAGAAGAAAAAGTAGGATTCAAGATTGTCACACCCCCAAACCGGAACGACAGAAATGTTCAGGGGTGGAAGACGTCATGTCAAGTATCACAACACATGCATTATAGACAACAAAGTAGAACAACCATTGCATTAATAATGTATAAGTTCTTACATAAGTGTTCAAACATTAGATAATTTACATCAAAAGTAGATATAGTAAAAGACAAGAAACACAACTTGGTACTAGGTTGTCTTCTCAAAAGCTCCGAGAGTGCACCTGTCTACTGGATTCCTGAGAATACAAGTTATTTTGAAAGAAAGGATCAAAATTAATGCTGGTGAGTTCATAAGTATTTAGTTATGGTTGTTTTTGTTTCAAGAAAATGAATGATTTTGCTCAAGAAAGTCCTATACTTTCTGCTTTACAATTGAGAAGTAGTTTTACTCCATAAAATCGTCCTAATTAATTGTTATTGTACTTATAACCTATTTAGACATAATTTTAACTTTCCATAAAATTATAGTATGGATGTCTTCCGTTTCGTTTATTAAAAGTAGTTTTAATCCCATAAAACCATTCCATCTGTAAAAGTAGTTTTAATCCCATAACATCATTCCTTTTATTTATGGAAAATGATTAATGCAATAGTATTTATTAAGCATGCCCTATTTGTAACGCCCGCATATCCAGACAAGTCAATTTAGAGACAATAAGCATAAAAAATGAGTTTTTAATGGAAGATTATTTACAAGGATTAATATTAACCAAGTTTTAGTATATGTTACAAGGGTTCAGTACATTTAGAGAACGCCGAAATCCGAGTTATAACGAAGAAGATATGACCCGTCGAAGTTTTTCAGCAAAATCGGTACGGCACCAGGAGACGTAATTAGTGAATTTACGATAGATGACTTTTTAGCCTTAGTAATGTAAAAAAAACGTTGTATAATATGTTAAACTGAGAGTGTCCATAAAAAGAGCGCCAAAATCTGACTTCGTATGAGGAAGTTCTAAATTTTCTAACATTTGGCATAACAGTGCACGACCTGAAACTCGAATTTTTATTTCGAGCCGTTTTTGGCCTACGCGACCTGAATGAGAGTTGAAGATCTCATTAATAGGAACTCAATGGTAAAAAGATAGACAAAAACGGAGCCCGTATGTAGAAGTTATGAATTTTACACAGACATTTAACAATATAATCTCCTCATACAATTAAATTTTAGATCAGTCGACAATTAGCCGACGGAGTATAAATGAAAGTTTTAGATATTGTTTTTCCCTAAACGTGGATATAAAGAACGTCAAAAATGAAGTTTGTATGAATGAGTTATAAATTATAATATCATATTTATGTATTAAAATAAAGTATAAATCATATATACGTACACATATATATACAAATGCATATATCATTAGAAAGGTATATACGATGCGATTATTATAAGATTAGTGTTGAGTGCTATCGACATTCTTTTAGTACAAATATTGTTAAATTTATTTAAAATAGTATTATGAAGGGGTGTTTAGTTGTTTGTATAACTATAAGGAAATTAAGTAATTATGGAGGGTAGTTTTTGTAAATTCAACTACTATAAATAAGACGCTTGGGCTCTCATATTTCTTGCACCATTCTCTTGGTTCAAGAGTCTTTCTCTTCTTATCACCCGAGCATTTAGGTACCTTGTGATTCGGCTTCTCTTTTTGTAGTTTTAGCATAATAAGGTGAGAGCTGAAGCGTTGCACGAATTTTTCTTAGAAAGATTCAGCGATGAAGTTCTGCCCCTGCAGAGCCCGACTCCTAGCTAAAACCCCTTGTAAGTAAGTTATGCTTACCCTATTTTAATATAGCTTATATTTAAAATTAGTATTGTTATTATGAATTTATAATAAATATTTGAGCTATTATTATATAAGTGTCGTTATAATATCTTTTTAACTACTCGTGGTACGAGGAATCTGGTTTAAAGGGTTGCATAGGGTTGTTGGATTTCAGAAGTGCTATATGCCAAAATGGTCCTGCCCTCTGGTGTTTTATGTCTGGCCCCTGTCTGTACATAGTGGTTGGTAAGTATTGTTTAAATTCTTATATAATAATAATAATAATCACAATAATAATAATAATAATAATAATAATAATAATAATAATAATAATAATAATAATAATAATAACAATAATAATAATAATAATAATAATAATAATAATAATAATAATAATTATAATAATAATAATAATAATAATAATAACTAGTCACGGTAAATATTAGACTAAAATCTAGTGGTATTAACACTAGGTTTTGTCGAAGGAAATTATTTTAAAGTAAATGAAACGCTATCCGAGTACCGAGACACCACCTTATCAAGTGAGTGCATGGTCCCTTTCATCTTATAAATATATATGAAGTATTTAATAGAAACTACGTGCTATGTGTGCATATTATCTGTATAATTACTATCTATGCTGGATGAACGATTTTATACAAGTTTTATATGATTTAAGCTGTATATATATTTATATCTACATAATATATTGGGTAAAACATAGATAGATGAAATATGAGTTGGATGATGAGTTGAGAGGTGATCTAAATCATGAGGTAAGGGTGAGAGGTGGACGATTTGAGAAGCCTTGTTCCCAAATGTTGGCCCCGTCATTTAGCAGAGTATAGATGACAACCACAGACTATTCTAGACAGTCCGGTGGAACACTAGCAGGCTCACAACCTGTAGGTGTTGTGAATGATGTGTTCACCCTGTGTACTGTAAACCTTGGTGATCATGTAGACTTGATGCCTAAACCCTGGTGACTATGCAAACTTAGTGCCTAAACCTTTTCGATCATGAAAACTTGATGCGTAAACCCTGGCGACTATGCAGACTTAGTTCCTATTGTGTAAACTATGACAATGATGGACTTCGTTCTAATTCCTTAGGATGATCCTTAGGAATAAATGAACGAGGAATAGCTTATTTTCAGGGTAGATCCTTAAGATTAATGAAGATAATGGTGATGGGTAATTCAGTTCACTGTTTGATGATTGAACATAATAATTAAATTATTTTGGGTTGAAAACCCTATGTACTCACCAGGTTTCCCAACCTGACCAACTCAGTTTATTTATATCATAGGTGTTGATATGAAGTCACATTACACTAAGAGATTAAGGAGATATAAATCACTAGTGTATAAGTTCTGTTTATGCTTATGTTTCTGTATTGAGGATGACATCCCAAATGTTTTAAAATAAATAAAAATACTTTCTTCAGAAATGCTTTGATAACATATTTATCATGTTTTACTGGTTACAAATTCCAAAACATTTTTATTAAAAGAGGTACTCAGATTTTTATAAAGCATAAACAAAATCAGTCTTTTCTGGCCGTGAAAATGGGGACATCACACTACTGATGAAATAACAACCCTGTAATTAAGATTATTAATTAAGGTTAATATGTGATAAGGCTGTAAACCATACGGATTGACTAGTGTGAACACGACGACCTTCTGGCATCGATACAATGTGACATTTGTCACCCCTTCGCCTGTCGGCTCGTACTGTATGTCACATCCCAAAACCGAGAACGGCGGAAACGTTCTGGGGCGGAGGACATCATGTAATGTATCACAACAATGTAAAGTAGTAAACAAGCAACAACATCATGCATTCCATTAATAGTATAAGTTTCATGTACATGTGTGTTCTTTCATAATATACAACAATAAAATGAATAATCAGAAAATAAGACTAGTCTGGATTGCTCCGTCTTCACAAAACCTAGTCGTCGTACCTGTCTATTTGCGACCTGAGAATATAAGTTATTTTGAAAGCGAGTATCAGCCAAAAAGCTGGTGAATTCATAAGTATTAATGTGTTTTTGATTTGTAAAACTTGTAATGAAAGACTTGATATTGTTTAGAAAGAAAGTTTGTATAAGTGTGGAAATGTTTGTAAGTAATCGAAACCGTTTGGTAAACCCTAGAAATCCCTATGATTCCTATTATTATAGATGAAATCTTCTACCAAGACCTAGTTGTTTTGAAAGTAGTCTTCTGCCAAGACCCGACTGTTTGACAATTAATATTAATATAAGAAATTGTATCCTTTGGTACTAGGATACTCAAATACGATTCACCTCACTGGTTATGTGGATGAGTCACAAGATAATGGTAATAATATAACTAACTTATGTATTATACCTTTATACTAGGATAACTAACAGTGTTAACTTTAGACATCCATAGATGTACATTTACCTCTGTTGCTAACAGTTGGGTGTAGGAATAGTTAATCCCTTAAAGTATACCTGTAACGGTATCAACCGAAGACATCCGTGGATGTGCATTTACCTTTGTAGCTAATAGAGATGCTAGGAATGGTTAATCCCGTAAAGTATCCTTTGTACTAGGATATAAAGTCCAATCTAACTCGTCGATGATGTGTTTGTATCACAAGGTAATGATAGAAAGGAGAACTATATAACAGTATCTAGACATATAATATGTAATAGTAATTTGCCATATAATGTCTATGTAAAAGTATTCATGTATAAGTATTCATGTAAGAGTGTTCATGCTAACGTACTCATGTAAGCGTATCTATGTAAGAGTATCCCTATAAATATATCCATGTAAGAGGAATCTCTGTAAGAGTATCCCTTCATATAGCAGGTAGTCTAGACTCATGAATGAACTGACTCCGGTGTAATTTCTTGTAATTGGAATAATGTTTTGTATCCCCTAAACTATTCCTACAATAGTTTACTAGAATGTAATTGATGAGTGTCCAAGTAGATTTATACACTCTTGCTACCCAAGAGTGTCAGAACAGAATTAACTGATGGAACATTTATGACTATATATGTACACATGATATATAACTAATATTTAAACGACCTTCGGACGGGTACCCGATATCCCACCAGACCACATCCAAATCGAGGAAAAGGAAATAGGTTTGATAGCCTTCCTAAATCTTTTAAACATTTCTTATATAACTATTCATATAGAGGCATGCAATTTATAATATAAAAGCATAAAAGAAGTTTTGTAAAACCGTTGAAAAGTCTAATAAAGAATTTTTGACTTGATGTTAGTTTATAAAACGACTGAAAGTATTTTGTTTGATAAGACAGTTTAAGTACACGGAAAACCACTGTTTGAAAACACCTTTGTAACCGAGTTTGAAAGGAAGCTTACAGTGTGTAAGACAGTTTGATAAAGAGCTTTAATCATGTAAAAACGTTTAAGAAAGTCATTTGAAGTACTATGTTTAGTAAAACTGCTAACTTGTAGTAAATCCATTTGTATACTAGTTATAAATCCCATATGATTGATTTATTAACAACAAGTATCGCAAAATATTGATGTTATTCGTGCCAAAATAATCGTATGTTTGTAGTACCAAAGATGGACACATATACATACAGTATAAGCAGAGTGTTTGATATATATATATATATATATATATATATATATATATATATATATATATATAACAACGCTTTTCATTTCAAAAGTTATGATGTTATCGTGATATATTTTTCATACAAAAGTTTCCCTATAATTGTTATAAATCACATATGATTCCGTTGATAAAAGCGTATAATGAACTTTATTATATAACACACGACAATAATCGAGTATTTAACTTGTATTCCCCCCATTAAAATCATATAAAAGTATTTATAAAACATTTAAATGTGTAGTTTATAGGGGTATGAACTCACTTGATTGATTGAAGAAAGCGTGACGAAAACCGAGCAGAACTTCTACTCGAGAAAGCGGATCTCTCGAGATTCTCGGGAAATCTCGGGAGTCTCGGGAGTGTAAAACTTTCTTCTCACCTTGGATATGAAAACCGTGCCTTTGGGATGACTCCGAGGGTTGAAACGCAGAGCTTGGTTGCGAGAAAGGAAGGAAATTAGCAAATTTGGCCGGCACCCTCGCACCCTTTATATAGGGGCTGGAGGACCTCGTTACGCGGGGCGTACGAGAGTACGCGCTGCGTACTTATGCGTCATGCATGAGCGCATCCTCGGTCGAAACATCAGAGCGACGTGGACGAACCAGAGCCTAGCATCTGAGTACGCTGGGCGTACGAGGGTACGCAGGGTGTAACCTGGATTGGTCCGATGACTCCTCCTTCGGATAACATCGGATTTTAATTAAATTTATATTTCAATTAACTAGCAAACTTCAAAAATTCATATCTTTCTCATACGAACTCCGTTTTCAACGTTCTTTATATCCACGCGAAGGTGAGACTACGATCTACAACTTTCATTCAGACTTCGTCGGCTAGTTTTGAATTTATTTTAAATATTATATTTTTAATAGGTCAGGACAGGAAAAATTCGTTAAAGTTCCATAACTTCTTCATCCGATGTCCGTTTTCGTCAGACTTTTTACCGTTGCACTAGTATTGTTGAGCCCTTCGATTCTCATTTAGATTGTGTCAGCTAAATGTCTCTCGATCTCTATTTCGAGTTTTTAGCTGTCTACTGTTATATCTATAACTTAGAAAAATCACAACTTCCTCATACGAAGTCAGATTTGGACGTTCTTTTTATGTATGTTTACGGTTTGATGATATCTAAAACTTTAATTTAGATACCTAAGGCAAAAAATTATTGTATTGAAACTTCGCATTTTACGTCTATCAGTATTGCCGGTTTTGCCGAGAATCTTCGGTTGGTCATAACTTCTTCGTTATAACTCGGATTTTTAGGTTCTTTATATGTACGAAAACCTTGATACGATTCCTACTACTTTATTTAACCCAAATAAGGTTTTAGGAAAGTTAAATTTTGATATAAATTTGACTTGCATTCCATCATATTGCCTCGAAATATCGGGTTGTCACACTGTTGCTAGCAGTCGGGATGTGGGATTGTCAGTCCCGTATAGATCCATACAGACAATGCCCGCTCTTTCTCCAGGAGAGTATAGTTAGAAAACGCATCCTAACAAGTATATTGCTAAGCAATGAAGTAGTATCTCGCATAATTGGTTTAACTAAAGATTTAATTATATTCTTTTCTTAACAAAGTGTTTTAAACCTAGTATACTTATCTTGTAACAATAAATTGATTAATTGATTTCATAGATTATACTTGTATGATTTATATGTTCTATTTGATTAGCGTGATTACTCATGAAAGTACCCCTTTGCCTAACTTGAAGCAAAGGTGACAATATTGGATTAAGGTAACCTTTTATGTTATATATATATATATATATATATATATATATATATATATATATATATATATATATATATATATATATATATATATATAATCAAGAAGGAAACGACCTCCGGACAAATAAATCCTCCTTAAGCCCACATTCAAACAAGGAAAAGAAAATAATGCAATACATTAGTCCTAAGTCCTTTAAGTCTTATGTATATACCTATACATATATTACTACTAACCGTATTGCACCAAAATTAACAAGTATACACTAAACGAGGATTCTGATAATTCGGGATAATGAACTTACATGAAATGATCCCAACTAGGTCTTTCTATAACAGCTTGGTGTATACAAGTCATATATAAATAAGATTGGAAAGACAATTACTGAGTGACCTTGCCCTAAATCCACAACCAAACAAGAAATAGGAAATAAGGCAAAATCACTCACTCTAAGTCTACAGATCTTAATTATAAATGATCCTAATGTATACACTAAGCCATCATAGCTTACCTACTAGGGTTTATAGTTTTAAATGTGTGCTGTGATTTGGTTCGAACGAGAGAGTAAGTACAATTACCAATAATTATTAGGGTTTGGAAGCGCACCAAAAATATAGCAAGGTTCTTTGATGCTTCAACATGTCTGGGGCCATACTCCTCATATGCTCCAGTCATTCCTCTCAGTTGGACAGTCTCTCTTGAAATGTCCTATTTCAACACAAAGATGACATATTGGACTAGTCCCAACATTGATGGTTGAAGTAAGGTGTTGGATCGGAATTCTGCAGAAACGGGTAGTATGCCCATTCATGTTGCAGTTCATGCAATGCATCACTCGGTAGCCTCCATGATAATGGTAATTGCACTTTTCGCACTTAGGCAGGTTTCCGGCATACTGCTCTACAGGAATAGGGGTAACTGGGATCTTGGTAGGAACGATAGCAGGAGAAATAGCTGTCGTGGCCGTAGAGGTTGCCATAGGTTGTTGTCTCTTGGCTAACTTTTGAGATGTTTTGCACGTCTGCTTATCCCATAATATTCGTTTCTTGATCTTGGGTTTGGGGTTCGGAGCGTCCCTACAGGCAGGCACTCGTTACTGTACTTGGTTATTGAAGGGCCTTGATAATGGTTTGGTCTTGGTATAAAAGTCAGTGATCGGTTGTGTGTATGAAACACATTTTTGTTGATGTTTGCGGTTGTAATAGAGTTTACGACCGTAAACTCCTTACGGTCGTAAACTCCTCATGGTCCTAAGGTCTATATATAGAGATTTATGTCAGATGTTTTAGGTTGTTGATGCCTTTCGTATTTTCCACTTCCACCAAGTTGTATCAGACGTTTTAAGGCTATAAAGCGTATGCAAGCTTGGTTTGTTATTTCTTTGCTTATTATTTCGTATTGTGTGGTTGTTATTTGCTTTTGATCATTGGTAGATTCGATTTTGGACTTTACAATTGGTATCAGAGAGAGACCAGCGTCAAAGGCATTTTACAGTTGCGTATTTGTGCTAATCGTAATTCACAGTGAAAAAGGGTTTTTTGTTTCAGTCGAAATCTGAATTTCAAGAGTTTTCGGTCCAAGCTTACGGCCGTAAACACCGAGTTCACGGCCGCAAGCTCTTCAAGTTTTTCAACCGCAATCGGAATTCCTTAACAGTGAATCGAGTTTTGGTATAAGGCTGCAAATCTTAAAGACCATATTTAACCATATTGAATTATTGAATTATTAAAAATTATTAATTAAAATAAACAAAGTTTTTTTTTTCTGTTGATAATGACCATATTTTAATTACCGGAAATTTTTGAAAATTTTACTGAGTGCACGACCATAAACAAGGAGTTTACGGCCCTAATCATTTTTCGACAGTAAATCAAGTTTTGCTCAATAGTTAATTGATTTCGGAAGTTAATTATTTTTAATTTGTTGGCAGCAAACGTTTTCTGAAAATAAACTTTATCTAGGCGAAAAATTAAATTTCATTTAATAGTTAATTAATTTTATCTTCAATAAAAAAATGGAATCATAAAATCACAACCAATATCAAGAACTCGATGCTGTAATGGGTACCACCACGTGCATTCCAAGGCTTATGTCCGCTGATGGTTTCCCTGAGTGGAAATATAGAATTCAGAAATACATAAAGATGAAAGACTTCAAGATTTGGAAATGTATCAAAAAGGATCCAGTCAGAATCACCACTACAGTTGGGGGACAGGTAGTTGACAAGAAAATCGAAAACTACACTGATGAAGATTTTGAGAGTGTAGAGGAATAAGAAAAGGCATTGGCCATTTTAACTATGGCTCTCTCACCAGACATCGCTCAAGGATTCAGAGAATATACTTCTGCTAAAGCATTGTGGGAAGCCCTGATTGAGGTATATGAGGCAAATGAGGACATGCGAGAGAGTCGCCAAGACATGCTACGGCAACGGTTTAACATGTTCAACTATGTGGCTGGAGAGACTCTTGAGGCTCAGCTGCAGCGATTCACAACCCTTAACACGGAGATGACTGTGGCAGGGATCTTCTATACAAAGTCAGAAATTAATAAGACGCTACTAAATGCTGTAACAATGTAAATTTTAAAACAAAATTTTCATTTTTGCAAACGCCAAAAACCATCGTTTAATATTCCAAATTCAAACGTGAATAATGTTAACATAACAAAATACATCCCATGATCATAAAAACAGTTCCTCCGTCAGTGTGTACAATCACGCCGGCGCCTTCCCACGGTCCTCGCTAGTACCTAAAACACATAACACAACAACTATAAGCATAAATGCTTAGTGAGTTCCCCAAAATACTACTTACGGACATACGCCTTTCCCGGCCCTGACCTTCCGGTCCATGTGTCTCAAGGGACTTCCATTCCGACTCGGTAAACCTTCCGGTCCTACCCGCATCAACCATACGGTCCACATCACAACGCCTTTCGGCCACACAATAAAAACCCTTCTGGGTACAGTATAGCGGGAAAACTCACCTCGTGGAAAGTCTAGAATCTCGTATACTTGATATCTCCGAATCCCAACGACGACTCTACGTCGCCTTATAATGAAGCTTCAACCGTTGGAAAGATCAGATCCACACTTGAACACCACTTCTAGCCTTCCCAATGAGCTCTTCTTCTCCTTTGCTACCTTGAAATGGCACCACCATGCTTAGAATACTCACAAATGGCCTAAGAACGAATGCACACACTCTTTAGGGTTTCTTTCTGAGGGATGGTGGCTGAGGAGTCGAGCCACACATCCCTTTTATAGCCATCCGAAATAATTAGGGTTTTTAGGTCTGGACCGGTTACACCCAGCATAACCTTGGGTACACCCAGCGTACCCAAGGGTGAACGCATCCAAATGAAGCGCGCGAGTACGCGCAGCGTACTCGCCTAACATGCAAACCCTAAACGGCAACAAATCAAAGATGAAGGGCTAAATAGAAGGGTACCTAGATTTCAAGCTGTTACAATTCTCCCCTACTAGAACCAGACTTCGTCCCCGAAGTCTCACATTGAAAACAATTCCGGATACTGATCCCGCATCTCAGTCTCGGACTCCCATGTCAACTCGGACCCCTTCCGATGTTGCCACTGCACTTGTACCAAGGGCACTTCCTTGTTCCTCAGAACCTTAACCTTTCGATCCCTTATCGCCACTGGTCTCTCCACATAGTTCATACCTACATCCACCTGAATATCATCTAATGGCACCACTGCCAACTTGTCGACAATACATTTCCTCACCTGTGAGACATGAAAGGTGTTGTGGATCTGTCCCAACTCAACAGGTTGTTCCAATCGGTAGGCTACCCTTCCTACCCTAGCAATTACCCTGAAAGGTTCAATATATCGGGGTCCCAACTTGCCCCTCTTCCTGAATCGTATCACTCCTTTCCAAGGAGAGACCTTTAGGAGCATAAGGTTACCAACCTGAAACTCGAGCTCGGATCGACGCCTGTCCGCATAACTCTTCTGGCGAATCTGCTCGGTCAACAATCTCTACCTGACCTGCTGTATCTGCTCGGTCGTCTGAAGTACAATCTCCGTGCTACCCATCACCCGCTGCCCCACCTCTCCCCAGCAGATGGGGGTGCGACACCTCCTCCCATACAACAGCTCAAAGGGTGGCATACCAATGCTCGAATGACAGTTGTTGTTGTACGAAAACTCTGCTAAGGGTAAATAGGTGTCCCAACTCCCTCCAAAATCCAAAACAAATGCTCGGAGCATATCCTCAAGCGTCTGAATTGTCCGCTCGCTCTGTCCATCCGTCTGCGAGTGGTATGCGGTACTGAAATGTAGCCTCATACCAAACTCCTCATGAAACTTCTTCCAAAACTTGGAAGTAAATCGTACACCCCAATTTGAAAGGATCGTCATCGGAACCCCATGCCGCGATACCACCTCCCTGACATATAACTCTGCCAACTTCTTCGTAGAAGAACTCTCACTAATGGCTAGAAAATGAGCGCTCTTCGTCAATCTATCCACAATCACCCAAATTGCATCGACCCCCCTTGTAGTCCTTGGCAATTTGGTGATAAAATCCATGGTAATCTGTTCCCACTTCCATTCAGGAATCTCCAACGGCTACAATTTACCATGCGGATACTGGTGCTCGGCATTAACCTGACGACAAGTCAGGCACCTCTCGACGAACCATGCAACATCCCTCTTCATACAGGGCCACCAATACTCCTTCTTTAGGTCCAAATACATCTTAGTAGCCGTGGGATGAATCGAATTTCAATCGATGCGCTTCCTTCATCAAAATAGTATGCGTACCGCCCACAAACGGTACCTAAATCCGAGCCTAAAAAGTCATAAGTCCCCGACCATCTGTAAAGAATTCTGATACCTAACCGACAACCTGCTCCCTCTTCTGGTTTTCTGGTCTTGCAGCCTCGGCCTGAGCTCCTCGGATGGTGTCCAAAATCGGAGTCATCACCGTCAACCTCATACAAACGTCTCGGATCGGGGCGCTTTCCGCCCTACGACTCAACGCATCGGCCACTACATTAGTCTTGCCCGGGTGGTATAGGATCTCACAATCATAATCCTTCACCACATCCAACCATCTCCTCTGTCGCATGTTTAGATTCGGCTGATCCATCAAGTACTTCAAACTCTTGTGGTCCATGTATATGGTACACTGAACCCCATATAGATAGTGTTGCTAGATCTTGAGGGCAAACACCACAACCCCTAATTCCAGGTCGTGGGTAGGATATCTCGACTCATGAGGCTTCAGCTGCCTCGAAGCATACGCTATAACATGTCCCCTCTACATAAGCACCGCCCCTCGCACAATTTCTGACGAAGGGTCTCACATGAGGACCGCTGCTCTGGTCCCCATGAAAATGCAACACCCTTCCGGGTCATCTTAGTAAGTGGCACAGCGATCCTGGAGAAATCCTTGATAAACCTTCGATAATAGTCGGCCAATCCCAGAAAGCTCCTGATCTCAGTGTGTGATCTCGGCACTTCCCATCTCATCACCGCCTCGATCTTGGTCGGATCGACTAATATCCCTTTCTGGTTAACAAGGTGCCCTAGGAACTGGACCTCTCGTAACCAGAAATCACATTTGGAGAATTTGGCATACAGCCTCTCCGATCTCAATACTCCAAGAATTTCCCTCAAATGCTCCTCATGCTGCTCCCTAGACCTCGAATATACCAAAATATCATCAATGAATACGATCACCGACCGATCCAGCATCGGCCTGCACACCCTGTTCATAAGATCCATGAACGCAGCCGGGGCATTGGTGAGCCCAAAAGGCATCACCACAAACTCGTAATGTCCATAACAAGTTCTGAATGCAGTCTTCTGAATATCTTCATCCTGAACCCTCATCTGATGATAACCCGACCTCAAGTCTATCTTAGGGAACCAAGATGCCCCCTGCAACTAATCGAACAGATCATCGATCCTAGGTAACGGATAGCGGTTTTTAACCATCAACTTGTTCAACTCCCGGTAATCGATACACATCCGGTGTGAACCATCCTTTTTCTTGACAAATAGAATCGGTGCTCCCCAAGGTGAGCTACTCGGTCGATTAAACCCCTTTCCCAACAGCTCCTGAAGCTGCAAGGATAACTCCTGCATTTCTGGTGGAGCGAGGCGATAAGGCGCCTTGATGATGGGCGCCGCTCTCGGAACCAGATCGATACGGAACTCCATTGCTTTTCTGGAGGCACACCTAGTAATTCTTCGGGGAACACATCCGAAAACTCACATACTACTAGAACCTCGTCAACCAAAATTGGCCTCCCAGCGGCCACTCGAGTGTCCATCACATAGGCTATGAATCCACTGCAGCCTTGCTGCAACCTCTGTCTCGCCCTGGCAGCCGAACAAAATGCTGACACACACCGGGTCCCCTTGCCAAACACAGTAAGCACTCCCCTACTAGCGTCTCGTATAGTCACCAGCTGTCTCTCGCAGTCAATCACTGCCCAAAACTTACTCAACCAGTCCATGCCCACAATGATGCAAACATCCCCCATCGCCATAGGAATAAAGTCTATAGTGAAATTGACACCAAAAAACTCGAGCACACATCCTCGAATCACGTCAGTGACGTATACCGCTTTCTCATCCGCTATAGAAACCTGCAGGGGTCGACTCATCACCTCCCGATCAATACCGATGTGCTGGCTAAAAGCCAGAGATACAAAAGACTGACTCGCACCTGAGTCAAATAATACCAAGGCAGGTACATAATTCACAAGAAAAGTACCTACGCATATCATAATATAAGCACAATAGCTGAGCATAAAAGTAAATACACGAAAGAATACATACCAGGTATGACATCGGGCGCCGCGCGGACCTCCTCCGCAGTCAACTGAAAACCTCTCCCACGAGCCTTCGGAGCCTCGGCTTTCACCAGCTGAGTCTCGGTAACCCTAGTAGTAGGCGCAGATCCCTGGTGAAGCTGAGGGCACTCGGCCTTCCGATGGCCGGTCTGGTTGCAATGAAAGAAAACCATAAATCCCTTGGGGCAATCCCTAGCAATGTGCCCCTCCTTGCCACACTTGTAGCAAGCACCTAATTGACATGCCCCCTCATGAACCTTGCCGCACTTTCCGCAAGTGCGGCCCTTCTTGTTGGGTTATGAGCATTCTAACACTCCTAAGTGTACATGCAACCCTAAATACCTTGGATCTATGTTCTTCTCTATTATACATGCAAATATGAACATCCAAGGTATTATCCTAATCTAGCATACAAAACTATCAATATAACAAGATAGAATACATACCTCTTTGATGGTGCTTGTCTTCATGAAGCTTGAGTGCCTAGTGCCCCAAGTGTGACACCTCAAATGGTTCACACAACACCATAAACACTTGGAATAACTTAGAGAGAATTCTACACTTCATGAAATCGTCTAGCCCTTCATACACACATAGTGTCGATTTCTTGAGCCATGGGTTTCTTTTATATGGTGGCTATTAGGGTTACACCATGTAACTCATGACTTTACCCATTCCTTATGCTCCATGGATTTTAACCTCCATGGAGTATCCATGGGTCACCCCATGGACTTAGTCCAACATAAGGAATCTTGGATCACAAGCCCACATATATAAGAATGAATGATTTACACAATCAACCCATATATTTAATTAGTCTCCTTTTGATCACTTAATTAATTCCAAATTAATTCTTGATCAATACTAATTAAATAACCTTATTAATATATTAGAACTTATAATATATTAACAAACCTTAAGTGTTAGTTCTCTCATTTTAGTCTATCCAAGTGCATGATGCCACGCAACCCAAATGGACCATGCCGGGTCGGGTCAAGTTTTACCAATTATAGTTATGGACTTAGACATTAATCCAACAGTCTCCCACTTGGATAAGTCTAAAACTATTATTGCGTATGACTTCAGGAATCAACTGGCAATCGTAGCTCTCAAAAGCTTCTGTCGAACTCTGACCTTGTAGATGAACTCTGATCTTTGTCAATGACTTGTCCATTAGATAAGGGATCATATATTCCTCCATTCTAGATATCATATGGACTGAGACATGGATTATAATCATTCTCTCTGTCTATTTGTTGTTTCCCGATTTCCGATTTATGACGAATGACTAATTAAACAAATCAAATCAGTCCTGGCCCGGCCGAGCACTTCCATTTGTCATCATCAAATCATCGAGGGGCCCACATATATCGCTTTTATCCCGAAGGTAAAAGGAATGGATAAACTTCGACTCATATGGCTTGTTCTACTACTTATTGAATCATACACAAAGACACGTTTTATAACATCGAGTTACCAATGCGTTTCGTGTAATCAATGTACTATCAACTCATAGTAACAACTCATATCTCTAGGTTTGAAGAATATAAGATATTATCGTCTCATGATCACTTGTGATAAAATCCATGAAGTGATTCTAATGAGCGCGGGTTGAATCCAATACTCAGAACTTATGAGCACTCATGAGTGTTGTAGCCATTTGTCCAACAACTTAGACCTCTACAAGCCAACCCATGACAGTCTTAATTCATATCTGCTTCCAACATATGACCGACTGTGGATGGTTTGAATAACTTAGTCATTCCGGAAGAATAACCTAGTTTATTCAGGAAGTCAAAACATGCAAAGTGAAACACAATAATAATTGAATCTAATATGGTCTCAGAACTTATGAATATAAATAAAACACCTTTTATTTATCACCATATGATTACACATTATTCATTGTATACTATTTCAGCTATCAACATTATTCTTGAATTTAAAACAATAGTTGTCCCATGCTCCAAGCATGTACACTATGTTTTTCTAAACACTAGTCATGCCATACACCAAGTATGCATACTATGTTTGTCTATGATCTTTACTTTGTGAACTAGATCAATTGAACATAGCTTCAATGATTCTCTTTTCACACTCCCAAATCCTTACTGTAAATACAAGAATTCCAAATTCATGTCATTTACTGAAATCTGTTAGATTCTAAAAATTATATGCATTAATTCTCTTGTAATGATTATGCACAAATTCATAAAGACTTGGCAACAATCATTACAGACTATTCCAAAGGAGATCAACTCCTTGGAAACATCCTTCTTGCATTAAGTTTCCTAATCTTAAACAGATTGAAAATTCTAACTTTGAAACATTTCCAGATTCCATTTCGACTATCACTTCTGAACAAGAGTTGCCTCCTTACAGATTATGTCAATATGGTCCTTCCAGAATTATCACTATACTTCCAATTGTCCTTGAGCAACCAATCTTTGGTAAACCTTAGATTTTCCTCGACAATTGTTTAATCCTTTTAGTCACATCCAGTTCTAAACCTTTTCCCTTCTTAATGCCCCAGGCATTTGGAAACTTTTAGAACGGATAACTATAGCACATGTAATCGATCCTATATCCGAAGCATATGGGACACGATTCATGATGTCTCACATAAAGACTAAACCAGTCTTTTTCTATAACATTTCCATTTCTATTTGCTAAGTTCTCATAATTCATATTATGAAAAGGGATGCCGTAATCATAATCGAATTTTAGAACGCAAATAATGGACCCATATACAAAATTTCCTTATGTTGAGCCATTCCAACATGAAATTCATATATATTCTTGACTAAATGATTAAAACCTGACGATCTAAGCTTATAGATTTGAGATGAAGTATAATTTCCTCTCCCTTAATAATAGCAAAACAACTTTTTCCCAGTTGAAACCTTTTGTTTTCTATAATTAACATTGCTAGCTTGCAATACTTATCGTAATTATCATGCTCCCACTAACATGATGATTATTAGCATAACACTTATGCTCCCACTAGCTTTGACATATACTCAGAAAGCTCGACTTCTAGAAATCAATACTTTATTGACTTTCTTACCAAAGTTCTGATTTCTGATACTAGATTGTTTTGATAAGACTTTATCAAAAACATACACCTTCCCTTAGATAGCTCATGGGTGTGTCAAAACAATTTTAAGAACTATGAAAAGGGATGCCGTAATCATAGTCTTGATCGTTTTGACCTTTGCCATTTCTCACAAGTCCAAGTTAGTGTGCTGGTAAACCACACACGCTTCACTAACGACTTTGAGAATGCAAACATCACAATTGCTATCTAGCTAAAATCTACTTAGTGAAAGTGTTTCCTCACCATCATTTTCATGAATCGGAGAGAAACCTTATGACACTTAGATTTAATGGTGTATGTGTTCTTATCCATGTGAATTGTCAAAACCATAGTCATAAGACAAGGATAATGACAAATCCAAACTCATATAGACTGAACTCAATCTTAATTTCTTGCCACCTGGTAGCTCAAGGGCCTGCCATTGCTTCCAAGTTGTTGTGCAACCAATTGAGAACTCTAAGAACTCAACTTTAACTGGAATGGGCACAGAATATGTCAACACGACAGGTTATAAACCTCAAGTTGTGTGCTAGTGAGGAACTTTAGGTTCTATTCTTGATTAGTTGTTGAGACTTTCAAGACCTTTAAGACTCCCACTGTCCTCTTGACCTATAAGACTCCCTTGTCAAACATCCAAGAGATAGTGTGGATTCTAATCAAGACAAACACTTCACACAATTGGCCTTAGTTGGTCTTTGTTTTATCCAAAACATCACAACTTACCAATTTCAAATGTACAAGAGTAGAAAACTTTTACTCTTACATTTGACAAGTGTTTTAAACCTTCTTTGAGACATGTCACTCAAGTTACAATCTTGGAGTATGACTCTAAGACTTGTATTGGAACGAAGTATGACTCATCTTCTTGATTTAACCATTTCAACAATTCAAGATCCCTTCTTCTTAGTCATAAGAATGCACTAAGACTTCCTGAGAGAACTAATTTTGATATGGTTTCTTAATCATTGAGATGATCACAAAGCTGATACTAAAGTACTCTCCCATATTTTCAGATTTGAGAGAATTTTATCCTTCTGCCTAATTTGATTCTTCTTATCCGCTCTGCCATGCATTGGAACCTTTTCCAATGTCTCAGAGTTACACTTAAGCTTGTAAGTATAATCATATTTACTGAGCTTTAGTAAACTATGACGAATAGCCTTACATCTTTTGTGGTGGACTTAATCAGTGCACATGACTATGTGCTCGATCCCTTAGTCCATTACTTGACTCACACATCCATGTGAACAAGTAATTAGTCTTAATTTTTCCAATACTTGAAAGTTCTCATTCATCATGCTATACAACTTGCATGATTCCAAGTCCCGGTCTAATTGAGACTTTGGATGATGAGAGTCTTTCCTTATTTGGTAAATTTAGACATTACCACAAATGAAGGAATCAATTTCATATTTCCACTCTTGCTATTAATGGAATCATATAAGCAACAATTTTTCCTCAAATGCCATTGTAAAGATATTTTAAAATAAATAAAATCAAAAATTTTCTTTTATTTTAAAACTATGCGGAAAAACTTATCCTTACAATCCATATGAAAACTTGTTGTTATCTATTCCTTAGCAATATCTCATAACTCCTAAGAAGTAGCTCAAGAATCCGATCTTCAAACTACGCGATAGAAATCCATCTACGCGATCAGATTCAGCATATTCTTTCTTTAAGTTTCCTCACTTTTCTTTGATTCTTAAAACATCACCATGTGACCCAGTCACATCATGCATAAAGAATCTCAGAATAGAAACTTAACAGAGTTAGAGTAGTGGACTTTACCTGAAGTAGAGTCAACCTTATTGACTTTAACACCCTTAGGTAAATTTGGCAGCTTCGCAAATAATGACCCTTTCTTTGGCAATATAAACATATGGACCCTTTGATAATGGTACACGGGACTATCACAGACTTAGCTTTTCTCTTTACCATTTGTTCAACCGAGTTGACTATGGCCGATCCCTTTCCATTGGGAAGAGAATGCTTTTTCTGTATTTCCAGTGTCACCATTGTCAATGTCCATAAAGTTTCAGGAAGTTGATCTTAACAATAGATAAGATCATTAAGGGTCTTGTCATAGTCTATTTCATAGGTGTCCCAAAGGAACTCACTATGTGACTTAGAAAGTGATTGAACCACCAACTTTCTCAAGACTTTGACACCCAACTCTCCTGGCTTGTCAATATGTGACTACATCTCCAAGATGTGATCACACCTAGACCTAAGAAGTAGCTACATCTCCAACTTGTTGTTATCTATTCCTTAGTAATATCTCATAACTCCTAAGAAGTAGCTCAAGAATCCGATCTTCAAACTACGCGATAGAAATCCATCTACGCGATCAGATTCAGCATATTCTTTCTTTAAGTTTCTTCACTTTTCTTTGATTCTTAAAACATCACCATGTGACCCAGTCACATCATGCATAAAGAATCTCAGAATAGAAACTTAACAGAGTTAGAGTAGTGGACTTTACCTGAAGTAGAGTCAACCTTATTGACTTTAACACCCTTAGGTAAATTTGGCAGCTTCGCAAATAATGACCCTTTCTTTGGCAATATAAACATATGGACCCTTTGATAATGGTACACGGGACTATCACAGACTTAACTTTTCTCTTTACCATTTCTTCAACCGAGTTGACTATGGCCGATCCCTTTCCATTGGGAAGAGAATGCTTTTTCTGTATTTCCAGTGTCACCATTGTCAATGTCCATAAAGTTTCAGGAAGTTGATCTTAACAATAGATAAGATCATTAAGGGTCTTGTCATAGTCTATTTCATAGGTGTCCCAAAGGAACTCACTATGTGACTTAGAAAGTGATTGAACCACCAACTTTCTCAAGACTTTGACACCCAACTCTCCCGGCTTGTCAATATGTGACTACATCTCCAAGATGTGATCACACCTAGACCTAAGAAGTAGCTACATCTCCAACTTGTTGTTATCTATTCCTTAGCAATATCTCATAACTCCTAAGAAGTAGCTCAAGAATCCGATCTTCAAACTATGCGATAGAAATCCATCTACGCGATCAGATTCAGCATATTCTTTCTTTAAGTTTCTTCACTTTTCTTTGATTCTTAAAACATCACCATGTGACCCAGTCACATCATGCATCAAGAATCTCAGAATAGAAACTTAACAGAGTTAGAGTAGTGGACTTTACCTGAAGTAGAGTCTACCTTATTGACTTTAACACCCTTAGGTAAATTTGGCAGCTTCGCAAATAATGACCCTTTCTTTGGCAATATAAACATATGGACCCTTTGATAATGGTACACGGGACTATCACAGACTTAGCTTTTCTCTTTACCATTTGTTCAACCGAGTTGACTATGGCCGATCCCTTTCCATTGGGAAGAGAATGCTTTTTCTGTATTTCCAGTGTCACCATTGTCAATGTCCATAAAGTTTCAGGAAGTTGATCTTAACAATAGATAAGATCATTAAGGGTCTTGTCATAGTCTATTTCATAGGTGTCCCAAAGGAACTCACTATGTGACTTAGAAAGTGATTGAACCACCAACTTTCTCAAGACTTTGACACCCAACTCTCCCGGCTTGTCAATATGTGACTACATCTCCAAGATGTGATCACACCTAGACCTAAGAAGTAGCTACATCTCCAACTTGTTGTTATCTATTCCTTAGCAATATCTCATAACTCCTAAGAAGTAGCTCAAGAATCCGATCTTCAAACTATGCGATAGAAATCCATCTACGCGATCAGATTCAGCATATTCTTTCTTTAAGTTTCTTCACTTTTCTTTGATTCTTAAAACATCACCATGTGACCCAGTCACATCATGCATCAAGAATCTCAGAATAGAAACTTAACATAGTTAGAGTAGTGGACTTTACCTGAAGTAGAGTCTACCTTATTGACTTTAACACCCTTAGGTAAATTTGGCAGCTTCGCAAATAATGACCCTTTCTTTGGCAATATAAACATATGGACCCTTTGATAATGGTACACGGGACTATCACAGACTTAGCTTTTCTCTTTACCATTTGTTCAACCGAGTTGACTATGGCCGATCCCTTTCCATTGGGAAGAGAATGCTTTTTCTGTATTTCCAGTGTCACCATTGTCAATGTCCATAAAGTTTCAGGAAGTTGATCTTAACAATAGATAAGATCATTAAGGGTCTTGTCATAGTCTATTTCATAGGTGTCCCAAAGGAACTCACTATGTGACTTAGAAAGTGATTGAACCACCAACTTTCTCAAGACTTTGACACCCAACTCTCCCGGCTTGTCAATATGTGACTACATCTCCAAGATGTGATCACACCTAGACCTTGCCTTGCCATTAGGGCTTGAGTGATCTTAAACTTTTCAAGAACTTGTGGGTTAGAGAGAATAATTGGAGGAGGAGAAAGAAGTATGATATCCATGGGACATCATCTTCATTAGGAATGCTTGTTTCAAGAGATTTGGGAAGATCATAAATGTCTAAACCAGACATGTTTTGGGAGATATTGAAGATAGCTGATCTTAAAGTCCTTAATATGACACCCAATATGAAATATTAAGGCTAGGACCCAACAAACTATTTTATAACTTAGAAGAGGTATGCCGTAATCCAAGCTATAAAACAATTTGAAGGTAGGTGAATGACGATTCACCAATTTCCACCAAGATAAACGAAATGTATTATTAGGTTTTAATTGGATTTGAAACTCCTAGATATTTTGAGATTCATTGAACTGTTCAATGGCATGTTTCAATCTCGAGTGTGCCCTTCAGGTTTTGTGACTGGGATGCCGAGGATCAAAATACAAGGTGTGAAGTAACCATGCAAATTACTTGGTACCCTTAAGTGTTTACCCCTCAATCGATGTGCCGGTTAACCACACACGCTCCATCGATACTATGATAAACATTAAGTTACCCTTTGCCTACCTTGTTAAATACGAGTTAGTGTGCCGGTTAACCACACACGCTCCACTAACCGACTTAAACAAAGTGCAAAGTGTAATTTCATGGATTAGCACCTTATTCACATTTTCCTAAGTAACTAAGATTGGTAATTATTAAGAGTTTAGTTACTTAGTATTTATCATTAATACTTTTAATGAAGGGAGAATTATAGTCATGTCAAACCCGTTCGGCTAACGACCCTCCACCAGTCAAGCAAGCGGTGGGTGAGAGTGGACACCCATTAAGTTGCCATTTTATAGGCAACAACCTTATACCCACCTTATAGACCGGCTTCGTGAATGAGGCGTACTAGCGGTAAGACCGACTTTACTCTTATACATATATATATATATATTATTAACTTATAATATTATAAATTATAAGGGTTGAATTTTAACTTTTAAAATTCTAAGGGCTAACTTGGAATTAAAGTATTCATAAGAGAAAACTTTACAAATTCCAAAACTTGAGGGCAAGTTTTGAAACTATTCAAAACTAATTAATTCCATAACTTATATGTTTAAAGTAGTTTTAATCCAAAAACTCTTCAAGTTCCATAACTTGAGGACAAATTATGGAAGACTTTAAACTAATAAAGAATTAACTTTTTCTTTATTTTATAACTTATGAAATTAATTAAGGTTACATTATTTTTTTTTTATTTAATGAAGAGACTCTTGGTCCTCCATAACTTGAGGACAAATTATGGAGTCATAACTCCAATTAATTAGAACCAGACTCTTCATTTTTGTAACCTTTGCCAACTTTATGAGTTTTATGAGTCTTTAATGTGACTCTTCATGTAACTTGAGGATAAGTTACACAAACACATTTTATACTCAACTCTTAGATTAAAATGGATTGAAAACAACTATTTCATTCAACTTTTCTATTAATCTAAGAAACTCATAAGAACAAGATAATTCAAATCAAACTTTTTCATGTAATTAGTCTAACCTTTAAACTAATACAAAACATGAATCTATTGACAATTATCTTTGAAAATGGATTAGCATGAACATTACCACATCAAAAAACAAGTTTATAAGTTCAAAAACAACTTAGGGTAATGTTCCTAGTCCATTTCTAGCCAAAAACCTCGAAAGTATGCTGTCTGGGGTCCAACTCGTCGAGTGCATGAACACAACTCGGCGAGTTGGATGCATTTTGCCTTGGACTCGTCGAGTCCCTTCATGGACTCGGCGAGTCTGCTGGGCTGACAGCATCAATTTCTATTTTTCAGCTTCTATTGCAAGTATAACAAGAAAACAAGCCTAGGCTCTGATACCACTGTTGGGTTATGAGCATTCTAACACTCCTAAGTGTACATGCAACCCTAAATACCTTGGATCTATGTTCTTCTCTATTATACATGCAAATATGAACATCCAAGGTATTATCCTAATCTAGCATACAAAACTATCAATATAACAAGATAGAATACATACCTCTTTGATGGTGCTTGTCTTCATGAAGCTTGAGTGTCTAGTGCCCCAAGTGTGACACCTCAAATGGTTCACACAAAACCATAAACACTTGGAATAACTTAGAGAGAATTCTACACTTCATGAAATCGTCTAGCCCTTCATACACACATAGTGTCGATTTCTTGAGCCATGGGTTTCTTTTATATGGTGGCTATTAGGGTTACACCATGTAACTCATGACTTTACCCATTCCTTATGCTCCATGGATTTTAACCTCCATGGAGTATCCATGGGTCACCCCATGGACTTAGTCCAACATAAGGAATCTTGGATCACAAGCCCACATATATAAGAATGAATGATTTACACAATCAACCCATATATTTAATTAGTCTCCTTTTGATCACTTAATTAATTCCAAATTAATTCTTGATCAATACTAATTAAATAACCTTATTAATATATTAGAACTTATAATATATTAACAAACCTTAAGTGTTATTTCTCTCATTTTAGTCTATCCAAGTGCATGATGCCATGCAACCCAAATGGACCATGCCGGGTCGGGTCAAGTTTTACCAATTATAGTTATGGACTTAGACATTAATCCAACACTTCTAACCTCCCATCCTCGAATCGGCAGACTTCGTCTGCTTGGCTGTCGGCTGGGATTGAGCCGGCGGCCGATCCACCCGCTGAGACTCGGCCTCCTCCCTGACCTGAGTCTCCAACTCGATCTCTCTCTTCATGGCATTTGCCTTGAGCTCAACAAAGGTCTGGTATGATGAGTTCGATATGAACTCCCGAATATCCCTCCTCAGTACACCCAAATAACGGCTCATCCGAGCCTGCTCAGTGGACACCTGCTCTGGGAAAAACATCGCCCTCTCATGAGACTTCCGAGTGATCACAGTAACCGAATCATTACCCTGCTTGAGGGTCAAGAACTCCTGAACCAACCATTCCCTCTCCACTGGGGGAACATACTCGTATCTAAACATAGAAGTAAATCTCTCCCAAGTCACGGCTGGAATCTCCGGAAGAGTGAAGTTCACTGTTACGAACTTCCACCAATCCTTTGCTCCCAGGCGGAGCTAGTTTAAAGCGAACCGTACCCTCAGATGCTCCGGACATGAACAAGTGTAGAAGCATCCCTCAATATCAGTAATCCATCTCATTGTAATGATCGGATCCTGCGTCCCGTCAAACTCGGGTGCCTTCGTGTTGCTGAACTCCCGGAATAGCAACGAGTCACCTCCCTTTGGTTTGGCAGTGGCCACAGCTGCGGTAGCTGCAGCGGCTGCGGCCTCAGCCACCACGGCGTACCGCTCATCAAAAGTCTCCATCAGTGTGGTCTTGATAGACCCAAACATATCCGGAATCTCGGCCCGGTTTGCCGCAGCCACCTCCTCGTGAATCATCTGACGAAGCTCCTCGTCACTCACACCGATCGTATTGGGTCTATGGCGTGGTCCAACCATAATGCCTCTGAAATACATCATAAAAATATTAGAGACTCCATCGAACATAATCGCACTCGATAATGCAACCCTACTCGGTCTCCAATACCCAAGGATTCTTACTTGGGTTGCCTACCAACCCGGTGTCTTCAGTAGTACGAGCCCAATACTACCGACTACACCGCATCACCATTCACCCCAAGTCCTCCTCCCCGAACCCCAAATCATGAGTACTCTATTCTTGCTATGCACTGGCTACCCACTCGCTCTCAAAGCATCTCATAGCAGCAGGTTCCCCTCGACTAAGGCATCACAAATCAGGCCACTCTAGTCCTAATACGAATACCTAGTCTACTAGCATGCGTATCATATCATAACACATATTGTAAGGGTATTTTGGGGATTTTACCGTTCGGGCGCTGACTGACCGTACACACTGCTTCTCCTTTGGTTGTTACGAAATCTTTTATGAATTTTTTTTTTTATTTTTATTAATTAAAAATTTTCCTCGAATCCCCGGTTTGAGTTCAGTTACGCCCGAAGGTGTACCTGAATCCCTCAAACCAAGGATCTGATACCAACTTGTAACAACGTAAATTTTAGAACAAAATTTTTATTTTTGCAAACGTCAAAAACCATCGTTTAATATTCCAAATTCAAACGTGAACAATGTTATCATAACAAAATACATCCCATGATCATAAAAACAGTTCCTCTGTCATTGTGTACAATCACGCCGGCGCCTTCCCACGGTCCTCGCTAGTACCTAAAACACATAACATAACAACTGTAAGCATAAATGCTTAGTGACTTCCCCAAAATACTACTTACGTGCATACGCCTTTCCAGGCCCTAACCTTCCGGTGCATGTGTCTTAGGGGACTTCCGTCCCGACTCGGTAAACCTTCCGGTCCTACCTACGTCAACCTTACGGTCCACATCACAATGCCTTCTGGCCCATAACATATACGGCTTCCGGCCCATAACATAATGCCTTCCGGCCCATATCAATCATATCATACATAACACATTTAAACGATTAAGTTATCATATACAATGCACATAACTCATAACATATCCGACCTTTCGGTCACACAATAATCACCCTTCCGGGTACAGTATAGTGAGAAAACTCACCCCGTGGAAAGTCTAAAATCTCGTATACTTGCTATCTCCGAATCCCAACGAAGACTCTACCTCGCCTTATAATGAAGCTTCAACCTTTGCAAAGCTCAGATCCACACTTGAACACCACTTCTAGCCTTCCCAATGAGCTCTTCTTCTCCTTTGCTACCTTGAAATGGCACCACCAAGCTTAGAATACTCACAAATGGCCTAAGAAAGAATGCACACTCTCTTTAGGGTTTCTTTCTGAGGGATGGTGGCTGAGGAGTCGAGCCACACATCCCTATTATAGCCATCCGAAATAATTAGGGTTTTTAGGCCTGGACCGGTTATGCCCAATGTAACCTTGGGTACGCCCAGCGTACCCGAGCGTGAACGCATCCAAATAAAGCGCGCGAGTACGCGCAACGTACTCCTTGTACGCCCAGCGTACTCGCCTAACATGCAAACCCTAAATGGCAACAAATTAAAGATGAAGGGCTAAATAGAAGGGTACCTGGATTTCGGGCTGTTACAAATGCCCTCCCAAAATCTTGGGACATGAATGTAGGGGTTATTAAAAAGACTAAGGATCTTAATCACCTTTCTTTAGCTGAAGTGATGGCAGTCATCAAAGCATGTGATATTGATGACAAGCAACGAGAGATGAATCATGTCAACTCATACTCAACTGCAAACCATGGCATTTAATCTAACAATGCGCTTTCTACCTTCTCTTATTCATCCGCAGGTTTATCCTTCACTTCTTCTCCTCAAGCTCAGATTCCCTCTCATCCATCTGCTCCTTCTGCATCAGTCATACCCCAGCCACAAAATCAATCATTCATGACTGCTTCGTCTTCAAATGTGGCTTCCTCTTCAAAGGGAAAGGAGTGTGATGAAAACCTTGTCTTTTCCGCAGGATTAATAAATTGCTACAATGCACTTGTAGCTGGGGAGCTTCCACCTCAATTGTCATTTGCAGATCTTGATCAAATCCATCCGGAGGACGTTGAAGAAATGGACATCACATGGCAAATTGCCATGGCAGTATTTAGGGCAAAACAGTTTACCAAAATGACAGGGAAGAATAATTAGGGAATGAGCACTGATAAGAAGGTTGGATTCAACAAGGGAAAGCTTCGGTGCTTCAACTGCCATGAGCCAGGGCATTTTGCTCATGATTGCCCACATCCCGATAGAAGGGTTAATAATGACAGAACGATGGTTGCAGTTGGGAACAGCCGAAGCAGTGGTCAAGCAAAAAATGAAAAGGCTATGGTTGCACAATCTTTCGTCTGGGATGATCAAATACAAGCTCTCAACTTATCTAGACCAGAAAATGCTCATCTGGCACAGGTAAGGGATGATGCTCCAGCAGGGGTTGTAGCAGCTGAAGACAGTGTGATAGAGCTACAGTTTTCTTTGATGGTATCCTCTTCTCATGAACCTAATTCGTCCAAGGTAAGTCCTCCATCATGCTCTAAGGCTTGTATCGATTATATAAAAACTTTACATGAAAAATTTGAGACATTAGGCAATGAAGTAGAAAATCTTAGGGTTCTCCGTGAACTTAATGAAAAATTAATAAGAGACGTAGAAGACCTTAGATATGAAGGGTACCAACTTCAAAAAGGACAAAAACCACTCAAAGCTCAATTGGAATCGAAAATTAAGGACTTTAGGAGACTCTAGGAAGACTACAGTAAAAAATGTGAAAACTATGATTATGTAGTCAAACAAAATGCTGAGCTAGTGGCTGAAGTTGAATCTTTGGAAGGATAGTTTGAAATCGCCAAACTTGATGTTAGAAAATATGATTTCTCAAGTGAGGTGGTTGCAAATATGATAGACCAAAGCATGTAGTTTAAAAGGAATCAATCAAAAGGTCTAGGGTATAATAATGTACCCCCTCCCTTCAATCATTCATATGTGTCCAAGCCTTTGTCCAAAGAAGAAATTGCCAATGAATCATTTATGGTTTATGGCAAGCCCTCCGGTTTTATTTTGGGAGGATTTATTAATGTTAAAAGTACTAACATTTATACTTCTACTGCAGATCAATCCTTGAATCAGTCAAAGCACGAAGTTGAAGGATGTGTTTCTGAAAATAAAATCGAGTCTAAACCTGAAGCCTTAGTTTTTAATAAAGACAATACGTTTTCAGATATTTCTAAACACAACGTTTTTTGTGATGGTGTTTTTATGACTTCTGACACTAGTTTGAATGTTTTGAAAAAGTCTGGTTTGAACTTTGTGGTTGACAATTTTAATGTTTGTGATAAAGATGTTGAAACACCACTAGTCTCACAACCCTCCCCATCTAACGCACCCTCACTTGCCTCATAACCTAATAATGTTGCTTGTTCTTGTGCGAAAAGCAAGGGTGCAGATAGGGAAAACAAATCTGATCAATGCAATGCAAGCTATAACAATAATAAGCAGATTTGTTTTAATTGCGGTACTAGTGGTCATATTGCTAGAAATTGTAAAAATCGTATGTTTGTGAGTTATAATCTTCCAAGAGGAGAGAGCGAGTTCAGAGGAAGGTCTTTAAATAGAAACTCCTCTAGAAGTCGTTCTCGAAATGATGATTGGGCAGATGAACGGAATAGAAAATGGGCTGTCTTTCAAAGACATAAAAGGGTCTTTCATCACCATGTCCCAGGCAGCCTGCCAAAAACGAGCACAGCCAAGCCAAGGTCCAACTCTTCACAAAGCCACAGTGGGTCTTCAACCAATTCTGGTGGAAGTCACACATGCCTTAAGGAGACTGATAAACACTCAATTTCTAAATTAACCAAGACATTTAGAAAACCTAATTATAAATGGCTACCCAAACCTGCTCCCAATACATCATTTGTGTCCTCAGAAAAATTTAAATGTGATAAACCTGATAAGGCATCGGGATCACCCAGGAAGGTCATGATCTGGTTCGTCGACAGCGGTTGTTCCCAGCATATGACGAGAGATATGGCCCAACTGGACAACATTCAATCATTTAATAGGGGATATGTCTCTTTTGCGGGTGGAGATGGTGGTAAAATCACTCAAAGAGGAACCGTCTCAAATGGAGTTTTAAGTTTTGAAAACGTAAATTTTGCTCCCATGTTGAAACATAGTCTGTTAAGCATTTCTCAAATCTGTGACAAGGGCTATTCTATGCATTTCACTGACAAGGAATGCATGATTCTAAAGTCGCGCTTTGTGATCCCAGAAGAATGGATTCTTGTAAAATCAAAAAGGGATGGGAACGCCTATATCATCGATATGAATAGTAATCTTCCAGAACAAGTTACGTGTATTTTCTCCAAGATCTGCGAGCAAATTGCTATGCTGTGGCACCGAAGATTAGGTCATGCTAATGCCAAGAACCTAAATCGTCTTGCGAAGAATGAGATGGTCTGTGGGCTGCCCGTCAAGGACTTCATTACGTTTGAGAAACGTGTGTCGTGTGCTCAAGGAAAGCATCATAGAAAGTTGCACTTGCCAAAACATGTCAATTCAATTAGCCAGGTTCTTCAATTACTTTAAATGGATTTGTTTGGTCCCGTAAATGTTCTAAGAATAAACAGAAGCTCTTATTGTCTGGTTGTGATTGATGACTTCTCTCGATTTACATGGGTCTTCTTTCTATCCAAAAAAGTTGGCGTTTCTGAAATGATCAAGATGTTCATAGTATTAGTTGAGAACCAGACCAACAATCGGGTGAAGGCGCTTCGTACCGATAACAGGATAGAGTTCAAGAATTCTGTTCTCGATTATATCTGTGCAGAAAAGGGTATTTTGCATGAATTTAGCTCGGCTCATACACCTCAACAAAATGGTGTTGCTGAAAGACGAAACAGAACGCTAAACGACGCTGCAAGAACAATGCTATGTGATTCATAGCTGCCAGTTTTCTTCTGGGTTGAGGTAATAAACACTGCCTGTTATGTTCAAAATCGATTACTTATCAACAAAGTTCAGATGAAAACTCCGTATGAATCTACTATGGACACAAGCCATCAGTCAGTCATTTCTGTGTATTTGACTGTCCTTGCACCCTCCTTCACTTAGATTCCAACCCGAAGTTTAATGCCAAAGCCGATGATTGTTATTTTGTAGGGTATGCTGCTCGCACTGCCTATAGAGTATACAATAAGAAAACCAAACAGATTGTGGAGTCTTATGACACACGTTGGTTGAAAGAAAATGAGACAGATGCCAGAGTGGGTCCGTATTGGTTGTTTGATTACACGTCACTTTTCAAATCCTTAAACGTGTATTCAAGTGATATATCTAGAACTAATTTGCACTGGAAGAGTATCTCTAAAGACGAAGACGAAGAAGTTGTGTACAAAACTGTAACTAAATCCTCTGCTTCATCGAAAGGGAAATCTAAAGCTTCACTTGAGGGAGAGTCCTCTGGTTCACATAAGGGAGGATCTCATGCTACATCTGAGGGGGAGCCTTCTGCTGCACCTGAGGGGGAGTCTTCTGCAACATCTTCAGGAGAGTCCTCTGCTACTCCTCAAGGGAGACCGTTCTTGGAACATGATAGTCCTTAATTAGTCCATATTGATTCTTCTGATGCTGAAACGACACCTCACATATCTTCAGAAAAAGAGTTCATTCCAAATGATGCTTCCGCTGTCTTCAACCTTTATGGAATTACTCTTTCCTGATCTTATTGCAGATGAGTATGTTGCAGAACCATCTGGTGCTGCTCAACCAGCAAATGAAGGAGGTATCAACATTCACACTCTTCCTGTTTCTCTCAATGATATCAGCCAAGAAATACCTTCAAGGATTCAACGCGATCATCCGATCGAAAACGTCATTGGCCAGCTAGATGATGGTGTTAAAACTAGAAGTCAGAGTGGAGACGTGAATACATGTCTGTACTCTTGCTTTATTTCTCAAATTGAGCCCAAGAATGTAGAAATGGCTCTAAACGAACCTAGCTGGGTGGATGCAGTGCATGAGGAATTGCACCAATTTGAAAAACTTGATGTTTGGAAGTTAGTTGAGTTACCGAAGGGCAAGAAGTCCCTTGACACACGATGGGTCTATCGAAAAAAGCAGGATGATTCAGGGGTTATTGTGAGAAACAAAGCTCGATTGGTAGTTCGTGGTTTTCGACAAGTCGAGGGTCTTGACTACACTGAAGTTTATGCTGCAGTAGCTCTCCTAGAGGCTATTCGTATCATCCTAGCGTATGCTTCTTATATGAACTTTACCGTCTTTCAAATGGATGTCAAGACTGCCTTCTTGTTGTTGGATTAATGTCTAAGTTCATAACTTTAATTGGTAAGACTTGACCCGACCCGGCATGGTCCATTTGGGTTGCATGGCATCATGCACTTTGATAGACTATAATGAGAGAAATAAGACACTTACGGTTATTAATATATTATAAGTTCTAGTATATTAATAATAAGAATAATAAGATTATTTAATTAGTATTGATCAAGAATTAATCTAGAATTAATTAAGTGATCAAAAGAAGACTAATTAAATATACGGGTTGATTGTGTAAATCATCCATACTTGTATAGTGGGCTAATGCTCCATGGATTATCTAGTTGGGCCAAAACCCATATGATACTCCATGGATGCTCCATGGTGTATTTGAACCCATGGATCCAAGGGAATGGAAAGTCATGAGAATTAGGGTTTACCCTAATTGTATAACTATATAAGCATCTTATTTTTGATCAAAATCGGTCACTAGTGAGATTATCAAAGGGCGAGCCGATTTTCATGAAGTGTAGAATTCTCTCAAGTTATTCCAAGTGTATTTGGTGTTGTGTGAACCATTTGAGGTGTCACACTTGGGGCACTAGGCACTCAAGCTTCATGAAGACATTCTACATCAAAGAGGTATGTATTCTATCTTGTTATATTGATAGTTTTGTATGCTAGATTAGGATAATACCTTGGATGTTCATATTTGCATGTATAATAGAGAAAACATAGATCCAAAGGTATTTAGGGTTGCATGTACACTTAGGAGTGTTAGAATGCTCATAACCCAACAGTGGTATCAGAGCCTAGGCTTGTTTTCTTGTTATACTTGCAATAGAAGCTAAAAAATCAAGTTTTGTTGTTGTCTATCCAGCAGACTCGCCGAGTCCATGAAGGGACTCAACGAGTCCAAGCCAAAATGCATCCAACTTGCCGAGTTATGTTCATGCACTGGATGAGTTGGACCCCATACAACATATTTTCGAGGTTTTTGGCTAGAAATGGACTAGGAACATTACCCTAAGTTGTTTTTGAACCTATAAACTTGTTTTTTAATGTGGTAATGCTCATGCTAATCCATTTTCAAAGATAATTGTCAATAGATTCATGTTTTGTATTAGTTTAAAGGTTAGACTAATTACATGAAAAAAATTTGATTTGAATTATCTTGTTCTTATGAGTTACTTAGATTAATAGAAAAGTTGAGTGAAAAAGTTGTTTTCAATCCATTTTAATCTAAGAGTTGAGTATAAAATGTGTTTGTGTAACTTGTCCTCAAGTTACATGAAGAGTCACATTAAAGACTCATAAAACTCATAAAATTGGCAAAGGTTACAAAAATGAAGAGTCTAGTTCTAATTAATTGGAGTTATGACTCCATAATTTGTCCTCAAGTTATGGAGGACCAAGAGTCTCTTCATTAAATAAAAAGAATGTAACCTTAATTAATTCCATAAGTTATAAAAATACAGAAAAGTTAATTCTTTTATTAGTTTAAAGTCTTCCATAAGTTATGGAACTTGAAGAGTTTTTGGATTAAAACTACTTTAAACACATAAGTTATGGAATTAATTAGTTTTGAATAGTTTCAAAACTTTCCCTCAAGTTTTGGAATTTGTAAAGTTTACTCATATGAATACTTTAATTCCAAGTTAGCCCTTAGAATTTTAAAAGTTAAAATTCAACCGTTATACTTTATAATATTATAAGTTAATAATATATATATACATATATACATATATATATATATATATATATATATATATGTATAAGAGTAAAGTCGGTCTTACTGCTAGTACGCCTCATTCACGAAGCCGGTCTATAAGGTGGGTATGAGGTTGTTGCCTATAAAATGGCAACTTAATGGGTGTCCACTCTCACCCACCGCTTGCTTGACTGGTGGAGGGTCGTTAGCCGAACGGGTTTGACAGGACTATAATTCTCCCTTCATTAAAAGTATTAATGATAAATACTAAGTAACTAAACTCTTAATAATTCCCAATCTTAGTTACTTAGGAAAAATGTGAATAAGGTGCTAATCCATGAAATTACACTTTACAATTTGTCTAAGTCGTTAGTGGAGCGTGTGTGGTTAACCGGCACACTAACTCGTACTTAAAAAGGTAGGTAAAGGGTGACTTAATATTTATCATAGTATTGATGGAGCTGTTGGATAAGGTGTCTAAGTCCATAACTATTTCTGGTATGTACTTGACCCGACCCGGCATGGTCCATTTGGGTTGCATGGCACCAAGCAATTGGATAGACTAAATGAGAGAAATAATGCTTGGAGATTATTAATATATTATAAGTTCTAATATATTAATAATATTATTTGATTAGTTTGATCAAGAATTAATTTAGAATTAATTAAGTGATCAAAAGATAACTAATTAAATATATGGGTTGATTAAGTAAATCATCCATATCTTGTATAGTGGGCTAAAAGGCTCCATGGATCATCAAGTTGGGTTCCACCCATAGGATGCTCCATGGATGCTCCATGGGAGTTACAAACCCATGGGTCATGGAAATGAAGAGTCATGACACATTAGGGTTTAACCCTAGGTGTGTCAACACTATATAAGTAACATGATCTCCTCCCAAATCGGTTACACTAAGAATATAGAGGGCTTGGCCGATTTTGTGAAGTGAGTATTCTCTCATAAGTTCTTCCAAGAGCATTTGGTGTTGTGTGAAGCATTTGAGGCATCACACTTGGGGTGCTAGGCTCACAAGGTTTCAAGGAACACAAGCAACCACAAGGTAAGTTATTCTATCTATACTTTATGTTAAAATTGTTCCCCATGTATGCTAGATAGGAATATAACCTTGGAAATCAACTTTGCATGACAAATTAGACAAACATAGATCCAAGGTTATTAGGGTTGCATGTACACTTAGGAAGTGTTAGAATGCTCAAAACCCATCAGTGGTATCAGAGCCTAGGCTTGTTTGTTCTTATTTGTGCTTAAAAGTTGAAAACATAATCGAAAATTTGCTGTCTGCAAATGGACTCATCGAGTCTATTGGGGGGACTCGTCGAGTCCATGTGTATCTTCAACCAACTCGGCGAGTCATGTTCATGCACTCGGCGAGTAGGGTCGAATGAGTGCAGAATTTCGATTCAGTTGCTGGAAAATGAATTAGAAACATTACCCTAAACTGTTTTAGTAAATGTAAACTTGTTTTTGGTGGTGTAATGTCTTGCTAATTCATTTACAACAACTAGTTATCAAAAATTACAAAGTTTTATGTAATTTTTTGATTGTGTTCATATTCATGTTCTTGTTCTTATGATGTTTTAGATGATCATAGGAATTATTTGTAACCTATTTGGTAGTTTAATTCTTGATCATAATGTGTTTTAATGGAGTTCATAACTTATCCTTAAGTTATGGAAAACCAAGAGTCACACTTGAGTTAAAACCATTAAGAAAACACAAGAGTTATAAAAATGAAGAGTCTTCATTTTATTACTCTATTAAACTCATAAGTTACAAGAAATGAAAAGTTTTGAAAGTTACAAAACTTGCCCTCAAGTTTTGGAACAAGTAAAGTTAAGTTAAAACTTTAGTTCCAACCCCTAGAATTTTAAAAGTTAAAATTCAAACCTTATACTTATATTATGATGATTTAATAATTATATATATATGTATAAGAACAAGTCGTCTTACCGCTAGTACGCCTCATTCACGAAGCCGGTCTATAAGGTGGGTATAAGGTTGTTGCCTATAAAATGGTGACTTAATGGGTGAATATTCTCACCCACCGCTTGCTTGACTGGTGGAGGGTCGTTAGCCGAACGGGTAAGACAAGGACTTATAAATTCTCATTCAAAGTATGATGAATATATAAAGTAACTAAATGTTTATTAAATTCCCAATCTTAGTTACTTTAGGAAAAATGTGAATAAGGTGCTAATCCATGAAATTACACTTTACACTTTGTCTGAGTCGTTGGTGGAGCGTGTGTGGTTAACCGGCACACTAACTTGGACTTAACAAGGTAGGTAAAGGGTGACTTAAGGTTTATTATAGTATCGGTGGAGCGTGTGTGGTTTACCGGCACATCGATTGAGTGATAAACTTTAAGGGTACCAAGTGATTTGCATGGTTACTTCACACCTCGTTTTGTGATCCTCGGCATCCCAGTCACAAAACCTGGAGGGCACTCCCGAGATTGAAACATGCCTTTGAAAAGTTCATTGGATCTCAAAGAATCTAGGAATTTCTAAAACCAATAAAAACTAAATATTTAATATTTCGGTTTTCGTGGTGGAAATTGGTGAATCGTCATTCACCTACCTTTCAAATATGGTATAGCTTAGATTACGGCATACCTCTTCTAAGTTATATTATATTGTGATTGGATCCTAGCCTTAATATTACATTTGGGTGTTTTATTAAGGACTCTCTTAAATCTAAACTAAACTTGTTCTTCTTTTTCAGATGTCTTCAACTAATGCTTCTGGCTCGAATCCTAATGGATCCTATACTCTTATGAGTCTATGTGGGAAAGTCACCTTTGATGGATCCAAATTCAATAAGTGGATCAGAAACATCAGGATGATTACCCGCTACGAGGACAAAGAATATGTCCTTGACAAGGAGCTTAAGGAAATTGACGAGTCCACTGCAACTCCCCAGGAGATCGCTGACTTTCATACTCATGAAAGAGATGCAACCAAGGTGGCTTGCATCATGTTAGCCACCATGACAGCTGAACTCCAAAAGTCTTATGAAGACTTCTACCCTTATGAAATGCACCAAGATTTGATGGAAAGATACCATCAAAGTGCACGACAAGAGAGGTACGAAGTCATCTGCTCCATGATAACAACCATGATGAAGGACGGAGAGTCCGTCACGAGCCACATGCAGAAAATGCAAAGGTATGTGGATCGGTTGCTGAAGCTCAATGTGAACTTCCCTGAGGAGCTTGCAATAGATATCATTTTGCACTCCTTACCATCGTGCTATGATCAATTCCGCATGACATATCACATGAACAAGGAAGAGGTCACCCTCAGCAAACTTCAGGGACTTCTCAAGACCGCAGAAACAGGTCTTAAGGGGAAGTCGGTTGCTATCACTCTTACTCCAGACTCAACTCCGGTCTTGGCAATCGGGCAAAGTCGAGGGAGGAAGAGAAAGAGATCTTCAAAGGGTACCAAGGCTCGGACCCTTGATGGATCTTCTTCAAGTGGAACCAAGAAAGGTTTCATTACTCCTTCTTTTGACCCAAAAGAGGCTGAATGCTTCTATTGCCATGAAAAAGCTCATTGGAAGCGGAACTGCCCAAAGTACCAGCAAGATGTGAAGGATGGGAAAGTCAAACCCAACCATGCAGGTATTTACACTATCATTTCTAATAACTCACCCCATTCGAAATCTTGGGTCCTTGATACAGGTTGCGGTATTCATATTTGTTGTGACTTGCAGGGACTAGGAAGAAGTGAGAATGTGGAGCAAGGAAGAATAAACTTAATCATGGGGAATAGGAAAGTTACACCTGTCACCAAGATTGGAGTTTATACTTTATCGCTAAGTAGTGGGTTAAATTTAGATTTGAATAAATGTTGTTATTCGCCAGAAATGGCAAGAAATATTATTTCCTTTCATGCATTGTACAAACAAGGTTTCACCTTTTCGTTTGATAATGAAGTTGGTTCGATTAATGCTTTCTTTAATAATGTTCTTTATTTTAAAGCATTACCTTGTGATGGTGTGTATGAAGCTGTATCTATTGTAGATAACTTAGGAAATAATGTTTTGTGTATTGATTCTGCTAATAATAATAACTTGGATAAAGCATCATTATGGCATTGTCGTCTTGGACATATAAGCAAGAAACGCATAGGCCAACTCCAAAAGGATGGAGTCTTGGAGTCGTTTGACCTAAAGTCAAACGATAGTTGCGAATCATGCTTACTTGGAAAAATGACAAAGTCACCCTTCACAGGCTCTTGTGAAAGGGGTGAAGGTTTGCTGGACCTTATACACACGGATGTGTGTGGACCATTCAAACATACCACTAGAGATGCTAATCGTTATTATTTGACTTTTACTGATAATTATAGTAGATATGGATATGTCTACTTAATCAAGCATAAGTCAGAGACTTTCGAGAAGTTTAAGGAATTTAAACAGGAAGTCGAGAATCAATTGGGCAGGAACATTAAGATGCTTCGATCCGATCGAGGTGGTGAGTATCTTAGTTCAGAGTTCCTCGAATATCTAAAGGAATGTGGGATTGTCTCACAATTGACACCTCCTAGGACACCGCAGTTGAATGGTGTGGCTGAGAGGCGTAATCGAACCTTGTTGGACATGGTTCGTTCCATGATGAGTCGAGCTTCGCTACCAATCTCATTCTGGGGGTATGCCTTAGAGACTGCCGCCCATATCCTTAATCTAGTCCCTACAAAGAAAGTTGCCAAAACTCCTCACGAGATGTGGACTGGTAAAGTACCTAAACTAGACCACATCAAGATTTGGGGATGCGAGGCTTTCGTGAGACGCGAGACTCATGATAAGCTCGAACCCCGAAGCGAGAGGTGTATTTTCATCGGTTACCCACAGCAATCCTTTGGTTACCTCTTCTACAGACCTAGTGACAATGTGGTTTTTGTAGCAAGAAGAGGAGTCTTTCGAGAAAGAGAGTTTATAAGCCAAGGAGACAGTGGGAGGCAAGTTGATCTTGAAGAAATTCAAGAGTCAAGTGGTGAAGGAACTTCAAACTCTAGCCCTCAACTTGAGGAGGAAACTCCTGTTGAGCCAATTGACGAATCTGTACCTCTGAGGCGTTCCACGAGAGTTAGGAGTGCACCTGAGCATTACTATGGATTCCATATTACTGCAGAAGGTGAGACACTTATTAGTGATGAGACACTAGTAAGTCAAGATGACCCTAACAGCTACGAGGAAGCCATGGCGGGCCCCGAGTCTGCCAAATGGAAAGAGGCTATGGATAGCGAGATACAATCCATGTATGACAATCAAGTTTGGAACTTGGTTGAGAATGTACCATGTCGAAAGACTGTAGGGTGCAAATGGGTCTTCAAGAAGAAGACCGACATGGATGGTAAATTACACACTTATAAGGCTAGACTGGTTGCAAAGGGCTTCTCTCAAATTCCTGGAGTGGACTATGATGAGACCTTTTCTCCGGTAGCCAAGATTAAGTCTATTCGGGTTCTGTTAGCCATAGCCGCATTTCATGACTATGAAATTTGGCAAATGGATGTCAAAACTGCTTTCCTTAATGGAAAGTTGGCTGAAGATGTTTACATGAGTCAGCCAGAGGGTTTTGTCTGTAACGAGTACCCTAATAGAGTGTGTAAGCTTGAGAAATCCATTTATGGATTAAAGCAAGCACCTCGCAGATGGAATCTTTGCTTTGATGAAAAGGTCAAGGAATTTGGCTTTTCTAGGAGTGAAGATGAATCTTGTGTATATGTCAAGGCTAGTGGGAGTATAGTTAGCTTTTTGGTATTGTATGTGGATGACATACTACTCATAGGAAACGACATTCCAACCTTGCAGGAAGTAAAGTCCTGGCTTGGAAAGTGTTTCGCTATGAAGGACCTTGGTGAAGCTGCCTATATTTTGGGGATAAGGATTTTGAGAGATCGGAGTAAAAGACTAATTGGACTTAGTCAAAGTACCTACTTGGAGAAGATTCTGAAGAGATTCAGAATGCAAGACTCCAAGAAAGGAGAGTTACCCATCCAGAGTAACGCCAAGTTGAGTAAGACACAAAGCCCTAGCACTGAGGCTGAAATAGCAGAAATGAGTCGACTACCTTATGCTTTGGCTGTAGGTTCGATCATGTATGCTATGACGTGTACTCGACCTGATGTAGACTTTGCCTTGAGCATGGTTAGCAGGTTTCAGGGGAACCCTGGCAAGGCACACTGGATTGCGGTAAAGAATATTCTCAAGTACCTACGAAGGACTAAGGACTGGGTCCTTACCCTCGGTGGGAGTGATGACTTGAGAGTTGTAGGGTATAGTGATGCTAGCTTCCAGACTGATAGGGATAACTTCCGCTCTCAGTCGGGCTGGGTCTTTACCCTAAATGGAGGAGCAATTTCTTGGAAGAGTTCCAAGCAAGAGATAGTGGCAGATTCTACTTGTGAATCAGAGTATATTGCAGCTAGCGAAGCGGCAAAGGAGGCGTTATGGCTGAGGAACTTCATTGGAGACCTTGGAGTTGTACCAGCTATTAAAGAGCCGATGGAAATTTTCTGTGATAGTGAAAGTGTTGTTGCCTTAGCCAAGGAACCAAGTGATCATGGGAGATCCAGACACATCGACAGAAAATACCATTTCATCAGACATCGGATCGAAGAAGGACTCCTCGTGGCAAAGAGGGTATCATCAGATGAGAATCCGGCAGATCCCCTCACGAAGGGACTGACTCGGGTTAAGCATCTCCAGCATGCTCGGAGCATAGGGTTGAAGGATGATATTAGATTTAGTAGTTAGATAATCTCGAAATTTGTAAAGTGTAATTGACATTTGATGATGAATAAAAGTGTTTTATTTATGAGTAAAGTGTTGCTATCTCTTGTCGATCGTTTACTATATTTCTTTTGCATGTTTTGACTTCCAGAATAATTTTGTTTGGTATAACATATTATTCAAACCTCCACAGTCGGTCATATGTCGGAAGTAGGTATGAATCAAGACTGTCATGTTTGGTTGTAGAGGTCTGGGACAAGGCTACAACAATCATGAGTGCTCATAAGTTCTGAGCATTGGACTCAACCCACGCTCACTGGAATCACTTCATGGAATTCTATCTCGAGTGATCGTGAGACGGTAATATCATATAAGTCTTTAAACCTAGAGATATGATTTGTTACTTACAAGTTGGTTAGGCATTGATTGTACGAAAAACGCATTGGTAACTCGATGTTATAAAATCGTGCTCTTATGTGTAATTCAATGAGTAGTAGAACAAACATATGAGTCGAAGTTTATCTGTTCCTTCTTGGATTAGAAGCTGATATCTGGGCCCCTTGATGATTTTGTTTTGACCTATGTACCGGGCCCGGTCAGAACTAAATTGATGTGTTCAATAAAGTTCTTTGTCAAACAAATCGGAAATCGGGAAACAAATGTTGGACAATAAGTAAGACATTGTTCCATGTATTTGTCCGACTGATATCTAGAACAGAGGATTATATGATCACTTATCTTAAATGGCGTACCATCATCTTCTCAAGTTTCGAGAAACCTTGTAAAGAGCTACGATTGCCGATCGGTTCCTGAAGTCATACTTGCAGTAATAGTTACTAGACTTATCCAAGTGGGAGACTGTTGGATAAGGTGTCTAAGTCCATAACTATTTCTGGTATGTACTTGACCCGACCCGGCATGGTCCATTTGGGTTGCATGGCACCATGCAATTGGTTAGACTAAATGAGAGAAATAACGCTTGGAGATTATTAATATATTATAAGTTCTAATATATTAATAATATTATTTGATTAGTTTGATCAAGAATTAATTTAGAATTAATTAAGTGATCAAAATATAACTAATTAAATATATGGGTTGATTAAGTAAATCATCCATATCTTGTATAGTGGGCTAAAAGGCTCCATGGATCATCAAGTTGGGTTCCACCCATAGGATGCTCCATGGATGCTCCATGGGAGTTACAAACCCATGGGTCATGGAAATGAAGAGTCGTGACACATTAGGGTTTAACCCTAGGTGTGTCAACACTATATAAGTAACATGATCTCCTCCCAAATTGGTTACACTAAGAATATAGAGGGCTTGGCCGATTTTGTGAAGTGAGTATTCTCTCATAAGTTCTTCCAAGAGCATTTGGTGTTGTGTGAAGCATTTGAGGCATCACACTTGGGGTGCTAGGCTCACAAGGTTTCAAGGAACACAAGCAAAAACAAGGTAAGTTATTCTATCTATACTTTATGTTAAAATTGTTCCCCATGTATGCTAGATAGGAATATAACCTTGGAAATCAACTTTGCATGACAAATTAGACAAACATAGATCCAAGGTTATTAGGGTTGCATGTACACTTAGGAAGTGTTAGAATGCTCAAAACCCATCAGGAGCGTGTGTGGCTAACCGGCACATCGATTGAGGGGTAATTTATTAAGGTTACCAAGTAATTTACATGGTTACTTCACACCTTGTTTTGTGATCCTCGGCATCCCAGTCACAAAACCTGAAGGGCACACTCGAGATTGAAACATGCCATTGAACAGTTCAATGAATCTCAAAAGATCTAGGAGTTTCAAAACCAATTAAAGCCTAATAATACATTTCGTTTATCTTGGTGGAAATTGGTGAATCGTCATTCACCTACCTTCAAATTGTTTTATAGCTTGGATTACGGCATACCTCTTCTAAGTTATAAAATAGTTTGTTGGGTCCTAGCCTTAATATTTCATATTGGGTGTCATATTAAGGATTTAAGATCAACTATCTTGAATATCTCCCAAAACATGGTTTAGACATTTATGATCTTCCCAAATCTCTTGAAACTAGCTTTCCTAAATGAAGATGATGTTCCAATGGAAATCATACTTCTTTCATCTCCTCCAATTATTCTCCCTACCCTACAAGTTCTTGAAAAGTTTAAGGTCACTTGAACCCTATTGGCAAGTGAAGGTCTAGGTGTGGTCACATCTTGGAGATGTGGTCACATCTTGGAGATGTAGTCACATGTTGACAAGCCGGGAGAGTTGGGTGTCAAACTCTAGAGAAAGTTGGCGGTTCGATCACTTTCTAAGTCACATAGTGAGTTCTTTTGGAACACCTATGAAACACACTATGACAAGACCCTTAATGATCTTATCTATTTGTTAAGATCAACTTTCTTAAAACTTGATGGACATTGACAATAGTGACACTGGAAATACAGAAAAGGCATTCTCTTCCCAATGGAAAGGGATCGGCCATAGTCAACTCGGTTGACCAAATGGTAAAGAGAAAAGCTAAGTCTGTGATAGTCCCGTGTGCCATTATCAAAGGGTCCATATGTTTATATTGCCAAAGGAAGGGGCATTGGTTGCAAAGCTGCCAAATTTACCTAAGGACGTTAAAGTCAATAAGTTTGACTCTACTTCAGGTAAAGTCCACTATCTAACTCTGCTAAGTTTCTATTATGAGATTCTTATTACATGATGTGACTGGGTCATATGTTGATGTTTTAAGAATTAAAGAAAAAGTCAAGGAACTTAAAGAAAGAATATGCTGAATCTGATCGCATAGATGGATTTCTATCGCGTAGTTTGAAGATCAGATTCTTGAGATACTTCTTAGGAGTTATGAGGTATTGCTTAGGAATAGATAACAACAAGTTTTCATATGGATTGTAAGGATAAGTTTTTCCGCATAGTTTTAAAATAAAAGAAAATTTTTTGATTTTATTAAATATCCTTACAATGGCATTTGAGGAAAGATTGTTGCTTATATGATTCCATTAATAGCAAGAGTGGAAATATGAAATTGATTCCTTCATTTGTGGTAATGTCTAAATTTACCAAATAAGGAAAGATTCTCATCATCCAAAGTCTCAATTGGACCGGGACTTGGAATCATGCAAGTTGTATAGCATGATGAATGAGAACTTTCAAGTTTTGGAAAATTAAGACTAATTACTTGTTCACATGGATGTGTGAGTCAAGTGATGGACTAAGGGATCGAGTACATAGTCATGTGCACTGATTAAGTCCACCACAAAAGATATAAGGCTATTCGTCATAGTTTAATAAAGCTCAGTAAATATGATTATACTTACAAGCTTAAGTGTAACTCTGAGACATTGGAAAAGGTTCCAATGCATGGCAGAGCGAATAAGAAGAATCAAATTAGGCAGAAGGATAAAAGTTTCTCAAATCTGAAAAGATGGGAGAGTACTTTAGTATCAGTTTTGTGATCATCTTAATGATTAAGAAACCATATCAAAATTAGTTCTCTAAGGAAAGAAGAGGAACTTGAATTGTTGAAATGTTTAAATCAAGAAGATGAGTCATACTTCGTTCCAATACAAGTCTTAGAGTCATACTCCAAGATTGTAATTTGAGTGACATGTCTTTAAGAAGGTTTAAAACATGTGTAAAATGTAAGAGTAAAAGTTTCCTACTCTTGTACATTTGAAATTGGTAAGTTGTGATGTTTTGGATAAAACAAAGACCAACTAAGGCCAATTGTGTGTAGTGTTTGTCTTGATTAGAATCCACACTATCTCTTGGATGTTTGACAAGGGAGTCTTATAGGTCAAGAGGACCGTGGGAGTCTTAAAGGTCTTGAAAGTCTCAAGAACTAATCAAGAATGAAACCTGAAGTTCCTCACTAGCACACAACTTGAGGATTATAACCTATCGTGTTGACATATTCTGTGCCCATTCCAGTTAAAGTTGGCTTTGCATATGAGTTCTTAGAGTTCTCAATGTGTTGCACAACAACTTGGAAGCAATGGCAGGCCCTTGAGCTGCCAGGTGGCAAGAAATTAAGATTAAGTTCAATCCATATGGTTTTGGATTTGTTATTATCTTTGTCTTGTGATTATGGTTTTGACAAATTCATATTGGTAGGAACTCATACACCATATAAATCTAAGTGTCATAAGGTTTCTCTCCGATTCATGAAAATGATGGTGAGGAAACACTTTCACTAAGTAAATTTTAGTTAGATAGCAATTGTGATATTTGCATTCTCAAATTCGTTAGTGGAGCGTGTGTGGTTTACCGGCACACTAACCTGGACTTGTGAGAAGTGGCAAAAAGGTCTAAGCATTATGATTACGACATCCCTCTTCATAATTGTTTAGACACACAAGTGTGCTATCTAAGGGAAGGTGTATGTTTTTGATAAAGTCTTATCAAAACAATCTAGTATCAGAAATCTGAACATTGGTAAGAAAGTCAATAAAGTATTGATTTCTAGAAGTCCAGCTGATTTCTGAGTACATGTCAAAGCTAGTGGGAGCATAAGTGTTATACTAATAATCATCATGTTAGTGGGAGCATGATAATTATGATAAGTATTGCAAGTTAGCAATGTTAATTATAGAAAAAAAAGTTTCAACTGGGAAAGAGTTGTTTTGCTATAATTAAGGGAGAGGAAATTATACTTCATCTCAAATCTATAAGCTTAGATCGTGAGGTTTTAATCATTTAGTCAAGGATATATATGAATTTCATGTTGGAATGGCTCAACACAAGGAAATTCTGTATATGAGTCCATTATTTGCGTTCTAAAATTCGATTATGATTACGACATCCCTTTTCATAATCTGAATTATGAGAACTTGGCAAATAGAAATGGAAATGTTTAGTCTTTATGTGAGACATCATGAATCGTGTCCCATATTCTTCGGATATAGGATCGATTACATGTGCTATATTCATCCTTTCTAAAAGTTTCCAAATGCCTGGGGCATTAAGAAGGGAAAAGGTTTAGAACTGGATATGACTAAAAGGATTAAACAATTGTCGAAGACAATCTAAGGTTTACCAAAGATTGGTTGCTCAAGGACAGTTGGAAGTATAATGATAATTCTGGAAGGACCATATTGACATAATTTGTAAGGAGGCAACTCTAATTCAGAAGTGATAGTCAAAATGAATCTGGAGATGTTTCAAAGTCAGAAATTTCAATCTGTGGAAGATTAAGGAAACTTAATGCAAGAAGGATGTTTCCAAGGCGCTGATCTCCTTTGGAATGCTCTGTAATGGTTGTTGTTAAGACTTTATGACTTTGTGCATAACCATTACAAGAGGATCAATGCATATAAGTTTAGAATCTAACAAATTTTAGTAAATGACATGAATTTGGAATTCTTGCATTTGCAGCAAGTATTTGGGAGTGTGAAAAGAGAATCATATTGAAGTTATGTTCAATTGATCTAGTTCACAAACTAAAGATCATAGACAAACATAGTATGCATACTTGGTGTATGGCATGACTAGTGTTTAGAAGACATAGTGTACATGCTTGGAGCATGGGACAACTATTGTTTTAAATTCAAGAATAAAGTTGATAGTTGAAACAGTATACAATGAATAATGTGTAATCATATGGTGATAAATAAAAGGTGTTTTATTTATGTTCATAGGTTTTGATACCATATTGGATTCAATTATTATTGTGTTTCACTTTGCATGTTTTGACTTCCCGAATAAACTAGGTTATTCTTCCGGAATGACTAAGTTATTCAACCCATCCATAGTCGGTCATATGTTGGAGGTATATGAATCAAGACTGTCATGGGTTGGCTTGTAGAGGTCTAAGGTGTTGGACAAAGGGCTACAACACTCATGAGTGCTCATAACTTCTGAGTATTGGATTCAACCCGCGCTCATTGGAATCACTTCATAGATTTTATCACGAGTGATCATGAGACGATAATATCTTATATTCTTCAAACCTAGAGATATGAGTTGTTACTATGAGTTGGTTGTACATTGATTATGCGAAACCGCATTTGGTAACTCGGTGCTATAAAACGTGTCTTTGTGTATGATTCAACAAGTAGTAGAACAAGTCATACGAGTCGAAGTTTATCTATTCCTTTTACCTTCGGGATAAAAGCGATATCTATGGGCCCCTCGATGATTTGATGATGACAAATGGAAGTGCTCGGCCGGGCCAGGACTGATTTGATTTATTCAATTAGTCAGTCATCATAAATCGGAAATCGGGAAACAACAAATGGACAGAGAGAATGATTATAATCCATGTCTCGGTCCATATGATATCTAGAATGGAGGAATATATGATCCCTTATCTAATGGACAAGTCATTGACAAAGGTCAGCGTTTATCGACAAAGGTCAGAGTTCGACATAAGCTTTTAAGAGCTACGATTGCCAGTTGGTTCCTGAAGTCATACGCAATAATAGTTTTAGACTTATCCAAGTGGGAGACTGTTGGATTAATGTCTAAGTCCATAAATTTAATTGGTAAGACTTGACCCGACCCGGCATGGTCCATTTGGGTTGCATGGCATCATGCACTTTGATAGACTATAATGAGAGAAATAAGACACTTATAGTTATTAATATATTATAAGTTCTAGTATATTAATAATAAGAATAATAAGATTATTTAATTAGTATTGATCAAGAATTAATCTAGAATTAATTAAGTGATCAAAAGAAGACTAATTAAATATATGGGTTGATTGTGTAAATCATCCATACTTGTATAGTGGGCTAATGCTCCATGGATTATTTAGTTGGGCCAAAACCCATATAATACTCCATGGATGCTCCATGGTGTATTTGAACCCATGGATCCAAGGAAATGGAAAGTCATGAGAATTAGGGTTTTAACCTAATTGTATAACTATATAAGCATCTTATTCTTGATCAAAATCGGTCACTAGTGAGATTATCAAAGGGCTAGCCGATTTTCATGAAGTGTAGAATTCACTCAAGTTATTCCAAGTGTATTTGGTGTTGTGTGAACCATTTGAGGTGTCACACTTGGGGCACTAGGCACTCAAGCTTCATGAAGACATTCTACATCAAAGAGGTATGTATTCTATCTTGTTATATTGATAGTTTTGTTTGCTAGATTAGGATAATACCTTGGATGTTCATATTTGCATGTATAATAGAGAAAACATACATCCAAAGGTATTTAGGGTTGCATGTACACTTAGGAGTGTTAGAATGCTTATAACCCAAACTTGTATGGCAAGGTGAAGGAAGAAATCTACGTTGATCAACCCCAGGGTTTGTTGACTCGAAGTTTCCTAATCATGTCTACAAGCTGGACAAGGCGTTATATGGGCTGCATCAAGCTCCTAGAGCATGGTATGCGACCCTAACAAAGCATTTGCTCTAACATGGTTACTCTCGCGGCACTATCGATCAAAACCTTGTTCATAAAGCACGTCGACAAGGACCAGATACTTGTACAAATATATGTCGATGACATCATCTTTGGATCAACCAATCAACAGCTTTGCAAGTATTTCGAAGGTGTAATGAAGAAACGATTCGAAATGAGTTCTTTGGGAGAAATGACCATGTTTTTGGGGCTTCAGGTTAAACATAATTCAACTGGAATTCTGCTACATCAAGCCAAGTATGTGGAGGATATTCTTGAAAAGTTTGCGTTTCACGATGCTAAATCTGCATCAACACCGATGGCTGAACGAACTCTTCTGACTCCAGATACTGAAGGCGAGTCCGTAGATCAAACTCTTTATCGATCGATGATTGGATCGTTGATGTATCTTACTGCAAGTCGATCTGACATTACGTTTGCAGTTTGTTAATGCGCACACTATCAGGCTAATCCTAAACTTTCTCATCTTATTGCTGTCAAAAGCATTTTTTGGTATATCAAAGGAAGCCCTAAATTGGGTCTTTGGTATCCGAAGAATTCTGAATTTGATCTTTATGCTTTTACTGACATTAATTATGGAGGTTGTGAGCTTGACAGGAAATCAACCTCAGGAGGATGTCAGTATCTAGGTGATAGGCTAGTTTCGTGGCAATGCAAGAAGCAACACACTGTCTCGACTTCCACAGCAGAGGCGGAATACGTTGCTGCATCAGCGCGCTGCTCTCAAGTTATCTGGATCCAACATCAGTTGTTGGACTACGGTTTAAATTACTTTAAAACCCCTATCTATTGTGATAATGAAGCGGCAATTCAAATTGCTAAAAACCTAGTCCAACACTCTAAAACCAAGCACATCGACATTAAACTTCACTTTATTAGAGACTGTTATGAACGATCTTTAATCCGGCTAAAACAGGTCCACACTGATAATAATGTGGCAGATTTGTTCACAAAGCCATTTAATAGAGCTCGCTTCGATGTGCTTGTGGGATTTCTGAAAATGATACGTTTTGAGGATTAAGTTTTTTTATTATTTTTCTTTTCTTAATTTATTTTATTTTTTTCATTTTGGTTTCTTGTTTTACGATAGTTTAAATTTGCACATTTTTTATTTATTTTTTATTTTTATATTTTGTATTCTCACCCATGCACAAATTTAGGGGGGAGAAATATAATAATCCAAAAACAACAAAAAAATCAAAAAAATAAAAAATCCAAAAATAGTGTCATTTCTATTCAGAAAATTAAAAAATTATTGTTGACAGCTTCGGTTGTAGGTATTATGATGGAAAATGAAATTAACATGTGATAACGGGCAACGTGAATCGGCGTAACATAACTAAAATCGGCGTAATGTAACTAAGTTAAATCGTTTATGTTGTGTACTCGATGTGCTGGTAGGCACGAATGATTTTAAATGGACTTGACTAGAAAATTTGAACCTAATGAATTTAAGGACTTCACAAACTTTGACCTAGTTAGATCCGTTTAACCTGATGTCACGACGCTCGGATAGGTTGAGCAGGGAGATATACATGAGAATCTACTCGTCACATTAATTGAACCCGTACTTGGAACTGTGGCTTATCTTTTCCTCGATATGCAGATTCTGTCCTTAATTCCGTACTTGGAACTGTGGCTTACCTTTTCCTCGATATACATGAGTACTCACCCGGTGTAAGGAGTACTTTGGAAGTTCTTGATGGATGGGGCATATCAGGAAGCGGGAAACACGTTCCAGTACACATCAAATTGAACTCATACAGATTGTCTGTAGATCTCGCTGCTCGACATAGGTGGACAACAAAATCCCTGGTTGTAGTCAGTTAAATAGTCATAAGGTAAATTTATTTAAGATTTAGGATTTATCATAATAACAGAAATTTACAGTTAGATATATGCTTGAATCTTGTCATTGGTAAAAAGTCCAAAACTATCACAAATTTTTCATGTTTAAGTGGACCATAATACTGGCAATCAATCAGACGAAGATGTGAAGATAAGGGTACCGACAAGTGGAATAAGGTTGTCCAACAACTTTGATCTAAGCATCACAAAAGTTATAGTGGTTACGTTTTGTTTTGTCAAATTATTTTATTTGAATTTTATTTTTACTATTAAAATTTTTAATTTTAATTCTTAACTTTTAAGTTTTATTTTTATTTTTATTTTTATTCTTAAATTTTATTTTTATTTTTGTTTTACTTTTATTTTTATTAATTCTATTATTTTTACTATTTTAGTTTTATTTTTTTAATTTCGTTTTATTTTTTAGCAATTAAAATTTTGTTTTGTTAGTTTTTATTTTATTTTTATTTTTTATTTTATTTATTTTCGAAATTATTTTCAAACTAATCCTCAAAGTTTTTAAAAAAAAAAAAAAATTAATTGTTGTGTTGGAAGTTGAAAATACTGGGTAGTTATTAGGTAAGAGGGTAAGTGATGGTAAAATGGTAAAAAGGGAGTTCACTGCCGGAATCTCCTCATTCACGAGATTCCGACCGCAAACACATCTAAACCCTCTCCTACCTTCAAAGAAAATGTCTTTGATTTTCGGAAAATCGCTTATACCATCAAAGATGTAATCACTTCTAGATCACAAATATGTGTTTTGTTTCGATTTTCACTGAGTCATTTAATTAGAAATCGCAAAAATATCTCCGATGGAGCTTACGACTGTACCGTAAGCTCCATCCGTAAACTCCGATTTGACATTGTTTTGAATTTATTTTGTTGCGATTAATCCCTACATTTGCATATATCAAAGTGTTATACTTTAATTTGTCGTGTAGGTGTGTTTTCTGTGGATTTTTCGATTAAATGTCCATCGGCTGTAAACTAGGCGTTTACGGCCCAAGAACAGATATGTTTACTGCCGAAAATTGTTCAAGATTTAATATTCGAATTTTATTGTTTACTTTGGCCGTAAACTTGTTTCCAGAACTCAATTTTATTTATAATAAATTAGTTTTGATCATATTTTTTATTTAAATTTTTTTTGGTCAAAATTGTTTTTTTTCTTACAGTTCGTGTTTGAGTGTAGAAAATGGCGAATTTAAAATTTGCAGACATGCACAACCTTGCAATCGTACTTGCAGATCCTCTGGGAAATCACTCCGATATGCGCTCGATGATACATCGGTTGCAAGAATGTTGTTTAGCAAACGTGATCACCGTCAATCCAGTTGTGTATCAAAGTTTGATTCGCGAGTTTTGGGCGAACACTAAAACGAACATGGATGATGATGGCAACTTTACTGTGAAAGACAAAGTTCATGGACGGGAGATTGTCATTGATGAAGGTTTCATTTGTGAGGAGCTGCTCATTGACGATCAACCCAATTTCCCAACAGAAATCGGAATTGAAGACGATCAACGAATTCTACGCAGAATGAGCTATGAGGGAACTTTTCCGCCAACACTGAAGAAGTTACTGCATCCATACTGGAGGTTCTTACCGCACGTTTTTGTTAGTTGCATTTCGGGCAGAAGGTCTAGAGCCGATGAGATTTCACAGCGCACAACTGGTGCACTGGTATCTCTTGCTGCTGGCGTAGGATTCAACTTCTCAAAGTTCATCTTGGATGAATTTATCATTAACATTAGAGCCTCTACCCGAGATACTTTTCTGCTGTATCCTCACTTTATCCAGCTATTTATCAACATTCAGTTTCCATATGCGAGAAAGGAAGGAGAGACTCTCGATATGAAGTCCTTGGGTCCACACACTGTGGGACTAATCAAACAAAATCGTAAAGGCAAGGTTATCTTTCAAGGACTGTATCCTCTAGAGAAGTTTGGAAAGTTTACAGAGTTGGATGAACCGACGGAGTCATACGATTCATCTGAACAAACCTCGTCAGAGCAGGCATCTGCAGAAAAATGGACTCCGAATAACGTTGTTATTGATATATCATAGGATGAAGGAACTTAAAAGGATAACACACCAACTCCTGACGCTCAAATCGCCTCAGAACTTGAAAAGGAGTTGAGCCATGATCAAGATGGTGCGGAAATGCATGTCGGTGAAGTAAGAAACGATTCATTCAGTGATCTTGATTTAACAGGTTTTGATCGTGATGAAATTGCGGCTTCCTTAGCCAGCAGTGAAAATGTTGTGTCGCATGAAAAACTTTGAAAATCAACATCATCGAAATTGCGGCTTCAACAATGTCAATGATGTTGTTCTGCAATCAACCGAGACTAGAAAGTCAAGTGAAACGTTTGAAAATCAAACTCCAACATAAAAAAAAATGGTGTCTGCTTCAATTCCTATGGAGGCAGTTATAGGATGTTCCCCTTTTATATCCAGTTCTCCTACTACAGAACCAATTATGAGTGTATTCACCCCAGATTCTGATCCACCTCAGTCTAAGAGAAAAAGACTTGAGGTGAGGCAATCTGACCTAATTGCAAGCCGTATTAGCGATCTTCCAAACCCTCCTATGACTACTGCTACCATTAGACTCACAACCACCAAGATCTTTCCAATAGGTCCGAGTTCAACATTTACTAGGTGGTCCCTCTGCACCACCTGGTTTCTCAGTTCCAAGATATAATCGGGATGCTGCTTCTGAAAGGTTGGCGTTGAACATGGCTGAAAAACATCTTCTATCGCCAGAGCCTCGAGGAAAAGGTGTTACCGTTGAAGAAGGTGGTGCTAGGGATGACAATCTCACTCTTTCTGGTTTGCAAAAGGAGATTTCAGTTCTAAGCCAGAAGAATATTGAGTTAGATATTCAGGTAGCAGAACTTCATGCTGAGAATGTCAATCTTAGGATTGAAGTCTCTAATTTACAATCAGATAAATCTAATTTTGGAGTACAAGTGGCCGAGCTTAAAAAGGATAAAAAGCTTAAGACTATGCAGATTTCCGACTTGCAAGATCATTTCAATCTGCTAACTTCAAGCTACTTTGAACTGAAGAAGAAACTTGAAGTAGACCTTGGAGAGAAATATCAAACGTCTGTTGAAGAACAGAGGATCAATCTTCACGTGCAAGCTTTCCCAGTTGACCGACTAGTCGGTCAGTCTTCTGGTACTGTTAATCGTAGGGTTGATGAACCTCCTTTGGCTCCACATATTACAAAAATCATTCGTCGTGGTCAAGAAGAAGAAATGAAGAAAGGTCAGTTGCTGTTCAAGAGGAACACTAATCTGAATGCTTCTCGGGGTGAACCGTTAATCACAATTACTGATCATGAAGTGGTTCGGTTCCGAGATACATTTGGAGACAAATCAAGAGTTGCTTCTTGGGGATTCCATGAACCCCTTAAAATGTGGATAGTCATTCGCAAGAGCGGTAATTCTGAGTTGTACAAGAATAGCCATGATTTTAGCTCATTCACGAGGATTGATTTGGCAGAGTTGTCTCAAGCTCCCTTCATCAATTTAATGAATAATCCACAAGTTGCTCAATTCAAGCACTTCCTTGATGATCAAGTTAAAAAGGGGTTTCCTTCCATGCCGACTGTAGAATCTGTCATATTTGTACATTCAGATGTTTTGCAACCATCCACTGACAAGCCGTTGCAGATAGTGATGTGGCCCGCAACGAAACAAGTCAAGCAGTTTCCGGTGCTTCAAGGCTTTTCAGACGGGTCTTGTAGTTCATTGGAGTGTTGGGTTTTTGATGAAACTACTTCTGGTGCTATCATTAAGCTTAAAGATGGGTGCATCAGGCTCTATGATCACAGAGACTTGTTACAATTCAGGAAGTGGGATATTCAGTATCTCAGTAACTTTCAGATTAAGGTGGTTGAAGATGTATATGAAGAAGATGCTAAAGTGTACACGATAATGGTGGCTGAAATTTTGAACAAGCGTATGTGGAACAGAGCCATGGTACCAATGGACATTATGATTGTTAACAAGGGGTGACCTTGGGCTAGTCCAAACCAAGGGGGAGATTGAAGGGACTTGATAATGGTTTGGTCTAGGTATAAGAGTCAGTGATAGGGGGTGTGTGTATGAAACACGTTTTTGTTCATGTTTGCGGTTGTAATAAAGTTTACGGCCATAAAATCCTCACGATCCTAAGGTCTATATATAGAGATTTGTGTCAGATGTTTTAGGTTTTTTATGCCTTTCGTATTTTCCAGTTCCACCAAGTTGTATCAGACGTTTTAAGGCTATAAAGCGTATGCAAGCTTGGTTTATTATTTCTTTGCTTATTATTTCGTATTGTGTGGTTGTTATTTGCTTTTGATCATTGGTAGATCCGATTTTTGGACATTACAGTTATCACCATGATTGGGATTGTTGATAACATTTCCACTAACATTTGCATTGTTAGCATTAAGGTGAGCCATGACAGCTGCTATGGCTGTTGTGACTGCAACTTGAAACGTAGCCGAATATATCTGAAGGATTGGTGTTTTGACGGTGGGTTAGTTACGTTTTTTCGGTGGCATGATTCTATTACACGATGAAAAAACAAGCTCGTGAGCGATGATGGTTTTTTCTAGATGTATTTTAATTAATTACATACATATAAATTTTTCCAGGTTTTGATCTATGGTTCTCAAAGTTTCGACCTACATCCCTATGATGCAGTCCTGGTAATAGGGTAGAAGTAAGTTCTTGGAAAAAGTTATAAATCGGGTGTCGTTTCAACTAAGTTAGCTTAGAGTGGTGAATATCACGCTCCAACATCGAAAAGATTCACAAAAAATTCAGAACAGAGACTACATAAGGAAGACTTATGGATTTTTAGAAATAATCACTCTCAATTGAGATTTTGTGATCCGATTTACTATTATTAGTCGTTACGGAAAAAGGTGAAAAGCCTATCACATAATTTGAGTAGTATAATCACTAACTCATTAGGTTACATCTATTTATTATTTATTAAGGTGACATAATAGGCACATGAACACTTCACATGTTTCACATTTGGCTTCCCTCTGTTCTCTTTTCTACTCTACGCGGTAATGATTTTTGTTCTCTCCTGATATATGTATGGTGTCCTTCTTTTTTGCACGTATACTGAATTCCCATGCCGTCTTACTTCCGATTCTTACACTGATCTCCATTACTTCATAATGGAGTTTTTTGAATCCTGGATGTTCATGCGAACTTCTCACCGATGTCCTTAATAAGGTAAAGGCACATGGTGATTTCTATAGCTTCATTACTATTCATCAGTCTCCTTCTCGGAAAACCTCCTAATGAACCTCTTATGGGTCCTTATTAACTCCTATGTTGTTTTTTGGAGTGGTTACACCTGTCTAAGTGGTTTATACGAGAATCGGAATGTCTAAAGGATCTTAAGAGGTTAATTAAAACATTTTTAATGTGTGATTGTTACCAGGTCCTTCTAAAATCGCACAGTGCATAAAAATTATATATAGCTCAGATTTAATAGACCTTTGAATATGTGATACAACTCTATATCCACAATCAAACAAGTAAATGGAAGTAAAGCGAAACCACACATTCTGAGTCTATAAGATTCTTAATGTATATAACCTCGGAAGTATACACTCTGCAATTATAGACCTACCAGTAAGGGTCTTTTAGTTTTCACATAAGTTATTTATGGTGTCTAAAATACTCCTATAGTATTTTTGTTATATGTTTGATTATAAAATTTCTTGTTATGTGTTTAGCTTTGTTGTTATCATATAACATCCTAAAATACTCCTATAGTATTTTTAAACTTTTGTGTTTGGTTCTAGTATTTCTTTGGATATAGGTTTGGTAAGTTTTAGACTTGTTGCAACACCACCATCACTCCCGAACACATGTTGGTCATATATCAAATAAATATAGTTGATCAGACTATATTTATCCCAGATATGAATACAAAACTGCCCAAGTTTGACGGTAATGTCCAACATCCAAAAACTTTTATTTTATTCTTCTTGTGATACTCATTCTAGTATATATATTCTGAATGTACTTATACTTTTATAAAATATTATTATATTTTAAAGTATAACTCTTGGTCAGAGTGTTTTTATCCCATTGTTTTTATAGTTGTATACCTTTTATGAACTGATATACTGAGTTCACTATAAACAATGCTCTGATACAAATTTGCCACAACCTCAAACCGGAACGGCGGAAATGTTTAGGGGCGAAGGACGTCACGTCAAGTCTGACAAAACATGCATTATAGACAACAAATTAGAACAACCATTGCATTAATAATGTATAAGTTCTTACATAAGTGTTCAAACATTAGATAATTAACATCAAAAGTAGATATAGTAAAAGACAACAGACGCAACTCGGTACTAGGTTGTCTTCTCAAAAGCTCCGAGAGTGTACCTGTCTAATGGATTTCTGAGAATACAAGCTATTTTGAAAGAGAGGATCAACATTAATGTTGGTGAGTTCATAAGTATTTAGTTATGTTTGTTTTAGTTTCAAGAAAATGAATGAGTTTTCTAAAGGAAGTCCTATACTTTCTGCTTTACAACTGAGAAGTAGTTTTACTTCATAAAACCTTTCTAATTAAGTGTTATTGTACTTATAACCTATTTAGACATAATTTTAACTTTCCATAAAATTATAGCATGAATGTCTTCCGTTTCATTTATTCAAAATAGTTTTAATCCCATAAAACCGTTCCATTTGTAAAAGTAGTTTTAATCCCATAAAATCGTTCCTTTTGTTTGTGGAAAATGATTAATGCAGTAGTATTTATTAAGCATGCCCTACTGATGAAATAACAACCCTGTAATTAAGAATATTAATTAGGGTTAAAATGCAATAAGACTAAGCCCAAAAGTCCAAACTCCAGGCCCAACACTCAGGGCCCAAAATAAGACTAAGCCCAAAAGTCCACAGAGAGGTTACGCGGGGTGTACCTCTCTTAGTACGCTCAGTGTACTCATGAATCCATATTGTCCATCGGGGATACTGGGGCAGTACGCATGGCGTACAGGAATTACGCTCAGCGTACTCCCCGAATTAACTCTTTCTACTCATTTGGTCTTAAACAATTAAGACATTACCTCAATCTCCATATCTGGACTCCCTAATGGCACTTACTCCATAAAGTTAGTGACTTTAAGCCATTGCTTGGCTGGAAAGGTCACAAACACCCAAAACACTCTCTTCCTTATTTCAAAAACCTCCTATATCATGAATGGCTTCATTCCAACATCCAAGATTGGATTTTTATGACATAACTCCACTAAATATACTCGAAGGGACATATATTATGCTCTGGAGTTCAACAACTCATAAAGCTTCATGCTTTGGAACCAAAAAAAACTGAAAATGGACCTAAAACAAAAACTAGCAAAACAACAAGGAAGTTCAAAACTTGATACCTCTGGAAGATGCACCATCAAGAGAAGAACATAGATCCAAAAGCTAGGTGCTTAAGCTATCCTCTTTCAAAGCTCTTTCTTCTTCAAAAGCCAAACATAGCAAGTGATCACCCAATAGATCCACATGAGAAAGCCACTAAGATTCAAACTTTATGCTTTCTGGAGCTAGATCAACATGATTAGGGCTTGGATCCACAAGCGCCAAGCCAAGCAATGCTTCCTCAAGGAAATCCTTCTTCGACAATATGCACCAAAAACTCATCAAATCACCAAAACGCTCAAGAATCACTCAAATGGAGGATTAGGGTCGATTTATAGGGTTTAGAGGGATGGAGGCTGAAGATATTAGGGTTAGGTTTTGAGATAAGGAGCTTAAATAGGATCCAAGACCTTAAAATAACATTCAGGTCTGTTTGGCATATGTCCAAAGTTCATATGGTACGCCCAACATACTCTGAAGACCATTCGTGACTATTCCTGGTTAGTATGCCCAACGTACTCCAAAATTATGCCCAACGTGCTAGTACGCCCATCATACTCATCTAAGCCTGCAAACCTCAAAACTTCTGAAGGCCATAACTTCTTTATTATAAATACGTTTCCGATTATCCTTATATCCACGAAAAGGTAACGAGAAGCTCTACACTTCTCTCAACTTTATTACTCCTAAATCCCACTCGAACTCAAATCCAAAATTCATGAAAAGCCTGCACCAGCTCCTTTAACAATACATTCGGGCTCTAAAGCATAAACCGAGCTCTTTTATCACACACCCTACGTTACCTATTCCCCTAAAAGGCCTAAACCTTTCTCCTTCAAAGCTTTAAAACCTTCTCATACTCAGATTAAGGCCCACAGGCCTTAAATCACGAAACAATATGGAACAGGATGTTACAATTCTCCCCCGCTTAAATTAGATTTCTCCCTCGAAATCGTTCCTTTTTTTCGCATAAATCAAAACATATAACCCGAGAAGCACAAACAGAAAATCTCTTAACATTCTACGATCCTTCTCCCAGGACATCCGAAACCAAATAGAGATTACCAATCCGAAGAAGGATGGGCCCATTTTTCCGTGAAGGTACCTACTCTAACTCTCCATAATTGGAAATTATAGTGGTCTGTGTCCCCGATAGACCACCCATGCAGAATATCACCCTAATAAACGCTAATCGATTAACCAACTCGGATAAAAACACTCCCAACTCTGAGTACCAAGTCAGCTCCTTACCCAACGGTTGAACCTCTAAGGGCTACCCCTTGCACACCCAATAAAATGACTTTACAACCCTCCTGCTCACAATAACTATCTCAACTCATCGCGACACAAAAGTCACATAGTTCGCTTTACCCCAAGAGAATACTACAACTTATTGGAAATCATCTCACCTTCGACCTCTGTCGTCTACTAACCACTGATTCCATGCATTTCGCGGTTCTTCCCATACCGACGAACTAACTCACTCTGGTCTAATACATCTGATGGAGAACAATACTTCTCAAAATGAACCCGTCTACGAATCTGAAACCTCATCTTTCTAACTAAACACACGAACGGATCCAAACTTAAGCTAGAGAGTCGAACTCAACAACAAAACTGGAACCACTCAATTCCAATCTAGTACTCAACTTGTCACCCAAGGTTTGCAATCCATGCGTACACCACTTATCCAATTCCCTTCAATTGCGATAACCACGACTCAACTTAGAATATAATGATTTTTGAAAAATATCAAGATCTCGATCTCTCCCTTGGTTCAACCACCAAGATCCTACAAACTCAATTGATGAGGCTACATTAGTGTAAGAACTCTTCCGCATCATGCTCTGGCTGGTGAAACTATGGCTCCCCGTAATTCCACAACGCTCTCCCTTTGACTAGTGAAAGCTAATGCTCCCCGTAGTTCCATAATGATCCCTGATTGCTTGACGAGTACCACAGCTCCCTGCAGTATCGAAACACATTCTCGATGCCTGTTGGATACTACGGCTCCCCACAGTATCACCACACCTTCTTGCTAACTGGTGAAGACTACAGCTCCCTATAGTATCACCACATCCTCTCGCTAATTAGTGAATACTACAGCCCCCCGTAGTATCACCACACCCTTTTGCTAACTTGTGAATACTACGGCTCCCCCTAGTATCCCCAAACCCTTTCATACTAACTCATGGATGTTGCAGATCCCTGCAGCGTTACAGTACTTTGTCTTACAATCCCATGGTCTCATCCTCAAGTTGACCCTACCCTCTGTATCCATTAACGCATGTTCCGTGGCTAATCATAGATAGATGCTCACACACCCATCCAGAAATAAGCATCACTACTCCTGACGGCTACCATCATGACAAAATTCCTCCTCTCACTGCAATTCACATTCTTAAATAATCTCGTTTGACATCAATCAGCCAAAGATCTCCCATTGGTACCATAGATACTTGCTACACCGCTTTCCATCTCTTAACTCAGAACTCAAAATAATATGGAATTAAGGACATTATACCCGGATACCTCGGTACACCATCACAGAAACTCACGATGTCATACCTCAGCCACTAATCTTCTACATACGACATCATACACAAATACAACAATGCGTTCCTTCAGAATATCATGACTAATCTTCATTTTCCACAACACACAACTTCAGAATGTTCCAACTCTTACGGACGAATCGTTAACGACTCAAAGAACGTTGACAAACATCCAAAACTTCCTCCTCTATTGCTCCCAACCCACAGAAGAATACATATACCGACCCTGGAGTTGGTTTCCTAATCCATTTCTACCCTTTCCAAAATGCACATAACAACCCGTACGCTAAGCCCGAAGTTCTCACCACCGAAGCTATCCTTTTGACCCAATCACCATAAAATTTTCCATTACAACCTTGAAGAAATTCTAATCACCACATAGCAATTGTCCAATGGCCATTTGCTGTGGGGATACTCGTACTTTCCTGAACATGTACATCCTGCATTACCTTGCTCTATACTTCACCTTGGTCACCAATAAACCTTGTCTCATGTATTCGAACCGCAGATGTCGATAACCATTTATCTAACTGCACTTGAACGAATCGCTGATCCCCTTACTGGAAAACTAGTTCTCCCCCACTCAGGGTTCGAACAATCACCAATTGGCACATCCACAATCTACTTGGTAGATTGTCTCTAATATGAAAATAGTGCCCTTTCACTCACTTTGACTCTAACTCCTCTCCCCGCCTCCTAAATCGGGAATAATCATAAAAGTACAGACCTCATTCTCGTTGTCGATACACAACATAGACTGTGAGGGCCACCACCCCGATATACTCCTTTTATCCACTGGAAACTACTAGTACAAGTAATTTTTCCCCAACAAGGCACCTCCTAGTTCTCATCCATCTTAGTCCTACTAATTACTCTTTCCTGGTATAAGGATACCTCGTAGCAAGCATGCTGCCTAAATACTCTGGTGAAAAGGTCTCCACAGTTGCTACCCCACAGGGTTTACCTACAACTTAGAAACTCATATCCCTTCTGTTCCTCACAGAAAATAGCACATTGTGGTCACAGGAAGTGGCATCTCCACTATCGTCCGACTGCGTAGCTTAAACCGTAATACCCCAAGAAGCACTACCTCTACTCATCCCTGAGTTTTGCAACTCCATTTGTCATATCATCTAACTTTTTCGGAAACAAACTTGATTTCCCCCCTCAAGGTGTGCTCCCTTGAAACTCATTCAACATGGCCCTCTGACCCCACACTCTATCACATCTGATCTCAATCTAATCAATCACATCATAATAAATGATAACACAAGAAGCATTAACCGCCACAAATCATGGTACTCGAACCACGTGATCACCTATCATCTACTATGGATCATGGTACTCGAACCATGTGATCACCTCTCTTCTGCTACTTAGATCCTCTGTAATTTTCCTTGTATCGAGTATGGGTCCTCTGCTTTCAGTAGTATGGGCGCATACTACATACCACATCTACCCATACTTTCCAGATGGATCATCCCAGACTTCCTAAGTAGCTGCTCAACCTCCTTAATCACCAATCCCGTCATACCTGGTCGGTCCCTTACGAATACTCTTCCTTTATCAGTATACTCATCTGAAAAAGGTCACTCCCTAGGCTCTTCCTAGGCTCTCACACTTCTCCACCATCAGTTGCTGAAGAACTCCTCATGATGCCAGCCATCTACCTCCTAAATATCATCAAATTCACTAAGTAGCTGGCTCCCATCATCAAGAGTTCTACAAAGCACAAAGCAAGCATCATTCGGACGTCGAATATTCTCTATCAACACATATAACCACTCTAGGTTATAACTCCACTTCTTATACTCATACTTAAAAGGTATCACCAAGCTCAAGCAACTCCACCCCTCGTGGGTATCTGACTACTCTCTCAGTAGGCTCCTCAAATGCTCATCTAGGTATCTCTCCTAGGTTACTCGTCTTCTCATATCCCTCTCTAAAAAGGATTCTTGCTGGATACTCTTACCCCGCACATACTAAAAAGTAAATCACAGATACCAATAACTCCTAGGCTAAGGCATCATAAATCAGGACACTTTAGTCCTAAAATATGAAATACCTATCCAACTATCTAGCATACATAACATATCTCATAACAAATAATAATACATAATTAAGGGTATTTTGGGAAATCACTGTTGGGGCGCTGGCTGATTATACACACTGCTCTTTTCCACACTTTTGGAATCATTTACTCTTTTCAGAAAAATTGTTTCTTTTGGAGAACTTTTCTCAAATCGTCAGTTTGAGTTTAGATATGCCAGAAGGTGTATCCGAATTGCTCAAACCAAGGCTCTGATACTAACTTGTAACACCGTAAATTTTCAAAAAAAAAATTAATTTTAAATTGAAACATCACATATAAAAATTCCCAAAGTCTAAAGTGTTGATGTCATAACATATTTAAAAATAGTTTTCAAAAGTAATTATCAAAATCTAGGATCCACATTCATGACGCTTTTCTCTTGTGTGTATACAATCGAGCCGCCACCTTCTCGCAATCTTGATAAGAACCTAAAACACATAACACATAACATGGTAAGCACGAAGCTTAGTGTGTTCCCTAAAATACCACATACATATATTAGCCACTCGAGGCTATAACTCTGTAAGACCTTCCGATCAATGTGTCTCAGTGGGACCGAAAGACCTTTCGGTCCCACAACTCTGGTAGGCCTTCCGGCCCTACCATAATTTGCCTTCTGGCCCAAACTATGACTGCCTTCCGGCCATAACTATGATTGCCTTCTGGCCATAACTATGATTGCCTTCCGACCTTAACTCTGTTGACCTTCTGGTCCCAAACATACAACATATACATATCACATAAAGTCATATAACTCATATCAATACATAAGATCTTTCATTCACATATAAATACAACTCTAGGTAACGTATAGTGAGAAGACTCACCTCGGATGATGAACAGTCCCTATAAACGTTGCTGCTATGCACCGGCCACTAACTCTGAGCCAAACCCACAATTATCCCAGTTAGGGAGTAATTCTTAACTTTCGCTTATTAGGTATAAAGGTAATGCACTAACTAACCCATCAATGACCTAGAACCCATTGGCCCACCAAGGCCCAATAATAAATGGGCTCTCCCAAGGCCTAACTCTCTAACATCTAATGGCAAGCACAACCCAAGGGCCCAAAGCGCACACACACACACACACACACACATATATATATATATATATATATATATATGTATATATATATATATATATATATATATAATCCTCTGGTCCAAGACTCTATTGCAACAAGTCCAAACTCTAGGCCCAACACTCAGGGCCTAAAATGAGACTAAGCCCAAAAGTCCTCAGAAAAATTACATGGGGTGTAACTCTCTTGGTACGCTCAGCGTACTCACGAATCCATATTGGCCATTGGGGACACTGGGGCAGTACGCGGGGCGTACAGGAACTACGCTCAGCGTACTCCCCAGATTCACTCTTTCTACTCATTTAGTCTTAAATAGTTAAAATATTACCTCAATCTGCAGATATGGACTCCCTAATGGCACTTACTCCATAAAGTTAGTGACTTTAAGCCTTTTCTTGGCTAGAAAGGTCACAAACACCCAAAACACTCACTTCCTTATTTCAAAAACCTCCTATCTCATGCATGGCTTCATTCCAACATCCAATATTGGATTTTTACGACATAACTCAACTAAATATACTCAAAGGGACATATGTTATGCTCTGGAGTTCAACAACTCATAAAGCTTCATGCTTTGGGTCCAAAAAAACTGAAAATGGACCCAAAACAAAAACTAGAACAACAATAAGCAAGTTCAAAACTTGATACATCTGGAACAGGCACAAACAAGCGAAGAACATAGATCTAAAAGCTAGGTGCTTAATCTATCCTCTTTCAAAGCTCCTTCTTCTTCAAAAGGAAAATCTAAAAAGTGATCACCCCACTAGATCAACACGAGAAAGCCACCAAGATTCAAACTTTATGCTTTCTTGAGCTAGATCAACATGATTTGGGATTGGATCCACAAGCTCCAGGCCAAGCAATGCTTCCTCAAAGAACTCCTTATTCCTGAATATGCACCAAAAACTCATCAAATCACCAGAACGGTCAAGAATCACTCAAATGGAGGCTTAGGGTCGATTTTTAGGGTTTAGAGGGATGGAGGCTGAAGATATTAGGGTTAGGTTATGAGATAAGGATCTTAAATAGGGTCCAAGTCCATAAAATAGCATTCAAGTCTGTTTGGCATACATCCAACGTTCATATGGTGTGCCCAACGTACTCTGAAGACCATTCGCAACAATTCCTGGTTAGTATGCCCAAGGTACTCCAAAATTACGCCCAGCGTACACGGCTAAGCCTGCAAACCTCAAAACTTCTGAAGGCCATAACTTCTTCATTATAAATTCGTTTTCGATGATCCTTATATCCATGAAAAGGTAACAATAAGCCCTACACTTCTGTCACATTTTTACTCCTAAAGTCCACTCGAACTCAAATCCAAAATTCATGAAACTCCTGCACCAGCTCCTTTAACAACACATTTGGGCTCTAAAGCACAAACCAAACTCTTTTATTTCACAACCTACCTTACCCATATCCTAAAAAGGCCTAAACCTTTCTCCTTCAAAGCCTCAAAACCTTCTCATACTTGGATTAAGGCCCACATGCCTTAAATCACGAAACAATCTGGGATAGGATGTTACACAAAACTTGAAGATCTTGAGGAAAAGCGATGAAAAGATGATGAATCAAGATGGAAAGCTAAGGGCTTTCAAGTAATCACAAGAAGAGATGAGATACTTATGTTTTTTGGGTTAAATGAGGGCCTTCGATGGATGATAATTGAGAGGATTTGGGTTATTTTCGGCTGGAGCAAGAAGAAATGAATGAAAAATGAAGGAAACTTATACTTTTAGGGGAAGAGATCACGACCAAGAGAGAGTTCATGGCTGTGAACAGGGTTTACGGCCGTGAACCTCATATGTTGGATTTTGTGGTTCGGTTGCAGCCTTCTGATGTCAAGCTAATACTTCATAACACCCATTCCTTAAGTGCACAAGGCTTAGAAACCTATATATGACCCTTAACATAGCTAAATGATAAATGAAACAAGTCTCAACTTTTGATTGATTTGGTTGACTTACTTGGTAGGAATTTACAGGTTGTCACAAAGATCGTTATATAGGAGGGTTTTTTGGGTCATGTCAAAGAATGAAATGATGACACCCAACACATAATAGGTTGGTAATAAGTGCATAGGATATAATGAGCCTCACTATATAATAGCTTGACCTCCTAGACAAGAGATTTTATTGGACAAGAAGAGAAATGTTGGTTTATTTTTAGGAAAACACTCATTACTTTATTGAAACTTCTGCCCAAAATACTTTTGAATTAAATAAATAAAACGTTGAGAATACATTTATCGTTTTGAAATAAACAGTTGACCGAATTCTTCAAAATCAAATTTATTATGTATTTTGGTTAAAAATTAACCAAGTGTAAATCGACCAAATTGTATGAGAGGTTGTGATGTTGTAATTGAATCAAGTTAGCAAATCAAGAATAGGTGACACATGTGGTTTAAAAGGAAAGCCCTTGCTCCTTGCTAGGATCTTCGACAGAAAAACTTAGGAGGTGATAATGATCACATGCCTTGGTAGTTTTTATGAAATGTAAAGATGACGTACAGGTGAATTGATGAACATACAAGTATCATATTTGTAGTAAGTCTAGTTGTGTGTTGTGTGCAAAATGCATGTGTATTTATAGTCTAGTCTAAGGAACTATGAGCTCGATATTCCCATGATACTCTTGAATAAAAATAAGCACGTTGGTTTGATTTGGTATTCCCTATCTTTTGCTTGATTGAAGTACATTGTCATTGAAAATTACTCTTACATTGAATCATTATGTACAAGTGAGAAAAAGACTAGAAATATATCCATTGGAAATTTCAGGAAATAAGAATAACAATGTCCAGGATCTTGAAAATTGTTCGGGATCCTGAAAGATGTTGAAGATCCGGGATCCTGAATAGGGTTGAGGATCTTGTCCCAAACACTTTCCCCCAAATTATACCTACGAAATATCAAGGTTAATTTCCAATATTTTAAAGGTATAATTATATGTAAATAGAGATAAGGTTTCAAATTTTAAACCGAAATAGATAGAATTTATATATTTAATATTCATGGTGATGCGGTTAAATCATCCTTCTCTCTCTTACCTGACATCGAGATAAATAGGGGTAGATGGAGTAAATTTTTCTTTAATTTTTCTCCATTTGTAAGTGTTTCATGAACTTTGGTTATTATTTTTCTGGTTTACTAATGTCTTTCTTGTTCCAGGTCTTTGATCACGTTTCTCAATACACTGCTGACTTGAAGGCCAGAGCAGAGAAAGATGAGGTAGCCTTGATGGAGAAGGAGAAAGAGTGGAAATCCACCAATAAGGTTTTATTAATGAGTGTGGAGCTTCTGCATAAAGAGGTGGTTGAGATGCAGGAGGAGCATGTTGTTGAGATTGTGGAGGTGATAGCTGAGGTGAAGAGAAGTGTTGTTGTAGCTATTTGGGAAGCTAAGATCAAACTCATAGAGGAAGTGGGAAATATTGATCTTGGAATCTAGTTGCCCAGTGCAAGGTCCTAGCACAACTAACTGGTCAGCCTATTAACACTAGTCAGGATTCTTCAAATCAGCAAAAGGTGGAGGAGAGGAGGAAGGAGTAGGGAAAGTCGTTGGTGGTGATGACCAAAATAAGGATTACGTTAGGTTAGTTGCAAATGATTTTCATATTTTGGATGTAAGACAATTATTTCTTTTCTTCTTTGGTAGGGTTGTTGGGAAATCCTTTTTAATTTCATGTTGTGGTTGCTTTATATCTTTGTTTGCATGGTTGATATGTTTGATAGTAATAGGTCTTATGAGAATCCTTAGGTGATCCAGATCCTAAAGATTTCGACTTTTCATGAACTCTTCAGATCTAAATAACTTGAAACAGTTGGTTATCAGTTTGAGATCTCAAAATAATTATGATCCTTGGGAGAATAAACCTTTAATTGTTAAATATGAAAATAAATTTAAGGATAGATAGAACCTAGTGATCTTTCGGTTTTATACACTTATGACTTAGGACGATGGTTGAGTCATTTTCATATGATTTTGTAACTCACATAGCCAAGGATCCACTCTAGGAATTCGTCTATTAGGATCCCTATATAGCTCTTAGGAAACAATTGGGGAGGAACCCACCTTAAGAAGCAACTGCGAATAATCCCAAATTATAAAATAATTGTGGAGGGTCCCACCTTATAATATGATCATGTTATAAACCTTGGTAATTTTCTAGCAAAGTGTTTTGGTCAAAAATTGATCAAATATTATTCAAAGAACTTGTATGACAGGCTGTGGTATTGTGGTTTGAGTGATTCATGAAATTACAACAATATTGCACAATTGGTTTACAAGGAAAGCCCTTGATCTTTTATAAGATCCTCGACATAAAATCTTAGGAGGTGATAATGATCACATGTCTTGTTGTTTTTATTGATTTCAATATGAGATTATAGAGATGATTAAGATAGTACGAACACTAATGTTAGTAGAGGTAATTTTTATGTCTTGCATGTGTTTTAAAAGTGTTATTTGTAGTCTAGACTAAGTAACGATAAGTCCAGCATTTCCAGGATCCTTTGTGTTGGATTAGTGTCTAAGTCTATAACTATTTTGGTATGTACGTAACCCGATGGTGCATGGTCCTTTTGGGTTGCCTTCACCAAAGCAACTTGATAGGATTAATTATGGAGAGAGAGGATTAAATATGATTTATTAATATATTATGAGAATAATATATTAGAGGAGAAATCATATTGTTTAAATTAATATTAGTCAATAATTAATTGGTAATTAGTTTTGTGACTAAAAGAGATTAATTAAACTTAAGGGACTGGAATTGTAATTATAAGATAATTGCAATTTGGGCTATGGATTGCCTTATATTAAGGAGTGGACGAATTCTATGGGAAAGTTCATGAGGAAATCATCCAAGGCCTTAAGGAAAGGAATCTATGGGTTGCTTAGGGCTTAAGCATCCAATTTAGGGGTTCCTTGTTAGATAACCCTAATAGCCTAACTATATATACATCCTTTATGACCCAAAAACGTGGCTAAGCGTCCTTCTAGGGTTTCACACGTTTTAGGGCAGCCTCCATCCTCTCTCCTTTTCATCCTCTTGCTCTTGGTGTTTGTGAACCATTAGAGGAGTGACATTTGTGACTCTAAGCTTTCTAAAGTCAATACAAGGAGGAATTGGATTGTTATTGCTACATAACAATGAAGGTAATGTCTTAAACCCATTCTTATGTTAATATGATTACTTGTATGCTAGAATTAGGGTTTATAGTCTTGGATAACTTGCATGTACAATAGAGAAACCTAGATCCAAGCATTAGGGTTTGTATGAGCACATAGGATGTTCTTATGACCAAAACCCATCAGTGGTATCAGAGCCATGATTGTTTCTACTGTATTGATGCTTTGTTTGTTTGTTCAAGCTTAAAAATTGAAATTTTGGGATTCTGGGGGCTGAACTCGCCGAGTCCATGCCGACTCGACGAGTCCATGCCTGACTCGATGAGTCAGTTGGTCAGAAAGAGGGAAAAACAGGATTTCTTGTTGTTTTTGCTTGAGGATACTTGCCTTATCATATTAGATCAATATAAATCTGTTTTTTTTGATATATTTGAGTATATTCTTGATCTAATTGAAGATATTTATCAATTAATAAAATATTTGTTTCCTTATGTGATAATTGATTAACTATATTGATTAAATTGGTAAATTGTTTTGCAAGAAATCATTAAATAAATCAAATATCGATAATTCTGTGATTAAATGTCAATTAAGATTATTTGTTATTTGATCCATGTTGTTATGAAATGTTTCATATTTTCCCCTTTAGGTTTTATAGTTTAAATTTGAACCCAAAAGTTTTGTTGTTTTGAAATTTAAATAGTTGAAACCCTAATGTTTTGAAAAAGGTTTCAAAACTTGCCCTCATGTTTTGGAATTTAATTTTTGATTAATTGTTTAATTTTGATGTATTTAAATTCTAAACCCTAATGTTTTGAAATGTTTCAAAACTTGCCCTCAAGTTTTGGAATTTAAAAGTTGATTAAAAGTTTAATTAGGAATGTTAAATTCTAAGACCCTAATATTGTTTTGAAAAAGTTCAAAAAACACCCTTATGGTTTTATTAATTAATTAAGGAGTATAATTAAAAGAGGTTTAATAAATCCATAATAGTTTTGGTTTACAATTAAATTGAATTAAAGGTATAATTATTAAATTTGACCACCTAGAATTTTCAAAGTGTAAAATACACCGTATACTATATATAACATTAAAAGTCTAACATTATCTATATATATATATATATATGTATATATATATATATATATATATATATATATATATATATATATATATATATATATATGAGTAAAAGTCAGTCTTACCATTAATAGGCCTCATTCACGAAGCTGGTCTATAAGGGGTGTTTAAGGAAATTGCCTATAAAATGGAGATTGAATGGGTATCCACTCTTACCCACCTCACTCTTGACTAGTGGAGGGTCGTTAGCTGAACGGGTATGATAGGACGAAACCTTCCATTATAATTATAATGAAATACAAAAGTAACTAAATGTTTTACAAATCCCCAATCCTAGTTACTTAGGCAAAGTGAATTGATGCAATTCCATGAAATTAAAGTTTGTGCCCTTGCGAAGACGTTAGTGGAGCGTGTGTGGTTTACTGGCACACTAAATGGTTCTAAGCAAAGGTAGCAGAGGGTGAGTCAATGTTTGTCATAGTTCGGTGGAGCGTGTGTGGTTTACTGGCACATCGAATAGGTGAATGTAACATGTGAGGGCACCATGTAAGTGTGCATGCTTATTCACACCCGCTTTGTGATCCTCGGCATCCCAGTCACAAACAAGAGGGGCATATCGAGATTAAAACATGCCATTGAAATGTTCAATGAATCTCAAAGGATCTAGGAGTTTTCATATATTCAAAACTTAATTTCTTTTTCGTTTTTCATGGTGGAAATTAGTGAATCATCATTCACTTACCTTCAAAGGTTCAATATCACTAAAGCCCTATTGGAAATGAAACCTGAAGATGGTAAACCCATGTGTGCCCACGTTCTAGGAATGAAATCACACATTGATAGGTTGATAATGTTGGGTGTGTCATTCCCAGATGAGTTGGCTGTGAATTGGGTTTTGCAGTCACTTCCTAAGTCATATAATGAGTTCAAAAGAAAGTATTATATGATGGAACCTGACGACAACCTCATTGACCTAACTTACATGCTCATTGCAGCTGAATCAGAATTGATTTGGCGAAGCAATGGAGCGTATTTGTTGGGAAAGTCAACCAACCATGCTTTCGAGGACGTTCTAGGAGAACCGACCTGCGTTTGCTGCCAAAAGAAAGGGCGTTGGATACAAGTCTGCCCAAATAGCCTGAAGAGTCCAGAAGATGGGAGAGTCAAAGTGTATGGCTGCGCTTCAGGCAAAATCCACTATCTAACTCGATTAAGTTCCTATTCGTTGATTCATGATACATAATGTGATAAGATTGCATTTGAATGTTTTGTAGGATCGATGCAAGGCGAGGACGCTTGATGAAATAGAGCAAGATGAGTCTAATCACGAAGAAATGGATCTTGATTGCATGAATTTGAAGATTAGATTTTGAGCTTAGATAGTTATGATAGAGTTGTTAGAAATTTTCCTTTTCAAATACATAGTTTTCAATGGATTTTGCATTGTAAGGACAGATGTTTTCTGCTGCTTTTATAAATAAATTAAATTTTCGTTTGACTTATTTATTTGTTTATTTCCTTTCAATGAAATTGTTATGAAAATTGGTGTTTGCATATTTCTACAACAAATGGATATGATTCTTATTTATGGTGTTTATGGAAAAGTCGAGAATTACCAAATAGGGAGAGTTTCTCATCGCCCAAGTTTCAATTGGATAGAAATTTGGAATCCTGCAACTTGGTTGCACGAAGAATGAGAAATTTCATATTTGGAAATTAGATTAATTCATTGACAATGTGTCAAGTGAAGGACTAGGAGATCGAGTATACAAAGTTGTGTGTTGATCAAGTCCACCATAAAAGTAACAAAGATATTCGTCATAATTTACTAAAGGTTTAGTAAATATGATTATACTTGTAAGATTAAGTGTAATTCGGAATTGATTAAAAAGGTTTAAATCAATAGCAAAACGAATAAGAAGAATCATGTAGGCAAAAACATAAAAGTTTCTCCATTCTAAGAAGAAGGGAGAGTAGCTTTTATGCTTTATGACAGGTCTGAATGATTAAGAACCATATCTCAATTGATCCTCTAAGTGAGTCTTAGTACAATTGTATGTTTAAGAAGAGGAATCAAGAATTGAAGAAATGGTTAAATCAAAAAGTCAATCATACTTCGTTCCAATAACAAGTCTTAAAGTTAAGATTGTGACATTGAGTGAAAAAGTATTAAGAAAGTTTATAACATTCATCAAATGTGGAAAGTTGTGATGTCTTGGATAAGACAAAGACCAAATAGGACCAATTTATGAAGTTTTTTGATAAAAGCTACACTAACTCTTGAATATTTGTTTTTCAAGAAATGGTTATTGACAAGAGAATCTTATATGTTAAGGAGTTAGTGGGAGTCTTAATGGTCTTGAAAGGTTTCAAGAAAAAATCAAATAAACCTTATAGATCATCACTAGCACACGAGTTGATGTTTACAACCTATCGTGTTGACATTATTTTGGTTCTGTGCTGTTCCAATTAAGTTAATTATGCATGTGAGTTCTATGAGTTCTCATTTTGAACGCATAAAAGGCAAGGCACCTTAATCAATGAAAGGTACATTGATAGGAAAGGGTGAGCTGCTTAACTACTTGGAAGACATGGTGGGAAGCTGTGCTACCATAAGGCAAGGAATCAAGATTAAGAAAATTCGGTCCGTATGAGTTTGAATTTGTCGTAAACTTTGGTTTTAACAAATTCACATGGATAGGAACACATACACCGTTTAAATCTAAGTGTCATAAGATTTCCTCCTTCATGAAAATGATTTTGAGGAAATGCCTTCACTAAGAAAGATTTTAAGAAGATAGTGATTGTAAAATTGCATTCTCGAATTTCATTAAGGTTACGGTATCCCTTTTCATAATTTGAATTGTGAGCTTTGGCAATTAGTCTTAATTGTTTAGACACACATATGAACTATCTAAGGCAAAAGTGTATAAGAAGCCTTGAAAAAAGATTATCAAAGCACTAAGTATTAGAAACATGGACTTAAGAAATTCAATAGGTATTGTTTTTCTGAAAGTTAAGATGTTTATGAATACATGTCGAAGATAGTGGGAGCATAAGTGTTATGTTTTATAATAATCATCATGATAGTGGGAGCCTAAATGTTATGATTGTATGATTATCAAGGAAAGTATTGGAAGTTGGCAATATTAATTATAGAAAACAAGAGTCATTCTTTGCAAAGTTGTAAGGGTGGAATAGTTGTTTTGCTATAATTAAGAGAGAGAATATTATGCTTCATTTTAAATCTAAAGGCTTAGGTTGTGGAATATTAATAAATTTAGTCAAAAGTACATAGTGTGTTCTAAAAATTTCGATTATTATTACGTCATTCCTCTTCACAACTCGAATTTTGAGAACATAGCAAATAAAACATTATGGCAAAAGATTGATAAAGTATCAAATCTTTATGTAAGACATTTTGCATCGTGTCCCATACGCTTCGAGTACAGGATCGATTGCAAATGCTATATTATTTGACCATTCTAAAATTTTCCAAATGTTTAGCGCATTTAGAGGGAAAAAGGACTAGAATCGGTTTTTAACCAAAATAATTAAACAACTATCAAAGGACAATCCAAAGTTCGTCGACGATTAATCACTTGTGAGTAGTTGGAAGTATAGTATTGGAATATATGGAAATGTTTCCATATTAGATGGACCATATCGACATTATTATAAATAGAAAAAGATTCTATTAAGAATGAGTTGTCATATGAAAAATATGGAAACGTGTCCATATTGAGAATTGAATATTGAAAATCTATATCTAGATTAGAAACTTTTATGGAAAAGGATGTTCAAAGGAATGTACTTTGAGTGTGAGACACCACATCTATGGAATTTTCTTGTAACAATATCCAATAGAGGACTTTGTAATTTCATTGGCAATAGTCTTTGTGACTTTGGTGCAGTGATATTACAAAAGGGATCATTACATAAAATGTTAGAATCCAACATATTCTATAAGTGGCAAGAATTGATATTCTTACATTTATAAAATGGATTAGGGGTTGTGAAATGAGAATGATTGGAAATGTGTTCAATTTGATCTATTTCACAAAGTAAGAACCATAGGTAAACATTGTGTGCATGCTAAGAGCATGGGACAAGTGTAATAATTCAAGTAAGAAGTTGATTACCCGAAACAACAAATAATGAGTAATCGATATGGTGATAAATAAAAGGTGTTTTATTTATGCTCAAAGGTTGAGGCCATATGGGATTAGTATTATTCTTGTGTTTCACTTTGCATGTTTTGACTTCCTGAATAATTCAATTGGTTTAGAACAGTCAAGTTATTCGAAAGGGCCACAGTCGTTCATATTTTGGAAGTAGGTATGAATGAAGATTGTCGTGAATTGGTGTGTGGATTGTCTAAAGAGTATTAGACATAAGCAAATGTTTGCTGCAACGTTCATCAGTGCTTATGAATATGATTTGAGCATTGGATTAAACCCACGCTCACTTGTATCACTCCATGGATTGTATCACGAGTGATTGGCGAGATGATAACATATTATATACTTGAAACCGAGATGTGTGAGTTGTATCTGTTGGGTTATGAGCATTCTAACACTCCTAAGTGTACATGCAACCCTAAATACCTTGGATCTATGTTTTCTCTATTATACATGCAAATATGAACATCCAAGGTATTATCCTAATCTAGCATACAAAACTATCAATATAACAAGATAGAATACATACCTCTTTTACGTAGAATGTCTTCATGAAGCTTGAGTGCCTAGTGCCCCAAGTGTGACACTTCAAATGGTTCACAATCATCAAAACACTTAGAATAACTTGAGAGAGTTCTACACTTCATGAAAATCGGCTAGCCCTTTCTTACTCTCACTAGTGGCCGATTTTCCTCAAGAATAAGATGCTTATATAGTTATACAATTAGGGTAAACTCTAATTGTCATGACTTTCCATTTCCTTGGATCCGTGGGTTCAAATATACCATGGAGCATCCATGGAACATCATATGGGTTTTGGGCCAACTAGATAATCCATGGAGCATTAGCCCACTATACAAGTATGGATGATTTACACAATCAACCCATATATTTAATTAGTCTTCTTTTGATCAATTAATTAATCCTAGATTAATTCTTGATCAATACTAATTAAATAATCTCGTTATTCTTATTATTAATATACTAGAACTTATAATATATTAATAACCATAAGTTTCTTATTTCTCTCATTATAGTCTATCCAAGTGCATGATGGTATGCAACCCAAATGGACCATACCGGGTCGGGTCAAGTCTTACCAATTATAGTTATGGACTAAGACATTAATCCAACAGTCTCCCACTTGGATAAGTCTAAAACTATTATTGCGTATGACTTCAGGAACCAACTGGCAATCGTAGCTCTCAAAAGCTTTTGTCGAACTCTGACCTTGTAGATGAACTCTGATCTTGTCAATGACTTGTCCATTAGATAAGGGATCATATATTCCTCCATTCTAGATATCATATGGACTGAGACATGGATTATAATCATTCTCTCTATCCATTTGTTGTTTCCCGATTTCCGATTTATGACGACTGACTAATTGAACAAATCAAATCAGTCCTGGCCCGGCCGAGCACTTCCATTTATCATCATCAAAATCATCGAGGGGCCCACAGATATCGCTTTTATCCCGAAGGTAAAAGGAATGGATAAACTTCGACTCATATGGCTTGTTCTACTACTTGTTGAATCATACACAAAGACACGTTTTATAGCACCGAGTTACCAAATGTAGTTTCGTGCAATCAATGTACACCAACTCATAGTAACAACTCATATCTCTAGGTTTGAAGAATATAAGATATTATCGTCTCATGATCACTTGTGATAAAATCCATGAAGTGATTCCAATGAGCGTGGGTTGAATCCAATACTCAGAACTTATGAGCACTAATGAGTGTTGTAGCCCTTTGTCCAACAACTTAGACCTCTACAAGCCAACCCATGACAGTCTTAATTCATATCTACTTCCAACATATGACCGACGGTGGATGGTTTGAATAACATAGTCATTCCGAAAGAATAACCTAGTTTATTCGGGAAGTCAAAACATGCAAAGTGAAACACAATAATAATTGAATCCAATATGGTCTCAGAACTTATGAATATAAATAAAACACCTTTTATTTATCACCATATGATTACACATTATTCATTGTATACTGTTTCAGCTATCAACATTATTCTTAAATTTAAAACAATTAGTTGTCCCATTCTCCAAGCATGTACACTATGTTTTTCTAAACACTAGTCATGCCATACACCAACTATGCATACTATGTTTGTCTATGATCTTTACTTTGTGAACTAGATCAATTGAACATAACTTCAATGATTCTCTTTTCACACTCCCAAATCCTTACTGCAAATGCAAGAATTCCAAATTCATGTCATTTACTGAAATCTGTTAGATTCTAAACTTATATGCATTGATCCTCTTGTAATGATTATGCACAAATTCAGAAAGACTTGGCAACAATCATTACAGAGTATTCCAAAGGAGATCAGCTCCTTAGAAACATCCTTCTTGCATTAAGTTTCCTAATCTTAAACAGATTGGAAAAATTCTAACTTTGAAACATTTCCAGATTCCATTTTGACTATCACTTCTGAACAAGAGTTGCCTCCTTACAGATTATGTCAATATGGTCCTTCCAGAATTATCACTACACTTCCAACTGTCCTTGAGCAACCAATCTTTGGTAAACTTTAGATTGTCCTCGACAATTGTTTAATCCTTTTAGTCATATCCAGTTCTAAACCTTTTCCCTTCTTAATGCCCTAGGCATTTGGAAAATTTTAGAAAGGATGAATATAGCACATGTAATCGATCCTATATCCGAAGCATATGGGACACGATTCATGATGTCTCACATAAAGACCAAACCAGTCTTTTGCTATAACATTTCCATTTCTATTTGCCAAGTTCTCATAATTCAGATTATAAAAAGGGATGCCGTAATCATAATCGAATTTTAGAACGCAAATAATGGACCCATATACAGAATTTCCTTATGTTGAGCCATTTCAACATGAATTCATATATATCCTTGACTAAATGATTAAAACCTCACGATCTAAGCTTATGGATTTAAGATGAAGTATAATTTCCTCTCCCTTAATTATATCAAAACAAATTTTTTAACAATTGAAACCTTTTGTTTTCTATAATTAACATTGCTAACTTGCAATCTTTATCATAATTATCATGCTCCCATTAACATGATGATTATTAGCATAACACTTATGCTCCCACTAGCTTTGACATGTACTCAGAAATCAGCTGGACTTTTAGAAATCAATACTTTATTGACTTTCTTACCAAAGTTCAGATTTCTGACACTTGATTGTTTTGATAGAACTTTATCAGAAACATACACCTTCCCTTAGATAGCACACTTGTGTGTCTAAACAATTATGAAGAGGGATGCCGTAATCATAATGGTTAGACCTTTTTGCCACTTCTCACAAGTCCAGGTTAGTGTGCCGGTAAACCACACACGCTCCACTAACGACTTTGAGAATGCAAACATCACAATTGCTATCTAGCTAAAATCTACTTAGTGAAAGTGTTTCCTCACCATCATTTTCATGAATCGGATATAAACCTTATGACACTTAGATTTATATGGTGTATGAGTTCCTACCCATATGAATTTGTCAAAACCATAATCACAAGACAAGGATAATGACAAATCCAAAACCATATGGATTGAACTCAATCTTAATTTCTTGCCACCTGGCAGCTCAAGGGCCTGCCATTGCTTCCCAGTTGTTGTGCAACCAATTAAGAACTCAAAGAACTCATATGCAAAACCAACTTTAACTGGAATGGGCATAAAATGTGTCAACACGATAGGTTATAAAGCTCAAGTTGTGTGCTAGTGAGGAACTTCAGGTTTCATTCTTGATTAGTTCTTGAGACTTTCAAGACCTTTAAGACTCCCACTGACCTCTTGACCTATAAGACTCCCTTGTCAAACATCCAAGAGATAGTGTGGATTCTAATCAAGACAAACACTTCACACAATTGGCCGAAGTTGGTCTTTGTTTTATCCAAAACATCACAACTTACCAATTTCAAATGTACAAGAGTAGAAAACTTTTACTCTTACATTTGTCAAGTGTTTTAAACCTTCTTTAAGACATGTCACTCAAATTACAATCTTGGAGTATGACTCTAAGACTTGTATTGGAACGAAGTATGACTCATCTTCTTGATTTAACCATTTCAATAATTCAAGAAACCTTCTTCTTAGTCATAAGAATGCACTAAGACTTCCTTGGAGAACTAATTTTGATATGGTTTCTTAATCATTAAGATGATCACAAAACTGAGACTAAAGTATTCTCCCATCTTTTCAGATTTGAGAAACTTTTATCTTTCTGCCTAAGTTGATTCTTCTTATTCGCTGCCTTACATTGGAACGTTTTCCAATGTCTCAGAGTTACACTTAAGCCTGTAAGTATAATCATATTTACTGAGCTTTAGTAAACTATGATGAATAGTCTTATTAATCTTTTATGGTGGACTTAATCAGTGCACATGACTATGTACTCGATCCCTTAGTCCATTACTTGACTCACACATCCATGTGAATAAGTAATTAGTCTTAATTTTCCAATACTTGAAAGTTCTCATTCATCATGCTATACACCTTACTTGATTCCAAGTTCCGGTCCAATTGAGACTTGGGTGTTGAGAATCTTTCCTTGATTTGATAAATTTAGACATTACCACAAATGAAAGAATCAATTTCATATTTCCACTCTTGCTATTAATGGAATCATATAAGCAACAATTTTTCCTCAAATGCCATTGTAAGGATATTTAAAATAAATAAAATCAAAAATTTCTTTTATTTTAAAACTATGCGGAAAAACTTATCCTTACAACCCATATGAAAACTTGTTGTTATCTATTCCTAAGCAATATCTCATAACTCCTAAGAAGTAGCTCAAGAATCCAATCTTCAAACTACGCGATAGAAATCCATCTACGCGATCAGATTCAGCATATTCTTTCTTTAAGTTCCTTTACTTTTCTTTGATTCTTAATACATTACCATGTGACCCAGTCACATCATGTATCAGGAATCTCAGAATAGAAACTTAACAGAGTTAGATAATGGACTTTACCTGAAGTAGAGTAAAACGTATTGACTTTAACATCCTTAGGTAAACTTGGCAGCTTCGCAACCAATGCCCCTTCCTTTGGCAATATAAACATATGGATCCTTTGATAATGGTACACGAGACTATCACAGACTTAGACTTTTCTCTTTACCATTTGGTCAACCGAGTTGACTATGGCCGATCCCTTTCCATTGGGAAGAGAATGCTTTTCTGGATTTCCTGTGTCACTATTGTCAATGTCCATCAAGTTTCAGGAAGTTGATCTTAACAAATAGATAAGATCATTAAGGGTCTTGTCATAGTCTGTTTCATAGGTGTTCTAAAAGAACTCACTATGTGACATAGAAAGTGATTGAACCACCAACTTTCTCAAGACTTTGACATCCAACTCTCCCGGCTTGTCAATATGTGACTACATCTCCAAAATGTGACCACACCTAGACCTGCACTTGCCAATAGGGTTCGAGTGACCTTAAATTTTTCAAGAACTTGTGGGTTAGGGAGAATAATTGGAGGAGGAGAAAGAAGTATGATATCCATGGGACATCATCTTCATTAGGAATGCTTGTTTCAAGAGATTTGGGAAGATCATAAATGTCTAAACCAGACATCTTTTGGGAGATATTCAAGATAGTTGATCTAAAGTCCTTAATATGACACCCAATATGAAATATTAAGGCTAGGACCCAACAAAGTATTTTATAACTTAGAAGAGGTATGCCGTAATCCAAGCTATAAAACAATATGAAGGTAGGTGAATGACGATTCACCAATTTCCACCAAGATAAACGAAATGTATTATTAGGTTTTAATTGGATTTGAAATTCCTAGATCTTTTGAGATTCATTGAACTGTTCAATGGCATGTTTCAATCTCGAGTGTGCCCTTCAGGTTTTGTGACTGGGATGCCAAGGATCACAAAACAAGGTGTGAAGTAACCATGCAAATGACTTGGTACCCTTAAGTGTTTATCCCTCAATCGATGTGCCGGTTAACCACACACGCTCCATCGATACTATGATAAACATTAAGTTACCCTTTGCCTACCTCGTTAAATACGAGTTAGTGTGCCGGTTAACCACACACGCTCCACTAACCAACTTAAACAAAGTGCAAAGTGTAATTTCATGGATTAGCACCTTCTTCACATTTTCCTAAGTAACTAAGATTGGGTATTATTAAGAGTTTAGTTACTTAGTATTTATCATTAATACTTTTAATGAAGGGAGAATTATAGTCCTGTCAAACCCGTTCGGCTAACGACCCTCCACCGGTCAAGCAAGCGGTGGGTGAGAGTAGACACCCATTAAGTCGCCATTTTATAGGCAACAACCTTATACCCACCTTATAGACCGGCTTCGTGAATGAGGCGTACTAGCGGTAAGACCGACTTTACTCTTATACATTTATATATTATTAACTTATAATATTATAAAGTATAAGGGTTGAATTTTAACTTTTAAAATTCTAAGGGCTAACTTGGAATTAAAGTATTCATAAGAGAAAACTTTACAAATTCCAAAACTTGAGGGCAAGTTTTGAAACTATTCAAAACTAATTAATTCCATAACTTATGTATTTAAAGTAGTTTTAATCCAAAAACTCTTCAAAATATGTTTGTTTTATTAAGGTCATAATGTGATGGCTAGTTTCCATACTATACGATCTCCCTATCAAAATATTTTGGGAACCAAATACGACTTGGCAAACTGGCGGTTGCATCGTGAACATCGACATTAAAATTATATGATCATGTATAACTAATATAACTATCACCTTTTGTTTAGTACAATGCATTAGTGATTCATTGGTATAATTAGATCCTATGGTTGTCCCATGCTATAGCACCTTATTATGCTCGTTCTGTTTTAGTATGTTCTTTCTGTTATCGTGTATTGTATCTTCGTCTATGTTTCTCTTTATTGTGTGTTCTCTTATGTTATCGTCTATTGTATCTAGTATGAACTGAGTATCTAAACTATACCCATTATAGTTTACTAGTGTTTAAGTTGAACTATTGTTGAAAAGACTGGATTTACTTACTAAGTTATGCTTTTACTTTAAAATGGAGTTTTGTTAAACTAAAAAGTAACATAACTTTAAAAGAGCTTTGAAATGTTTTGATTACTTATAAAAGACATAAGTAATCATTTAAAAGTTGTTTATCAAACAATTAAACAATTATAAATTGTGTTCAACTTGTATCCCCCCTCCTTAAAAGCATTTAAAACAATTTAAAAGATTCATTAAGGGGTATGAACTCACTTGATGTGGGTGAATCAAACGAATACGTGTGTAAGGATGAGAAACTCCATGAATGATGTCCTAAGACTTAGCAAGTCCTAAATGACATATATTGACATAAACATAGGGTTTAGAGGTAACCAAAGGCAAGGCAACTCCTCATGGGACTAGGAAACACATGGAATGAAGTGTTGAATCACATGTGATTGACCTAAAGGGTGTGGAATGACTCTAACTTGATTTTACTACCACGGGTTTACGGCCAAAGGGAGTTTACGACCGTAAACTTATGGTCAAACATGCATAAGTGTGGGTTTGAAGGAAAGGGAAGCTTGAGGGACTTTTGCTCTACACAAGGATGAGAAACACCCACTTATTGGAGAGTGTTGAGGAGTTTACTGCCCAAGGGAGTTTACTCTTGGCCGTAAACTCTCTAATTGGTCACTTTTAGGGTCTTAAAGGTAAGATGTCTCAAGGGTTCAAGTGTTCTAAGGTTAAACAAGAGTCTAGATGTGTTTAAGGTCCAAAGCTTGACCATTCTTGGAGTTTACCGCCAAGGGTGTTTACTCTTGGGTCGTACACTCTCTAAATGATGAGTTTTGTGATATTTTCATGACTCTAAGCATGAATACTAACTAGATATCGAGTGTGGGGAAGAGCACTTACGATATAGAGGCTCAAAATGGTCGATCTTACCCAAGAACACTAGTGTGTGTTCTTGGTGTTCGTGGTGAAACTTAAAGATCTAAGCAAACATGATTTCCAGGGATGAAATCAATGTATGAAGCTAGTTAATAAGATGTATCAACTAATCAAGGGGTAGAACACTTACAATTTTAAAGATCTAAGGTGAAAGTTGGATGATAGTTGAGAGAGAATGTGGGAAAATTGGCCAAGGAAAGAAAGAAATGAAAGAAATGGCCAACACTTAAATATATAGGGTGATTTTATGGTCCACATGGAGTTTACGGCCGTAAATTCCAATGTGGTGGTCGTGAACTCAAGGTTTTGGTAATTTAGGCTTGATCATTGTTCATTGATTCTAGCTGGTACTTCCTAGCACTCATTCCTTTAGTATATTGGGCTCAAAACACTCACTTAGGCTCCAAATTGTGCTAAATGATAGCAGGAGTGAGATTGTCACTGAGTTGAGTTAACTGACTGAGCTTTCAAAGAAAAAAAATTTAGGTTGTCACAACATCCTTCGTATTTTGAAATGTATTTCTAAGAACCAATTCACCTATTTGGAATCTTATAACTTTAATGTTCCTATTGTATGCTTTAGTGATCCTTTGTTGATGAGATATAATGTGGATCTAAGCAAGATCCTTGAGTTCATCGATAGTGTTAAGATCTTGGGCAATGATCCTATCATTGTTCTCTTGATCCTGTAATGGGTATCTTGCCGTTGGGATCACTACTTCAGTAAGGATCACTGATTTTGTCCCAAACACCAAGGAGTATTTAGTTTGGCCAATGGTTGTTTTCACAGTGGTCCTATCTTCATATAGGATGAAAGGGAGCTCTTCTGCCCATCTTCCTTTCTTTTCGTTTAATATCTTCTTGAAATTATTTACTATGATTTTGTTTTTAGATTTAGCTTGACCATTATCTCGAGGATGAATGGGAATGGACACTAGCATTTTAATTCCCCAAATCGTGCGAAAGTCTTGAGTCCTTTTGCTTTTGAATTGGGATTTGTTGTCACATATGATCTCTATAGGTATCCTGAACTAGGTTAGAATATTTTGTTTGATAAAAAGACTATCTCATTGTCTCATATTTGATAAAAAGCTTCAACCTCTATCCATTTTGTGAAACGGTCCATCATTACTATCATGAGGACCTTTCCACTAGGAGCGTTTGGTAACTTGCCAACTATATCCCTTCCCTATTTCATAAATGGCCAAAGGGAAATGATAGGATGTAATGGTTCTGCATGTTCATGAAGGATGTTCTTATGCCTTTGACAATCATGACATTTTTGTGGATATAAGAAGGCATCTTTTTTCATCGTTGTCAAGTAGTACCATATCCTTAATACTTTAGAGCATAAGGATTGCCCCTAACATGATTACCATAATCTGCTTTGTGTATGTCCTTTAATACTTTGGTAGCTTCCCTTGCATTTTCCAAGCATTTCAAGTATGAACCAGGCATATATTCCTGGATAGCTTCCCTTTCATTTTCATGAAGCATGATACCCTCATCCGGAACGCTCTATCAATTTTCTATTCTATTGGTATCGTACCATTCAAAAGATAATCCATGATGGGCTGGATCTAGGATTTAGAACTTTGCAGAGGTTCCTGAGTATCATGATCCTGACGGTTAGGATCTTGAAGAAGTGGTTGAGGATCATGATCTTTGATTGCTGCTATGTTGGTTAGGATCTTGAAGAAGTCGCTGGGATTATCTAGTTTGTTGGAGGGATCTTTTATTAATTTCTGGCACGATCCTGAGGGAAGATCCTAGGTTGGCCAATAAGTCTACTTTGGTGTTTTCTTCCATGAGAACTTGACTTAGGATAAAATTTTCAAATTTAGAAGCTCATTTTTTGAGGATTTGGAGGTATAGTTCTAGTATTTTTCCTTTTACTACACATGATCAATTAAATGATTAGTTATAAATAAGCAATCAACAAATACCTGAAGATCCTTGGCCAACTATAGTCCCATGATCAGTGCTTCGTATTTATCCTCGTTGTTGGTTGCATCAAATTTACAATTTACTGCCTGGTGTATGATGTCCCCCTATGGATATTTTAGTATGATCCCTAGGCCCTTTCCTTTAAAATTGGACATGATTCTTTCTCATTGGTGTTCCTTTCTTTCAAACTCTGCTTCAGGTTGGAGATCATCAATGAAATCAGCCACAATATCTGCTAGTGCTTGTGATTTAATATTAATAATGATATTGGTTCATATTTGATGTCATACGTGCTTAGCTTCACATACCATTTTTTCCATCCTACATGACATCTTTGGTTTTCACACAACATTCTTAATGAGTTAATTAGTTCTTACATGTATAGTATGAGTTTCAAAATAGTATCTTAATTTTGTGGAAGCAGTTACGAATGTAAATATTAGTTTTTCAAGATGAGAGTACCTAGTCTCAAGATCAAACATACTTTTACTTACATAGTAGATATGATGTTGCTCCCTGTTAAGATCCTTGGCTAAAATTACACTTAAATCGTTAGAGGATACTAAAAGGTAGAGAAGGGGTAGTTCCCCATCTAATGGTTTCACTAAAACAGGTGTTGAGCTTAAATACTTTTTAGGTTACTCAAAATCATCCTCGTGTTCTTTGTTCCACTCAAACCTTTTATCTATCTTTAATATTTCATAGAATGGTTTACACCTCTCTGAGGATCTTGAGATGGATCTGTTTAGGGGTGCTACTCTTCCTGTTAGTATTTGAGTATCCTTTGTTGAGGATGTGATTCTTAGATCGATGATGGCCTTTATTTACTCCGGTGATTCTGTTCCTCTCTTCGTCACCATGTTTCCAAGGAACTTGCCTTATTTCATTCAAAAATAGCATTTGGAAGGATTCAGCTTCATGTTTTATTCGTCTAGTACGTTAAAGGTGTTTTCAAGATCCTTGAGGCGATCTTCAACTTTGGTATGTTGCACCTACATTTTTAAGAGCAAAGGGCATAATAGTATATCAATATATACCTGTTGGGGTTATGAATGTTGTATCCTCCTGGTTAGATGGTTCCATTTGAATTTGTTGGAACCCTACTGATGCATTCATGAACGTTATTAGTTCATGGCCAGCCATCGCATCTATCAATGAATCTATGTGTGGTAGGGAGAAAGAATCCTTATATAAAGGCTTATTAACATCCGTATACTCCACACAAACTATCCATTTAGCATTATTCTTATGTATGATGACCATGTTGGCTAGCTGCCTTAGGAAATTGACATCCTTGATCATCCCTCTCTTAAGAAGTTTTTCTACTTCTTATATGATCTGATTTCTTGTGGGTTCAAACTTCCTTCTTTTTGATGTATGGGTTTGAAAGAAAGATCAATGTTAACTTTCGGAGTTATAAATTTTTTTGTCTATACCTGTCATGTATTATTCATGCAAAGGTTTTCCATCTTTCATTCAGGAACTTTATTATATGTTCTTCTATGTTTCCTAGCAGTGAGGATCCTATGAGTATATTCGCATCGGGATGCTTAAGGTCAAAGTGCACTTCTTTTGTATCCTATTCTTCGACTTCTAGTACATCTCATGCCCTTTGATTTAATTTCTATGCTTGTTGTGGGACTATAGAAGTATTCATCGATGCTTTCTAACACTCTTTAGATTCTTATTGGTCACCTGTGATCTTCACTGTCCCTTTTGGTGTGGGCATTTTTACACATTGATGGTATGTTGATGGGAATGCCTTCATGTCATGGATCCTTCCTTCAAAATATAACATTATAGGAGGATAATGTATCAATTACACAAAATTGTTGCATGGAGTTTACCCCCTCTATATACATAGAAAGGTTTATTTCACCGATAAAATGCTTTGTTTTGCCACTAAATTCTATTAGCACTAAGGATATTTTGACTATTTCAGACTCGGGGATGTTCATTCTTTTTAAAGCATCTAAGAGTATAATGATGACTGAGGATCCTCCATCAACCAGGATCCTCTAACAAACTGGTTTGCAAGGTAAAATGTGACCACCAATCCATCGTGATGGGGATCCTGGATATCTGCTATATCTATTTCACCGAAGGTGATCTCCTTCTCGTTTGTGATTGGCATATTCTATTGAGGCCCTTCTTCTTTCTACATTTTCAACACCTTTGAATGTCTTTTTCTATAGAATAAGAGGTACCACATAGGTCAGATACTCCCAAGATAACATTGATTACCATGGTGTCCGCAGGAGGGGATCCTGGTTTCTTAGGATCTTATGAGTATCATGATATTTTTCTTTGGATATTTCTTTTCTCCTTGCAATGATCTCTTTAAGATATCCCTTGATGAGTTAGTAACTAATGCCTTTCGTTAGGGCTATGTAAACTTCGGTAACGTAATCAAAGCCCATGTGGTGTGCACACCATTTAGACTGATCTTTCTAGGTGGTGGACTTTTATACCTTTCTTGGCCATCTCTATTGCATAGAAAATACTAAAACAAAAGAACTACAAAAATGCAATAGTTAGTGATCTTAGCAAATTGTTCTTCCTTCCCTTGATCTTCAAGGGGATTGAACCTATGATGATCAGGTTTGGAATAAGGTTTGGACTTGTTGATCTTTGGGTCAAGGAGTTGGCCTTCCTATTGGGGTTATGATAGGAGTTTTGTAAGTTGCAACTTTTTTAGATTTCCCTGTCTTCTTCAAGCCTAATGAATCTTAGTGCCCCATTTTTCACTTCATCTATTCTTTTGCATGGAGACATTACAAGGTCTTCATAGAAAGGAGAGTCCTTTTGAAAGCCAATTTTGAAGGCTTCTATGAAAGTTGACATATCGATGCTGGAGATACTCAAGGCTACCCTACCAAACCTGTTCATAAAATCCCTAAGTGATTCCTTACGATCCTGAACTATCTGGTAAAGATCACTAGTGATCTTGTAAAATGTTATGCTACAAGAAAATTGATTGTTAAAATAGAGTAACTAAGTCACCAAACGAAGTAATAGAGTAAGGGGGAACGTTAAGAAGCCACTTTCAGGATGTTGCTATGAGTGTTGAAAAGAAAACCTTTCATAGGGAAGCTTCTTTCTAATGTTTTGGAGTATGGATGATCTCCAATCTTTCCGTATATTATGCTACATGTTCTTCAGGATTTATAGTCTCATCATAAGGCTTTATGTTGGGAGTTTGGAAGCACTTCGGGACTTCTCTGTCAGCAATCGCGGGAGAAAATATTGAGATTCAGTGGCTTGTTAGGGAAACTTTTGGTATAGGTTGGACTACTCCAGTCACACTTGAGTTCATTTATTTTAACTCTTAACTGCTAGAGTTCCTTGGCCATAACCTGGCTCATGCCTACATCAAGGTCCATAGAATTAGTACTAAAAGTATTATTATTCACGAAGTTACTAGAATCCTTGTTATTTGGAGTGACGAAGGTTTTTCCGGGATATTGGACCACATGATCTCGATTTATGCAGAAGCACCCCAAGCCGGAGTCCGGGCTGGTGTTGAGGATCCTATCTCCTAATGGCTTCCTTAGGATCCTGTTGTTGGGTTTTGTATACTACAACATCCTATGGTGCACATATAACCCTAAAAGCTTTGGATCTATGTTTCACTAATTATACACGCATATGGTTTACAAAGCTTTAGGCCTACAACTAGCATAAAAATAACATATGAATAATAAAAGAAGTTTTAGATAAAGCTCTTGATGTTGTTGATGTTGCTAGGAAGACTTTGGCCTTTAAGAACATAGTTCCCCAAGTGTTGCACCTCAAATGGAATCACAACTCACCTAGGACAAAGGTGACTCTTGAGAGAGAATTTCCATGCACCAAAAACACCTCCATGAACTCCAAGAACTAGAAGTATGGTGTTTTTAGGTTATGGAGCTTATATTTATATGTAGGATTCCAAGAGTCATGGGTATAATCCAAATCTATACCCATGGGTTTTATGATACATGGTTCATATGGCCTAACTCTTTATGTCTCCGTACATAAACTTAGTCCAATATGAATCATAAGCCCAACACATATAAATATAACGAATTACCATAATTAGACTCCACAAAATTAAATTAGTCTCTTTTGATCACTAAATTAATTCCCAACTAATTCTTGATCAATACTACTTAGCTCATATGATTTCATATTAATACATTACAACTGATAATATATTAATAAATCATATATAACCTCTTATCAAAAGTCCATCCTAAAAAATTATCCTGATATTATGCAACCCAAATGGACCATGCTACTCTCGGGTCGGGTACATACCAATAATAGTTATGAGCTTAGACATCTAATCCAAAAGTCTCCCACTTCGATAAGTCTAAAACTATTATTGCAAATATGACTCCAAAATCCCTACTAGCAATCATGGCTCTTAAAAGCTATTGTCGCACTCTGACCTAGTCAATGACGTGTCAATTAGAGAAGGGATCATATAATCCACCATTCTATATATCATATCGACTAAGACATGGATTATTATCATTCTCTCTGTCCATCTGTTGTATCCTGATTTCTGATTTATGATGACCGACTAATTGAAAAAATCAACTTAGTCCAGGCTTGGCCGGGCACTTAGGGTTGTCATCACTAAATCATCAAGGGGACCACAAATATTGTTTTTATCCGCACGGGGTAAAAGGAATGGATAAACTTCGACCCAAATGCTCGTTTGTACTCACTCATCAAATTACACACAACGATATGTTTTATAACATCCATGTTACTAGTGCGTTTATATATGTCAATGTGCAACCGACTCACAACTACAACTCACATGTGTCCATTTGAAGAATATAAGATATTATCGTCTCATGATCACTGATGATAAAATCCATGAAGTGATTCAAATGAGGATGTGTTTAATCCAATACTCGAATCTTATTCAAGGAGCACTCATGAATACTGCAGCCATGTCTAAAACATCTAAACATACTACAGACCCATTCATGACAGTCTTGCCTCAATACCTACTTCCAAAGTATGATCGACTATGGACGGTTTAAATAACCTAGTTATTTCGGAAGTCAAAACATGCAAAGTGAAACGTAATAATAATACTAATCCTATATCGCCCCAAAACGTTTGAGCCATATTGATTACTCATTATTCATTGTATAATGTTTCAAATAATCAACTTAATACTTGAACTAAAACAATCATTGTCCCATGCTACAAGCATGCACACTATGTTTGACTATGGTAATTTCTTTGTGGAATAGATCAATTGAAAATATTTCAATGATGGTCATTTCACAATTCCAAATCCTTACGACAAATGTAAGAATACAAGATTCTTTGCCAATCTGTTAGATTCTAAACTTAAATGTAATGATCCTTTTGTAATAACTATGCACAAAAGTCACAAATAATTGGCAACAAACATTACAAAGTATTCTAATGGGGAGATATTCCATGGAAACGAAATCTCACATTCAAAGTACATTCCTTTGAACATCCTTTTTGCATTAAGTTTTCTAATCTTAGACAGATTTAAATAATAACTTCCACTTATGGAAACATTTCTATATATTCCCATTTTCACTATCACTTTTGAACAGGAGTTTCCTCTTTTCATAATATGTCGATATGGTCCTTCCAAAATTAACACTATACTTCCAGTTGTCCATGAAAAACCAATCTTTGGTAAGTCACAGATTGTTCTCGACAATTGTGTAATCATTTTAGTCATATACAGTTGTGGTCCTTTTTCCCTCTCAATGCCTTAGGCATTTGGAAAATTCAGAACACATAGAAACATTATAGCATATGAAATCGATCCTATACCCGAAGCATATAGGATACGATTCATAATGTCTCAGATAAAGACATGATCCTAGAGAGTCTTTTGCTTTAATTTTTCCTATTAGCCATGCTCTCAAAATTTGGACTCTAAAGAGGGAAGTTGTAATCATAATCGAATATTGAGAATGCAATTAATATTTCCATATATATATATATATATATATATATATATATATATATATATATATATATATATATATATATATATATATATACTTCAGTAAATTTGATTAAAATCACAATTTAAGCTGTTAGAACTAGAATGAAGTATAATTTCCTCTCCCTTAATTATAGAAAAACAGCTTTTCAAACCCTGCAACTTTGCTAATTGAAACCTTTTATTTCTATAATTAACATTGCGAACATTCAACACTTAACATAATAATCATGCTCCCACTAACATGATAATTATCTTCTTATCAGCATAACACTTATTCTCCACTAGAAATCAACAAGACTTCTAGAAATCAATATTTTATTGACTTTCATTACCAAAGTTCAGGTTTCTTATACGAGATGCTTCAATAAGACTTTATCTAAGCTTCCCAAAATCATATACCTTTCCTTAGATAGCTCACATGTGTGTCTGAACAATTTTAGAACTATGAAAAGAGATGTCGTAATCATAGTCTCAAATGTTTAGACCTTTGCCATTGCTCACAATTCGAATTTTGAAAACGGATGATGTAATCATAATTTAATTTGAGAATGCAAATATCACAATTTCTATTTCCTTAAAATCTACTTAGTGAAAGCGTCTCCTCACCATCGAATAAAAGAGAAACCTTATGACACTTAGACTTTATGGTTTAGATGTTCCTATCCATGTGATTTTGTCAAAAACATAACCACAAGACAAGGTTAGTGAAAAACCCAAACTCATATGGACTAAACTCGTTCAATCTTAACTTCTTGTCACCTGGCAGCATAAGGGCCTACCATTGCTTCCAACTAGTTATGTAAATAACTGAGAGCTCATAGAACTCACATGCATAGTCAACTTTAACTGGAATGGGCACAAAAGCAAGAATATGTCAACATGAAAGTCTATAAACCTCAAGTTGTGTGCTAGTGATAAACAATACCTTCATTAGTTCTTGAAACTTTTCAAGATCTTTAAGATTCCCACTAACCTCTTGACATATAAGATTCTCTTGTCAAGAACCATTCCTTGACAAAGCAAATATTCAAGAGTTAGTGTGGATTCTTATCAAGACAAAAACTTCACACAATTGGCCTTAGTTGGTCTTTGTTTTATCCAAAACATCACAACTCACCAATTTCAAATGTACAAGAGTAGAAAACATTTTACTCTACATTTGATAAGTGTTTTAAACCTTCTTAACATTATGTCACTCAAGGCTTGACCTTCGAGTGTTACTCTAAGATTAAATTTTGGAACGAAGTACGATTCATCTTTTGATTTAACCATTTCAACAATTCACGATTCCTCTTCTTAGTTAAACAATTGCACTAAGATGTCCGTAGAGGATCAATTGTGATATGGTTTTTCCTAATCATTAAGGTGATCATAAAACTGATGGGTTTTGAGCATTCTAACACTTCCTAAGTGTACATGCAACCCTAATAACCTTGGATCTATGTTTGTCTAATTTGTCATGCAAAGTTGAATTCCAAGGTTATATCCTATCTAGCATACATGGGGAACAATTTTAACATAAAGTATAGATAGAATAACTTACCTTGTTGTTGCTTGTGTTCCTTGAAACCTTGTGAGCCTAGCACCTCAAGTGGTGATGCCTCAAATGCTTCACACAACACCAAATGCTCTTGGAAGAACTTATGAGAGAATACTCACTCTTCAAAATCGGCCAAGCCCCCTTATTACTTAGTGTAACCGATTTGGGAGGAGATCATATTCCTTATATAGTGTTGACACATCTAGGGTTAAACCCTAATGTGTCATGACTCTTCATTTCCATGACCCATGGGTTTGTAACTCCCATGGAGCATCCATGGAGCATCCTATGGGTGGAACCCAACTTGATGATCCATGGAGCCTTTTAGCCCACTATACAAGATATGGATGATTTACTTAATCAACCCATATATTTAATTAGTTATCTTTTGATCACTTAATTAATTCTAAATTAATTCTTGATCAAACTAATCAAATAATATTATTAATATATTAGAACTTATAATATATTAATAATCTCCAAGCGTTATTTCTCTCATTTAGTTTATCCAATTGCATGGTGCCATGCAACCCAAATGGACCATGCCGGGTCGGGTCAAGTACATACCAGAAATAGTTATGGACTTAGACACCTTATCCAACAGTCTCCCACTTAGATAAGTCTAGTAACTATTACTGCAAGTATGACTTCAGGAACCGATCGGCAATCGTAGCTCTTTACAAGGTTTCTCGAAACTTGAGAAGACGATGGTACGCCATTTAAGATAAGTGATCATATAATCCTCTGTTCTAGATATCAGTCGGACAAATACATGGAACAATGTCTTACTTATTGTCCAACATTTGTTTCCCGATTTCCGATTTGTTTGACAAAGAACTTTATTGAACACATCAATTTAGTTCTGACCGGGCCCGGTACATAGGTCAAAACAAAATCATCGAGGGGCCCATATATCAGCTTCTAATCCAAGAAGGAACAGATAAACTTCGACTCATATGTTTGTTCTACTACTCATTGAATTACACATAAGAGCACGATTTTATAACATCGAGTTACCAATGCGTTTTTCGTACAATCAATGCATAACCAACTCGTAAGTAACAAATCATATCTCTAGGTTTAAAGACTTATATGATATTACCGTCTCACGATCACTCGAGATAGAATTCCATGAAGTGATTCCAGTGAGCGTGGGTTGAGTCCAATGCTCAGAACTTATGAGCACTCATGATTGTTGTAGCCTTGTCCCAGACCTCTACAACCAAACATGACAGTCTTGATTCGTACCTACTTCCGACATATGACCGACTGTGGAGGTTTGAATAATATGTTATACCAAACAAAATGATTCTGGAAGTCAAAACATGCAAAAGAAATATAGTAAACGATCGACAAGAGATAGCAACACTTTACTCATAAATAAAACACTTTTATTCATCATCAAATGTGAATTACACTTTACAAATTTCAAGATTATCTAACTACTAAATCTAATATCATCCTTCAGCCCTATGCTCCGAGCATGCTGGAGATGCTTAACCCGAGTCAGTCCCTTCGTGAGGGGATCTGCTGGGTTCTCATCCGATGATACCCTCTTTGCCACGAGGAGTCCTTCTTCGATCCGATGTCTGATGAAATGGTATTTTCTGTCGATGTGTCTGGATCTCCCGTGATCCCTTGGTTCCTTGGCTAAGGCAACAGCACTTTCACTATCACAGAAAATTTCCATCGGCTCTTTAATAGCTGGTACAACTCCAAGGTCTCCAATGAAGTTCCTCAGCCATAACGCCTCCTTTGCTGCTTCGCTAGCTGCAATATACTTTGATTCACAAGTAGAATCTGCCACTGTCTCTTGCTTGGAACTCTTCCAAGAAATTGCTCCTCCATTTAGGGTAAAGACCCAGCCCGACTGAGAGCGGAAGTTATCCCTATCAGTCTGGAAGCTAGCATCACTATACCCTACAACTCTCAAGTCATCACTCCCACCGAGGGTAAGGACCCAGTCCTTAGTCCTTCGTAGGTACTTGAGAATATTCTTTACCGCAATCCAGTGTGCCTTGCCAGGGTTCCCCTGAAACCTGCTAACCATGCTCAAGGCAAAGGCCACATCAGGTCGAGTACACGTCATAGCATACATGATCGAACCTACAGCCGAAGCATAAGGTAATCGACTCATTTCTGCTATCTCAGCCTCAGTGCTAGGGCTTTGTGTCTTACTCAGCTTGGCGCTACTCTGGATGGGTAACTCTCCTTTCTTGGAGTTTTGCATTCTGAATCTCTTCAGAATTTTCTCCAAGTAGGTACTTTGATTAAGTCCAATTAGTCTTTTACTCCGATCTCTCAAGATTCTTATCCCCAAAATATAGGCAGCTTCACCAAGGTCCTTCATAGCGAAACACTTTCCAAGCCAGGACTTTACTTCCTGCAGGGTTGGAATGTCGTTTCCTATGAGTAGTATGTCATCCACATACAATACCAAAAAGCTAACTATACTCCCACTAGCCTTGACATATACACAAGATTCATCTTCACTCCTAGAAAAGCCAAATTCCTTGACCTTTTCATCAAAGCAAAGATTCCATCTGCGAGGTGCTTGCTTTAATCCATAAATGGATTTCTCAAGCTTACACACTCTATTAGGGTACTCGTTACTGACAAAACCCTCTGGCTGACTCATGTAAACATCTTCAGCCAACTTTCCATTAAGGAAAGCGGTTTTGACATCCATTTGCCAAATTTCATAGTCATGAAATGCGGCTATGGCTAACAGAACCCGAATAGACTTAATCTTGGCTACCGGAGAAAAGGTCTCATCATAGTCCACTCCAGGAATTTGAGAGAAGCCCTTTGCAACCAGTCTAGCCTTATAAGTGTGTACTTTACCATCCATGTCGGTCTTCTTCTTGAAGACCCATTTGCACCCTACAGTCTTTCGACCTGGTACATTCTCAACCAAGTTCCAAACTTGATTGTCATACATGGATTGTATCTCGCTATCCATAGCCTCTTTCCATTTAGCAGACTTGGGGCCCGCCATGGCTTCCTCGTAGCTGTTAGGGTCATCATGACTTACTAGTGTCTCATCACTAATAAGTGTCTCACCTTCTGCAGTAATATGGAATCCATAGTAATGCTCAGGTGCACTCCTAACTCTCGTGGAACGCCTCAGAGGTACAGATTCGTCAATTGGCTCAACAGGAGTTTCCTCCTCAAGTTGAGGGCTAGAGTTTGAAGTTCCTTCACCACTTGACTCTTGAATTTCTTCAAGATCAACTTGCCTCCCACTGTCTCCTTGGCTTATAAACTCTCTTTCTCGAAAGACTCCTCTTCTTGCTACAAAGACCACATTGTCACTAGGTCTGTAGAAGAGGTAACCAAAGGATTGCTGTGGGTAGCCGATGAAAATACACCTCTCGCTTCGGGGTTCGAGCTTATCATGAGTCTCGCGTCTCACGAAAGCCTCGTAGCCCCAAATCTTGATGTGGTCTAGTTTAGGTACTTTACCAGTCCACATCTCGTGAGGAGTTTTGGCAACTTTCTTTGTAGGGACTAGATTAAGGATATGGGCGGCAGTCTCTAAGGCATACCCCCAGAATGATATTGGTAGCGAAGCTCGACTCATCATGGAACGAACCATGTCCAACAAGGTTCGATTACGCCTCTCAGCCACACCATTTAACTGCGGTGTCCTGGGAGGTGTCAATTGTGAGACAATACCACATTCCTTTAGATAGTCGAGGAACTCTGAACTAAGATACTCACCACCTCGATCGGATCGAAGCATCTTAATGTTCCTGCCCAATTGATTCTCGACTTCCTGTTTAAATTCCTTAAACTTCTCGAAAGTCTCTGACTTATGCTTGATTAAGTAAACATATCCATATCTACTGTAATCATCGGTAAAAGTCAAATAATAACGATTAGCATCTCTTGTGGCATGTTTGAATGGTCCACACACATCCGTGTGTATAAGGTCCAACAAACCTTCACCCCTTTCACATGAGCCTGTGAAGGGTGACTTTGTCATTTTTCCAAGTAAGCATGATTCGCAACTATCATTTGACTTTAGGTCAAACGACTCCAAGACTCCATCCTTTTGGAGTTGGCCTATGCGTTTCTTGCTTATATGTCCAAGACGACAATGCCATAACCATGCTTTATCCAAGTTATTATTATTAGTAGAATCAATACACAAAACATTATTTCCTAAGTTATCTACAATAGATACAGCTTCATACACACCATCACAAGGTAATGCTTTAAAATAAAGTATATTATTAAAGAAAACATTAATCGAACCAACTTCATTATCAAACGAAAAGGTGAAACCTTGTTTGTACAATGCATGAAAGGAAATAATATTTCTTGCCATTTCTGGCGAATAACAACACTTATTCAAATCTAAATTTAACCCACTACTTAGCGATAAAGTATAAACTCCAATCTTGGTGACAGGTGTAACTTTCCTATTCCCCATGATTAAGTTTATTCTTCCTTGCTCCACATTCTCACTTCTTCCTAGTCCCTGCAAGTCACAGCAAATATGAATTCCGCAACCTGTATCAAGGACCCAAGATTTCGAATGGGGTGAGTTATTAGAAATGATAGTGTAAATACCTGCATGGTTGGGTTTGACTTTCCCATCCTTTACATCTTGCTGGTACTTTGGGCAGTTCCGCTTCCAATGAGTTTTATCGTGGCAATAGAAGCATTCAGCCTCTTTTGGGTCAGAAGAAGGAGTAATGAAACCTTTCTTGGTTCCACTTGAAGAAGAGCCATCAAGGGTCCAAGCCTTGGTACCCTTTGAAGATCTCTTTCTCTTCCTCCCTCGACTCTGCCCGATTGCCAAGACCGGAGTTGTTTCTGGAGTAGGAGTGATAGCAACCGACTTCCCCTTAAGACCTGTTTCTGCGGTCTTGAGAAGTCCCTGAAGTTTGCTGAGGGTGACCTCTTCCTTGTTCATGTGATATGTCATGCGGAATTGATCATAGCACGATGGTAAGGAGTGCAAAATGATATCTATTGCAAGCTCCTCAGGGAAGTTCACATTGAGCTTCAGCAACCGATCCACATACCTTTGCATTTTCTGCATGTGGCTCGTGACGGACTCTCCGTCCTTCATCATGGTTGTTATCATGGAGCAGATGACTTCGTACCTCTCTTGTCGTGCACTTTGATGGTATCTTTCCATCAAATCTTGGTGCACTTAGAAGTCTTCGTAAGACTTTTGGAGTTCAGCTGTCATGGTGGCTAACATGATGCAAGCCACCTTGGTTGCATCTCTTTCATGAGTATGAAAGGCAGCGATCTCCTGGGGAGTTGCAGTGGACTCGTCAATTTCCTTAAGCTCCTTGTCAAGGACATATTCTTTGTCCTCGTAGCGGGTAATCATCCTGATGTTTCTGATCCACTTATTGAAGTTGGATCCATCAAAGGTGACTTTCCCACATAGACTCATATGAGTAAAGGAGCCATTAGGATTCGAGCCAGAAGCATTAGTTGAAGACATCTGAAAAAGAAGAACAAGTTTAGTTTAGATTTAAGAGAGTCCTTAATAAAACACCCAAATGTAATATTAAGGCTAGGATCCAATCACAATATAATATAACTAAGAAGAGGTATGCCGTAATCTAAGCTATACCATATTTGAAAGGTAGGTGAATGACGATTCACCAATTTCCACCACGAAAACCGAAATATTAAATATTTAGTTTTTATTGGTTTTTAGAAATTCCTAGATTCTTTGAGATCCAATGAACTTTTCAAAGGCATGTTTCGATCTCGGGAGTGCCCTCCAGGTTTTGTGACTGGGATGCCGAGGATCACAAAACGAGGTGTGAAGTCACCATGTAAGTCACTTGGCACCTTTAAAGTTTATCACTCAATTGATGTGCCGGTAAACCACACACGCTCCACCGATACTATAATAAACTTTTAAGTCACCCTTTACCTACCTTGTTAAGTCCAAGTTAGTGTGCCGGTTAACCACACACGCTCCACCAACGACTCAGACAAAGTGTAAAGTGTAATTTCATGGATTAGCACCTTATTCACATTTTTCCTAAAGTAACTAAGATTCGGAATTGAATAAACATTTAGTTACTTTATATATTCATCATACTTTGAATGAGAATTTATAAGTCCTTGTCTTACCCGTTCGGCTAACGACCCTCCACCAGTCAAGCAAGCGGTGGGTGAGAATATTCACCCATTAAGTCACCATTTTATAGGCAACAACCTTATACCCACCTTATAGACCGGCTTCGTGAATGAGGCGTACTAGCGGTAAGACGACTTGTTCTTATACATATATATATAATTATTAAATCATCATAATATAAGTATAAGGGTTGAATTTTAACTTTTAAAATTCTAAGGGTTGGAACTAAAGTTTTAACTTAACTTTACTTGTTCCAAAACTTGAGGGCAAGTTTTGTAACTTTCAAAACTTTTCATTTCTTGTAACTTATGAGTTTAATAGAGTCATAAAATGAAGACTCTTCATTTTTATAACTCTTGTGTTTTCTTAATGGTTTTTTAACTCAAGTGACTCTTGGTTTTCCATAACTTAAGGATAAGTTATGGACTCCATTAAAACACATTATGATCAAGAATTAAACTACCAAATAGGTTACAAATAATTCCTATGATCATCTAAAACTTCATAAGAACAAGAACATGAATATGAACATAATCAAAAATTTACATAAAACTTTGTAATTTTTTGATAACTAGTTGTTGTAAATGAATTAGCAAAACATTACACCACCAAAAACAAGTTTATATTTACTAAAACAGTTTAGGGTAATGTTTCTAATTCATTTTCCAGCAACTGAATCGAAATTCTGCACTCATTCGACCCTACTCGCCGAGTGCATGAACATGACTCGCCGAGTTGGTTAAAGATACTCATGGACTCGACGAGTCCCCCCTATGGACTCGACGAATCCGATCGCAGACAGCAAATTTTCGATTCTGTTTTCAACTTTTAAGAACAAATAAGAACAAACAAGCCTAGGCTCTGATACCACTGATGGGTTTTGATCATTCTAACACTTCCTAAGTGTACATGCAACCCTAATAACCTTGGATCTATGTTTGTCTAATTTGTCATGCAAAGTTGAATTCCAAGGTTATATCCTATCTAGCATACATGGGGAACAATTTTAACATAAAGTATAGATAGAATAACTTACCTTGTTGTTGCTTGTGTTCCTTGAAACCTTGTGAGCCTAGCACCTCAAGTGGTGATGCCTCAAATGCTTCACACAACACCAAATGCTCTTGGAAGAACTTATGAGAGAATACACACTCTTCAAAATCGGCCAAGCCCCCTTATTACTTAGTGTAACCGATTTGGGAGGAGATCATATTCCTTATATAGTGTTGACACATCTAGGGTTAAACCCTAATGTGTCATGACTCTTCATTTCCATGACCCATGGGTTTGTAACTCCCATGGAGCATCCATGGAGCATCCTATGGGTGGAACCCAACTTGATGATCCATGAAGCCTTTTAGCCCACTATACAAGATATGGATGATTTACTTAATCAACCCATATATTTAATTAGTTATCTTTTGATCACTTAATTAATTCTAAATTAATTCTTGATCAAACTAATCAAATAATATTATTAATATATTAGAACTTATAATATATTAATAATCTCCAAGCGTTATTTCTCTCATTTAGTTTATCCAATTGCATGGTGCCATGCAACCCAAATGGACCATGCCGGGTCGGGTCAAGTACATACCAGAAATAGTTATGGACTTAGACACCTTATCCAACAAAAACATGATACTGAAGTACTCTCCTATCTTTTCAGATTAGAGAAACATTTATCCTTCTGCCTAATTTGATTCTTCTCATTCGTCCTGCCATATATTGAAACTTTTCTAATGTTTCAGAATTATACTTAAACTTGTAAGCACAACCATATTTACTAAACTTTAGTAAAGCATGACGAATAGCCTTATTGTTCTTTGTGGTGGACCTGATCAATGCAAAACTAAGTGTACCCGATCTCCTAATCCTTCACTTGACCCACATATACATGTGAACAAGGAATTAGTTTTAATTTCCCAAAGATGATAATTCTCATTCATCATACAATACAAGTTGCATGATTCCACGTTTCTATCCAACTAAAACTTGGTTGATGCGAATCTTTCCTTATTTGGTAAATTATGACACTGCCACAAATGAAAGAATCAAATCCATTTTCAAATATTGCTATCAATGGAATCATATAGATATTAATTTTCACCAATCCCATGGTAAAGACACCTAAAATAAAAAATTTAAAAATTTTCGTTTTATTTTAAAATTGTGGAAAACTTATCATTACAATGCAAATACATAAGAAAAATATGTTGTTATCTATTCCTAAGCAATCTATCATAACTCTTAAGAAGCAGCTCAAAATTCTGATCTTCAAATCATGCGATCGAAATCTATCTTCACGATTAGATTTAGCAAACTCTTCATCTAAGCTTCCGCTCCTTTTTCAATCCTACAAAACATCAAAATGAAACCTAGTCACATCATGTAATAAGAATCTCCAAATAGGAATTTAATAGAGTTAGATAGTGGACTTTACCTGAAGCATAGTCAAATTTATTGACTTTCGCCATCCTAGTGAACTTTCAGGTAAATAGGGCGGCTTCGCAACCAATGCCCCTTCCTTTGCCAATAGAAACATATGGACTCTTTAGTAATGGTACACGAAACTATCTGAGACTTAGCCTTTCTCTTTACCATTGGGTCAGATGACTTAACCATGGTCGATCCCTTTCCATTGGGAAGATAAAGCTTTTATGGATTTATAATGTTAGCATTGTCAATGTCCATGGAAGTTTGGGAAGTAGACCTTCTAATCAAATTTGCGTTATCAGTGCTCCAAATCATTGTTGATTCAGCAGCAACAAGCAAATAGGTAAGACTATTAAGGGATTAAGAACCTAGTCAACAGTTAACTTCCTAGACATCGACACCCAACTCTCCCAACTTGTCAATATGAGACTTCATCTCCAAGATGTGAGTACATATAGATGTTGTTTGCCAATAGGGATTAAGTGACCTATAACTATTCAAGAACTTATGTGTTAAGGAGAAAATTTGGAGGAGGTGGAGGAGGTGAAGTATGAATTCCAGTCCCATTAATGCACAAAAACGGGAATAATCTTTCACCTTGATCATCATTTGGGATATCATCTTCATTAGGATAGCTTTATCCAAAAGGATAAGGAAAACCATAGTTGTCATAAATAGACATCTACAAGGGAGAAATTCAAGTTTAGTTGAGTTAAGTCCTTTATATAACACCCAATAAGAAATATTAAGGCTAGGACCCAACATAATATTTTATAACTTGGAAAATGGATGTTGCAATTGTTGGGTTTTGAGCAATCTAACACTTCCTAAGTGTGCATGCAACCCTAATAAACCTTGGATCTATGTTTGTCTAAATACATGCAAAATAATAATTTTCCAAGGTTTATAACCTATCTAACATGGCATGGGGAACATTTCAACATAAAGGAGTTAGAAGAGATTACATACCTTTTGGTGAGTTTGGTTCTAAGGAGTTTGAGGGCCAAGTACCAATAGTGTGAATGCCTCAAATGGAATCACAAACACCACAAACTCTTGGAAAACTTTGATGAGTGTATACACGTTGTATAAAATCAGCCACACACATGCACACACACACACTAGTTCACTAGTTTTCTCTTAGGCTTCATTTCATGCTCCATAAGCATGCTTATATAGTGTGCATGGTTAGGGTGAAACCCTAATAACCCATGTCTTTTCCTTTTCCAAGGATCCATGGGTTAAAAGCTCCATGGATCATCCATGGACTTCCACATAAGCCTAGCCCATTAACAAATGAGTATTAGCCCACACTATATAAAACAAATAGCCCATAATTTAATTAGTATTCCTTTTAATCTCTAAATTAATTCATAATTAATTTAAGACTAAAACTAATTAAATAACGTAACTTCATATTAATATATTATAACTCATAATATATTAATAAACATATGTGTATAACTCTCATAAAATTATCCATAATAGTTTGGATGAGATGCAACCCAAATGGACCATGCCGGTCGGGTCAAGTATATACCAAATAAGTTATGGACTTAGACACCTTATCCAACAGTAATCCCAGGTACAAAATATTTGAAGGTGGGTAAATGACGATTCACCAATTTCTACCATGAAAAACGAAATTTAACATTAGGTTTTAAATGAATTGAAACTCCTAGATCTTTTGAGATTCATTGAACTATTAAATGGCATGTTTAAATCTCGATTGTGCCCTTCAAGTTTGTGACTGGGATGTCGACGATCACAAACACGGAGTGAATAACCATGCAAATTAACTTGGTACACCTAATCTTACAACCACCTAATCAATCTTTCGGTTAACCACACACGCTCCATTGATTAGTGATTAACATCAAGCTACTCTTTAACACACATTTTCAGTTCTAGATTAGTGTGTGATTAACCACACACGATCCACTAATGACTTAACAAGGTGCAAAGTGCAACTTCATGGGTTAGCACCAAATTCACATTTTCCTAAAGTAACTAAGATTGGCAATTTAATAAAGTTTAGTTACTTTATATTTATCATTATACTTTTAATGAAGGGAGAATCAATGTTTTGTCCTACCCGTTTGGCTAACGACCCTCCACCAATCAAGGAAGCAGTGGGTGAGAGTGGACACCCATAAAAATGTCATTTTAAAGGAAATAACCTTATACCTCCCCCCCCCCCCCTTATAGAACGGCTTCGTGAATGAGGCCTACTAATGGTAAGACTGAATTACTCTTATACATAGATATAAATATTAAACCTATAATATTATATGTAACAACCCGAAATTTCCGTATCATTACTTGTGACTCTTTTCGTAGTTCAATTCGATCAGCCAATCGTCGTTTTCAAATCCAATTTCGATTTCGTTATTTAATTAAGTCATTAATTTGTGCATATCTAATATGACTTAATGGGTGTCCTAATGTATTTAGAAATTATTCTAACACCCCATTCTAGTAATCGGAACATTTCTAAAATCGACCATATCGGGTTACAGCAACTTAATCGGGTACGACCAAAAGCCTCGCCTAACGTCGGTATCGGGTAGAATCCCACCGTGTCCAGAACTTAGACACTATATAAAGTGTTCAAAGCTTTCATTTGAAGCTTTTGGCTTCATTTCATTACTTTCTCTCTAACGTCTCTCCTCATCCAAGATTAAGGTCCAAAAAACATAGATTTAAGGCTCCAAATCAAAGAGGTAACATTCCTAACTTGTCATCTAACCTCTTTAGCCTTCAAATTAATGTTTAAAATGAGATTTAGGACCTGGAACAAGTGTTTACGGCCAAGGCACATGATTGGGCCGTAAACACATAAATACGGGGTTTTAGAGCCAATTAACCCTTCCAAATCATTGTTGGGACTTAGATACGACCTTGAGGCTTACAAACCGGGACTTGGAACACCTTAGACTTGAATTTTTAGGGATAAAAGAGAGTTAACGGCCAAGGCATGTGCTTGGGCCGTAAACTCCTCAAACATGGAGAGTAAACTCACTTTTACATGTTAGAATGCCTTGTAACTTAACCAATAGCCATGTGGTAAATCCTAGAACCATATAAAAATAGTTTGGGGACCTTAAACACATCAAACATCCTCTTAATAAGAGTTTACGGCCATAGAACATGCTCATGGGCCGTAAACTCCTAAATGTGTGTTAAATGGTGCCATAAATTCATACCAAGGCTTGGAAAATTAACTAGAATCACATGTGATTGTTCCTTGTGCCCCAAAATAATTATTCTTGACCATAGGAGAGTTTACGGCCATAAACCCCAAGTTTACAGCCGTGAACTCCCTTAAATATGGTATAAGTCCATTTAATCCATTCCAAGGCATTTGAGAAATTGATTACAACAATCCCCATATCCAAACAAGCCATTAAACACTCAAAATCACCCAAACATGAGTTCACGGCCATGAACTCATGTGTGTATGGGTTTCATGGCAGTAAACCCCCTTAAATGTTTACTCTTGGGCAGTAAACTCAAATACCAAGTCCCTCGTGCCATTACACGTCCATAGATGTCACCCGGGTCACTCCAAACACTCGTTTTGAGGTGTTTTAATTCATCGGAGTGTATTATCCTATCTAATTAGTGGTTTAAAGTCTAATTAGATACCTTTGGGTACCATTTCATATTACATAGGAACCTCGCGTGTTAACAAGCCCCGAACCAATGACTAGTGTCCGAAACCGTCGCATTTCCAAGTCTGGTGAGTTCATACCCCTACCCTTTTTCACTATTTTCACTGTTTTCAGGGGGGGACACAAGCAAAGTACAAGGGATTACTTGTACTCAAAACATGTTTTCATGTGTGTGTTTTACATTTTATATGCTTTTAACACTCATTGCTACAACTGATAACCGTTTGAACATACAGATCACGTAAACATATATTTGTGAAATGGATTTTAAACTGTTATGTTTTATATATATTTCACCAATGGTTTTCCACATTTTATCAGTTAAAAACAGGACATTAGAACATTTGAACATAGAACCTGTACTGTTTTGTCCATGGCAACACTCCACAGAAATATGTGAGTGGAGGACTATCATATTATTACTAGTAAATTTGTTAATCCTGTATGATTGGAGACACGTCCTCGGCGAACACTCCGCAGAGATACGCGAGTGGAGGACTACACCCGTAACCAGAATCTCTGGGATTTAGAGAGCGTTACTTGAGTGTATAGATCTATACGGGACTGACTACCCCACACCTGGCTGCTAGCTACAGCCAAACCGAAATGGTTCAAGGGTGACAAAAGTCATAAGGATGTGGACTACTTATTGCCACAGGTTTAGTCCATCGTATGGTTATGGAACTCGCAATTAGGATAATAGAGATTTACTTTTGGTAATAATGAACAACTTTATACAATTGACAAGATAACTAGGTTTCGGTATACATCTTTCACATTGATAACCAACATTCAGGAAAGTATGGGACTTTCCTGGGGAAACATTGAACATAACCACATTTTAGAGATACATCTTTTACAGTGATAACCAACATCCAGGAAAGTATGGGACTTTTGTGACAACCCGAAATTTTCATTTGTACGAACATCATCTATTCAATAGAAGCTAGTCCAATTTCTGTAAATTTCAGACTTGTCCGAACAAGTTTGTGTACATTAGGGTTTACGTTTCTGGACATATCCGGAGAATGGATGCTCCTATGATCGTGAAACTTGAACATTTTAAGTTTCACAATGTTATAGTCCGACTTCCGGAATAAAAATATTTTCTGTCAAAATATTCCAGGAATATAAATAGTTTTCTGAACTAAATTAATTCATTATTCACAATTCCAACTAGAGAAAAGCCAATTCTCTCTGACGGATCTTCGGGTTTTCATCCCGGATTGTGAGTCTGCTTTCCTAAACATGTTTTAATGCTTGCTATATGCTTTATAACAACATTTATATGTCCAAAACACAAGATCCGTGAGTTTACCGCCCAAGAACGTTCTTGGGGAGTAAACTCCAAAACGAAGCCAAATGGCTTCCTAGTCCCGATTCCGTCTTAGACAACGAGTAAAGGACCTTGTGTATGATCTTTGTAACAGCCCGGAATTTCAGGTATTTCTTTAAATTATTTTTTGGGCACATTTAGGAGGGGACTCGGCGAGTTGGTGCATGACTCGCCGAGTAGGGCCATGGTCTTGGTCGCAGATACGCGACTGGACTCGACGAGTCCAAATAGGGACTCGGCGAGTCCAAATAGGGACTCGGCGAGTCGACGCTGATTCAGCTGAACCCTAGCCGTTTCAATTCTGAATCGTATATAATGATCTTATGGCCGTCATGTCGCGTCTTTTGGCCGATTGAAGATACCTTGGGAGTTTGTGAGCATCTGGAGCAAGAGTGAGGGCTAGAGGAAGCTTGAAGAGATTGTTAGACAAGGAGGGGCAAGGTGATGATCAAAGGAAGTCCAAGGAGTCGAGTACTGGAGGTTGGGGACACAGGGAAAACGTTTCCAAGTAATCTTCAGATCACAATCTGTAGCTTTTTCGTTGTATGCGAATTTAGGGTTTAGGAAACCCATTTAAGGGATTGTTAGATTGTAGTGTTGTTATAAGTGTTTAAAAACCCCTGTATTAGTATATCTGAAAGTCCAGGAAGCCCCATATCTATATACTTCGAAATCATGCGAAATACAGGAGGCAGCGGATTGACTGCATGGCGAGGACTCGCCGAGTCCAATGATCAGACTCGGCGAGTAGCTTAAAGATTCACTAGGACTCGCCGAGTTGTTCTTCAGACTCGGCGAGTAGCTTAAAGATTCACTAGAACTCGCCGAGTTGTTCTTCAGACTCGGCGAGTAGCTTGAAGATCTACTAGGACTCGCCGAGTCGTTCTTCAGACTCGGCGAGTGGAGTCAGGGTGTCTATACTCGCCGAGTTGCCCTTTGCACTCGACGAGTCCGGTCAAGATTGACCGTTGACCTGTATGTAACTGAGTAGGGTCAGTTGTCTTGTTTGATAAGATCATTAATAAAGGTATGTGGTATTATAGGGAACCTGCGGATTAGCGGATCGAGTGCGAGTAGCTCGAAGGGTTTATAGCTTGCATACAACGAGGTGAGTCTTCTCACTATACTTCACCCGAAAGGGTTTGACTGTGAGACCGGAAGGTCGTATGTGTTATATTTATGCTATGTCTAGAGAGGTAGATGCTTTATATGTGATGTATGCTTATATGTGATGTATGCTTATACGGGCCGGAAGGCGAGACTTTATGTGACAGAAAGAACGGTATGATGTATGACTTATGTGTTATGTGCGTTATGTTACATGTGTTATGTTTTATACTATTATGGGCCGGAAGGAAAAATACTATGGGCTGGAAGGCAATCTAATACGGGCCGGAAGGCGATATGTTATGGGCCGGAAGGCGATTATCTTACGGGCCGGAAGGCAATGTTATGTGGACCGAAAGGTCCGGGCCGGAAGGCGTATGTGGGTAAGTCGTATACTGGGGAACTCACTAAGCATTTATGCTTACTAGTTGTGTTTATGTTTTTCAGGTACTAGTGATGACCGTGGAAAGGCGCCGGCGTGACACGTACACACTGCCATTGTTGAAGATCTTGGAGATTTATATTTATGCTTTTGAAATAAACTTGGAATAAACTCTTTTGTCGAATAATGATGTTTTGTTTTAAATGAAAATTTTATTTGAAAATTTGAGCTGTTACAATTGGTATCAGAGCCTTGGTTTGAGGGATTCGTGTGTACTTTTGGGTGCAACTGAACTCAGACCGGGGATTTGAGGAAAAACCTTTTTAAATAATAAGGACGCAACATTTTATAAATGGTAAGGCGGTAAAACAAGGATGGAACAGTGTGTACGAGCAGCCAGCGTCCGAACGGTAAAGATCCCCAGAATACCTTACGATGTTATGTTATGTACTGAATTATGAATTGTTATGCATGCTAGAAGACTAGGTATACATGATAGGACTAGAATTGCCTGTTTTGTGATGCCTTAGTCTAGGGAGATTGCTTATATGAGATATTTGGTAGCGCGCAAGTAGATAGTGCATACTAGAGGTAGAGTACTCATTATTCGGGATTTGGGGAGGAAGATTTGGGACAAATACTGATACGGTGTGGTCGATAGTATTGGGCCCGTACTACCGAAGGCACCGGATCAGTGGAAGACTCAAGTAAGAATCCCTGGAAATCGGAGACTGGGTAGGGCGCGTATCGAGTACAATTGTACTTGGTGGAGTCTCTGATGATTTTATGTTGTATTTCAGAGACATCATGGTTATCACATGCAATGGGGCGAGTTCGAGCGGTGCGAGTGACGAGGAGATTCGTCAGATTATTCAGGAAGAGGTAGCTGTGGCGGTCCGGGCTGAGATCCCGGAGATGTTTGGGTCTATTAAGACCACGCTGATGGAGGAGTTTGAGGAGCGGTACGCCGCACTTACTGAAGCTGCAGTTGCTGCCGCTACCGCAGCTGTGGCTGCTGCCAGGCCGCAAGGGGGTGATTCATTACTATTAAGGGAATTCAGCAACACGAAACCCCCTGAATTTGATGGGACGCAGGATCCGATTGCAGCTATGAGGTGGATCGCCGACATCGAGGGGTGCTTCTATACTTGCTCATGCCCGGAGCACTTGAGGGTACGGTTCGCCTTGAACCAGCTCCGTCTGGGAGCGAAGGATTGGTGGAAGTTCGTGACGGCGAACTTCACTCGGGCAGAGATTTCGGCGGTGACATGGGAGAGGTTTACGGAGATGTTCAGGGACGAGTACGTTCCCTCGGTAGAGAGGGAGCGATTGATTCAGGAGTTCTTGACCCTTAAGCAGGGTACTGATTCCGTGGCAGTGATCACACGGAAGTTTCATGAGAGGGCAATGTTCTGCCCCGAGCTGGTATCTACGGAGCAGTCACGGATGAGCCGCTATTTGGGTGTTTTGAAGAGGGAGATCCGGGAGTTTGTGTCAAACTCCACCTATCGTACTTTCACTGAGCTTAAGGCGAACGCCAGGAAGCGCGAGATCGAGTTGGAGACTCAAGCGAGGGAGGAGGCTGAGTCTCGGCAGGTGGATCGACGGCCGGCCCAGTCTCAGCCGGCAGCCAAGCGGACTAAGTTCGCTGATTCGAGGATGGGAGGTTCGAAGGGTCGCACTTGCGCGAAGTGCGGCAAGAGTCACGAGGGGGCGTGTCGAGCTGGTGGTTGCTACAAGTGTGGCAAGGAGGGACATATTGCCAGGGATTGCCCTAAGGGGTTTATGGTTTGCTTTCACTGCAACCAGACAGGCCATCGGAAGGCCGAGTGTCCGCAACTTCATCAGGGAGCTACACCTACTACCCGGACTACTGAGACCCGACCGGCGAAGGTCGAGGCCCCGAGGGCTCGCGGGAGAGCCTTTCAGCTGACTGCGGAGGAGGTCCGCGCTGCGCCCGATGTTGTGGCAGGTATGTTATCATTCACGTATTTACTTAAAGGTCGAAATGCTATGCTTATGTTAATGTATGTGTAGGTACTTTTCTTGTGAACTCTATGCCTGCTCTAGTGTTATTTGATTCGGGTGCGAGTAGATCGTTTGTATCGTTAGCTTTTAGTCAGCACATCGGCATTAGTCGTGAGCCGTTAAGTCGGCCTTTGAGCGTTTCTATTGCGGCTGAGAGGGTGATTTGTGCTACGGAGGTTCTTCGGGGATGTGTGCTAGAGATCTTCGGGGTCGCGTTTCCGATTGACCTCATTCCTATTGCGATGGGGGATGTCTGTGTCATTGTAGGCATAGACTGGTTGAGCCGATTCAGCGCTGTTATCGACTGCGAGCGTCAGCTGGTGACTATACGAGACCCTAGTGGGGGAGTTCTTACGGTATACAGCGAGGGTACCCGTTCGGGATCAGCTTTTTGTTCGGCCGCTAGGGCGAGGCAATGCCTACAGCGGGGATGTAACGGTTTTGTGGCGTATGTGATGGATACGCGGGAGAGTTCCGAGAGACCGAAGACATTGAAGGAGGTTCCAGTAGTGCGCGAGTTTCCGGATGTTTTTCCCGAGGATTTGTCGGGAATACCTCCTGCGAGGCAAGTGGAGTTTGGTATCGATCTAGTTCCAGGGGCTGCGCCTATTGCGAAGGTGCCTTATCGTCTTGCACCTCCAGAGATGCAAGAATTGTCCTCGCAACTTCAGGAGTTGTTGGGGAAGGGATTTATTCGGCCGAGTAGCTCGCCGTGGGGAGCACCGATTCTGTTCGTCAAGAAGAAGGATGGTTCACACCGGATGTGTATCGATTACCGGGAGCTGAACAAGGTGACAGTTAAGAACCGCTATCCGTTACCGAGGATCGATGATCTATTCGATCAGTTGCAAGGGGCATCTTGGTTTTCCAAGATTGATTTGAGATCAGGGTACCATCAGGTAAGAGTGCGGGATGAGGACGTCCAGAACACAGCCTTTAGGACGCGGTATGGGCATTACGAGTTCGTGGTGATGCCTTTTGGGCTCACCAATGCCCCAGCAGTGTTCATGGATCTCATGAACAGGGTATGCAGGCCGATGCTGGATCGGTCTGTGATTGTGTTCATCGACGACATTCTGGTGTATTCGCGGTCTAGGGAGAAGCATGAGGGACATTTGAGGGAGGTCCTTGAGGTACTGAGGTCGGAGAAGCTATATGCAAAATTCTCCAAATGTGACTTCTGGTTACGGGAGGTTCAATTTCTGGGGCACGTTGTAAATCAGGCAGGGATATTGGTCGATCCGGCCAAGGTAGAAGCCGTGATGAGTTGGGAGGCACCGAAGTCACCTTCGGAGATCAGGAGTTTCCTTGGGTTGGCGGGGTACTATCGAAGGTTCATTAAGGACTTCTCCAAGATCGCGGTGCCGCTTACCAAATTGACCCGAAAGGGTGTTACATTTTCATGGGGACCCGAACAGCAGACTTCCTTCGAGACACTTCGTCAGAGACTGTGCGAAGCACCAGTATTAGCTCTTCCGGAAGGGATGGAGGACTTTGTCGTATATTGCGACGCATCGATTTCAGGACTGGGTGCAGTGTTGATACAGAGGGGCCATGTGATAGCCTATGCATCGAGGCAGCTGAAGCCTCACGAAGCGAGATATCCCACGCATGACTTAGAGTTGGGGGCAGTAGTGTTCGCCCTCAAAATTTGGCGTCACTACCTGTACGGGGTTCGTTGTACCATATACACGGACCATAAGAGTTTGAAGTATTTGATGGATCAACCCAACCTAAACATGCGTCAGAGGAGATGGTTAGATGTGGTTAAGGATTATGACTGTGAGATCCTATACCACCCAGGCAAGGCTAATGTGGTAGCCGATGCATTGAGTCGTAGGGCGGAGAGCACTCCATTGCGGGACGTATGTTTGAGATTGACGGTGATGACTCCGGTATTAGATGCTATTCGTGGGGCACAGGCCGAGGTCGTGAAGTCTAGGATGCAGAAACAGGAGCGGGTCGTCGGGTTGATTTCAGAGTTCGTTACGGATGGGCGGGGACTTCTGACATTTCAGAGTCGGATCTGGGTACCATTCGTTGGCGGTACGTGTGTTACTTTGATGGAGGAGGCACACAGATCGAAATTCTCGATCCATCCCGATGCTACGAAAATGTATTTGGATTTGAAAAAGGAGTACTGGTGGCCTTGCATGAAGAGAGACGTTGCCTGGTTCGTTGAGAGGTGTTTGACCTGCCGTAAGGTTAAGGCCGAGCACCAGAGACCGCACGGTAAGTTGCAACCCTTGGAGATTCCTGAGTGGAAGTGGGATCAGATCACGATGGATTTCATCACCAAATTGCCGAAAACTGCCAGGGGAGTCGATGCGATTTGGGTGATTGTGGATAGGCTAACAAAGAGTGCACACTTCCTTGCCATTAGCGAAAGTTCATCAGCAGAGAAGTTGGCAGAGTTATACGTGAGAGAGATAGTATCTCGGCATGGAGTGCCGACCTCGATTGTTTCGGACCGCGATGTACGTTTCACTTCCAGGTTCTGCAAGAAATTCCATGAGGAGTTGGGTACTAAGCTGCATTTTAGTACCGCATACCATCCCCAGACCGACGGTCAGAGCGAGCGGACGATTCAGACATTGGAAGACATGCTTAGAGCGTGTGTGTTAGACTTCGGGGGTAGCTGGGATGCACATCTGCCGTTGGCTGAGTTTTCCTGCAACAACAGCCATCATTCGAGCATTGGTATGCCACCTTTTGAGTTATTGTATGGTAGGAGGTGTCGGACTCCCATTTGCTGGGGAGAAGTGGGACAGAGAGTGATGGGCAGTACAGAGATTGTACTTCAGACGACCGAACAAATTCAGCGAGTGAGGCAGAGGTTATTGACCGCCCAGAGTCGACAGAAGAGTTATGCGGACAGACGCCGGTCCGAGCTCGAATTCCAGGTCGGCGACTTCGTTCTCCTAAAGGTTTCTCCTTGGAAAGGGGTAATTCGGTTCAGGAAGAGGGGCAAATTGGGGCCCTTTGCACTCGACGAGTCCGGTCAAGATTGACCGTTGACCTGTATGTAACTGAGTAGGGTCAGTTGTCTTGTTTGATAAGATCATTAATAAAGGTATGTGGTATTATAGGGAACCTGCGGATTAGCAGATCGAGTGCGAGTAGCTCGAAGGGTTTATAGCTTGCATACAACGAGGTGAGTCTTCTCACTATACTTCACCCGGAAGGGTTTGACTGTGAGACCGGAAGGTCGTATGTGTTATATTTATGCTATGTCTAGAGAGGTAGATGCTTTATATGTGATGTATGCTTATATGTGATGTATGCTTATACGGGCCGGAAGGCGAGACTTTATGTGACAGAAAGAACGGTATGATGTATGACTTATGTGTTATGTGCGTTATGTTACATGTGTTATGTTTTATACTATTATGGGCCGGAAGGCAAAATACTATGGGCCGGAAGGCAATCTAATACGGGCCGGAAGGCGATATGTTATGGGCCGGAAGGCGATTATATTACGGGCCGGAAGGCAATGTTATGTGGACCGAAAGGTCCGGGCCGGAAGGCGTATGTGGGTAAGTCGTATACTGGGGAACTCACTAAGCATTTATGCTTACTAGTTGTGTTTATGTTTTTCAGGTACTAGTGATGACCGTGGAAAGGCGCCGGCGTGACACGTACACACTGCCATTGTTGAAGATCTTGGAGATTTATATTTATGCTTTTGAAATAAACTTGGAATAAACTCTTTTGTCGAATAATGATGTTTTGTTTTAAATGAAAAATTTATTTGAAAATTTGAGCTGTTACAATCTTTATGGACCAAAAAGCAACCAAAATCAACAAAGTTAGAGGAGTTTACGGCCAAAGAACTCTTGGGCCGTAAACCCCTTTTTAATGGACAAACATGCCCTATCTTGCCTCCTTGAGCTTTGAGACTTTAACCACTAGTTCTTGTGCTTGTTTTGGACATAAAAACACTTCCAAATGAAAGAGTTTTAGGAGTTTACGGCCAAGGAAAGGATCTTGGGCCGTAAACCCCCTTTTCTTGTGTAAAAATCATTCCAAGCACACCTAAGGCCTTAAGACAAATTACCCTGCATACTTGGGACTAGAATGGAGAGTAGAACACATCAAAACTACTCCTTGAAAGGAGTTTACAGCCAATGAACATATCTTGGGCCGTAAACTCCAAGTGATGCCCTAAATGTGTGCATCTTGTCCCCATAAGCCTTAGATAAATTCATGGAAGCCATCCTTGATGTTTAAGAGCCTCAAATCAATTTAAATCCAAGAGTTTACGGCCGTAAACTCTAGGGTGAATGCTTTTAGGCCGTAAACTCCCATATGGAGTGTTCTAGAGCCTTAAACAACTTCATGTGTTATTCCAACAAAGCTAGGAGTGAGCTAGGACCAAGATAGCACCATAAAACACCCAAAACCAACCTTTGAGGAGTTCACGGCCATAAACCCATGAGTTTACGGCCGTAAACTCCAAGATGTGGGGGTTTTTTGGGTGGTAAACTCCTATACAAGGCCATTTGATGTTTCAAACCCTTTTGCCTTGTCCCGTAACAACTTAGATGCAACCATTTGAACCTTAAACACTCATAAGAGTGCTTACATGTTCCTAATTGTATTAACTTACTTTGTTAAGTTATTATGTGGCTAATTAGTTATATATATGCTTATTATATGATAACTAGGCTCGTACATGTGAACAAGTCTCCGTTTGACACTTAGCACGGTACCCGATACCTCAATTCAAGCGACTCACCACATGTGAGTTCATACCCCTTGAATCAACCTTTGAAATGATTTTAAATGTTTTAAACACTTTATGGGGGGGATACAAGTCAAATACTTATAGTTATTGCTTCAATCACATGTGATTGCCTTTAATCACATGTGATTAATAACTAGGAAAACAACGATTTTTACCAATGTTCAAACTGTTTATCAAACTGCTTCACTTCAAACGTTTTACAAACTCTTTTTACTTATCAAATGATTTTATTAAACTTTGTTCTACTTCTTATAAATTGCATGCCCATATACGTATAGATGTATAAATAATGTTTAAAAGGCTTAGGAAAGCCACCTATCCTATTTCCTTTTCCTCGATTTGGATGTGGTCTGGTGGAGCTTCGGGTGACCATCCGAAGGTCGTTTCAACATTAATTATATATAATATATACATGTATAGACATAAAAGTACTTCCAGATTCATATTTATCAGTACATCATAGCTTGTTACCATCGGGGTAACACAGTACAATACATATACAATGATACTAGAAACAATACATATACAATGATTACTAGAAACAATACATATACAATGATACTAGTAGCAATACATATACAATGATACTAGAAACAATACATATACAAATACTAGAAACAATACATATACAATGATACTAGAAACAATACGTATACATATACTAGAAACAATACATATACAATGATGCTAGAAACAATACATATACATATACTAGAAACAATACATATACAATGATGCTAGAAACAATACATACACAATGATGCTAGAAACAATACATATACATATACTAGAACGAGAAACAGTACATATACATGAATACTTTATTATTGTGATTTAAATCGGAGCATGACTTAACTGTCATGGCTCGAGTTGTAGCCAGAATTCTCTTGAAGGGAGAGCGTGAGTTTGCGTATAGATCTATACTGGATTGACAATCCTACACCTTGCTGCTAGCTACAGCCGGACCTGCAGGTCTGCGGGTGCCAAACGTCATTCCGTTATTACGACCATTCATTTGTCGTTGTTACTAGTCAATAGTATGGTGCAATTTATCACGTAATGCCTTAATATAAATCCGGTTTAAGGTAGTTAGTACCGCAGTAGTTCTTAAAACACGAAGGCTACAGTACTACATTAATTTACCCATTACATATTTTAGTCATAACCTCACTTACATGTTTATGTACAAACTATATTTTGATAAATGATAGTTACATTTGGGAAATTACACACTTTTACATCAAGCGAACATACAAAACAGTTAAGCCTTGGTAGAAGGCTTCTTTAATAGAAAATATAGGTTTTTCTGAGAGATTCAAACTTTTACAAACGATTGCAAACTTTTACATACATTTTACAAACTTATACTTGATACAGATTCAAACATTTTTTAACAACAACTTCTTACACTAAAATACTTATGAACTCACCAGCTTAATGCTGATAAACTCTTTCAAAATAACTTGTATTCTCAGGTCGTCAGTAGACAGGTACCGAGACCAGCTTTTGAGAAGATGGAGCGCATTCAAGACTCATCTTATTATTTTGATATACGTTATTTTTGGTGTCTATAATGTACAGAACACGCTTGTATTAGAATTATATATTTAATGCAATGGATGATGTTGTTTGCTTATTTACATTTACTGTGTTGTGATACTTACATGACGTCCTCCGCCCCAGAACATTTCCGCCATTCTTGGTTTTGGGGTGTGACAGATTGGTATCAGAGCATTGTTTATAGTGAATCAAGTATATCAACCCATAAAACATATACTAAACTATAAACCCATTTGGGATTAAAACACTCTGACCAAGAGTCTATGCTTAAAATACTAAAATATTTAATTAAGTATACTAGTCTACATTCATACTAAAACCAGTGTCACAACGACAAGAAAAAAAGTATTACGATTGTTAAATATCACAGGTAAGCTCAGGGATATATGGTCAGCCCTGGGAATGGCATAGCTTGATCAACTATGCTGGTCCGAGGAGTGATTAGCATATGCCCTAGAATGGTTGTGATGTGTTAATAAGTCTAAAAACTTACCAACAATACCACAAGAAGATTCAATAGAACTTAAACTTAAAATACTATAGGTGTATTTTGTACTACCAACTACTTGTATACTATATCTTTGTACCTCTCTTCTCGCGTAGATTTAGATGGCTGGATTCCATCACGGCGACCCATACTTTCCAAATGAAGGTAACGCAGGATGGCTCGAAGCAGAGTCTGACGATGAACACCCAATTCCATTGGATGATCATCAAGCTAAAGGCTTCTCAGATGGATCAGACTCTGAGCCGGAAGTCAACAACCTACCTCTAGTAGGTCAAGCCCCAAACAACAACCCTCGATCAGCTTTTTTAGGTCCCACTCCCTTGTGGGTAGATAACTTGAATCGCTGGAGTGACGAACAGGGTCAACCCTTACCATACTTTGGGGACCGAACCTTTTACAACGTCAGCGATGGTGGCTCTGCTGACTGAGCTCTACCTGTCCTTATCCGTAGGATATCTCGTAATGTCGAGCAAGGTCGAGCAGCCATCGACCGAGTCGTGGAGATTAATGCCAACTCTGGTGTCAACACAGTCTGCATTCGCCGTCTCGAAGAAGATATGGAACGGACCCGGAGAACCAATGAAACTCTGCAGCAACGTCTGGTTGCCTCTCAAGCTGAGGTCATGGAACTTTGAGCTCGTCAAAGAGCTCATGAACGACACCTTCAAGAGGTGGTACGTCAAATGAGAGACCTCAGGGTTCTCCCGAGGAATACTCATCGTCGTTAGATGATGTCTAGTACATCATTATCTTTTGTGTTAAGGATTAGTCTTTTAACATCTGTGCTCTAAGTAGCACTTATCTGTAAAATATTCCTAACTTTCAGTACTCTAACTAGGAATCTAGGAACTGTAAAACTTTCTGTATGGTATGATGTAAGACCTACTGTTAGGTCAATTTTCATTGAACTCGTTACATCAGTAATACCAGTATTATTTGACAACTACCTACTCTGTGGGATAAATCTTTGCATTTGGGTTTTCTTACACATCATTCTGGTTATGAACACAAACACTCATTCAATTGTTAGGCTATGGTTAGTTAGTCCATGTGTCATTCGCACATTTCTTACAAATTGATTCTTACCACTTTTCTCATCTTTATAAACTTATAGTTGAAAGATGCCTCCTCGTAAATCTCCCAGGGCTAGGAATAATCCTGTGCCTCCACCGCCTCCACCGCCTGTAGTCATCGATATTGCCGCTCTGAACGCTGCCGTAGCTGCAGTAGTGGCAACTGCCATGGCTCAGTATCACTCATCGGATGCTAGCAGAGGTGGAACCCCGGTTAACTCCATTCCGGTGGAAACTCCTGTGCGCTCGAGAGAGTGCTCTTACAAGGATTTCACCAACTGTAAGCCGAAACCCTTCCATGGGACCGGCGGAGTCATTGCCCATTCGCAATGGTTCGAGAAAACTGAATCAGTCTTCAAAATCTGTTCTTGCCCTGCTGCGTGCAAAGTCAAATATGCCGCATGCACCTTCGAAGGGAAGGCACTGACGTGGTGGAACAGCCACGTTAAATCTCTAACTCTCGTCGTGGCCAACGACATAGGCTGGGATACGATGAAAGACCTCATGATTGAGGAATACTGCCCGAGGGGCGAGATCCAAAAACTGGAACAGGAGCTTTGGAGCCTGACCATGAAGGGCACCAACATTATCGCTCACACTGCCCGGTTTAGCGAACTGGTGGCCCTCTGCCCGAATATGGTTCCCACTGAAGGGAAGAAGATTGAAAGGTACATATGGGGGCTAGTTCCTCCGTATCAGGGGAATGTCTTAGCATCCAACCCCGCTACCTTCGACAGTGCCAAGCGACTGGCACAGCGACTCATTGACCATGGTGTCAAAACCCCTACAACCACAACAACCCTAGCCATCTCAGAACCATCCAAACCCGCTGACACCATGCGGAAGTTCTGGGATGACAAAAAGAGGCAGCGAGCTGCCAAGAAGCAGCAAACTGTGGCTGTACATGCCGCAGTAACCCCTGCTGCTACTGCACCGATGAAGCAGTATGCTGGAAGTTTGCTGAAGTGCAACAAATGCAACTTCCACCACAACGGCCCCTGCCGTGAAATGCAGTGCTCTAACTGCAACAGGAAAGGACACACTGTCCGTTTCTGTAAATTTCCGGCGCAACCAATCACGCAAGTCCCTGGCTCTGGCGCGAGCCCAACTTGTTATGGATGTGGCGAAACAGGCCACTATAAGAGGGACTGCCCTAAAGCGAGGAATACTGGAGGAGCAGGGAGGGTACTAGCTATAGGCCACGGGGAAGCAGTCGCTGACCCGACAGTGGTGACTGGTACGTTCCTCCTCGATAACTCCTATGCATGCATTTTGTTCGATAGTGGAGCGGAGCGAAGCTTCGTAAACCACGAATTTGCTCGCATGCTTAAACCACAACCACACGCACTTAAAGAACAATTCACAGTAGAAATGGCTAACGGCAAAACAGAAAACACCAGTAGCATATACTTAGGGTGTATCCTAACCCTAGATAACCATTCATTCCCAATCGACCTCATGCCGGTCTCAATAAAAAGTTTCGATGTCACCATCGGCATGGATTGGTTGAGTCTACATCGCGCCGACATCATGTGCTTCGAGAAAGCAATCCGACTAAACCTTCCGTCTAACGAAACTCTTATAGTCTACGACGACAAACCTGGTGCGAGTCTTCGCATTATATCAAGTATTCAAGCACAGAAATATATGCGCAAAGAATACCACGCATTCCTAGCTCACGTCGTCGACACGAACCTCGAAACGAAAGAACTCAAGAACATTCCAGTAGTGAGCGACTTTCCCGACATTTTCCCAGAAGAACTACCTGGATTACCTCCGCAACGACAGGTCGAATTCCGTATCGACTTAGTCCCAGGAGCTACCCCAGTAGCCAAATCTCCCTACCGATTAGCACCAGCAGAGATGCAGGAATTATCTAGTCAACTTAACGAACTACTCAGCAAGGGCTTCATAAGACCAAGCTTCTCACCTTGGGGAGCACCGGTCTTGTTTGTTAAGAAGAAAGACGGATCATTCTGTATGTGTATCGACTACAGGGAACTCAACAAACTGATGGTCAAAAATCGTTACCCTCTACCTCGCATAGACGATTTATTTGACCAACTGCAAGGGGCGAACTATTTTTCTAAAATTGATCTAAGATCCGGATATCACTAGTTACGAGTGCTAGAGGAGGATGTTCCAAAGACAGCCTTCCGAACTCGTTACGGACACTACGAGTTCGTGGTGATGCCATTCGGATTGACCAATGCGCCAGCAGTTTTCATGGACCTGATGAACAGAGTATGCCGACCTTACTTGGATCAGTTCGTCATCATTTTCATTGACGACATCCTGATCTACTCCCGGAGTAAGGAAGAGCATGCGATCACCTCCGACTAGTTTTAGGAACTTTACGAACGGAGAAACTTTATGCGAAGTTCTCGAAATGTGAATTTTGGATCCGAAGAGTCGAATTCTTAGGACACGTGGTAAGCGAAGAGGGAATCCACGTGGACCCCTCCAAAATTAAAGCCATTGAGAACTGGTCAGCACCGAAAACACCGACAGCAATTCATCAATTTCTAGGTCTTGCTGGCTACTACCGCAAATTCATTCAGAACTTCTCCCGAATAGCGAAACCTCTTACAACCCTGACCCAGAAAGGCGTGGCCTTTGACTGGGAAGAGAAACAAGAGAGAGCGTTCCAAACGCTCAAACGAGCCTTGTGCACCGCGCCAATACTATCTCTCCCCGAAGGGATAGAAGACTTCGTAGTCTATTGCGATGCATCGAACCAAGGGCTCGGGTGTGTTCTGATGCAACGAGGTAAGGTCATCGCCTACGCCTCCCGACAGTTGAAGACACACGAAATTAACTATACGACACACAATCTTGAACTGGGAGCAGTAGTGTTTGCTCTGAAGATCTGGAGACATTACTTGTATGGAACGAAGAGCACTATCTTTACCGACCACAAGAGTCTACAACACATATTCGATCAGAAGGAGCTCAACATGAGGCAACGACGGTGGGTCGAGCTACTCAGTGATTACGAATGCGATATTCGTTATCATCCGGGTAAAGCCAACATAGAAGCAGACGCCCTGAGTTGGAAAGAATATTCTGATCGCAAGGTCAAGTCACTATCAATAACCATCCATTCACACTTGTCTAACCAAATTCAGGCGGCCCAACTTGAAGCCATGAAACCTGAAAATGTGACGGGTGAATCCCTTAGAGGAATGGACAAGAACTTAGAAGCCAAGGGTGACGGAGCCTTATACTTCATGAATCGGATTTGGACACCGAAACACGGTGGTTTCCGAGACGTAGTCATGACCGAGGCGCACAACACTCGGTATTCCGTCCACCCAGGTTCAGATAAGATGTATCTGGATCTTAAAAAGCTATACTGGTGGCCTAATATGAAAGCAGAGATTGCTACCTTCGTAAGTAAATGCCTTACTTGCGCAAAGGTAAAGGTCGAATACCAGAAGCCCTCTGGTTTACTGCAACAACCAGAAATTCCAGAATGGAAGTGGGAGCGGATCACTATGGATTTCATAACCAAGTTGCCCAAGACAACGGGTGGACTTGATACCATATGGGTCATCGTTGATAGATTGACCAAGTCTGCACACTTCCTACCTATCAAAGAAACCGACAAAATGGAGAAACTTACGAGAACATACATTAGGGAAGTCGTATGATTACATGGTGTACCTATATCCATTATCTCCGATCGAGATAGTAGGTTCACCTCAAGATTTTGGCAATCACTACAACATTCCCTAGGAACAAGGCTGGACATGAGCACAGCCTACCATCCACAGACTGATGGACAGAGTGAGAGAACAATCCAGACTTTAGAAGATATGTTGCGTGCTTGTGTAATTGAGTTTGGAAAAGCATGGGATACTCATTTACCCCTCGTCAAATTTTCCTAAAACAACAGTTATCACACGAGCATAAAAGCAGCACCATTTGAAGCTCTCTACGGCCGAAAGTGCAGATCCCCTCTGTGCTGGGCTGAGGTGGGTGATACCCAATTAGCGAGAGGGCAAGCTTCCGACAGTACTCTCACTGGTCCGGAAATCATTCGGGAAACGACAGAGAAGATCGTTCAGATTCGTGAACGATTGAAAGCCTCTAGAGACCGACAAAAGAGCTATGCTGATAAACGCAGAAAACCTTTGGAATTTCAGGTGTGAGACCGAGTCCTTCTCAAAGTCTCACCCTGGAAAGGCTTGATACGCTTCGGTAAGCGTGGGAAGCTTAATCCTAGGTACATAGGGCCTTTTGAGATTCTCACAAGAGTCGGCCCCGTAGCTTACAAACTTGATCTACCCGACACACTTCGTAACGTACATTCTACATTCCACGTATCTAACTTGAAAAAGTATCTGTCCGACGAGACTCTCGTAATCCCACTCGACGAGATTGAGATCAATGAGAGCCTCAACTTCGTGGAAGAACCTGTAGAGATCATGGACCGTGAGGTCAAGCAGACAAAGCAAAGCCGTATCCCTATCGTGAAGGTTCGCTGGAACGCCAAGCGAGGACCAGAATTCACTTGGGAACGCGAGGATCAGATGAAACTGAAACATCCTCATCTCTTCGCTTAGTTAGTTGTAACTTCTTAATTGCTTAAATTCTAATTTCGGGACGAAATTCCTTCTAACGGGGGGATGATGTGACAACCCGAAATTTTCATTTGTACGAACATCATCTATTCAATAGAAGCTAGTCCAATTTCTGTAAATTTCAGACTTGTCCGAACAAGTTTGTGTACATTAGGGTTTACGTTTCTGGACATATCCGGAGAATGGATGCTCCTATGATCGTGAAACTTGAACATTTTAAGTTTCACAATGTTATAGTCCGACTTCCGGAATAAAAATATTTTCTGTCAAAATATTCCAGGACTATAAATAGTTTTCTGAACTAAATTAATTCATTATTCACAATTCCAACTAGAGAAAAGCCAATTCTCTCTGACGGATCTTCGGGTTTTCATCCTGGATTGTGAGTCTGCTTTCCTAAACATGTTTTAATGCTTGCTATATGCTTTATAACATCATTTATATGTCCAAAACACAAGATCCGTGAGTTTACCGCCCAAGAACGTTCTTGGGGAGTAAACTCCAAAACGAAGCCAAATGGCTTCCTAGTCCCGATTCCGTCTTAGACAACGAGTAAAGGACCTTGTATATGATATTTATGGACCAAAAAGCAACCAAAATCAACAAAGTTAGAGGAGTTTACGGCCAAAGAACTCTTGGGCCGTAAACCCCTTTTTAATGGACAAACATGCCCTATCTTGCCTCCTTGAGCTTTGAGACTTTAACCACTAGTTCTTGTGCTTGTTTTGGACATAAAAACACTTCCAAATGAAAGAGTTTTAGGAGTTTATGGCCAAGGAAAGGATCTTGGGCCGTAAACCCCCTTTTCTTGTGTAAAAATCATTCCAAGCACACCTAAGGCCTTAAGACAAATTACCTTGCATACTTGGGACTAGAATGGAGAGTAGAACACATCAAAACTACTCCTTGAAAGGAGTTTACGGCCAATGAACATATCTTGGGCCGTAAACTCCAAGTGATGCCCTAAATGTGTGCATCTTGTCCCCATAAGCCTTAGATAAATTCATGGAAGCCATCCTTGATGTTTAAGAGCCTCAAATCAATTTAAATCCAAGAGTTTACGGCCGTAAACTCTAGGGTGAATGCTTTTAGGCCGTAAACTCCCATATGGAGTGTTCTAGAGCCTTAAACTACTTCAAGTGTTATTCCAACAAAGCTAGGAGTGAGCTAGGACCAAGATAGCACCATAAAACACCCAAAACCAACCTTTGAGGAGTTCACGGCCATAAACCCATGAGTTTACGGCCGTAAACTCCAAGATGTGGGGTTTGTTGGGTGGTAAACTCCTATACAAGGCCATTTGATGTTTCAAACCCTTTTGCCTTGTCCCGTAACAACTTAGATGCAACCATTTGAACCTTAAACACTCATAAGAGTGCTTACATGTTCCTAATTGTATTAACTTACTTTGTTAAGTTATTATGTGGCTAATTAGTTATATATATGCTTATTATATGATAACTAGGCTCGTACATGTGAACAAGTCTCCGTTTGACACTTAGCACGGTACCCGATACCTCAATTCAAGCGACTCACCACATGTGAGTTCATACCCCTTGAATCAACCTTTGAAATGATTTTAAATGTTTTAAACACTTTATGGGGGGGGGATACAAGTCAAATACTTATAGTTATTGCTTCAATCACATGTGATTGCCTTTAATCACATGTGATTAATAACTAGGAAAACAACGATTTTTACCAATGTTCAAACTGTTTATCAAACTGCTTCACTTCAAACGTTTTACAAACTCTTTTTACTTATCAAATGATTTTATTAAACTTTGTTCTACTTCTTATAAATTGCATGCCCATATACGTATAGATGTATAAATATTGTTTAAAAGGCTTAGGAAAGCCACCTATCCTATTTCCTTTTCCTCGATTTGGATGTGGGCTGGTGGAGCTTCGGGTGACCATCCGAAGGTCGTTTCAACATTAATTATATATAATATATACATGTATAGACATAAAAGTACTTCCAGATTCATATTTATCAGTACATCATAGCTTGTTACCATCGGGGTAACACAGTACAATACATATACAATGATACTAGAAACAATACATATACAATGATTACTAGAAACAATACATATACAATGATACTAGAAACAATACATATACAATGATACTAGAAACAATACATATACAAATACTAGAAACAATACATATACAATGATACTAGAAACAATACGTATACATATACTAGAAACAATACATATACAATGATGCTAGAAACAATACATATACATATACTAGAAACAATACATATACAATGATGCTAGAAACAATACATACACAATGATGCTAGAAACAATACATATACATATACTAGAACGAGAAACAGTACATATACATGAATACTTTATTATTGTGATTTAAATCGGAGCATGACTTAACTGTCATGGCTCGAGTTGTAGCCAGAATTCTCTTGAAGGGAGAGCGTGAGTTTGCGTATAGATCTATACTGGATTGACAATCCTACACCTTGCTGCTAGCTACAGCCGGACCTGCAGGTCTGCGGGTGCCAAACGTCATTCCGTTATTATGACCATTCATTTGTCGTTGTTACTAGTCAATAGTATGGTGCAATTTATCACGCAATGCCTTAATATAAATCCGGTTTAAGGTAGTTAGTACCGCAGTAGTTCTTAAAACACGAAGGCTACAGTACTACATTAATTTACCCATTACATATTTTAGTGATAACCTCACTTACACGTTTATGTACAAACTATATTTTGATAAATGATAGTTACATTTGGGAAATTACACACTTTTACATCAAGCGAACATACAAAACAGTTAAGCCTTGGTAGAAGGCTTCTTTAATAGAAAATATAGGTTTTTCTGAGAGATTCAAACTTTTACAAACGATTGCAAACTTTTACATACATTTTACAAACTTATACTTGATACAGATTCAAACATTTTTGAAGAACAACTTCTGACACTAAAATACTTATGAACTCACCAGCTTAATGTTGATAAACTCTTTCAAAATAACTTGTATTCTCAGGTCGTCAGTAGACAGGTACCGAGACCAGCTTTTGAGAAGATGGAGCGCATTCAAGACTCATCTTATTATTTTGATATACGTTATTTTTGGTGTCTATAATGTACAGAACATGCTTGTATTAGAATTATATATTTAATGCAATGGATGATGTTGTTTGCTTATTTATATTTACTGTGTTGTGATACTTACATGACGTCCTCCGCCCCAGAACGTTTCCGCCATTCTTGGTTTTGGGGTGTGACAACTTTCATGGGGAAATGTTTACATAACCAGAAAGGGTAACAAACTAGATAACTTTACTTTACATCTTTCACAATTGGTAAAACAATCAGGAAAGTATGGGGCTTTCCTGGGAATACATTGGTACATAACCAGAACAGTATGTCAATCCAAATAACCTAACTATACATTTGCACAAGAGAAAACATGTTTTCAGTGTACAACATTACTTTACATGCTGACAAATGATAACAAACGTTTTTAAGAAAATATGGGATTTTCTTGGTGTGCGTAACATTTTAAAAACAGAAAGGAAACTTAAACATTTCACAAACAAAAGCCGCTTATGAACTCACCAACGTTATGTTGATTTTCAAACCGCTTGTGTTCTCAGGTCAGCATTAGAACAGGTACTCGAAGATCCTTGTTGTCCGAAGACAGAGTACTCAGAAGACCCGTTTCATTTTTTTCATATATATACTATGTATCACAACTGTACAACTTTACTTTTGAAACAATTGTAAAACATTTCTTTATATAATGTAATGGTTTTTTTACTTTACTTACTATGTACATTGGATTTGATACTCAACGTGGAGTCAACCCCGGAAATGTTTCCGCCTTCAGTTTTCGGGGTGTGACAGATTGGTATCAGAGCCCTTGTTTATAGTGAATGAAGTATACCAAACCTTACATGGTATAAAACTATGAACACTAAAGGGCCTAAGTGCTCTGAATTAAAAGTATCTTCAAACTACAAGTATTTTCAAAAGTAAACAAGTATACCGAACCGTCGTGATCCGTAAGTGCAAGTAGAACAGAACATAAGTAATTGGGTGTTGTGTACTACAGTTAAACGTGGGCAATTATGTAGTCGTGTCTGGGATCAATATAGCTTGGCCAACTATATTCACTCGAGATACGACCATCATGTGCTTGGGAGTGACTGTGGTGTGCGACGTGCCTAAAACTTACCCTAATATCCCAAACATCAAACCAGTGTCATAAGCAAATCATGAAATACTATGAGAGTATTTCTTGAGCCAATTCCCTGTAGAAATCCTCATTCGAGTGGTGTTCTGTGATCATTCTTAGCGATAAATTATCCGTTTTGATAACTCTTTCCTGCTTTATCGCTTATTCGGAACATATAACTGCCTTATCTATCAATTCAATGTAGAGGACTTACAATCCTCTCTCTTTCTTGATCTTAGTAGATCAAGATGGTTCCCAGAAAGAGACCCAGCTCAAAGAACAACAACAATCCTTCTTCGCCACCACCTTCACCTCAATTTGATCTTGCATCGCTCCAAACAGTTCTGACTGCTGCAATGGTGGCAGCCATGTCACAAGTGAACCCTGGTAGCTCAGGAGGTGGTCCTCAACCCCAAAATCAAGAAAATAATCAGGGACATCGAAAGGAGGGTTCCTATAAGGATTTCATGAACGCGAAACCAACATCCTTCAATGGAACTGGAGGTGTAATTTCCTTATCCCGATGGTTCGAGAAAATCGAATCCATCTTCGAAATTTGTGCCTGTGCGGAATCTGATCAGGTCAAGTTTGCAGCCTATACCTTCATTGATAAAGCCTTGACTTGGTGGAATAGCCGAGTCAAATCTCTCACCCTACCCGTAGCCAACGCCATGGGCTGGGAAGCCATGAAAGAACTCCTCATAGCCGAGTACTGTCCCCGTGGTGAAATGCAGAAACTAGAGCACGACCTCTGGAACCTGAAGATGAAAGGTTCTGACATTGCTGCATACACTTCCCGATTCGATGATCTTGCACTTCTTTTCCACGGATTAGTCACACCTGAAAGCAAAAAGATCAAAAGGTTCATTTGGGGGTTATCCCAACCGACAAAGAGTCATGTCTTGGTTGCTCGTCCGGATACCTATGATAGTGCCAAGACTTTAGCCCAAACCCTGATTGATCATAGCGATAATGTTGAGGAAACCACTACCACTCCTCAGTCGACTCAAAGGAGTGGTGAGAAGAGAAAGTTCTGGAAGAAGAATAAGGGTCAATCTTCCCAAGGATCTTCCAAGAAACAGCAGACTGTAGCAGTCCATGCTGCTACTACCCCCGTTGCTGCTGATTCTGTTATGGGATCCACAGCTCCAACTCCTACCAGCAGATATGCTGGTAATCTTCCTCTGTGTGACAAGTGAAAATACCATCACAATCCTGGCCCCTGCCAAGAACTATCTTGTACCAACTATGGTAAGAAGGGGCACACAGTTCGATTCTGCAAAACTCCGGCCCAATCGGCCAACCAATCATCTAGAGCAGGCGTTAGTCAAGCTTGCTACAACTATGGAGAGGTTGGGCACTTTAAAAGGAACTGCCCCAAGAAGTCAACTGCTGATAACACCAGAAGGGTTCTAACCATGGCACGAGAGGAAGCAGTCGCCGATCCCACTGCTGTTTCGGGTACGTTCCTTCTCGACAACTCTTATGCTAGTGTTCTTTTCTATTCGGGTGCAGAAAGGAGTTTTGTTAGTCATGCATTCAAACATAACCTAAAACATAATCCCCAACCACTAACTGAAACGTTTACCGTCGAGATGGGTAACGGTGAGAAAGAAAGCGCTAGTGATATATTCATAGGTTGTACCCTTACCCTGAATGACCACTCATTTCCTATAGATCTCATGGCTGTTTCCATTAAGAGCTTTGATGTTATAATTGGCATGGATTGGTTGAGTCCCAATCATGCTGATATCCTTTGTTACGAAAAAGCCATCCGTCTCAAGATTCCTTCCGGACAAACTCTCGTAATCTATGGCGATAAACCCAGTTCCAATCTTCATATCATTTCCTGCATCAAAGCTCGAAAGCTCCTACAAAAGGAGTGCATTGCATTCTTCGCCCTTGTGATCATCGAGAAAATGGAAGTTAAAGACCTCGCGAGCATCCCCGAAGTCTGTAACTTTCCTGATGTATTTCCCGAAGAGCTTCCAAGAATTCCTCCCGAGCGTCAGGTTGAGTTCCGTATTGACCTAATTCCTGGAGCTACTCCCGTAGCGAAGTCTTCATATCGCTTAGCTCCAGCAAAAATGCAGGAGTTATCCAGTCAACTCAATGAGTTGCTCAGTAAAGGATTCATTAGACAGAGTTCCTCACCCTGAGGAGCTCCGGTATTGTTTGTCAAGAAGAAAGATGGATCCTTTTGGATGTGTATCGACTAGCGTGAGTTGAACAAGTTAACCATTAAGAACCGATATCCTCTTCCATGAATAGATGACCTCTTCAATCAACTTCAGGGAGCCATCTTGATGTGATTAAACCAACCTTTAATCTATAAAGATCGATTAGATCTTGAACAAGTATGTAAATATAAAACTGAATGAATGCAATAATAATAACAAGTCAAGATTGAATGAAACGTGTCGAATGATTAAACAAAATCCTCAGAAGAGCTCTACTAAGAACATCAACTGTAGAGGATTGGAAGGTTACAAGAACGATTAAAGAAACCTGTTATCTTCTGGATGAATCGCTATTTCGCAGATCTCTAAAAAACCTTAACCTAATATGCATGCAAGCGTAAACTTATATACAAAACATAAAAGGTTTACGGTTGGACAGGCCCAAACCGGAATGCAAAGAAACTTATACTATCGAGCCCAAAAAGACGCAATCTTTAAAATAATTTTCAGCCCAACAATCTCCCCCTTTGTGTCAATTTGGAGCGAGACCTTCACTCTCTTTTCACAGCAGAGGGCTTCTTTACCGTTTCAAAAATTTTCGGTATTATAGCCAGAATGTGATGCCTGAAGGTGATATACCAACGAAGCATGTCAGTGAAGTTCTTCTTTTCTGTTGTTGAGTTCTGTTTGCATCGGTGAATGATATTAATAATATGCTCCAGACAATCTGTAGAGAACAGATGTTTGTCTACCAAAGCAAACAAAAACTTATGCTTGTCGCCTCTGGTGAACATAACCGTCAGATTGGAAGAATCAATTTGCCCTATCTTCATTTTAAGAACATCTCCTGTCTTGGAAGTGGGCTTGACGGTCGGTTTCTTGTTCATAACTTTTGCTATTTCCTAATCCATAGTGACGAGCTCATGGACGTAGGAAGCCAACATTCTTTTAAGATGTTTAAGAATTGGTTCATACTCTCTTTGGTTGGAGAGAAGAATGTTGTATAGCAAAATCCAATCATGCGGATTCAGACTGGGAAGTTCTGCCTGAGAAATAAGATGTTCTTTGTTGGCCGTTCCTCTGTTGATTTTGAAATTAACGTTCACAAATTTCCCAGCCTGTGTCGGTTTCAGTACATTGACTTTAATGATTTTCTGAGCACTCCATGTCAAGTATTGCGGTTGACCATATTTCAGATAGAAATCTATTAGCTCTCTGTCAACCTTCAGGTTCGGATGAGGGACATCGGCAGTGACATCAAAGCAATGAAATGTGAAAGCTTTGCGCGTGATTGGCATGTCGAACTGCGAGTCTTTTGTATTTTCACACTCAAAGGATGCAATCGGTTCCAACCAATTTGGCCGCACTAGAGTCAGCGTGAGTTTTTAGAGAATCAAGAAAGATCTGAGTTGTGTGAACAACCTCAGAAACTTCCTTGGTGGCTTTTGAGCATGAAGCAGCTGAGTTATCTATGGCGTCAGTTGAACAATCCAAGGCGTCAGTGTACGTCTTGATCGCAGACTCTATGAAGGCTTTGAGCACAACACCCCCGTAGGCTTTATTGTCAGCCAGCAGACTGTCAAGTTTGGCGTGAATTTCCTGAATCTGCTGACTTGAAACAGGGGTATCGGCATCTGTGTCTATAGGGATCCGGTAGGGGCTATAATAGATAGAGTCGAACTCTTCATCAAAGCCCCCCAAGGTAGCACCGGAGTTGGAGCATGGAGAAGGAGATGGGGGAAGGTTGATGACCAGGGTTTCAACCACAGTAGCAGCCCCTGTATCAGATACATTGACCGTTACTGGTGGTTGGGAAGAGGTGATGGTAACAGATTCAGTGATAATAGGCGTGGAGATAGAGGATGAAGGTTGAGAAACAAATAAGGGAATGTTAGGTTCTGTTGTGGTTTGGGGGATAGATATAGGAACAGAAAGTGTGACCTTCTGTGTGGGTGATTGGGGTGGGGTTGGAATTTTTAGAGAAGTAGGAGGAGTGGGTGATTTGGTAAGTTGGGGAGATGTAGGTGGAGAGGGTGATTTGGGAATTTGAGGAGATGCTGGTGGAGAGGGTAGATGAGTGCCTGTTGGAGAAGATGGTTGTTGAGGAGACTGAATAGGTGTTGTTTCAGTTTAAGGAGCAGCAGCCTCTGTGTCTGATGGGGCATTCGGAGCAGATGCAGAAGAAGGAGACCCTTTGGCTCTTTTAGCCATCTTCTGAACCTTTTTCGATTTAGACTGAGAAGGTGCCTCTGCCTCAGATTTACGTTTAGAGGATCTTCTCTTTCTCTCCTTCTGTAGTGTTTACCCAGGTATGTTTTATCTTTATCAGACTAGTTAGACGTCCCTAGAAGCATGCTGTTGTATGTTGTCGCAAGCCTCTATGACCTCGAGCATGCCTTAATGATTCGATCAACACCTATTGTTTCTTCCTAATCAGGCTATTCTCTCACACTCGGTCTAGAGCTACCTTCCTCTACTCATCTGAAACATGAGTTGCTCTGCTTTGTCCCTTTTCTGTAGCAGAAGGTACGTTCGGTCTCTTAACTCTCTCCTCATCTTCTTCATTTACCTTCGATTCCCCAAAGTAACCCTTGATGCTTTCGGTCTTTACCACTGAGGCTTATGGTTGCATAACATCTGTGTTTATGATCTTAGATTCGTTTACCACATTCTAAGTGAAACCCAAAATCCAACACCTGAAATGAATTGACGGTGAGTGATAAACTCAAGCTATTACTTGGAAATCTCCTTTTCTTTTTGTGTGATCTTTTATGAAATTGTCTCCACCTAAGACATTTCTTCCCAAAGAGGTCCAATTTAATTTTTCCTTAAGATTTCTGTCTATACCATTCACGTCACGAAATACTTCCCACCTACCTGTTCAACAGATCTCATCGGTCTCACAGGTAACTCTACCAACACTAAGTTAAGAGACCGAACGTACCTTCTGCTACAGAAAAGGGACAAAGCAGAGCAACTCATGTTTCAGATGAGTAGAGGAAGGTAGCTCTAGACCGAGTGTGAGAGAATAGCCTAATTGGGAAGAAACGATAGGTGTTGATCGAATCATTAAGGCATGCTCGAGGTCATAGAGGCTTGCGACAACATACAGCAGCATGCCTCTAGGGACGTCTAACTAGTCTGATAAAGATAAAACATACCTGGGTAAACACTACAGAAGGAGATGCTTGTATTCACCTGTGCAAAACGTACACCGACTAGAAAGATAAAATGTTTTTGTGATTTTGGGATTTTTCTGAAAAATAAATAAAAACAGAAAGATAAAATGTTTTTGGAATTTTGGAATTTTCTGAAAAATAAATAAAACAGAAAGATAAAATGTTTTTGTAATTTTGGGATTTTTCTGAAAAATAAATAAAAACAGAAAGATAAAAAGTTTGTACAACATAAAAAAAAAGAAAAATAGGAAGCAGAAATAGATCGAGCGATCTGTGTATTTCGGTGATAGTTTCAGAATCGAGATGAACCGAGCGGTCTATCTTGTTCGGTTCCGTAAGTCTTTAGAGTAGAGAGAGACCGAGCGTGCTGTTTGCGTGAGTGCCTTTAAATTACTAGAACAGAGAGGGACCGAGCGGTCTGGTTGCTTCGGTTCCTTTATTTTACCAGAGCAGAGAGAGACCGAGCGGTCTGGTTGTTTCGGTTCCTTTATTTTACCAGAGCAGAGAGAGACCGAGCGGTCTGGTTGTTTCGGTTCCTTTATTTTACTAGAGCAGAGAGAGACCGAGCGGTCTGGTTGTTTCGGTTCCTTTATTTTACCAGAGCAGAGAGAGACCGAGCGGTCTGGTTGTTTCGGTTCCTTTATTTTACCAGAGCAGAGAGCAACAGAGCGGTCTGTTTGCTTCGGTTCTGTTAAAGCGCCAGAGCATAGAGCAACAGAGCGGTCTGTTTGCTTCGGTTCCGTTAAAGCGCCAGAGCAGAGAGCAACAGAGCGGTCTGTTTCGTTCGGTTCTTGATTCTTAAATAGAGATTTGAGGATTTGGGACCGACTCTGCAACCATCATACCCAAGCCTTGTAGAATTTTATTGAAGGTCGTTTCAGGAAGAGCTTTGGTGAAGACATCGGCCAATTGATCAGTGGTTCTAACAAAGTGTACTTCGACGTTTCCATCTTCCACGTGGTCTTTGATGAAGTGATACCTCAGTGCTATGTGTTTGGTTTTAGAGTGTTGCACTTGGTTATGACAGATCCTAATTGCACTTTCAGAGTCACAATATAGTGGGATCTTCTTCATATTGAGTCCACAGTCTCGAAGTTGACTTTGGATGCAAATCACTTGTGATGTGCAGGATGCAGCGGCAATGTATTCAGCTTCAGCAGTAGATAGTGACACGCAGGTTTGCTTCTTGGACTGCCAGCTTACTAACTTTCCATCGAGGAATTGGCAGCCACCAGTTGTGCTTTTACGGTCGAGTCCACATCCTCCAAGGTCAGCATCAGAATAGGCTTGAACGAAGAAGCCTGAGTTGGATGGATACCATAGACCTAAGGAGGTGGTTCGCTTGAAATAGCGTAAGATGTTCTTCACTGCAAGCATGTGAGGTCCGCATGGGTTTGCCTGAAATCGAGCACAATAACACATAGAAAACATGATATCAGGTCTGCTCGCAGTTAGATACATTAGTGAGCCTATCATTTGACGATAGAGCGTGATATCGATAGCCGGTTTATCTAGAGGTGGGGTAAGTTTAGTGCCGAATGCCATTGGGACTTTGACTTTTGAGTCTCCCATCATGCCAAACTTTGCTAGGAGAGTCTTCGTGTAAGCTTCCTGATTAATAAAGATGCCTTTGGGTCCCTGTCTTATGTTTAAACCAGGGAAAAAGTTAATTGGACCCATTGAGCTCATTTCAAACTTAGTCTCCATCAGCTTTCTGAATTCAGCTGTTAAGCTAGGATTCGTGGAGCCAAAGATGATGTCATCGACATAAATGTGAACTATCATAAGGTGGTTACCTTCCTTTTTGCAAAAGAAGGTTGGGTCAACCGAACCCTGTTTAAATTTAGACATCTTTAAAAATTTTGTAAGCGTTTCATACCAGGCTCCCGGAGCTTGTTTGAGGCCGTACACAGCTTTATCCAGAATATAGCAATGATTTGGATGCTTTTCGTTCACGAACCCAGGAGGTTGCTCCACATACACAGTTTCTTCGAGTTCTCCATTGAGAAATGCACACTTGACGTCCATATGGAAAACCTCAAAGTTCTTGTGAGCAGCATAAGCCAGAAATATTCTTAAAGATTCTAGCCTAGCTACTGGAGCGAAAGTCTCTTCATAGTCTATCCCTTCCTCCTGATAGTATCCCTTTACCACCAGACGAGCCTTGTTCCTTATAACATTACCTTCCTTGTCCATTTTGTTCCTTAAAACCCATTTGAGACCAACAACTGAAGCATCTGGAGGAGTTGGAATGAGGCGCCAAACTTTGTTCCTTTCAAATTCGTTCAGTTCGTCTTGCATTGCTTGAACCCAATCAGAGTGATCTAGGGCAGAGTTAACTGTCTTCGGTTCAACTTTTGAGACGAATGAGTTAAACATACAAAACTCAACTTTTGAAAATAAGGATGTCTGTTTTGCCTTCAGTTGTGATCGGGTCAGAACCTTTTCAGAGACATCACCAACTAATTGAGAAATAGGATGATCTCTGGTCCATTTGATAAGAGGAGGATAATTCGGATCAAAGGTTGGGTCTAGTTCAGCATTAATCATTTCTTCTGGCTCAGATTGGCTATCGTAACCGAGCGTCATATCATTATGTTCCCCCTCAATTGATGAGCTTTGAGAAACATGAGGTTCAGGTGTTTCTTGTGGTACTGAGCTTCCAGGTGTTGAAGCACCTTCGGTAGGAGAGGAATCTTCGGTTGGAGAAGCACCTTCGGTTGAAGTTGTAGAATTGGGCTCCCCCTGGACTTGTGAGCTTGGCTCCCCCTCGACAAAAGCGTTGTTGGATGGAGAGTCATTAGTGGTCGATTCTGCTTCATGCATTCTTCTTGCAGCATCTTCGACAATCTGCTTCATATGATCAACTTTGTTGTCTGCTGCACCTGCTTCGGAGAGTGAAGCTTTCTCTGGTTTGTCAAAGAGCTCCAGAAATTTCTCGTATAAATTGGCGACCAAGACTATGACTTGGCCAGTTAGAGGAAAGATGTCTCCAGCAGTGTCTTCTTTGGCCTATAGCTTCTTGACATAGCTATCATCAAAGGTCACATAGTATGTCTCTTCAATCCTTCTCGAACGCTTGTTTAGGACCCTGTACACCTTGGATGTGAGCGAGTAACCCAGAAAAATTCCCTCGTCGGCTTTGACATCAAACTTGTTGCGGTGTTCTTTAGAGTTAAAGATGAAACTGTTGGGGTTTGAGCAATCTAACACTTCCTAAGTGTGCATGCAACCCTAATAAACCTTGGATCTATGTTTGTCTAAATACATGCAAAATAATAATTTTCCAAGGTTTATAACCTATCTAACATGGCATGGGGAACATTTCAACATAAAAAGAGTTAGAAGAGATTACATACCTTTTGGTGTGTTGGGTTCTTAGGAGTTTGAGGGCCAAGCACCAATAGTGTGAATGCCTCAAATGGAATCACAAGCACCACAAACTCTTGGAAAACTTTGATGAGAGTATATACACCTTGTATATTCGGCCACACACATGCACACACACACTAGATCACTAGCTTTCTCTTAGTTTTTACTTAGGCTCTATTTCATGCTCCATAAGCATGCTTATATAGTATGCATGGTTAGGGTGAAACCCTAATAACCCATGTCTTTTCCTTTTCCAAGGATCCATGGGTTAAAATCTCCATGGATCATCCATGGACTTCCACATAAGCCTAGCCCATTAACAAATGAGTATTAGCCCACACTATATAAAACAAATATCCCATAATTTAATTAGTATTCCTTTTAATCTCTAAATTAATTCATAATTAATTTAAGACTAAAACTAATTAAATACCGTAACTTCATATTAATATATTATAACTCATAATATATTAATAAACATATGTGTATAACTCTCATAAAATTATCCATAATAGTTTGGATGAGATGCAACCCAAATGGACCATGCCGGTCGGGTCAAGTATATAACAAATAAGTTATGGACTTAGACACCTTATCCAACAGACTCCCACTTGGATAAGTCTAATAACTATATTTGCCTATAACTTCAGGAACCAACCAACAATCGTAGCTCTCGAAAACTCCCTCGAACAATGAAGACTCTGTCGAACTATGAAGCGCCATTTTAGATAAGTGATCACATAATCCTCTGTTCTCATGATATCAGCCGGACAAACACATGGAACTATGTCTTGCTTATTGTCTAGCAGTTGTTTCTCGATTTTCCGATTTGTTTGACGAAGAACTTCACTGAACACATCGGTTTAGTTATGACCAGGCCTGGTACATGGGTCAACACAAAATCATCGAGGGGCCCAGATATCGCTTCTATTTCTAGAAGGAACAAATAAACTTCGACTGATATGCTTGTTCTACTACTCATTGAATTGTACACAAAGGCACGTTTTATAACATCAAGTTACTGATGCGTTTACGTGCAATCAATGCACAACCAACTCATAGGTAACAACTCATATCTCCAGGTTTAAAGATTTATATGATGTTATCGTCTCACGATCACTCGAGATAAATTCCATGAAGTGATACAAGTGAGCGTGGGTTTATACCAATACTCATAACTTATGAGTACTCATGAATGTTGCAGCAACCATTGCCATGTCTAAACACCTTTAAGGCATCTACAAACCCAATTCATGACAATCTTGATTCATACCTACTTCCGACGTATGATCGATTGTGGAGGTTTGAATAAATTAATTATTCTGGAAGTCAAAACATGCAAAACTGAAACAATAGTAAATAATTGACAATGATAGTAACACTTTACTCATAAATAAATCAGAAATTTTATTCATCATCAAACGTCGATTACATTTTACAAGTTTCAGGAAAACTATCTAATCTGTAAAACTAATATCGTCCCTCAGCCCGATGCGTCTCGCATGCTGAAAATGCTTAACCCTCGTCAGTCCCTTCGTAAGGGGATCTGCAGGATTCTCATCTGACGATATCCTCCTTGTCACAAGGAGTCCTTCTTCAATCTTGTGTCTTAAGAAGTGATATTTTCTGTCAATGTGTCGGGATCTACCATGATCTCTTGGTTCCTTAGCTAAGATAACCGCAGCATTGTTGTCACAGAAAATCTCTATAGGTTCCTTAATAGCTGGTACAACTCCAAGGTCTCCGATGAAGTTCTTTAGCCATATCGCCTCCTTCGCTGCTTCACTCGCTGCTATATACTCTGATTCACAAGTCGAATCAGCCACCGTCTCCTGTTTGGAACTCTTCCAAGAAATTGCCCCTCCATTTAAGGTAAAGATCCAGCCCGACTGAGAGCGGAAATTATCCCTATCAGTCTGAAAACCAACATCACTATACCCTAATATTTTCAAGTCATCACTGCCACCAAGGGTAAGGACCCAATCCTTAGTCCTCCGCAGGTACTTGAGAATGTTCTTTACCGTGGTCCAATGAGCTTTTCCAGGGTTCCCCTGATACCTGCTGACCATGCTCAAAGCAAATGCCACATCAGGACGGGTACAAGTCATAGCATACATGATCGAGCCAATTGCGGAAGCATATGGTAATTGGCTCATCTCAGCTATCTCTGCCTCTGTACTCGGACTCTGAGTCTTACTCAGTTTGGTATTGCTTTGGATCGGTAAATCTCCTTTCTTGGAATTCTCCATGTTGAACCTTTTCAACACCTTATCCAAGTAGATACTCTGACTAAGTCCAATTAGTCTTCTACTCCTTTCTCTTAATATCCTTATCCCTAGGATATAGGTAGCCTCCCCTAGGTCCTTCATAGCAAAGCACTTCCCAAGCCAGGACTTAACCTCCTGCAAGGTTGGGATGTCATTTCCTATGAGTAGTATGTCATCCACATACAGTACCAAGAAGCTAACTATACTCCCACTAGCTCTGACATACACGCAAGACTCATCTTCGCTTCTCAAGAAGCCAAACTCTTTTACCTTCTCATCAAAACAAAGATTCCAGCTACGAGATGCTTGTTTTAATCCATAAATGGATTTCTCAAGCTTGCATACTCTATTAGGGTACTCTGCATTGACAAAACCCTCTGGCTGATTCATGTACACATTCTCAGCCAACTTTCCATTAAGGAAAGCGGTTTTGACATCCATTTGCCATATTTCATAATCATGAAATGCTGCAATGGCTAACATAACCCTAATAGACTTAATCTTGGCTACCGGCGAGAAGGTTTCATCATAATCAACACCTTGAGTTTGAGTAAAACCCTTCGCAACCAGTCGAGCCTTATAAGTATGCACTTTTCCTTCTATGTTTGTCTTCTTTTTGAAGATCCATTTGCACCCGACTGTTTTACGGCCTGGTACATTGTCAACCAAGTTCCAAACTTGATTGTCATACATGGACTGTATCTCGCTGTCCATAGCCTCCTTCCATTTAGCAGACTCCGGGCCTGCCATGGCTTCCTTAACACTGCTAGGTTCATCCAAATTTACTAGTGTACTATCACTAATAAACGTATCACCTTCCGTAGTAATATGAAAACCATAATAAAACGAAGGTGTGTTCCTAACCCGTGTGGAACGTCTCGGAGGTACAGACTCGTCAGCTGGATCAACAGGAGTTTCTTCCTCAGGTTGATTGCTAGTGTCTGAGGTTCCTTCATCAATTGATTCTTGAATTTCTTCAAGATCAATCTGCCTCCCACTGTCTCCTTGGCTTATAAATTCTTTCTCGCGAAAGATCCCTCTTCGTGCTACAAAGACCACATTATCACTGGGTCTGTAGAAAAGGTAACCGAAGGATTTCTGTAGGTAGCCGATGAAAATACACCTTTCACTTCGGGGTTCAAGCTTATCATGAGTTTCACGCCTCACGAAGGCTTCGCAACCCCAAATTTTGATGTGGTCCAAATTGGGAACCTTCGCAGTCCACATCTCATGAGGTGTTTTGGTAACCTTCTTTGTAGGGACTAGATTAAGGATATGGGCGGCAGTCTCTAAGGCATACCCCCAAAAAGAGATTGGTAACGAAACTCGACTCATCATAGAGCGAACCATGTCCAACAAGGTACGATTACGCCTCTCAGCTACACCATTCAACTGTGGTGTCCTGGGAGGGTCAATTGTGAGACAATCCCACACTCCTTAAGATAGTCAAGGAACTCGGTACTAAGATACTCACCACCTCGATCGGATCGAAGCATCTTAATGTTCCTGCCCAATTGATTTTCTACTTCCTGTTTGAATTCCTTAAACCTTTCAAAGGTTTCGGACTTATGTTTGATTAAGTAGACATACCCATATCTACTAAAATCATCAATAAAAGTCACATAATACCGATTAGCGTCCCTTGTGGCGGTTTTGAATGGTCCACATACATCAGTATGTATTAGGTCCAACAAACCCTCACCCCTCTCACAAGTTCCAGTGAAGGGTGATTTTGTCATTTTTCCAAGTAGACAAGATTCACAACTATCATCTGATTTGAGGTCAAATGATTCCAAGACTCCACTCTTTTGGAGTTGTCCTATGCGTTTCTTGTTTACATGTCCAAGACGACAATGCCACAATGATGATTTATCTAGGCTAGTAGAAGAATCAATATACAACACATTATTTCCTAAGTTGTCTACAATCGACACAGTTTCATACACACCATCACAAGGTAATGCTTTAAAATAAAACACATTATTAAAGAAAGCATTAATACCACCACATTCATTATCAAACGAAAAGGTAAAACCTTGTTTGTACAAAGCATGAAAAGAAATAATATTCTTCGCCATTTCAGACGAGTATACACATTTATTCAAATCTAATCTTAACCCATTATTAAGCAACAAAGTATAAACTCCAATCTTGGAAACAGGTGAAGCCTTCCTATTCCCCATGATTATGTTTATCTTCCCGTGCTCCACATCCTCACTTCTTCTTAGGCCCTGCAAATCAGAACATATGTGAATACCACATCCTGTATCAAGCACCCAAGAGTTAGAATATGTTGAGTAATTAGACAATATAGTGTAAATACCTGCAAAGGTGGGTTTCACTTTCCCATCCTTTAGATCCTGCAAGTACTTAGGGCAGTTTCGCTTCCAGTGTTCCTTTTCATGGCAATAAAAGCATTCAGCATCCTTGGGAATGGCAGAAGGAGTGACAGAACCGTTCTTAGTCTTTGATGAGGAGCCTTCAAGAGACTTTCCCTTGGTACCCTTCGAAGGGTGCTTCCTCTTTTTCCCTTTGCCTTGCCCAATAGCTAAAACAGGAGTAGAAGTTGGAGTAGGAGTAGTAGAGGTAACAACCGCTTTACCCTTAAGACCGGTTTCAGCGGTCTTCAAGAGTCCTTGAAGCTTGCTGAGGGTAACTTCCTCCTTGTTCATATGATATCTCATTCGAAAATGATAATAACAAGAAGGTAAGGAGTGCAAAATGATGTCAATTGCTAACTCCTCGGGGATGTTAACATTCAGCTTCAGCAAACGGTCCACATACCTTTGCATCTTTTGCATGTGGCCCGTGACGGATTCACCGTCCTTCATGCGGGTAGTTATTATGGAGGAGATTATTTCATACCGCTCCTGACGAGCACTCTGATGGTACCTTTCCATCAGGTCTTGGTGCATCTCAAAAGGGTAGAAATCTTCATATGACTTTTGGAGCTCGGCTGTCATCGTGGCCATCATGATACATGCCACCTTAGTAGCATCTCTCTCATGAGTCCTGAATTCAGCGATCTCCTCAGGAGTAGCAGTAGACTCATCAAGTTCTTTTAACTCCTTATCGAGGACATATTCCTTGTCCTCGTAACGAGTAACCATCCTGATGTTCCTAATCCAATCCATGAAGTTGGAACCATCAAAGATGACCCTCCCACAAAGATTCATGAGAGAGAAAGAACCAGTTGGGTTAGAGCCTGAAGCATTAGTGTTGGAAGACATCTGAAAGAAGAAAGTAAGTTTAGATTAGATATTTAGGATCCTTAATAAGACACCCAAATGTAATATTAAGGCTAGGATCCAATCACAATATATTACACTTAGAAGAGGGATGCCGTAATCTAAGTAATAATATATTTGAAAGGTAGGCGAATGACGATTCACCAATTTCCACCATGAAAATGAAATGATTTATTAGGTTTAATTGGATTTGAAATTCCTAGATTCTTTTGAGATTCATTGAACTTTTCAATGGCATGTTTCAATCTCGATTGTGCCCTTCAAGTTTTGTGACTAGGATGCCGAGGATCACAAAACAAGGTGTGAATAACCATGCTAACTCACTTGGTACTCCTAATATTATCACCTAATCAATGTGCCGGTTAACCACACACACTCCATTAATCTATGACAACATTAAGTTACCCTTCGTGATCCTTACTAGTTCTAGTTAGTGTGCCGGTTAACCACACACGCTCCACCAACGACTTGGTAAGGTACAAAGTGTGAATTCCATGGATTAGCACCATGTTCACATTTTCCTAAAATAACTAAGATTGGGAATTAAAAGAGTTTAGTTATTTTATAATATTCATTATACTTTTAATGAGGATTTAAAGTCATTGTTCTACCCGTTCGGCTAACGACCCTCCACCGATCAAGCAAGCGGTGGGTGAGAGTATACACCCATTAAGTCACCATTTTATAGGCAACAACCTTATACCCACCTTATAGACCGGCTTCGTGAATGAGGCCTACTAACGGTAAAACGACTTATTCTTATACATATATATAATAATTAACCATTAATGTTATAAATAGTATAAGGGTTGAATTTTAACTATTAAAACTCTAAGGTTTGGAATTAAAGTTTATTAAAGTGTGTGAAACTTTACAAATTCCAAAACTTGAGGGCAAGTTTTGTAACTTTGCAAAACTCTTCATTTCATAACTTATGAATTAAAGGTTCATAAAAATGAAGACTCTTCATTTTCATGTAACTTATGTGTTTTAAGTGTGTGTTAAATGAAAGTGACCTTTGGTAATCCATAACTTGAGGACAAATTATGGACTCCATTAAAACACATAAATGATAAAGAATTAATCCTAAACAATTCAGCAAATAATTCCTATCATTTTCTAAATTCATAAGAACATGAACATGATCATCAAAATTCAAGAATTGTATGAACACATAAAATCATGGAATTTTGATATATGCTATTGTAAATGGATTAGAACAACCATTACACCAACTAAAATAAGTTTTATAACACCAAAACAGTTTAGGGTAATGTTTCTAGTCCATTTCCAGCAGCAAAAGTCGAGATTCTGCATTCCTTCGATCCTACTCGCCGAGTGCACGAACGGACTCGTCGAGTAGGTTGAAGTTTGCCTTGGACTCGGCGAGTCCCCCCAATGGACTCGGCGAGTCGACCATGCAGACAGCAACGATTTCGACTTTTTCACTATTTTGCATCAAGTATCAAACAAGCAAGCCTAGGCTCTGATACCACTGTTGGGTTTTGAGCAATCTAACACTTCCTAAGTGTGCATGCAACCCTAATAAACCTTGGATCTATGTTTGTCTAAATACATGCAAAATAATAATTTTCCAAGGTTTATAACCGATCTAACATGGCATGGGGAACATTTCAACATAAAAAGAGTTAGAAGAGATTACATACCTTTTGGTGTGTTGGGTTCTTAGGAGTTTGAGGGCCAAGCACCAATAGTGTGAATGCCTCAAATGGAATCACAAACACCAGAAACTCTTGGAAAACTTTGATGAGAGTATATACACCTTGTATATTCGGCCACACACATGCACACACACACTAGATCACTAGCTTTCTCTTAGTTTTTACTTAGGCTCTATTTCATGCTCCATAAGCATGCTTATATAGTATGCATGGTTAGGGTGAAACCCTAATAACCCATGTCTTTTCCTTTTCCAAGGATCCATGGGTTAAAAGCTCCATGGATCATCCATGGACTTCCACATAAGCCTAGCCCATTAACAAATGAGTATTAGCCCACACTATATAAAACAAATAGCCCATAATTTAATTAGTATTCCTTTTAATCTCTAAATTAATTCATAATTAATTTAAGACTAAAACTAATTAAATAACGTAACTTCATATTAATATATTATAACTCATAATATATTAATAAACATATGTGTATAACTCTCATAAAATTATCCATAATAGTTTGGATGAGATGCAACCCAAATGGACCATGCCGGTCGGGTCAAGTATATACCAAATAAGTTATGGACTTAGACACCTTATCCAACAGAAACACCTTGAGCCGAACACATGGAAAAATTTCACATTTGGCTTTCTGTTGTTTAGTATCTCATATGGAGTGAGCGTGAATCGCTTGTTGAGATAGGACCTGTTCTGTGTAAAACAAGCAGCCGAAATAGCATCAGCCCAAAAATAAAGAGGTAAGGAAGCGAAACTTAGCATAGTTCGGGCAGCTTCACACAAAGATCGGTTTCGTCTTTCGACTATTCCGTTCTGTTGCGGTGTGTAGGGAGCTGAGAAATTGTGACTTATTCCCTTTTCTGCAAGAAACTCTTCAAACTCCCTGTTCTTGAATTCAAGACCATTGTCGCTCCTGATGTTGCGAACAACCTTCTTGAGTTGTACTTCAATTTGCTTGATAAACACTTTCAGCTTTTGAGTCGCTTCAGATTTGAGCTTTAGAAAGAACACCCATGTAAATCGTGAAAAGTCATCAACAATAACAAGAATATAATTGCTACCACCGATGCTTTCGATAGATGAAGGACCACACAAATCGATATGAAGTAATTCAAGTGGTTCAACAACTTTTGTGTTGATTATAGATGGGTGACTTTGACGACTCTGCTTTCCCATTTCGCATGCAGCACACAAATGATCTCTGTCGAACTTGAGCAATGGAAGACCCCTAACATGACCTCCAGTGACAAGTCGGTTGATATCCTTAAAATTGAGATGAGATAATCCTCGGTGCCACAACCAGCTTTCGTCGTATTGAGCTTTTGACAACAAGCATATAGTCGGGTTTCCTTTGATGGGTTTAAGGTTTAAGGGAAACATTTCACCCTTTCGCTCTGACTTGAGAATCACTTTCTTTGTCTTTTTCTCTATGATTTCAGAACCTTCATCATCGAACGAGACTTTGAGACCTGTACCTCCAACAAGCTGAGATACACTAATGAGGTTGTGTTGGAGTCCTTCCACATAAGCCACCTTCCTTATGGTAAAGTCCCCATTTGTTATCATCCCGTATCCCTTTTATGGTGCCGAAAGAATTATTTCCAAACTTGACGTTGCCACCATTTGCAAGAGGTCTGTATTCCCTAAGCTCCTCTTTCCTCCCTGTCATGTGACGTGAGCAGCCACTATCGTTGTACCATTCTTCGTCGAACTGCTCGTCACTTATAACCTACAAAAATTAGGCAGATTTAGGAACCCAAAGTTTCTTGGGTCCACGTGAGCTTTGCATGGGAACAGGAATAGTAAGAGAGACGTCAACAAGATAAGTTCGTTTTATAAGAGTTGTTTCATCTTTCTTTTTAATGGTAAAAACTTTTATTTTGTTAGGATTGGTTGTGTTCAATTTGGACTCTGGTTTGGATTCATTGAACTTCTGCTTTCCCTTTTGTTCAGCTGACGAATGAGATTTTTGAGAACAAGAGGAATCGGTGGAAGTAAAAGAATTAAAAGAACGAGAAGAATTAGAATGAAAGGGTTTGGATTGAGAGGACTTCCTGGTTTGAGACTCTAGGTGACCCTTTTGCTTTTGATCGTTGGAGGGACCGTCCTTAGAGTCTTGGTCTCTTTTGAATTCAGAACCGAACCTTTGCGTTCGGTTGGAGCTGTCCTTGGAGCCGAACCTTTGGTTTCGGTTGAAGTCTTTTTCAGAACCGAACCTTAGCCTTCGGTTGATATTTTCTCGTGACCCGAACCTTGGCTTTCGGTTGTTGTGACTTTCAGGCTTTCCTATAGGATTGTTTTCATACTTCAGATTCTTGTCTAGGTGTGAGAAATATGCATTATGGGAATGCCAGAATTGTTTCCTTTCAGAAAGGTTCTTCCTGTATCTATTGTTCCTTTCTCTCTTCCTATTCCTCATCTGATTAGGTTGATGATGAACATTCGCTTTCGTTTTTGGTGTCCCCTTGGCTGGTTCCTTTCGAACTACAGGAGTATTACTTTGAGCCGAAGGAGCAGAAGGAATGTCTTCTTTTGCCAAACGATCAATCTTCTAAGGAATATCTTTTGTACCACTGGTGCTTGGCTCATCGAAGTTGTCCGGCTTATTCAAGGGTTAAGGTATGTATCTTCCTTTGCTCTTCCAGGAGGTTCTTTCAGATAAACCAATGGTTTCGTTTGCATTATCTATTGGAGCTTCCCAGAAGTACTCATCGCAGCCATCAGCATTGTCTTCGCTTACAATAGCTATGAGTTTAGCTGTTTGATGTTCGGTTACTCCTGTCACCTTGTATACTTGATTCGGAGTGGTCCTGACCTTTTGATACACAACTGCTTTCTCAACTAATACTGGGAACTTTTGATGCGACAAATGAGCGAACTCTACTGAATTTTCAGAAATAAGATTCTTGTGATTTTCAGGTTCGTTTTTAGTAAATTCTGTGCAGTCAACCGTGTCCTCTAAAGAAATTTCACTCATGTTTTCATCCTCGTTAAGCTCAGATGCATTTTCAACATCAATTTTGTTTTCTGAGCTTACGTTGGCATTTAAAGAGTTAAATTTTTGCATGGTTTCGGTTCTCAGTTTAAGTCTGTCGTTTTCATCCAAAAGGTTTTTAAGCATGTCCTTGTGGTCCTTGGATTTAATGAAGGACTCAATTTTGTCCAGTCCATACATGTAGGTCGGATTGACATCATCAGACGATATCACACTCTCACAATTGTAGGCTTCGGCATCGATTTCATCCTCCTTAAACTCTAGGAAAGGCAAAATCATGCGATGGATCTTTTGGCCTATTTCACAATCCAAGTGAAGCTGAGTAATATTAGAGTACAAACGTTTAGCAATTAAACAAAAAACATTCCACTGTTTTAACAATTTTAAATTGTCTCTTTGCAAATAAATGTTTTCGTCTTTAACTTTAACTAATTCCGACTCCTTTAACTTGATCCACATTCTCCGCTCCTCACTTTTTGATGCCACCCTGCTTATTTGATCAGTTAGGTTAGAATTGGTGACTCGAGTTTGAGTTAAGCTACTATCTAGATGAGAAATTCTTGTATTAACGTTTTTTAGTTCTTTCTCATATGAGGTTGATGGAACTTTGGATGAAACAAAAACAGATTGTACCTTCTTTATCAGTTCATCGAGCTCATTGAATTGCTGGCTGAGAGGTTTGGCCGTAAAGCACATGTCCTCCTGTACCTTCGGTCCATCACTTCCTCCATCGGTGTTGTATCCCCGCATATGAGATACATCAGTTACCATGAAGCATATTCCTCCACTGCTTTCCTCCTTTGCCACATAAGCCTTTCCATGGGTAGGCTTCCTCACTTCATCGTCTTCTGAGTCGGTAGACCAAACTTCCGTGCTACCGAACTCGTCATCTTTAACCGAACCCTGCACAATGAGAGCATTAATAGAAGGGTTAGCAGTAGACTTCTTCTTTCTCAACTCGTCCAATCTTTTCTGCAACACAGCTTCCTCATCATTTCCATCATCTTTTTCAGCCATCTTCTTAAGGACACAGTCCTTGGCATAGTGGTTTTTCCCACCACAGTAGAAACAGCTTACTCCGGAATCGCCATCCACCTTCGGTTCCTTCTTGTGCTCCTCAGCCTTCGGTTCATTGTTCACCTTTTCAGAGCTGTAACTCCCCTGCCAGTTTCGGTTTTTGTTGCTGGGGAATCTCTTCTTTATGAACCTCTTGGGATTGGACACCATCATGGCATAATCCTCAGACGTGAGATCATATTCCTCCAAGTTGAGATCTTCATCTTCCATCACAGCTTTACTTTTAGATAGGAGGGCCAGCGAACCAAGACTTGAAATGACGTTCTTTTCTTGCACCACAATCTTTTCTTGGGACTTAAGAATACCCACCAGTTTCGCCAAAGAGTGTGATTTAAACTGCTCATGGGCTTTGACTGTGGAAACTACTGCTCTCCATTCAGACCTCAATCCGTTCAAGAAAGTAACCTTCTGTTCGATAAACTTCCTTTCAATATCGTGTTTGATCATCTTGCTGAGAAGATGATTAAAACGATCAAACGTCTGGGTCACCGTTTCTTCGGCTCCTTGCCTGAATTCTCCAAACTCAGATAAAAGCAAAGTTTGAATAGAATGTTCAAGATCCTCGTCTGTAGAGTACAGTTCACGAAGTCTATCCCAAACTTCCTTTGCTGTCGTGCATGAGCTGACCAACCTGAATGTGTCGGACTGAAGGGCGAATCTGATCAACCTTAACGCCTTAATATTGCACTGGAATTTATCCTTTTCATCTTGTGCAATATCCTTCACGTCCTTTAGCAGATCATTGTACTCCTTTTGTGTCTTGATGATTCTGGACGATGCAGAATGAGAAAACGGTCCATTGGTGATGGCTTCCCATATGAGGTACCCATTATCCTCCGATCCAATCATGTAGTCTTCAAAGTGATGCGCCCATACTTCATAGTCATGGGTGTATAAGATTGGAATCTTTGTCGTTGAACCGATGCTGTTGGAAATATTAATAAGGTTTGATTGTGTCGCGTCCATTATAATCGTAAAAACCTGTTCACAGATCAGACTTGTAATAAAGCAGATTAGGGCAAAACAATAAATATCAAGATACGTCAATAAAGAGATGACGGCTCAATAAATATTGATAATTGCGGAAAAACCCTAACGGAAATCTTTTTCACAGAAAAGATGTGTATAGATTACACAGCCTCCTGCTCTGATACCAATTGATGTGATTAAACCAACCTTTAATCTATAAAGATCGATTAGATCTTGAACAAGTATGTAAATATAAAACTGAATGAACGCAATAATAGTAACAAGTCAAGATTGAATCAAACGTGTCGAATGATTAAACAAAATCCTCAGAAGAGCTCTATTAAGAACATCAACTGTAGAGGATTGGAAGGTTACAAGAACGATTAAAGAAACCTGTTATCTTCTGGATGAATCCCTATTTCGCAGATCTCTAAAAAACCTTAACCTAATATGCATGCAAGCGTAAACTTATATACAAAACATAAAAGGTTCATGGTTGGACAGGCCCAAACTGGAATGCAAAGAAACTTATACTATCGAGCCCAAAAAGACGCAATCTTTAAAATAATTTTCAGCCCAACACAGCTACTTCTCAAAGATAGACCTTCGGTCAGGGTACCATCAGTTACGAGTTCAGGAGAGTGATGTTTCCAAAACAGCTTTTAGGACTCGGTATGGACACTGTGAGTTTGTAGTGATGCCCTTCGGTCTAACCAATGCACCAGTTGTGTTCATGGACCTGATGAACTGGGTGTGCCTTCCCTTCTTAGACAAGTTCATCATCGTGTTCATTGATGACATCTTCGTCTACTCCATGAGCGAAGAAGACCACAAACAACACTTGAGGTTAGTGTTGGAGACCCTTAGATCCGAGAAGCTATACACGAAATTCTCCAAGTGTGAATTCTGGATACTGAAGGTAACTTTCCATGGTCACGTGGTAAGTGAGGACGTTATTCACGTGGATCCTTCCAAGATTAAAGCAATAGAGAATTGGTCGGCACCGAAGACACCCACAGAAATCCATCAATTCTTGGGTCTTGCTGGCTATTATCGGAGATTCATCCAGAATTTTTCCAAAATCACCAAACCCTTAACCACACTAACACAGAAAGGTGTACCGTTTTGTTGGAGTGATAAACAAGAAACTGCATTACAAACGTTGAAGAGAGCCTTATGCAACGCGCCTGTTCTGTCCCTACCCGAAGGGACAGAGGACTTCGTTGTCTACTGCGATGCGTCTAATCAAGGTTTAGGTTGTGTGCTTATGCAAAGAGGAAAAGTGATTGCTTATGCCTCAAGACAGCTGAAAGCACACAAGGTTAACTATACCACACATGACTTGGAACTAGGAGTCGTAGTCTTTGCGTTGAAGATTTGGAGACATTATCTCTACGGAACCAAGTGCACGATCTTCACTGATCACAAGAGCCTGCAACACATCTTTGAACAGAAAGACTTGAACATGAGGCAACGACGATGGGTAGAACTACTCAGTGATTATGAGTGTGAAATCGGTTACCATCCCGGCAAGGCCAATGTGGTAGCGGATGCCCTTAGCCGAAAGGAAAGTGCAGGCCACAAAGTGAAGAACCAGACGATGACTATCCATTCCAACTTACCTATGAAAATCCGAGAAGCCTAGTTAGAAGCCCTCAAACCCGAGAACGTGTTGATCGAAACCTTGAGAGGAATGGAAAAGAAACTTGAGATCAGAGGTGACGGAGCCTATTGTTTCATGGATCGGATCTGGATTCCAAAGTTTGGAGGATTCAGGGAAATTGTCATGGAGGAGGCACACAAAACCAAATCTCTGTTCACCCGGGTTCTGACAAGATGTACCTGGATCTCAAGAAGCAATACTGGTGACCAAACATGAAGGCTGAGATAGCTACATTCGTGGGCAAGTATCTAACTTGCACCAAGGTTAAAGTTGAGCACCAGAAACCCTCGGGTCTGCTCCAACAGCCTAAGTGTGCATGCAACCCTAATAAACCTTGGATCTATGTTTGTCTAAATACATGCAAAATAATAATTTTCCAAGGTTTATAACCTATCTAACATGGCATGGGGAACATTTCAACATAAAAGAGTTAGAAGAGATTACATACCTTTTGGTGAGTTGGGTTCTAAGGAGTTTGAGGGCCAAGCACCAATAGTGTGAATGCCTCAAATGGAATCACAAACACCACAAACTCTTGGAAAACTTTGATGAGAGTATACACCTTGTATAAATCGGCCACACACATGCGCACACACACTAGTTCACTAGTTTTCTCTTAGGCTTCATTTCATGCTCCATAAGCATGCTTATATAGCGTGCATGGTTAGGGTGAAACCCTAATAACCCATGTTTTTTCCTTTTCCAAGGATCCATGGGTTAAAAGCTCCATGGATCATCCATGGACTTCCACATAAGCCTAGCCCATTAACAAATGAGTATTAGCCCACACTATATAAAACAAATAGCCCATAATTTAATTAGTATTCCTTTTAATCTCTAAATTAATTCATAATTAATTTAAGACAAAAACTAATTAAATAACGTAACTTCATATTAATATATTATAACCCATAATATATTAATAAACATATGTGTATAACTCTCATAAAATTATCCATAATAGTTTGGATGAGATGCAACCCAAATGGACCATGCCGGTCGGGTCAAGTATATACCAAATAAGTTATGGACTTAGACACCTTATCCAACAGACTCCCACTTAGATAAGTCTAATAACTATATTTGCCTATAACTTCAGGAACCAACCAACAATCGTAGCTCTTGAAAACTCCCTTGAACAATGAAGACTCTGTCGAACTATGAAGCGCCATTTTAGATAAGTGATCACATAATCCTCTGTTCTCATGATATCAGTCGGACAAACACATGGAACTATGTCTTGCTTATTGTCTAGCAGTTGTTTCATGATTTTCCGATTTTTTTGATGAAGAACTTCACTGAACACATCGGTTTAGTTCTGACCAGGCCTGGTACATGGATCAACACAAAATCATCGAGGGGCCCAGATATCGCTTCTATTTCTAGAAGGAACAGATAAACTTCGACTGATATGCTTGTTCTACTACTTATTGAATTGTACACAAAGGCACGTTTTATAACATCAAGTTACTGATGTGTTTACGTGCAATCAATGCACAACCAACTCATAGGTAACAACTCATATCTCTAGGTTTAAAGATTTATATGATGTTATCGTCTCACGATCACTCGAGATAAATTCCATGAAGTGATACAAGTGAGCGTGGGTTTATACCAATACTCATAACTTATGAGTACTCACGAATGGTTCAGCAACCATTTCCATGTCTAAACACCTTTAAGGCATCTACAAACCCAATTCATGACAATCTTGATTCATACCTACTTCCGACGTATGATCGATTGTGGAGGTTTGAATAAATTAATTATTTTGGAAGTCAAAACATGCAAAACTGAAACAATAGTAAATAATTGACAATGATAGTAACACTTTACTCATAAATAAATCACAAATTTTATTCATCATCAAACGTCGATTACATTTTACAAGTTTCAAGAAAACTATCTAATCTGTAAACTAATATCGTCGCTCAGCCCGATGCGTCTCGCATGCTGAAAATGCTTAACCCTCGTCAGTCCCTTCGTAAGGGGATCTGCAGGATTCTCATCCGACGATATCCTCCTTGTCACAAGGAGTCCTTCTTCAATCTTGTGTCTTATGAAGTGATATTTTCTGTCAATGTGTCGGGATCTGCCATGATCTCTTGGTTCCTTGGCTAAGGTAACCGCACTATTATTGTCACAGAAAATCACTATAGGTTCCTTAATAGCTGGTACAACTCCAAGGTCTCCGATGAAGTTCTTTAGCCATATCGCCTCCTTCGCTGCTTCACTCGCTGCTATATACTCTGATTCACATGTCGAATCAGCCACCGTCTCCTTCTTGGAACTCTTCCAAGAAATTGCCCCTCCATTTAAGGTAAAGATCCAGCCCGACTGAGAGCGGAAATTATCCCTATCAGTCTGAAAACTAGCATCACTATACCCTAATACTTTCAAGTCATCACAGCCACCAAGGGTAAGGATCCAATCCTTAGTCCTCCGTAGGTACTTGAGAATGTTTTTTATCGCGGTCCAATGAGCCTTGCCAGGGTTCCCCTGAAACCTGCTGACCATGCTCAAAGCAAATGCCACATCAGGACGGGTACAAGTCATAGCATACATGATCGAGCCAACTGCGGAAGCATATGGTAATTGGCTCATCTCAGCTATCTCTGCCTCTGTACTCGGACTCTGAGTCTTACTCAGTTTGGTATTGCTTTGGATCGGTAAATCTCCTTTCTTGGAATTCTCCATGTTGAACCTTTTCAACACCTTATCCAAGTAGATACTCTGACTAAGTCCAATTAGTCTTCTACTCCTTTCTCTTAATATCCTTATCCCTAGGATATAGGTAGCCTCCCCTAGGTCCTTCATAGCAAAGCACTTCCCAAGCCAGGACTTAACCTCCTGCAAGGTTGGGATGTCATTTCCTATGAGTAGTATGTCATCCACATACAGTACCAAGAAGCTAACTATACTCCCACTAGCTCTGACATACACGCAAGACTCATCTTCGCTTCTCAAGAAGCCAAACTCTTTTACCTTCTCATCAAAACAAAGATTCCAGCTACGAGATGCTTGTTTTAATCCATAAATGGATTTCTCAAGCTTGCATACTCTATTAGGGTACTCTGCATTGACAAAACCCTCTGGCTGATTCATGTACACATCCTCAGCCAACTTTCCATTAAGGAAAGCGGTTTTGACATCCATTTGCCATATTTCATAATCATGAAATGCTGCAATGGATAACATAACCCTAATAGACTTAATCTTTGCTACCGGCGAAAAAGTTTCATCATAATCAACACCTTGAGTTTGAGTAAAACCCTTCGCAACCAGTCGAGCCTTATAAGTATGCACTTTTCCTTCCATGTCTGTCTTCTTCTTGAAGATCCATTTGCACCCGACTGTTTTACGACCTGGTACATTGTCAACCAAGTTCCAAACTTGATTGTCATACATGGACTGTATCTCGCTGTCCATAGCCTCCTTCCATTTAGCAGACTCCGGGCCTGCCATGGCTTCCTTAACACTGCTAGGTTCATCCAAATTTACTAGTGTACTATCACTAATAAACGTATCACCTTCCGTAGTAATATGAAAACCATAATAAAACGAAGGTGTGTTCCTAACCCGTGTGGAACGCCTTGGAGGTACAGACTCGTCAGCTGGATCAACAGGAGTTTCCTCCTCAGGTTGATTGCTAGTGTCTGAGGTTCCTTCACCAATTGATTCTTGAATTTCTTCAAGATCAATCTGCCTCCCACTGTCTCCTTGGCTTATAAATTCTTTCTCGCGAAAGATCCCTCTTCGTGCTACAAAGACCACATTCTCACTGGGTCTGTAGAAAAGGTAATCGAAGGATTTCTTGTTGGGTTTTAGCCATAAGAACTTTCCTATGTGCGCATGCAAAACCCTATTGCTTGGATCTAGGCTTTCTAATAAACATGCTTTTGAATCCAAGACTTCTAATGGCTAATTAGGTTAAACAACAATATTAAAACAGATCTAGAATCATACCTTTGAATCCCTTGTTGATCTTGTTTGTCTTGGAGCTTCTAGAGTCACAATTGTCACTCCTCTAATGGCTTACAAACACCAATAGCAAGCAAGATGATTTAGGAGAGAGGAGAGGGGATGGATTCGACCAGAGTATCCTTGCTTAAGGTTGTGTAAGGTTGTACTCGAATTCCACATCCCAAGGGCCTATTTATACCTTTAGACTCCTTAAGGGTTTCACCCTAAACCCTAATTGGATAATCTTCTCTTAAGGCTATCCAAATCCATTCCATAGATATCCCTATGGACGATTTTGAGCTATCCTAAAGCTCTTAGAATCCGTCCAAGGTGTATCCTAATGGATTTATAGTCTAAAGTCTAACTATCAAACAATTGACAGTTTATACCCTCTTATTTAATTAATTTCTTTAAGTCACCAAATTAATACCAATTAATTTATGACTTATATTAATCAAATAGCTAAATATTATTCCTCATAATATTTACTCTCTCTTAATAAATCATCCTTCAAGTTGCTATGGTGAAGGCAACCCAAAAGGACCATGCACCACCGAATATAGTTATAGCCTTAGACACTATTCCAACAGTCTCCCACTTGGATAAGTCTAGTAACTATACAAGTAAAATACGGTTTGCAATCGTAGCTCTCAAAGACGCTGTCAACTCAGATCTAATCAATCTTGTCCTTTAGATAAGGGATCGTACAGTCATCTGTTAGATATCATGCTGACAATCCTATGGAATGGTTAGTCTAGCATTTAGATTTCTCGATCTTCGATTTATTTGACATAGAACTTAATCGAACACATCAATTCAGTTCTGACCGGGCCCGGCACATAAGTCAAATCAAATCATCGAGTGGCCAAGATATCTCTTCTACCCTCTTAGGATAAAATTTACAGATAAACTTCGACTTATATGCATTTACTTATTCATTAACCAACTATACACAACAATGCATTTTATAACATCAAGTTACTGATGCGTTTTCGCATTATCAATGCACAATCAATTAACAAATAATAAACCATATATCTAGGTTTTAAGACCATATGATATTATCGTCTTGCGATCACCTTTTATATCGTATTCCATAAAGTGATTCCAGCAAGCGCGGGTTTATTCCAATGCTCAAAACTAGTTCATAAGCACTCATGAACGTTGCAGCAACCCTTGCTATGTCTAACACCATTTAGACATTCTACACACCAATTCATGACAATCTTCATTCATATCTACTCCCAACATATGAACGATTGTGGACCATTTGAATAATTCGATTATTCCTAATAAACTCAATTATTCTGGAAGTCAAAACATGCAAAGTGAAACAATAGTTAAACAACTAACATGTGATAGTAACTTTACTCATAAATAAAACTTCTTTATTTAATCATCAAATGTCAATTACATTTATCTATTATACGTTTCTAATACTATCTAATCTATGCTAATATCATCCTTCAGCCCAATACTCCTAGCATGCTGCAAGTGCTTAACCCTACTCAGTCCCTTCGTAAGCGGATCTGCTGGGTTATCTTCTGATGATATCCTCTTCACTACGAGTTGTCCTTCTTCTACACGATGTCTAATGAAGTGATATTTTCTGTCGATATGTCGAGATCTACCATGATCCCTCGGTTCCTTGGTCAAGGCAACCGCACCTTCGTTATCACAGAAAATCTCCATGGGCTCCTTTATAGCCGACACAACTCCAAGATCACCAATGAAGTTCTTCAGCCATATTGCCTCCTTCGACGCTTCGCTCGCTGCGATGTACTCTGATTCGCACGTTGAATCAGCTACGGTTTCCTGCTTGGAACTTTTCCATGTCACTACTCCTCCATTTAGGGTAAAGACCCAACCCGACTGCGAACGGTAGTTGTCCCTGTCGGTCTGAAAGCTGGCGTCACTATACCCTCGCACCTTCAAGTCATCACTCCCTCCAAGGACTAGGAACCATTCTTTCGTCCTCCGAAGGTACTTAAGGATGTTCTTCACCGCAATCCAATGTGCTTGCCAGGGTTCCCTTGATATCTGCTAACCATGCTCAAAGCGAAGGCTACATCAGGGCGAGTACAAGTCATAGCGTACATGATTGAGCCAACTGCGGAAGCGTATGGTACTCGGCTCATTTCTGCTATCTCAGCTTCGGTACTCGGACTTTGAGTCTTACTCAACTTGGCATTTCCTTGTATCGGTAGTTCTCCCTTCTTTGAGTTTTCCATACTAAAACGTTTTAGTACCTTCTCCAAGTAAGTATTCTGACTAAGTCCAATTAGTCTCTTACTTCTTTCTCTTACTATCCTTATTCCCAAAATGTAAGAAGCCTCTCCGAGGTCCTTCATAGCGAAGCACTTCCCGAGCCAGGACTTAACCTCCTGCAGAGTCGGGATGTCGTTTCCTATGAGTAATATGTCATCGACATATAGAACGAGGAATCTTACTATACTCCCACTGGCTTTGACATATACACAAGATTCGTCTTCGCTTCGTACAAATCCAAACTCTTTGACTTTCTCATCGAAGCAAAGATTCCATCTACGAGACGCTTGCTTAAGTCCATAAATGGACTTCTCAAGCTTACACACTCTATTCGGATGCTTCGGATCCACAAACCCCTCTGGCTGAGCCATGTAAACATCCTCAACCAACTTTTCGTTAAGGAAAGCGGTCTTGACATCCATTTGCCAAATCTCATAATCGTGAAATGGGGCAATCGCTAGCATCACTCTAATAGATTTAATCTTCGCAACTGGTGAGAAGGTCTCATCATAGTCAACTCCGGGAGTTTGAGTAAAGCCCTTCGCAACTAATCGCGCTTTGTATGTGTGTACGTTCCCATCCACGTCGGTCTTCTTCTTGAAGATCCACTTGCACCCTACGGTCTTACATTCGGGAACGTAATCAACCAAATTCCAAACTTGGTTATCGTACATTGATTGGATCTCGCTATCCATCGCCTCTTTCCATTTCGCAGACTCCGGGCCTGCCAAGGCTTCCTTATAGCTATTAGGTTCATCAAGATTTACTAGTGTACCATCACTAATATACGTGTCCCTTTCGGTAGTAATATGAAAACCATAAAACTGGGGATGAACTCTAACTCTATCGGAACGTCTAAGAGGTAAGGATTCGTCAATCGGTTCAACCGGAGTTTCCTCCTCGGATTGAATGCCAGCAGTAGAGGTTCCTTCATCTATCGATTCTTGAATCGCTTCAAGTTCGATTTGCCTCCCACTGTCTCCTTGGCTTATGAGTTCTCGCTCTCGGAAAACTCCTCTCCTCGCAACAAAGATAACATTATCTTTCGGTCTATAGAAGAGATATCCAAAGGAAGTTTGCGAGTAGCCGACGAAAATACATCGCTCACTTCGAGGTTCAAGCTTGTCGTGAGTATCTCGTCTTACGAAAGCCTCGCAACCCCAAACCTTGATATGTGCCAACGAGGGAGCTTTCCCCGTCCACATCTCGTGAGGTGTTTTGGAAACCTTCTTAGTAGGGACTCGGTTAAGGATATGGGCGGCAGTCTCTAAGGCATACCCCCAAAAGTAGATAGGTAGTGAAGCACGACTCATCATAGAGCGAACCATATCCAATAAGGTTCGATTATGCCTTTCTGCCACACCATTGAACTGCGATGTCCTAGGAGGCATCAATTGCGAAACTATTCCACACTCCTTGAGATAATCGTGGAATTCAAGACTTAGGTACTCTCCTCCTCGATCGGATCGAAGCATCTTGATTTTCCTGCCCAATTGATTCTCCACTTCATTCTTGTACTCTTTGAACTTTTCAAAGGTTTCTGACTTTTGCTTGATTAAATAGATATACCCATATCTACTATAATCGTCGGTAAAACTCACATAGATGCGGTTCCCATCCTTCGTGGTTGATCTAAAAGGTCCACATACATCGGTATGTATTAGGTCTAATATTCCCTCACCCCTTTCACAAGTACTCGTGAAGGGTGACTTGGTCATCTTTCCAAGTAAACAAGACTCGCATGTGTCATCTTCCCTAAGGTCGAATGACTCCAACACTCCATCCTTTTGGAGTTGGGCTATGCGTTTCTTGTTGACATGTCCAAGACGACAATGCCACAAGGATGCTTTATCCATACTAGTGGAAGAATCAATATTCAAAACATCATTTCCTAAGTTATCAACAATCATAACAGTTTCATATATTCCATTACATGGTATAGCTTCAAAGTAAAAGACACCATTTAGATAAGCCAAAATAGAACCATTCTCATTATTAAAAGAAAATCTAAATCCTTGTCTATATAAACCATGAAATGAAATGATGTTTCTAGCCATTTCTGTCGAATAGCAACAATTGTTCAAATCCAAAACTAAACTATTCTTAAGCACTAAAGAATACACTCCAATCTTGGTCACAGGCGACGATCTTCTGTTCCCCATGATTAGATTGATCCTTCCTTGCTCCACATCCCTACTTCTTCTTAGTCCCTGCACATTAGAACAAATGTGATAACCACAACCGGTGTCAAGAACCCAAGAAATAGCATGATTAGAATCGTTAGATTTGATTGCATATATACCTACGAAAGATGGCTTGATCTTTCCTTCCTTGATGGCTTGCAGGTAATCCGGGCAGCTTCTCTTCCAATGTCCTATCTTGTGGCAGTGGTGGCACTCTGCCTCCTTCGGGTTAGAGCAGGGCTTAGAGGGATCAACTTTGGTCCCACTAGAAGAGGAACCATCTCGGGCTTTCACCTTTCGATAGTTATTTGAAGAAGCTTTCCTCTTCTTTCCCTTCCCTTGACCAATAGCCAAGACAGGAACAGCGGATGGATTGGGAGTTGGTGCAACAGACTTGTCCTTGAAATTGCTCTCAGCAACCCTCAAGAGACCTTGGAGTTTACTTAGAGTGACCTCCTCTTTGTTCATGTGGTAGGTCATCCTAAATTGATTATACATCGGAGGCAAAGAGTGAAGCACCATGTCGATCGCCAAGTCTTCGCCGAAGTCAACATTTAACTTGCGAAGGCGGTCGACATACCTTTGCATCTTTTGCAAGTGCACGGTAAGAGATTCTCCATGACCCATATTAGCGGAAATCATGTTAGTGAAGATCTCGTAACGCTCTTGTCTCGCGTTTTGGTGGTACCTCTCCAACAAGTCTTGATGCATCTCGTATGGATACATGTCCTCGTAGGACTTTTGGAATTCGGAGTTCATGGTGGCGATCATGATGCAATGTACTTTCGTTGCATCTCGCTCATGAGTTTCAAAGGCGGTGATTTCGGCAGGAGTAGCAACTTCGGGGTTGATTTTCTCGAGCTTCTCGTCGAGGATATACTCTTTATCCTCATAGCGAGCAATGGTGCGAATGTATCTTATCCATTCGCCAAAGTTCGTTCCATCGAAGGTGACCTTTTGGCAAAGGCTCATCAACGTGAAAGAACTAGCAGCAGCGTTGTTTGCGTTTGACATCTATAGAAAGGACAAAGATAGATTAGAACAAGAATCCCTAATTATCACCCAATAAGAAAAATTAGGGCTAGGATCCAACAATAACATTTACATACTAGAAAAGGGATGCCGTAATCCAACATGCAAATAAATTGAAGGTAAGTGAATGACGATTCACTAATTCTCCATCACAAAACTTAAACTTTTAGTCCTAAGTGTTTTTGAGAATTCCTAGGTTCGGATGAGATTCATTGAACTATTCAATGGCATGTTTAAATCTCGATATGCCCCTCTCGTTTGTGACTGGGATGCCGAGGATCACAAAGCGGGTGTGAATTACCATGCAAATTCACATGGTGCCTTCATTGTAACGATCACCTATTCGATGTGCCGGTAAACCACACACGCTCCATCGAACTATGATAAACAATGAATCACCCTTTGCCACCTTCGCTTAGAACCAATTAGTGTGCCGGTAAACCACACACGCTCCACTAACATCTTAGCAAGGTGCAAAGTGTAATTTCATGGGATTGCATCAATTCACTTTTCCTAAAGTAACTAAGATTGGGAAATTTTAAAAGGAAAGTTTAGTTACTTCGTATTTCTTATTATACTTTTAATGAGAGGATGAGGTTGCCCTATCCTACCCGTTCGGCTAACGACCCTCCACCAATCAAGCAAGCGGTGGGTGTGAGTGTTCACCCATTAAGCGCCATTTTATAGGCCGCAACCTTATACCCACCTTATAGATCGGCTTCATGAATGAGGCCTACTAGCGGTAGGACTAGCATTTAGTTATACATATATATATTATTCTAGTAATATTATATAAGTATAGGGTTGCATTTTAAACTTTTCAAAATCTAGGGTTTGAAATTTAAGTTGTCTAAATTAAAACTTTTAATCACAAATATAAATTTCAAAACTTTAGGGTAGGTTTTAAACATTTAAAAAACATAGAGGATCAAATAACAAATAATTCCAATTAATTAATATTCTAATTATCTTTATTTGATTTATCTTGATTTCTTTGAAGATAATTACCAAAATAATTAATTATTATCATATAAGGAAATTAAATATTTTATTAGATGATAAATATCTTTAATTAGATCAAGATAACAGTCATATTTATCAAAAAATCAGATTTACATTGATCTAATATGATTAAGGTAAGTTTCCATAAGATAATTATGAAAAAATCCCGAATCTGGCCATTCCTGACGCTTGGACTCGCCGAGTGCACAAGGGGACTTGACGAGTCAGGCCTACTCGACGAGTCCACCATGGAACTCGACGAGTCAGTGACTCAAAACCCAAAAAATCGAATTTTGCAGGTTTGTTTCAGTTATTCAAGCAACAATTTAAAGAAAACCAATCTAGGCTCTGATACCACTGTTGGGTTTTAGCCATAAGAACTTTCCTATGTGCGCATGCAAAACCCTATTGCTTGGATCTAGGCTTTCTAATAAACATGCTTTTGAATCCAAGACTTCTAATGGCTAATTAGGTTAAACAACAATATTAAAACAGATCTAGAATCATACCTTTGAATCCCTTGTTGATCTTGTTTGTCTTGGAGCTTCTAGAGTCACAATTGTCACTCCTCTAATGGCTTACAAACACCAATAGCAAGCAAGATTATTTAGGAGAGAGGAGAGGGGATGGATTCGGCCAGAGTATCCTTGCTTAAGGTTGTGTAAGGTTGTACTCGAATTCCACATCCCAAGGGCCTATTTATACCTTTAAACTCCTTAAGGGTTTCACCCTAAACCCTAATTGGATAATCTTCTCTTAAGGCTATCCAAATCCATTCCATAGATATCCCTATGGACGATTTTGAGCTATCCTAAAGCTCTTAGAATCCGTCCAAGGTGTATCCTAATGGATTTATAGTCTAAAGTCTAACTATCAAACAATTGACAGTTTATACCCTCTTATTTAATTAATTTCTTTAAGTCACCAAATTAATACCAATTAATTTATGACTTATATTAATCAAATAGCTAAATATTATTCCTCATAATATTTACTCTCTCTTAATAAATCATCCTTTAAGTTGCTATGGTGAAGGCAACCCAAAAGGACCATGCACCACCGAATATAGTTATAGCCTTAGACACTATTCCAACATTTCTGTGGGTAGCCGATGAAAGTACACCTTTCACTTCGGGGTTCAAGCTTATCATGAGTTTCACGCCTCACAAAGGCTTCACAACCCCAAATTTTGATGTGGTCCAAATTGGGAACCTTCCCAGTCCACATCTCATGAGGTGTTTTGGTAACCTTCTTTGTAGGGACTAGATTAAGGATATGGGCGGCAGTCTCTAAGGCATACCCCCAAAAAAGAGATTGGTAACGAAACTCGACTCATCATAGAGCGAACCATGTCCAACCAAGTTCGATTACGCCTCTCAGCTACACCATTCAGCTGTGGTGTCCTGGGAGGAGTCAATTGTGAGACAATCCCACACTCCTTAAGATAGTCAAGGAACTCGGTACTAAGATACTCACCACCTCGATCGGATCGAAGCATCTTAATGTTCCTGCCCAATTGATTTTCTACTTCCTGCTTGAATTCCTTAAACCTTTCAAAGGTTTCGGACTTATGTTTGATTAAGTAGACATACCCATATCTACTAAAATCATCAATAAAAGTCACATAATACCGATTAGCGTCCCTTGTGGCGGTTTTGAATGGCCCACATACATCAGTATGTATTATGTCCAACAAACCCTCACCCCTCTCACAAGTTCCAGTGAAGGGTGATTTTGTCATTTTTCCAAGTAGACAAGATTCACAACTATCATCTGATTTAAGGTCAAATGATTCCAAGACTCCACTCTTTTGGAGTTGGCCTATGCGTTTCTTGTTTACATGTCCAAGACGACAATGCCACAATGATGCTTTATCTAGGCTAGCAGAAGAATCAATATACAACACATTATTTCCTAAGTTGTCTACAATCGACACAGTTTCATACACGCCATCACAAGGTAATGCTTTAAAATAAAACACATTATTAAAGAAAGCATTAATACCACCACATTCATTATCAAACGAAAAGGTAAAACCTTGTTTGTACAAAGCATGAAAAGAAATAATATTCCTCGCCATTTCAGACGAGTACACACATTTATTCAAATCTAATTTTAACCCATTATTAAGCAACAAAGTATAAACTCCAATCTTGGAAGCAGGTGAAGCCTTCCTATTCCCCATGATTAAGTTTATCTTCCCGTGCTCCACATTCTCACTTCTTCTTAGGCCCTGCAAATCAGAACATATGTGAATACCACATCCTGTATCAAGCACCCAAGAGTTAGAATATGTTGAGTAATTAGACAATATAGTGTAAATACCTGCATAGGTGGGTTTCACTTTCCCATCCTTCAGATCCTGCAAGTACTTAGGGCAGTTTCGCTTCCAGTGTGCCTTTTCATGGCAATAAAAGCATTCAGCATCCTTGGGAATGGCAGAAGGAGTGACAGAACCGTTCTTAGTCTTTGATGAGGAGCCTTCAAGATACTTTCCCTTGGTACCCTTCGAAGGGTGCTTCCTCTTTTTCCCTTTGCCTTGCCCAATAGCTAAAACAGGGGTAGAAGTTGGAGTAGGAGTAGTAGAGGTAACAACCGCTTTACCCTTAAGACCGGTTTCAGCGGTCTTCAAGAGTCCTTGAAGCTTGCTGAGGGTAACTTCCTCCTTGTTCATATGATATGTCATTCGAAAATGATCATAACAAGAAGGCAAGGAGTGCAAAATGATGTCAATTGCCAACTCCTCGGGGATGTTAACATTCAGCTTCAGCAAACGGTCCACATACCTTTGCATCTTTTGCATGTGGCCCGTGACGGATTCACCATCCTTCATGCGGGTAGTTATTATGGAGGAGATAATTTCATACCACTCCTGACGAGCACTCTGATGGTACCTTTCCATCAAGTCTTGGTGCATCTCAAAAGGGTAGAAATCTTCATACGAATTTTGGAGCTTGGCTGTCATCGTGGCCATCATGATACATGCCACCTTAGTAGCATCTCTCTCATGAGTCTTGAATTCAGCGATCTCCTCAGGAGTAGCAGTAGACTCATCAAGTTCTTTTAACTCCTTATCGAGTACATATTCCTTGTCCTCGTAATGAGTAACCATCCTGATGTTCCTAATCCAATCCATGAAGTTGGAACCATCAAAGATGACCCTCCCACAAAGATTCATGAGAGAGAAAGAACCAGTTGGGTTAGAGCCTGAAGCATTAGTGTTGGAAGACATCTGAAAGAAGAAAGTAAGTTTAGATTAGATATTTAGGATCCTTAATAAGACTCCCAAATGTAATATTAAGGCTATGATCCAATCACAATATATTACACTTAGAAGAGGGATGCCGTAATCTAAGTAATAATATATTTGAAAGGTAGGTGAATGACGATTCACCAATTTCCACCATGAAAACGAAATGATTTATTAGGTTTAATTGGATTTGAAATTCCTAGATTCTTTTGAGATTCATTGAACTTTTCAATGGCATGTTTCAATCTCGATTGTGCCCTTCAAGTTTTGTGACTGGGATGCCGAGGATCACAAAACAAGGTGTGAATAACCACGCTAATTCACTTGGTACTCTTAATATTATCACCTAATCAATGTGCCGTATAACCACACACGCTCCATTGATCTATGACAACATTAATTCACCCTTCGTGATCCTTACTAGTCCTAGTTAGTGTGCCGGTTAACCACACACGCTCCACTAACGACTTGGTAAGGTACAAAGTGTGAATTCTATGGATTAGCACCATGTTCACATTTTCCTAAAATAACTAAGATTGGGAATTAAAAGAGTTTAGTTATTTTATAATATTCATTATACTTTTAATGAGGATTTAAAGTCATTGTTCTACCCGTTCGGCTAACGACCCTCCACCGATCAAGCAAGCGGTGGGTGAGAGTATACACCCATTAAGTCTCCATTTTATAGGCAAAAACCTTATACCCACCTTATAGACCGGCTTCGTGAATGAGGCCTACTAACGGTAAAATGACTTATTCTTATACATATATATAATAATTAACCATTAATGTTATAAATAGTATAAGGGTTGAATTTTAACTATTAAAACTCTAAGGTTTGGAATTAAAGTTTATTAAAGTTTGTGAAACTTTACAAATTCCAAAACTTGAGGGCAAGTTTTGTAACTTTGCAAAACTCTTCATTTCATAACTTATGAATTAAAGGTTCATAAAAATGAAGACTCTTCATTTTCATGTAACTTATGTGTTTTAAGTGTGTGTTAAATGAAAGTGACCTTTGGTAATCCATAACTTGAGGACAAATTATGGACTCCATTAAAACACATAAATGATAAAGAATTAATCCTAAACAATTCAGCAAATAATTCCTATCATTTTCTAAATTCATAAGAACATGAACATGATCATCAAAAATTCAAGAATTATATGAACACATAAAATCATGGAATTTTGATATATGCTATTGCAAATGGATTAGAACAACCATTACACCAACTAAAATAAGTTTTATAACACCAAAACAATTTAGGGTAATGTTTCTAGTCCATTTCCAGCAACAAAAGTTGAGATTCTGCATTCTTTCAATCCTACTCGTCGAGTGCATGAACTGACTCGTCGAGTAGGTTGAATTTTGCCTTGGACTCGTCGAGTCCCCCCAATGGACTCGGCGAGTCCACCATGCTGACAGCAACGATTTCGACTTTTTTCACTATTTTGCATCAAGTATCAAACAAGCAAGCCTAGGCTCTGATACCACTGTTGGGTTTTGAGCAATCTAACACTTCCTAAGTGTGCATGCAACCCTAATAAACCTTGGATCTATGTTTGTCTAAATACATGCAAAATAATAATTTTCCAAGGTTTATAACCTATCTAACATGGCATGGGGAACATTTCAACATAAAAGAGTTAGAAGAGATTACATACCTTTTGGTGAGTTGGGTTCTAAGGAGTTTGAGGGCCAAGCACCAATAGTGTGAATGCCTCAAATGGAATCACAAACACCACAAACTCTTGGAAAACTTTGATGAGAGTATACACCTTGTATAAATCGGCCACACACATGCACACACACACACTAGTTCACTAGTTTTCTCTTAGGCTTCATTTCATGCTCCATAAGCATGCTTATATAGTGTGCATGGTTAGGGTGAAACCCTAATAACCCATGTCTTTTCCTTTTCCAAGGATCCATGGGTTAAAAGCTCCATGGATCATCCATGGACTTCCACATAAGCCTAGCCCATTAACAAATGAGTATTAGCCCACACTATATAAAACAAATAGCCCATAATTTAATTAGTATTCCTTTTAATCTCTAAATTAATTTATAATTAATTTAAGACTAAAACTAATTAAATAACGTAACTTCATATTAATATATTATAACCCATAATATATTAATAAACATATGTGTATAACTCTCATAAAATTATCCATAATAGTTTGGATGAGATGCAACCCAAATGGACCATGCCGGTCGGGTCAAGTATATACCAAATAAGTTATGGACTTAGACACGTTATCCAACACAAACTACCCAAGTGTCCGAGTGGGTACGACACCATTTGGGTAATTGTCGATCGTTTGAAAAAATCCGCTGACTTCATTCCGATCAAAGAATCATACAAGATGGAAAGACTCGCGCGAATCTACATCCAAGAGGTAGTCCGATTGCACGGTGTACCTGCATCCATTATCTCTGATCGAGATAGCAGGTTTACCTCCAGATTTTGGCAGTCCCTTCAGAAAGCCCTTTGAACCAAACTCGATATGAGCACGACGTATCATCCTCAGACCGATGGACAGAGTGAGAGAACAATCCAAACCCTGGAGGACATGCTTAGGGCATGTATCATTGACTTTGGAAAGTCGTGGGACACACATCTATCTTTGATCGAAATCTCATACAACAACAGTTACCACACTAGCATCAGGGTTGCTCCGTTTGAAGCCCTATACGCTCGTAAGTGCAGATCCCCTCTGTGCTGGGCCGAGGTGGGGGATACACAGTTAGCCAAGAGTCGAGTGCCTGACAGTGCTCTCACTGGTCCTAAAATTATCCGTGAAAGCACCGAAAAGATCATCCAAATCCGAGACCGATTGAAAGCTTCACGAGATTGCCAAAAGAGTTACGCTGATAACCGTCAGAAACCTCTTGAATTCCAGGTTGGAGACCATGTCCTGTTTAAACTCTCGCCCTGGAAAGGCACTGTACATTTTGGTAAACGTGGGAAACTTAACCCTAGGTACATTGGACCCTTCGAGATCCTCACTAGGGTCGGTCCGGTAGCCTATAAACTTCGTTTACCTCACGAACTCAGTAACATTCATGCTGTCTTCCATGTCTCAAATCTCAAAAAGTGTCTATCCGATGAAACCCTAGTGATTCCCATAGACGAGATCGAGATCAATGAAAGCCTCAACTTTGTGGAGGAACCGATCGAAATCATGGATCGAGAAGTCAAACGTACAAAGAAAAGTCGCATGCCGTTAGTGAAGGTTCGCTGGAATGCCAAGCGGGGACCGGAATTCACTTGGGAGCGGGAAGACTCAATGAAACAGAAGTATCCACAACTCTTTCTAGATCCATGATTTGTATCTTGTCTCGTGTTTTAACATTGAATTTCGGGATGAAATTCCTTCTAACGGGGGGATAATGTAACAACCCGAAATTTCCGTATCATTACTTGTGACTCTTTTCGTAGTTCAATTCGATCAACCAATCGTCGTTTTTAAATCCGATTCCGATTTCGTTATTTAATTAAGTCATTAGTTTGTGCGTATCTAATATGACTTAATGGGTGTCCTAATGTATTTAGAAATCATTCTAACACCCCATTCTAGTAATCGGAACATTTCTAAAATCGACCATATCGGGTTACGCCAACTTAATCGGGTACGACGAAAAGCCTCGCCTAACGCCGGTATCGGGTAGAATCCCACCATGTCCAAAACTTAGACACTATATAAAGTTTTCAAAGCTTTCATTTGAAGCTTTTGGCTTCATTTCATTACTTTCTCTCTAACCTCTCTCCTCATCCAAGATTAAGGTCCAAAAACATAGATTTAAGGCTCCAAATCAAAGAGGTAACATTCCTAACTTGTTATCTAACCTCTTTAGCCTTCAAATTAATGTTTAAAATGATATTTAGGACCTGGAACAAGTGTTTACGGCCAAGGCACATGCTTGGGCCTTAAACACATAAATATGGGGTTTTAGAGCCAATTAACCCTTCCAAATCATTGTTGGGACTTAGATACGACGTTGAGGCTTACAAACTAGGACTTGGAACACCTTAAAATTGAATTTTTAGGGACAAAAGAGATTTTACGGCCAAGGCATGTGCTTGGGCCGTAAACTCCTCAAACATGGAGAGTAAACTCACTTTTACATGTTAGAATGCCTTGTAACTTAACCAATAGCCTTGTGGTAAATCCTAGAACCATCTAAAAATAGTTTGGTGACCTTAAACACATCAAACATCCTCTTAATAAGAGTTTACGGCCATAGTACATGCTCCTGGGCCGTAAACTCCTAAATGTGTGTTAAATGGTGCCCTAAATTCGTACCAAGGCTTGGAAAATTAACTAGAATCACATGTGATTGTTCCTTGTGCCTCAAAATAATTATTCTTGACCATAGTAGAGTTTAAGGCCGTAAACTCCAATTTTACAGCCGTGAACTCCCTTAAATATGGTATAAGTCCATTTAATCCATTCCAAGGCATTTGAGAAATTCATTCCAATAGTCCCCATGTCCAAACAAGCCATTAAACACTCAAAATCACCCAAACATGAGTTCACGGCCGTGAAATCATGTGTGTATGGGTTTCATAGCAGTAAACTCCCTTAAATGTTTACTCTTGGGGAGTAAACTCAAATCCCGAGTCCCTCGTGCAATTACACGTCCGTAGATGTCACCCGGGTCACTCCAAACACTCGTTTTGAGGTGTTTTAATTCATTGGAGTGTATTATACTATCTAATTAGTGGTTTAAAGTCTAATTAGATAGATTTGGGTACCATTTCATATTACATAGGAACCTCATGTGTTAACAAGCCCCGAACCATCGACTAGTGTCCGAAACCGTCGCATTTGCGAGTCTGGTGAGTTCATACCCCTACCCTTTTTCACTGTTTTCACTGTTTTCAGGGGGGAACACAAGCAATGTACATGGGATTACTTGTACTCAAAACATGTTTTCATGTGTGTGTTTCACATTTTATATGCTTTTAACACTGATTGCTACAACTGATAACCGTTTGAACATACAGATCACGTAAACATATATTTGTGAAATGGATTCTAAACTGTTATGTTTTATATATATTTCACAAATAGTTTTCCACATTTTATCAGTTAAAGCATGACATTAGAACATTTTAACATAGAACCTGTACTTCTTTGTCCACGGTAACACTCCACAGAAATATACAAGTGGAGGAATATCATATTATTACTAGTAAATTTATTAATCCTGTATGATTGGAGACACGTACTCGACGAACAATCCACAGAGATACGCGAGTGGAGGACTACACCCTTAACTAGAATCTCTGGGATTTAGAGAGAATGACCTGAGTGTATAGATCTATATGGGACTAACTACCCCACACCTGGCTGCTAGCTACAGCCGAACCGAAATGGTTCAAGGGTGACAAAAGTCATAAGAATGTGGACTACTTATTGCCACAGGTTTAGTCCATCGTATGGTTATGGAACTCGTAATTAGGATAACAGAGATTTACTTCTGGTAATAATGAACAACTCTATATAATTCACAAGATAACCAGGTTTCGGTATACATCTTTCACATTGATAACCAACATTTAGGAAAGTATGGGACTTTCCTGGGGAAACATTGAACATAACCACATTTTACAGATACATCTTTTACAGTGATAACCAACATACAGGAAAGTATGGGACTTTCCTGGGGAAACGTTTACATAACTAGAAAGGGTAACAAACCAGATAACTTTACTTTACATTTTTCACAATTGTTAAAACAATCAAGAAAGTATGGGACTTTCCTGGGAATACATTGGTACATAACCAGAACAATGTGTCAATCCAGATAACCTAAAATGTTACGCACACCAAGAAAATCCCATATTTTCTTAAAAAGGGTTGTTATCGTTTGTCAACATGTAAGGTAAATTTGTACACTGAAAACATGTTTTCAGTGTACAACTTTACTTTACATGTTGACAAACGATAACAAACCTTTTTAATAAAATATGGGATTTTCTTGGTGTGCGTAACATTTTAGAAAGAGAAAACATGTAAACAGAAAGAGAAAACATGTTTTCAGTGTACAACTTTACTTTACATGTTGACAAACGATAACAAACCTTTTTAAGAAAATATGGGATTTTCTTGGTGTGCGTAACATTTTAGAAAAAGAAAGGAAACTTAAACATTTCACAAACAAAAATCGCTTATGAACTCACCAGCATTATACTGATTTTCAAACCGCTTGTGTTCTCAGGTCAGCGTTTGAACTGGTACCCGAAGATCCTTTTTGTCCGAAGACGGAGTACTCAGAAGACCCGTTTCATTTTGTTCATATACATACTATGTATCACAACTGTACAACTTTACTTTTGAAACAATTGTAAAACTTTTCTTTATGTAATGTAATGGTTGTTTTACTTTACTTACTATGTACATTGGATTTGATACTCAACGTGGAGTCAACCCCGGGAATGTTTCCGCCTTCGGTTTTCGGGGTGTGACATTATAATAGTATAAGGGTTGAATTTTAAACTTTTAAAATTCTAAGGGTTGGAATTAAATTATACATGGGGGTTAACTTTACAAATTCCAAAACTTGAGGGCAAGTTTTTAACAATTCAAAAACTCCGAGTTTCCTTAACTTATGAGTTTAATATGTTTTTATGGAAGACTTTTCAAGTTCCATAACTTGAGGACAAGTTATGGAAGACATAAAATTATTTTATGATGACATTAAAATAAAAAAGTTTCATTTTTTTCATAACCTATGAATCATAATGAACTTTTAAAAGAATAAACTCTTCATTTTCTATAACTTGAGGACAAGTTATGGAGTTTATAAAAACCATTAAGATCAAATATTCCAATTAACACAATAATCAAATAATTTATACATGATCTAGATTAAACTCATAATAACAAGATAATTCATATCAACTATTTACAAGAAATTAGTCTATTACTTAAACTAATAAAATCTTGAAACTATGATAATTATCATTTATTTGGATGAGGATAATTATTTTCACAACGTAAAATCAAAATTTTATCACGAAAACATTTTATAGTAAGTATCCAAATCCAAATTAAGCCATGAAATCCAAAAATTTGCCAGACCCATCACCACCTCGTGGTAAATTGACCACCGCGTGGTGATCAGGAAGAATCCAAAAAAAAATGATTTTTTAAAGCTTTGAAAACTTAACCAAGCATCAAATATAATAGACAACAAGCCACGACTCTGATACCACTGTTGGGTTTTCTATACTACAACATCCTTTGGTCCACATACAATCCTAAAATCTTTGGATCTATGTTTTCTCTAATTATACATGCAAATGGTTTACAAAGCTTTAGGCCTACAACTAGCATACAAATAACATATGAATAATAAAACAGGTTTTAGACATACCTCTTGATGTTGTTGATGTTACTAGGAAGACTTTGGCCTTTAAGAACTTAGTTCCCTAAGTGTTGCACCTCAAATGGAATGACAACTCACCTACGACAAAGGTGACTCTTGAGAGAGAATTTCCATGCACCAAAAATACCTCCATGAACTCCAAGAACTAGAACTATGATGTTTTTAGGTAATCGAGCTTATATTTATATGTAGGATTCCAACACTCATGTGTATAACCCAAATCCATACCCATGGGTTTATGATCCATGGTTCATGTGGCCCAACTCTTTATGTATCCATAGATAAACTTAGTCCAATATGGATCATAAGACCAACACATATAAATATAACCAATTACCATAATTAGTCCCCATAGATTTAATTAGTCTCTTTTGATCACTAAATTAATTCCAAACTAATTGTTGATCAATACTAATTAAATCATATAATTTCATATCAATATATTAAAACTTATAATATATTATTACATCATATATAACATCTTCTAAAAATCCCATCCTAACAAATTGTCCTGATGTTATGCAACCCAAATGGACCATGCTACTCTCGGGTCGAGTACATACCAATAATAGTAATGGGCTTAGACAACTAATCCAACAATTGTATTATCGAAGTTTAAGATCTTGGACTGCAAGATCGAGGGTGCTTCTTCTTGGGGTTTGTGGATCTCCGTCCTCATGCTCTATATTTACTTGAGCCCCATCCTTTTGTCCTCTTTCCATTGAGTAACTTGGCATTCTAATCTCTTCATCATAGCGAATAGCTCAGTGTTGTAAATCACTGCAAAAAAATCCTAAAATCCTTCGGTAGTTACTGGATAAGTGTTTTACTTTGATGCCTCTGAAGTCTTCTTGCGAAGCCTGCTTGGATGCAGTGAATTGTTTTTTTTTGTTGAGCAAATGGGAGGAATTAAGGAAGATGATAAGATTGGTTGGGTAGAAATGATTCTCGAGTAAGTGTGAACACCATGGCCCCACTGTGGGTGCCAAATTGTTTTCGTTAAAATTGATAAAATAATAATCAACCAAATTGTATGAGAGGATGTGATGTTGTGGTTGATGTGATTAATGAAATTAGAACGATGTTTCATATGTGGTTTACAAGGAAAGCCCTTGATCGTTTGTAGGATCTTCGACATAAAACCTTGGAAGGTGATAATGATCACCTGTCTTATTGTTTCTATTGATATGAATATGAGATTACATAGATGATGAAGATAATGTTGGATTAATGTCTAAGTCCATAACTATATTCGGTATGTACTTGACCTGACTCGGCATGGTGCATTTGGGTTGCACTTCACCGACACAATTTATATGGATAGTATTTTGAAAATAGTATATTTATGATTTATATTAGTATATTATAAGTTCTAATATATTAATAAGGAATCATATTATTTAATTAGTATTGATCAAGACTTAATTTAGAATTAATTAAGTGATCAAAATGAACTAATTAAATATGGACTCGAATATATATGGAATGGGCCAAGATCATTTAGGTTGGGTTAAGCATTCGTGGATGGTCCATGGAGTCTTTAACCCGTGGATCATATGAAATGAAAGGTCATGGGTTTAACCCTAGTCTCCATACTATATAAAGATGTCTTTGGTTGGTGAAAGAGGCACTAGTGTCGGTACACTAAAAAGGGCTAGCTGATTTCACTAAAGAGCACCAAGTATTCATATTCTCTAAAGTCTTCCAAGGTGTTTTGGTGATTTGTGATTCCACTTGAGGCTTCCACACTATTGGGGCTAAGCTCTTAAAGCTTGAGGACATCAAGCTACATCAAAAGGTATGTTATCTAACTAGTACTTTGTAGTATAAGAACTTAATAATATGCTAGTTAGGATTAAAGCCTTAGAAAGATCTTATTTGAATGTATCATAGAGAAAACATAGATCCAAGGTATTTAGGGTTGCATGTACACTTAGGAGTGTTAGAATGCTCAAAACCCAACAGTGGTAACAGAGCCAGGTTTGTTTTCTTGTTATACTTGCAAAATTGCTTAAAAAAACGAAGGTGTTTGATGTCTGATCATCAGACTCGGCGATTCCATCAGGAGACTCGATGAGTCCATGCCTAAAAAGTGATCAAATCAATCCAACTCGCCGAGTTGGTTCATGCACTCGGCGAGTTGGACCCCCAAACAGCATAACTTAGACTTTTTTGGCTGGAATTGGACTAGGAACATTACCCTAAGATGTTTTTGGACTTATAAACTTGATTTTGATGTGGTAATGTTCATGCTAATCCAATTTCAAAGATAATTGTCAATAGATTCATGTTTTGTATTAGTTTAAAGTTTAGACTAATTACATGAAAAAGTTTGATTTGAATTATCTTGTGCTTATGAGTTGATTAGATTAATAGAAAAGTTAATTGAAATAGTTGTTTTCAATCCATTTTAATCTAAGAGTTGAGTATAAAATGTGTTTGTGTAACTTGTCCTCAAGTTACATGATGAGTCACATTAATGGTTCATAAAACTCATAAAAGTTGGCAATGGTTACAAAAAAAATGAAGAGTCTTGTCATCATTAATTGTATTTATGACTCCATAACTTGTCCTCAAGTTATGGAGGTTCAAGAGTCACTTCATTAAAAAATAAAGTGTGTAACCTTAATAATTCCATAAGTTATAAAATAAAGAAAAGTTAATTCTTTTATTAGTTTAAAGTCTTCCATAACTTGTCCTCAAGTTATGGAACTTGAAGAGTTTTTGGATTAAAACTACTTTAAACACATAAGTTATGGAATTAATTAGTTTTGAATAATTTAAAAACTTGCCCTCATGTTTTGGAATTTGAAAAGTGTTCTCTTATGAATACTTTAATTCCAAGTTAGCCCTTAGAATTTTAAAAGTTAAAATTCAACCCTTATACTTTATAATATTATAAGTTAATAATATTTATATATATGTATAAGAGTAAAGTCAGTCTTACTGTTAGTAGGCCTCATTCAAGAAGCCAGTCTATAAGGGGGGGGATAAGGTTACTGCCTATAAAATGGCAGTTTAATGGGTCTCCACTCTCACCCACCGCTTCCTTGACCGGTGGAGGGTCGTTAGCTGAAAGTTCGACAGGACTATAATTCTCCTTTCATTAAAATATTAATGATAAATACTAAGTAACTAAAATCTTAATAAATACCCAATCTTAGTTACTTAGGAAAATGTGAATAAGGTGCTAATCCATGAAATTACACTTTGCACCTTGTTTAAGTCGGTTAGTGGAGCGTGTGTGGTTAACCGGCACACTAACTCGTATTTAACAAGGTAGCCAAAGGGTAACTTAATGTTTATCATAGTATCGATGGAGCATGTGTGGTTAACCGGCGCATCGATTGAGGGGTCAACACTTAAGGGTAACAAGTAATTTGCATGGTTACTTCACACCTTGTGTTGTGATCCTCGGCATCCCAGTCACAAAACCTGAAGGGTACACTCGAGATTGAAACATGCCATTGAAAAGTTCAATGAGTCTTAAAGATCTAGGAGTTTCAAAAACCAATTAAAACCTAATAATACATTTCGTTTATCTTGGTGGAAATTGGTGAACCGTCATTCATCTACCTTCGAATATTTTATAGCTTGGATTACGGTATCCCTCTTCTAAGTTATAAAATAGTTTTTTGGGTCCTGGCCTTAATATTTCATATTAGGTGTCATATTAAGGACTTTAAATCAACTATCTTGAATATCTCCCAAAAAGATGTCTGGTTTAGACATTTATTATATCCTAAATCTCTTGAAACAAGCTTTCCTAAATGAAGATGATGTCCCATGGAAATCATACTTCTTTCACCTACTCCAGTCTCTCTAACCCACAAGTTCTTGAAAATTTTAAGGTCACTCAAGCCCTATTGGCAAGCAAAGGTCTATCTGTGATCACATCTTGGAGATGTAGTCACATATTGACAAGCCGGGAGAGTTGGGTGTCAAAGTCTTGTGAAAGTTAGTGCCTGAAATACTTTCTAAGTCACATAGTGAGTTTCTTTGGGACTCCTATGAAACAGACTATGACAAGACCCTTAATGATCTTACCTATTTGCTAAGATCAACTTCCTAAAACTTGTGGACATTGACAATAATGACATTGTGTATCCAGTAAAGCTCTCTCTTTCCAATGCAAAGGGATCGGCCATAGTCAACTCGGTTTACCAAATCATAGAGAGAGAGGCTAAGTCTGAGATAGTCCCATTATCAAGGGTCCATAGGTAACTATTGCCAAAGGAAGGGGCATTGGTTGCGAAGCTGCCAAATTTACCTAAGGATGTTAAAGTCAAAAAGTATGGCTCTACTTCAGGTAAACTCCATTATCTAACTCTATTAAGTGCATGCTGATTCTGATCACGAAGATGGATTTCAATCGCCTGGTTCGGTGATCAGAATTTTGGGCTATTACTTAAGAGTTATGATATTTATATTGCTTAGGAATAGATAACAACAAGGTTTTCATATGGATTGTAAGGATAAGTTATCCGCAAAGTTTTAAAATAAAAGACAAAGGTTTTGATTTTATTTATTTTAAGTATCCTTAAAATGGCATTTGTGAAAAGTTGTTGCTTATAAGATTCCACTGATAGCAATACTGGAAAGTGAATCTGATTGTTTCATTTGTGGTAGTGTCTAAATTTACCAAATAAGGAAAGATTCTCATCACCCAAGTTTCAGTTGGATTGAAAGTTGGTATCATGCAAGTTGTATAGCATGATGAATGAGAAGTTTTAAGCATTGAAAAAAATTAAGACTAACTACTTGTTCACATGGATGTGTGAGTCAAGTGAAGGACTAAGGGATCGAGTACACATTCTTGTGCACTGGTCAAGTCCACCACAAAAGATCGATAAGTCTATTCGTCATGGTTTACTAAAGCTCGGTAAATATGATTATACTTACAAGCTTAAACGTAACTCTGAGACATTGGAAAAGGTTCCAATGTATGGCAGAGCGAATAAGAAGAAGAAAATTAGGCAGAAGGATAAAAGTTTCTCAAATCTGAAAAGATGGGAGAGTACTTTAGTATCAGTTTTTTGATCATCTTAATGATTAAGAAACCATAGCACAAATAGTTCTCTAAGGAAATCTTAGTGCATTCTTATGATTAAGACGAGGAATCTTGAATTGTTGAAATGGTTAAATCAAGAAGATGAGTCATACTTCGTTCCAATACAAGTCTTAGAGTCACACTCCAAGATTGAAATATGAGTGACATGTCTTAAAGAAGGTTTAAAACACTTGTCAAATGTAAGAGTAAAATTTTCCTACACTTGTACATTTGAAATTGGTAAGTTGTGATGTTTTGGATAAAACAAAGACCAACTAAGGCCAATTATGTGAAGTGTTTGTCTTGATTAGAATCTGCACTATCTCTTGGATGTTTGACAAGGAAGTCTTATAGGTCAAGAGGACAGTGGGAGTCTTAAAGGTCTTCAAAGTCTCAAGAACTAATCAAGAATAAAACCTGAAGTTCTTCACTAGCACATGACTTGAGGTTTATAAACTATCATGTTGACATATTTTGTGCCCATTCCAGTTAAAGTTGGCTTTGCATATGAGTTCTTAGAGTTCTCAATTGGTTGCACAACAACTTGGAAGCAATGGCAGGCCCTTGAGCTGCAAGGTGGCAAGAAATCAAGATTGAGTTCAGTCCATATGAGTTTGGATTTGTCATTATCCTTATCTTGTGACTATGGTTTTGACAATTCACTTGGATAAGAACTCATACACCATTAAATCTAAGTGTCATAAGGTTTCTCTCCAATTCATGAAAATGACGGTGAGGAAACTCTTTCACTATGTAGATTTTAGCTAGATAGCAATTGTAATATTTGCATTCTCAAAGTCGTTAGTGGAGCTTGTGTGGTTTACCGGCACACTAACCTGGACTTATGAGAAGTGGAAATGGTCTAAACAATCGAGAATATGATTACGACATCCCTTTTCATAGTTCATAAAATTGTTCAAACACACAAGTGTGCTGTCTAAGGCAAGGTGTATGATTTTATCAAAACAATCTAGTATCAGAAATCTGATATTTGGTAAGAAAGTCAGCTGATTTCTGAGTACATGTCAAAGCTAGTGGGAGCATAAGTGTTATGCTCATAATCATCATGTTAGTAGGAGCATGATAATTATTATAAATATTTCAAGTTAGCAATGTTAAGTATAGAAAACAAAGTTTCAATTGGGAAAGAGTTGTTTTGCTATAATTCAGGGAGAGGAAATTATACTTCATCTCAAATCTAAAAGCTTAGATTGAGGTTTTAATCGTATTTAGTCAATGATATATATATATATATATATATATATATATATATATATATATATATATATATATATGAATTTCATGTTGGAATGGCTCAACATAAGGAAATTCTGTATATGGGTCCATTATTTGCGTTCTAAAATTTGATTATGATTACGACATCCCTTTTCATAATCTGAATTATGAGAACTTGGCAAATTGAAATGGAAATAGTATAGCAAAAGACTGGTGTAGTCTTTATGTGAGACATCATGAATCGTGTCCCATATGCTTCGAATATAGAATCGATTACATGTGCTATATTCATCTGTTCTAAAATTTTCCAAATGACTGGGGAATTAAGAAGGGAAAAGGTCTAGAATTGGGTATGACTAAAAGGATTAAACAATTGTTGAGGATGATCTAACGTTTACCAAAGATTGGGTGCTAAAGGACAGTTGGAAGTGTAGTATTAATTCTAGAAGGACCATGTTGACATAATCTGTAAGGAGGCAACTCTTGTTTAGAAGTGATAGTCAAAATAAATCTGGAAATGTTTCAAAGTTAGAAATTATTCAATCTGTGTGAGGTTAGGAAACTTAATGCAAGAAGGATATTTCCAAGGAGTTGATCTCCTTTGGAATACTCTGTAATGATTGGTGCCAAGTCTTTGTGAATTTGTGCATAATCATTAAGAGAAAATCAATGCATATAAGTTTAAAATCTAACATATTTCAGTAAACGACATGAGTTTGGAATTCTTGCATTAGCAGTAAGGATTTGGGATTTTGAAAAAGGATCATTGGAGTTATGTTCAGTTAATCAATTTCACAAAGTAAAGATCATAGGCAAACATAGTATGCATACTTGGTGTATGGCATGACTAGTGTTTAGAAAACATAGTGTACATGCTTGGAGCATGGTACAACTATTGTTTTAAATTCAAGAACAAAGTTGATAGTTGAAACAGTATACAATGAATAATGTGTAATCATATGGTGATAAATAAAAGGTGTTTTATTTATATCCATAAGTGCTGAGTCCATATTGGATTCTATTATTATTGTGTTTCATTTTGCATGTTTTGACTTCTAGAATAAACTGGGTTATTCTTCCGGAATGACTAAGTTATTCAAACCATCTACAGTCGGTCATATGTTCGAAGTAGATATGAATTAAGACTATCATGGGTTAGCTTGTAGATGTCTAAGGTGTTGGACAAAGGGCTACAACACTCATGAGTGTCATAAGTTCTGAGTATTGGATTCAACCCGCGCTCATTGGAATCACTTCATGGATTTTATCACGAGTGATCATGAGACGATAATATCTTATATTCTTCAAACCTAGAGATATGAATTGTTACTATGAGTTGGTTGTACATTGATTGCACGAAAACACATTCGGTAACTCGGTGTTATAAAACGTGCCTTTGTGTATGATTCAACAAGTAGTAGAACAAGCCATATGAGTCGAAGTTTATCCATTCCTTTTACCTTCGGGATAAAAGCGATATTTGTGGACCCCTCGATGATTTGATGATGACAAAGGGAAGTGCTCGGCCGAGCCATGACTGATTTGATTTGTTCAATTATTTAGTCATCATAAATCGGAAATCAGGAAACAACAAATGGACAGAGAGAATGATTATAATCCATGTCTCATTCCATATGATATCTAGAATGGAGGAATATATGATCCCTTATCTAATGGACAAGTTCGTTGACAAGATCAGAGTTCGATAGTGGCTTTAAGAGCTATGATTGCCAGTTAGGTTTTGAAGTCATACTCAATAATAGTTTTAGACTTATCCAAGTTTGAGACTATTGGATTAATGTCTAATTCGATAACTATATTTGGTATGTACTTAACTTGACTCGGCATGGTCCATTTGGGTTGCACTTCTCCGACACAATTTATATGGATAGTCTTTTGAGAATAGTATATTTATAATTTATATTAGTATATTATAAGTTCTAATATATTAATAAGGAATCATATTGTTTAATTAGTATTGATCAAGAATTAATTTAGAATTAATTAAGTGATCAAATAGAACTAGTTAATTATGGACTCTTATATATATGGAATGGGCCAAGTTCATTTAGGTTGGGCTAAGCTTTCATGGATAGTCCATGGAGTCTTTAACCCATGGATCATATGAAATGAAAGGTCATGGGTTTCACCCTAGTCTCCATACTATATACAGATGTCTTTGGTTGGTGAAATACGCACTAGTGTGGGTACACTAAGAAGGGCTAGCCGATTTCACTAAAGAGAACAAAGTAAATATATTCTCTAAAGTCTTCTAAGGTGTTTTGGTGATTTGTGATTCCACTTGAGGCTTCCACACTATTGGGGCTAAGCTCTTAAAGCTTGAAGACATCAAGCTACATCAAAAGGTATGTTATCTAACTAGTACTTTGTAGTATAAGAACTTAATAATATGCTAGTTAGGATTAAAGCCTTGGAAAGATCTTATTTGCATGTATAATAGAGAAAACATAGATCCAAGGTATTTAGGGTTGCATGTACACTTAGAAGTGTTAGAATGCTCAAAACCTAACAGATAATACAAATACAAATGTAGCAGTAAAGGTAATAGTGTGTCTCACGTGTGTTTTACAAGTGTTATTTAAAATATAGACTAAGTAATAATAAGTACGATATTTCTAGGATCATCTGGAATGAATATATGCATATTTTTTTGACTTGTTTCTCCCAGGTCTTTATCATGTTTGAAACGATTGTTCATGGAGAATGGATCTTATGTTGACTAATTTTATGCATGTAAGAAAAAGAAAATATAATATAGTCATTAAAAGTTTTAGGAAATATTAGTATTAATGTTCAGGATCCAGAGATACACTTAAGTATCCTGAAGCATCAAAAATATTAAGGATCATGAATATGATTCTTGGATCCTGCCCTTAACAGGTACATCCCAACTTAAGATGACACGAAAATGTTTTAAAGGTTAATAATTTATAAGGGAAGACCCCAATGTAAGATAACATGTCAATGTTATAAAAATTGCATTAAAGTTAGGATATTTACAAATGTTAAGGAATAAGAGGTTTGCCAAGTCACTATGTGTGAAATGATCCCCTTATTCACATCCCATTGTGAGACATTGTGAGTCCAAGCGAGATGTGAAAACCTAAACTCGTTTGAAAGTGGTAATTAGCTCTTTAAACCTTAGAGGCGACTAAGTACCCATAATCGTAGGAGAGATAATCAATTTCTATTCATAGTTCTTGGGATCCTTGAGCTTCTACATGTTGTAATCATTGGCTTGGTGTGATCGTTAGCTTGGCTAAAACCCCTTCAAGGCTTTAGTCAGTAATACTCTTCAAAAATAAGTAAAAGAATTTAACAAAAGCAAAAGTAAAGAGTATTTACCTTGTATTTTGTTGGAAAGAAAAATATTTTGACTTACATGAAATATGCTTTCAAGTGTATGATATTCCAAGATCTTCTTAAGATGTCCCCTTCAAGGGTAGAGAGCCAGTATGCTCACTTTCCTTTTTTTTAATCGACAAGATAAGGCACTTCCCATTTGGAGACCAACTAGCCTGAATTAGGATCCTTGGTAAAGGTCTTCTTAAGGAACCAAGTCATATCTTCCTCGAATCTCCTAACTTTTATGTGTATCTTATATGTTTTGGTGATTCTTGGTTGATGAGATGTAATGCAGATGATGGCAAGATCTCGTAGTTCATCAATAGTACCGAGATCCTCGCCTGGGATCTTAGTGTTCTTTTCCTGATCTTGGAGTTGGTATCTTTTTCTAGGGATTACTACCTCAGTTGGGATTACAAATTCTATCCCAATCACCAAAGTATATGGAGTTTGACTTGTGGTTGTCTTTGATGTGGTCCTATCTGCCCATAGGAAGAAAGGAAGTTCTTTGGCCCATCATCCGATCATCACATCTAGCCTTTTCTTCAGATTAATGACTATGACTTTATTTCTTGATTTTGCTTGACCATTAGCTTTGGGATGAACAGGCTTGGAAGTTATCATTTTTATTCTCAAACTAGTAGAAAAGTATCTACCCCTTTTGCTTATGAATTAGGACCTATTACCACATATGATTTGAACCTGGATTTTAATCCTGGTTAAAATATTACATTTAATAAATGAGCCTACTTCTTTATCTCTTACTTGAACAAAGCCTTCAGCCTCCATCCACTTTAAGTAATAGTTTATCATTACTAGCATGAAGACCTTTCCACCATGAGCCTTTGGTAATTTGCCAACTATATCCATTCCCCATTTCATGATTGGCTGGTAGGAGATTATATGATATAGAGGTTCTGTCGAGTGATGAGGATGTTACTATGTATTTGAGAAGCATAACACTTTTGTGCATTCAAGAGGGCATATTTTTTCATTGTTGGCTAATAGTATCATGTTCTTAGTATCTTGGAGCATAAGGATCTGCCCCTAGTATGGTTGCCACTATGTTTTCTATGTATTTCTCTGAGAACATATGTAGCTTCGTGATCTTCCAACATCATATGTATAGACCTGCCATGTATTTTTTTTATATAATTTCCTTGGATCATCTCAAAGTGTAAGAATTTCATCTTGAATGCTTTAATGTTTTTTCTTATTTTGGGATTATGCTATCTTGGAGATATTCCATGATGGGTTGATCCAGGATGATGAAGGATCCTTATTATTTTGTCTACTAGGATCATGATGAATGGATTGAGGGTCAGGATCCTAGACTGTAATGATGTTGGCTATCTAATCAAGTTTACCAAGATCTTCAATTGTTGGGATCATTACATGGATTTGTTGAAATTATTATCATTGGTGGAATTATAAGGGAAGATCCCAGGTTACCCAGCATGTGTGCTTCAACATGGTCTTTAATGAGAAGTTGGTTTAGCAAAAAGGCTTCGAATTCAGAGGCTAATTGTTTAGGAATTTGAAGATATGATGCTAGTATTCAGCCTTTAACTGAACAAGATCCATAAATATGATTAGTAGTTAATAAAAAATCTATGAATACTTGAAGATCCATGATTAGAAGATCCTTGGCTACTAGTAGTCCCATGATCAGTGCTTTATATCTTGCTTCATTCTTTGTTTCATCGAATTCATAGCTAACAGCTTGGGGAACTATGTCCCGCTATGGTAATTATAGTATGATCCCAAGGCTGGTTCCTTTTTGGATGGATACCCATTTGTGAAGAGTGTCCATTTTCACCTTTTCTTTCCTTCTAGGAGTTGTTTTGTTTCATCTCCATTTCGGCTTGTAGATCACCATTAAAGTAAGACACAAAATCCGCTAATGCTTGTGACTTTATCGATGATCTTTGTGCATACTTTATATTGAATGTGTTGAGCTTTATTGACAATTTTTTCATTCTTCCTGACATGTGTAGCTTTTTCATAACATTCTTAAGAGGATAATTAGTTCTTACATGTATAGGATGTGTCTCGAAATAATGTATTAATTTTGTGGAAGTTGTTAATAGTGCAAGTATTAGTTTTTCAATGTGAGAATACCTGGTCTCAGGATCCAAGAAACTTTTACTTACATAGTAGATAGGTTTTTGGTCCCCGTTAAGATCCTTTGCCAGGACTGTACTTACATCTTTGGAGGATACTAAAATATAGAGTAAGAGTGGCTCTCTATCTAATGGTTTTACCAATACGAGAGCTAAAATTAAATACCTTTTAAGTTCCTTCAAGGAATCTTCGTGTTCCTTGGTCCACTCAAACCTTTTTTTTCTTCAAGATGTCATTGAAAGGTTTACACCACTCTAAGGATCTTAAGATGAACCTATTTAGGGCAGTTACTCTTCTTATTAGTTTTTGAATGTCATTTTTCAATGATAGGGATTTTTGAATCATTGATGGCCTTGATCTGTTTAGGGATGGCTTATATCCCTCTCTTGGTGACCATATATCCAAGAAACTTTCCTTCCTTCATCCCAAAGTGGCATTTGGAAGGGTTTAGCTGCATCTTGTATTCATCCAATATATCGAAGGCTCCATGAAGATCCTTGAGGTGATCTTTAGCTTTCTTGGATTTAACCACCATATCATCAATATAGGATTCCATGGTGTCCCCCAGTTTATCCTTGAACATTTGACTCACTAGCATTTGGTATGTTACTCTTGCATTTTTAAGATCAGAAGGTATGGAAATTTAGCGACATATACTTCTAGGAGTTATGAAGTGTTAGGGTCGGGTTCCTAGAATCATATTCAGGATCCTCAATATCCCTGAACTCTTAGGATCCTTAAACATATCTCATGATCCTTACTATTATCACTAATACTTCCTAACACTTACAACAACTATATTCTTCTTTCTCTTTATCACACATGTAGAATTAGTCAACACAAGACTCATTCTCAATGGATAATCACTTCAACCAAGCTTAAGACCCTGGAATTCCATGCCAAACGACATGCAAATTCTTGTTTAAGAAGGATCCCGAAAACATCGGACATCTTGTTATTCAACTTAGACTATAACTAACACTTATAAATTACACACCACACACTAAATTATCTCTATTATTACACTTGTACTCGTATTATCTTCACCATCTCTGTAATCCCAGATTAAAATCAATAAAAAGCAGCAAGGCAGGTGATCATTATCACCACACAAGGTTTTCTGTTGGAGATCCAATAAAGGATCTAGGGATTTCCTATTAACTCACTTTTCTCACATTAATCATTACTCTATGTTTTCATTATTCTAACAACACAACATCTCATACAATTTGGTTGAATTACATTTGATCAATTTTCGACGAAAATAATTTAGCACCCACCATGGGGCCCTGGTGTTCACAATTATTTGAGAATCATGTTTACCTAGCCAACCTTGTCCTCTTCCTCCATTCAACCCATTTCCTTTAAAAACCTTCCCACACCTCCAGGTGGAGCTCCCGAAAAAGCTTCTGAGGCACTGAAGAAATACACCTGACTAGTCAATACCAAAGGATTTTAGGATCCTCCTGTACAAATTTCCAATAAAAAAGCTCTTTCCTATAATGAAACGTGTTCGGTTAAAAATTGATCAAACAAAGATCAACCAAGTTATATAAGAGACCGTGGAGTTATAAATAACATATGTACTAAATTGAGATAAAAAGTAACATGAGTGGTTTACAAGAAAAGCCCTTGATCCTTACTAGGATCTCTGACATAAAACCTTGGGAGGTGATAATGATCACCCTCTTTGTATATCTAATTTATTTGAATGTAAATTATAGAGATGATGATAGTAATACGATTACAGTTGTTTTCCTATCTCTAGGTCTGTAAGGGTTCGAAAAATTGTGTTGGTTGTGTGTGTTTTACAGGTGTATGTATAGTCTAGGTTAAGTAACTAAAAGTCTGATATTTATGGGATCCTGCTGGACTGGTATTTGCAATGTGCTTTGACTTGGTATTCCAGGGTTTAATCTTCGTTAAAGTGATTATTCATTGTGAATGAGTCTTGTGTTGAAAATTTCTACACATATAAGAAATAAACAAGAAATATTAGCCATTAAACGTTTTAGGAAAAAATAACAGTGATGCTCAGGATCCTGATGTATGTTCAGGATCCTAAGGCTCCTTTGAGATCCAGGATCCTGGATAGGTTTTGTGACATCCCCAATTTCACGACTAGAAAAGACCGGTTTTTTTTATACTTTATTTCAAAATCATAGTAACCTTTTTAATAAAAGAATTGCGGAATTTGTCCCAAAACAATAATATGATAAAGATTTATCAAAAGCATTTCCTTAGAAATGTATTTCATTAAAAGACTCGGGATGTCATGTTCGATACAATACATGAGTATAAACGGTACATTATAAGCCTTACAACAATTATTTACAACTAATGGCCTATAATCCAAAAGTCTCTCATCATCATCATAATTATGCTCTGAATCCACTACCTGTAAAACAGAAAGCTGAGTGGGTCAGGCTTGGGAGCCTGGTGAGCATATATGGTTTTCAACCCAAAAATAATAATAAATTTATTAATTTCATCGATCAACAATAAATTTATTAATTTCATCAACCAACAATAACCCTGATTACCCATTCCCATTATCCTCACTTTACGTCCCTAAACACCTATACAAGGGACCTAGTCTAAGGATTTTATCATCGGGATGGACACTACTACTAAGTGGGTTCCTCAACAATAAATTACCTAAAGGCAACCATGAGGGGGATGGAGTACACCGGTGAACACATCGTTCACAACACCTACAGGTTGCGAGCCTGCTAGCGTTCCACTGGACTGTCTAGAAGAGTCCGTGGTCGTCATCCATACTATGCTAGATGACTCGAACAACAACAACATCGAGGCCTCTCATCATTTTAACACACATCAACTATTTTGTCTACCCATGTTCTACCCAACATATTTGTAGGTAAAATACATATATAGTTTATAACTTGTATAAAACATTATATTCAACAATCATCTCAAATAAACAATCAGTATAATTACACATACACTCACTTGATTTGATGATACTCGGGCAGCAATTCGTTCCTTAAAATGATCGTTTCTAATAAAACCGGGAGTTTTATTGAGAAACCGGGCTCTGCGAGAGTTGGAGCTTCAAAACTGAAAAGATAACATTTTCCGTGTTTTTGGGCTCTTCGGGATGTATTCCGGGCTTTAAATATGATATTGGGGCTTCGGGGGAAGTCAAAATAGTCATAATATAAGTTTAGGGGTGAAAAATGTCAAATTTCCAAAAGTAGTCGGGAAATCTCGCAGCCCCCCTATTTATAGGGTGCAAGGCCGAGGTCATCGTGGCTGAGAAGCTTCCACGTAGCACCTGCGAGGTTTGAACATGGAAGGGAGACATGGCAGCGAAGGAGCAAGACAGGTGGTTGGTGCGAGGCGAGACACGGATTTGGCAACGAAGGCCAGCGAGGCTCGGATATGAAGGGCACGTCGGAGGCTGGTCGGCGAGACGTGGCTGCTTCGTATTCTTCCATGGATGCGACACGTGTCATGCATGCGAGGCTCGTACGTGGCCAAATCTGAGCCATGCATGCGAAATTCCTCAGATTTTGCACCCAAAACTTCTAAAATTGATAACTTTCGCATACGAGTTTCGTTTTTGATGTTCTTTATATGCACGCGTAGCTAAAATTACGCTCTACAACTTTCGTTTAGACTTCGTCGGCTAATTTTGAATTTAATTTTAATATTATTATTTTTAACAGACCGGGATAGGAAAATCCGTAAAAAATTCATAACTTCTTCATCCGACGTCCGTTTTCGTCAGTCTTTTTACCGTTGTAGTACTATTGACGAGACGTTCGATTCTCATTTAGGTTGTGTTGGGTAAATTTCGCTCGATCTTAAATTCGAGTATTTAGCTGTCTACTGCTAAGCTAAAACCTAGAAAAATCAGAACTTCCTCATACGAACTCACATTTGGGCGTTCTTTTTATTAAACTTCTCGGTTTAACGAATACTACAACTTTCGTTTAGATTGTTAAGGCTAAAAAGTATTTTATCACAATATTCACTTTTTATGCTTCCCGGTCCCGTGCCGGTTTCGTCGCGAAACTTCAACAGGTCATAACTTCTTTGTTATAACTCAGATTTCGTCGTTTTTTATATCTCCGGAATCCTTGTTTCGGCCACTACAACTTTCTTAAAAGATATCGGCTTTTTCTAATATGTATTTTAAATGCTTATTTTCATCATTAATTAATTAAATCATAATAATTAAGCAAATAAGCATATAATTCACATAATATTCACATAATTTCTATTTATTACTTCAAAATGATTTATAAAGGTGTACCTAGGCTATTACAACATCATTAATGACTTTAGCCCCTTAGGATGATTCCATCCCCGGAATCGCACATCAGCAAACAAATATGGGTAGCAACTCATCATGTCAGTCTCCGTTTCCCAGGTGAGATTTGGTCCATTCGTATGTTTCCATTGCACAAGCACTAAATTGACCGTCTTGCTTCGCAACTTTTTAGTCTTACGTTCAACGATTGCCTCTGGTTCTTCAATTAACCTCTTGCTCTCATCCAACCTTAACTCAGATATTGGAATTATGTCGGGAATCTCTCCCGTGAACTTCCTTAAATAACAAACATGGAAAGTGTTATTAATACCATCTAGTTCTTCTGGTAGTTCTAGCTTGTACGCTTGATTCCCAATCCTCTGAAGAACTTTAAATGGTCCAATAAACCTTGGACTCAACTTTCCCCTTTTACCAAATCTTATAAGTCCCTTCCACGGCGAGACTTTAAGCAAAACCGAATCACCAATTTCGAATGTTATCGGTTTTTTTTTCTTGTCAGCATAGCTCTTTTGACGACCCTGAGCTGCTAACATCCTTTCCCTAATCACTTTCAACTTTTCAGCAGTCTGATGGACTATCTCAGGTCCCATAAACTGCTTTTCTCCAGCTTCAAGCCAACAAGATGGCGTACGACACTACTGTCCATACAAAGCATGATAAGGTGCCATCTTTATGCTCGAGTGGAAAATATTGTTGTAGGAAAACTCTACTAAAGGTAAATGTTAATCCCAGTTACCTTGGAATTCTAGGGTACATGCTCTTAGCATATCTTCAAGTGTTTGTATTGTTCTTTCGCTCTGACCATCAGTTTGTGGATGGTAAGCTGTACTTAAACACAACTTGGTACCCATTTCCTCTTGTAGACAGTTCCAAAATCGTGACGTGAAACGACTATCATGATCTAATACAATTGTTAGAGGAACACCGTGAAGTCTCACAATTTCCTTCACATAAGCATTCGCAAGCTTATCCATAGACCATCTTTCATTGGCTGCTATGAAGTGTGCACTCTTGGTGAAACGATCCACGACCACCCAAATCATGTCGTGACCGCTCTTTATTCTAGGTAGTTTAGTCACAAAATCCATGTTGATGTCTTTCCATTTACCCATGGGTACAGGTAAAGTTTCTAAACTCTCATACGGTTTCTGATGTTGTGCCTTGACTCTTGCACATGTCACACACTCGGCTACATACTTAGCAACATCGAGCTTCATTGTTGGCCACCAGTAATAGGGTTTTACATCCTTATACATTTTCGTACTGCCGGGATGAATCGAGTACATGGTCTTGTGAGCTTCTTCCATCAGAACATCTCTTACTCCTCCCATCTTAGGTACCCAAATCCTATGTTGGAATACCTTCAACTCTTGGTTGTTTGTACCAAATACTAATGTTTCGCCCAGACGTTCTTCTTTTCGGTCATTCTTCTCTAAAGCTTCTTCCTGAGCTTTCTTTATACTCTCAATAATTGTTGAGACAACCTCAATTCTCAACGCTCTTGGCCTTTTCTTTTCAAGGTTGACTTTCCGACTGAGAGCATCAGCAACAACATTTGCTTTACCAGGGTGATAAAGTATCTCACAGTCGTAGTCTTTGAGTAATTCCAGCCAGCGTCGTTGCCTCATATTCATTTCCTTCTGATTAAAAAGATACTGGAGACTCTTATGATCAGTGAAAAGTTTGCACTTCGTACCATTGAGGTAATGTCTCCATATTTTTAGAGCGAAAACTACCGCTGCAAACTCCAAATCATGAGTAGAGTAGTTCTTTTCATGCTCCTTCAGTTGTCTTGATGCATATGCTATCACTTTATCTTGCCGGGTCAGCACACAACCTAAACCAACTCGAGATGCATCACTATAGACTGCAAAGTCTTCAACTCCTTCGGGTAAAGAATGAATTGGTGCTTCACATAATTTCTTCTTCAACTTCTCAAAGGCTTCCTTATCATTTTCACTCCAAGTATAAGTAGCTCCTTTGTGGGTCAAGGCTGTCAATGGAGCGACTATCGAAGAAAAGCCTTGGATAAACCTTCAATAATATCCAACTAATCCTAAAAAGCTTCGAATCTCCGTAGGACTTTTTGGTTGTTCCCACTTCATTACAGCTTCAATCTTTGCTGGATCAACCATTATTCCTTCTTGGTTGATCACATGACCCAAGAATTGGACTTCTTGAATCCAAAAATCACATTTGGAGAACTTTGCATACAACTTCTCCTTCTTTAGGACTTTTAGCACTTCACCTAGATGCTTTTCATGGTCCTGCTTGATTTTCGAATAAATCAAGATGTCATGTATGAATACTATCACAGATTTATCTAGGAATGGTTTACAAACCCTATTCATCATATCCATGAAAGCTGCTGGGGCATTGGTTAGTCCGAACAACATAACCAAAAATTCATAGTGTCCATATCTTGTTCTAAGGGCAGTCTTTTCGATATCCTGCTTTCTCACCTTTAGTTGATGGTATCCCGACCTAAGATCGATCTTCGAGAAATAGCTCGAACCCTGTAACTGGTCGAACAGGTCATCGATCCTTGGCAACGGGTATTTGTTCTTTATCGTTGCTTTGTTCAGCTCTCTGTAATCAATACACATTCTCATGCTTCCGTCCTTCTTCTTTATGAATAACACCGGAGCTCCCCAGGGTGATGAACTAGGTCGAATGAAACCGTTGTCCAACAGCTCCTGAAGTTGCGTCATGAGCTCCTTCATCTCTGTCGGTGCTAACCGGTAAGGTGCCTTTGCTATCGGTGTTGTTCCTGGTAACAAGTCTATACGAAATTCCATTTGCCTATCAGGTGGTAATCCGGGAAGATCTTCGGGAAAGACTTCTGGATAATCACATACAACTGGTATATTTTGCACCTCCTTCTTCTCCTTCTTAGCATCGATTAAGAATGCCAAGTACGACGCACATCCTTTGGACAAACATTTCATGGCTTTCATTAGGGAGATAATTCTTGAATTCACTCTGCGTTTGTCCCCGTACACCATAAATGATTCTCTTATGGGTGGGTTCACCCTTACAATCTTCTTCTTGCAAAGAATCTCACCATCGTTGGCGCTAAGCCAATCCATACCCAAAACGATGTCGAAACCGTTTAACTCTATGGGTAATAGCTCTTCGTGGAATTCGTTTCCGTTTAGGTCAATGACGATGTTCCTAATACGATTACTAACAGGTACAAATTTTCCACTGTCAACTTCTACAATCAGGGCATTATCAAGTTTTTCTATAGTTAATGCTAATTTCCCACCAAATTTATGCGACACAAAGGAGTAGTTAGCTCCCGAATCAAATAGTATGTTTGCAGGCAAACCATTTACAAGAAAGGTACCTAAAGCGACGTTTGTTGCCTCCTTTGTAGCCTCAAGCGTCATCTGGAAGGCTCTCACCTTTGGCTTTGGTGGTATGTTCGGTCTTCCTGCCTCCTTCTTCTTTACGCAATCCTTTGAAATGCGCCCCTCCTCGTTGCACTCATAACAGACCTTCTTAGTGAATGTGCATTCGTTGACATAGTGCCCAGGCTTTCCATATTTGAAACAAGTGACCCCTCCGTCACACTTCCCAGAGTGCTTGTTCTTACACTTGTCACACCACTTCGCTTCTAATCCTCCTCCTCTCGAACCAGACTTCGAGAATCTACTCTTCTTATTGGACTTTGAGGATCCATCGAACTTTCGTTTCTCACCAACCTCAACCTTTTCTAGACCTCTTTCCTTTTATTGGGTCTCCACATTCTTAGCTGCTCGAATCGCTAATTTCAGAGTGGTTGCCATCTTGACTATTGGGACAAAGTCATCCGGCAGTCCGTTTACGAACTTCTCAACTTTGTAAAGTTCGGTTGGCACTAGGTATGGAAACAACTTCATCTTTTCCGTGAATGCAACAGCATAATCATCGATGCTCATTTTCCCTGTTTTCAAATTTTGGAACTCATTGTTCAGATCAATCAAATCTATCTCTGAACAATATTGTGCCTTCAGTTGTTCCAAGAACTCATCCCATGACATTTTCAGAGCTTCTCGTCGCAGCATTGTATCTGCCAATAGCTTCCACTATCTGAAGACTCTAGTTTTCAATTGTCTCACAACGAAGACAGTCTTCTGCTTCTCACTGCAGTCGTAACTTTCAAACACCATTTCCATCTCTGAGATCCAGTCCATGATCTCAACAGGCTTTGGGCTTCCTGAGAGACTTGGTGGTTTCGCACCCAATAAATTTTTGTACATCTGCCGATCCTTGTTGTTTCTGTTGGGTTTTGAGCATTCTAACACTCCTAAGTGTACATGCAACCCTAAATACCTTGGATCTATGTTTTCTTTATTATACATGCAAATAAGAACATCCAAGGTATTATCCTAATCTAGCGTACAAAACAATGAGTGTAACAAGATAGAATACATACCTCTTTGATGTAGAAAGTCTTCATGAAGCTTGAGTGCCTAGCCCCAATAGTGTGGAAGCCTCAAATGGAATCACAATCGTCAAAACACTTAGAATAACTTGAGAGAGTTCTACACTTCATGAAATCGGCTAGCCCTTTTCTTCACTTTCTAATGTGATTCTAGTGGCCGATTTTTGTCAAGAATAAGATCTTTATATAGTGTTACGATTAGGGTAAATCCTTAATTGTCATGGCTTTCCATTTCCTTGGATCCATGGGTTCAAATACACCATGGAGCATCCATGGACCATCCTATGGGTTTTAGCCCATCTTGATTATCCATGGAGCATTAGCCCACTATATAAGTATGGATGATTTACACAATCAACCCATATATCTAATTAGTCTTCTTTTGATCACTTAATTAATCCGAGATTAACTCTTGATCAATACTAATTAAATAATCTTATTATTCTTATTATTAATATACTAGAACTTATAATATATTAATAACCATAAGTGTCTTATTTCTCATAGTCTATCCAAGTGCATGATGGTATGCAACCCAAATGGACCATGCCGGGTCGGGTCAAGTCTTACCAATTATAGTTATGGACTTAGACATTAATCCAACAGTCTCCCACTTGGATAAGTCTAAAACTATTATTGCGTATGACTTCAGGAACCAACTGGCAATCGTAGCTCTCAAAAGCTTTTGTCGAACTCTGACCTTGTAGATGAACTCTGACCTTGTCAATGACTTGTCCATTAGATAAGGGATCATATAATCCTCTGTTCTCATGATATCAGCCGGACAAATACATGGAACAACGTCGTACTTATTGTCCAGCAGTTTGTTTCCCGATTTTCGATTCGTTTGACAAAGAAGTTAATCGAACACATCAATTCAGTTCTGACCGGCCGGTACATAGGTCACAACAAAATCATCGAGGGGCCCAGATATCGCTTCTATTTCTAGAAGGAACAGATAAACTTTGACTCATATGCTTGTTCTACTACTTGTTGAATTGTACATAAAGGCACGTTTTATAACATCAAGTTACTGATGCGTTTACGTGCAATCAATGCACAACCAACTCATAGGTAACAACTCATATCTCTAGGTTTGAAGATTTATATGATATTACCGTCTCACGATCACTCAAGATAAATTCCATGAAGTGATACAAGTGAGCGTGGGTTTATTCCAATACTCATAACTTATGAGCACTCATGAATGTTGTAGCAACCATTGCCATGACTAAACCCATTTAGCCATCTACAAACCCGATTCATGATAGTCTTGATTCATACCTACTTCCAACATATGAACGACTGTGGAGTGTTTAAATAGCTTAGTCATTCAGAAAGAATAACCTAGCTATTTTGGAAGTCAAAACATGCAAAGTGAAACACAATAATAATCGAATCTAATATGGTCTCAGAACCCTTTTGAATATAAATAAAACCACCTTTTATTTATCACCATATTGATTACACATTATTCAATGTTTCAAATAATCAACTTAAGACTTGAATCAAAACAACAGTCGTCCCATGCTCCTAGCATGTACACTTTGTTTTCCTAAACAATAGTTATGCCATACCCCAAGTATGCACACTATGTTTGTATATGATCCTTACATTGTGATGTAGATCAATTGAACATGATTCACAATGATACTCATTTCACAATCCCAAATCCTTATTGTAAATGTAAGAATTTCTAATTTCTACCATTTACCAAAAATCTGTTAGATTTTAAACTTTTATGCAATGTTCCTCTTGTAATGATTATGCACAGAGTCACCAAAACCTTGTCACCAGTCATTACAGAGTATTCCAAAGAAGCTCAACTTCTATGGAACGGAAGTCTCATATTCAAAGTACATTGCTTTGAACATCCTTCTTGCATTAAGGTTTTCTAATCTTACATAGATTGAATAGCTTCCACCTATGGAGACATTTCCATAGTCCCATTTTGAATATCACTTCCGAACAAGAGTTACTTCTTTTCAGAAAATGTCAATATGGTCCTGCCAGAATTATCACTATACTTCCAATTGTCCTTGAGAAACCAATCTTTGGTAAACCTTAGATTGTCCTCGACAATTGTTTAATCACTTTAGTCATATCCAGTTCTAGACTTTTCCCTTCTGAATGCCTTAAGCATTTGGAAAATTTAGAAAGGATGAAGATTATAGCACGTGAAATCGATCCTATATCTGAAGCATATGGAACATGATTCATGATGTTTGACATAAAGACATGATACTAGACCAGTCTTTTGCTACAATATTTTTTATTTGCCATGTTTTCAAAATTTAACTATGAAGAGGGATATCGTAATCATAATCGAATTTTGAAAACGCAATATATATAGAATTTCTTCAAGTTGAACCATTCCAACACAAAATTCATATATATTCTTGACTAAAGATGATTAAAATCTCAATCTAAGCTTTAGAATTGAAATGAAGTATAATTTCCTCTCCCTTAATTATAGCAAAACAACTTTTCAACCCCTGCAACTTCACGGATTGAAACTTTGTTTTCTATAATTAACATTGCTAGCTTGCAATACTAATCATAATAATCATGCTCCCACTAACATGATGATTATCATCATAACACTTATGCTCCCACTACCTCTGACATATTTTCAAAAATCTGCTGGACTTCTGAAATTTAGATTCATACATCCTTTCTTAGATAGCTCACATGTGTGTCTAAACAATTTTCAGAACTATGAAAAGGGATTCCGTAATCATAGTCTCAATTGCTTAGGCATTTGCCATTTCTCACAAGTCCATGTTAGCGTGCCGGTTAACCACACACGCTCCACTAACGACTTTTGAAAATGCAAATAACACAATTGATATCTATGTAAAATCTACTTAGTGAAAGCGTTTCCTCACCATCATTTTCATGAATCGGAGAGAAACCTTATGACACTTAGATTTTATAGTGTATGAGTTCCTATCGATGCGAATTTGTCAAAACCATAATCACAAGATAAGGTTAGTGACAAATTCAGCCTTACATGGATTAAACTTATTCAATCTTACTTTCTTGTCACCTTGGTAGCACAAGGCCCACCAATGCTTCCAAGTTGAACTCTGATAACTCACATGCAAATACAACTTGTTTGAAGTAGGTACAAAAATGAGAATTATGTCAACACGATAGGTTGCAAACCTTAAGTCGTGTGTTAGTGATAAATTACAGGTTTTACTCTTGATTAAATCTTGAAACTCTTTCAGGATCTTTAAGGCTTCCACTGTCCTCTTGACATATAAGTTTCCCCAGTCAAGAACCATTCCTTGACAAAACAAACATTCAAGGGATAGTGCGGATTCTTATCAAGACTAAAACTTCACACAATTGGTCTTAGTTGGTCTTTGTCTCATCCAATACATCACAACTTACCAATCTCAAATGTACAAGAGTAGAAACATTTCACACTACATTTGATAAGTGTTTTAAACCTTACTTTATGTCACTCAATGTTACAATATTGGAGTATGACTCTAAGAATTGTTTTGGAACGAAGCATGACTCATCTCTTTGATCTTAACCAATCCAACAATTCATGACCTCTCTTCTTAGCCATAACAATGCACTAAGACGTCCTTAGAGTATGAATTTGTGATATGGTTTCTAAATCATTAAGATGATCATAAAACTGATACTAAAGTACTCTCCCATCTTTTCAGATTTGAGAAACTTTTATCCTTCTGCCTAATTTGATTCTTCTTATTCGCTCTGCCATACATTGGAACCTTTTCAATGTTACAGAATTATACTTAACCTTATAAGTATAATCATATTTACTAATCTTTAGTAAATCATGACAAATCAATCTTTGTGGTGGACCTTGACCAGTGCACACCAAGTGTACCTAATTCCTTAGTCCTTCAATTGACTCACATATACATGTGATCAAAGAATTAGTCTTAATTTTTCAAAGATGAAAATTCTCATTCATCATACAATACAACTTGTATGATTCCAAGTTTCTGTCCAATTGAAACTTGGGTGATGAAAAACTTTCTTCATTTGGTAAATTCAGACACTACCACAAATGAAAGAATCAAATCCACTTTCCAATATTGCTATTACTGAAAACATATAAGCAACAATTTTCCACAGATGCCATTGTAAGGATATTCTTAAAATATATAAAATTAAAACCCCTTTTTTTCTTTTATTTTAAAACTTTGCGGAAAAACTTATCCTTACAATCCACATGAAAACCTTGTTGTTGTCTATTCACAAGCAATATATTATAACTCCTAAGAAGTAGCTCAAGAATCCGATCTTCAAACTACACGATAGAAATCCATCTACGCGATCAGATTCAACATATTTTTTCTTTAAGTTTCTTTACCTTTTCTTTGATTCTTAAAAGACATCAGCATGAGACCCATTCACATTATGTAATAAGAATCTCCAAATAGAAACTTAGCAGAGTTAGATAGTGGACTTTACCTGAAGTAGAGTCAAACTTATCGACTTTAACATCCTTAGGTAAATTATGGTAGCTTTGCAACCAATGCCCCTTTCTTTGCTATATAAACATATGGACCCTTTGATAATGGTACACGGGACTATCACAGACTTAGTTTTTCTCTTTACCATTTGGTCAACCGAGTTGACTATGGCCGGTCCCTTTCCATTGGGAATAGAATGCTTTTCTAGATTTCCTGTGTCACTATTGTCAATGTCCATCAAGTTTTGAGGAAGTTGATCTTAACAAATAGATAAAATCATTAAGGGTCTTGTCATAGTCTTTTTCATAGGTGTTCCAAAAAACTCACTATGTGACTTAGAAAGTGATTAAACCACCAACTTTCTCAAGACTTTGCACCCAACTCTCCCGGCGTGTCAATATGTGACTACATCTCCAAGATGTGACCACACCAAGACCTTTACTTGCCAATAGGGTTCGAGTGACCTTAAACTTTTCAATAACTTGTGGGTGAGGGAGAATAATTGGAGGAGATAGAGGAAGTGAAGCATGATGTTGAGGAACATCATCTTCAAGAGATTTGGGAAGATCATAAATGTCTAAACCAGACATGTTTTGGGAGATATTCAAGATAGTTGATTTAAAGTCCTTAATATGACACCCAATATGAAATATTAAGGCTAGGACCCAACAAACTATTTTATAAACTAGAAGAGCTATGCCGTTGTAACAGCCCAAAATCTCAAGTATTGTTAAATTGCATTTTGGGGAGTTTTAAAGGGGAGACTCGGTGAGTTGGAGCCAGACTCGCCGAGTAGGGTCGCAGATTTGGTCGCGGGTTCGCGACTGGACTCGACGAGTCCAGGTATGGACTCGGCGAGTCGACGTTGTTCAGCGGAAACCCTAGCCGTTTCGTATTGGGTCGTATATAAGGGTTGTTATGTCGTCATTTCACGTCTTTTGGCCGATTGAGGAGAACCCTAAACGACTGTGGCATCTAGAGCAAACTTGAAGGCCATTATTGACTTTGAAGGAATTGTGGTGCAAGAAGAGGAAGGATTTTGGCCAAAGGAAGAGCAAGGGGGTCGAGTTCTGAGGTTTGGGGACACAGAGAGTACGTTTTCAGGTTATGTTTCGGATCATTTCTGTTATTTTGATGTGTACACGAATTTAGGGTTTATGAAACCCATTTGGAGATTAGATGGATTGTTGTGTCGTTATCCAATGTTTATAACCTTGTATTAGGACCCTTAGAGGTCCAGAAGGTCCCATGTTTGTATATTCGGGAATATATGTATCTCAGGAAGTAGTTCGATCGACTGCATGGCGTGGACTCGCCGAGTCGGATGAGCAGACTCGGCGAGTAGCTTGAAGATTCTCTGGGACTCGCCGAGTTTGTTCTTCAGACTCGGCGAGTAGAGTCGGGGTGGCCCCGCGATTCTTCCACGAGGACCTCGTCGAGTCAAGAGGGATACTCGACGAGTGGAAAGGGAACATTCAGGAATTTGTGAGGACGACTAGACTCGCCGAGTCGCCAGGGTACTCGCCGAGTCCAGTCGAGATGGCCGTTGACCAGAGTTGACCGGTGTGATTTCTTAGGGTCAGTTAACATGGAAGATAGAAGTATTAATGAAGAGATATATGATGTTACAGGGAGCTTGTAGCTCGGAGGATCAAGTGCAAGGGATTTCAGGAGTTGTTATCTTCCAGCGTCCGCGAGGTGAGTTTTCTCACTATACTGTACCCGGAAGGGTTTGATTGTGTGACCGGAAGGTCAAGTATGTTATGTGTTATGTTTATATGCTATAAATGGAAAGTTAGCTGCTACGCGTGATATACATGTTTATATATGGGCCGGAAGGCAAAGTATTATGTGACAGAAAGGTCGGGTATATATATGATATATGTGCTTTATGTGTTAGAGTATTTGTGTTATGTGTTTTATATGTGTATGGGCCGGAAGGCAATTATCTTATGGGCCGGAAGGCAATTATCTTATGGGCCGGAAGGCAATTATCTTATGGGCCGGAAGGCAATTATCTTATGGGCCGGAAGGCAAATATCTTATGGGCCGGAAGGCGATTATCTCATGGGCCGGAAGGCATTGTGCAGTGGACCGAAAGGTCAGGGCCTGGAAAGGCGTACGTGCGTAAGGTGTATATTGGGGAACTCACTAAGCTTCGTGCTTACGTTGTTTATGTTATGTTGTTTCAGGTTCTTACAGTAACGCGGGATGGCAACGGTTCGATTGTACACACCGAAGAAAGAGTTGTGTTTTGGAGGATCCTGGTCTTCTATTATAATAAAAATGAAACCATGTTTTGTAATTCGAATGTGAATAAGATTTTAAACAAGTGTATTAATATTAAATTGATTAATTAAATAAAAATTTTTGTCTTGAAAATCACGGTGTTACAATTGGTATCAGAGCCTTGGTTTGAGGGATTCGGACGCGCCTACGGGTAAATCTGGACTCAAACTGAGGAAGTAAGAAAAAGTTTTCCAAATAAATGGTTTTCTAAAAGTGAATAAGAGTTCAAAGAGAAAGCAAGAAAGAGCAGTGTGTACAATCAGCCAGAGCCAAACGGTGATTTCCCAAAATACCCTTACTTTTGTGTTACGAAATATTTATTATGCACTTATGAGATATTATTGCATGTTAGAGACAGGCTAGGTATTTCATATCTTAGGACTAGAGTGGCCTGATTTGTGATGCCTTAGTCTAGGGTTTGTGGTTATATGTGCGTTATGCTTTTGTGTGTATGTGATGAGTGAGGGTATCTAGTTAGAACGCGCGAGGGGTAGAGCTACAGAGTACAGTGGCACTTCCGAGGATGAGCCGAGAAGGTGGAGCTATCACAGCTAGGGAGTCCTATGTATGCTTCGATGCTCGAATGCTGCTTGCTTCGTGCTTTGTGGAGTTCTCGATGATGGGAGACAGCTACTAAGTGAGTATGACGATACTCAGGAGGTAGATGTTTGGCATCATTAGGAGCTCTTCAGCAGCTGATAGCAAAGAAGTGGGAGGACGGCGGAAGGGGCTAGAGATTAAACCTAGCCAAGATGGGTGCGCGGGTAGAGTAGAGGATTTCGCTGGGGAGCAAACATGCAAGATGGGATTGGTGAAAAGAGCAGGTCGATCAGCTACTTAGGAACTCTGGGATGGTCCGTGTGGAAAGTATGGGTAGATGTGGCAGGTAGTATGGGCCTGTACTACTGAAAGCAGAGGACCCATACTTGATACAGGGAGCATTCTGAAGGTCCTAAGGAACAGATTGAGGAGTGATGTTATGGTTCGAATACGATACGTCGGAGCGGACTGCGGAGCGATGTTATGGTCCGGGTACCATACATCGGGACAGATTGAGGATGGATGTTGTGGTTCGAGCACCATACATCGGAGCGGATTACAGAGTGATGTTATGGTTCGTGTACCATACATCGGAACAGATTGAGGAGTAATACTATGGTTCAGGCACCATGCACCGAAGCAAATGGAGAAGGGATGTCATGGGATGAGTATCGTAGTTCGTAGTGGATGATGTTGGTGACTATCTTGTTATCCGGTTAGGATCGATGAGGTAGAGATCGGACGCTATGGGTTTAGGCCTGTGAACCATGATTGAGGATGGAGAGGCGTTCCTTGGGGGGAAAGGCGAGTACCTATCGGAGTATGGTGGTAGGGAGTTAAAGGGAGAGGAAATTTCGGTCTAAGTCGAGAAATCGGTCGATAGAGGAGAGGTCACCTTCTAGGTGGGTAGTGCCATTTATGTTTGTGTGCAAGACACGAGAGGTCTGGTGTTTCAGTTTTGGATTTGGGAGTACACCCTGCAGGTAGTTATCGATAATGACTTCCCTCAGAGCACCAGGTAGCGGATGTGCCGCGAGACAGTGATTTACCGTGAGCAGACAGTCAGTTGGGACTGAGGTAGTCGAGAACCACACCACACCTAATTGAGAAGGACAGGTTGTGTTATAGTGGTAGCAGTGAAGAGTTCAGTCGAGTTTTGCAGTGCAGAGAGTTTCGTCTAGGTTGAGAGTGAGTTCCTGTTCTTGGGACAAATCTGGCGTTGGATATGGGTTGATGAGTTGAGTTGAGAGGAACGATGATTTTGCGGTGCAGTCTACGAGTCAAAGATGTTATCTAGCGGAGCAGATGCTTAGTGTTGGATTGGTATGGGATTTGGAACGATTAGAGACAGCCGTGATGAGAAGTTCTTGGGAGTCAACCAGAGGTTCAGAGTATAGAGGGTTGATTGACTTCATAAGGGGAGGGACTATTGGGCGTTGCATAGCACTTTCCTGGAGCAGGTACGATTTCGCTGGTGAAAGATAGTCGTGGGTTGATGGTATGCTAACTAGTGACGGTTCAAACCCTAGTGGGGGAGAACCGGGTGCGGTACGTAGAAAACAAAGAGTTGGCAAGAGTAGTTATAAACGGAGTATAGAGATATGCAGTAAGAAATCATGAGACCAGAGGTGTCGATGATCGAGTTAAGGGGTCAGAGTGAGTTAATGCGGGAAGTACTTGAAGAGGAGAACGAACGTATTCATGACAGGTGATTGGTGTTGTTGCAAGAAGATAGAGAATGATTGGGCAGTCAACTTCTGGAGTCGGTATGCGTATCCTTGTTTGGATTTTGAGTGTCGGGAAAAAGGGATTTGGAGAATTATCAGCGCATTTCGTACGTTAACGTTATCTCGCATTCCAATCGAGAAATTAGATGCACCAAGGTTGTAAGGCGGGGAAAATATAGGTTTAATTATGGGGTGCAGGAGATCAGTGGTGGTGGTAGTATTCTGGGATATTCGGGTATGATATCCTTATCTTGGAGTTATTCGGGAATCCCGAATTGAATCGACGTGTGGCATATCAGGTATCTGCGGAATTAGTAGGAGTCTTCGGGTATGGGCATTCAGGGAGATTATTTGAGAGGGTGGATTTTTGCAAGATGGGCGTTCGTTATGTTGATTGCCTCCATAGTCTGTGGTGGATGTTCGAGTCGCAGTACTCACTAGTCAGAGGGTGTTGTGATGCTGCGTGGAGTTGCAGTACTCACTGGGTGGCAAGAGAATTTTTATGTTGGAATATTTTCGAGCAGCGTATGAGGTGGAAGAGTTTCGAGTTTGGGTAGCCCTGATATTGAGTCTTTGGAGCTTGTATGTTGAGTCAGGGGCGAAACGGGGGTCTTCGTCTCTGTCGGGGGATGCGGGGAGATACGCAAGGAAGAGGCACAGCAGAAACCATAGATTAGAGTTGAGACGATCCTCGGTGGGATTGTATTTTCTCTCACAAGGAAAAGAAGATTTTGTGACTTACGTGTCACTGGGTCGGGATAGTGGTCACGGGGAGAAAAGTCAGTGGAATATTTGGATCGCGATATGGGTGACCGTTGGGGGCTCAGATGTGGAGCCAAAAGTTGATCTGGTACTTAGCCTTGAAGAGGAATATGGGAAAGGAGCTTATCATGATGACATCTAAGGACACTTTAGAGAGGGCGAACGATGCGGACGTTCGAAGACATGTTTCGGGCATGTGTATTAGCTGTCGGAGGAAGCCGCGGTACGTAATTATCATTGGTTGAGTTGTTCCATATTAACAGCCATCATTAGTGCATTAGTATGCCGCCCTTTGAGCTGTTGCATGGAAGGTGATGTCGGAACCTCGTTCGTGGAGGAAAGGTAATGCATGGACTCGAGAGTCCTTGCGAGCAGATCCAGTGCATGTGTGATACAGGGAGTAGTGTCAAGGTTGTCAAGCGGGTTTCACTAAGTGAGGGAAGGGAAAGGTATGTTGGGGCTAATGCAGCCAGGGTAGGTGTTTGGAGGAAGAGAACTCGTGAGAGTTGCCCTAAGATTGAGAATGGGTCCCTCAGTTGTTCCGATATGGATAAAGTGGGCTTAGGATCGGGGAACCGGTAATTCTGAGTTTCATAAGCCTTATGAGTCGTGTGATCATTGAGATTTAGAGCAGAGTCGCGTCTTGGGTAATTCTCGGTTGCAGGAAGTGGTGGATAGTGCATCGATCGTGTTTTGGTCGACAGAGCAGATGCGTCAGGCTAATCAGAGGTTAAAGATCGTTTAGAGTTGACAGGAAGGTTATGCAGACAGACGCCGTTGCGAGCATGTGGTTCAGGTCGGCGACTTCGTATTCCTGACGGTCTCTCCCTGGGAAGGGGTGTTTGGATCCAGGAAGAGGGGTAAGTAGGGGCCGGTATGTTGGGTCTTTGCGTGAAGGTGCGAAGGTAGGAAAAGTGGCATACCGGTTGGAGCTGCCAACGGAATTTAGATGGATCCATGACACTTTTAGGTGTCGCAATTGAAGAGGTGTATAGCAAATGAGTCAGCAGTGGTTCTACTAGAGAACGATTAGGTGGATGCGAGCCTGTGTTACGCCGAGAGGCCAGTGGCCATCAGGGATCGGAAGATCAAGTTTCTGAGGAACAAGGAGGTACCTCTGGCATTGATTCAGTGGCAACCTCGGAAGATATCGGAAGTGTTTAGGGAAGCCGAAACGTGTGATGCGGGAGCAGCATCCAGAACTATTTTCAGAGTGTGACTTCGAGGGCGAAGTCTAATTCTAGTGGGGGAGAATTGTAACAGCCCAAAATCTCAAGTATTGTTAAATTGCATTTTGGGGAGTTTTAAAGGGGAGACTCGGCGAGTTGGAGCCAGACTCGCCGAGTAGGGTCGCAGATTTGGTCGCGGGTTCGCGACTGGACTCGACGAGTCCAGGTATGGACTCGGCGAGTCGACGCTGTTCAGCGGAAACCCTAGCCGTTTCATATTGGGTCGTATATAAGGGTTGTTATGTCGTCATTTCACGTCTTTTGGCCGATTGAGGAGAACCCTAAACGACTGTGGCATCTAGAGCAAACTTGAAGGCCATTATTGACTTTGAAGGAATTGTGGTGCAAGAAGAGGAAGGATTTTGGCCAAAGGAAGAGCAAGGGGGTCGAGTTCTGAGGTTTGGGGACACAGAGAGTACGTTTTCAGGTTATGTTTCGGATCATTTCTGTTATTTTGATGTGTACACGAATTTAGGGTTTATGAAACCCATTTGGAGATTAGATGGATTGTTGTGTCGTTATCCAATGTTTATAACCTTGTATTAGGACCCTTAGAGGTCCAGAAGGTCCCATGTTTGTATATTCGGGAATATATGTATCTCAGGAAGCAGTTCGATCGACTGCATGGCGTGGACTCGCCGAGTCGGATGAGCAGACTCGGCGAGTAGCTTGAAGATTCTCTGGGACTCGCCGAGTTTGTTCTTCAGACTCGGAGAGTAGAGTCGGGGTGGCCCCGCGATTCTTCCACGAGGACCTCGTCGAGTCAAGAGGGATACTCGACGAGTGGAAAGGGAACATTCAGGAATTTGTGAGGACGACTAGACTCGCCGAGTCGCCAGGGTACTCGCCGAGTCCAGTCGAGATGGCCGTTGACCAGAGTTGACCGGTGTGATTTCTTAGGGTCAGTTAACATGGAAGATAGAAGTATTAATGAAGAGATATATGATGTTACAGGGAGCTTGTAGCTCGGAGGATCAAGTGCAAGGGATTTCAGGAGTTGTTATCTTCCAGCGTCCGCGAGGTGAGTTTTCTCACTATACTGTACCCGGAAGGGTTTGATTGTGTGACCGGAAGGTCAAGTATGTTATGTGTTATGTTTATATGCTATAAATGGAAAGTTAGCTGCTACGCGTGATATACATGTTTATATATGGGCCGGAAGGCAAAGTGTTATGTGACAGAAAGGTCGGGTATATATATGATATATGTGCTTTATGTGTTAGAGTATTTGTGTTATGTGTTTTATATGTGTATGGGCTGTAAGGCAATTATCTTATGGGCCGGAAGGCAATTATCTTATGGGTCGGAAGGCAATTATCTTATGGGCCGGAAGGCAAATATCTTATGGGCCGGAAGGCGATTATCTCATGGGCCGGAAGGCATTGTGCAGTGGACCGAAAGGTTAGGGCCTGGAAAGGCGTACGTGCGTAAGGTGTATATTGGGGAACTCACTAAGCTTCGTGCTTACGTTGTTTATGTTATGTTGTTTCAGGTTCTTACAGTAACGCGGGATGGCAACGGTTCGATTGTACACACCGAAGAAAGAGTTGTGTTTTGGAGGATCCTGGTCTTCTATTATAATAAAAATGAAACCGTGTTTTGTAATTCGAATGTGAATAAGATTTTAAACAAGTGTATTAATATTAAATTGATTAATTAAATAAAAAATTTTGTCTTGAAAATCACGGTGTTACAGCCGTAATCCAAGTTATAAAATATTTGAAGGTAGGCGAATGACGATTCACCAATTTCCACCATGAAAAACGAAATAATTTATTAGGTTTTAATTGGATTTGAAATTCCTAGATCTTTTGAGATTCATTGAACTTTTCAATGGCATGTTTCAATCTCGAGTGTGCCCTCTCAAATTTTATGACTGGGATGCCGAGGATCATAAAACAAGGTGTGAATAACCATACCAATTCACTTGGTATCCTTAATATTATCACCTAATCAATGTGCCGGTTAACCACACACGCTCCATTGATCTCTGACAAACATTAAGTCACCCTTCGTGGTCCTTACTAGTCCAAGTTAGTGTGCCGGTTAACCACACACGCTCCACCAACGACTTGGTGAGGTACAAAGTGTGAATTCCATGGGCTATCACCAAATTCACATTTTCCTAAAGTAACTAAGATTAGGAATTATTAAGATTTTAGTTACTTAGTATTTATCATTAATACTTTTAATGAAGGGAGAATTTAAAGTCATTGTCCTACCCGTTCGGCTAACGACCCTCCTGTTGGATAAGGTGTCTAAGTCCATAACTTATTTGGTATATACTTGACCCGACCGGCATGGTCCATTTGGGTTGCATCTCATCCAAACTATTATGGATAATTTTATGAGAGTTATACACATATGTTTATTAATATATTATGAGTTATAATATATTAATATGAAGTTACGTTATTTAATTAGTTTTAGTCTTAAATTAATTATGAATTAATTTAGAGATTAAAAGGAATACTAATTAAATTATGGGCTATTTGTTTTATATAGTGTGGGCTAATACTCATTTGTTAATGGGCTAGGCTTATGTGGAAGTCCATGGATGATCCATGGAGCTTTTAACCCATGGATCCTTGGAAAAGGAAAAGACATGGGTTATTAGGGTTTCACCCTAACCATGCATACTATATAAGCATGCTTATGGAGCATGAAATAGAGCCTAAGTGAAACTAAGAGAAAGCTAGTGATCTAGTGTGTGTGTGCATGTGTGTGTGCATGTGTGTGGCCGAATATACAAGGTGTATATACTCTCATCAAAGTTTTCCAAGAGTTTGTGGTGTTTGTGATTCCATTTGAGGCATTCACACTATTGGTGCTTGGCCCTCAAACTCCTAAGAACCCAACACACCAAAAGGTATGTAATCTCTTCTAACTCTTTTTATGTTGAAATGTTCCCCATGCCATGTTAGATAGGTTATAAACCTTGGAAAATTATTATTTTGCATGTATTTAGACAAACATAGATCCAAGGTTTATTAGGGTTGCACGCACACTTTGGAAGTGTTAGATTGCTCAAAACCCAACAGTGGTATCAGAGCCTAGGCTTGCTTCTTTGATATTTGATGCAAAATAGTGAAAAAAAGTCGAAATCGTTGCTGTCTGCATGGTCGACTCGCCGAGTCCATTGGGGGGACTCGCCGAGTCCAAGGCAAACTTCAACCTACTCAACGAGTCCGTTCGTGCACTCGGCGAGTAGGATCGAAGGAATGCAGAATCTCGACTTTTGCTGCTGGAAATGGACTAGAAACATTACCCTAAACTGTTTTGGTGTTATAAAACTTATTTTAGTTGGTGTAATGGTTGTTCTAATCCATTTACAATAGCATATATCAAAATTCCATGATTTTATGTGTTCATACAATTCTTGAATTTTGATGATCATGTTCATGTTCTTATGAATTTAGAAAATGATAGGAATTATTTGCTGAATTGTTTAGGATTAATTCTTTATCATTTATGTGTTTTAATGGAGTCCATAATTTGTCCTCAAGTTATGGATTACCAAAGGTCACTTTCATTTAACACACACTTAAAACACATAAGTTACATGAAAATGAAGAGTCTTCATTTTTATGAACCTTTAATTCATAAGTTATGAAATGAAGAGTTTTGCAAAGTTACAAAACTTGCCCTCAAGTTTTGGAATTTGTAAAGTTTCACACACTTTAATAAACTTTAATTCCAAACCTTAGAGTTTTAATAGTTAAAATTCAACCCTTATACTATTTATAACATTAATGGTTAATTATTATATATATGTATAAGAATAAGTCGTTTTACCGTTAGTAGGCCTCATTCACAAAGCCGGTCTATAAGGTGGGTATAAGGTTGTTGCCTATAAAATGGTGACTTAATGGGTGTATACTCTCACCCACCGCTTGCTTGATCGGTGGAGGGTCGTTAGCCGAACGGGTAGAACAATGACTTTAAATCCTCATTAAAAGTATAATGAATATTATAAAATAACTAAACTCTTTTAATTCCCAATCTTAGTTATTTTAGGAAAATGTGAACATGGTGCTAATCCATGGAATTCACACTTTGTACCTTACCAAGTCGTTGGTGGAGCGTGTGTGGTTAACCGGCACACTAACTAGAACTAGTAAGGATCACGAAGGGTAACTTAATGTTGTCATAGATCAATGGAGCGTGTGTGGTTAACCGGCACATTGATTAGGTGATAATATTAGGAGTACCAAGTGAGTTAGCATGGTTATTCACACCTTGTTTAGTGATCCTCGGCATCCCAGTCACAAAACTTGAAGGGCACAATCGAGATTGAAACATGCCATTGAAAAGTTCAATGAATCTCAAAAGAATCTAGGAATTTCAAATCCAATTAAACCTAATAAATCATTTCGTTTTCATGGTGGAAATTGGTGAATCGTCATTCGCCTACCTTTCAAATATATTATTACTTAGATTACGGCATCCCTCTTCTAAGTGTAATATATTGTGATTGGATCCTAGCCTTAATATTACATTTGGGTGTCTTATTAAGGATCCTAAATATCTAATCTAAACTTACTTTCTTCTTTCAGATGTCTTCCAACACAAATGCTTCAGGCTCTAACCCAACTGGTTCTTTCTCTCTCATGAATCTTTGTGGGAGGGTCATCTTTGATGGTTCCAACTTCATGGATTGGATTAGGAACATCAGGATGGTTACTCGTTACGAGGACAAGGAATATGTCCTCGATAAGGAGTTAAAAAGAACTTGATGAGTCTACTGCTACTCCTGAGGAGATCGCTGAATTCAGGACTCATGAGAGAGATGCTACTAAGGTGGCATGTATCATGATGGCCACGATGACAGCCGAGCTCCAAAAGTCGTATGAAGATTTCTACCCTTTTGAGATGCACCAAGACCTGATGGAAAGGTACCATCAGAGTGCTCGTCAGGAGCGGTATGAAATAATCTCCTCCATAATAACTACCCGCATGAAGGACGGTGAATCCGTCACGGGCCACATGCAAAAGATGCAAAGGTATGTGGACCGTTTGCTGAAGCTGAATGTTAACATCCCCGAGGAGTTAGCAATTGACATCATTTTGCACTCCTTACCTTCTTGTTATGATCATTTTCGAATGACATATCATATGAACAAGGAGGAAGTTACCCTCAGCAAGCTTCAAGGACTCTTGAAGACCGCTGAAACCGGTCTTAAGGGTAAAGCGGTTGTTACCTCTACTACTCCTACTCCAACTTTTACCCCTGTTTTAGCTATTGGGCAAGGCAAAGGGAAAAAGAGGAAGCACCCTTCGAAGGGTACCAAGGGAAAGTCTCTTGAAGGCTTCTCATCAAAGACTAAGAACGGTTCTGTCACTCCTTCTGCCATTCCCAAGGATGCTGAATGCTTTTGTTGCCATGAAAAGGCACACTGGAAGCGAAACTGCTCTAAGTACTTGCAGGATCTAAAGGATGGGAAAGTGAAACCCACCTTTGCAGGTATTTACACTATATTGTCTAATTACTCAACATATTCTAACTCTTGGGTGCTTGATACAGGATGTGGTATTCACATATGTTCTGATTTGCAGGGCCTAAGAAGAAATGAGGATGTGGAGCACGGGAAGATAAACTTAATCATGGGGAATAGGAAGGCTTCACCTGTTTCCAAGATTGGAGTTTATACTTTGTTGCTTAATAATGGGTTAAAATTAGATTTGAATAAATGTGTGTACTCGTCTGAAATGGCGAGGAATATTATTTCTTTTCATGCTTTGTACAAACAAGGTTTTACCTTTTCGTTTGATAATGAATGTGGTGGTATTAATGCTTTCTTTAATAATGTGTTTTATTTTAAAGCATTACCTTGTGATGGTGTGTATGAAACTGTGTCGATTGTAGACAACTTAGGAAATAATGTGTTGTATATTGATTCTTCTACTAGCCTAGATAAAGCATCATTGTGGCATTGTCGTCTTGGACATGTAAACAAGAAACGCATAGGACAACTCCAAAAGAGTGGAGTCTTGGAATCATTTGACCTCAAATCAGATGATAGTTGTGAATCTTGTCTACTTGGAAAAATGACAAAATCACCCTTCACTGGAACTTGTGAGAGGGGTGAGGTTTTGTTGGACCTAATACATACTGATGTATGTGGACCATTCAAAACCGCCACAAGGGACGCTAATCGGTATTATGTGACTTTTATTGATGATTTTAGTAGATATGGGTATGTCTACTTAATCAAACATAAGTCCGAAACCTTTGAAAGGTTTAAGGAATTCAAACAGGAAGTAGAAAATCAATTGGGCAGGAACATTAAGATGCTTCGATCCGATCGAGGTGGAGAGTATCTTAGTACCGAGTTCCTTGACTATCTTAAGGAGTGTGGGATTGTCTCACAATTGACTCCTCCCAAGACACCACAACTGAATGGTGTAGCTGAGAGGCGTAATCGTACCTTGTTGGACATGGTTCGCTCTATGATGAGTCGAGTTTCGTTACCAATCTCTTTTTGGGGGTATGCCTTAGAGACTGCCGCCCATATCCTTAATCTAGTCCCTACAAAGAAGGTTACCAAAACACCTCATGAGATGTGGACTGGGAAGGTTCCCAATTTGGACCACATCAAAATTTGGGGTTGCGAAGCCTTCGTGAGGCGTGAAACTCATGATAAGCTTGAACCCCGAAGTGAAAGGTGTATTTTCATCGGCTACCCACAGAAATCCTTCGGTTACCTTTTCTACAGACCCAATGATAATGTGGTCTTTGTAGCACGAAGAGGGATCTTTCGCGAGAAAGAATTTATAAGCCAAGGAGACAGTGGGAGGCAGATTGATATTGAAGAAATTCGAGAATCAATTGATGAAGGAACCTCAGACACTAGCAATCAACCTGAGGAAGAAACTCCTGTTGATCCAGCTGACGAGTCTGTACCTCCGAGGCGTTCCACACGGGTTAGGAACACACCTTCGTTTTATTATGGTTTTCATATTACTACGGAAGGTGATACGTTTATTAGTGATAGTACACTAGTAAATTTCGATGAACCTAGCAGTGTTAAGGAAGCCATGGCAGGCCCGGAGTCTGCTAAATGGAAGGAGGCTATGGACAGCAAGATACAGTCCATGTATGACAATCAAGTTTGGAACTTGGTTGACAATGTACCAGGCAGTAAAACAGTCGGGTGCATATGGATCTTCAAAAAGAAGACCGACATGGAAGGAAAAGTGCATACTTATAAGGCTCGACTGGTTGCGAAGGGTTTTACTCAAACTCAAGGTATTGATTATGATGAAACCTTCTCGCCGGTAGCCAAGATTAAGTCTATTAGGGTTATGTTAGCCATTGCAGCATTTCATGATTATGAAATATGGCAAATGGATGTCAAAACCGCTTTCCTTAATGGAAAGTTGGCTGAGGATGTGTACATGAATCAGCCAGAGGGTTTTGTCAATGCAGAGTACCCTAATAGAGTATGCAAGCTTGAGAAATCCATTTATGGATTAAAACAAGCATCTCGTAGCTGGAATCTTTGTTTTGATGAGAAGGTAAAAGAGTTTGGCTTCTTGAGAAGCGAAGATGAGTCTTGCGTGTATGTCAGAGCTAGTGGGAGTATAGTTAGCTTCTTGGTACTGTATGTGGATGACATACTACTCATAGGAAATGACATCCCAACCTTGCAGGAGGTTAAGTCCTGGCTTGGGAAGTGCTTTGCTATGAAGGACCTAGGGGAGGCTACCTATATCCTAGGGATAAGGATATTAAGAGAAAGGAGTAGAAGACTAATTGGACTTAGTCAGAGTATCTACTTGGATAAGGTGTTGAAAAGGTTCAACATGGAGAATTCCAAGAAAGGAGATTTACCGATCCAAAGCAATACCAAACTGAGTAAGACTCAGAGTCCGAGTACAGAGGCTGAGATAGCTGAGATGAGCCAATTACCATATGCTTCCGCAGTTGGCTCGATCATGTATGCTATGACTTGTACCCGTCCTGATGTGGCATTTGCTTTGAGCATGGTCAGCAGGTTTCAGGGGAACCCTGGCAAGGCTCATTGGACCGCGGTAAAGAACATTCTCAAGTACCTGCAGAGGACTAAGGATTGGATCCTTACCCTTGGTGGCAGTGATGACTTGAAAATATTAGGGTATAGTGATGCTGGTTTTCAGACTGATAGGGATAATTTCCGCTCTCAGTCGGGCTGGATCTTTACCTTAAATGGAGGGGCAATTTCTTGGAAGAGTTCCAAACAGGAGATGGTGGCTGATTCGACTTGTGAATCAGAGTATATAGCAGCGAGTGAAGCAGCAAAGGAGGCGATATGGCTAAAGAACTTCATCGGAGACCTTGGAGTTGTACCAGCTATTAAGGAACCTATAGAGATTTTCTGTGACAACAATGCTGCGGTTATCTTAGCCAAGGAACCAAGAGATCATGGTAGATCCCGACACATTGACAGAAAATATCACTTCTTAAGACACAAGATTGAAGAAGGACTCCTTGTGACAAGGAGGATATCGTCAGATGAGAATCCTGCAGATCCCCTTACGAAGGGACTAACGAGGGTTAAGCATTTTCAGCATGCGAGACGCATCGGGCTGAGGGACGATATTAGTTTTACAGATTAGATAGTTTTCCTGAAACTTGTAAAATGTAATCGACGTTTGATGATGAATAAAATTTGTGATTTATTTATGAGTAAAGTGTTACTATCATTGTCAATTATTTACTATTGTTTCAGTTTTGCATGTTTTGACTTCCAGAATAATTAATTTATTCAAACCTCCACAATCGATCATACGTCGGAAGTAGGTATGAATCAAGATTGTCATGAATTGGGTTTGTAGATGCCTTAAAGGTGTTTAGACATGGCAATGGTTGCTGCAACATTCATGAGTATTCATAAGTTATGAGTATTGGTATAAACCCACGCTCACTTGTATCACTTCATGGAATTTATCTCGAGTGATCGTGAGACGATAACATCATATAAATCTTTAAACCTAGAGATATGAGTTGTTACCTATGAGTTGGTTGTGCATTGATTGCACGTAAACGCATCAGTAACTTGATGTTATAAAACGTGCCTTTGTGTACAATTCAATGAGTAGTAGAACAAGCATATCAGTCGAAGTTTATCTGTTCCTTCTAGAAATAGAAGCGATATCTGGGCCCCTCGATGATTTTTTGTTGACCCATGTACCAGGCCTGGTCAGAACTAAACCGATGTGTTCAGTGAAGTTCTTCGTCAAACAAATCGGAAAATCGAGAAACAACTGCTAGACGATAAGCAAGACATAGTTCCATGTGTTTGTCCGGCTGATATCATGAGAACAGAGGATTATGTGATCACTTATCTAAAATGGCGCTTCATAGTTCGACAGAGTCTTCATTGTTCGAGGGAGTTTTCGAGAGCTACGATTGTTGGTTGGTTCCTGAAGTTATAGGCAAATATAGTTATTAGACTTATCCAAGTGGGAGTCTGTTGGATAAGGTGTCTAAGTCCATAACTTATTTGGTATATACTTGACCCGACCGGCATGGTCCATTTGGGTTGCATCTCATCCAAACTATTATGGATAATTTTATGAGAGTTATACACATATGTTTATTAATATATTATGAGTTATAATATATTAATATGAAGTTACGTTATTTAATTAGTTTTAGTCTTAAATTAATTATGAATTAATTTAGAGATTAAAAGGAATACTAATTAAATTATGGGCTATTTGTTTTATATAGTGTGGGCTAATACTCATTTGTTAATGGGCTAGGCTTATGTGGAAGTCCATGGATGATCCATGGAGCTTTTAACCCATGGATCCTTGGAAAAGGAAAAGACATGGGTTATTAGGGTTTCACCCTAACCATGCATACTATATAAGCATGCTTATGGAGCATGAAATAGAGCCTAAGTGAAACTAAGAGAAAGCTAGTGATCTAGTGTGTGTGTGCATGTGTGTGGCCGAATATACAAGGTGTATATACTCTCATCAAAGTTTTCCAAGAGTTTGTGGTGTTTGTGATTCCATTTGAGGCATTCACACTATTGGTGCTTGGCCCTCAAACTCATAAGAACCCAACACACCAAAAGGTATGTAATCTCTTCTAACTCTTTTTATGTTGAAATGTTCCCCATGCCATGTTAGATAGGTTATAAACCTTGGAAAATTATTATTTTGCATGTATTTAGACAAACATAGATCCAAGGTTTATTAGGGTTGCACGCACACTTAGGAAGTGTTAGATTGCTCAAAACCCAACACCTCCACCCGTCAAGCAAGCGGTGGGTGAGAGTATACACCCATTAAGTCGCCATTTTATAGGCAACAACCTTATACCTACCTTATAGACCGGTTTCGTGAATGAGGCCTACTAACGGTAAAACAACTTGTTCTTATACATATATATAATAATTAACCATTAATGTTATAAATAGTATAAGTGTTGAATTTTAACTCTTTTAAAATTCTAAGGGCTAACTTGGAATTAAAGTATTCAGAAGTGAAAACTTTTCAAATTCCAAAACTTGAGGGCAAGTTTTGAAACTATTCAAAACTAATTAATTCCATTACTTATGTGTTTAAAGTAGTTTTAATCCAAAAAACTCTTCAAGTTCCATAACTTATGGAAGACTTTAAACTAATAAGAGAATTAACTTTTTTTTATTTTTATAACTTATGGAATTAATTAAGGTTACACTTTTACTCTTTAATGAAGTGACTCTTGAACTTCCATAACTTGAGGACAAGTTATGGAGTCATAAAAAAAAATTCAATGACACAAGACTCTTCATTTTGTAACCATTACCAACTTTTATGAGTTTTATGAGTCTTTAATGTGACTCTTCATGTAACTTGAGGACAAGTTACACAAACACATTTTATACTCAACTCTTAGATTAAAATGGATTGAAAACAACTATTTCAATTAACTTTTCTATTAATCTAAGCAACTCATAAGAACAAGATAATTCATATCAAACTTCTTCATGTAATTAGTCTAAACCTTAAACTAATACAAAATATGAATCTATTGACAATTATCATTGAAAATGGATTAGCATGAACATTACCACATTAAAAACAAGTTTATAAGTTCAAAAACAACTTAGGGTAATGTTCCTAGTCCATTTCTAGCCAAAAACCTCGAAAATATGCTGTCTGGGGGTCCAACTCGTCGAGTGCATGAACAAAACTCGACGAGTTGGATCGAATTGATAAAATTTTAGGCATGGACTCGCTGAGTCCCTTGATGGACTCGCCGAGTCTGATGATCAAACAGCAACACTTTCGATTTTTTAAGCATCTATTGCAGGTATAACAAGAAAACAAGCCTAGGCTCTGATACCACCGTTGGGTTTTGAGCATTCTAACACTCCTAAGTGTACATGCAACCCTAAATACCTTAGATCTATGTTTTCTTTATTATACATGCAAATAAGAACATCCAAGGTATTATCCTAATCTAGCGTACAAAACAATGAGTGTAACAAGATAGATTACATACCTCTTTGATGTAGAAAGTCTTCATGAAGCTTGAGTGCCTAGCCCCAATAGTGTGGAAGCCTCAAATGGAATCACAATCATCAAAACACTTAGAATAACTTAAGAGAGTTCTACACTTCATGAAATCGGCTAGCCCTTTTCTTCACTTTCTAATGTGATTCTAGTGGCCGATTTTTGTCAAGAATAAGATCTTTATATAGTGTTACAATTAGGGTAAATCCTTAATTGTCATGGCTTTCCATTTCCTTGGATCCATGGGTTCAAATACACCATTGAGCATCCATGGACCATCCTATGGGTTTTAGCCCAACTTGATTATCCATGGAGCATTAGCCCACTATATAAGTATGGATGATTTACACAATCAACCCATATATCTAATTAGTCTTCTTTTGATCACTTAATTAATCCGAGATTAACTCTTGATCAATACTAATTAAATAATCTTATTATTCTTATTATTAATATACTAGAACTTATAATATATTAATAACCATAAGTGTCACACCCCGCTAAAGCGGAAACGCAAGGTATGACAGCGATAACGGTTTCATTGCAAAAGATAAAGATACATCACCATAGCAGTATTTAAAAGTTTACAACCCATAGCTTCAAAAGAACAAAATACAAGTTTTTCAAAATAACATTGTTCAAAATATAGCTTCATAATAGCTTCAACACGATGCAGCATGCTCTATGATGATGAATCTTTACATCCACTTACTAATTATTTCCTGAAAAAGCATGTAAAACGAGCGTCAACTATGAAAATAGTTGGTGAGTATCACAAGTTTATAAAATCGAGCGTACAATAAGGCTTTTCGTAAATACAAGTACATTGCTTCAATGATAAACAAGTTGATTGCTATTAATGAATACAAGTTTATTGCTATAACGAGAAACGAGTTTGTATGTGTATGAGCAAACAATGAGTCTCAACCAAACCTATGACTGAAGCCCTATCGAGATCTATGCTTATCGTTCCATAGATGAATATGGTATCATGCACTCCAGCGATTCGGGCGAGTGAGGAGTTGTCAATTCCTAATAGCGCTATCCATAACGACCATTGGCTCAAAGAGTTAATGGTTAGAGATAAGGGAAGGGCCTTTGTACGATAAGTTCTCATGTTCCGTGTTGCATAGACATACATAAAGAAACATAGCAATACAATAGCAATCATGTTTGATACAATTCAATTTAAGTACAACATGCAAACAATAGTTTTTCTGGACATGCTTTTCCACCCCAAAACATAAAAAAAACGAAAATAGGGGAGTGCGTGAATACTCACTATGTTTTGTGTAGACACAAGCGGTACTTCGGGATGCACCAACGTCTTACTACCGGGATCCTACGACACCAAACACACGCACTAGTGAGTTTCCATGTCGATATCTAATGCTAATATACCAAACTCTACATATAGGGAAATGCCAATTTATGTTTTAGTATTGGATTTATATCATTTTGTTACACTTTTTCTGATGTATTGAAATTTTACAAGTCGTGCGATTAATTACAACCTTGGAAGGTTAATTTTCCAAATTTTAAGTCTCAATAACAACATAAATTCACGAAAAATAGTATTCGAGGGATAAAAATTCTCAAACTTTTTATTTAACTGTTAATACAAAACACTAAGCTGGGAAAATTATAAAAATGGATTTCCAAGCTGTTTAATTATATTTTATAATTTTTGAGCATTTATTTCAATAAAAATTGAAATAAATAGTAAACAGTTTCCAAAATTACCCAAACTTTTTATTTAATTGTTATTATACGTAAATAGGCTGGGAAAAATATAAAATATATTTTTCAGTGGTTATTTGTATTTTTCCTTGTTTTATTTCTTTAAATAGTCATTAATTAAAGAAATATTATTAAACAGTTAAAATAAATTACCATAAATTTTTTTGTAACATCATTTACAGTATAAATATCTTGGGAAAAATATCAAAAGTGGTTTTCATAATGTATAAACTGGTTTTGGGTATTAATGTATATTTAAGTGAATTTTAGTGCAATTAACTTTAGAAAATAAGGGAAAAATAGTTTACAGTGGAGAAAAATATTCAAAATTTTTATGTAACCTCCTACTATATAATATGATATCCTGGCAAATTTTCATGAATTTTGGATAATAAGAACTATTTTTCCCATTTTTAAGCCATTATAATTACCAAAAATTGGGAAAAATAGCTAGACATGATGAAAAATCTTGAAATTATTTTCTTGAGTCACCCATCACAAGTAAGGTATGCGAAAATTGTTAGATACAATTTTCACATCCTAAAAAGTGGTTTTGTAATTTATCATGTCCTAAATAAAAGAAAATTAGAAATCATATGAAACAGTAACAAAAATTGCTGAAATTTGGTGAGGGGTCATTATTCCCCATAAGTATCATCCATGAATTTATTTAGGATTTATTGACCTCTGGAAGTATTTTATATGATTTATGCCCTTGGTTTTAGCAATAATTCTAATAAATCAAATAAATAACAAAAGCTCTTGAAATTTTCCAGATTATCTCATGCATGCAAGGGCTTTCAAAAGTAAAAATGTTAAGAATGTATTCAGAAGAGAAATGAGGGTAATGATTCCAAACAATTTAAGAAAAGTTGCATGCAATAATGCATGAAGTGTAGATGTGGCTGAGGTTCATGAATTTTTGTAGCCCATTCAGTGAGGTTTTAAGCCACGAAATTTCAACCATAACTCACTAGATATGTTAAGTTTCTAAGGTATTTTTCCTAAGATTTATGGTTGGGTTTAAGACCATTGTTTAAGCAAGATAAAAATAGTGATCACAGAAAAAGAGCTGTATGCGCAACCTTTTTGTAAAATCTGCCAAAAATCGGATATTTAATATTTTACAGTAAGCCCAGTTGGGTTTGAAATTTAACTCGTGGAACTAACCAATACAAAAAGAATATCATGATTTGGTTAAAAAATGACTGAGTTATGACTGTTCAAAGTCGAACAAAATAATCTGGCAGATTGCATGTTTGCTTGTGTGCATTTTTAGGGTATTTCAATAAGAACATCATGCATGTCCTTGGTAAGGCCCGATTTCTAACACATGCATGGAATGAATGAGCATCCAAGATGTACTAGAAATGGTTTAATGCTTTCGTTCATGCATGAACACACAAGAAATGGAGAAGAACATGAAATATTATGTTTTGATGTCACATGATCATATGTGCTTCTTTTCCACTCCTTGCATGGGTTTGATCCCGGATTTTCACCATCTTTAACACATGCATTGTGTTATGGTGAGAATCTACAAACCACAAGGGGAGAATAAAGATTTCTAGCCATGGAAAGGCATAGAATCCGAAAAGTAGAGAAGACTAAGAAGAAAAAGAGGTTTAACCATGAAACTATGGAAGAAGATGTTGTTGTTTACCTTGGTTTTGATCTTGAGAGAAGTAAGAACACTTCAAGGGATTCAAAATCTGGAAATTTTGCAGAGGATTGAGAGGATTTTCGTGAGTTTAGAGAGAAGGAAGAAGAGAGTGAAGTGAGAGAGTGAAGTGGAAGAGGTGGAGTAAGGGTTTAGGCTTGATGATTGTGTTTTGGGGAAGAGAGAGGGCATGGGGAGAGGTGATGGCCGGTTTTTGCATGCCTTTTGGCCTCCTCTCTCCTAAATTTTAAACTTTATAAACTTCCCTCCCATATTTTATATAAAAACATTCATTTTTATAAAATGTTTATTAAGCAATTTGATTTATTTAAAAATCTTGTTTTCAACAAATAATTTATGATTAATACTTGTAATTTATATTTCTAGTTCATTGGTATAATCCATAATTTGATTAATATAATTTGATACTAGGAAGTTTATAGCCAAATTTTATAAAGTTTTTAAGCTTTATATTTTATAACTTTGGATTTTTGGCTCTTTAGGGTTTTTGGAACATTGTTTGGTATTCAACAACATGTTGAAGTATAATTAGAGTGTTTTAATTTATTTTTAGAGTTTTATACCCTATTTCAATTATAACAAAGTTTGAAGCTTATTCTAATCATAGTATTGGCATTTCCTATTGTAGCTAAGCAACTTACTAGAATTGTAAGTATCAAGTATATTAGTCCTAGACCTTAGTTGGATCCTAGTTTATGCAAGATTTTTGACCTAATTTATACTACTAGGTCATGGCATGTTGTGCATGAATGGTTATTATAAAGATGCATGAGTCCAAGAATGACCTGAATTGACAGTTGTCACAGTATCCCCCACTTAAAAAGAATTTCGTCCCGAAATTCATTCTATATCATCGCTTGTCATCGCATGGGAATAGTTGCGGATACTTTTCCTTTATGTAATCCTCGCGCTCCCAGGTGTACTCCGGCCCGCGTTTTGAGTTCCATCGAACTTTCACAATCGGGATCTTACTCCGCTTAAGTTGTTTTACCTCCCTGTCAAGGATTTCTATCGGTTCCTCAACGAAGCTCAGCTTATCATTGATCTTAATTTCCTCCAGGGGTACTATTAATGTTTCGTCGGCTAGACATTTCTTAAGGTTGGAGACGTGGAATGTGTCGTGAATGGCGCTTAACTCTTGGGGCAATTGGAGTTTATACGCTACCGGACCAATCCTTTCAAGGATTTCAAAGGGTCCAACATATCTCGGGCTTAGTTTTCCTTTCTTACCAAAACGCACAAGCCCTTTCCAAGGCGACACTTTTAAAAGTACCTTGTCTCCTACTTGGAATTCTAATGGTTTTCGACGATTATCCGCATAACTTTTCTGACGATCTCTAGCAGCTTTAAGCTTATCTTTGATGATAGTAATCTTGTCAGATGTTTCCTGGATAAGTTCGACTCTAGTCAACTGTCTGTCACCGATTTCTGTCCAGCATAAGGGCGAACGACACTTGCGTCCATACAATGCTTCATATGGAGCACATTGGATACTCGTGTGGTAACTGTTATTGTAGGAAAACTCAATTAGGGGCAAATGAGTATCCCAATTTCCTTTGAACTCAATGACACACGCTCGTAGCATGTCTTCCAATGTTTGTATTGTTCTCTCTGTTTGCCCATCTGTCTGAGGGTGGTAAGCTGTGCTCAAATCTATCTTGGTTCCTAGTGCCCTCTGTAACATCCACCAAAATCGAGATGTAAAACGACTATCTCTATCAGAAATGATAGATAGGGGTACACCATGCAGAGAAACAATTTTGTCGATGTAGATTTGGGCCAATTTTTCCATCTTGAAATCTTCTCGAATAGGGAGAAAGTGAGCGGATTTCGTCAGTCGATCCACTATGACCCAAATTGAGTCGTGACCTCTAGCAGTTCTAGGGAGTTTGGTAACGAAATCCATAGATATTTGCTCCCATTTCCATTGGGGAATTTCAGGTTGTTGCAACAACCCGGAAGGTTTCTGATGTTCAGCTTTGACTATTGAGCATGTCAAACACTTCCCGACGTACAAGGCAATATCCTTTTTCATTCCAGGCCACCAATAGTACTCTTTAAGATCCTTGTACATCTTATCTGCTCCAGGGTGGATGGAGTATTTAGATCGATGAGACTCTTCTAATACCATGTCTCTCAGGTTGTTAACCCTTGGAATCCAGACCCTGTCTTTAAAATAACGAACTCCATCAGGTTTGGTTTCAAATCTTTCTTCCAAACCATGTAAAGTTTCGCCTGGAAGATTTTCCTTGCATAACGCTTTCTCCTGGGCATTAATGATTTGAGATTTCAAGCTTGTCTGAATTACCATTCCCAAAGCTCTCACACGGGAAGGTTTCACTCTTACTTTCCTACTAAGAGCGTCGGCTACTACGTTAGCCTTTCCTGGGTGGTATCGTATCTCACAATCATAATCACTAAACAACTCTACCCATCTTCTCTGCCGCATGTTTAACATTTTCTGATCCAGAATATGCTGAAGGCTTTTGTGATCGGTATAAATGGTGCATTTGGTTCCGTACAAATAATGCCTCCATATCTTAAGGGCGAAAACTATTGCTCCTAGTTCTAGATCATGGGTGGTATAATTCTTCTCGTGCGGTTTGAGTTGTCTGGAAGCATATGCAATGACCCTATCTTTTTGCATTAGCACACATCCTAATCCTTGATGAGACGCATCACAATACACCACAAAGTTCTCTGATCCTTCTGGTAAAGCCAGAATTGGTGCATTGCACAGCTTGTTTTTCAGGATTTGAAACGCCTCTTCGTGTTTCTCTTCCCAGAGAAATTTTCTATCCTTTTGGGTCAAAGATGTTAATGGTTGAGCAATCCTAGAGAAATTCTCAATGAAGCGTCTGTAGTACCCAGCTAATCCTAGGAATTGTCGTATTTCTGTCGGGGTTTTGGGGGCCTCCCATTTCTTGATTGCCTCTATCTTAGCTGGATCTACATGGATTCCTCTTTCACCGATCACATGACCAAGAAAATGTACTTCCCGAATCCAAAATTCACACTTAGTGAACTTGGCATACAATTTTTGTTCCTTCAACAGCTCCAACACTAGCTTTAGATGTCTATTGTGATCTTCTTTGGTCCGCGAGTAAACAAGTATGTCATCGATAAAGACAATTATAAACCTGTCTAGGTATGGTCTACAGACCCTATTCATCAAATCCATGAATACAGCGGGTGCGTTCGTTAGTCCAAAAGGCATGACTAAGAATTCATAATGTCCATAACGGGTTCTAAACGCTGTCTTGTGAATGTCCTCTTCGTGAATTCTTAGCTGATGATACCCTGACCGAAGGTCGATTTTTGAGAAGTAGGAAGCGCCCTGCAACTGATCGAACAAGTCATCTATTCTAGGGAGGGGATATCGATTCTTGATTGTCAACTTGTTCAATTCTCTGTAATCAATGCACATTCGGAACGAACCGTCTTTCTTTTTGACGAATAACACTGGGGCTCCCCAAGGTGAAGAACTTGGTCGAATAAACCCTTTGTCTAGAAGTTCTTGAAGTTGTCCGGATAGTTCTTGCATCTCGGATGGTGCAAGGCGATATGGTGCTTTTGCTACCGGTGCCGCTCCGGGAACTAAGTCTATCCGAAATTCGACCTGTCTATAAGGGGGTAGACCGGGCAATTCCTCCGGAAATACTTCGGGATAGTTTTGAACCACTGGAATCTCCTTGAGTTGCTTAGCTTCTAGTTCTCTTTCTAGCACGTGGGCCATGAATGCAATACAATTCCTCTTCAGGTACTTGTGAACCTTCACGCTTGATACTATGTTTAAACTTCTTCCTGGCTTCTCACCGTGTATGATAAGGGTTTCTCCATTAGGGAGAGGCACTCTGATGACTTTCTCATAACAACCAATGTCTGCTCTATTTTTGGATAACCAATCCATCCCTACTATCACATCAAAACTACCTAGCTCTATAGGAATTAGGTCAATGCTAAAGAGTTTATCAGCTAAATTCAGAGTACAACCAGGAATTATATCACTAGCCCTAATTTCATACCCATCAGCAAGTTCAATAGCATATGCAATCCTCATCTTTACCGATTTCAAGCCAATTAACGGTCTAAATGCTAAAGAAACAAAACTCCTATCTGCTCCCGCATCGAATATTACTGATGCAAAGTGGTTGTTCAGGAGGAACGTACCTGTTATCACTTCAGGGTTCTGACGAGCTTCTTCTGCACCAATCACAAAGGCTACACCTCTTGGTTGTCTAACTTGATTTCCTTGAAAGTTTTGCCTGGCTTGGCCTTGTCCATGGTTACCAGGTCCATTGTTCAGTTTAGGACATGCTCTACGGAGATGATCAATACTCCCGCACTCGTAACATGTCCTTTTTCCCTCCTTATTCACCTTACAATACTTCGAGTAATGGCCTGTTTGCTTACAGTTTTGGCACACCGGGCAAGCTCCCTTGTGATGGAAGTTACACTTATTACACTTCGGAAGCGGCCCTGAGTACTGCTTTTGCTCCTGCACTTCTTGTCCTTGAGTTTTCACTGGTTCTTGCTCCTGGGCTCTTAACATAAATTTTCTTGAGACTTTCTACTTCCTCCCTGACTTGCCTCCATACTTCTTCTCTCCCTGATCTGCTGGCTTCCTCTTGCTACTAGAGCTTTCCTTTGTCAATGCTCCCATCCTTATCACATCACAATCAGGAACAGCCCACCAAACACATAATATGCTGTCATCGCATGACCTGCCTCTCGTCTAGCAGCACTAGTAGTGTTAGCAGTCTCCATCGAATGCTGATACAAGATTTCCATTCCTGCCAAGACTTCATCCAAAACTTCTCGATGCCCAGCTATCGCAGCGAGACTGTGACGTAGGCCTGCTGCTATCGACTGCAATCTCCAGGACTCCTCCGGGGTCATACCTGGCTGTCTGACAGGTATCCCTATAACTTGCTGAGGTGAGGGTGCTCTCGGTCCTGCATCGCTGGGTTCTGCTCCGCTAGGTCCTGCCGTGCCATGTCCTGCTGTGCTGGCGGGTATCCTTCCTGGAATGGGGACACTCTTCCTCGCTGTCCTCCGAATGCGAAGTCCATAGAGCGGTGGCTGTGGCAACACCGATGTCGGTGATGCCTCGCGTCGTTGACTCGGGGCGTTGTCATTGCTGATCTCCACCGAGTTCCCAGTATCTTCCGTATCCTCTGATGGGTCTTCTTCTATCGAGGCGGGGGGATTACGTCGAGGGATAACAGTGACGTAGCCGGATTCATCGGCTGAGGCGGTAGCGCGGGAAGATGACGATCTTGACATAGTGGACTGTGACATAGTTTCAATGAGATATGAAATAAATGACAATGCATGCCTATAATATGCAATGCTTACACACACCAAAATTAACCTTTTGAAATTTTTAAATAAGGTTTTCTCAAATATTTTTGTTGAACATATTCCCATTATAATTAGCTCAAGCTTTGTATAAATCTTTTCTTAATTAAACATAGGTGATCAGGCTATGTTTAATCAAGGTCCAATAATACAACTCCCAACCTAATTATACTTGTAATATGTTTGATGTAAAAGGAATTTCTTTGTAAGTTTTAGTTATAGGTTGTGTTTTCTTAAAGAAAAACCGATGTTCTCTATAACTTTAGCTCTGATACCACTTCTGTCACACCCCGCTAAAGCGGAAACGCAAGGTATGACAGCGATAACGGTTTCATTGCAAAAGATAAAGATACATCACCATAGCAGTATTTAAAAGTTTACAACCCATAGCTTCAAAAGAACAAAATACAAGTTTTTCAAAATAACATTGTTCAAAATATAGCTTCATAATAGCTTCAACACGATGCAGCATGCTCTATGATGATGAATCTTTACATCCACTTACTAATTATTTCCTGAAAAAGCATGTAAAACGAGCGTCAACTATGGAAATAGTTGGTGAGTATCACAAGTTTATAAAATCGAGCGTACAATAAGGCTTTTCGTAAATACAAGTACATTGCTTCAATGATAAACAAGTTGATTGCTATTAATGAATACAAGTTTATTGCTATAACGAGAAACGAGTTTGTATGTGTATGAGCAAACAATGAGTCTCAACCAAACCTATGACTGAAGCCCTATCGAGATCTATGCTTATCGTTCCATAGATGAATATGGTATCATGCACTCCAGCGATTCGGGCGAGTGAGGAGTTGTCAATTCCTAATAGCGCTATCCATAACGACCATTGGCTCAAAGAGTTAATGGTTAGAGATAAGGGAAGGGCCTTTGTACGATAAGTTCTCATGTTCCGTGTTGCATAGACATACATAAAGAAACATAGCAATACAATAGCAATCATGTTTGATACAATTCAATTTAAGTACAACATGCAAACAATAGTTTTTCTGGACATGCTTTTCCACCCCAAAACATAAAAAAAATGAAAATAGGGGAGTGCGTGAATACTCACTATGTTTTGTGTAGACACAAGCGGTACTTCGGGATGCACCAACGTCTTACTACCGGGATCCTACGACACCAAACACACGCACTAGTGAGTTTCCATGTCGATATCTAATGCTAATATACCAAACTCTACATATAGGGAAATGCCAATTTATGTTTTAGTATTGGATTTATATCATTTTGTTACACTTTTTCTGATGTATTGAAATTTTACAAGTCGTGCGATTAATTACAACCTTGGAAAGTTAATTTTCCAAATTTTAAGTCTCAATAACAACATAAATTCACGAAAAATAGTATTCGAGGGATAAAAATTCTCAAACTTTTTATTTAACTGTTAATACACAACACTAAGCTGGGAAAATTATAAAAATGGATTTCCAAGCTGTTTAATTATATTTTATAATTTTTGAGCATTTATTTCAATAAAAATTGAAATAAATAGTAAACAGTTTCCAAAATTACCCAAACTTTTTATTTAATTGTTATTATACGTAAATAGGCTGGGAAAAATATAAAATATATTTTTCAGTGGTTATTTGTATTTTTCCTTGTTTTATTTCTTTAAATAGTCATTAATTAAAGAAATATTATTAAACAGTTAAAATAAATTACCATAAATTTTTTTGTAACATCATTTACAGTATAAATATCTTGGAAAAAATATCAAAAGTGGTTTTCATAATGTATAAACTGGTTTTGGGTATTTATGTATATTTAAGTGAATTTTAGTGCAATTAACTTTAGAAAATAAGGGAAAAATAGTTTACAGTGGAGAAAAATATTCAAAATTTTTATGTAACCTCCTACTATATAATATGATATCCTGGCAAATTTTCATGAATTTTGGATAATCAGAACTATTTTTCCCATTTTTAAGCCATTATAATTACCAAAAATTGGGAAAAATAGCTAGACATGATGAAAAATCTTGAAATTATTTTCTTGAGTCACCCATCACAAGTAAGGTATGCGAAAATTGTTAGATACAATTTTCACATCTTAAAAAGTGGTTTTGTAATTTATCATGTCCTAAATAAAAGAAAATTAGAAATCATATGAAACAGTAACAAAAATTGCTGAAATTTGGTGAGGGGTCATTATTCCCCATAAGTATCATCCATGAATTTATTTAGGATTTATTGACCTCTGGAAGTATTTTATATGATTTATGCCCTTGGTTTTAGCAATAATTCTAATAAATCAAATAAATAACAAAAGCTCTTGAAATTTTCCAGATTATCTCATGCATGCAAGGGCTTTCAAAAGTAAAAATATTAAGAATGTATTCAGAAGAGAAATGAGGGTAATGATTCCAAACAATTTAAGAAAAGTTGCATGCAATAATGCATGAAGTGTAGATGTGGCTGAGGTTCATGAATTTTTGTAGCCCATTCAGTGAGGTTTTAAGCCACGAAATTTCAACCATAACTCACTAGATATGTTAAGTTTCTAAGGTATTTTTCCTAAGATTTATGGTTGGGTTTAAGACCATTGTTTAAGCAAGATAAAAATAGTGATCACAGAAAAAGAGCTGTATGCGCAACCTTTTTGTAAAATCTGCCAAAAATCGGATATTTAATATTTTACAGTAAGACCAGTTGGGTTTGAAAGTTAACTCGTGGAACTAACCAATACAAAAAGAATATCATGATTTGGTTAAAAAATGACTGAGTTATGACTGTTCAAAGTCGAACAAAATAATCTGGCAGATTGCATGTTTGCTTGTGTGCATTTTTAGGGTATTTCAATAAGAACATCATGCATGTCCTTGGTAAGGCCCGATTTCTAACACATGCATGGAATGAATGAGCATCCAAGATGTACTAGAAATGGTTTAATGCTTTCGTTCATGCATGAACACACAAGAAATGGAGAAGAACATGAAATATTATGTTTTGATGTCACATGATCATATGTGCTTCTTTTCCACTCCTTGCATGGGTTTGATCCCGGATTTTCACCATCTTTAACACATGCATTGTGTTATGGTGAGAATCTACAAACCACAAGGGGAGAATAAAGATTTCTAGCCATGGAAAGGCATAGAATCCGAAAAGTAGAGAAGACTAAGAAGAAAAAGAGGTTTAACCATGAAACTATGGAAGAAGATGTTGTTGTTTACCTTGGTTTTGATCTTGAGAGAAGTAAGAACACTTCAAGGGATTCAAAATCTGGAAATTTTGCAGAGGATTGAGAGGATTTTCGTGAGTTTAGAGAGAAGGAAGAAGAGAGTGAAGTGAGAGAGTGAAGTGGAAGAGGTGGAGTAAGGGTTTAGGCTTAATGATTGTGTTTTGGGGAAGAGAGAGGGCATGGGGAGAGGTGATGGCCGGTTTTTGCATGCCTTTTGGCCTCCTCTCTCCTAAATTTTAAACTTTATAAACTTCCCTCCCATATTTTATATAAAAACATTCATTTTTATAAAATGTTTATTAAGCAATTTGATTTATTTAAAAATCTTGTTTTCAACAAATAATTTATGATTAATACTTGTAATTTATATTTCTAGTTCATTGGTATAATCCATAATTTGATTAATATAATTTGATACTAGGAAGTTTATAGCCAAATTTTATAAAGTTTTTAAGCTTTATATTTTATAACTTTGGATTTTTGGCTCTTTAGGGTTTTTGGAACATTGTTTGGTATTCAACAACATGTTGAAGTATAATTAGAGTGTTTTAATTTATTTTTAGAGTTTTATACCCTATTTCAATTATAACAAAGTTTGAAGCTTATTCTAATCATAGTATTGGCATTTCCTATTGTAGCTAAGCAACTTACTAGAATTGTAAGTATCAAGTATATTAGTCCTAGACCTTAGTTGGATCCTAGTTTATGCAAGATTTTTGACCTAATTTATACTACTAGGTCATGGCATGTTGTGCATGAATGGTTATTATAAAGATGCATGAGTCCAAGAATGACCTGAATTGACAGTTGTCACAATAAGTGTCTTATTTCTCTCGTTATAGTCTATCCAAGTGCATGATGGTATGCAACCCAAATGGACCATGCCGGGTTGAGTCAAGTCTTACCAATTATAGTTATGGACTTAGACATTAATCCAACAGTTTCTCCCATCCGGCCATCTCTTTGCTCACCTTGAGTCCCTATTTGACTCACTTGGTGGCTGTAGTTCCCTTCCTCAGATTGCTCGCAAACTGGCTCCATCGGTTCATCATGTATGGTAGATTCGTCCCTATTAGCGTGGAGAATCCGTCTCATTTCTTCCCTTTGTTCAGCTAGCGGAGTCTGAATTATGGCTTGAACTCCAGCCATGGTGACTGGCTCAGGTGCAACTTCTTCAACGGCAAGTATTTGCTGAACCACTAGGGGTTGGTTCCTATCCCCATTTGCGTTTACATTTCTTCTACGGGTCCTTTCCATCTTGATCTATTCACCGAATAAGGTGAATTTAGATCTTTATTCACTATAGACTCCGAAACGTTTACATGCTAGTTCTATTATCATAATCATACGCTTAGAATCCTACACACATAAGGTTTTCCAAATCCGGTCGGCAACAGACCATAGATCCGAACAAAAATATCATGTATAGCAAACACATAACATTTAGCACATAAAAGCATTATAGGCATCTTTCCTAAAATATACTAGTGCTCACACCTCACAATCATCGCTTAGCATTCTAAGTTTAAGTCTAGAAATCCTACAAATTACTAGTTCGCTTAAACTAATTCTCTGATACCAACTGTGACATCCCCCATTTCACGGCCAGAAAAGACCGGTTTTTTTATACTTTATTTCAAAATCAGAGTAACCTTTTTAATAAAAGAATTGCGGAATTTGTCCCAAAACAATAATATGATAAAGATTTATCAAAAGCATTTCCTTAGAAATGTATTTCATTAAAAGACTCGAGATGTCATGTTCGATACAGTACATAAGCATAAACAGTACATTATAAGCCTTACAACAGTTATTTACAACTAATGGCCTATAATCCAAAAGTCCCTCATCATCATCATAATTATGCTCTGAGTCCACTACCTGTAAAACAGAAAGCTGAGTGGGTCAGGCTTGGGATCCTGGTGAGCATATAGGGTTTTCAACCCACAAATAATAATAAATTTATTAATTTCATCAATCAACAATAAATTTATTAATTTTATCAACCAACAATAACCCTGATTACCCATTCCCGTTATCCTCACTTTACGTCCCTAAACACATATACAAGGGACCTAGTCTAAGGATTTTATCATCGAGATGGACACTACTGCTATGGGGGTTCCTCAACAATAAATGTACTAAAGGCAACCATGAGGGGGATGAAGTACACCGGTGAACACATCGTTCACAACACCTATAGGTTGCGAGCCTGCTAGCGTTCCATTGGACTGTCTGGAAGAGTCCGTGGTCGTCATCCATACTATGCTAGATGACTAGAACAACAACAACATCGAGGCCTCTCATTATTTTAACACAAATCAACTATTTTTTCTACCCATGTTCTACCCAACATATTTGAAAATAAAATACATATACAGTTTATAACTTGTATAAAACATTGTATTCAACAATCATCTCAAATAAACAATAAATATAATTACATATAACACGTATTTTATAGAAAATACTTCATATCTATGTGTAAGATGAAAGTGACTATACACTCACTTGATTTGATGATACTCCGGCAGCAATTTGTTCCTTAAAATGATCGTTTCTGATAAAACTGGGAGTTTTATTGAGAAACCGGGCTCTACGAGAGTTGGAGCTTCAAAACCGAAAATATAAAATTTTCTGGGTTTTCGGGCACTTTGGGACGTATTTCGGGCTTTAAAAATGATACCGGGGCTTCGGGAGAAGTCAAAATAGTCAAAATATAGGTTTAGGGGTGAAAAATGTCAAATTTCCAAAAGTAGTCGGGAGATCTCGCAACCCCCTATTTATAGGGTGCGAGGCCGAGGTCGTTGTGGATGAGAAGCTTACACGTAGCACCTGCGAGGTTCGGACACGGAAGGGAGACGTGGCAGCGAAGGAGCGAGACAGGTGGTTGGTGCGAGGCGAGACACGGAGGCGAGCTACAAGGCGGCTTCTGATTGGCTGAGGCTTCGGTCCGAGGGAATAGTGACACGCGTCGGATGCAGCGAAGGCCAACAAGGATCGGATGCGAAGGGTGCATCGGAGGCTGGTCGGCGAGACATGGCTGCTTCGGATTCTTCCACGGATGCGACACGCGTCATGCATGTGAGGCTCGTACGTGGCCAAATCCGAGCCATGCATGCGAAATTCCTGGGATTTTTCACCCAAAACTTCTAAAATTCATAACTTTCGCATACGAGCTCTGTTTTTGACATTCTTTATATGCATGCGTAGCTAAATTTACGCTCTACAACTTTCGTTTAGACTTCGTCGGCTAATTTTGACTTTAATTTTTATATTATTATTTTTAACAGACCGGGACAGGAAAATCCGTTAAAAATGCATAACTTCTTCATCCGACGTCTGTTTTCGTCAGTCTTTTTACCGTTGTACTACTATTGACGAGACCTTCGATTCTCGTTTAGGTTGTGTCGGGTAAATTTCGCTCGACCTTAAATTCGAGTATTTAGTTGTCTGCTGCCAAGCTAAAACTTAGAAAAATCAGAACTTCCTCATACGGAGTCAGATTTGGGCGTTCTTTTTATCAAACTTCTCGGTTTAACAAATACTATGACTTTCGTTTAGATTGTTAAGGCTAAAATGCAATTTATCACAATATTCACTGTTTACGCTTCCCGGTGCCGTGCCCGTGTCGTCGCGAAACTTCGACATGTCATAACTTCTCCGTTATAACTTGGATTTCGGAGTTCTCTATATGTCCGGAATCCTTGTTTCGGCCACTACCACTTTCTTAAAATATATCAGCTTTTTCTAATATTTATTTTAAATGCTTATTTTTATTATTAATTAATTAAATCATAATAATTAAACAAATAAGCATATAATTCACATAATTCCTATTTATTACTTCAAAATGAGTTACAAAGGTTGACCTAGACTATTACAACATCATTAATGCTTTTAACCCAGAAACATGGGCGTTACAGGTTAAAGGATCCATATATATCTTTGAGATCCGGGATCTTGGATAGCATTGATGATATTTACCTTAACAATTTCCCCCAAATAATACCTTCAAAATATTTGAATTAATTTCAAGTATTTAAAGTATATAATTTAATTAATTAGAAATATAGGATTTGAAATTCAAACTCTAACTTATAGGAGTGTATCCGTTTAAAAGATATGATTATGTTGTGAAATATCTTCTCTATCCTTTGTGATCGACATATATAGAGGCTAGTGGTTATCATTCTTCTATTACTTTTTTTAGCTCTCTTTGAAGCATTATCGGTTATCTTGAAGGTAAATTTCTTGTTCTTTTCTTCTCATTTTTCATGTTTAATGATTATTGGTAAAAAGGAACTACATTCTCTCTTGACCATCCTTACACTTCCTGATGAGGGATTCATCGATAAAAAGATCATGTCTTACTAGGGGACTTTCTCTTTTGATAATAACAACATTCAGTCATTGATATCGATCAGAGCTTTTCATGCCAATGTTGCTTTCAATCCTTTTGATACTAAGATCAAACCTAGTTTGATCTTTCCTACTTGGGTTTGTTTTCTTGAAAAGACATTTTCCATAGGCTTAACATACCCTTTTTCTTGCATCATCTATGAGTTCTTTGAAGTTACAAAAATTTCTTATTCTCAAACAATGTGTGTGACCCAGAGGATTATTTTTTTGATCGATCGAAAGAATCAGTCTAAAAACATTGATATGGTGTTTGTTGAATAAGCCATTTTTACAATCTTCGAACTTTTGAATCTTCTCATTTCCTGTTTAAAGTTAAAACCAACAAATCACATTTACTTTTTAAAACAAAAAGTTGGTGCATAGAAAGAAAGGTTTTTCTTTGTAAAACACAACTCAATCCAACGGTGATCTCCTGCCAATAAAATTGGTTAAAAAAGGGTAGGATTTTACTTAATTATGATAAGGATCCCAAAATTTACACTTCCTTTTTTTATGTAGCTTTCACATTCAAGGAAGTTGTTCCAACTGTTGAAGATACTGAGCTGACGATTGAAAGCTTTCTTGCTTTTCCTGAGGCTGAAAGATCTTTCAAGTTTGACCATTCTAGCTTCTAAGAAGGTTTTTCCACCACTTCTATGATGTCTAATAATAAGGATCATTCTTTTGACTTTTCATTTCTGGGATCTCGAACCGATGTGGGTTCTTTTCAATTTTTAGGATCCAAGGATACACATTTTAGTGTTCGCTTCTCTCTCTCAGAACTTGATGAGGCCATGTCTAATGGTCAGCTCTTGGCCAAGAAAGAAAAGACATCCTATTGGAGCACGCCTTGGAGATCAAGGAGGTGATTGTTGAGGTTAAGAGTAGTACCGTCAAAGCCATCTCGCAAACAAGATTAAGTTGGCGAAGGATATGGTGAGCACAAGCTCTTGGAATATGGGTGGTTAGTGTGAAGCTCTGGCCAAGTTGATTAGTAGGCACATTAATGTCATTCAAGATCCTGTAGAGAATATGAAGAGAAGGGAGGAAGGGAAGATGGATATAAATGATAACCTAATTAGGGGTAATAAAATCTTGAATTAGGTTTGATTAGTTTTTTAAAACCATTATAATTTTTTGGTATGTAAAACAATATTTGCTTTTGTTAGGTTGGATGGCAACACCTAATTGTGGGTGATAAAATCTTGAAACGGATAAAACCCAATTTTCTATTCTTACCGGATCCATTGTTTGATGCCTTCTAAGATTTTTGATGATCGCTCAATCAAATCTTGACCTATTGGAAGTTTGAATCGATTAAAGAAAAAAATCAAAGAATTAAAAGTAAAAACCTTTAAATGATCGATGTTACTGAATAGTGAATACAACCGTGTCTTGGGAGTTTTGACTGTAAAGTTGTGATCTCACACGCTTTTCCTTCAATACGGGAGGGAGCTAGAGAGGAGGGATGGGTCAATGGAGGACGACATTGAAAACTAAAAAATCGACTCCACCACTTTGAACGAATTCGCATACATGCGAGAAATCAAATGTCCTTTTTTCTTCCTGATTTCCTTGTAATTCAGTTTAATCGGGCCTCAATAGTTAAAAAAATCATATGTGGGATTCCTAGGTTTCGTTGTATTAGGTTTTGGGCTCATGAAATTTTTTCGAAGGGTACTAAAATTGAGAGGCGGGACTTTTAAAATAATTAGAAAATAACTTACTTTTTTTAAATATAATTGTATTTAAAGTAACGTTTGAAAAAAGTGTTGTTATTTTTTATATTACTAATTTTTATCCAACAACATATAAAAGTCATAGTTTTACACTAACATTAAAAATAACATCATTGTCAAATAAATAAATATTATACTTCTAGTAAATATGATGTTTCTCGTAAAAAGAAATTTTCATATTTTGTGTTATTAAATAATTCATATCAGAAAAGGTGGGTGCAAAAGGTGCGTATGTGAGTAAGGATATTAGGGCGGAGTAGTATAAGTGTGAGGTGGAGTAGTTATAGGTATATGGGTGTGAAGTGAATTTGTGTGTTAGTGATGTAAGAATGAGGTGGTGTAGGCATCAATGTAGGTGTGGGCTTTTAGGAATGGGTAGATTGGGTGAGTATGTGTGGGGTGTAGGGTCATTGGTCAACATGGTAGTTGATTATGGTGTCATGGTATCGCACATGGATGGCATATGGGTCATTAGTCAACATGGTAGTTGATTATGGTGTCATGGTAATGCCCATTCATGACATATGGGCTATTGGTCAACATGGTAGTTGCTTATTGTGTCATGATATTACTCATGGATGACATATGGGTCATTGGTCAATATGGTAGTTGCTTATGGTGTCATGGTATCACCCATGGATGACATATGGGTCTATGGTAGTTGATTATGGTGTCATGGTAACACCCATGGATGACATATGGGTTATTGGTCAACATGTAATTGATTATGGTGTCATGGTAACACCCATGGATGACATATGGGTCATTGGTCAACATGGTAGTGTGTTATAGTGTCATGGTAACACCTATGGATGACATATGGGTTATTAGTCAACATGCATTGTACGTACTTGCTTATGGTATCATGGTATCGAACATGGATGACATATGGTTCCTTGGTGAACATGGTAGTTGCTTATAGTGTTATGGTAACACCCATGGATGACATATGGTTCATCGGTAAATATGGTAGTTGCTTATGGTGTCATTGTAACACCCATGGATGACATATGAGTCATTGGTCAATATGGTAGTTGCTTATGGTGTCATGGTATCACCCATGGATGGCATATGGGTCATTGGTCAATATGTTAGTTGCTTATGGTGTCATAGTATCAGCCATGGATGACATATGGGTCATTGGTCAACATGGTAGATGATTATGGTGTCATGGTAACATCCATGGATGATATATGGGTCAGTGGTCAACTTGGTAGCTGATTATGGTGTCATGGTAACACCCATGGATGACATATGGGTTATTGGTCTGTAACATCCCGTTTAAAATAGAATAATTAAATAAAAAACCTGGAACCCCGAGAACTAGATTTATTAATATTATTGTCCAAAATCAAATAATAATTAGTGGGTTATTGTTTTCAGGGAGTCAAATGGCAAAATTTGGAGTTTCGGGGGTAAAGTGTAATTTTCGGATCTATTTTGAAAAGGATTTCAGAAATCGGGGTGAGTTTGGTATCATTTGGACTTATATTGAAAGGATTTTACGGAGTTAGGGGCCAAATGGTAATTTTGGGACTTAATATGAAAGGAAAAGGAGAATAGGGATCGATTTTGTCAAATATGGATCATAGTTGAATGATACGGGTATATAACTGCTCTATTTCATCTAAACCCTAACACTAATACAACTCCAGCCATCACCTCCCTCTCTACCCTTAACCTCCACCCTCCACCCTATTGCTGTTATGTATGGTTGTCGCTTCGTTGCCAACTGGTGTCACCGATCAATTGTTGCCATCAATTCTTCACCGCCTTTTCTTTATCTACTTCTTGCTCTGTCGTCGGACGTCGTTTGTAACCGGACAAAAACCATAGACACTGAATCTGTGGTCGTGGGAGGACCAATCAGATTGCTTACAGATGGCTTCATCACTGTTGCCGCCACCAGGCGGCTGCTCCATCGTGAAGTTGTTGCCCGTCTCACGATGCCACGTTCCAACCACAACTACCGCCACTCACCACCGCTGTTAGGTGTGGGTGTGTGCTTCAGCCAGTGTATTGCAAGCATGGGTTTTTTTAGGTTCCTCATTGTGATATGGATGCCCGATGGACATAAAATCCTAAATACAAACCACCACAACCGTCGGCCATGGAGGCTGTCGCAGATAATGCTGCTGATGCCTGCTTTCCTACCACCATCTACTACCGCTTGCCACCTCCATGTCACTGATGGGTCTTTTATGTGTAAAATTCATGTTTGTGTGTCTTTGGTGTTGCTTCACGATGGTGGTTGTGCCCTTTTGGCTTTAAACCATGGAAAAACCACCATGGTTGCCACCCATGGTAGTTACACCAACTTTCTGTTCTGCAACCACCAGTCGCCGTGTGGTGGTGGTTGTGTGTGTTTCTCTATATATGTATGTGTGTGTGTGTTTATTTATGTGTGTATGTGTGTTATCAGAATTGGGTTGTAAAGTCTAATCGGTGTCGGAATGATAATAAAAACTCAAAAACCACCATCGTAAGGTGGTGGCTGACGCCTCCTACCGCCACCATCCGTCGTGCTTGGTGGCGGTGTATCTAGATTGCATTTTGACTCGTTTAAGATGCTTGGACAGAATGCGTCTGATGAAACCCTAATGGTCCCAATAAAACTCTATTGGGCCTAATAAAACCCTAATGGGCCCAATGTAGCCCTAGATGACCTAAAATCCCAACAATCTGACTAATGGGCTAGAATGTGGTTGGAAACCCTCATTAGGGTTTGGAAAACCCTAATGACACGAAACCCTAATTTTTGGAATTGATCCGGACACACAAAATAATTATTTAATAAAATTAAAATATTAATTAATAATCATTGGCAAATTAACTTAAGACAATATTAGATTTAATGGATTAAGTCCTTAATAAGTTAAGTAAGAACACTTAACCCTAATCACCATATTATGTTGTGACAACCCGAAAATTTATGGCTTGCATTCTTCATTTCTTATCAATAATAGACTCGTTTTGCAATTTTGTAGTACCATTTAGGGTCTATTGGAGCGTTCTAAACGTGTTATAATCAAGGAAGGAGTGTTAAAAATGGTTAACTCGAAGTGTAGGAATCAAAACCGGACCAAACACTCCAACACATGGAGTGTGCGGCTACACACTTGAGTGTGCGGCCACACACAAGTGCTTGCGGCCTCACACCCTTCCCAACCGCACACCCCTCCTATATAAACCAAACTTAGTCATTTTTGAACACTTCTTTCACTTCTTCAAGCATAGAACTCGAAAATCCTCTCAAGTATCATCCATTCTCCTTCAAGATAATCAGACAAGGTACCAAGAACACCAAGAACACCAAGAAACACCATCTGGCCGCACACAGGGCCGCACACATGTACTCGCAGCACACAGGGCCGCACACAGGGCCGCACACATGTGCTGGTAGCACACTAGGCCGCACACCTGGCCACACACACACATATGGTGTGTATTTTGACCATACACTCCTTTGTAAAGCCTTATACCCTGTCATACAATCATATATGGTTGTAACACTTCAATATAAGTGTTTACTAGTCCCTAAGGTGGTCCCAAATTCATTAATTAGTTGTTCATAACACTAATTATATTCATATAGGTGTCAATATATGCTAAATAGGATTCGCGTGTGTACTCAAGTCACCACTTGATACTTAGCAACAGATCCAACATATTCATCAGAACCACTCACTACAGGTGAGTTCATACCCCTTAATCAATGTTTTAAACTGTTTTTAAATGTTTTATGGGGGAGGATACAAGTAGAATTATGCTAATTATTATATCAATCACATGTGATTAATAAGCAGCATTCAAATGATTACATTAGCCGCTTTAGTAAACAGTTTCCTTCAAATGTCTTTCATAAACCCTTTATGTGTTTAAAACTCCTTATTTCTCAGTACATTTTACTCTGTATATTACTTTTCAAACTTATTTACAATTGTGATTCAAATAAAAGTTTCCTTATACTAAAGTTGTTTTATCAAACCCATGCCTTCAAAACGTTTTATAAATTGACATTAAGTCAATCTTTTCTTAGATAATAATTATGTTCAAAGGTTTTACAAAACTTATTTTGCGCTTTTATATTATAAATTGCATGCCTCTAAATGTATAGTTATATAAGAAATGTTTAAAAGACTTAGGACGGCTATCCACCCTATTTCCTTTTCGCGCTTGAGATGTGGTCTGGTGGGATATCGGGTACTCGTCCGAAGGTCATTTAAATATTAGTTATATAACATATATACATATATAGTCATAAAGGTCCTTCCAGTTCACCCCATGCCCTTGGGTAACAAGGGTATACATCCATGTCCATACGTACCAGTTAGATTACTAGTAAACTACCATGTGGGTAGTTTAGGAAGATACTAGAGCTATTACTAGAATGCGATACCATACAATGAGTCAGTTCATTCACGAGTCAATACTTGCTAGAACATTATAGTACATTACTATACTTACTAAATAGAGAGCACATACACTACAGCAAGAACGTTACAGTACATTACTATACAGTTACATGATCACACTTACATATATATAGAACAGATGTCACTAAGTGCTATAGCATGGAACCAGTTCAGGATCTAACTATACTGATGAATCACAACGCAATTGTGATAGTTATATCGAGTATACATGATCATAGTAATGTGGATGCTCACGGCTTGCAGATATGCAGGGTTCGTGGGTAGGTTCCAAAATCCCTTTGATAGGGGAGCGTTTAGCCTGGGATCTAGACATCACATTATACCTTATCCCTTAAATAAGGCAGCTGAGTACCGATGTAGTTATTTATATCAAATACTAGAGTACTTACACGATTACCTTAGACTTAAGGAAATTGGTATGGTGGTAGTTCGACACTACACCATAGTACTATTTCGCTTTCCCACTTGCATTCACTTCGTGAACATTCACACGACGCACGGAAATGTAGAAAATATATTTTTGGTTAATGATAGTCATACCTGGGAAAATACATACTCTTACAAGAGACACACGCACAGACACTAGATGCCTTGGTAGAAGGCTACATTTAGAGCAGTTAAGTCTTGGTAGAAGACTACATTGAGAACAGTTAAGTCTTGGTAGAAGACTCATTTTTTTACTAATAGGAATCATAGGGATTTCTAGGGCTTTTCAAACGTTTACAATTGTTTTACAAACATTTTCATGTATACAGTTCATTTACACTTTTAATATTTACAATTTGTATACATACAAATACGTACATTTCAAATACATACATGTAATTTCATACAAATTAAGACACTAAAATACTTATGATCTCACCAACTTCAAAGGTGATACTCGCTTTCAAAATTACTTGTATCCTCAGGTCATCATAGACAGGTACAGATGCAAGAATTTGGGAAGATGGAGCTCGTTGAAGACCCATCTTTCATTTTGATTTATGCTTTAGTGTTTATCAAAATTTGACAAAACACATTTGTATAATAATTATATTATTAATGCAATGGATGATGTTGTTGCTTGTTTACTACTTTACATTGTGGTGATACTTTACATGACATCCTCCACCCCAGAATGTTTCCGCCGTTTTTGGTTTTGGGGTGTGACATATGTGAAAACCATAATTTCACTTGGGCCTTAAGTTGGGCCTTCCTATTGCGCCTTGGTGATTGGACAATTGATGGGCTATCTAAGAACAAGTAAAAGGATCAAAATAATTAGATGAGTTTTAGGACAAGGCCCATGTGAAGGACTTGGACCCAATTTGGAAATTTGGGCCACAGGAGGGCCATAACTGGGCCTTGATGATTATGAGACATTCGACCATTGGAATACACACAGTTTGGACTAGAATAATTGGATGGGCATTAAGGAAAGACCATGTAGAGGTCTGGGCCCAATTTGGAAAACTGGGCCATATATTGGGCCTTGGCCCATTACTTAACTATTAGTCCTTTGGAGTGTGAGTTGAACCTTGGGCTTGGAACCTAATTATTAATTGGGTATTGTTTGACATTGGCAGTTTGAGAATCTGTCATCCAGCAGTTGGAGTTTCATCAGCTAGACTTCAGTAGTGTCATGTGAGTTATCCTCACTATACTAAGGGGTCGAAGCCACCAATATATGCCCATTAGATATGTTATCCTAGCAGTTGGTATTATGTTGAGTATGAGTTACTTTTGCATTCTGGTTGCTATGCCAGTTTGGTAGATCTTTAGGAATACCTCTATTATTATGTGATGATTTCTATGTATATCAATTATGTTATAAATCAACATATTATATGGGTTGGGTTGAGGTTGTACTGCTTCGTGCGGTAACCAACAAATCCTATAATATTCCAGATATAAGCTGAGGGCCAGGCGAGGCATGCCAGACTCATACTAAGGACTCGGGAGCATTCCAGATATGAGCTGAGGGCCGGGTAGGGCATGCCAGACTCGTACTGTGGGTTCGGCAACATTCTAGATACGACCTGAGGGCCGGGTAGTGCATACCAAACTCATTATGTGGGCTCGATGGTAATCCATATGTGAGTTGTGCGCCCGGAAGTCAAACCAGACTCACATTATTTGCCCAAGGGTAATACAGTCTGTAAAGATGTGGACCCAGTAGATGTTATTATTTGTATATGTGGTATTTCTTGTGTATCGTTATTTTGGTGGAACTCACTAACCTTTGGGCTTACAGTTTCAGTTTTTCTTTCAGGTACCTCAGATGATCGTGGGAAGGCAAAGGCGTGATCATACAACTCCTCACATTTTATGACTATTTTTTTAGGATACTCTCACATTTAATGGTGTTACACGGTCAACATGGTAGTCGCTTATGGTGTCATGGTATCACCCGTGGATGACATATGGGTCATTGGTCAATATGGTAGTTGCTTATGGTGTCATCGTATCACCCATAGATGACATATAGGTCATTTGTTAACATGGTAGTTGATTATTGTGTCATGGTAACACCCATGGATGACATATGGGTCATTAGTCAACATCGTAGTTGATTATGGTGTCATGGTAACACCCATGGATGACATGTGGGTCATTGGTCAACATGGTAGTTGATTATAGTTTCATGGTAACACCAATGGATGACATATGGGTCATTGGTCAACACGTATGGTAAGTAGTTGCTTATGGTGACATGGTATCACCATTGGATAACATATGGATCATTGGTCAACAAGGTGGTTGTCTATAGTGTCATGGTAACACCCATGGATGACATATGGATCATTGGTCTATATAGTAGTTGCTTATGGTGTCATGGTATCACCCATGGATGACAGATGTATCATTGGTCAATATGGTAGTTGCTTATGGTGTCATGGTATCAGCCATCGATGATGTATGAGTGATTGATCAACATGGTAGTTGAGTATTGTGTCATGGTAACACCCATGGATGACATATGGGTTACTGGTCAACATGGTAGTTGATTATGGTGTCATGGTAACACACATGGATGACATATGGGTTATTGGTCAACATAGTAGTTGGTTATGGTGCGATGGTATCACCCGTGGATGAAATATGGGTCATTGGTCAATATGGTAGTTGTGACATCCACATTTTCACGGACAGAAAAGATGATATTGTTTATGATTTATAAAAATCAGAGTACCTCTTTTAATAAAAATGTTGCGGAATTTGTTCCCAGTAAAACATGATAAATATGTTATCAAATAATGAAAAGTATTTTTATTCATTTTAAAACATTTGGGATGTCATCATCAATACAGAAACATAAGCATAAACAGAACATACATTCATTATCACTAGTGATTTATATCTCCTTAATCTCTCAGTGTAATGTGACTTAATATCAACACCTGTTATATAAATAAACTGAGTGAGTCAGGTTGGGAAACCTGGTGAGTACACAAGGTTTTCAACGCACAATAATATAATTATTACGTTTAATCATCAAACAGTCAGCCCAGTTACCCATCCCCATTATCTTCTTTACTCTTAAGGATCTACCTTAAGAATCAACTATTCCTCGTTCATTTATTTGTAAGGATCATCCTAAGGAATCAACACGAAGTCCATCATTGCCATGATTTACACAACAGGCACTAAGTCTGCATAGGCATCATGGTTTAGGTACCAAGTCTGCATGGTCACCAGGGTTTAGGCATCAAGTATGCATGGCCACCAAGGTTTAGGAACTAAGTCTGCATAGTCACCATGGTTTAGGCATCAAGTCTACATGATCACTATGGTTTAGAGTACACCGGGTGAACACATCGTTCACAACACCTACAGGTTGCGAGCCTGCTAGTGTTCCACTGGACTGTCTAGAATAGTCCGTGGTTGTCATCCATACTCTGCTAGATGACGGGGCCAACATTTGGGAACAAGGCTTCTCACATCATCCACCTCTCACCCTTACCTCATGGTATATATCACGTTTTGAAATCGTTTATTGTAAATTATAAGAGTGAATAATATTATGAAATATTATATATTATTGAGTGTTGAGTTCTAACAGTTGGTTTTTACTATAAATGAAGTAAAACTATGTTTAGAATCACTCATAAAATATTGGAAGTCTTATGAGATTCAATTAATAACTAAATAGTGAAATTTAGCTAAAATATAAATTTTCAAAAATGTAAAATTTTATTATTTGATGTTGTAGAAAATCTTGTTAGAAACATTTAGGCGAAAACCTCGTCGAAATCTTAGTTATAACGAAGAAGTTTTGACCAATTGAAGATTCGTAACAAATCCGACAAACGCTATTTCAAGTAAAAAGTGGGTTTTCGATAAACTACTCTTTATCCTTAATGATCTAAATGAATGTTGTAGAACTTGTAAAAATAATAAACTTTCATATAAATAACTTTTAAATCTAACTTCTTATGAGGAAGTTATGATTTTTCTAAGTTTCAGAATAACGGTAGACAATTAAAAACTCGAAATAAAGATCGAGCGATATTTAGCCGAAACAACCTAAATGAGAATCGAAGGTCTTGTAAATATTAATACAACGGTAAAAAGACTGACGAAAATGGACATCAGATGAAAAAATTATGAATTTTTAATGGACTTTTCCTGTCCCGGTCTGTTAAAAATATAATAATAAAAATGAATTCAAAACTAGCCAATAAAGTCTAAATGAACGTTGTATAGTATATTCTCACCTACGTGTGCATATAAAGAACATCAAAAACGAAGTTCATATGTGAAATATATGAAATTTTGAAGTTATTAAATAAAAATAAATGAAAAATCGAAGTATTATCCGAAGTCGTACGCCCCGCGTACGCGAGAGTTACACCCGACGTACTTCGCACATATATGATCCAGAGTCAGCCACATCTACCTCTCTTCACATTATCTTCATGTAGAAGCCCGAGATCCGTGGTGTTGCCACGAATTGTACGCCCCACGTACATGAAGACTACGCCCAGTGTAGTCAGCAGCTTCGGACTCCTATATATAGGGTGTGAGGCTGCCCGGTTTTGTTTGGAAAATTTTACAATCTTTCACCCTCTACTCCCATTTTTAGCCACTTGTAACCCCCAGAAGTCCCATTATAACTCCTGACATCTGAAGCAAGCTCCGACGCCCTGAAGTTCTGGAGAAAATCTTATTTTCAAGTCGACACTCTGCGCGAGTAAAGTCCGGTTTTCAACTAAAAACCCCGGTTTCGCCCCAGAAAGTTGTATTTGGAGCCGAAGTGCTGCTCAAATTACTATTTTAAACCCCCGTTATTCCAAGGTGAGTTCAATACATAGGAGCAATTGTATGTTATGTGTTATATGTGCTATGTGCTTTTCAGTATTTTTATTCCGGATTATTTTGACGTGTTCAATTTTATTCAGTACATTGCTAGCAATTATAATACCTTTGACCATGTGATCGGTGAAAGGATTTAGATTCACATTGGTACTGGTACGAGCATCTAGCCATCTAGAATAGGTCTTCTTAAGAGAATGATTTATATTCCATGGCATTGGCTGATGGTTAATCAGGGCATGAATACCTGAAATCTATAACCAAGTATTTATCAAAAATTGTATGTCTTCTGTGCCATTTGGGCTGAAGCGTTATTGATGTTTATCAAATATTGAAATTGTTAAGTCTCTTGACTGTATATCTTTGAATAAAGTCTTTGATTGATAAGAATGCCTATTCAAAGTCTTGGATTGATATGAACGCCTATCACATGATTCACATACATCTTTGTTGTTCCTCTTTACTTCTGCTATATTGATGTATATATGTGCCATAACATTATATTGTATTTATTATTAAACTCACTAAGCGTCACCGCTTACCCTATAAATGTTTAACAATTGCAGGAGATAAGTAATCAATATGATCGTATATTGTTCAAAGATTTAGAATAGTTTGTATTAATACTTTTGTACTTTAGCTTATGTTTGTACAAATTACAATATCCTGGGTAGTTATGTAATATATAACACTTTGTAATAGTTAATTTGTATCTAGTAGTTTGTAACCTCTTTATCAATGTAAAATATTAATTTTATGAATATGCAAGTAGCATGTTTTGGAGTAATAATATTGTGAAGTATGAAAGTTTGGGTCTTTCAGAAATACGAAAGTTGGGGCCTTTCAATCATGGTATCAAAGCAGTAGTTTGAGTGAACTAAATTCCACAGATTGGTATTTAGACTTAAACTGTTGGATGTTCAATATATGAACGGAATCATTGTAAGTATATGGATACAAACCATAGGAAAGACTTAAGTGAAGTATTAGTTAATAATAAATCCTTATATTCTAAAATTATTATATTACTCCAAATTTTCAGAGTAATGGATGAAGTAATAAGTAGTCATACACCAGAAGTTGGTGGGGATCGTCATCTAGATGAAGTAGAAACTCCAGTATCCCCTCGTGAGGTGCGAATCATGGATAAACTGACTGGTGTTATCCGACAAAATCTTGAAGAGCACGAGAAGGATAATAATAAAGGAAAAGAGAAAGCCACTGGAGAAGCTTCAAAAGGAGAGGTGAAGCGTCCCTCGTTCAAAGATTTCAAGAGTAGTGGTGTTACGGAGTTTTCTGGTGTCCTTAATCGCATAATTGTTCTAACTTAGATTTAGAACAACGAGAAAGTATTTCGTGTCTCTCATGTGGATGATGAAGACAAGGCTATCTACGCTTCTGCAATGCTCATCGGAAAAGCCTTAGTCTGGTGGGAAGCAACATATGAAGCTCTTAACGTGTATGACCAGGAGAATTTATCTTGGGAGTTGTTCAAAACTCGTGTGCTAGAGAAGTATTGTCCTCTACATATGAGGAGAAGATTGGAGAAGGAATCCCACGAGCTTAAACAAGGAGGAATGACTGTGAAGGAGTATGAAACTCAGTTTAATCAAAGAGCAAGGTTTGCTACATAGTATATTTCAACTCAAGACGAGAAAATTCAGTTATTCATGGAGGGACTACAACATGAAATCCATGATTTTGTAGCCAATCGGGATGTTCTGCCATTTGATAAAGCTGTTGAGTATGCTTGAAGGAGTAAGCATGACTTAGAGATACGTGGAGCCACTCTTACTATTCCAAAGCATTCACGTACTGACAGAACTACTCTTGTTTCCACTATTCCACCAGCTCAATCTATTCGAACTAATCCTAGCAAGCAAGCACAATCTAAGAGTGCTTTTCGTGGCTGCGGCAGGTCACAATCTTTTTCTATTCAATCACCTTCATGTCGCGTTTGAGGAAGGAATCATCCGGGTCAATGCAAAATAGAAAAGTCCATTATTTGTTATGGATGTGGATAAACTAGTCATATAAAACCAGTTTGCCCAAGGAAGGATGTGACTTGCTATGCATGTGGTATTACTGGCCACAAGAAGCGTTTTTGCCCTACTCTTACCAGCCAAGTGATGGGAAGTCAAGCTTATGTTCAACAACTGGCAAAAAGTCAAGTCCATGTTCAACAATCAAAGAGTACTCCAACTAAAAAGGAGGAGGTGCCAAAACCTAAGGGTCGTGCATTCCAGATTACCTCAGAGGAAGAACGTGAGGACCCGACTGTTGTGACGGGTATATTCATTGTCAAGTCTAGACCTGCTCACATCTTATTTGATTCTGGTGCTTCAGATTCTTTTGTATCTTATGAACTTGCTCATTCTTTTCAAACTGCTTACTATGCACTCGCGGAACCATTTCACATAGATACTGCGGGAAGTATATCATCACTTGTTGATAGAATCTATGGGGATTGTGTCATAGAAATTGAAGGCTATAATTCTCTTGCTAACCTAATCCATATCTCCATACCCAACTTCATTATTATTCTCAGCATGTATTGGTTATCAAAGAACCATGCAGAACTCTTGTGTTATGAAAAGATGGTACGCATTCCTATTGAAGGGGAAGATCATATTCATATCTACGGTGAGCAAAGGATCTTAAAAATAATCTCTTTCCTCAAAGCTCGTAAATCTATATTGAAGGGTTGTCCTATCTATCTGACCTATACAATTGAAATTTCAAGAAAGGAGAATAAAACTGTAAATGATGTTCCCGTTGTTATCGAATATTCTGATGTTTTCCCCGATGATCAGCCTGGATTTCCACCAGACAGGCAAGTAGAATTTTGAATTGACCTTGTGCCTGGTGCTGCTCCAATTGCAAAGACCCCTTATCATCTTGCGCCAACGGAGACGAACGAAATGATGATCCAACTACACTAATTACTTGACAAAGGCTTTATCCGATCGAGTGCCTCTCCCTGGGGTGCTCCGATATTGTTTGTCAAGTAGAAGGATGGATCAATATGGATGTGCATTGATTATCGTGAGTTGAATAAGGTGACTATCAAGAACAAGTATCCACTACCTCACATCAATGATTTGTTCGATCAACTTCAGGGTGTTAGCTATTTCTCAAAGATTGATTTGAGGTCTGGCTATCATCAGTTAAAAGTACAAGAGCAGGATGCACCGAAGATTGCTTTCCGTACTCGTTATGGGCATTTCGAATTCCTTGTCATGCCATTCGGTCTGACAAATGCTCCTGTTGTATTCATGGATATGATAAATCGGGTATGTCGCCTAATGCTCGATAAATCTGTTATCGTATTCATTGACGATATTCTAATCTATTCCAACTCTGAAGCTTATCATGCCGTTCATGTTCGTGAAATCTTATAAATTCTTCGAAAGGAGAAACTTTGTGCTAAATTCTCAAAATGTGAGTTTTGGCTTCGCCAAGTTCAATTTCTCAACCATTTGATTTTTGGTGACGGTGTATCCGTAGATCCTACCAAAATCAAAGCCATTCAAAATTAGGAAGTGCCCCGGAATGCTTCCAAAATTCGTAGTTTCATGGGTCTTGCGGGTTATTACCGAAGATTCGTTAAAGACTTTTCTCGTATAGTTGTACCTCTCACTACTCTTACTCGAAAGGAAGCAAAGTTCTAATGAGGTGAAGCCCAAGAAAATGATTTCTCGACTTGAAAAGATCTTTTGACTCATGCTCCCATCTTATCACCTCCAGAAGGTGATGATGGTTTCTCTGTGTATAGCGATGCTTCAAGATTGGGACTCCATTGTGTGTTGATGCAGTGGGGCAAAGTGATATCCTATGCCTCAAGATAACTAAAGGAATATGAAAAGAATTATCCCACTCATGACCTTTAATTCGATGCCATTGTATTCGCCCTAAAGCTTTGGATACACTATCTTTTTGGTACGAAATGGCAATTATTTACCTACCACAAAAGTCTCAAGTATATATCCAGTCAACAAACTTTGAATATGAAGCAACAACGAGCCAAGGAGCTGATTAAGGATTATGACTGTGAAATTTTGTATCATCCTGGAAAAGCCAATGTAGTTGCTGATGCTCTTAGCAGAAAATTTTATCGTAATAGTATGTTATACAATAAAGTTCACTATTCTTGATGAACTAGAGAAGTGGCAAGTGGAGGATTTGAAGCTAGAAAATGTAAAAAAAGAAGGGATGGTACATTATGCTGATGTTTTACTTGATGATCCATGAGGACTGAAGGTATTCAAGAATCGCTTATAGATTCCAAAGATTGGTAAATTAAGACATAAGATCTTAGACAAAGCTCATAAATCAAAGTTGTCAATACATCCCGGTACAAGTAAAATATACTATGATGTACGGGCTGACTATTGGTGGCCTGGATTAAAGAGAGACATTGGAAGATATGTACAAGAATGCTTAGTATGTTTACAAGACAAAACAGAGCACCAAATGCCTTACGGAACTCGAAAAAGCCATAGTGTTCCTGTATGGAAATGGGAAGAGTTGTCCATGGATTTTATTACCAAATTGTCAAAGACTGCTAGACAGCATGATAGCATTTGGGTAATCATTGACCGCCTAACTAAGAGTCCATATTTTCTCGCCATGCGTGAAACGACTCCAATGGAGAAATACGCACAAGTATACTTGGATGAAATTGTTGCAAGACATGGTGTGCCACTAAAGATCTTTTCCGATCGCGATACTCGCTTCACTTCTCACTTTTGGGCGAGTATGCAATGTGAATTAGGATCTCGAGTTGCCCTCAGCACAACTTATCATCCCCAGACAGATGGTCAGATGGAAAGAAAAATTCAAACTGTAAAAGGTATGCTTCGTGCATGTGTCTTGGATTTCGGTGGTAACTGGGATAAGTATTTACCATACAATAACAGTTACCATGCTTCAATCAAAATGCCACCATATGAAGCATTATATGGTCGTACATGTCGTACTCCATTGTGTTGGCGTGATGTAGGACAGAAAATCCTTGGAGGCCCTGAAATGATTCAAGATACTACTGATAAGATCCAAATTGTACGTGAAAGAATGAAAGCAACCCATGTGACAACCAGGAATTTGCATTTTGTATAAACAATAACACTTCAATAGATGTTATATCAGTCACAGTAAACATTCAGACTCTTTCAGATAAGTTTGAGTAATTTAGGGTTTACACTTCAGGAAATATCAGGAGAGTGGATGCACTAGGGTTTTGTGCAACACTGTTATTCCAACACTTTATTATAATAGAGATCATGTCGGGAATAAAATATTTTCTGACAAAAATCTTAGGACTATAAATAGAATTCTAAACCAAATTCATTCATTATTCGCATTTCCAACTAGAGAAAAGCCATTTTCTCTCTCATGGATCTTTGGGTTTTTATACCAAAACATGAGTAACTCTCTCTAGTAGTGTTAGAAAGCTTATTATGTGTTTATAACATGATTTAGATAACGAAATAACTAGATTTAGGAGTTTACTCGCCAAGGTGTTCTTGGGCGGTAAACGCCCAAAACAAAGCCTAGCCCTTCCCCCGAGAAATGCTACTACCTTAGACTCGTGTATAAGTGTATTTGGGACATGAAAATATCAAAGAAACACAAATGTTTCGGTGCTCACGACCCAAGAAGATCTTGGACCATGAACTCCAAAATCTTGGAACAAAGTGTGTTTTTAAGTCACCTAAAGCCTTGGACATTTACATAAAATTGTTTCCACTTAAATCAAGGACCAAAACACATCAAAAACACATCATTTGGATGATTACAGCCCTAATAAGGCTCTTTGGCCGTAAACATGAATGAAGGGCACCAAAGTGTCCCTAAGGCCTTCATATGCTTGGGATAAAATTCTAAGACCTATACCACATGTGCAAGAGACTTGAAAGCATCAAAAACACCATTCCAAGGGAGTTTACGGCAGTAAACTCCAAAGGAAATGGCCTTAGGGCCGTAAACTCCTCAAAGGAATGTTTCTATGCCCTAAACCCTTCCAAGAATTAAACCACCAAGTTGGAATACTTCTAGGGATCATTTAACACCTCAAAACAACTAAGGACATTATGTATTGGAGTTTACGGCCATAAACTCAAGAGTTTACAAACATAAACTCCATGTGTCAGGTTATTTGGAGAGTAAACTCAAGTATAGGGTCCTTTGGAACCCTAAACCCAAGTGCCTTGTCCCACAATAGCTTAGATGCAATCCTTAGGGCTTAAAACACTTATATAAAGTGTTTATTATGTTCTAGGATGTCTTAACATTATCAATTAGTAATTTAAGACTAATTGAGTGCATATATGTGTGATTATATGTTCATTAGGATCGTAGTGTGTGTACAAGTCCATACTTGACGCCTAACAATCCTACACCGTTCAGTTCATCCAAACCACCATCTACAGGTGAGTTCATACCCCAAAATAAATATTTTAAATGTTTTTAAATGCCTTAACGAGGGGGGGGGGGTGGCGGAGAATACAAGTAGAAAACAACATGTTATTAAATCACTCATATGTATTTTATAACTGTGTTTTCATCCAGCCGATTTCACATACTACAAAATGTGATGCATGAAATGGTTTTCCATCTTAAAATACCTTGATAACAAAAGTATTAGTTTTGAAATGTTTATTAACATGACATCAAGTCACTCTTAATTATTATTCAAAACTCTTAGATACCTTGCAAAACCATTACGTTTACCTTCTTGAACAAACAATTGCGTTTCAGTTAATTATCATAGGGATAGTTAGAAGATACAAAACAATATTCCTATTACAAGGAATCACACAAGAGTCATGTCACACCCCGAAAACCGAAGGCGGAATACATTTCCGGGGTTGACTACCGTGTTGAGTATCAAATCCAATGTACATAGTAAGTAAAGTAAAACAAGCATTACATTACATAATAACAGTTTTACAGTTGTTTCAAAAGTAAGGTTTGTACAGTTGTGATACATAGTATATATAGACAAAATGTAACGGGTCTTCATTGTACACCGTCTTCATGCAAAAGGATCTTCGGGTACCTGTTCTAACGCTGACCTGAGAACACAAGCGGTTTGAAAATCAGCATAAAGCTGGTGAGTTCATAAGCGGTTTTGTTTTACGAAAATGTATCGGTTTCCTTTCTGTTTCTGAAATGTTATGTACACCAAGAAAATCCCGTATTTTCTTAAAAGTTGGTTATTGTTTCACAAATGTAAAGTATAGTAAGTTTGTACACTGAAAACATGTTTACTCATGTGAAAATGTATAGTTGGTTATCTGACTGGTTGAACTGTTCTGTTTACTTATCATGTGTTACCAGGAAAGTCCCATACTTTCCTTATTGTGTGTTACAAATTGTAAAAGATGTAATGTTATCCATTATGTGACTCTTTCTAGTTATGTAAGTGTTACCCAGGAAAGCCCCATGCTTTCCTGCATGTATGTATCTTATGTAAACGATGTGAAAGATGTAAAAGATGTAATCGTGATTAGATTCCATGTTTTCCCCAGGAAGGTCCCGTACCTTCTTGAATGTTAGTTACAGTAAGTAAAAGATGTAAACGATATAAACGATGTAAACGATGTATAAAGTAATCCATTATTACTGTAAGTAAATCTCTGTTATCCTAATTGCGAGTTCCGTAACCATACAATAGACTGAAACCTGTGGCAATAAGTAGTCCACATGTGGCAATAAGTCGTCCACATACTTATGACTTTCGTCACCCTTAAACCATTTCGGTTCGGCTGTAGCTAGCAGCCAGGTGTGGGGTAGTCAGCCGCGTATAGATCTATACACTCAAGTCACGCTCTCTAAATACCAGAGATTCTGGTTATGGGTGTAGTCCTCCACTCGCGTAATCCAGGTGGAGTGTTCTCCGAGGACGTGTCTCCAATCGTACCGGAATAACAAATTTACTAGTAATAATATGAAAGTCCTCCACTCGCGTATGTGCGTGGAGTGTTACCGAGGACAAAATAGTGTATAGGTATTATATTCAAATGTTTTAATGTCATGCTTTTAACTGATAAAATGTGGAAAACCATTTGTGAAATACATGTAAAACATACTAATTTAAAGACTTATTTCACAAATATATGTTATGTGATCTGTATATTCGATCTGTTATCAGTTGTAGTTATCAGTTTTAAAAGCATAAGAATATGAAACACATATTTGAAAACATGTTATGAGTACAAGAATTCCCTTGTACTTTGCTTGTGTTCCCCCCCTGAAAATAGTGAAAACAGTGAAAAAGGGTAGGGGTATGAACTCACCGGACTCGGAAACGTGTCGGTTTTGAATGCTAGACGTCGGTTCGGGGTTTGATTACTCGCGATGACCCTATGTAAAATGATATAATGTCCATATATATACAATTAGAGATACATTCACTAATCATATGGAACATTACACTCCAATGAGGTTAAACACCTCAAAACGAGCGTTTGGAGTGACCCGGGTGACGTCTTCGGATTTGTAATGACACTAAGGACTTGGGACTTGAGTTTACTCCTCATAAGTAAACATTTTAAGTAGTTTACAACATTGTAACACCCACATACATGAGTTTACGGCCGTAAACTCATGTGGGTGAGGTTTTGGTGTTTTAAGGGCTCAAATGGACTTCGGGATTGCTAGAAATGATTATCTAAACACCTTGGAACACTTGAAATGGATTTAAAACATTTAAAACATGAGTTTACAGCCACACTCATAGAGTTTACGGCCGTAAACTCACAATGGCTAAGAATAATTGATTTAAGCTACTTAGGGCAATCACATGTGATTCAAACTGATTTTCTAAGCATTGTTATGAATTTAGAACATCAATTAAGATATTTGTTGGAGTTTACGGCCTAGAGGAATGTTCTAAGGCCGTAAACTCTCTTTTACCTTTGAAAAAGATAGTTTTTGGTGCTTAAAACAATCACATGTGATTCTAGAATTTTATACAAACCATTTGGGTGTGCTTGATGCATCTATAACATTGTTTTATGAGTTTACGGCCAAGGGTATGTTCCTAGGCCGTAAACTCTCATAAATCATACTTTTGTTGTGTTTCAATCCTTTAAACCATTTTTAGATGCATCTAGATTTTACCACAAAGCCATAGATTGAGTTTGGAAGCATTTGAACATGTTTAAAGGCCTTAAATCACCCTTTTAGAGGAGTTTACGGCCCAAGAGTATGTCTTGGCCATAAACTCTTCTTTACCACTCAAAAATCAAGTTTAAAGTGTTCCAAGTCTAGATTAGCAAGTCCATGGTTCATGTCTAAGTCCCAACTAGATTAAGGCTAGGAAGGTACCTTGGAGATTAGAAGCCTTAATTTTGAGTTTTGATCTCTTAAACTTGGATTAGGAGAGAGGTGGGTAATGTTTAGTGATAATTTGACCAAAGGCTTCAAATGAAGTCCTAAACACGTTTATATAGTGTTTAAGTTTTGGACACGGTGGAATTTTACCCGATACCGGCGTTAGACGGGGTTTTTGGTCGTACCCGATTGAGTTACCGTAACCCAATACGGTAAATTTTAGAATTATTCCGATCACTAAAGTTGAGTGTTAAAAATAATTTCTAAATGTATTAAGACACCCATTAAGTCATTTTAAATGTGTACTAATTAATGACTTAATTAAACGGAGAAATCGGAAATCGGAAATCGGAACGACGATCGGTTGCGCGAGTTGATTTATGAAAAAGTTACATTGAAATGAAGCGGAAATTTCGGGTTGTTACAAGTCAGTTCATTCATGAGTCTATACAAGTACATTACATGATACATAAGTACATTTATCTAGGATTACATGATACATGAGTACATTTATCTAGGATTACATGATACATGAGTACATTTATCTAGGGTTACATGATACATAAGTACGTTTTCATAGATACATTTATCTGAATACGCTTACATGAATGCCATACATGACTACTGTTACATAGATACATTATCATGTATTCATTTACCTGGATACTTGTACCTATAGTTGTGAGGAAGAGTTATTCGTGCCTTCTGTGTAAATTTTCCAGCTATCCTGTTCGACGGGATGTCTAGACGGTACTAACCATTCTGGAACCCAGCTGTTAGCACCACTGGGTGACGAACATCCATGGATGTCTAAGCTTATCACTTATAATATATAGATTGATATTGGAACTAACCATTCCCCCATCTTGCTGTTTCAACAGAGGATGAGATGAAAATCTTAGGATGATCATTAGGTTACCACTTATATTAGGAGTCGGCTACGGGACTAACCCTTCCCCCAACCTGCTGCTGCTACAGAGGACAATTGGATAATCTTGGGATGTTCATTAGGTTATATATATCGCTTACTACGATGGCGTGTGAGTCCTGGTATCCAGGGATAACACTTACATGGTTATATTTTTCCTATTTACTTTATGTTATGATATATTCACATAAACGATGAGTTAGACCAATTACTATTTGTAGTAGTCAAAAAGAAGGAAAAACTGTCATTTTACTTACAAAACATTGGGGTCTTGGTAGAAGACTACATTGTCATAACAAAACATTCGAGTCTTGGTAGAAGACTACGTTGTCATAACAAAACATTTGGGTCTTGGTAGAAGACTACATTTCATACTAGTAGGAAATAAGGGATTTCTTAGGGTTTTTCATACTTATATCAACTGTCTTACTTAAAGGTTTTACATGACATTCATAACAGTTTTTCAAAGAAAGACAATGACACTTAAATACTTATGAATTCACCTGCTTTAAAGTTGATACTCTCTTTCAAAATAACTTGTATTCTCAGGTCACCAGTAGACATGTACGATGGCCAGGTTTTTAGAAGACGGAGCACAGACAAGTCTCGTCTTTTATTTTGATTGTATATTTTTGGTGTCTTGTTACAATGAAAAAACACACATGTATTAAAACTTTACTTATAATGCAATGGATGATGTTGTTGCTTATTTACTACTTTACACTGTTCTGATACTGTACATGACGTCCTCCACCCCGAAACGTTTTAGCCGTTCTTGGTTTTGGGGTGTGACAGATTGGTATCAGAGCATTGTTTATAGTGAATATAGTATATCAACCCATAAAAGATATACTAACTATAAATACATTGGGACTAAAACACTTTGTCTAAGAGTTATACTTTTAAATAATAAATATTTAACAAAGTATACGTTCCTGCATTCATACTAAAACTAGTGTCACACTGACAAGAAGAAAAGTATTACGATTGTTGAACATCACAAGTATGCTTGGGGATATATGGTCAGTCTTGGGAATGGCATAGCCTAATCAACCATGCTGGTCCGAGGAGTGATTAGCATATTACCAAGAATGGTTGTGATGTGGCAACAAGTCTAAAAACTTACCAACACAACCATAAAGAAATACCATAGGGGTATTTGGTCTTACTGTAATTATCTTAGTCGGTTTGTCTATTTAGCTATTTCTTATATCCCTTTTCTCGCGTAGATTAAAATGGCTGGATTTCACCATGGCGATCCGTACTTCCCAAACCAAGGCAATGCTGGTTGGCTAGAGGCAGAACCAGAAGATGATCACCAAATCCCTTTGGATGATCACCATGCTGAGGGTTTCTCCGATGGTTCTGACTCGGAGCCAGAAGTCAACAACCTATCCCCAGATGCTCAAAACCCAAACCTGAACCCCCGTCCTGTGTTTCAAGGACCCACACCTCTGTGGGCCATGAACTTGAATACATGAAGCTAGGAACAAGGTCAGCCAATTCCCTACAATGGAGACCGATGTTTTTACAACCTCACTGAAGGAGGTTTTGCTGACAGAGTCCTACCAATCACGGTTCGTAGGATTTCTGGAAACACGATAATGACTCAAGAAACTATCAATCATGTCTTGGAGGTTGACGCCAACTCTGGCGTTAACACTGTCCGCATTCGCCAACTAGAGTCTACTCACGAAAGAACTCTAGTCCGCAATATAGCTCTGCAGAGGGAACTTACTGAAACTCGAGCTGAAGTTAGGGAACTTCGAGCTCAGCAAGCGAGATCTGACAGGCGTATGACGGACATGGAACGTCTACTATTAGGATCAAGGACTCATGCTAGCAGTTCTCGTCGCCAATAGAATCTCGACGACTCATCTTTTGGATATAACCTAGTTTATGTAAAACTTTGGTCTAATTTCCTGTCTTTATAAATCTTAGACCCGTTAAGTCTTGATCTAGTCTTAATTCTGTCAAAATTTCCCATCTTGGTTGATGTAAGGCCTACTTGTAGGCCATTTTTCCCGAACTTGTTACATCTGTAATTCCAATATTATTGACAGATATCTAATCATATGGAAATTATTATCCAAATGTTGTCATCTTCATTTAGTCATTTTATTGATTTGTTGTTGGGCTATGGGGAGTTAGTCCATGAGACACAATCATTATTCATTTATTCTTATCCATGTCATCATCTTTTAAATATATAGTTAAAGATGCCGCCACGCAGAAATCCCAGGCATAACCCAAACAACGAAGCACCGATACCACCACCACAACGTCTTCAACCACCTAACCCCTTCGATGCCAACATGTTCCAGGCAGCTTTCATAGCAGCAATTGCAGCTGTTGTGTCACCCATCAACGCCCCTGTGCCTAGTGGATCGGTAATAGGTGCACCTCCCTCGAACCACGGAGAAAGCCATGGACACTCTCGGGAATGCACCTATAAGGACTTCACAAACGCCAAGCCCCGCAGCTTCAATGGTACTGGTGGGGTTATGGTTTTAAGGCAGTGGATTGAAAAGATTGAATCTGTCTTTGAAATCTGCGTTTGCCAAGAAAGTAACAAGGTCAAGTTTGCAGCATGTACCTTCTCTGACATGGCACTAACATGATTGAACGGCCATGTTAAGTACCTGACTCTGGTGGTGGCGTATTCCAACAGCTGGGAAAAGTTGAAAGACATGCTGATGAGAGGGTACTGTCCTCGGAGAGAAATACAAAAACTCGAGCAGGAACTCTGCAGCCTGCAAATGGTTGGATCCGACATCTCAACCTACACAAATAGGTTATGTGATCTGGCAATCCTATGCCCTGACATGGTTGCTCTCGAGAGCAAGAGAATAAAGAGATACATATGGGGACTGTCACCCCAGATCCAGTCAACTGTGTTAGCCTCCAAGTCTGTCACTTTTGATAGTGCTAAGGAGTTGGCACAATCTCTCATTGATCACAGGAAACCTCAGAGCCCAACAATTCCTACACCCGTACCACAAAAGTCCAACCACGACAACAACAAGAAGGGGTGGAATAAGAGGAAAAGAGGGGCTTCGCAAGGATCCTCCAAGAAACAATAACTTTTGGCGATCAATGCTGCCACAGTGACTCCCATTGTCCCTGCGAACCCCTTACCAGCAAAAACATATGATGGAACTCTCCCGAAGTGCACCAAGTGTAATTTCCACCACCACGGACCTTGCAAGGAGATGCAGTGCTCTAACTGCAACAGGAAGGGACACACAATCCGTTTCTACAAGACTCCAACAGCTCAGGCCACCCAGGTTCCTAAAGTCGGTATGGGCCAAACTTGCTACGGTTGTGGCGAAGTGGGCCACTACAAGAGGAACTGTCCTAAAGCGGGAATGGCTGGAAGAGTAGGAAGAGTTATGGCCCTAGTCCACGAGGAGCAGTAGCTGATCCTACGATAGTTACTGGTACGTTTCTCCTCATAACTCATATGCTTGCATACTTTTCGACAGTGGAGCAAAGAAAAGTTTCGTAAGCCACAAATTTGCACACCTGCTTAAACAAAAACCATGTGCATTAGATAATTCATTCACGGTAGAAATGGCTAACAGGAAAACGGAGAGTACTAACTGCATATACGTAGGTTATACTGTAACTTTAGATGGCCATACTTTCAAGATAGATCTCATGCCAGTCCAAATTAAATGTTTCGACGTTACCATCAGCATGGATTGGTTGAGTCTTCTTCGCGCCGACATCATGTGCTTTGAAAAAGCAGTTCGTCTTAACCTTCCTAACAACGAAACCTTAGTTATCTATGGCGACAAATCGAGTACGAGCCTTCACATCATTCCGTGCATTCAAGCCCAAAAGTGCTTGCGAAAGGAATATCATGCATTCCTCGCACACGTCGTCGATACAAGTCAAGAAGTGAAAGACATCCAGAACATCCCAGAGATACGTGACTTTCCTGACATCTTCCCAAAACAAATTCCCGGTTTACCACCGCAACGCCAAGTCGAGTTCAGAATCACCTTAGTGCCAGGAGCTACCCCAGTAGCCAAATCTCCTTATCATCTGGCACCAGCCGAGGTGTAGGAACTTTCCAGTCAACTTAACGAACTTCTCATGAATGGATTCAGTAGGCCAAGCTTCTCACCATGGGGAGCACCGGTCTTGTTCATCAAGAAGAAAGATGGATCGTTTTGTATGTGCATCGACTATAGAGAACTCAACAAACTTACCATTAAAAATTGTTATCCCTTGCCCCGCATTGATGATTTATTTGATCAACTTCAAGGAGCCAACTACTTCTCGAAGATAGATCTGCGATCCAGATATCACCAACTGCGAGTGTTAGAGGAGGATGTTCCCAAGACATCCTTCTGAACTCGTTATGGACACTACGAGTTTGTGGTTATGTCGTTCGGATTAACAAACACACCCATCATATTCATGGATCTGATGAATAGGGTGTGTCGTCCTTACTTGGATCAGTTCGTTATCGTCTTCATTGATGACATACTCATCTACTCTCGAAGTAAGGATGAACATAGTCAACATCTCCGTAGAATCTTAGAAACATTGCAAGTGGAGAAGCTCTATGCGAAGTTCTCCAAATGCGAATTTTGGATCCGACGAGTCGAATTTTTGGGCCATGTTCTTAGCGAAGAAGGATTACACGTGGACCCCTCCAAAATTAAGGCCATTGAGAACTGGTCAGCACCGCAGACACCTACAAAAATTCATCAATTTCTAGGTCTCGCTAGTTACTATCACAGGTTCATTCAGAACTTCTCCAGCATAGCAAAACCTCTGACAACCCTGACCCAGAAAGGTGTGGCCTTCGACTGGGAAGAGAAACAGGAAAGAGCATTCCAAACGCTCAAACGAGCCTTGTGCACCGCACGGATACTATCCCTCCCTGAAGGGTTAGAAGACTTCATTGTCTATTGCGATGCATCCAATCAAGGACTCGGATGTGTTCTGATGCAGCGAGGTAAAGTCATAGCATATGCCTCGAGACAGCTGAAGACGCATGAGGTTAACTACACCACCCATGATCTTGAACTAGGAGCAATCGTATTTGCTCTGAAGATCTGGAGACACTACCTGTACGGTACAAAAAGAACGATCTTTACAGACAACAAGAGTCTACAACACACTTTCGACCAGAAAGAGCTCAACATGAGACAACGACGATGGGTCGAGCTACTCAGTGATTACGAGTGCGAAATTCGTTATCATCCGGGTAAAGCCAATGTAGTAGCCGACGACCTAAGTTATAAACAATATACTGGTCGTAGAGTAAAATCTTTGACTCTAACTATCCATTCATACTTGTCCACGCAAATTAAGGAGGCTCAGCTCGATGCTTTGAAACCTAAAAATGTGACAGGTGAATCCCTTAGAGGGATGGATAAGAACTTGCAAGTCAAGGGTGGCAGAGCCGTATACCTCATGGATCAGATTTGGACACCAAAACACAGTGGCTTCAGAGACTTGGTCATGACGGAAGCTCACAACACTCGTTATTCCGTCCACCCAGGTTCTGATAAGATGTATCTGGATCTTAAAAAGTTATACTGGTGGCCTAACATGAAAGCAGATATTGCTACCTTCATGAGTAAATGCCTTACTTGCACAAAGGTCAAGGTCGAATACTAGAAACCCTCTGGCCTTCTATAGAAACTGGAGATACTAGAATGGAAGTGGGAGCGCATCACTATGGACTTGATAACCAAGTTGCCCAAGACAACGGGTGGACTTAATTCCATATGGGTCATCATCGATAGACTGACCAACTCTACACACTTCCTTCTGATCAAAGAAACATACAAGATAGAGAAACTTACAAGAACTTACATTAGGGAAATTGTAAGGTTGCACGGTGTTCCTTTATCTATTATCTCGGACAGATAGTAGATTCACATCGAGGTTCTGGCAGTCAATACAAAATTCCCTAGGAAATAGGCTGGACATGAGTACGGCCTACCATCCACAGACCGACGGGCAAAGTGAGAGAACTATCCAGACCTTAGAAGATATGTTGCATGCCTGTGTGATCGACTTTGGAAAAGCTTGGGATACCCATTTACCCCTCGTTGAATTTTCCTACAACAAAAGTTTTCACACGAGCATAAAGGCAGCTCCATTCAAGGCCCTCTATAGCCGAAAGTGCAGATCCCCTTCGTGCTAGGCTGAGGTGGGTGATACCCAATTAGCTAAGGGAGGAGTTCCCGAAAGCACTCTCACGGGTCCGGAGATCATTCAGGAAACGACAGAGAAGATCATTGTAACTCTTTCGTAGTTCAATTCGCGCAACCAATCGTCATTCCAAATTCGATTTCCGATCTTCCGTATAATTAAGTCACTATTTAGTACACATTTAAAATGACTTAATGGGTGTCTTAATACATTTAGAAATCATTTTAACACCCAACTTTAGTGATCAGAATATTTCTAGAAATTTCCATATCGGGTTACGGTAACTCAATCGGGTACGACCAAAAACCTCATCTAACGTCGGTATCGGGTAGAATTCCACCGTGTCCAAAACTGAAACACTATATAAACATGTTTAAGACTCCATTTGAAGCCTTTGGTCAATTTACCACTAAACACTACCAACCTCTCTCCTCATCCAAGTTTAAGAGATCAAAACTCAAATTTAAGGCTTCAAATCTCTAAGGTACCTTCCTAGCCTTAATCTATAGCATGTTTGGCTTCCAAATTCGACATTTAATCATAAAATAGGACAACATATGTGATTTTATGGCCCAGGAGCATGCCTAGGCCGTAAACACCAATTTGAAGGGTTTTAAGCCCTTAAACTCCTTCCTAAACTCATTTGGACTTTAGATATGGCCAAGGGACTTCAAGATATGGACTCTAAACAATTAAAACATGAATTTAATGATCTTTGAAGGAGTTTACGGCCAAGGATCATTCTTGGGCCGTAAACTCATATTCAAAGGGGTTTTGAGCCAAATAACCCTTCCGAATCATAGTTGGGACTTAGATATGACCTTTGGGCTTGCTAATCTAGACTTGGAACACTTTAAACTTGATTTTTGGGTAATAAAAGTGAGTTTACAGCCAAGACATACTCTTGGGTCGTAAACTCCTCTAAAAGGGCGATTTAATGCCTTAAGACATGTCAAAATGCTTTCAAACTCAACCAATGGCCATGTGGTAAATCCTAGATTCATCTAAAAATGGTTTGGAGACCTTAAACACAACATATACCCTACATAAGTGAGTTTACGGCCAAAGAACCCCTCCTAGGCCATAAACTCCTATAAGTGTGGCTAATGGTAACCTAAATTCATAACAATGCTTAGAAAATTAGTTAGAATCACATGTGATTGTCCTGTATAGTTCAAATTAACCATTCTTAGCCATGGGTGAGTTTACGGCCGTAAACTCTATAAGTGTGGCCGTAAACTCATGTTTTAAATGATGTGAAATCCATTCCAAGTGTTCCAAGGCATTTTAGATCATCCATTCTAGCAATCCCTATGTCCATTTGAGCCCTTAAACCATCAAAACCACACCCACATGAGTTTACGGCCGTAAACTCATGTATGTGTGTGTTCCATAGTTGTAAACTCTCTAAAATGTTTACTCTTGGGGAGTAAACTCAAGTCCCAAGTCCCTAGTGCCATTACACGTCCGAAGATGTCACCCGGGTCACTCCAAACGTTCGTTTTGAGGTGTTTAACCTCATTGGAGTGTAATGTTCCATATGATTAGTGAATGTATCCCTAATTATATATATGTGGACATTATTTCATTTTACATAGGGACATCGTGAGTAATCAAACCCCAAACCAACGTCTAGCATTCAAAACCGACACGTTTCTGAGTCCGGTGAGTTCATACCCCTACCCTTTTTCACTGTTTTCACCGTTTTCAGGGGGGAACACAAGCAAAGTACAAGGAAATTCTTGTACTCAAAACATGTTTTCAAATGTGTGTTTCATATTTCATATGCTTTTATAACTGATTACCACAATTGATAATTATTTGAACATGCAGATTACGTAACATATATTTGTGAAATAAGTCTTTAAACTATTATGTTTTACATATATTTCACAAATGGTTTTCCACATTTTATTAGTTAAAAGCATGACATTAAACATTTGAACATAATACCTGTACACTGTTTTGTCCTCGGTAACACTCCACATACATACACGAGTGGAGGACTATCATATTATTACTAGTAAATTTGTTAATCCTGTATGATTGGAGACACGTCCTCGGAGAACACTCCACCGAGATACGCGAGTGGAGGACTATACCCATAACCAGAATCTCTGGTATTTAAAGAGGGTGACTTGAGTGTATAGATCTATACGGGGCTGACTACCCCACGCCTGACTGCTAGCTACAGTCGAACCGAAATGGTTCAAGGGTGACGAAAGTCATAAGTATGTGAAAGATTTATTGCCACATGTGGACTACTTATTGCCACAGGTTTCAGTCTATTGTATGGTTATGGAACTCGCAATTAGGATAACAGAGATTTACTTACAGTAATAATGAACCACTTTATACATCTTTTACATCTTTTACATCTTTCACGTTTTGTAACTAATAATCAGGAAAGTACGGGACTTTCCTGGGGAGAACATGGAACCTAATCACGATTACATCTTTTACATCTTTAACATCGTTTACATTAGAAACCTACATGCAGGAAAGCATGGGGCTTTCCTGGGTAACACTTACATAACTAGAAAGAGTAACAAACTGGATAACATTACATCTTTTACAATTTGTAACATAAAATAAGGAAAGTATGGGACTTTCCTGGTAACACATGATAAGTAAACAGAACAGTTTAACCAGTCAGATAACCAACTATACATTTTCACATGAATAAACATGTTTTCAGTGTAAAAACTTACTATACTTTACAATTGGGAAACAATAACCAACCACTAAGAAAATATGGGATTTTCTTGGTGCATATAACATTTCAGAAACATAAAGGAAACTCGAAACATTTTCACAAACAAATACCGCTTATGAACTCACCAGCTTTATGCTGATTTTCAAATCGCTTGTGTTCTCAGGTCAGCGTTAGAACAGGTACCCGAAGATTTCTTTTTGATCAGAAGACGGAGTACATGAAGATCCGTTTCATTTTGTTTATATATACTATGTATCATAACTGTACAAACTTTACTTTTGAAACAACTTTAAAACTTTCGTATGTAATGTAATGGTTGTTTTACTTTACTTACTATGTGCATTGGATTTGATACTCAACGTGGAGTCAACCCCGGAAATGTTTCCGCCTTCGGTTTTCGGGGTGTGACAGATTGGTATCAGAGCCCTTGTTTATAGTGAATGAAGTATGCCAAACCTTACATGGTATAAAACTATAAACACTAAAGGGCCTAAGTGTTCTGAATTAAAAGTATCTTCAAACTACAAGTATTTTCAAAAGTATACAAGTATACCGAACCGTCGTCATCCGTAACCACAAGTAGAACAGAACATAAGTAAATGGGTGTTGTGTACTACGGTTAAACCTGGTCAGTTATGTAGTCGTGTCTAGGGTCAATATAGCCTGGCCAACTATATTCATTCGAGACACGGCCAACATGTGCTTGGGAGTGACTGTGGTATGTGGCATGCCTAAAACTTATCCTAATATCCCAAACATCGAATCATTGTCGTAAACAATTCACGAAATACTATGGGAGTATTTCTCGATCCCGATCCTCTGTAGTAATCCTTATTCGAGTGGTTTTATGTGATTACCCTTAGCGATAAATTATCTGTTCAATAACTCTTTCCTGCCTTATCGCTTACTCGAGTCATATAACTGTCATATCTATCGATTCAATGTAGAGGACTTACCATCCTCTTTTCCTTGATCTTAGTAGATCAAGATGCCTCCCCGAAAGAGACCTAGCTCAAAGAACGACAACAATCCTTCTTCGCCGCCACATCCTCCTCAGTTCGATCCAGCATCGCTCCAGACGATGATGACAGCTGCGATGGTAGCAGCTATGTCACAAATGAACCCAAGTGGTTCAAGTGGTGGTCCCCAATCTCAAAACCCTGAAGGTAGTCAGGGACACCAAAGAGGGAGTTCCTACAAGGATTTCATGAACGCAAAACCAACATACTTTAATGGCGCTGGAGGTGTCATTTCCTTATCTCGATGGTTCGAGAAAATAGAGTCCATCTTTGAAATCTGTGCTTGTGCGGAGTCCGATAAAGTCAAGTTCGCAGCATGTACCTTCGTTGATAAAGCCTTGACTTGGTGGAATGGCCGAGTCAAATCTCTAACCTTACCCGTAGCCAATGCCATGGGCTGGGAGGCCATGAAAGAACTTCTCATTGCCGAGTACTGCCCCCGTGGTGAAATGCAGAAATTAGAGCACGAGATCTGGAACCTGAAGATGAAAGGTTCCGACATTGCTGCATATACTTCCCGATTTGATGATCTAGCACTTCTCTGCCCGGGATTAGTCACTCCTGAAAACAAAAAGATCGATAGGTTCGTTTGGGGGTTATCTCAACCAACAAAGAGTCATGTTTTGGCTACTCGTCCGGATACCTACGATAGTGCCAAGACCTTAGCTCAAATTCTGATTGATCACAACGACGATGTTAAGGAAATCACTACCACTTCTAAGCCGACTCAAAGGAGTGGTGAAAAGAGGAAATTCTGGAAGAAAAAGAAGGGTCAATCTTCTCAAGGATCTTCCAAGAAACAGCAGACTGTAGCAGTCCATGTTGCTACTACTACCCCTGTTGCTACTGTTTCTGTCATGGGATCCACAGCCTCAACTCCTACCAGTAAATATGCTGGTAACCTCCCTCTGTGTGACAAGTGTAAATACCATCATCATCCTGGTCCCTGTCGAGAATTGTCTTGCACCAACTGTGGTAAGAAAGGGCACACAGTTCGATACTGCAGAACTCCTACTCAATCAGCCAACCAATCATCGGGAGCAGGTGTTAGTCAAGCCTGCTACAATTGTGGAGAAGTTGGGCACTTTAAAAGGAACTGTCCCAAGAAGTCAACTGCCGATAACACTGGAAGGGTTCTAACCATGGGACGGGAGGAAGCAGTTGCTGATCCCACTGTTGTTTCGGGTACGTTCCTTCTCGACAACTCATATGCTAGTATTCTTTTCGATTCGGGTGCTGAAAGGAGTTTTGTTAGTCATGCATTCAAACATAATCTAAAACCAAATCCTCAACAACTAACTGAAACGTTTATCGTCGAGATGGCTAACGGTGAGAATGAAAGCGCTAACGATGTATTCATAGGTTGTGCGCTTACCTTAAACGATCACTCATTTCCTATAGATCTCATGCCCGTTTCCATTAAGAGCTTTGATGTTATCATTGGCATGGATTGGTTGAGTCCCAATCATGCTGACATTCTTTGTTACGAAAAACCTATCCGTCTCAATCTTCCTTCGGATCAAACTCTCGTAATCTATGGCGATAAACCCAGTTCCAACCTTCATATCATTTCTTGCATCAAAGCTCGAAGGTTCCTTCGAAAGGAGTGTGTTGCATTCTTAGCTCATGTGATCAACGAGAAACGAGAAGTTAGAGACCTCGCGAGCATCCCCGAAGTTTGTAACTTTCCCGATGTGTTTCCCGAAGAACTTCCAGGAATTCCTCCCGAACGTCAGGTCGAGTTCCGTATTGACCTAATTCCTGGAGCTACTCCTGTAGCAAAATCTCCGTATCGCTTAGCTCCGGAAGAAATGCAGGAGTTATCCAGTCAACTCAATGAGTTGCTCAGTAAAGGATTCAAAAGAACCGAGTTCCTCACCCTGGGGAGCTCCGATTCTGTTTGTCAAAAAGAAAGATGGATCCTTTCGGATGTGTATCGATTATCGTGAACGGAACAAGTTAACCGTTAAGAACTGATATCCTCTTCCAAGAATAGATGACCTCTTCGATCAACTCCAGGGAGCCAGCTAGTTTTCTAAGATAGACCTTCAGTCAGGGTACCATCAGTTACGAGTCCAGGAGAATGATGTTCCCAAGACAGCTTTTAGGACTCAGTATGGAAACTACGAGTTTGTAGTGATGCCCTTCGGTCTAACCAATGCACCGGCTGTGTTCATGGACTTGATGAACCGGGTGTGCCGTCCCTTCTTATACAAATTCGTTATTGTGTTCATTGACGACATCCTCGTATACTCCAAAAGCGAAGAAGACCACAAGCAACACTTGAGGCTAGTGTTGGAAACCCTTAGATCCGAAAAGCTATACGCGAAATTTTCCAAATGTGAATTCTGGATACGGAAGGTAAATTTCCTCGATCACGTGGTAAGAGAGGAGGGTATTCATGTAGATCCTTCCAAGATTAAAGCGATAGAGAATTGGTCGGCACCGAAAACACCCACAGAAATTCGTCAATTCTTGGGTCTCGCCGGCTACTATCGACGATTCATTCAGAACTTTTCCAAAATCGCCAAACCTTTAACCACTCTAACACAGAAAGGTGTACCCTTTTGTTGGAGTAATAAACAAGAAACTGCATTCCAGACGTTGAAGAAAGCCTTATGCAGCGCGCCTGTTCTATCTCTGCCTGAAGGGACAAAGGACTTCGTTGTCTACTGCGATGCGTCTAATCAAGATTTAGGCTGTGTGCTTATGCAAAGAGGAAAGGTGATTGCCTATGCCTCAAGACAGTTGAAAGCACACGAGGTCAATTATACCACGCATGACTTGGAACTAGGAGTCGTAGTCTTTAAATTGAAGATTTGGAGACATTATCTCTACGGAACAAAATGCACAATCTTCACTGATCACAAGAGTCTGCAACATATCTTTAATCAGAAAGACTTAAACATGAGGAAACGGCGATGGGTAGAATTACTTAGTGATTATGAGTGTGAAATCCATTACCACCCCGGTAAAGACAATGTGGTAGCAGATGCTCTTAGCCGAAAGGATAGTGCAGGCCACAAAGTGAAGAACCAGACGATGACCATTCATTCCAATCTACCCATGCAAATCCGAGAAGCTCAGTATACAGCCCTAAAATCCGAGAACATGTCGAATGAAGTCTTGAGAGGAATGGAAAAGAAACTTGAGATCAGAGGTGACGGAGTTCACTGTTTTATGAATAGAATCTGGATTCCCAAATCCGGTGGATTCAGGGAAATAATCATGGAGGAAGCACACAGAACCAAATACTCTGTTCACCCAAGTTCGGACAAGATGTATCTGGATCTCAAGAAACAGTACTGGTGGCCAAACATGAAAGCTGAGATAGCTACATTCGTGGGCAAGTGTCTGACTTGCGCCAAAGTCAAAGTCGAACATTAGAAGCCTTCAGGTCTACTCCAACAACCCGAGATTCCCGAGTGGAAATGGGAGATGATTACCATGGACTTCATCACCAAACTACCCAAGTGTTCTAGTGGGTACGATACCATTTGGGTAATTGTCAATCGTTTGACAAAATCCGCCCACTTCATTCCAATTAAAGAATCATACAAGATGGAAAGACTCGCGCGAATCTACATCCAGGAGCTAGTACGTCTACATGGTGTACCTGTATCCATTATCTCTGATCGAGATAGTAGGTTTACCTCCAGATTCTGGCAATCCCTTCAGAAAGCCCTTGGAACCAAACTAGATATGAACACGGCATATCATCCTCAGACCGATGGACAGAGTGAGAGAACAATCCAAACCCTGGAAGACATGCTTAGGGCACGTGTCATTGACTTTGGAAGGTCGTGGGATACACATCTATCCTTGATCGAATTCTCGTACAACAACAGTTACCACACCAGCATTAGGGCTACTCCGTTTGAAGCCCTATACGGTCGTAAGTGCAGATCCCCTCTGTGCTAGGCCGAGGTGGGGGATACACAGTTAGCCAGGAGTCGAGTCCCCGACAGTGCTCTCACTGGTCCTGAAATCATCCGTGAAACCACCGAAAAGATCATTCAAATCCGTAACCGACTGAAAGCCTCACGTGATCGTCAAAAGAGTTACGCTGATAATCGTCGGAAACCACTAGAATTCCAGGTTGGAGACCGTGTCCTGTTAAAAGTCTCGCCCTGGAAAGGCACTTTACGCTTTGGTAAGCGTGGGAAACTTAATCCAAGGTACATTGGACCCTTTGAGATCCTCTCCAGGATCGGTCCAGTTGCCTATAAACTTCATTTACCTCACGAACTCAGTAACATTCATCCTGTCTTCCATGTTTCAAATCTCAAAAAGTGCCTATCCGATGAAACCCTAACAATTCCCTTAGACGAGATCGAGATCAATGAAAACCTCAACTTTGTGGAGGAACCGATCGAAATCATGGATCGAGAAGTCAAACGTACAAAACAAAGTCGCATCCCGTTAGTGAAGGTTCGCTGGAATGCAAAGCGGGGACCAGAATTCACTTGGGAACGAGAAGATTCAATGAAACAGAAGTATCCACAACTCTTTTCTTATCCACAACTTCAATTCGCGCAACCAATCGTCATTCCAAATTCGATTTCCGATCTTCCGTATAATTAAGTCATTATTTAGTACACATTTAAAACGACTTAATGGGTGTCTTAATACATTTAGAAATCATTTTAACACCCAACTTTAGTGATCGGAATATTTCTAGAAATTTCCGTATCGGGTTACGGTAACTCAATCGGGTACGACCAAAAACCTCGTCCAACGTCGGTATCGGGTAGAATTCCACCGTGTGCAAAACTGAAACACTATATAAACGTGTTTAAGACTCCATTTGAAGCCTTTGGTCAATTTACCACTAAACACTACCAACCTCTCTCCTCATCCAAGTTTAAGAGATCAAAACTCAAATTTAAGGCTTCAAATATCTAAGGTACCTTCCTAGCCTTAATCTATAGCATGTTTGGCTTCCAAATTCGACATTTAATCATAAAATAGGACAACATATGTGAGTTTACGGCCCAGGAGCATGCCTAGGCCGTAAACACCAATTTGAAGGGTTTTAAGCCCTTAAACTCCTTCCTAAACTCATTTGGACTTTAGATATGGCCAAGGGACTTCAAGATATGGACTCTAAACAATTAAAACATGAATTTTATGAGGTTTGAAGGAGTTTACGGCCAAGGATCATTCTTGGGCCGTAAACTCATATTCAAAGGGTTTTTGAGCCAAATAACCCTTCCAAATCATAGTTGGGACTTAGATATGACCTTCTGGCTTGCTAATCTAGACTTGGAACACTTTAAACATGATTTTTGGGTAATAAAAGTGAGTTTATGGCCAATACATACTCTTGGGCCGTAAACTCCTCTAAAAGGGCGATTTAATGCCTTAAGACATGTCAAAATGCTTTCAAACTCAACCAATGGCCTTGTGGTAAATCCTAGATTCATCTAAAAATGGTTTGGAGACCTTAAACACAACATATACCCTACATAAGTGAGTTTACGGCCAAAGAACCCCTCCTAGGCCGTAAACTCCTATAAGTGTGGCTAATGGTAACCTAAATTCATAACAATGCTTAGAAAATTAGTTAGAATCACATGTGATTGTCCTATATAGTTCAAATTAACCATTCTTAGCCATGGGTGAGTTTACGGCCGTAAACTCTATAAGTGTGGCCATAAACTCATGTTTTAAATGATGTGAAATCCATTCCAAGTGTTCCAAGGCATTTTAGATAATCCATTCTAGCAATCCCTATGTCCATTTGAGCCCTTAAACCATCAAAACCAAACCCACATGAGTTTACGGCCGTAAACTCATGTATGTGTGTGTTCCATAGTTTTAAACTCTCTAAAATCTTTACTCTTGGGGAGTAAACTCAAGTCCCAATTCCCTAGTGCCATTACACGTCCGAAGATGTCACCCGGGTCACTCCAAACGTTCGTTTTGAGGTGTTTAACCTCATTGGAGTGTAATGTTCCATATGATTAGTGAATGTATCCCTAATTATCTATATGTGGAAATTATTTCATTTTACATAGGGACATCGCGAGTAATCAATCCCCGAACCAACGTCTATCATTCAAAACCGACACGTTTCCGAGTCCGGTGAGTTCATACCCCTACCCTTTTTCACTGTTTTCACAGTTTTCAGGGGGGAACACAAGCAAAGTACAAGGAAATTCTTGTACTCAAAACATGTTTTCAAATGTGTGTTTCATATTTCATATGCTTTTATAACTGATTACCACAATTGATAATTATTTGAACATGCAGATTACGTAACATATATTTGTGAAATAAGTCTTTAAACTATTATGTTTTACATATATTTCACAAATGGTTTTCCACATTTTATTAGTTAAAAGCATGACATTAAACATTTGAACATAATACCTGTACACTGTTTTGTCCTCGGTAACACTCCACATACATACACGAGTGGAGGACTATCATATTATTACTAGTAAATTTGTTAATCCTGTATGATTGGAGACACGTCCTCGGAGAACACTCCACCGAGATACGCGAGTGGAGGACTATACCCATAACCAGAATCTCTGGTATTTAAAGAGGGTGACTTGAGTGTATAGATCTATACGGGGCTGACTACCCCACGCCTGACTGCTAGCTACAGTCGAACCGAAATGGTTCAAGGGTGACGAAAGTCATAAGTATGTGAAAGATTTATTGCCACATGTGGACTACTTATTGCCACAGGTTTCAGTCTATTGTATGGTTATGGAACTCGCAATTAGGATAACAGAGATTTACTTACAGTAATAATGAACCACTTTATACATCTTTTACATCTTTTACATCTTTCACGTTTTGTAACTAATAATCAGGAAAGTACGGGACTTTCCTGGGGAGAACATGGAACCTAATCACGATTACATCTTTTACATCTTTAACATCGTTTACATTAGAAACCTACATGCAGGAAAGCATGGGGCTTTCCTGGGTAACACTTACATAACTAGAAAGAGTAACAAACTGGATAACATTACATCTTTTACAATTTGTAACATAAAATAAGGAAAGTATGGGACTTTCCTGGTAACACATGATAAGTAAACAGAACAGTTTAACCAGTCAGATAACCAACTATACATTTTCACATGAATAAACATGTTTTCAGTGTAAAAACTTACTATACTTTACAATTGGGAAACAATAACCAACCACTAAGAAAATATGGGATTTTCTTGGTGCATATAACATTTCAGAAACATAAAGGAAACTCGAAACATTTTCACAAACAAATACCGCTTATGAACTCACCAGCTTTATGCTGATTTTCAAATCGCTTGTGTTCTCAGGTCAGCGTTAGAACAGGTACCCGAAGATTTCTTTTTGATCAGAAGACGGAGTACATGAAGATCCGTTTCATTTTGTTTATATATACTATGTATCATAACTGTACAAACTTTACTTTTGAAACAACTTTAAAACTTTCGTATGTAATGTAATGGTTGTTTTACTTTACTTACTATGTGCATTGGATTTGATACTCAACGTGGAGTCAACCCCGGAAATGTTTCCGCCTTCGGTTTTCGGGGTGTGACAGATTGGTATCAGAGCCCTTGTTTATAGTGAATGAAGTATGCCAAACCTTACATGGTATAAAACTATAAACACTAAAGGGCCTAAGTGTTCTGAATTAAAAGTATCTTCAAACTACAAGTATTTTCAAAAGTATACAAGTATACCGAACCGTCGTCATCCGTAACCACAAGTAGAACAGAACATAAGTAAATGGGTGTTGTGTACTACGGTTAAACCTGGTCAGTTATGTAGTCGTGTCTAGGGTCAATATAGCCTGGCCAACTATATTCATTCGAGACACGGCCAACATGTGCTTGGGAGTGACTGTGGTATGTGGCATGCCTAAAACTTATCCTAATATCCCAAACATCGAATCATTGTCGTAAACAATTCACGAAATACTATGGGAGTATTTCTCGATCCCGATCCTCTATAGTAATCCTTATTCGAGTGGTTTTATGTGATTACCCTTAGCGATAAATTATCTGTTCAATAACTCTTTCCTGCCTTATCGCTTACTCGAGTCATATAACTGTCATATCTATCGATTCAATGTAGAGGACTTACCATCCTCTTTTCCTTGATCTTAGTAGATCAAGATGCCTCCCCGAAAGAGACCTAGCTCAAAGAACGACAACAATCCTTCTTCGCCGCCACATCCTCCTCAGTTCGATCCAGCATCGCTCCAGACGATGATGACAGCTGCGATGGTAGCAGCTATGTCACAAATGAACCCAAGTGGTTCAAGTGGTGGTCCCCAATCTCAAAACCCTGAAGGTAGTCAGGGACACCAAAGAGGGAGTTCCTACAAGGATTTCATGAACGCAAAACCAACATACTTTAATGGCGCTGGAGGTGTCATTTCCTTATCTCGATGGTTCGAGAAAATAGAGTCCATCTTTGAAATCTGTGCTTGTGCGGAGTCCGATAAAGTCAAGTTCGCAGCATGTACCTTCGTTGATAAAGCCTTGACTTGGTGGAATGGCCGAGTCAAATCTCTAACCTTACCCGTAGCCAATGCCATGGGCTGGGAGGCCATGAAAGAACTTCTCATTGCCGAGTACTGCCCCCGTGGTGAAATGCAGAAATTAGAGCACGAGATCTGGAACCTGAAGATGAAAGGTTCCGACATTGCTGCATATACTTCCCGATTTGATGATCTAGCACTTCTCTGCCCGGGATTAGTCACTCCTGAAAACAAAAAGATCGATAGGTTCGTTTGGGGGTTATCTCAACCAACAAAGAGTCATGTTTTGGCTACTCGTCCGGATACCTACGATAGTGCCAAGACCTTAGCTCAAATTCTGATTGATCACAACGACGATGTTAAGGAAATCACTACCACTTCTAAGCCGACTCAAAGGAGTGGTGAAAAGAGGAAATTCTGGAAGAAAAAGAAGGGTCAATCTTCTCAAGGATCTTCCAAGAAACAGCAGACTGTAGCAGTCCATGTTGCTACTACTACCCCTGTTGCTACTGTTTCTGTCATGGGATCCACAGCCTCAACTCCTACCAGTAAATATGCTGGTAACCTCCCTCTGTGTGACAAGTGTAAATACCATCATCATCCTGGTCCCTGTCGAGAATTGTCTTGCACCAACTGTGGTAAGAAAGGGCACACAGTTCGATACTGCAGAACTCCTACTCAATCAGCCAACCAATCATCGGGAGCAGGTGTTAGTCAAGCCTGCTACAATTGTGGAGAAGTTGGGCACTTTAAAAGGAACTGTCCCAAGAAGTCAACTGCCGATAACACTGGAAGGGTTCTAACCATGGGACGGGAGGAAGCAGTTGCTGATCCCACTGTTGTTTCGGGTACGTTCCTTCTCGACAACTCATATGCTAGTATTCTTTTCGATTCGGGTGCTGAAAGGAGTTTTGTTAGTCATGCATTCAAACATAATCTAAAACCAAATCCTCAACAACTAACTGAAACGTTTATCGTCGAGATGGCTAACGGTGAGAATGAAAGCGCTAACGATGTATTCATAGGTTGTGCGCTTACCTTAAACGATCACTCATTTCCTATAGATCTCATGCCCGTTTCCATTAAGAGCTTTGATGTTATCATTGGCATGGATTGGTTGAGTCCCAATCATGCTGACATTCTTTGTTACGAAAAACCTATCCGTCTCAATCTTCCTTCGGATCAAACTCTCGTAATCTATGGCGATAAACCCAGTTCCAACCTTCATATCATTTCTTGCATCAAAGCTCGAAGGTTCCTTCGAAAGGAGTGTGTTGCATTCTTAGCTCATGTGATCAACGAGAAACGAGAAGTTAGAGACCTCGCGAGCATCCCCGAAGTTTGTAACTTTCCCGATGTGTTTCCCGAAGAACTTCCAGGAATTCCTCCCGAACGTCAGGTCGAGTTCCGTATTGACCTAATTCCTGGAGCTACTCCTGTAGCAAAATCTCCGTATCGCTTAGCTCCGGAAGAAATGCAGGAGTTATCCAGTCAACTCAATGAGTTGCTCAGTAAAGGATTCAAAAGAACCGAGTTCCTCACCCTGGGGAGCTCCGATTCTGTTTGTCAAAAAGAAAGATGGATCCTTTCGGATGTGTATCGATTATCGTGAACGGAACAAGTTAACCGTTAAGAACTGATATCCTCTTCCAAGAATAGATGACCTCTTCGATCAACTCCAGGGAGCCAGCTAGTTTTCTAAGATAGACCTTCAGTCAGGGTACCATCAGTTACGAGTCCAGGAGAATGATGTTCCCAAGACAGCTTTTAGGACTCAGTATGGAAACTACGAGTTTGTAGTGATGCCCTTCGGTCTAACCAATGCACCGGCTGTGTTCATGGACTTGATGAACCGGGTGTGCCGTCCCTTCTTATACAAATTCGTTATTGTGTTCATTGACGACATCCTCGTATACTCCAAAAGCGAAGAAGACCACAAGCAACACTTGAGGCTAGTGTTGGAAACCCTTAGATCCGAAAAGCTATACGCGAAATTTTCCAAATGTGAATTCTGGATACGGAAGGTAAATTTCCTCGATCACGTGGTAAGAGAGGAGGGTATTCATGTAGATCCTTCCAAGATTAAAGCGATAGAGAATTGGTCGGCACCGAAAACACCCACAGAAATTCGTCAATTCTTGGGTCTCGCCGGCTACTATCGACGATTCATTCAGAACTTTTCCAAAATCGCCAAACCTTTAACCACTCTAACACAGAAAGGTGTACCCTTTTGTTGGAGTAATAAACAAGAAACTGCATTCCAGACGTTGAAGAAAGCCTTATGCAGCGCGCCTGTTCTATCTCTGCCTGAAGGGACAAAGGACTTCGTTGTCTACTGCGATGCGTCTAATCAAGATTTAGGCTGTGTGCTTATGCAAAGAGGAAAGGTGATTGCCTATGCCTCAAGACAGTTGAAAGCACACGAGGTCAATTATACCACGCATGACTTGGAACTAGGAGTCGTAGTCTTTAAATTGAAGATTTGGAGACATTATCTCTACGGAACAAAATGCACAATCTTCACTGATCACAAGAGTCTGCAACATATCTTTAATCAGAAAGACTTAAACATGAGGAAACGGCGATGGGTAGAATTACTTAGTGATTATGAGTGTGAAATCCATTACCACCCCGGTAAAGACAATGTGGTAGCAGATGCTCTTAGCCGAAAGGATAGTGCAGGCCACAAAGTGAAGAACCAGACGATGACCATTCATTCCAATCTACCCATGCAAATCCGAGAAGCTCAGTATACAGCCCTAAAATCCGAGAACATGTCGAATGAAGTCTTGAGAGGAATGGAAAAGAAACTTGAGATCAGAGGTGACGGAGTTCACTGTTTTATGAATAGAATCTGGATTCCCAAATCCGGTGGATTCAGGGAAATAATCATGGAGGAAGCACACAGAACCAAATACTCTGTTCACCCAAGTTCGGACAAGATGTATCTGGATCTCAAGAAACAGTACTGGTGGCCAAACATGAAAGCTGAGATAGCTACATTCGTGGGCAAGTGTCTGACTTGCGCCAAAGTCAAAGTCGAACATTAGAAGCCTTCAGGTCTACTCCAACAACCCGAGATTCCCGAGTGGAAATGGGAGATGATTACCATGGACTTCATCACCAAACTACCCAAGTGTTCTAGTGGGTACGATACCATTTGGGTAATTGTCAATCGTTTGACAAAATCCGCCCACTTCATTCCAATTAAAGAATCATACAAGATGGAAAGACTCGCGCGAATCTACATCCAGGAGCTAGTACGTCTACATGGTGTACCTGTATCCATTATCTCTGATCGAGATAGTAGGTTTACCTCCAGATTCTGGCAATCCCTTCAGAAAGCCCTTGGAACCAAACTAGATATGAACACGGCATATCATCCTCAGACCGATGGACAGAGTGAGAGAACAATCCAAACCCTGGAAGACATGCTTAGGGCACGTGTCATTGACTTTGGAAGGTCGTGGGATACACATCTATCCTTGATCGAATTCTCGTACAACAACAGTTACCACACCAGCATTAGGGCTACTCCGTTTGAAGCCCTATACGGTCGTAAGTGCAGATCCCCTCTGTGCTAGGCCGAGGTGGGGGATACACAGTTAGCCAGGAGTCGAGTCCCCGACAGTGCTCTCACTGGTCCTGAAATCATCCGTGAAACCACCGAAAAGATCATTCAAATCCGTAACCGACTGAAAGCCTCACGTGATCGTCAAAAGAGTTACGCTGATAATCGTCGGAAACCACTAGAATTCCAGGTTGGAGACCGTGTCCTGTTAAAAGTCTCGCCCTGGAAAGGCACTTTACGCTTTGGTAAGCGTGGGAAACTTAATCCAAGGTACATTGGACCCTTTGAGATCCTCTCCAGGATCGGTCCAGTTGCCTATAAACTTCATTTACCTCACGAACTCAGTAACATTCATCCTGTCTTCCATGTTTCAAATCTCAAAAAGTGCCTATCCGATGAAACCCTAACAATTCCCTTAGACGAGATCGAGATCAATGAAAACCTCAACTTTGTGGAGGAACCGATCGAAATCATGGATCGAGAAGTCAAACGTACAAAACAAAGTCGCATCCCGTTAGTGAAGGTTCGCTGGAATGCAAAGCGGGGACCAGAATTCACTTGGGAACGAGAAGATTCAATGAAACAGAAGTATCCACAACTCTTTTCTTATCCACAACTTCAATTCGCGCAACCAATCGTCATTCCAAATTCGATTTCCGATCTTCCGTATAATTAAGTCATTATTTAGTACACATTTAAAACGACTTAATGGGTGTCTTAATACATTTAGAAATCATTTTAACACCCAACTTTAGTGATCGGAATATTTCTAGAAATTTCCGTATCGGGTTACGGTAACTCAATCGGGTACGACCAAAAACCTCGTCCAACGTCGGTATCGGGTAGAATTCCACCGTGTGCAAAACTGAAACACTATATAAACGTGTTTAAGACTCCATTTGAAGCCTTTGGTCAATTTACCACTAAACACTACCAACCTCTCTCCTCATCCAAGTTTAAGAGATCAAAACTCAAATTTAAGGCTTCAAATATCTAAGGTACCTTCCTAGCCTTAATCTATAGCATGTTTGGCTTCCAAATTCGACATTTAATCATAAAATAGGACAACATATGTGAGTTTACGGCCCAGGAGCATGCCTAGGCCGTAAACACCAATTTGAAGGGTTTTAAGCCCTTAAACTCCTTCCTAAACTCATTTGGACTTTAGATATGGCCAAGGGACTTCAAGATATGGACTCTAAACAATTAAAACATGAATTTTATGAGGTTTGAAGGAGTTTACGGCCAAGGATCATTCTTGGGCCGTAAACTCATATTCAAAGGGTTTTTGAGCCAAATAACCCTTCCAAATCATAGTTGGGACTTAGATATGACCTTCTGGCTTGCTAATCTAGACTTGGAACACTTTAAACATGATTTTTGGGTAATAAAAGTGAGTTTATGGCCAATACATACTCTTGGGCCGTAAACTCCTCTAAAAGGGCGATTTAATGCCTTAAGACATGTCAAAATGCTTTCAAACTCAACCAATGGCCTTGTGGTAAATCCTAGATTCATCTAAAAATGGTTTGGAGACCTTAAACACAACATATACCCTACATAAGTGAGTTTACGGCCAAAGAACCCCTCCTAGGCCGTAAACTCCTATAAGTGTGGCTAATGGTAACCTAAATTCATAACAATGCTTAGAAAATTAGTTAGAATCACATGTGATTGTCCTATATAGTTCAAATTAACCATTCTTAGCCATGGGTGAGTTTACGGCCGTAAACTCTATAAGTGTGGCCATAAACTCATGTTTTAAATGATGTGAAATCCATTCCAAGTGTTCCAAGGCATTTTAGATAATCCATTCTAGCAATCCCTATGTCCATTTGAGCCCTTAAACCATCAAAACCAAACCCACATGAGTTTACGGCCGTAAACTCATGTATGTGTGTGTTCCATAGTTTTAAACTCTCTAAAATCTTTACTCTTGGGGAGTAAACTCAAGTCCCAATTCCCTAGTGCCATTACACGTCCGAAGATGTCACCCGGGTCACTCCAAACGTTCGTTTTGAGGTGTTTAACCTCATTGGAGTGTAATGTTCCATATGATTAGTGAATGTATCCCTAATTATCTATATGTGGAAATTATTTCATTTTACATAGGGACATCGCGAGTAATCAATCCCCGAACCAACGTCTATCATTCAAAACCGACACGTTTCCGAGTCCGGTGAGTTCATACCCCTACCCTTTTTCACTGTTTTCACAGTTTTCAGGGGGGAACACAAGCAAAGTACAAGGAAATTCTTGTACTCAAAACATGTTTTCAAATGTGTGTTTCATATTTCATGTGCTTTTATAACTAATTATCACAATTGATAATTATTTGAACATGCAGATTACGTAACATATATTTGTGAAATAAGTCTTTAAACTATTATGTTTTACATATATTTCACAAATGGTTTTCCACATTTTATCAGTTAAAAGCATGACATTAAACATTTGAACATAATACCTGTACACTGTTTTGTCCTCGGTAACACTCCACATACATACACGAGTGGAGGACTATCATATTATTACTAGTAAATTTGTTAATCCGGTATGATTGGAGACACGTCTTCGGAGAACACTCCACCGAGATACGCGAGTGGAGGACTATACCCATAACCAGAATCTCTGGTATTTAGAGAGCTTGACTTGAGTGTATAGATCTATACGGGGCTGACTACCCCACGCCTGACTGCTAGCTACAGTCGAACCGAAATGGTTCAAGGGTGATGAAAGTCATAAGTATGTGTGTTGGGCTTAGAAGATTGCGTCTTTTGGGCTCGTTTGTTTATAATTCTTTGTATTACGGTTTGGGCCTGTCCAACCGTGTGTCTTTTATGCTTTGTATATAAGCTTATGCTTGCATGCATATTAGGTTAAGGTTTTAGAGATCTGAGAATACAATTTTTCCAGACGACTAAAGGTTTCTTTAATCATACTTGTAACCTTCCAATCCTCTACAGTTGATGTTCTTAATCGAGCTCTTCTGAGGATTTTGTTTTAATCATTCAACACGTTTGATTCATTCTTGTTCCATAATTTTACTGTGTTTATATCGTCATTGTTTTCATAACTTGTTCAAGATCTTATCGATCTTCTAAGATTAAAAGGCTATTTAATCTCATCAATGTGAAAGATTTATTGCCACATGTGGACTACTTATTGCCACAGGTTTCAGTCTATTGTATGGTTATGGAACTCGCAATTAGGATAACAGAGATTTACTTATAGTAATAATGAACCACTTTATACATCTTTTACATCTTTTACATCTTTCACATTTTGTAACTAACAATCAGGAAAGTACGGGACTTTCCTGGGGAGAACATGGAACCTAATCACGATTACATCTTTTACATCTTTAACATCGTTTACATCAGAAACCTACATGCAGGAAAGCATGGGGCTTTCCTGGGTAACACTTACATAACTAGAAAGAGTAACAAACTGGGTAACATTACATCTTTTACAATTTGTAACATACAATAAGGAAAGTATGGGACTTTCGTGGTAACACATGATAAGTAAACAGAACAGTTTAACCAGTCAGATAACCAACTATACATTTTCACATGAATAAACATGTTTTCAGTGTACAAACTTACTATACTTTACAATTGGGAAACAATAACCAACCACTAAGAAAATATGGGATTTTCTTGGTGCATATATCATTTCAGAAACAGAAAGGAAACTCGAAACATTTTCACAAACAAATACCGCTTATGAACTCACCAACTTTATGCTGATTTTCAAATCGCTTGTGTTCTCAGGTCAGCGTTAGAATAGGTACTCGAAGATTTCTTTTTGATCAGAAGACGGAGTACATGAAGATCCGTTTCATTTTGTTTATATATACTATGTATCACAACTGTACAAACTTTACTTTTGAAACAACAGTAAAACTTTCTTATGTAATGTAATGGTTGTTTTACTTTACTTACTATGTGCATTGGATTTGATACTCAACGTGGAGTCAACCCCGGAAATGTTTCCGCCTTCGGTTTTCGGGGTGTGACAGATTGAAAGCCTCTAGAGACCAACAGAAAAGCTACGCTGACAAGCGAAGGAAACCGTTGGAATTCCAGGTGGGCGACCGAGTCATACTGAAGTTCTCACCCTGGAAGGGCTTGATACGCTTTGGAAAGCATGGGAAGCTCAATCCAAGATACATAGGGCCTTTTGAGATTCTCACGAGAATCGGCCCTGTAGCTTACAAACTCAATCTACCACACGAACTCAGTAATGTACATCCTACCTTCCACGTCTCGAACTTCAAAAAGTGTATATCCGACGAGACTCTTGTTATTCCACTCGACGAGATCGAGATCAACGAGAGCCTCAACTTCGTGGAGGAACCAGTAGAGATCATGTACCGAGAGGTCAATCAAACAAAGTAGAGTCGTATCCTGATAGTGAAGGTGCGCTGGAACGCAAAGCATGGACCTGAATTCACTTGGGAACGAGAGGATCGGATGAAACTGAAATATCCTCATCTTTTCACTTAGTTATTTGTAACTTCTTATTTGCTTAAATTCTAATTTCGGGACGAAATTCCTTCTAACAGGGGGATGATGTGACAACCCGAAATTTCCATTCTGTATAAACAATAACACTTCAATAGAAGTTATATCAGTCACAGTAAACTTTCAGACTTTTCCGTATAAGTTTGAGTATTTTAGTGTTTACACTTCAGGAAATATCAGGAGAGTGGATGAACTAGGGTTTTGTGCAACACTGTTATTCCAACACTCTATTATAATAGAGATCATGTCGGGAATAAAATATTTTCTGACAAAAATCTTAGGACTATAAATAGAATTCTGAACCAAATTCATTCATTATTCGCATTTCCAACTAGAGAAAAGCCATTTTCTCTCTCATGGATCTTCGGGTTTTTATACCAAAATGTGAGTACCGAAGGTATTCAAGAATCGCTTATAGATTCCAAAGATTGGTAAATTAAGACATAAGATCTTAGACAAAGCTCATAAATCAAAGTTGTCACTACATCCTGGTACAAGTAAAATATACTATGATGTACGGGCTGACTATTGGTGGCCTGGATTAAAGAGAGACATTGGAAGATATGTACAAGAATGCTTAGTATGTTTACAAGACAAAACAGAGCACCAACTGCCTTACGGAACTCTGAAAAGCCATAGTGTTCCTATATGGAAATGGGAAGAGTTGTCCATGGATTTTATTACCAAATTGTCAAAGACTGCTAGACAGCATGATAGCGTTTGGGTAATCATTGACCGCCTAACTAAGAGTCCATATTTTCTCGCCATGTGTGAAACGACTCCAATGGAGAAATACGCACAAGTATACTTGGATGAAATTGTTGCAAGACATGGTGTGCCGCTAAAGATCTTTTCCAATCACGATTCCTTACTTCACTTCTCACTTTTAGGCGAGTATGCAATGTGAATTAGGATCTCGAGTTGCCCTCAGCACAACTTATCATCCCCAGACAGATGGTCAGATGGAAAGAAAAATTCAAACTGTAAAAGGTATGCTTCGTTCATGTGTCTTGGAGTTCGGTGGTAACTGGGATAAGTATTTACCATACAATAACAGTTACCATGCTTCAATCAAAATGCCACCATATGAAGCATTATATGGTCGTAGATGTCGTACTCCATTGTGTTGGCGTGATGTAGGACAGAAAATCCTTGGAGGCCCTTAAATGATTCAAGATACTACTGATAAGATCCAAATTGTACGTGAAAGAATGAAAGCAACCCATGTGATAACCAGGAATTTCCATTCTGTATAAACAATAACACTTCAATAGAAGTTATATCAGTCACAGTAAACTTTCAGACTTTTTCGTATAAGTTTGAGTAATTTAGGGTTTACACTTCAGGAAATATCAGGGGAGTGGATGCACTAGGGTTTTGTGCAACACTGTTATTCCAACACTCTATTATAATAGAGATCATGTCGGGAATAAAATATTTTCTGACAAAAATCTTAGGACTATAAATAGAATTCTGAACCAAATTCATTCATTATTCGCATTTCCAACTAGAGAAAAGCCATTTTCTCTCTCATGGATCTTCGGGTTTTTATACCAAGAGGTGAGTAACTCTCTCTAGTAGTGTTAGAAAGCTTATTATGTGTTTATAACATGATTTAGATAACGAAATTACAAGATTTAGGAGTTTACTTACCGAGGTGTTCTTGGGCGGTAAACTCCCGAAACAAAGCGTAGCCCTTCCCCTGAGATATGCTACTACCTTAGACTCATGTATAAGTGTATTTGGGACATGGAAACATCAGAGAAACACAAATGTTTGGGTGTTCACGGCCCAAGAAGATCTTGGACCATGAACTCCAAAATCTTGGACCAAAGTGTGTTTTTAAGTCACCTAAAGCCTTGGACATTTACATAGAACTGTTTCCACTTAAATCAGGGACCAAAACACATCAAAAACACATCATTTTGGATGATTATGGCCTTAATAAATCTCTTGGGCCATAAACATGAAAGAAGGGCACCAAAGTGTGCCTAAGGCCTTCATATGCTTGGGTTAAAAGTTTAAGACCTATACCACATTTTCAAGAGACTTTAAAGCATCAAAAACACCATTCCAAGGGAGTTTAAGGTAGTAAACTCCAAAGGAAATGGCCTTAGGGCCGTAAACTCCTCAAAGGAGTGTTTCTATGCCCTAAACCTTCCAAGAATTAAACCACCAAGTTGGAATACTTCTAGGGATCATTTAACACCTCAAAACAACCATGGACATTAAGTCTTAGAGTTTACGGCCATAAAATCAAGAGTTTACAACCGTAAACTCCATGTGTGAGGTTATTTGGAGAGTAAACTCAAGTATAGGGTCCTTTGGAACCATAAACCCGAGTGCCTTGTCCCACAATAGCTTATATGCAATCCTTAGGGCTTAAAACACTTATATAAAGTGTTTATTATGTTCTAGGATGTCTTAACATTATCAATTAGTAATTTAAGGCTAATTGAGTGCATATATGTGTGATTATATGTTCATTAGGATCGTAGTGTGTGTACAAGTCCTTACTTGACACCTAACAATCCTACACCGTTCAGTTCATGCAAACCACCATGTACAGGTGAGTTCATACCCCTAAATGAATATTTTAAATGTTTTTAAATGCTTTAATGGGGGGAATACAAGTAGAAAACAACATGTTATTAAATCACTCATATGTATTTTATAACTGTGTTTTCATCCAACAGATTTCACATACTACAAAATGTGATGCATGAAATGGTTTTCCATCTTAAAATACCTTGATAAAAAAAGTATTAGTTTTGAAATGTTTATTAACATTACATCAAGTCACTATTAATTATTATTCAAAACTCTTAGATACCTTGCAAAACCATTACGTTTACCTTCTTGAACAAACAATTGCCTTTCAGTTAATTATCATATGGATAGTTAGAGGATACAAAACAATATTCCTATTACAAGGAATCATACAAGAGTTAGTTCATTCACGAGTCTATACCAGTACATTACATGATACATGAGTACATTTATCTAGGATTACATCATACATGAGTACATTTATCTAGGATTACATAATACATGAGTACATTTATCGAGGATTACATGATACCTATGTACCTTTTCATGGATACATTTATCTGAATACACTTACATGAATGCTATACATGAATACTGTTACATAGATACATTATCCTATATTCAACTACCTGGATACTTGTACCTAGAGTTACGAGGAAGATTTTTTCGTACCTTCTGTGTAAATTTTCCTGCCTATCCCCGTTCGACGGGATGTCTAGACGGGACTAACCATTCCGGAACCCAGCTGTTAGCACCACTGGGTGATGACCATCCACGGATGTCTAAGGTTATCACTTATAATATAGATTGTTATCGGAGCTAACCATTCCTCCATCCTGCTATTGCAACACAGGATGAGATGAAAATCTTCGGATGATCATTAGGTTACCACTTATATTAGGAGTCGGCTACGGGACTAACCCTTCCTCCAACCTGCTGCTGCTATAGAGGACAATTGGACAATCTTCGTATGTTCATTAGTTATACATATCGCTTACTGCGATGGCGTGTTATTCCTGGTATCTAGGGATAACACTTACATGGTTATATTTTTCCTATTTACTTTATTTTGTGATATATTCACATAAACGATGAGTTAGACCAAATCTGTTTGTAGTAGTCAAAAAGAAGGAAAAACTATCATTTTACTTACAAAACATTCGGGTCTTGGTAGAAGACTACATTGTCATAACAAAACATTCGGGTCTTGGTAGAAGACTACATTTCATACTAGTAGGAAATAAGGGATTTCTTAGGGTTTTTCATACTTATATCAACTGTCTTACTTAAAGTTTTCCATTACATTAATAACAGTTTTTCAAAGCAAGAAAATGACACTTAAATACTTATGAATTCACCAGCTTTAAAGCTGATACTCTCTTTCAAAATAACTTGTATTCTCAGGTCACCAATAAATAGGTACGATGGCCAGGTTTTGAGAAGACGGAGCACAGACAAGTCTCATCTTTTATTTTGATTGTATATTTTTGGTGTCTTGTTACAATGAAAGAACACACATGTATTAAAACTTTACTTATAATTCAATGGATGAAGTTGTTGCTTATTTACTACTTTACACTGTTGTGAAACTGTACATGACGTTCTCCACCCCAGAATGTGTCTGTCGTTCTTGGTTTTGGGGTGTGACAACCCAGGATCGACAGAAGTCCTATACGGAAAAGAGAAGATGACCAATAGAATTCAAGGTGGATGATTTCATAATATTGAAGGTATCGCCATGGAAAAGTCTTATGCGATTTGGAAAGAAAGCAAAACTAAGTCCCAGATTTGTTGGTCCTTTCAAGATTATCCAGAGAGTTGGTAAACAAGCATACCACTTGGAATTGCCTGAAGATTTGCAGATATTCAAGATGTGTTTCACGTGAGTTATCTACGTAAATGATTAAGCATGTATGATGAGACGGTTCCATTATCCGAGGTGATATTGGATAATAAGTTAAGATACGTTGAAGAGCCTGAAAAGATCGTTAACGAAAGAACGACTAAGCTACCTAACAAAGAAGTGGAATTGGTGCTTGTCAAGTGGACACGCCATTGAGGCCCAAATTATACTTGGGAAAATAAGAATGAAATAAGAGATAAATATCCCCATTTGTTTTAATTGATGTAATTTCGGGGACGAAATCCTCAAAAAGAGAAGGTATTTGTAACATACACGTTTTGAAATCGTGTATTGCAAATTATAAGAGTGAATAATATTACGAAATATTATATATTATTGAGTGTTGAGTTCTAACTATTGGTTTTTACTAGAAATGAAGTAAAACTATGTTTAGAATCACTCATAAAATATTGGAAGTCTTATGAGATTCCAGTTAATTGCTAAATAGTGAAATTTATCTAAAATATAAATTTTCAAATAAGTAAATTTTTTTATTTGATATTGTAGAAAATCTTGTTAGAAACATTTAGGCGAAAACCTTGTTGAAATCCGAGTTATAACGAAGAAGTTATGACCAACTGAAGATCCGTAACAAATCCGGCAAACGCTATTTCACGTAAAAAGTGGGTTTTCGATAAGCTACTTTTTACCCTCAGTGATCTAAATGAAAGTTGTAGAACTCGTTAAAATAATAAACTTTCATATATAGAACTTTTAAATCTGACTTCGTATGAGGAAGTTATGATTTTTCTAAGTTTCGGAATAGCGGTAGACAGTTAAAAACTCGAAATAAAGATCGAGGGATATTTTGCCGAAACAATCTAAACGAGAATCGAAGGTCTCGTAAATAGTAGTACAACGGTAAAAAGACCTACGAAAACGGACATCGGATGAAGAAGTTATGAATTTTTAACGGACTTTTCCTGTCCTTGCGTGTTAAAAATATAATAATAAAAATGAATTCAAAATTAGCCGCTGAAGTCTAAACAAAAGTTGTAGAGTATATGCTCACCTACACGGGCATATAAAGAACGTCAAGAATGGAGTTCCTATGTGAAAGATATGAATTTTTGAAGTTATTAAATAAAAATAAATGAAAAATCGAAGTATTATCCGGAGCCGTACGGCTCGCGTACGCGAGAGTTACGCCCAGCGTAATTCGCACATAGATGATCCGGAGTCAGCCATGTTTACCTATCGTCGCATGATCGCCACGTAGAAGCCCGAGATCCGAGTTACTGCCACGACTCGTACGCCCCGCGTACATGAAGACTACGCCCAGCCTAGTCAGCATACTACAAGAAAAATACCCTTTTACGACGCGCAAGCCACAACACTCATTAATTTATGTTACGCAAAAGAGAGTGACATTAAAAAAATGTCACCTCTTCAAAAAAATTTATGGATTTAGGTCAGGCATTATTGCGTGCCCTTAAATTAGTGTCATAAGAAAAAAAAAATTAAAAACACGGAGGGCGCCGAATCTTAAATACGTGTCCTCTATAAGTGTCGCTTTATAATTTTAATGAACGCATGTTAGTAGATACGGGGAAAATGAAATCCCCAAAATTTTGAAAACCCGCCTTGTTCTTTTCTACCTTCTCTATCTTTTATCTTCACAATCGATTCTCCCCTCTCCCTCCTTTCCGATCCGCTTCTCTGTTACTCCTGACCTTACTTTTTAATCATCTCATCTCTGCTCTAGTGTCACTCTGGAAATCAAGAAATTTCAAGCTCTAGTCTCCCTCTGCTGTGGTTGTTACGACTTACGATGCTTCTCAAAGCTTCTCAAATCTTTTGATAAGAACACCGACTCAGATGCTTCTCAAAGCCTTTATAAGCACCCCGCATACATTGCATAGTAGAAATCGAACCACATCCTCAAATTAGGGTTTTTTTCATCCCTCAAATTACGACCCACATCCTCCATAGATCGATCCTTATTGCTTCATTTCTCACCAGAAATTAAACACTTTACATTCATAGGGAAACAAAATCAACTATTATTGGTACTTGGGTTTTAGTTCCCACTGAAATCGAAGGGTTTCTGGTTACCAGGCCATAAATTTGAAATCAAAGTGTTAGTGTCTCGGTTGTCACTGAATGCTTATAGGGCCACAGAAGCTAGGGTTTTTGGGAAAAGCTAGAATCGATCTTGTCTCATTCCTTTCGGAATCACGAAGACACTGATTGCAATGGAGTGTAGACGTGGTTAACAGAAGACAAGGAAACTTGAGAGAAATGAAGAAATTAGGTAGAAATGATAACTAGTCTTCGTTCACGCTCCTCTCCAAGCTAATCGAGTTCCATTTTTTTCTTATCTGACTCGCTTGACCATAGTAATGGTTACTTTAGTTCCACTTTTTTCTTCTTTCTTGCTTCCACTTCATTTAATGGTGTTTGGCACTGTGGTTGATTTGTAATTTTTGCTTCTTGGATTATGAAATTGATTCCTCGGGGTTTAAGTTGCGGTATTCCCTATTAGTAATTAGATTGTCTTTTTCTTTTAGCTCACATCAATTGATTAGTTTCAGTGAAAATATTAAGTAATCATAATCGAAATAATCCAACCCATCTAACTCTATGGACTTTTGTTTTATTAATCTAACAGGGAGTTATATGAATTGTGAATCACTGTGAATTACTAGAATTGATATGTGAATCCTTCAATGGTGGATAGAGGAATTCCAGCTGCTTTCCAGATCACATATTCGTCAAATAACAAAGCTCCCAGTCTTATTGAAGCTAATAATTGTTGGATTAATGTCTAAGTCCATAACTATAATTGGTGAGACTTGACCCGACACGCATTGGTCCATTTGGATTGCATGGCATCATGCATTTGAATAAACTATAATGAGAGAAATAACACTTAAGGTTTGTTAATATATTATAAGTTCTAATATATTAATAAGTTTGTTTAATTAGTATTGATCAAGAATTAATTTGGAATTAATTAAGTGATCAAAAGGAGACTAATAAAAAATATGGGTTGATTGTGTAAATCATTCATTCTTATATATGTCGGCTTGTGATCCACAATTCCTTATGTTGGACTAAGTCCATGGGGGTGACCCATGGATACTCCATGGATGTTAAACTCCAAGGGGCATAAGAAATGGGTAAAGTTATGAGTTACATGGTATAACCCTAATGGCCACCATATAAAAGAATCCCATGGCTGAAGAAAATGGACATTATGTGTGAGAATGAAGGGCTAGCCGATTTCATGAAGTGTGTATGTTCTCTCAATCTATTCCAAATGTCTTTGGTGTTGTGTGAACCATTTGAGGTGTCACACTTGGAGCACTAGGCACTCAAGCTTCATGAAGATAATCTACACCAAAGAGGTATGTAATTCTAACTTGATATATTCATTTGAATCAATGTTATTATGCTAGTTAGGATGAATACCTTGGAAAGTTAATATTTGCATGTATAATAGAGAAAACGTATATTCAAGGTATTTAGGGTTGCATGTACACTTAGGAGTGTTAGAATGGTCAAAGCCCAACAGTGGTATCAGATCCTAGGCTTGTTTTCTTGTTCTACTTGCAAAATTTGCTTAAAATCGATTTTTGGTGTTGTCTGCACAACAGATTCATCGAGTCCAAGGTAAAAAGCATCCGATCACCGAGTTGGTTCATGCACTCGATGAGTTGGACCCCCTGACAGCATATATTCAATTGTTTAGGCTAGAAATGAACTAGGATCATTACCCTAAGTTGTTTTTGGACTTATAAACTAGTTTTTGATGTGGTTATGTTCATCCTAATCCAATTTCAAAGATAATTGTCAATAGATTCATGTTTTGTATTAGTTTAGTGATTAGGCTAATTACATGAAGAAGTTTGGTTTGAATTATCTTGTTCTTATGAGTTTCTTAGATTAATAGAAAAGTTAATTGATTATGTGTTTTCAATCCATTTTAATCTAAGAATTGATTCTAAAATGTGTTTTTGTAACTTGTCCTTAAGTTATATGAAAAGTCACATTTAAGTTTCATAAACTCATAAAAGTTGGCAATTGTTACAAAAAAATGAAGAGTCTTGTCCTCAAGTTATGGAGGTTCAAGACTCACTTCATTAACCAATAAAATGTGTAACCTTAATTAATTACATAAATTACAAAACAAAGAAAAGTTTCATTCTTTTATTAGTTTAAAGTCTTCCATAACTTGTCTTCAAGTTATGGAACTTGAAGAGTCTTTTAATTAAAACTACTTTAAACTCATAAGTTATGGAACTAATTAGTTTTGAATAATTTCAAAACTTACCCTCACGTTTTTGAATTTGAAAAGTTTTCTCTTATGAATACTTTAATTCCAAGTTAGCGCTTAGAATTTTAAAAGTTAAAATTCAACCCTTATACTTTATAATATTATAAGTTGATAATATTTATATATATGTATAAGAGCAAAGTCAGTATTACCGTTAGTAGGCCTCATTCACGAAGCCGGTCTATAAGGGCGGTATAAGGTTACTGCCTATAAAATGGTAGTTTAATGGGTGTTAGCTCTCACCCACCGCTTCCTAGACTGGTGGAGGGTCGTTAGTCGAACGGGTAGGACAAGGACTATAATTCTCCCTTCATTAAAAATATTAATGATAAATACTAAGTTTCTAAACCATTTATAAATACCCAATCTTAGTTACTTAGGAAAAAGTGACTAAGGTGCTAACCCATGAAATTACACTTTGCACTTTGCTTAAATTGTTAGTGGAGCATGTGTGGTTAACCGACACTAACTTGGACTTAACAAGGTACGCAAAGGGTAACTTAATGTTTATCATAGTATCTATGGAGCATGTGTAGTTAACCGGCACATCGATTAAGGGGTAAACACTTAAGGGTACCAAGTAATTTGCAAGGTTACTTCACACCTTGTTTTGTGATCCTCAGCATCACAGTCACAAAACCTGAAGGGCACACTCGAGATTGAAACATGTCATTGAACAGTTCAATGAATCTCAAAAGATATAGGAGTTTCAAAACCAATTACAACCTAATAATACATTTCGTTTATCTTGGTGGAAATTGGTGAATCGTCATTCACCTACCTTCACGTATTTTATAGCTTGGACTACGATATCCCTCTTCCAAGTTATAAAAGTATTGTGTTGGGTCCTAGCCTTAATATTTCATATTGGGTGTTATGTTAATGATTTGAAATCAACTATCTTGAATATCTCCCAAAAGATGTTTGGTTTAGACATTTATGATCTTCCTAAATCTCTTGAAACAAGCTTTCTTAAATGAAGATGATGTCCCATGGAAATCATACTTCTTTCACCTCCTCCAATTATACTCCCTAACCCACAAGTTCTTGAAAAGTTTAAGGTCACTCAAGCCCTATTGGTAAGTAAAGGTCTATGTGTGGTCACATCTTGGAGATGTGGACACATATTCACAAGCCGGGAGAGTTGGGTGTCAAAGTCTTGATAAAGTTGGTCGTTCAATCACTTTCAAAGTCACATAGTGAGGTCCTTTGGGACTCCTATGAAACAGACTATGACAAGACCCTTAACGATCTTATCTACTTGCTAATATCAACTTCCTAAAACATGTGGACATTGACAATAATGACATTAGATATCCAGTAAAGCTATCTCTTCCCAATGGAAAGTGATGGGCCATAGTCAACTCAGTTGACCAAATGGTAAAGAGAAAGGCTAAGTCTATTATAGTCCCATGTTCCATTATCAAAGCGTCCATATGTTAAATTGCCAAAGGAAGGGGCATTGGTTGCGAAGCTGGCAATTTACCTAAGGGTGTTAAAGTCAATAAGTTTGACTCTACTTCAGGTAAAGTCCATTATCTACTATGCTAAGTTTCTATTTAGAGATTCTTGATACATGATGCAACTAGGTCACATGTCGATGTTTTAAGAATCAAATAAAAGTGAAGGAACTTAAAGAAAGAATATGTTGAATCTGATAGCATAGGTGGATTTCTATCGGATAGTTTGAAGATCGGATTCTTGAGCTACTTCGTAGGAGTTAGGATACGTTGCTTAGGAATAGATAACAACAAGTTTTCATATGGATTGTAAGGATAAGTTTTTCCGTAAAGTTTAAAAAATAAAAGGAAAATTTTTGATTTTATTTATTTTATGTATCCTTACAATGGCGGTTGTGGAAAAAAATTGTTGCTTATATGATTCCATTAATAGCAAGAGTGGAAATATGAAATTGATTCTTTCGTTTGTGGTAATGTCTAAATTTACCAAATAAGGAAAGATCCTCATCACCCATGTTTCAATTGGACCGGAACTTGGAATCATGCAAGTTGTATAGCATGATGAATGAGAAATTTTCATCTTTGGAAAATTAAGACTAGTTGCTTGTTCACATGTATATGTGAGTCAAGTGACGGACTAAGGGATCGAGTACACATTCTTGTGCACTGGTCAAGTCCACCACAAAAGATCAATAAGATTATTCATCATCATTTACTAAAGCTCAGTAAATATGATTATACTTACAAGCTTAAGTGTAATTATGAGACATTGGAAAAGGTTCCAATGTATGACAGAGCGAATAAGAAGAATCAACTTAGGCAGAAAGATAAAATTTTCTCAAATCTGAAAAGATGGGAGAGTACTTTAGTATCAGTTTTTGTAATCTTCTTAATGATTAAGAAACCATAGCACAATTAGTTCTCTATGGAAATCTTAGTGCATTCTTATGACTAAAAAGAGGAATCTTGAATTGTTGAAATAGTTAAATCAAGAAGATGTGTCATACTTCGCTCCAATACAAGTCTTACAGTCATACTCCAAGATTGTAACATGAGTGACATGTCTCAGAGAAGGTTTTCTACTCTTGTACATTTGAAATTGGTAAGTTGGGATGTTTTGGATAAAACAAAGACCAACTAAGGCCAATTGTGTGAATTGTTTTTCTTGATTAGAATCCACACTATCTCTTGAATATTTGACAAGAAAGTCTTATATGTCTAGAGGACACTGGGAGTCTTAAAGGTCTTGAAAGTCTTAAGAAATAATTAAGAATAAAACCTGAATTTTTTCACTAGCACACGACTTCAGGTTCATAACCTATCATGTTGACATATTCTGTGCCCATTCCAATTAAGGTTGGCTTTGCATATGAGTTCTTAGAGTTCTCAATTGGTTGCCCAACAACTTGGAAGCAATGGCAGGCCCTGGAGCTGCCTGGTGGCAAGAAATGAAGATTGAGTTTAGTCCATATGAGTTTGAATTTGTCATTATCCTTGTCTTGTGACTATAGTTTTGACAAACCACATGGATAAGAACACATAAGCCATTAAATCTAAGTTTCATAAGGTTTCTCTACAATTCATGAAAATGATGGTGAGGAAACACTTTCACTAAGTATATTTTAGCTAGATAGCAATTGTGATATTTGCATTCTCAAAGTCGTTAGTGGGGCGTGTGTGGTTTACCGGCACACTAACATGTATTTGTGAGGAGTGGCAAAGGTCTAAACAATCAAGACTATGATTACGAGATCCCTTTTCATAGTTCTTAAAATTGTTTAGACACACTTGTGAGCTATCTAAGATAAGGTGTATTATATTGGTAATGTTTTATCAAAGCAATCTAGTATTAGAAATCTGAACTTTGGTAAGAAAGTCAATAAAGTATTGATTTCTAGAAGTCTAGCTGATTTATGAGTACAGGTCAAAGCTTGTAGGAGCATAAGTGTTATGCTAGTAATCATCATGTTAGTGGGAGCATGATACTTATGATAAGTATTGCAAGTTATCAATGTTAATTATAGAAAACAAAAGGTCTCAATTGGGAAAAGGTTGTTTTGCTATAATTAAGGGAGAGGAAATTATACTTCATCTCAAATCTAAAAGCTTAGATTGAGGTTTTAATCTTATTTAGTCAATGATATATATATATATATATATATATATATATATATATATATATATATATATATATGAATTTCATGTTGGAATGGTTCAACATAAGGAAATTCAATATATGGTTCCATTATTTGCGTTCTAAATTTCGATTATGATTACGGCATCCCTTTTCATAATCTGAATTATGAGAACTTGGAAAATTGAAATTGAAATATTATAGCAAAAGATTGGTTTAGTATTTATGTGAGATATCATGAATCGTGTCCCATATGCTTCGGATATATGATCGATTACATGTGCCATAATCATCCTTTCTAAAATTTTCCAAATGCCTGGGGCATTAAGAAGAGAAAAGGTCTAGAATTGGATATGACTAAAAGGATTAAACTATTGTTGAGTACAATCTAAGGTTTACCAAAGATTGGTTGCTCAAGGACAGTTGGAAGTATAGTGATAATTCTGGAAGGACCATATTGACATAATCTGTAAGGAGGCAACTCTTGTTCAGAAGTGATAGTCAAAATGGAATCTAGAAATATTTCAAAGTTAGAAATTATTCAATATGTGTAAGATTAGGAAACTTAATGCAAGAAGGATGTTTCCAAGGAGTTGATCCCCTTTGGAACACTATGTAATGGTTGTTGTCAAGTCTATCTGACTTTGTGCATAATCATTACAAGAGGATTAATGCATGTAAGTTTAAAATCTAACAGATTTCTGTAAATGGCATGAATTTGGAATTCTTGCATTTGCAGTTGGGATTTTGGATTGTGAAAAGAGGATCATTGGAGTTTTGTTCAATTGATTTATTTCGCAAAGTAAATATCATAGACAAACTTAGTATGCATACTTGGTGTATGGCATGACTAGTGTTTAGAAAACATAGTGTACATGCTTGGAGCATGGGACAAGTATTGTTTTAAATTCAAGAATAAAGTTGATAGCTGAAACAGTATATAATGAATAATGTGTAATCATATGGTGATAAACAAAAGGTTTTTTTATTTATAATCATAGGTTTTGATACCATATTAGTTTCTATAATTATTGTGTTTAATTTTTTATGTTTTGACTTCTAGAATAACTAGGTCGTTCTTCCTGAATGACTAAGTTATTCAAACCATCCACAATCAGTTATATGTTGGAAGTAGATATGAATCAAGACTGTCATGGGTTGGCTTGTAGAGGTCTAAGATGTTGGACAAAGGGCTACAACACTCATGAGTGCTCATAAGTTCTGAGTATTGGATTCAACCCACGCTCATTGGAATCACTTCATGGATTTTATCACGAGTGATCATGAGACAATAATATCTTATATTCATCAAACCTAGAGATATGAATTGTTACTATGAGTTGGTTGTACATTGATTGCACAAAAACACATTCGGTAACTCGATGTTATAAAACGTGCCTTTGTGTATGATTCAACAAGTAGTAGAACAAGCCATATGACTCGAAGTTTATCCACTCCTTTTACCTTCGGGATAAAAATGATATCTGTGGGCCCTCGATGAATTTGGTGATGACAAATGTAAGTGCTCGGCCAGGCCAAGACTGATTAGTTTTGCTCAATTAGTCATTCGTCATAAATCGGAAATCGGGAAACGACAAATAGACAGAGAGAATGATTATAGTCCATGCCTCAGTCCATATGATATCTAGAATGGAGGAATATATGATCCCTTATCTAATGGACAAGTCATTGACAAAGGTCGGAGACCATCGACAAGGTCGGAGTTCGATAGAAGCTTTTGAGAGCTACGATTGCCAGTTAGTTCTTGAAGTCATACACAATAATGGTTTTAGACTTATCCAACTGGGAGACTATTGGATTAATGTCTAAGTCCATAACTATAATTAGTGAGACTTGACCTGACCTAACATGGTCCATTTGGGTTGCATGGCATCATGCATTTGAATAGACTATAATAAGAGAAATAACACTTAAGGTTTTTTAATATATTATATGTTCTAATATATTAATAAGGTTGTTTAATTAGTATTGATCAAGAAATAATTTGAATTAATTAAGTGATCAAAAGGAGACTAATTAAATATATGGGTTGATTGTGTAAATCATTCATTCTTATATATGTGGGCTTATGATCCAAGATTCCTTATGTTGGACTAAGTCCATGGGGTAACCCATGGATACTCCATGGAGTCCATGGAGCATAAGGAATGGGTAAATTTATGAGTTACATGGTGTAACCCTAATAGCCACCTTATAAAAAAAATCCCATGGCTCAAGAAAACGGACACTATGCGTGAGAATGATTGGCTAGACGATTTCATGAAGTGTGTATGTTCTCTTAGTCTATTCCAAGTGTATTTGGTGTTGTGTGAACCATTTGAGGTGTCACACTTGGGGCACTAGGCACTCAAGCTTCATGAAGATAATCTACACCAAAGAGGTATGTAATTCTAACATGATATATTCATTTGAATCAATGTTATTATGCTAGTTAGGATGAATACCTTGGAAAGTTCATATTTGCTTGTATAATAGAGAAAACATAGATCCAAGGTATTTAGGGTTGCATGTACACTTAGGAGTGTTAGAATGCTCAATACCTAACAATAATGGCATGGAGGGTAGAGTTGGAGAGATGAAATTGAAAAACATTGATTTGAACATGGTTTATGATGAATCTCAAGATGGTATGGAGAGGTTTGAGACACCTGAAAACATAGTTAATGTGCCTTTATAGTTATGTGGACACCGTCAAAAATTCAAGTCCTCCACATACGAGTGGGAACTTTGGTTGAACAGCAACACTTAGAAGATATTTGGCATGGAAAATTTTCTACAACATCATTTATTTACTTTTCTTTTAGATAAAATTGTTTTGTTTTTGGTGATAATTTGAAGCTTTTGTATGCCATTTTTGCAATGGCATGGGGGACAACATCGTGCCCTAAGGTCGTGAAGATTTTTAATTGTTTGTGTAAAAGGCATGAATACCCTCATCAACCCCAACATTGGAAATAACCCTAAAAGCTTGTCCAATCCCTAATGAGTTGGCTCTTAAAAATGTTTTATTTATATCTTCATTAAGATTTTATTTTTCAGAGTCGTACAGACCGAATTTTATTCGAGCTATTTGGAAAAGATCCTAATGAGTTGCCTCTTGTTCTCTAGAATCATGTACTTTCGTAGACTTTGGGTTTTGGTTATTAATTATTATTACTGGATCATGTATGTATCTCAATAAACTAAACTAAAATATTTTATATGCTATTTATTTATTTTTTATATATTTTAAATTTAAACAGCCACTCATAGTCTCCCAACAACATTATTATCAACATTTGATAATCGATCATGGATTCCTGTAACCAATATACTTATTCGGTTATGTAAAGGTTGTGGATTTGGATTTTCAAAGCATGGAGAGTCTTCAGTGACTTCTAGCATCTTTCAAGTAAATTTATTATATTTTTTGTCTATTAGTTAATAATTCCAATAAGCAAATTAGTTTATTGATTTTATATATATATATATATATATATATATATATATATATATATATATATTGACAGAAACTATTACGTGATGCTTTTGTTAAAGACGAAGAGTTATTTTCAGCATTCCTCAATCGTCTTTTCAATACCCCCAGCTGGTCAATGATTGATTTCTCAGTTTCCATTGGAGAAATGCAAGAAAAGTGTCAGGTTCAAATTATCTTCTCAGTTCTGATGGACTCACAGAATCAACCAAGTATAATGTCAAAATGACCAAAATACTCTTTTGCAGATGATCGAGTTTCAACAAAGGAAATGCAATGTTATATTTGATCTGTCAAGAAACCTAGCAACGCTACTAGAGTTTTACACATGTGAAATCCCTCAAGATTTTCTGTTAGGGGCAGATACGAACTTGCACAAATTAGTAGAACTGATTATATTTGTTCTCAACCATTTGACCCCAGTTGCTGACCCTGAATTCTTCGACTTGTAAGTCTCCTAAAATTTTCTGATATTCCATTATTTTTGTACTCTTACAATATCTAACTGTGTTTCTAATTTCTACAGAACACTTAGAAGACCTGGGCAAACCCCGGAGAAAGTCAACTGAGGCATGATTCTGGCTCCTTTAGTTGGTATCATTTTAAATTTGTTGGATGCTAGTCTTGTAAATAGCAGAGAACAGAATGATATAGGGGGCATTTTTGCAAGCATGAATTGTGCTGATACTCTCATTTCTGGTTTCCAATATCTCCTTGAGTTCAATTGGTTTAGTATTTATCGTTATGCGTGTAAAGGTTTTTTTGAATTATTGTAATTTGACATTGTTTGATGATGTGGCAGGCTGGGAGCGGTAAGGTTGATTGACATGTGGCGAAAGCGAAACTGAGGCAACCGAAGGATTTTTCTACCAATCTAATATTGAGAACAGTGAAGAGGGTGAGCTATGAAGGAATAGGTGAAGTAAAGAGTGATGAGAATATGTGTTGCATTTGCTATAGTTGTGAAGCGGATGCTAAGTTCTTGCCATGCGCGCATGTTTCATGTTTTGGGTGCATAAACCGGCATCTCATCAATCATGAAAGGTGCTTCTTCTGCAATGCTACGGTTGTTAAAGTTGTTAGGAATGATAATGCCAAAAGTTGTGAAATATAAGTGGGCATTGTTTCTTACATGAATTATATTTCATTTGTATGGGAAAAAATATATAAAGGAAGTTAAAGTTAAAGACCAAAGAGTAGTTATTTATGAATCGTGCATAGTTACATATGAGCCTATTATGCTTCAAATTTTAAGCTGTAAGGACTATACTATCCAACATCTTTTGGAATCTGCATCTATTCTTCGTAAGGTATGTCATTAATAAGAAAGGCATCAACAAGTAATTTTGTGGGTTCAGCAGTTCTTAACCTTCTAGAAGTCAGGTATGTATGTCAATAAATTAAACTAAAATATTTTATATGCTATTTATTTATTTATACATTTTAAATTTAAACAGAGCAAGATAATAGCTGCTAACTATTTGGTGAGATCATTGCTTGAGAAGATGATAGAGTCTGCAAATTCCCCTTATCTTGGTATACTTGAAAGGTATATATAAAGTCACAATGCCCAATTATATACTCCAAAAGGTACTATTTTACTACTTTACCAATATAGAAAGTATGTTGCTATTTTATGCAATTTTCCAAAGCTCGATATTGTCCATATATTGGCTATATGTAGATGGGTGTATGAAGGAGTTATTGATGATCCTCATTATGAGTTCTTCATTGCTGAGAAAAAATCTCTCCAAAAAGTACTATTTTTTCGTCCCTTTGGTTTGTTGTTTCTGATTACCTGACTTGTTTTTGCAGTCAACATCTCAAATGAAGAGCAGGCTTTTGTTAGTGTAGTTGTTCCATCTGTACATGACACTGAAGGTGGTTCTACTTCTTTAGGTCCCACTTATAGGGATTCATTCTTTCACTACAAGGGTACTTATGATTATGTACATCCATTCTTTTGATTGTATGATTTGTAAAAGTAATTTCTTTCCTACTTATTGCTTTTCAGTTAATTGCAGTTAATTTGCAGGTGGTTGGAGACATGCACAATCCTTGGAAAATAGTCTTCTTCCTCTGAATTCTTACAACTTCTTTTATAGGAAAGGTACATTAATCACAAATTGAATTTTTGCAGAATCAATTTCAAGTTACGGCCTTCATCAAAATGTACATATAATTTATAAGTTATAATAAGAAATTTAGATAAGTAAATACTTAATAGATTAATAATACAATTATGTTTGCTACTTTATAACTTTTATAGTTTTATAGTATCTTGAATTTCAACGTGACAACTGTTAACTAATCCTTATCAAAGGTTGTTAGTTGTCCCTCTTTTAAGGTGTATGTGTGATTGTGATCATTATGTTAGAAGAAGTGTCACACACAGGTTTGCTTCCGTTATTACTCTTTTACCCGTTGCACGTGGTGTCTCTCCTCCTCCTAGATTGAGTGAATGCCTGTTGTCTAGAAGTAGTTCAAAGTCACCATGAGAAGGTATCACCAAGCGGGTATAAACTGGTTAGCCTTTTTAAATATGTTTAACCTTCATGAATTTTATGTAATGATATGGGGCTTGGTAAAACCCTACAAGCATTAGCAATTATAGCATCTGATATTCTGGAACAAAGAACTTCAAATAACAATGAGGACCCTCCATCTTTAATCATTTGCCTATCTAACCTTGTTAGACACTGGGTATATAAGATTGAAAAATCCATTGATGCCTTTGTTATATCTTCATTGATACCTCTATTATATCTTCACAATTTCAAAACTACCTACAATTGAAAAATTCACATGTGTTGTCAAACAGCTCAAGGCACAACACAGACTTATATTAATTGGAGCACCAATTCAGGTTTGTTTATTTGATCATTAAATTTGAGATTTGATTAGTTTAGTTATTCTGACTATGGTTTGTTTTATGCATAATAATGTGTTGGAGTTGTGGTCTTTTTTTACTTTTTGATGCCTGGATTTCTTGGAACAGAGAGACAGGTATGTTTTTATATCATTTACACTAATATAATATGTTATGCAATGCTACTGATTTTGGGTTTTTTTACATCTTTGAAGCGATTTACATCTTTTATGAGCATTTCATGATTTACAGCTTTCGTATTAACTTTTACACTTGATGCTTATATTGTTACAAAAGAGTGGCATGTTTTTGTTCGTGTTGAGTACATTCCTTCTCGTGTTGACTTACCTGCTTTAGGCCATGGGAAATATGTTGAACCTATTAATCCATTTCAATGGAAGGCTACTTTCTTCATTAAGTTACTTGTTTGCTACCAATTTTTATGCATATATAGTCATACTTCAACTCAATTAGTTGCTTATTTTGTTTATTAGTTGCTTGTTTTCTAGCTTATTAGTTTGACTTAATTAGTTTCTTATTTTGTTTATTAGTTGCTTGTTTTCTAGTTTATTATACTTACTGATTGGTTTCTTGTTATGCTTAAATCTTAATAGCTATCATGGCAACCTTTAACAGTACTTTTGGATTGGCACCTTCTTGCAGAAGATATCGTGTACACGTTCTTGTACTGCTATTGTGGATTCAGGAACATCCTTGCTTCCTGGTCCAACTATATGTATCTCACGTGAAGCTTCTGTTAGAACTATTAATGTTATGGATTTCAAGTTTTTCATATTTCTTGTATGTAATTAGGTTGTAAATTTCCGTTACAACTTTTCTTCATTTGTTTTTTCTTTCCATGGAACGATTATTTGTATGACATTAAATTTTATGCAATCGATTGTATTTTTGTATATCATATTTTATTTAATATGAGACATTAAATGCAAATTGAATTTGAAAATTAGTAAATCTATAAATAATATTTTTTTTAAACATATAAAATTACGATACACAAAAATGTGTGTCATTTTCATTTATGACATGGCCTTTCTTGACATGGGCTTTAATGATACGCAATGCGAGTCGTAAATGCACGTCATAAGGTTATGACACACAAATATGTTTTGTCTTTCTTTATGACAGGGCCTTCCTTGATACGCATTGCGTGTCGTAAATGTGCGTCGTAAATCATGTGTCGTAATTGCACGTCATAAATGCGTGTCGTCTATAGACGACGCGCAAAAGCGTGTCGTCTCTCGTTATGACATGGCCTTTCTTGACACGCATTTGCGCATCGTCTGAGCGTTTTACGACACACATTGTGCGTCGTAAAAGACTGTTTTTCTAGTAGTGGCAGCTTCGAACTCTTATAAATAGGGTGCGAGGCTGCCCGATTTTGTTTGGAAAATTTTACGATCTTTCACCCTCTACTCCTATTTTTAGCCACTTTTAACTCGCAGAAGTCTTGTTATCATTCTCGACATTTGAAGAAATCCCCGACGCCCCAAAGTTCGCAAGAAAATATTATTTTCAAGTCGAAACTCTGCCCGAGTAAAGTCCGGTTTTCAACTAAAAACCGCGGTTTTGCCCCAGAAAGTCGTATTTACAGCCGGAGTGTTGCTCAAATTAATATTTTAACCCCGGGTTATTCCAAGGTGAGTTCAATACATAGGAACAATTGTATGTTATGTGTTATATGTGCTTTTTACTTTTCAATATTATTATTCCAGGTTATTTTCCCGTTTTAAATTTTATTTGCTACTTTGCTAGCAATTGTAATACCTTTGACCATTTGATCAGTGAAAGGACTTAGATTCACATTGGTACTGGTAAGAGCCTCTGACCATGTAGAACAGGTCTCCGTAAGAGAATGATTTCTATTCTATGGCATTGGCTGATGGTTAATCAGGGCGTGAATACCTGAAATCTATAACCAAATATTTATCAGAGATTGTATGTCTTCTGTGCTATTTGGGCCGAAGCGTTATTGATGTTTATCAAATATTAAAATTGTTAAGTCTCTTGACTGTATATCTTTGAATAAAGTCTTTGATTGATAATAATGCCTATTCAAAGTCTTGGATTGATATGAACATCTATCACATGATTCACATACATCTTTGTTGTTCCTCTTTGCTTCTGCCATATTGATGTATATATATGGCATAACGTTATATTGTATCTATTATGAACTCACTAAGCGTCACCGCTTACCCTATCAATGTTTAACAATTGCAAGAGATAAGTAACCAGTATAATCGTATACTGTTCGAAGATTTAAAATAGTTTGTATTAATACTTTTGTACTTCAGCTTATGTTTGTATAAATTACAATATCCTGGGTAGTTATGTAATATATAACACTTTGTAATAGTCGTTTGGTATCCAGTAGTTAGTAACCTCTTTATCAATGTAAAATATTGCTTTTATGAATATGCAAGTAGCATGTTTTGGAGTAATAATATTGTGAAGTATGAAAGTTTGGGTCTTTCAGAAATATGAAAGTTGGTGTCTGTCATCATCCAACTCACATTTCATCTACCCATGTTTTACCTAACATATTCTGTTGATATAAATACATATACACAGTTTAAATCATATAAAACTTGTATAAAATCTTTCATCCAGCATAGATAGAAATTATACAGATAATATGCACAGTAGCACGTAGTTTATATAAAATATTTCATATCTATGTGTAAGATGAAAAGGACCATGCACTCACTTGATAAGGTGGTGACTCGGTACTCGAAAAACGCTTCGTTTACTTTAAAATAAATTCCTTCGATGAAGCCTAGTATTATTACCACTAGGTTTTACTCTAATATTTATCATGACTAATTATTAGTCTCATTAATATTATATAAGTGTTTCAACAGTAATTTCTAACCACTATGTACAGACAGGGCCAAACGTAAAACACCGGAGGCCGGGACCATTTTGGCATATAGCACCTCTGAAATCCAACAACCCTATGCGGCCCTTTAAACCAGATTCCCTGTACCGCGAGAAGTTAAAAGGATACTATAATGACACTTATATAATAATAGCTCAAATACTTATTATAAGTTCATAATAAAAATACTAATTTTAAATATAAGCTATATTAAAATAGGGTAAGCATAACATACTTAAAAGGGGTTTTAGATAAGAGCCGGGCTCCGCAAGGGCAGAACTTCATCGCTGAATCTTTCTAAGAAAGATTTGTGTAGCGCTTCAGCCCTCACCTTACTATACTAAAACTATAGAAAGAGAAGTCGAGTCACAAGGGACCGAAATGCTAGGGGGAAAAGAAGAGAAAGACTCTTGAATCAAGAGAATGATGCAAGAAATATGAGAGCCCAAGCCTCTTATTTATAGTAATTGAATTTACAAAAACTACCCGCCATAATTACTCAAAGTCCTTATAGTTATATAAACGCTAAATACCCCTTCATAATACTATTTTAAATATATTTAATGATATTTGTACTAAACTAATGTCGAAAGTACTCAACACTAGTCTTATAATAACCGCATCGTCGATACTTTTCTAATGATATATACATTTGTATATATATGTGTACGTATATATGATTTATACTTTATTTTAATACATAAATATGCTATTATACTTTGTAACTCGTTCATACGAACTCCATTTTTGATGTTCATTATATCCAAGCGTTGTTATTTATGAGTACTACAACCTTCATTTAGACGCCGTCAGCTAATTCTCATTCTATCTCAAATTTACAAAATTGTATCGAATTTATTGTGCTCGAAGAGTAGGGACCAAGTTTCGTCAATATATTTAACATAAGAGCTCTACTCTCGACATTCTTTATATCCGCGCGTATGTAAAAACAAGATCTAAAACTTTCATTTAGACTCAGTCGGCAGATTCTCGACCGATCTTAGATTTAATAGTAGGAGGAGATTATACTGTCCATGTAAAATTCATAACTTCTATATACGGACTCCATTTTCGTCTATCTTTTTACTGTTGAGTTTCTATTAATGAGATCTTCAACTCTCATTTAGGTCGCTTAGGCTAAAAACCACTCGAACTAAAATTCAGGTTTCGTGTCTTGCACTGCTATGCCAAATGTTAGAAAATTCATAACTTCCTCATACGAAGTCATATTTAGGCGTTATTTTTATGGAAGCTCTCAGTTTAAACTATTCTACGACTCTTGTTTAGATTACTAAGGCTAAAATATCCTCTATCGTAAATTCACTATTTACCTCTCCCGGTGCTATCCCAATTTTGCTAAAAAACTTCAACGGGTCATAACTTCTTTGTTATAACTTGGATTTCAGCGTTCTTTATATGTATTGAACCGTTGCAATGTATACTACAATTTGGTATATATTAATCCTTCTAAATCATCTTCCATCAAAAACTCATTTTTGATGCTTATTGTCTTTAAATTGACTAGCCTGAATCTGCAGGTGTTATAGTAGTTGCTTATGGTGTCATGGTATCACGCATGGATGAGATATGGGTCATTGGTCAACATGGTAGTTAATTATAGTGCCATGGTAACACCCATGGATGACATAAGGGTCATTGGTCAATATGGTAGTTGCTTATGGTGTCATGGTGTCACCCATGGATGACATATGGGTCATTGGTCAATATGGTAGTTGCTTATGGTGTCATGGTATCACCCATGGATCATATATGGGTCATTGGTCAATATGGTAGTTTATTATGGTGTCATGGTATCACCCATGGATGACATATGCGTTATTGGTCAGCACTGTAGTTGATTATAGTGTCATCGTAACACCCATGGATGACATATGGGTCATTGGTCAATATGGTAGTTGCTTATGGTGTCATGGTATCACCCATGGATGAAATATGGGTCATTGGTCAACATGGTAGTTGCTTATGGTGTCATGGTATCACCCATAAGCCCTAAGTTGTAAGCATAAGTGAATCCCTAAGTCATAATTCATAATTTATAAGACATTAAGCCTAAGCCCCAAGCTAACAATACGTAATAAGTCATAAGCGATAAGCCTTAACCACTACCTATTAAGCGATACATAATATCCATAAACTAGAAGCCATAAGCTATATGCCTTAAATCTTAAGCCATAAGCCATAAGACATGTAACATAATTCACTACTCATATGAGTGCGAGTCTTTTCTTATAGGAAATATGAAAAAATGACCTTTCACCAGGTCTTATGAAAAAGGTGAATGTTTATTGTACCTTATACATACATATGTGTGTGGACCCTTCAGATCCACCACAAGAGATGCCAATCGGTTTTGTGTAATATTACGGATGATTATAGCAGGTATGGTTATATCTACTTGATCCAACATAAATCAAAAACCTTTAAAAGTTAAAAGAGTTTAAACATGAAGTTGAGAATCAATTAGACATGAAGATAAAATGCTCTAATCTGATAGAGGAGGAGAGTTTCATAGTATCGAGTTCCACAACTACCTCAAGGAATGTGGAAGATTTTCAGACTTGACTCCTCCTTCGACACAAAAACTTAATGGTGCGGCTGAGAGGTGCAATCGAACCTTGTTAGACATGGTTCGTTCTATGATGATTCGAAACACTCTTCCAATCTTCTTCTAAGGGTATTCCTTAGAGACAGCCGCTCATATCCTCAATCTTGTTCCTACTAAGAAGGTTGCCAAAACACCTCATAAGATGTGGATAGGGAAATTTCCCTTGTTAGCACATATCAAAGTATAAGGTTTTGAAGCTTTCATTAGACGAGGGACTCATGACAAGCTAGAAGGCAGAAGTGAGAAGTGTATTTTCATTTTCTATGAATAAAAGTCTGTTAGATACTTGTTCTATCCACCTAGTGAAAACGTATTCTTTATAGCACATAGAGGATGCTTTCACGAGAGAGATCTCATACACATAGAGGATAGTGGGTAAACAATTAATCTTGAAGAGATTCATGAGTCAACCAATTAAAGAACCTTAGAAGACACTGGCATTCAACTACAGGATGAAATTGCAGTTGAGCCAGCTCATAACTGATTACATATTCATCGTTCCAGTAGAGTTAGCATTCCACCAATATGTTATGGTTTCCATATAACGTCAGAGGGTAATACATTTATTAGTGATCAAACACTAGTAATCTGGATGATTCTAGTAACTACAAGGAAGTGATGACAGATCCTAAGGCTTTATAGTGGAAAGAGGCAATGGATAGTGAGATTAAGTTCATGTATAACAACCAAGTTTAGCATGTGGTTGATCAAGAACATGATCAAAATAGATTTGGTTGCAAAGACTGACATGGATGGAATTACGCACAAATTCAAGGCACGACTCGTTGCGAAAGGCTTTACTCAAAACCTAGGGATTAACTATGATGAAACCTTCTCCACCAGTGTACAAGATAAAATCAATTAGGACAAGGCTCGTCGTAGCTACTTTTCATGATTAAACAATTTGGCAGATGGATGTTAAAACTATTTTCCTTAATGGGAAGTTAGTTGTAGATGTTTTCATGAGTCAGCCAGAGGGTTTTGTTGATGCAACATTTCCTAATAGAGTATGTAAGCTTGAAAAGCTATTGATGGATTGAAATAAGCATCTCGCAGTTGGAGTCTTTGCTTCCATGAGAAAGTCAAAGAGTTTGGTTTCTAAAGAAGTGAGGGTGAGTCTTGTGTCAATGTCAAGGCTAGTGGGAGTATAGTAACCTTTCTAGTATTGTATGTTTATGAAATACTACTTGTAGAAAATGATGTTCCAACCTTGTACGAAGTAAAATCTTGGCTTGGAAATTTTTTCGCTATGAAGGATCTAGGAGAGGATGCCTATATTCTAAGGACCAAATTTATGTGAGATAGGAAGAAAAGAGAGCTACTTATTCAGAGCAATTCCAAATTGAGTAAAACCAAAGATCAGTAAGGATGAAGAGATAGCTGATATAAGTCGAGTCCCATATGCTTTGGTTGTAGGATCGATCATGTATGCTATGACATGTAATCGCCCTAATGTGTCTTTTGCTTTAAGCATGGTCAATCACTATCAGGGAAATCCTGGCAGAGCTCATTGGATAGTAGTAAAGTACATTCTCAAGTATCTTTAAAGGAGAAAGGATATGATTGTAATCTTTGAAGGCAGTAATATTTTAAGAGTAAATGGGTATAGTGACACTAGGTTTCAGATAGATAGAGACAACTTTCATTCTCAATCTGGTTGGGTGTTCACATTAAATGGTGGATCAGTTACTGGGAAAAGTTCGAAGCAAGATACGATGGATAAGTCCACATGAGAATCTTAGTATGTAGCAGCAAGTGAAGAATCAAAGGAAGTGGATCGGTTGAAAAACTTTATCGGAGATCTTGGAGTAGTTCCAACCATTCAAGAGCGAATGGAAGTTTTCTGCAATAATGAAGGAAAGGTTTCTTTGACTATAGAACCGAGAGACCATGGTAAATGAAGACATATCGACAGAAAGTACCATTACATCATAAATAGAGTAGAATAAGGTCTCCTCGTTGTGAAGAGGGTCAAGCATAATTATCGTGCTAGGAGCATTTGTTTTAGAGATGATATTAGTTTTAGTAGTTGGTTGAGTAGTTTGAAACTTGTAACAAAATAAATGTAATTGACTTTTGGTGATTAAATGATAGAGATTATTTATGAGTTTGTTTATTGCCACTGTTACTTGTTTATTATTGTGTTTTGTTTTGCATGTTTTACTTCCAGAATAATTAATTATTCAAATTCCACAGTCACTCATACTTTGGGAAGTAATTATTGAATTAAGATTGTCATGAATTGGATTGTAGATTGTCTAAGGAGGTTAGACATAACAATTGTATTGCTACAACATTCATGAGCTCTTAGAAATAGAGATTAAAGTATTGAATAACCCACACTTAGATAATTGTTTCATGGATTATATCATGAGTAATTTTGAGACGATAATATCTTACATCCTTAATACAAAGATATATGAGTTGTAATTTACAAATCGGTTGTGCACTGGTGTTGTGAAAATGCACTAGTAAGATAATGATATAAAACGCAATATCGTGTATGATTTGGTGACCAAAAGGATACAAACATATAAGTAAGATTTTATTCGTTCCTTTTTCCCTAAAGGGAAAAGCGCTATCTTTTGGCCCCTTAGTGATTTGGAGCACTAAGGAACTTCAGTATTGATGTATGTAAAATGCACTAGTTTTAATCCCACTTTTAATTATAATTTAGACACACAAAAGGCAGTGTACCTATCAATTGGTGGTATGGTTAAACAAGCAAGGTATCGAATACAGGGAACGGTAATTAAACTAACTACTAGAATTATCTAAAAAAATAAATAATAAAAGTAAAAACGTTTTCTCTAGTTTTTCAAGACTAGAAACTTAAGCACTTAACTAACACTCAACAAAACAATTAGAAACTAAAACTAGTAAAAATCAACTAAATTCAATATTAAAGGAGACTTCTGTGAAGGTTCAACTTCTTTATTCCTATGGTTGATTTTATGGCAAGTGCAATGGATTAATTTGTCATTAGCTACCGATTAATGTGATTAGGTTGTTGTTCACTATTACTAATCAATAGAAAACAAATCAATTCAAACAGTGGCCAATTAATTAAATTAACGAGTTTACTAGTTTATACATCCGGGTTTGGTAAGACTTGTAGTTAGCTAATTAAATTAGTAAATCAATTAACTTCTTGTATGATGGTTCGTCACCCAAGCTCGCACATTAACTTACCTATTTTCTAGTTAACCCTAGTTTCATGTTCAATATTCCTAGGCATATAACAATGTTTTCACATAAATCAAATGAGATAAACAATTAAGAGATGTTCTTGCAGCTTAATATACTTGTTAATTAATAGAAAATAGTTGTTGTTAACACATAAGGATCTTTAACAAGCTTAATCAAACAAAATTCACCAATTAAAATTAATACAACCACAAAATCAAACCATAGTCATAAAGTTGTCTACCCTAAATAGAAGAAACGAGTTTTAGCTCATATTCATAGCAGAAAATCGTTCATAAGGTAAACCAAATGATCCAAACATGATGTAAACACTAGATTAAGAAAAGAGAATATGTTTGTGCCTCTTGATCTCCTCAAAATTGAAGAATAGGGTTCATCCATGAATTCCAGAGCTCCAGCTACACTCCCAATCGGAATTGAATCCCGAAGGGTTCCAGATAAGGGTTTAGTTTCGGGCTATTGTGTCCTATTTATAGATTTTTGAAAGCACATGTGACTCGCTGAGTCCAATAACCGACTTGTCGAGTCCCTCATTAAAAATCCGTGTACGGAAAGGACTTTTGTTCCTTCCGATTGCATTTCCCGCTTCCTTTTGCTTCCGAGCATGTCTTTTAGGCTAATAGTACAACCTAAACATAATTAAGTACCTTTTGTCCGTAAATTGCAATAAATTAGCCAAAAAGTACTAAAATTCTATAACAAATATATACCTAAATATGCACATATCAAAATACCCCATACTTGACTTTTGTTTGCCCCCAAGTAAAACTGAATTTTAAAACATATTAGCATCACATAAGACAATCCAAATCAAACCCAGCCATTATGCCAAGACCACACCGCATGCATTTGTGTCTAAAATTTTCCGAAGGACCCCCCTCAATTCTAAATACTAACAATCCTCATCAACACTCGCCCACTTCTTTTGAACAATGCTCATTTTATGAATCCCTCTGAACCCATCTGCAGAAAACTCTCTTAACCTCAATGTATTTTAGGTCAAGCAACCCAAGCATACATAATCTAGAAATTTACTACTTTTTTATACCACAATTAAGCTCTTTGAATTCTTCATTTATTTGATCTTTATTTCTTTGAATTCACCACCTCTTTGATTGATTTTTGGTATCTTCAACTTTTTAATTCTTAAGAATTTTGATCTTTTGATCTTCATACTTTGACTGCTCCAAAATTCTTACAACTTTTTCTTGTAATTCTCTTTTTTTTAAAAATGTATCTCACTTTTTTTTCACTCAATATCTACATGCTTAAGCAGGGGCGTTCAACTTCAACCTTTATTGGTTAAAGATATTATCTTTCCTTGAAACATTTCAAGTACATGATGCTAAACATATTACATCCCTCAAACTAAGCGAGGTCGTGTTTTTGTCCCATGATTTCACTAGAATAAAGTAGGCCATAAATGCACTAGAACGCGTATAAGCTCAACTAAACATTTGGGTTCTCAAAGAATCATCAAACAAAATACTAGCATGAACCCTGATTGCTTTAACCAAAATTTTCTAAATTAGCCCTAGAAAATTTTCAAATTTTAACCAAAATAACCAACCCCTACCACATACTTAATTTATGCAATGTCCCCATTGCATATTATGCATGATAAAGAAAATAACAAAGTAAAGACGAAATTGGTACAAACTTCCTTGGGATAGTATTGGCGAGGTTAATCTTGTTTATTTAAAGCTTCTTCTTCATTTGACTTTAGACATGGGAACAACTCATCCATGCATTGGGTGTCATTCGTCTCTTGTGGTACAACTCCAATTATAAACGGAAAAAGTCTCGGAAATCTTTAGGAATTAATCTTCAAAGAATATAAGTAATGCCCATATCAAATGTGGTCAAATCGTAAACTCGAAAATAGAATAATGAGAGTTCAGATGAGAACTCATCGAGCAGTAGCGTAACAAGCAGAAAAGTTGAGAATTTCCACTTGGACTCGTCGAGTCCAAAATGTGCACTCTGTGAGTACGTCGCTGTACGGAAAAATAGTAGTTTGCTTTACATCCAATTCTGGTGTGTTTGAGCAACATCAAAATGACCCTCTCCCTCATTTTTCTTCAGTGACTAGACACTCTTTAACCTTCTTCATGACCGGACTCAAATTTGGACTCAAAACTTCTATTCACTTGTCTAGACTCGACCCTTCACATTATTCCCTCTCTCGCTCTTTATTCTTGCATTTTACCCTTTATCCAAATTTTGGAAGGACCAAAAGCAATCACATGTAATAAAAAGGAAAAACAAACAATCCTAAAGCTACTTGTCCAAAACAACCCAAACAAACCAAATTAAACAAACAAAATAAAAAGTGTTCAAAGCAACCACACAATCAAAATAAAAAAGATAACTCAATCTTCATCTTCTTCCTCATCATTACCCGCTACACTTCCTCTGACTCCACTAACCCTTTGGCTAAACCTCTCATCCCAACTTCTCATGAACGGATACACGGGCCCATCCATTGGCGTAATATTCATTTGACTAAACAAATGAACAAATAAACTATTATGATAGTTCATACTCCTCCAGAGATCGTCTTGGTACCTCCTTAGCTCCAGATTATACCAATCCATGGTTATCTCATCATCTACCGAGATCACCAACGGGTCGTCGTGAACATTTTCTCTTTGTGGCCTCACCTGCCTACCCGGTTCCTCGAGTGCCAAAATAGCATCATCATTTGGGACACCAATACAACCACCACCATAAGCTTCTATAATTTGTACCCTTCTATATAATGTGAGACGAAAGGGAGGCATGGGTACCATCGTTAAAAAATTGTTGGCTCCTCTTTCCAAAATAACATATGACCTCACTAAACGGGTCACAAACATGCCGCCATTGACTTTTGAAGTAACCCTCTCCTTGAATGCTCCTTCACCCCAAATATTTCGCCAAGCAATAGGATATGTTGTAGAATGTGTTTGGTGTAATAATATTCCACAAATAAAAAATGTCAAGTGTTGGGACTTTAACATCATCCTTCTGCATGTTTATGGTGCTAGCGATAAGGCGATGAATCAACCGGTGAAGGGGCGAGAGAATGCTTCCTTCTTGTGCGGCAGATGGAATATAAACTCGATTCACTATGGTTTTCCACCAAGTCAAGCCAACTACACCCTCTAGCAAGTCCTTATGGCAATGCTCTGCAATAGTACCAAAGTCCTCAGTCAAGACCATAGAGTGGTCATAAATACCCATCCTCCAGCTTAGTTCGGTGATGCTGCACTATCGGACATCCCCACCAAGATAGAATGCGAGGGAATTTAGGTTGTAAATATCATCACCCCCCTCCCCGGAAGGTAATAGTGGAGAAAAACCCCCAACATAGCTCCTGGTACACCAACTCTTGGATTTGGAAAAGCCGACTACCCCGTCACACGTTATCAAAACTCCGTTTCGTTGAAAAGTATTGATCGAATATGGGGTCAACTCCTCATCTAATCCCGTTTCTCCCATCCAATGCTAATCAATTTCATTTTGTACATAAATTTCCTTCCTCTTCAATGTTTCCAACTTCTGTTTTGCCCAAACTAGTGTTGACTTGGAAATTATTTGTGAAAATTTTAACCACACGATGTCCCCATGGCCGCTTCCACGTGAGCTTTTTCCTCTTCTAGACATTTCCTGCAAAACCATACCCAAAACACAACAAATAAAGTACAGAAAAATTAAAATGTCAGAAATCTGGGCACTAAAACATGGACTCGTCGAGTCCAAGAATAGACTCGGTGAGTCGGAAGAAGTGTGCGAGTCCTAGTTTGGATTTTGACCAAATCATCCATCAAACTCACAAATTTCTCCAGGGATTTTTTCTAGGGATGTATGTCAAGCATTAATTCACAAGAAATTTCATCTATAACACCCAAATTTGACAATAAATCGAAACCCTAGGATCCAAGTCATGTTAAAAATCGGATTTTGCACAAATTGGGATCATTACACTACCAAAGACTGAAACTTTAAAAAGATTAGAAGTAAAACATGTTACCTTTTGACAATATTTGGAAGAAATCACAAGAATTTGAAGATGGTGTCTTGAGAGAAGTTTTTACTTTTAGGGTTAAAACCCTAATTCACTGAACGTAAATTTATATATATATATATATATATATATATATATATATATATATATATATATATATATATATATATATGTATGTATATATATACATATTCTGGTTAAAAAGTGGACTCATCGAGTAGGGGTACTAACTCATCGAGTAGATGCGCGATTTTGGAAAAATGTTGCGATTTATCAAATGGACTCACCGAGTACAGGTACCGACTCGTCGAGTTTTTGAATATGTTTGAAAAATTTTTATGTTTCTTAAACTTATGCCACCATACCCCACACTTAAGCTTTGCTTTCCCTTAAGCAATCATTTTAGACAAAGAAGAAGATTTAGATAGATAAATCCTAAGAAAACCAATAAAAGATGAAAAATCAACATGAAAAAGAAAGGTAAAAAGAAAGTAAACTCTAGTATTGGGTTGCCTCCCGCAAGCGCTTCTTTTTTAGGAGTCTTAGCTGGACTCCTACCCGCTCTACGTTTCAGTGGACTCCTCCAAGTCTAACCCTTCTTCAATTCGTTCATCCTTTGGCATTCCTTCTTCATATCTCTTAAACCGTTGTCCGTTAACTTTGAGGCTTGACCCATCTTTCCTCCTTGGCTCAATCACCCCGTATGGAAATACATGCTTGATTGTAAATGGTCCAGTCCAACGAGAATGTAATTTTCTCGGAAAGAGTTTTTAGCCTTGAATTGTACAAGAGAACTTTTTGTCCTTCCTCAAACTCTTTATTACCCTTCAACCTTGCATCATGCCATCTCTTGGTCTTGTCTTTATAAATCAATGAATTTGTGTAAGACTCGTTCCTCAATTCCTCAAGGTATTCATTTGCAAAATTTGATTTGCACATAACTCATTCGGATCAAAATTACATGTTTTCAAAGCCTAATAGGCTTTGTATTCAAGTTCCACGGGTAAATGGAAATTTTTACCATACAATAGCTTATAGGGTGTGGTTCCAATGGGTGTCTGGAATGCCGTCCTAAACGCCCAAAGCACATCATCCATTTTGTCCACACAATCTTTTCGATTATTGCCCACCATTATCTCCAATATCGTTTTTAGTGCACTATTTGTAGTTTTAGTTTGCCCATTTGTTTGTGGATGGTAAGGTGTTGAAAATCTATGGTGAACCCCATATTTTTTCAACACTTTTGCTAGTTGATCATTAGCAAAATGGGTACCCGTATCACTTATTAACGCCTTCTAACCACTTTGACACGTAATCCACTGCCACTAGAATGTACTTGTTGCCCTTGGATGAACGAAATGGTTCCATAAAATCCACACCGCATACATCAAAATTTTCACAAACTTGAATATTTCTTTGGGGCATTTCATTTCTAGCCTATATATGACCCGTTCTTTGGCAAGCATCACACTCCCTTACATGAGTAGCAACATCTTTAAAGATAGTAGGCCAATAGAAATTAGCATCAAACAGTTTTTTAGTAGTGTATTGGACCCCATGATGTCCTCCCACTGGTCTATTATGGCAATGCTCTAATATATCTCGAATTTCTTTGACAAAAATGCATCTGCTTATGATTCCATCCGCGCAGCTCCTAAAAAGATATGGCTCATACCAAAAATAATATTTAATTTCTTAAAACAACTTCTTCTTTTGTTGATGAGTGAGGCCTTTTGGACGGTACTCGCCAGCTAACTAATTTGCAATATCCGCATACCAGAATCCTCCATAATTACCATTAAATACTCCTCCGGGAAGTTATCTTCAATGCCCATGGTGTCTTTCTCCTCCCTTTGCCGATTTTGCAATCTAGAAAGATGGTCAACCACTACATTTTCCATTCCTTTTTTATCCTTGATATCAATGTAAAATTCTTGTAGTAATAGCACCTATCGGATCAATCTTGGCTTCGCATCCTTCTTGGCAAACAAATACTTAAGATAAGGGCAGAATTTGTCAAAGGCGTACACCACGGCTAATAGTTCTTTTTCGGTTGTGGTGTAATTTTCTTGGGCTGGGATTAAAGTCATGCTTGTGTAATATTTGGGTCGAAAATGCTTATCAACCCTTTGCCCAAGCACGACTCCTAAGGCATAATCGCTTGTGTCACACATTATTTTGAAGGGCAGGTTCCAATTCAGGCCGATGATGATCGGGGCATTAGTTAATTTCTCTTTTAAAATCTCAAAAGCTGTTAGACACTCTTTAGAAAAGTTAAAAGGTGCATATTTTAAAAGTAATTGTGTAAGAGGTCTAGTTATTTTAGAAAAAACCTTTATAAAACGTTGGTAGAAACCCGCGTGCCCTAAAAAACTCCTAACATCCTTCACATTGGTCGGTGGGGATAATTTAGCAATAGTTTCAATTTTCGCCCGATCCACCTCAATCCCTACCTTAGATACCTTGTGACCTACGACTATTCCCTCTTTAACCATAAAGTGCTCTTTTTCCCAATTTAACACTAGATCGGTCAGTTCAAACATGGAAAGCATCAAGTCGTGGTCAATAAGACAGTTACAAAAAGAGAGCCAAAAACAGAAAAATCATTCATAAAAACTTCCATAAACTTTTCCACCATATCGTGGAATATAGCTATCATGCATCTTTGAAACATTGTGGGTGCATTGCATAAACCAAAAGGAATGCGTCGATAGGCAAAAGTCCTACTTGGCCAAGTGAAAGTCGTATTCTCTTGGTCGATTGGATCAATGGGTATTTGGAAGTAACCAGAAAACCCATCTAAAAAACAATAATAGCTATGACTTGATAAACGTTCAAGCATTTGATCAATAAAATGAAGGGGAAAGTGGTCTTTACGAGTGATATCGTTTAGCTTTCGCTAATCGATGCACACTCGCCAACCGGCTACCGTTCGAGTTGGTATGAGCTCGTTCTTCTCGTTTGTTACTACTTTCATTCCTCATTTATTAGGCAACACTTGTATAGGAGTCACCCATGGACTATCGCAAATGGAGTATATGATCCCCGAATCTAAAAGCTTGACCACCTCCTTCTTGACCACTTCTTGCATGTTTGGTTCAGTCGCCTTTGATGTTGCACTACCGACTTTGCTCCTTCTTCCAGATTGATCTTCTGAGAGAAATATGAAGGACGTATCCCTTTAATATCGGTGATTTTCCTTGCGATGTCATTCTTTCTCTTATTTAAAACTCGGACTAACTTTTTCTTTTCAAATTTGGTGACATCAGTAGCTATAATTATAGGCTTTTGTTCACCTTATTCAAGAAATGCTTACTCTAAATGACCAGGTAGAGTTTTTAGCTATGATTTTGTGTTTTGTACAATAAACACATCGAGTCCAGTGAGGAGACTCGTCGAGTCCGGACCAAAAATTCTGTCTGATCGCGATTTCTCAATCGGACTCATCGAGTCAGTGACTTCGACTCGACGAGTCAGACTTTCTGCACTTTTGATTAATTCATTATATTCAGCTTCTTCGAGTAGTCTCTCTATCTCCATTAGGTCACTTTCAGCATCAAATTCATCGTCTAAGGTTGTGGAATAATTGCTTGGCTTGTCTTTTTCCCATTCTTCCATTAATTCTTCCAACATATCAACCGAAAATGATGTGTCATCACTATATCTTGCATGCTTCATTGATTGATCAACTCCAAATGTAACTGATTTGTCTCCCACCCTAAGGGTAAGTTTAGAATCTTGCATGTCTATTATAACACTCACGGTATTTAGGAAAGGTCTTCCAAGGATGATGGGAACTTCATGATTTGCTTCCATATCTAGTACTATGAAGTCCGCGGGGAACACAAACTTATCAACTTTTACGAATATATCTTTGCGTATTCCCCTTGGAAATGCCACGGTTTTATTTTCTAAGTGAATTGTCGTTCGATTTGGACTTGGCTCCGGAATTTTTAACTTCTTAAAGAATGAATATGGCATGAGGTTAACGCTTTCCCCCAAATCAGCTAACACATGGATAGTTGCTAAAATTCCCAATTGACAAGGTAAGGTCAAACAACCCGGGTCATGCTTTTTCCTAGGTAATTTGTTCAACATCGCGGTTGAACAATTTTCATTTGGAACCACCTCTTTACTTCTTCCATCTTCTTTCTATTTGTAAGAAGTTCCTTTAAAAATTTAGCATACTTAGGCATTTGTGCAACCTCTTTGATAAATGGCCTGATAATTTGAAGGGCTTTGATGTGTTCCAAGAACTTTTGATAATCAATATCGTGCTTGTCTTGTCTGGCTCGACCCGGAAACGGCAGTGGAAGCTGACATGGCTTAATAGGAGGCTTATTTTTTGTTCAAATGGGGGGACTCGTCGAGTCCATATCTGCGACTCGGCGAGTCGAATCGGGATTTTCCGGTTTTTGAGTTTCTGCTTCTTCTTCTTGCACCAACTTAGGATCTTCTTTCTAAATAAGGGCTAGAGGAGTTATAATCTTCCCACTCCTAGTTGTCACGATGTTTATATGTGCGCCTTTCGGATTATTTTCGGTATTACAAGGAATTCCACCCGGTCGTCTCTCATTTATTTGAAGTGAAAGTTGGCCTAGCTGTTTTTTCAATGTTAAGAATGGAGGCTTGCTCATTCCTAAGTAGAACTTGATGATATTTCATCATAATTTGGTTCTCTTTAATCATGCTTTGTTGATCCCTAATCATATTTTGTTGATATTTAATTGCAACATTGGTATCGTTATGCCTTTTTTCGGATGCAGCTGCAAATCTTGTAGGCATGTCTTCAAAATCTAATTTCTTTTCTTCTACCGACTCCTACTTTTGATAAAAACCCCTTTCTTTTTTTCTTAAACTTTTCCTCCTTTTCCTTATTGTACTCATCATATGGTAGCCATTCTTTCTTTGGTTTTCGCCAATCATCATCATAACTATCACCACTTGAGTAACATACTTTGGCTTTCTGGTTCCCGTTCTCATCAAGATCACAATCCTTAGTAAGATGAGGCAGTCTACAATTATCACATCCCACTCTAATGGCATGGATGGATTTCTCCATCTTAGTCATTCTTCAATCCATGCTCACTAGTTTTTCCAACACTACTGCCATATCATCATATATAGCATTTACCACACCTCGAGTTGAGTCATTCCTTGGGTTATGATATTCTCTAGAGTGCTTAGAGAATTCTGCAATAAGTTCCTTCACTTCAGCCAAAATTTTCTTTGTTAATGGGCCCTGAGAGTCTAGAAGTTGTCTAGCAGTAACGTTTACCCCATCATAAAATATCGACACTTCTTGTTGCACATTGAGGTCATTTTGTGGGCAATTCCTAATTAGACCCTTGTAGCACTCCCATGTCTCAAATCCTCTTTGTGTATGCCTCCATCAAGAGGTTGGCAATGTCCGCCATGGTGTTGTCGGGTTTGCCTTCTTGCTCACTTTCTTCTTTGTATTCAAACTCGTATTCGGTTGCTTTTGGAATTGGATTCTCTTCAAAATTTTCAAACTTGCTTTCCTCACTCTTTTGACTGCTAGACTCACCTGCTTTCTTCCTTTTCTTCATCCCAAAACTAATTTAAGGTCCTTGAAAGGTGATTTCCTTAGCGGGTTAGTGTCTTCAACAACTTTATCATTGTTTTTCCTAATAGCGGATTCCGGGTCTTCGAATGGAGGAACCAAAGGTTTGTTTGAACCTTGGCTCATAAATACCCGTAATAAAAACAAGAAACATGTGTAAAAAGAACAAAAATAAAATCAAAACGAAACTGGAAATCTACGATGGACTCGTCGAGTACCTACGAATGGACTCAACGAGTTCGAAGGTAAAAAAGAAATATATATATATATATATATATATATATATATATATATACACACACACACATATATATATATAATCCTAAAAATAGAAAAACTTAAAATTAAAAACCTAATAAGTAATTTAATAAAGCAATAACTTTGAGCAAGATAGATCTCACACAAAGGATAGATAACACTAGCAATTAAAATTAATTTTAGAACCATTCCGTGGCAACAGCGTTGAAAAACTTGATGTGTGTAAAATGCACTAGTTTTAATCCCACTTTTAATTATAATTTAGACACATACCTGTGAATTGGTGGTATAGTTAACCAAGCAAGGTATCGAACATAGGAAACGGTAATTAAACTAACTACTAGAATAATATAAAATAATAATAATAATAAAAGAAAAGACGTTTTCTATTGTTTTTCAAGACTAGAAACTTAAGCACTTAGCTAACACTGAACAAAAAAATTAGCAACTAAAACAAGTAAAAATCAACTAAATTCAATATTAAAGGAGACTTCTGTGAAGGTTCAACTTCTTTATTCCTATGGTTGATTTTATGGCAAGTGCGATGAGTTAATTTGTCGTTGTCTACTGATTAATGTGATTAGGTTCATGTTCACTATTACTAATCCTTATAAAACAAATCAATTCAAACAGTGGCCAATTGATTAAATTAATGAGTTTACTAGTTTATAGATTCGGGTTTGGTAAGACTGGTAGTTAGCTAATTAAATTACTAATTCAATTAACTTTTTGTATGATGGTTCGTCACACAAGCTCACACATTAACTTACCTATTTTCTACTTAACCCTAGTTTCATGTTCACTATTCCTAGACATATAACATTGTTTTCACATAAATCATATGAGATAAGCAATTAAGAGATGTTCATGCACTTTAATATACTTGTTAATTAATAGAAAATAGTTGTTTCTAACAAATAAGGATCTTTAACAAGCTTAATCAAACAAAATTCACCAATTAAAATTAATCCAACCACGAAATCAAACCATAGTCATAATGTTGTCAACCCTAAACAGAAAAAACGAGTTTTTAGCTCATATTCATAGCCGAAAATCGTTCACAAGCTAAACCTAATGGTCCAAACATGATGAAAAACACTAGATTAAGAAAAGATAGTATGTTTGTGCCTTTTGATCTCCTCAAAACTGAAGACTAGGGTTGATCCACGAGTTCCAGAGCTCCAGCTGCACTCCCAATCACAATTTAATGCAAAAGGGTTCCAAAGGAGGGTTTAGTTTCAGGCTATTGTGTCCTATTTATAAATTTCTGAAAACAGGGGCGACTCGTTGAGTCCAATAACCGACTCACCGAGACCCTCATTAAAAATCCATGTACGGAAAGGACTTTTGTTTCTTAGAAAATGTTCGTGTCTACTCGTCGAGTAGGCATCCAACTCGTCGAGTAGGTATGGTTTTTTACTCTTTTTATTCTTTCTTCAATTCTCTAGTTTCCGATTGCAATTCCCGAGCTTCCGATTGCATTTCCCGCTTCCTCTTTTGTGATCATTCCATTCTAGAGTTACTCCATAATAGGTTGGATCCTAATAAGGAACTTAGAATCGGGGTCTAGGAATGTAGTGATGTTGGCAGTTTCCTCGTGATCGTCAGGATACTTCAGTCATTTTGTAGGATTGTTGATCATTCGGATCAACACGTGGGTTATCGGGATCCTAGTAATGTAATATATGTAAAAGTAGTCAACAAAAGCATGTAACCATACCTAGTACTAGGTATGGATAGTTTCATGAAAGAGAAGGAGAAGGTGCGCCTAACACTTCTTCTTATTATATAAATGTACATCACATATTTAGTGGTCCTCCATAAACCCAAATTGTTATACACTACCAATAACTATTTAGACTCTTTTTACATTTATTTTTATAAAACAATAATTTGAAAATTAAATAGCAATGTTTATAATATTTATAAATAACCATATTACTTAATAAATAATCAATCAAGATCAAGTCCTTTCCTATGGGACAAAATGGACCAAAATCTTCATGTTCTTCTTCATGCACTCACTTGCTTTGATAATCTCATTTTTAGCAATTTTATAAAATTTATGTAGTTTTAAAAAACCAAGGGGTTCTCCATGGATCTTCAAAATGACCATCATCTTCATATTATGACACGTTACATAAAACAAACTAGTCTAACATAAATATATTACTTACAATGTTATAAAGATGAAAACTAGTTATTTATTATTATATACCATATGAATAAAATATTACAACCATTTTAATGAATCATCATAACTAACAACACAATAAGGTCCATAGCTTATTTATGCATGGTAATACATGAACAAACAAAACACCATTTATTTTACCTAAGACAACTTTAAATGACAAAATATGCATGTAAACTTTTGTAACATATAATAACAATTATAAATTTTTTTATAGAAAATATCTATGAAATTCTTTTTAAAAAAAACCAAGCTATCCATATTTTCCAAAAAAAAAACAAGATTATCCAAATAGTCATAAATTCGAACCAAGCTTTCAATATGGTTCTGATACAATTTGTTGGGTTTTTATTCAAACGTTTGTTTCTAAAACATAATATTAGCAATGTAAGCCTTAAAATTTGAACAATATACACTAGATTTCTCCCTACCAAAGGATCTACTTAAAATGTTTGGAAAGAAAAAAAAACATAGAGTGGGGAAAATATTAACAACCCTTGTAGTCTTTTCAGTCCTCAAAGGGTGGCTTCATAGTTGATGAAGATGGTAACGATTCAAAGTAGAATATCTCTATGTGTATCCACCAAAAAGTCACGAAGCTATTATAAGATGACAATCTATCACATGTATATATTAGTTCTTAAGCCTTAAAGACTTATACTAAATAAGTCTTCAAATGCTAAGCAACTACAACATCCAATTACTTACAACACTCTACAAGAGAGAGTAGAGAGCAAAAGAGGCAGCTCTCGGCTTTAACACAAAAATAAAAAGAAGAACTAAACTAGTATATTTCCTCTCTATTCCTCTTATGATTACATTCAGACGTTAGAGCCTAAGATTTCATTCAATGAGTTTAAGACATGCAAGTTATGTACGATGTGTAAGAACTAGTCAACACAAGTAAGCAACCATACCTACTAGTAGGTATGGATGGTTTCATTAAAGAGAAGGAGAAGGTGTGCCAAACACTTCTTCTTATTATCTAAATGTACATCACATATGTTAGTGGTCCTCCATAAATCCAAAATGTTGTACATTACCATGTGATATAAATAACTATTTAGACTCTTTTTTTATAAAACAATAATTCCAAAATGAAATACGAGTGTTGATAATATTTATAAATAATCATATTACTAAATAAATAATAAATTACTATCAAGTCCTTTCTTAAGGGCAAAATGGACCAAAATCTTCATGTTCTTCTTCATGCACTCACTTACTTTGACAATCTGCTTTGTAGCAATTTTATATGACTTTTATAAAATTTATGAAGTTTTATAAAACCATGGGGTGCTCAATGGATCTTCAAAATGGGCATCATCTTCATATTATGACATTTTATATAAAACAAACGAGTCTAACACTAATATATTACTTACAAAGTAAAAAAGATGGCAAGTAGTTATTTATTATTACATACCATATGAATAAAAGAATATTACAACCATTTTAATAAATCATCACAAATAACAATAAAATTAGGTCCATCGCTTATTTATGCACTGTAAATACATCAACATACAAAATAACCTTTATTTTTTCTAAAACAAATTTGAATGCCAAAATATTCATCTAAACTTTTGTCACATAGAATAACAATTTTAAAGTTGTAATAGAAAATATCTACGAACTTCTTTTTAATAATAACCAAGCTATCCATATTTTCCAAAAAAACAAGATTATCCAAAAGGTCATAAACTCTAACCAATCTTTCAAGATGGTTATGATACCATTTGTTTGGTTTTTATTCAAAAGTTTGTTTCTAAAACATAAGACTAACAATGGAAGCATTATAATTTAAACAATATAAACTAGTTTTATCCATGCTAAAGGATCTACTTAAAAAGTATGAAAAGAAAACAAAAACCATAGAGTGGGGGAAAATTAACAACCCTTGTAGTCTTTTCAGTCCTTAAAGATAGGCTTGAAAGTTGATGAATTTGGCAATGATCCAAAGTAGTATCTCTCAGTGTGTATATACCAAAAATCAAAAAGTTATTATAAGATGACAATCTATCACATGTATATTGTTTTTCTTGAGCATCGAACACTTACACTAAATAAGTCTTCAAAGGAGAAACAAACTAGAACACCATATTACTTACAAGACTTTACAAGAGAGAGTGGAGAGTCGAAGAGGCACCTCTTGGTTTTACACAAAAATAAAAAGAAGAACTAAACTAGTTTATTTCATCTCTCTTCCTCTGATGCTTACATTCACATGTTAGAGCCTATCCTTTCATTCAATGAGTTCAATACATGCAATTAATGTAAGAGGTATAAGAAGTAGATAATGTAACCAAGCAACCATAGCTAGTACTAAGTATGGATGGTTTCATGAAAGAGAAGGAGAAGGTGTGCCTAAGAGTAATTATTATTTAAATGTACATCACATATGTTAGTGGTCCTCCATAAGTCCAAAGTGTTGTACACCACTTATTTAATCATAATATGTGATATAAATAACTATTTGTACTCTTATTATTATTATTTTCATAAAAAATAATTCTATAAAGAAATACAAGTGTTGATATTATTTAATAATAATCATATTACTTAATGGATAATAAATTAGTATCAAGTCCTTTCGTAAGGGGCAAAATAGACAACAATCTTCATGTTGTCACTTTGACAAATTTCTTTATAGCAATTTATAAGAGTTTTATAAAATTTATGATGTTTCATGAAACCATGGGCTTCTCCAATGATCTTCAAAATGGCCATCATCTTTATATTCTGACATTTGATATAAAATAAACTCATTTAACACTAATATATTACTTACAAAGTAAAAAAAAATGAGAACTAGTTATTAATTGTTACATACCATATGAATAAAATAGTATTACAACCATTAAAATGAATCATCAGAAATAACAACACAATAAGTTCCATGGCTTATTTATGCACTATAAATACATGAACATATAAAACAACATTTATTTTTTCTAAGACAAATTTAAATGACAAAATATTCGTGCAAACATTTGTCACATAGAATAAAAATTATAAACTTGTTATAGAAAATATCTATGAACTTCTTTATAATAAAAACCAAGCTATCCATATTTTCCAAAAAAAAACAAGATTATCCAAATAGTCATATATTCTAACAAATCTTTCAAGATGGTTCTGATACCATTTGTTGGGTTTTTATTCAAAAGTTTTCTTCTAAAATATAAAATTAACAATGGAAGCGTTAAAATTTAAACATTATAAACTAGTTTTATCCCCACCAAAGGATGTAATTAAGAAGTATGGAAAGAAAACAAAAATCACAGACTTGGGAAAATATTAACAACCCTTGTAGTCCTTTAAGTCCTCAAGGGGAAGCTTGAAAGTTCGTAAATATGGCAATGATCCAAAGTAGAATCTCTCTATGTGCATGTACCAAGAAGTCACAAAGCTATTATATGATCACAATATATCACTTGTATATGGTTGTGCTTGAGTCTGAAAGACTTATACTACATAATTCTTCAAATGAGAAAAAAAACTAGAACACCCAATTATTTATAACACTTTACAAGAGAGAGTGGAGAGCGAAGAGGCAACACTTGGCTTTTACACAAAAGTAAAAGAAGAACTAAACAAATTTATGTCCTCTCTCTTCCTCTTATGGTCACATTCACATGTTAGACCCTATGATTTCATTCAATGATTTCAAGACATACAAGTAACGTAACAGGTGTTGGAAGTATTCAATGCAAGCAAGCACCCATACCTAGTACTGGGTACAAATGTTTCATGAAAGAGAAGGAGAAGGTGTGCCTAACACTTATTCTTATTATATAAATGTACACCACATATGTTAGTGGTCTTCCATAAATCTAAAATGTTGTACACTACTAATTTAATCATACCATATGATATAAATAACTAGTTATACTTCATTATTATTATTTTCATAAAACAATGATTCCTTGATGAAATACAAGTGTTGATAATATTTATTAATAATCATATTAGTTAAAAAATAATCATTTAGTATCAAGTCCTTTCCTAAGGGATAAAATGAACAAAAATCTTCATGTTCCTCTTCATGCTCTCACTTACTTTGAAAATCTCCTTTTTAGCAATTTTATAAGACTTTTATAAAATGTATGAATTTTTATAAAACCGTGGGGTGCTCCATGGATCTTTAAAATGTCCATCATCTTAATATTGTGACATTCTATATAAAATAAACTTGTCTAACACTAATATATTAGTTACAAAGTAAAAAAAATGACAATTAGTTCTTTTTTTTACATGCCATATGAATAAAAAATATTACAACCATTTTAATGAATCGTCATAAATAACAACACAATAACGACCATGGATTATTTATGCACTGTAAATACATGAACATACAAAAGAACCTTTATTGTTTAAAAGACAACATTAAATGACAAAATATTCATGTAAACTTTTGTCGCATAGAATAATATTTATAAAATTGTCATAGATAATATCTATGAACTTTTTTTTAACAAAAACCAAGTTATCCATATTTCCAGAAAACAAGATTATCCAAATAGTCATAAATCCTAACCAAGCTTTCAATATGGTAGTGTTACCATTTCTTGGGTTTTATTCAAAAGTTTGATTTTTAAAATATAGGATTAACAATGGAAGCATTAAAATTTAAACAATATAAACTACTTTTATCTCCACCAAATGATCTACATAAAAACTATGTAAAGAAAACAAAAATTAAAGAGTGTGGAAAATATTAACAACCCTTGTATTCCTTTCAGTCCTCAAGGGGATGCTTGAAAGTTGATGAAGATGACAATGATCCAAAGTATAATATTTCTATGTGTATCCACCAAAAAGACAAAAATCTATTATTAGATGACAATCTATCACATTTATGTAGTTGTTCTTAAGCCTCAAAGACTTATATTTAATAAGTCTTCAAAGGAGAAACAAAGTAGAACACCCAATTACTTACAACACTTTACAAGATAGATTAGAGAGCGGGGGAGGTAGCTCTCGGCTTTTACACAAGAATAAAAAGAACAAAACTAGTTTATTTTCTCTCTCTTCCTTTTATGATTATATTCACATGTTAGTGCCTATGTTTTCATTCAATGAGTCCAAGATATGCAAGTAATGTAAGAGGTGTAAGAAGTAGCCAATGCAAGAACGCAACCATACCAAGTACTAGGTAAGGATGGTTTCATGGAAGAGAAAGAAAATGTCAGCCTAAAACTTATTATTATTATTGAAATGTACATCTCGTATGATGGGTTTAGCATTCTAACACTTCGTAAGTGTACATGCAACCCTAACAACCTTGGATCTATGTTTGTTTAATTATCATGCAAAGTTGAATTCCAAGGTTATATTCCTATCTAGCATACATGGGGAACATTTTTTAACTTGAATTAAAGATAGAATAACTTACTTTTGAGAGAATACACACACTTGAAAAATCAGCTAGCCCTCACTTGTTCTTGTGTAGCCAATTTTGGTGGAGAAGATGATCCTTATAAAGTGTGACACATCTAGGGTTACAGCATGTAAACCCAAATGTGTCATGGCTCTTCATTTGCATGACCCATGGGTTTGTAACTCCCATGGAGCATCCATGGAGCATCTTATGGGTTTAACCCAACTTGATAATCCATGGAGCCTCTTAGCCCACTATACAAGTTATGGATGATTTACATAATCAACCCATATATTTAATAAGTTATCTTTTGATCACTTAATTTGTCACAACCCAAAACCGGAAGGGCGGAAACGTTCTGGGGTGGATGACATCATGTCAAGTATCACAACATATGCAGTATAGTAATCAAACTACAACAACCATTGCATTAATAATAATAGTTTTACATATTTTACATTGTATAGAATCATTAAAGTAATACATAAACTAGTATAGATACAGCTTGGCACAAAACTGTCTTCAACAGAAGCTCCTGGAATGTACCTGTCTAATGCTGACCTGAGAATACAAGTTATTTGAAAAGCGAGTATCAACATTTTTACAAATGCTGGTGAGTTCATAAGTATTTAGTGTCATTTTATACAAAAAAAAAACTTTATATAAGTAGTAGTTTTCAAGTATACAATAAAATAGAGTCCTTTCCAGAAAATCCTATATTTTCTGATTAAAAAGCAGTCTTCTACCAAGAATGATCAGAGTTATGTGGTAAAAAGTAGTTTTCCCTTAAACACTTTCATTATCAAAATACAGGATTTGCTTCTTAAGAAAGTCGGAGAATATCAGGGAAAATAACATATGCCTCAGCAGTGAGGAATGCAAACTATGAATAAAGAATCATAGACTCCAGGAGGGTATCGAATGAACGGTATACCTGGCTCAGTCTAACAAAAGGAGACACAGACCCCAGACAGTATCAAATGAAAGATACAGCTAGTAAGGTCTAAAACAGAGAATACTGACCCCAAACAGTATCAAATGAAAGATACAGCTAGCAAGGTCTAAAACAGAGAATACAGACCCCAAACATTATCAAATGAAAGATAGAGCTAGCAAGGTCTAAAACAGAGAATACAGACCCCAGATAGTATCAAATGAAAGATACAGCTAGCAAGGTCTAAAATAGAGAATACAGACCCCCGACAGTATCAAATGGAAGATACATCTAGCAAGGTCTAAACTAGAGATAGACCCTAGATAGTATCAAATGAAAGATACAACTAGTAAGGTCCAATACAGTGAATATAGTGTATATAGTGAAATACTGTGCATAAAACCCGTTACCTTAAAGCCATGAATTATAAGGTAACCCCGAGATACTCATAACCATACTGATCGACACTAGAGAATCTTCACGCCCTACAACCATCGGTATAAAATATGACATTTGTCACCCCTCGGCTTGGTAGGTGATGGACTATAGCTAGTAGTCAGGGTGCGGGGCTGTCAATCCCATATTGATCTATATACACAATGTCCGCTCTCCCTACAAGAGACTCTGGTTACCAACTCGACAACGGAGTAGGCCGTGTACTGAGGATGTATCTCGTATAGTGAGAGTTAGTGTAAAATACAGGACAAGCAATAGAGACTCTCAAATGGGCTGACTAGTGTAAACCTATATGTCTATGCATGTGTACATAATATATAACTAATGATCAAATGACCTTCGGACGGACATCCGATCCCACCAGACCACATCTCAATGAAGTAAAGGAAATAGGGTGAACAAGCCTTCCTAAGTCCTTCAAACATTATTTATATGCATCTATACAAGCATAGGCATAGATCTAACTCTGTGGAAGTGTAATCAGGTATAAGTGTATCACGAAATGGAAGCGTTCTAAAGCATAATTGGATCACGAAGTGGAGGCGTTCTCAAGTATAAGTGTATCACGAAGTAGAGTGTCTTCCAAGGTATAAGCGTATCACGAAGTAGAGTGACTTACAAGGTATAAGCGTATCACGAAGTAGAGTGCCTTACAAGGTATAAGCATATCACGAAATAGAGTGTCTTACAAGGTATAAGCATATCACGAAGTGGAGGCATTATCAGGTATAAGCGTATCACAAAGTAGAGGTATTAACTAAACCGAAATGAAGCAGTGGTAACTTCACCAAGTAGGAGTATAAAAACAATGACGAAAACTTTGGAAACCCTTTATACATTACGAAAATCACGACTTCGTATTCCTTTGTAAAATAAGTTTAAAAATCTTTAAAAATCCTTTGAAAACCTTTCATAAACAATTTTAAAATGACACTTGGATTAAACATTATAAGTAAAAGCTGAACAAGTAACTACGTTTTTAGAAAACCATTTACAGTGTCATTCTCGGTAAAACAGTTAACAGTGTAGTAAATCCTTGTGCATGCGGGTTATCAATCACATGTGATTGATATGATAACTGGCATGTTTAACTTGTATTCCCCCCTATAAAACATGTAAAAATATTTAAAAGGTTCATTCAGGGGTATGAACTCACTTGTGTAAGTAGATCCGACGAAGGTGTCGGTTGGGTGCTTGGTGTCAAGTAAAGACTTGGACACACTTAGTGCCCTATTTAACATATGATAACATATGTTCACAAAAAATTAGTACATTTAATACTAATTAAACAAGTATACGCACTATAAGGTGCGGAAAACACTTTGGTTAAGTGTTTGGGGTGTCCTGGGTAACATTTAAGGGTGTGAATGGCTTAGGAATGGAGTTCACTCTCCAAGAGTAAACTCTATACATAGTGTTTACGGGCCTCGGACAACTCCCCATGAGTTTACGGCCGTAAACTCATGGTGAGGGGGGTTCTAGGATGTTTAAAGGCCTTATATTGATCGTGGAATTTAGCTAGATCCAAATCTAAAATGTATGAGTGGATTTAATGTGTTTAAAGGGACCATATGGGAGTTTACGGCCCATGAATCACCCCTATGGTAGTTCACGGCCATGAACTCCTATACCCTTGGTTTTATGGAATTTTAAAGCCCTTATTCCAATCCTAGTAATTTATTATGAAGTATGAGGCCATTTGGAGGAATTAAAACTACCATTTGACATTGTTTGGAGGTGTTTACAACCTAAGTATAGGCTTGCACCATAAACTGCATTTCAACCCTCAAATCTATGTGTTTAATTGTTGTAAACCCGAAATAGCAAGTCCCTAATTTTTGTCTTAAGCCTAAGGGTGGTTTGGGAGTGTTTGGAACTTGATTTTACAAGTTTAGAGGGTGTTTACGCCCTAAGCGTGTGCTTGGGCCGTAAACCCTCTTTTATGCCCCAAAATTGATTGTTTTAAGGTGCAAACACTCCTAGGCTAAATCCCCAATTAGTTTCCAAGCTTTTAGGGACAAATTTGGGTCATTTTGGCCTATTATTAGGGGTTTACGGCCTAAGGAGGCTCTTAGACCGTAAACTCCTTTTCAACAGCTTCCAAGTCCGATTTTTGGGGTATACTCACAAGTCATGATGTTTAGAATAGGTTAGGGTGAAGAGACTTACGTTTTGGAGGCGGAAATTCACGGTTTTGAGTTGAAAACAGGCTTTATGAGAGAGAGTATAGAGAGAGAGTGGAAAGGGTGGAATGAACTCCATTCCCCCCTTATATGGGTTGGAGTTGGAGCTCAGTGGTATTCTACCCGATACTGCAGTTGAACGGGGCTTTTTGGTCGCACCCGATTAAACGGTCAAATTTTGACTTGGTGGAAACTAAAAATTTTCAAGGGGAAAATTTTAGTGTTTCTAATATATTTCTACCCTTACCAAGTCATTATAAAAGTCTCAAATTAATTAACCTCTTTCAAAAGGTTAACGGACAGTTTAATAAAACGAGGCTTATTAACGGAAGGAGTTAAAAATGACGGAATAAATTTCGGGCTGTCACATCATCCCCCCGTTAGAGGGAATTTCGCCCCGAAATTCAGGTTTAGGCAAGGAATTAGGTATGAATAACTGAGTAGAGGCAGGAGGGTACTTCCTATACGGTTTGTCCTTGCACTCCCAAGTGATCTTTGGTCTGACTCTGTCATTCTAACAAACCTTCACCTATGGGGTGCAGATTTCGTCTCGTGCAGTTAGTGATTTCCTACAGGTATGTCTACGAAGTTAGGTTTCTCAATGGTTTCTATCAAGATGAGTGGGATACAAATTGTGACATCAGGCAACCACTTGTCAAGTCTAAGTAGTGGGTTGATCTCAGGTGAAGCTTGTGGAATATCCGAAGTAGTAGTGGTCTGACGAGGGTTGGACCAATCTCCGTAAGGGATCTTGGATGGTCCAAAGCTCTCGGAAGGGTAGCGCTTTTTAGTACTTAGAACATAGTGTACTTCTATGGCAAGATCACCACTAGCGGGATCGTTATTCTGAAGTTCTAAACGTTCTCTCTCATACTGGATGTGTAGTCCTTCAGGTTGGTTCTTAGGAAGCTCGGGTTGTCCTTGATTTTGCGTTTCCTATCATTTGGTTTTTAGAGACTTTCTAGATCATCGGATGGGTTGTGTGTCTACGGTATCTTTTTGTTGTAGAGTGGCTATCTCAATCTTGTGCAAAATGAGCCTGCACTAATGAATCTTGATATATTCCTAACGGAAACCCTCAAGGTCGGGAAGATAGGGTTTCACCAGGAGAGCGTTGGACTATCTCAGGAGGTGGTTCTACTATTTATGCATGAGATAGTATTCGCGGAACACCTGATAGTCCAATGAATCTTGTAATACATGTTCTAATCTGCAAGGCGTTGGTTTATTTTTGTGCGGAAAACATGTGCTCTTGTATAACCCATCGACTAACACCTAGACTGGTGTCAAGTCTATAATCTCTTCGGGATCTGGCTTATAAGGCTTAACACAACTACTTCCACATTTTGACCAAGTACTCTTGGCTGCGGAGGTTATCCTGTGGTTTTCGGTATTCTAGTGTTCACTTCGGAGAATGCAGACTATCGTCTATAGGGTGACGGTGACTTCCTCCATGCAAGAGGGCGGAGGATCCTAGGCACTACTCTTCTGTAACGGGGTGGACGAAGTGCCTGAGTAGTGCGAACATCTTTGGCAACTATTCTTCCGAATGTTCTGAGTTTTCTCGGTCTAGGTCAAATCTAGTGAGTATAGGGTTCCATCACTCGAAACTTTAATCTTCTCATCCACTCTTCTCAGATTTTAATTTATCGCAGCTCTCGGATTTCCGGGATATCCGCTGCGATGCTTAATTCGAGGGATAAAGCGTGAATGGATGGTCGTAGTGAATGGCCTTGACTCTTACGACTCAAATTTCTTTATCAACCGAGGGTGTTAGCTACTATGTTGGCTAAACCGGGATGACAACAAACTTTGGATCTGCGGTCATTATACTTGCTCAATCCGTAGGGGTTCTCTTGAATCTAGCTCCTTTTCCATGGGATAGGACGAAGGGTATTTCTGAGGGATCTACGAGGTATGCTTCGGGTGGTTATCATCTTCTGGAATACTTGCAGTGCCTTTCGCTTCGGTTTCTATCTGTCTAAAGAGGGTTGGTTAACAGCGCGCGATACCCCTCTCCTGGGTACTTCGGATGGTTTGAAGTAAAAGTGACGACTGGCGGATCACATTAATCTTTAGTATTTTTATTATGTTTAGGTTCGGAAGAGCCTTTATTTGCCGAAAGGGCTATGGAGAAAGTTCTTTTTACACAACACTAAGGGTTTACACATGGCTGTACGAAGTCAAACCATGATCGATAGAGGCGTCGAAGTTTGCACACCTTGACATGATATATAAAATGAGGGTCGATAGAGTCATGTGCCAAACAGGCACACAAGTTCTAGGCGTCTCGAGTTTCATCCTGTATATCACTGTCACGGATACTTGGACTGATAGAGTTGACATGGAACTATAGAGAGTCCTGAATGTTTCTGAATAGAGTACCTTTTCATGAATGGATTCTGACAAGGCATTTCTATAATCGCCTCACATATACTAGTCATGTATAACTAATATGGGGAGGACTGTTGACTGAGTGACTCCGCTTTAAATCCACAGCCAAACGAGGAACAAGAAATGAGGCGGCCTTTACTCAGGTCTATCCATTTCAATTATACATGGACATAACGTGTATGTTTATCTATTATAGTTTTACCTGATGAAATTTTAAATTTTATAATGGTGCTGCGACTTTCGCTTTAACGAAAAATAATTACACTTAGAATTAGTCTTTTAATGTTTTTGGTTAGTTATCTAAGATCGAGAGACGTATCAAAATCTACCGGTTTCCTTGATTCTTATCCCTAAGCATTATAGTTAGACTCCTCCTATGTCCTTGCCTTTTCCTTCAGTTGGGCAGTCCTTCTTGAAGTGTCCAATCTCACCACATGGACGGCAAACTGGATTGGCCGCCAAATTGGTGGTTGATGTAATGAACTCAACCGGGGTTATGCAAACGCGAGCAGTATGTCACAACATGTGGCACCTAGCGCAATAGAGTTCCTGGCATATAACATGATGATGGTAGCTGCACTTGCTGTAGTGGGGAAGGCTTCCTAAATATGGTCTTGTAGGTGTTGGTATGGAAAGGTTGGCAGGTGTATTAACTGCCTCAGCTCGTTGCCCTTCGGAATGTCCTTGAGCCGAGGTACTTCCCTCCTCGATTTTGATCTTTCTCTTCAGTGGATTTGAGTGAGGTTCTTGGGTGGCTGGGTATACAGAGGTTTGTTGCTGTTGTCCATTACTAGGATCGGAATTTCCGATAGGGATCTTGCTAACATTGGAGTTGTTAGCATTCAGGTGAGCCATGATAGCTGCTACGGCTATCGAGACTGCAACTTGGAACGTAGCTTCATCGAATAGGAGAGTAGGTTTCTTGCTTGCAGATTGGTTACGCTTCTTCGGAGGCATGGTTTTCCTACATGGAAAGGGACACAAGATAATGAGAGACGATGCTTAACCCTGGACATATCTGTCATGACTGTATTAGGCATAAATTTTCCAGTGCCTCGGATGTTGGCTGTCTGAGTGTCGACCTACATCCCTATGATGTAGTCCTAGTGTACAAGGTAGGAGTGGGAGTATCAGGAAAAAGCCATACAAGGCGAGTTGTTCCTACTAACTTACCTTTATACTGGGAAAGGTTTCACTCTCCGGCCTAGAAAGTTTTGAGAACAGTTCGGAACGAAGACCGTAGAAAGAAAGGTTCATGGAGACTTATGGCTAAACAACCTCAACAGAGGTGTGGGGATCCGCTCTAAGTGTATTACTGGCAACGGGAAAAGACGATTTACCCAACACATCGCGTGAGTAGTGTAACCACTAATTCACTAAATTGTATTATTTTATGGGTGTATTAGCGTGACAAACACGAGGAAAAGACACTTCTCAGGTTCCATGTACTGGCTCCCTCTGTCTTTCTCATATCCCTGACCGGGACTGGCGTTGGCTTTCTTCATGTAGTTACCTAGGGTAATCTTCTCCTATAGACATATTGATTTTCTACTCCGCCTTACTTCCGAATTCAACTATGGGTGTCATCACTACATGATAGATGACTGGAAATCTCGAAAGTTTAGGTGAATTTCTCACCGATGTCCCTAGAAAGATATAGGCACTTGGTGATTTCAATAGTCTCGTCTTGGTTCATTTATTTCCTAACTGGAAATCCTCTTAATGAACCTCTTCTGGGTCTGCATCACCTCTTCTGCCGAGTACTGAAGTGGATAGGGTTTTCTATAGGATTCATGCGAGAATGGAAATGTCTAAAGAATCCTAAGAGATTATTAACATTTCAATGAGTGATCCATATTGAGTCCTGCTACGATTACACAGGGTATACAAATCATATATAGCTTAGATCCGATAGGCCTTCGAATATGTGATACTACTCTAGATCCACATCCTAATGAGGAAAAGGAAATAGGACGAAACCACACATTCTTAGCCTATGGGATCCTTATTATATATAACCTTGGGAGTATACTCTCTGTAATTGTACGTATATCGATAAGGATATTTTTAGTTCTTCACATAAGGTTAGTTATGGATCCTAAAATACCCCTATGGTATTTTAATTCTTGTTTGTTTCTTATCTTCAGATTATGATTCTGGGATTAATGTGAGACTTTTAGTATTCCAAAATACTCCTATAGTATTTTAAACTTTATGTTTGGCTCTAGCATTCCTAGTTGGTAAGTTTCAGACCTGTTGCAACACCATTATCACTCCCAAGCACACATTCATCGCATCTCGAATAAATGTAGTTGATCAGGTTACATTTATTCCAGCGTACAGTTACATAACTGCCCAGGTTTGACGATGATGCTCAACATCCGAAGACTTTTATTCTTGTTCTTTTTGTGATACTTGCGTTCGAGTGTTTAGATTCTGGAAGTTCTTATACTTTGGTAAAATATGGTTATATTTTAAAGTATAATTCTTGGTCAGAGTCTTTTATCCCTATGCATTTATAGGTTGTATATATTTTATGAATTGATATACTTAGCTCACTATAAACAATGCTCTGATACCAATCTGTGACACCCAAAACCGGAATGTCGGAAACGTTCTGGGGTGGATGACATCATGTCAAGTTTCACAACATATGCGGTATAGTAATCCAAGTACAACAACCATTGCATTAATAATAATAGTTTTACATAGTTTAAATTGTATAGAATCATTAAAGTAATACAGAAACTATTATAGATACAGCTTGGCACGAAACCGTCTTCAATAGAAGCTCCTGGAATGTACCTGTCTAATGCTGACCTGAGAATACAAGTTATTTGAAAAGCGAGTATCAGCATTTTTACAAATGATGGTGAGTTCATAAGTATTTAGTGTCATTTTGTACAAAAAAAAACCAACTTTATATAAGTAGTAGTTTTCAAGTATACAGTGAAATAGAGTCCTTTCCAGAAAATCCTATATTCTCTGATTAAAAAGCAGTCTTCTACAAAGACTGATCAGAGTTATGTGGTAAAAAGTAGTTTTCCCTTAAACACTTTCATTATAAAAATACGGGATTTGCTTTTTAAGAAAGTCGAAGAATATCAGGGAAAATAACATATGCTCAACAGTGAAGAATGCAGACTATGAAAAAAGAATCATAGACTCCAGGAGGGTATCGAATGAACAGTATGCCTGGCTCAGTCTAACAAAAGGAGACACAGACCCCAGACAGTATCAAATGAAAGATACAGGTAGTAAGGTCTAAAACAGAGAATACCGACCCCAAACAGTATCAAATGAAAGATACAGCTAGCAAGGTCTAAAACAGAGAATACAGACCACAGAAAGTATCAAATGAAAGATACATCTAGCAAGGTCTGAAACAGAGAATACATACCCCATACAGTATCAAATGAAAGATACAGCTAGCAAGGTCTAAAATAGAGAATACATACCCCAGACAGTATCAAATGAAAGATACAGCTAGCAAGGTCTAAACTACAGACAGACCCTAGACAGTATCAAATGAAAGATACAGCTAGTTAGGTCCAATACAGTGAACATAATGTATACAGTGAAATACTGTGTATAAAACCCGTTACTTAAAGCCATGAATTATAAGGTAACCTCCAGATACTCGTAACCATACTAATCGACACTAGAGAATCTTGACGCCCTGCAAGCATCGGTATAAAATATGACATTTGTCACCCCCTCGGCTTGGTAGGCCGTGGACTGTAGCTAGCAGTCAGGGTGTGGCGGTGTCAATCCCGTATAGATCTATACACACAATGTGCGCTCTCCCTACAAGAGACTCTAGTTACCAACTCGACAATGGAGTAGGCCGTGTACTGAGGATGTATCTCGTATAGTGAGATTTAGTGTAAAATACTAGACAAGCGATAGAAACTCTCAACTGGACTGACTAGTGTAAACCAATATGTCTATGCCTATATACATAACATATAACTAATGATCAAATGACCTTTGGACGGACATCTGATCCCACCAGACCACATCTCAACGAAGAAAACGAAATAGGGAGAACAAGCCTTCCTAAGTCCTTCAAACATTATTTATATGCATCTATACAAGCATAGGCATACATCTAACTCTCTGGAAGTGTCATCAGGTATAAGCGTATCACGAAGTGGAAGCATTCTCAAGTATAAGTGGATCACGAAGTGGATGCGTTCTCAAGTATAAGTGTATCATGAAGTAGAGTGTCTTAAAAGGTATAAGCATATCACGAAGTAGAGTGTCTTACAAGGTATAAGCGTATCACGAAGTAGAGTGCCTTACAAGGTATAAGCGTATCACGAAGTAGAGTGTCTTACAAGGTATAAGCGTATCACGAAGTGGAGGCGTTATCAGGTATAAGCGTATCACAAAGTAGAGGTATTAACTAAACTGAAATGAAGCAGTGGTATCTTCACCAAGTAGGAGTATAAAAACATAGACGAAAACATTGGAAAACCTTTATACATTACGAAAATCACGACTTGGTATTCCTTTGTAAAATAAGTTTGAAAATATTTAAAAATCCTTTGAAAACCTTTCATAAACAAGTTTAAAATGAAACTTGGATTAAACATTATAAGTAAAACCTGAACAAGTAACTACGTTTTTAGAAAACCATTTACAGTGTCATTCTCGGTAAAACAGTTAACAGTGTGGTAAATCCTTGTGCATGCGGGTTATCAATCACATGTGATTGATATGATAATTGACATGTTTAACTTGTGTTCCCCCTATAAAACATGTAAAAACATTTAAAAGGTTCATTCAGGGATATGAACTCACCTGTGTAAGTGGATCCGACGAAGGTGCCGGTTGGGTGCTCGGTGTCAAGTAAAGACTTGGACACAGTTAGTGACCTATTTAACATATGATAACGTATGTTCACATACAATTACTACAAGTAATACTAATTAAACAATTATACGCACTATAAGGAGCGGAAAACACTTTGGTTAAGTGTTTGGGGTGTCCCGGGTAACATTTAAGGGTGTGAATGGCTTAGGAATGGAGTTTACTCTCCAAGAGTAAACTCTATACATAGAGTTTATGGCCTTGGGTCAACTCCCCATGAGTTTACGGCCGTAAACTCATGGTGAGGGGGGTTATAGGATGTTTAGAGGCCTTATATTGATCCTTGAATGTAGCTAGGTCCAAATCTAAAATGTATGAGTGGATTTAATGTGTTTAAAGGGACCATATGGGAGTTTACAGCCCATGAACCACCCCTACGGGAGTTCACGGCTGTGAACTCCTATACCCTTGGTTTTATGGAGGTTTAAGGCCCTTATTCCAATTCTAGTAGTTTATAATGAAGTATGAGGCCATTTGGAGGAATTAAAACTACCATTTGACATGGTTTGGAGGTGTTTACGGCCTAGGTATATGCTTAGGCATTAAACTCCATTTCACCCCTCAAATCTTTGTGTTTAATTGTTCTAAACCCGCAATAGCAAGTCCTTAATTTATGTCTTAAGCATAAGGGTGGTTTGGGAGTGTTTGGAACTTGATTTTACAAGTTTAGAGGGTGTTTATGGCCAAAGCATGTGCTTGGGCCATAAACCCTCTTTTATGCCCCAAACGTGATTGTTTTAAGGTGCAAACACTCCTAGGCTAAATCCCGAATTAGTTTCCAAGCTTTTAGGGACAAATTTGGGTCATTTTGGCCTCTTATTAGGGGTTTACGACCTAAGGAGGCTCTTAGGCCGTAAACTCCTTTTCAGTAGCTTTCAAGTCCGATTTTTGGGGTATACTCACAAGTCATTATGTTTAGAATAGGTTAGCGTCAAGAGACTTACGTTTTAGAGGCGGAAATTCACAATTTTGAGTCGAAAACGGGCTTTATGAGAGAGAGTATAGAGAGAGAGAGTGGAAAGGGTGGAATGAAGTCCATTCCCCCTTATATATGGGTTGGAGTTGGATCTCAGTGGTACTCTACCCGATACTGCCGTTGAATGGGGCTTTTTGGTTGCACCCGATTAAACGGTCAAATTTTGACTTGGTGGAAACTAAAAATTTTCAAGGGGAAAATTGTAGTGTTTCTAATTTAGTTCTACCCTTACCAAGTCATTATAAAAGTCTCAAATTAATTAACCTCTTCCAAAAGGTTAACGATCAGTTTAATAAAACGAGGCTTATTAGCGGAAGGAGTTAAAAATGACGGAATAAATTTCGGACTGTCACATAATTAATTCTAAATTAATTCTTGATTAAACTAATTAAATAATACTATTAATATATTAAAACTTATAATATATATATTAATAAACCACAAGTGTAATTTCTCTCATTTAGTCTATCCAATTGCATGGTGTCATGCAACCCAAGTTGACCATGCAGGGTTGGGTCAAGTACATACCAGAAATAGTTATGGACTTAGACACCTTATACAATAGTCTCCCACTTGGATAAGTCTAATAACTATAACTGCAAGTATGACTTCAGGAACCGATCAACAATTGTAACTCTTTCAAGGTCTCTCGGAACTGACAAGATGATGATACGCCATTTAAGATAAGTGATCATATAATCAGGTGTTGTAGATATCAGCCGGACAAATACATGGAACAATTTCTTACTTATTGTCCATCAGTTTGTTTCCCGATTTCTGATTTGTTTGACAAATAACTTAATTGAACACATCAACTTAGTTCTGACCGGGCCCGGTACATAGGTCCAAAAAACTCATCGAGGGGCCCAGATATCAGCTTCTAATCCAACAAGGAACACATAAAGTTTGACTCATGTGTGTGTTCTGTTACTCATTGAATTATACACAAAAACACGTTTTATAACATCGAGTTACCAATGCATTTACGTACAATCAATGCATAACCAACTCATAAGTAACAAATCATATCTCTAGGTTTGAAGACTTATATGATATTACCGCCTCGCAATCACTCTAGATAAATTCCATGAAGTGATTCCAGTGAGCGGGAGTTGAGTACAATGCTCAGAACTTATGAGCACTCATGATTGTTGTAGCCATGTCCAACAACTTAGACGTCTGCAACCAATCATGATAGACTTGATTCATACCTACTTACGACATATGACCGACTGTGGAGGTTCGAATAATATGATATACCAAACATAATTATTCTGGAAGACAAAACATGAAAAAGAAATATAGTAAACGGTCGTAAAGAGATAACAACACTTTACTCATAAATAAAACACTTTTATTCATCATCTAATGTCAGTTACACTTTACAAATTTTGAGGTTATCTAACTACTAAATCTAATATCATCCTTCATCCCTATGCTCCGAGCATGATGGAGATGCTAAAACCGAGTCAGTCCCTTCGTAATGGGATCTGCTGCGTTTTTATCCGATGATACCCTCTTTGCCACGAGAAGTCCTTCTATTCGATGTCTGATGAAATGGTATTTTCTGTCGATGTGTCTGGATCTCCCATGATCCCTTGGTTCCTTGGCTAAGGAAACAGCACTTTCAATATCACAGAAAATTTCCATTGGCTCCTTAATCGCTGGTACAACTCCAAGGTCTCCAATGAAGTTCTTCAGCCATATCGCCTCCTTTGCTGCCTCGCTCGCTGCTATATACTCTGATTCGCAAGTTGAATCAGCCACTGTTTCTTGCTTGGAACTCTTCCAAGAGATTGTTCCTCTGTTTAAGGTAAAGATCCATCCTGACTAAGAGCGGAAATTATCCCGATCATTCTGAAAGCTAGCATCAATATACCCTACAACTCTCAAGTCATCACTCCCACCGAGGGTAAGGACCCAGTCCTTAGAACTCCATAGGGACTTGAGGATATTCTTTACCACAGTCCAGTGTGCCTTGCCAGGGTTCCCCTAATACATGCTAACCATGATTAAGGTAAAGGCTCCATCAGGTCGAGTACACGTCATAGCATATATGATCGATCCTACAGCCGAAGCTGTAACGACCCAAAATTTAAGACCAAAAATTTCTTTTAATAAATCATTACATAAAGTAAAGTCATCATTCCAAAACATATTATGAGTATAACTTTTCAAACACATGTTAATTATCAGAGTAAACATTCCCAGGCTGTCTAATCTATGGTGTGTGCCATGCGATCACCCCGAGCTCTTCCCTCCGCTACCGGAAGTACCTGAACCAAAACTGAAAACCGTAATCACGAAGCTTAGTGAGTTCCCCACCCTACCACATACCATGCATATCCACATACTACACATACTGGGCCACGCCCACTATCTCGGGGCTCGTCCCCTACCTCAGGCCTCGCCCGCTACAACGACCCCACCGTTCCAGGCCCCGCCTGGCTTCGAGCCCCGCTCGGATACAGATCTGTTTTACTTAGGCCTCGCCTTTCACAGGGCCTCGCCCGCTAACAAATAATAACACATAAACTTTTCACAACACATAACTAACACATAAAACTGGTTCTGTCCTAAGGCCTCGCCTATCTTGGGCCTCGCCCATGTCCTACTACTGATAAGTCACGGAACCCCGTCCACGCTCCTAATGGTAGTGAGGTACGGGCCTAGCCCACTCTCACTCTTGTACTAGTTTGGGCCTCGCCCCTATTCTGATACTAATGAGTTATGGAACCCCATCCACACTCTACTCTTGGTGAGATACAGGACCTCGCCCACACTCACCTCCCTACCAGGCACACACATGTATCACACAGACAATAAGTATAAACTATCATATAAACAATTCCTTGGGCACCCGCCCGCTATTACTGGACCTCATCCTGAAAATAATACTAGCATACTATGCCTAGGGCTAACCCCCGGGTCTTCTACTCATAACTACATGGGCCGGCATTGTGGCCTTAGACCCATTCACACAAAGGGAAACTCACCTGCATTGGCTGAACTTGCTGATGATCTCACTAGTTGCTGCTTGACAACTCACGGAACTCCTGCTCCCCTTGCTCCCCAAACTACCAATATCAATGCAACACTGATTCTAACTGGCCCCCAAAAGACAACCAAGTCCACCCTAGTCCAAAGTCAAAGTCCTGGTCAAAGTCAACCTTCCAGGTCAACCCTACTCGCCGAGTCACCCTACTGACTCGCCGAGTTCAAAATGATCAGATACCTTCCATTCGCGACTCGACTCGCCGAGTCTGTCCATGACTCGCCGAGTCTACCGATTTCTGAGTCCAGACCTGTCCAACTCACTGAGTCTCCACCCGACTCACTGATTCGATTCACAACTCGAAGGGTTTGGGGGTTTCGCGACCTGACTCGCCGAGTCCAAGAACAGACTCGCCGAGTACAAGGCAATCTTCATACGACTCGACGAGTTGTTCATCCCACTCGTCGAGTTTCTCCACAACTTCATGCTACTCGCCAAGCCCACTCAAAGGACTCGCCGAGTCCTTTCAGTTCTCCTTACATGCATAGGACTTTTGAGTCATGCATGGACTCCAAACTGTAGATCTACCCTTCCCAAGCCTATTCCCTACGTAAAGTTGCAATATTTACATGTAAAAAAGGAGATATAGGCAAAACATGCCAAAAACTAGGGCTTAAGGAAAAAAGACTCCATGATCCACTCAAGGGCTGATACATTACGGAATTCTAGACTAAAACAAGCATGGATCTGAGGTAGCAACCTCAGATCTGGGCCTAAAGCTCGATATTGATTTCAAACATGGCTTAAAAGCCCCAAAACTCATAACCAAGGAAAATCTGGAGGAGAGAAACGACTTAATACCTTCAAATGCTCTGAAATGATCCCCAAACTTTGGATCCAATGCCACTCCTTGATGCTTCAAAGATTCCCACTACTTCTTCTTCCTTTAAATCACTCAAAAATGGCCAAAATCATGAATGAGCACAATGGGGGCTTAGGGTGCGGCGTTCTGGGTGTGAGAGGCAGTAAAGGAGCACTAGGAAGAAGAATGAGGCGATTAAATAGGCTCCAAGCCCCGGATTTAGGGTTTTCCTCACACAGACCCTACTTGCCGAGTCGCCTTGGCCGACTCGCCGAGTTGGTCACTTATTCCTCGACTCAGATCCCGCTCAGACTCGTCGAGTCCTTCCTTGCACTCGCCGAGTCGACCCTTAAATTAGGGATTTTCTTTCCTTTCTTGGTCTTTGAAACTTTGGGTGTTACAACTCTCCCCCACTTAAACTAAACTTCATCCTCGAAGTTTACTATACTCTACTGCCGGCGATCTGCCTCCAAAGCCCCACCATCCATTCTAGCACCAGCTGCCTAACTTTGTTGGCCTTCCGTTCAATCATTCATAAAAACGCCAATCCTTAAAGATAATAATCTCGGGTCCATCCTGAGCCTGCACATCCTGTAACACAACTTACTCAACCGACAATCTTTTTGGTAATCTCCAAATACTGCACTGACCCCGTAGGGGTTCACCCTTTCTTTCCTTACGCGCTTTCCTTGCCTCTCCCAAGGCAATGCTCCATAACCATCTATCCCTTCTGCCGCGGTGAAGACCCTTTCCTCACCAAATATATTACTCCCGCCACTCCCAGTACGGGTCATCGTTGCCAGTACCCACTGGGCATTCTTCCTACTATCGTTCGGTGTCGAGCATGTTGGGTTTTGAGCAATCTAACACTTCCTAAGTGTGCATGCAACCCTAATAAACCTTGGATCTATGTTTGTCTAAATACATGCAAAATAATAATTTTCCAAGGTTTATAACCTATCTAACATGGCATGGGGAACATTTCAACATAAAAAGAGTTAGAAGAGATTACATACCTTTTGGTGTGTTGGGTTCTTAGGAGTTTGAGGGCCAAGCACCAATAGTGTGAATGCCTCAAATGGAATCACAAACACCACAAACTCTTGGAAAACTTTGATGAGAGTATATACACCTTGTATATTCGGCCACACACATGCACACACACACTAGATCACTAGCTTTCTCTTAGTTTCACTTAGGCTCTATTTCATGCTCCATAAGCATGCTTATATAGTATGCATGGTTAGGGTGAAACCCTAATAACCCATGTCTTTTCCTTTTCCAAGGATCCATGGGTTAAAAGCTCCATGGATCATCCATGGACTTCCACATAAGCCTAGCCCATTAACAAATGAGTATTAGCCCACACTATATAAAACAAATAGCCCATAATTTAATTAGTATTCCTTTTAATCTCTAAATTAATTCATAATTAATTTAAGACTAAAACTAATTAAATAACGTAACTTCATATTAATAAATTATAACTCATAATATATTAATAAACATATGTGTATAACTCTCATAAAATTATCCATAATAGTTTGGATGAGATGCAACCCAAATGGACCATGCCGGTCGGGTCAAGTATATACCAAATAAGTTATGGACTTAGACACATTATCCAACAGACTCCCACTTGGATAAGTCTAATAACTATATTTGCCTATAACTTCAGGAACCAACCAACAATCGTAGCTCTCGAAAACTCCCTCGAACAATGAAGACTCTGTCGAACTATGAAGCGCCATTTTAGATAAGTGATCACATAATCCTCTGTTCTCATGATATCAGCCGGACAAACACATGGAACTATGTCTTGCTTATTGTCTAGCAGTTGTTTCTCGATTTTCCGATTTGTTTGATGAAGAACTTCACTGAACACATCGGTTTAGTTCTGACCAGGCCTGGTACATGGGTCAACACAAAATCATCGAGGGGCCCAGATATCGCTTCTATTTCTAGAAGGAACAGATAAACTTCGACTGATATGCTTGTTCTACTACTCATTGAATTGTACACAAAGGCACGTTTTATAACATTAAGTTACTGATGCGTTTACGTGCAATCAATGCACAACCAACTCATAGGTAACAACTCATATCTCTAGGTTTAAAGATTTATATGATGTTATCGTCTCACGATCACTCGAGATAAATTCCATGAAGTGATACAAGTGAGCGTGGGTTTATACCAATACTCATAACTTATGAATACTCATGAATGTTGCAGCAACCATTGCCATGCCTAAACACCTTTAAGGCATCTACAAACCCAATTCATGACAATCTTGATTCATACCTACTTCCGACGTATGATCGATTGTGGAGGTTTGAATAAATTAATTATTCTGGAAGTCAAAACATGCAAAACTGAAACAATAGTAAATAATTGACAATGATAGTAACACTTTACTCATAAATAAATCAAAAATTTTATTCATCATCAAACGTCGATTACATTTTACAAGTTTCAGGAAAACTATCTAATCTATAAAACTAATATCGTCCCTCAGCCCGATGCGTCTCGCATGCTGAAAATGCTTAACCCTCGTCAGTCCCTTCGTAACGGGATCTGCAGGATTCTCATCTGACGATATCATCCTTGTCACAAGGAGTCCTTCTTCAATCTTGTGTCTTAAGAAGTGATATTTTATGTCAATGTGTCGGGATCTACCATGATCTCTTGGTTCCTTGGCTAAGATAACCGCAGCATTGTTGTCACAGAAAATCTCTATAGGTTCCTTAATAGCTGGTACAACTCCAAGGTCTCCGATGAAGTTCTTTAGCCATATCGCCTCCTTCGCTGCTTCACTCGCTGCTATATACTCTGATTCACAAGTCGAATCAGCCACCGTCTCCTGTTTGGAACTCTTCCAAGAAATTGCCCCTCCATTTAAGTTAAAGATCCAGCCCGACTGAGAGCGGAAATTATCCCTATCAGTCTGAAAACCAGCATCACTATACCCTAATATTTTCAAGTCATCACTGCCACCAAGGGTAAGGATCCAATCCTTAGTCCTCCGCAGGTACTTGAGAATGTTCTTTACCGCGGTCCAATGAGCCTTGCCAGGGTTCCCCTGAAACCTACTGACCATGCTCAAAGCAAATGCCACATCAGGACGAGTACAAGTCATAGCATACATGATCGAGCCAACTGCGGAAGCATATGGTAATTGGCTCATCTCAGCTATCTCAGCCTCTGTACTCGGACTCTGAGTCTTACTCAGTTTGGTATTGCTTTGGATCGGTAAATCTCCTTTCTTGGAATTCTCCATGTTGAACCTTTTCAACACCTTATCCAAGTAGATACTCTGACTAAGTCCAATTAGTCTTCTACTCCTTTCTCTTAATATCCTTATCCCTAGGATATAGGTAGCCTCCCCTAGGTCCTTCATAGCAAAGCACTTCCCAAGCCAGGACTTAACCTCCTGCAAGGTTGGGATGTCATTTCCTATGAGTAGTATGTCATCCACATACAGTACCAAGAAGCTAACTATACTCCCACTAGCTCTGACATACACGCAAGACTCATCTTCGCTTCTCAAGAAGCCAAACTCTTTTACCTTCTCATCAAAACAAAGATTCCAGCTACGAGATGCTTGTTTTAATCCATAAATGGATTTCTCAAGCTTTCATACTCTATTAGGGTACTCTGCATTGACAAAACCCTCTGGCTGATTCATGTACACATCCTCAGCCAACTTTCCATTAAGGAAAGCGGTTTTGACATCCATTTGCCATATTTCATAATCATGAAATGCTGCAATGGCTAACATAACCCTAATAGACTTAATCTTGGCTACCGGCGAGAAGGTTTCATCATCATCAATACCTTGAGTTTGAGTAAAACCCATCGCAACCAGTCGAGCCTTATAAGTATGCACTTTTCCTTCCATGTCGGTCTTCTTTTTGAAGATCCATTTGCACCCGACTGTTTTACGGCTCGGTACATTGTCAACCAAGTTCCAAACTTGATTGTCATACATGGACTGTATCTCGCTGTCCATAGCCTCCTTCCATTTAGCAGACTCCGGGCCTACCATGGCTTCCTTAACACTGCTAGGTTCATCCAAATTTACTAGTGTACTATCACTAATAAACGTATCACCTTCCGTAGTAATATGAAAACCATAATAAAACGAAGGTGTGTTCCTAACCCGTGTGGAACGCCTCGGAGGTACAGACTCGTCAGCTGGATCAACAGGAGTTTCTTCCTCAGGTTGATTGCTAGTGTCTGAGGTTCCTTCATCAATTGATTCTTGAATTTCTTCAAGATCAATCTACCTCCCACTGTCTCCTTGGCTTATAAATTCTTTCTCGCGAAAGATCCCTCTTCATGCTACAAAGACCACATTATCACTGGGTCTGTAGAAAAGGTAACCGAAGGATTTCTGTGGGTAGCCGATGAAAATACACCTTTCACTTCGGGGTTCAAGCTTATCATGAGTTTCACGCCTCACGAAGGCTTCGCAACCCCAAATTTTGATGTGGTCCAAATTGGGAACCTTCCCAGTCCACATCTCATGAGGTGTTTTGGTAACCTTCTTTGTAGGGACTAGATTAAGGATATGGGCGGCAGTCTCTAAGGCATACCCCCAAAAAGAGATTGGTAACGAAACTCGACTCATCATAGAGCGAACCATGTCCAACAAGGTACGATTACGCCTCTCAGCTACACCATTCAGCTGTGGTGTCCTGGGAGGAGTCAATTGTGAGACAATCCCACACTCCTTAAGATAGTCAAGGAACTCGGTACTAAGATACTCACCACCTCGATCGGATCGAAGCATCTTAATGTTCCTGCCCAATTGATTTTCTACTTCCTGCTTGAATTCCTTAAACCTTTCAAAGGTTTCGGACTTGTGTTTGATTAAGTAGACATACCCATATCTACTAAAATCATCAATAAAAGTCACATAATACCGATTAGCATCCCTTGTGGCGGTTTTGAATGGTCCACATACATCAGTATGTATTAGGTCCAACAAACCCTCACCCCTCTCACAAGTTCCAGTGAAGGGTGATTTTGTCATTTTTCCAAGTAGACAAGATTCACAACTATCATCTGATTTGAGGTCAAATGATTCCAAGACTCCACTCTTTTGGAGTTGTCCTATGCGTTTCTTGTTTACATGTCCAAGACGACAATGCCACAATGATGCTTTATCTAGGCTAGTAGAAGAATCAATATACAACACATTATTTCCTAAGTTGTCTACAATCGACACAGTTTCATACACACCATCACAAGGTAATGCTTTAAAATAAAACACATTATTAAAGAAAGCATTAATACCACCACATTCATTATCAAACGAAAAGGTAAAACCTTGTTTGTACAAAGCATGAAAAGAAATAATATTCCTCGCCATTTCAGACGAGTACACACATTTATTCAAATCTAATTTTAACCCATTATTAAGCAACAAAGTATAAACTCCAATCTTGGAAACAGGTGAAGCCTTCCTATTCCCCATGATTAAGTTTATCTTCCCGTGCTCCACATCCTCACTTCTTCTTAGGCCCTGCAAATCAGAACATATGTGAATACCACATCCTGTATCAAGCACCCAAGAGTTAGAATATGTTGAGTAATTAGACAATATAGTGTAAATACCTGCAAAGGTGGGTTTCACTTTCCCATCCTTTAGATCATGCAAGTACTTAGGGCAGTTTCGCTTCCAGTGTGCCTTTTCATGGCAATAAAAGCATTCAGCATCCTTGGGAATGGCAGAAGGAGTGACAGAACCGTTCTTAGTCTTTGATGAGGAGCCTTCAAGAGACTTTCCCTTGGTACCCTTCGAAGGGTGCTTCCTCTTTTTCCCTTTGCCTTGCCCAATAGCTAAAACAGGGGTAGAAGTTGGAGTAGGAGTAGTAGAGGTAACAACCGCTTTACCCTTAAGACCGGTTTCAGCGGTCTTCAAGAGTCCTTGAAGCTTGCTGAGGGTAACTTCCTCCTTGTTCATATGATATGTCATTCGAAAATGATCATAACAAGAAGGTAAGGAGTGCAAAATGATGTCAATTGCTAACTCCTCGGGGATGTAACATTCAGCTTCAGCAAACGGTCCACATACCTTTGCATCTTTTGCATGTGGCCCGTGACGGATTCACCGTCCTTCATGCGGGTAGTTATTATGGAGGAGATTATTTCATACCGCTCCTGACGAGCACTCTGATGGTACCTTTCCATCAGGTCTTGGTGCATCTCAAAAGGGTAGAAATCTTCATACGACTTTTGGAGCTCGGCTGTCATCGTGGCCATCATGATACATGCCACCTTAGTAGCATCTCTCTCATGAGTCCTGAATTCAGCGATCTCCTCAGGAGTAGCAGTAGACTCATCAAGTTCTTTTAACTCCTTAACGAGGACATATTCCTTGTCCTCGTAACGAGTAACCATCCTGATGTTCCTAATCCAATCCATGAAGTTGGAACCATCAAAGATGACCCTCCCACAAAGATTCATGAGAGAGAAAGAACCAGTTGGGTTAGAGCCTGAAGCATTAGTGTTGGAAGACATCTGAAAGAAGAAAGTAAGTTTAGATTAGATATTTAGGATCCTTAATAAGACACCCAAATGTAATATTAAGGCTAGGATCCAATCACAATATATTACACTTAGAAGAGGGATGCCGTAATCTAAGTAATAATATATTTGAAAGGTAGGCGAATGACGATTCACCAATTTCCACCATGAAAACGAAATGATTTATTAGGTTTAATTGGATTTGAAATTCCTAGATTCTTTTGAGATTCATTGAACTTTTCAATGGCATGTTTCAATCTCGATTGTGCCCTTCAAGTTTTGTGACTGGGATGCCGAGGATCACAAAACAAGGTGTGAATAACCATGCTAACTCACTTGGTACTCCTAATATTATCACCTAATCAATGTGCCGGTTAACCACACACGCTCCATTGATCTATGACAACATTAAGTTACCCTTCGTGATCCTTACTAGTTCTAGTTAGTGTGCCGGTTAACCACACACGCTCCACCAACGACTTGGTAAGGTACAAAGTGTGAATTCTATGGATTAGCACCATGTTCACATTTTCCTAAAATAACTAAGATTGGGAATTAAAAGAGTTTAGTTATTTTATAATATTCATTATACTTTTAATGAGGATTTAAAGTCATCGTTCTACCCGTTCGGCTAACGACCCTCCACCGATCAAGCAAGCGGTGGGTGAGAGTATACACCCATTAAGTCGCCATTTTATAGGCAACAACCTTATACCCACCTTATAGATCGGCTTCGTGAATGAGGCCTACTAACGGTAAAACGACTTATTCTTATACATATATATAATAATTAACCATTAATGTTATAAATAGTATAAGGGTTGAATTTTAACTATTAAAACTCTAAGGTTTGGAATTAAAGTTTATTAAAGTGTGTGAAACTTTACAAATTCCAAAACTTGAGGGCAAGTTTTGTAACTTTGCAAAACTCTTCATTTCATAACTTATGAATTAAAGGTTCATAAAAATGAAGACTCTTCATTTTCATGTAACTTATGTGTTTTAAGTGTGTGTTAAATGAAAGTGACCTTTGGTAATCCATAACTTGAGGACAAATTATGGACTCCATTAAAACACATAAATGATAAAGAATTAATCCTAAACAATTCAGCAAATAATTCCTATCATTTTCTAAATTCATAAGAACATGAACATGATCATCAAAATTCAAGAATTGTATGAACACATAAAATCATGGAATTTTGATATATGCTATTGTAAATGGATTAGAACAACCATTACACCAACTAAAATAAGTTTTATAACACCAAAACAGTTTAGGGTAATGTTTCTAGTCCATTTCCAGCAGCAAAAGTCGAGATTCTGCATTCCTTCGATCCTACTCGCCGAGTGCACGAACGGACTCGTCGAGTAGGTTGAAGTTTGCCTTGGACTCGGCGAGTCCCCCCAATGGACTCGGCGAGTCGACCATGCAGACAGCAACGATTTCGACTTTTTTCACTATTTTGCATCAAGTATCAAACAAGCAAGCCTAGGCTCTGATACCACTGTTGGGTTTTGAGCAATCTAACACTTCCTAAGTGTGCATGCAACCCTAATAAACCTTGGATCTATGTTTGTCTAAATACATGCAAAATAATAATTTTCCAAGGTTTATAACCTATCTAACATGGCATGGGGAACATTTCAACATAAAAAGAGTTAGAAGAGATTACATACCTTTTGGTGTGTTGGGTTCTTAGGAGTTTGAGGGCCAAGCACCAATAGTGTGAATGCCTCAAATGGAATCACAAACACCACAAACTCTTGGAAAACTTTGATGAGAGTATATACACCTTGTATATTCGGCCACACACATGCACACACACACTAGATCACTAGCTTTCTCTTAGTTTCACTTAGGCTCTATTTCATGCTCCATAAGCATGCTTATATAGTATGCATGGTTAGGGTGAAACCCTAATAACCCATGTCTTTTCCTTTTCCAAGGATCCATGGGTTAAAAGCTCCATGGATCATCCATGGACTTCCACATAAGCCTAGCCCATTAACAAATGAGTATTAGCCCACACTATATAAAACAAATAGCCCATAATTTAATTAGTATTCCTTTTAATCTCTAAATTAATTCATAATTAATTTAAGACTAAAACTAATTAAATAACGTAACTTCATATTAATATATTATAACTCATAATATATTAATAAACATATGTGTATAACTCTCATAAAATTATCCATAATAGTTTGGATGAGATGCAACCCAAATGGACCATGCCGGTCGGGTCAAGTATATACCAAATAAGTTATGGACTTAGACACCTTATCCAACAGAGCACCCCACGATCGACTAACTGAATTCCACCATACTCTGAATCCCCGCACTGCTACTGACTAGAAATCCTGCTATTCTTATCTGACTTCCGAATGAACTGAGACCATCCTGGTCCCTACCAACCTATCAATATCTGGATTACCGAATCTCACCGATTACTGACCCAGCACAACCACTAGTCGCTCCTAGCGACATTCGAAGATACTTCCGCCACCTATACTGCTCAATCTATTCTACCATGCTAACACTACAATTTCCTGGGATCCTCGATCCCCTTGTCTAGAAGCTAAGATCCTTACCAGGTCCCACCTGTGCTGCTAAAAGTCACGGGCCTCACCCACGGGTCTCACCCAACCATACCACTGAGCAACCCTGCTCTTAGGTCTCACATATACTGCTATCCTCATATGGGCCTCGCCCACGGGTCTCACCCAACTATATCCTAGAGCGGTCTCTTCCAAGGTCTCATCTCTCAATGGCTATACAGGCAACTCCATACCATTCTCATCCATTCCCCATTCTCGATCCCTATCTGAAAGCTAGGAGATAAGGGCCTCGCCCCGACTCCGCCAACGAAGCTGCTATAAAATACTACGGCTACCCCATAGTCTGACAACACTTCCACCACTAACTGCTAGTGAATTCTACGGTCACCCCGTAGTCTTTCATCACTTTCCACCACTGACTGCTAACACGAAAACATCTCCTTCTATTTGACCTCAAGATCTCCATTCCGACTCACACGAGTCCTACATGCGGCCCTTTAACCTGAGTCCGCACCACATACCCACCATTACCCTTTACACGCACGCACTGATGGGAAGTTCTCAAACTTCCAACCCTGAACTACTCAATCCGTCAAGCGCTGAACTACCTCCTTTCCTTCTCAGAAATCATATACCCGATCTAGATTTGCATGCCCTTACCCTTATACACTCGGAGGATTCTCCCCCACTTTGATCCTGCTTACGCCTCGATGCTCAATGAAGAGAAATCCCAATCCTTGCTACCATAATCAATCCGCTGAGGAATCCCAAGCTTACCATAGCTATGGATCTAACCTGTCCATTCTAAAACTTATACGGCTCCGAACTAGCAAGACATACCGAGTCCCTCCAAGGCATGCAACAGATACTGCACCCTAAGTAACCTTCTTCGATACAACACACCCCTTAACTACTAACCAAATTTCCAAGGTATGCAAATGGCATATAACTCAATCACAATGAACCCGCTCGAAAATAAAATGCTCACCCACTAATGATGCAGAACCATAACAATATAATCATGCACAAAATAAAAGAACTGAAAACAGAAGTCGCATACCTGCAACGTCCGGCGCTGCTCGCATCTCCAAACTAGCCATCTGAAAAGCCCTGCCTCCTACCGCAGGCGCCTCCGCACGGCCATGACGGTCGTCTGTGATCCTCAAAGTTGCAGGGGCAGGTGCCATCACCCGTCCTGCTGAAAGAAATTGGGGCACTGGGCCTTCTTGTGGCCCCGCTGATTGCAGTGAAAACATATCAAGTCTGATCCCTGAGTGATGGTAGCAATTCAATCTCTGCTAAAATGACCAGTCCGACCACAACTGAAACACCTTCCGCATCGACTGCGGTCCTGATAATCCCTCGACCTCGAATCCGATCCCTTGGGCCTTTTGCCAGATCTCGCGGCTACCTGAACCTCATCCGACTTCCTCTTCCGGATCTGCTCCAAATCAATTTGCCTCTCCCTGGCCCGAGAAATCATATCTTCCAGCGTCTTACAACCAGACCTGCTTACGAACTCCCTGATGTCATCCCTTAGCATCTCGTGATATCGTGCCTTCTTCATCTCCTCATCCGCGACATACTGCGGAACAAGAAGGACTCTCTCCCTGAAGTTGGCGGTGATCTCCGCCACAGTCTCAGTAGTCTGCGTCAAATCCTGAAACTCCCGGGCCAACTGCTGCACCTCAATAATTGGTGAAAACTCCGCTCTGAACCTAGCTGAGAAATCACTCCAAGTCATCACTTCCAATGCGGCATCATCACCCAATGCATGACTAATCTCCTCCCACCAATCCCTCGCTCTGTCCTTCAGAAGACAGGAATCGAGTCTGACCTTGTCCTCCTCAAGACACCGGCTCGTACGGAATGCGTTGGCAACATCAGCCAACCATCTGGTGCTAGTGATGGGGTCCCTAGCCCCATGATAATCTGGTGCCCCGCAAGCCCTGAAATCCGGAAATGTCAAGGTATGCGCTCCAAACAAAGCCATCATCTCAATACGGAAGGCTCTCAGCCTCTCATCCAAAATCTCCAATATACCCTCCTTGACCGTGCCAAAGATCACAGGAGTCTAAGCTAGAATACTGCGCGTAACCTCCGATGATATCAACTCTCTCATCCGCTCCTCGAGCTACTCGGCCCCTAAACCCGAGCCCAATCCCTCTCCGGCACCTGATCCGCCTGCTGGTCCCTCTTGCAATGTCACCATACTGAAACATACAACATAACCATTATCAGAATACTCCTCACTGCTGTGAGACCAAATATACCCACTACCAGGTTCCTGGTCTTGTCTCGGCCTTTCCCGAATCGAGTACGGATCCTCTGCTTTCAATCATACGGGCCCATACTACCTTCCACATCTATCCGTACTTTCCTCAGGAACTGCCTTGACTCCACCATGTCCCTTTTCTACTTCTACTGCTCCCAGCACTACTTCATCCTAGGCTTACCCTAGGGAAAACTCTGACTCCACTCAAACCAGTCCTCAGCTGCTGAAGGACTCCTTGCAATGCCAATTAGCCATCACCTAGATAGCACCACATGTGACGAGGCTCAGATAATCCTTCAAGTAAAGGACTCGTTCCTAAAACGGTTGGACTCAAACAAGAGGTGCGCAATAGGACCAAATCCAACACTCTGAGATTATTCAACCCTGATCACATGTGACGTGACGTATCCACCTAATGGCTAACTCCCATCACTTAGAATCCCACAATGCACAAAGCAAGCAGCATTCAGAAAAGGGAAAATCTAACCATAACATACTCAAGCAATCATATCCACATAGTAAGAATCTGAACTAGCATGCAACACAACTCATAAACTCAGGCATAACCTAATCAGGCTATCCTACTACTGACTATTCAGCACTATCATGCAGATCAAAAGCACATATAACAGGCACATACGACATCCTCCCTAGATCCTTAGTCCTATTCTAGCATGTTGTTCTATTAACTGATAATCAAAACATAGACTTGTATGGTATTTTGGGGTACTTACTTGAGCTCGGTTGATTGCATGCACCACACCTCTTTTCTCTTTTCAAAGTTTTTATCTTTCTGAATTCTTTTTGCTTTTCTAAAACTGTTTTCTTTATCAAAACTCCCTTTTTACAAAACTGTCTTTTCATTTTGAAAACTTCTTTACAAATTCCTTAGTCTGAGTTCAGACACCCCCGAGGGCATGTCCGAATCCCTCAAACCAAGGCTCTGATACCAACTTGTAACGACTCAAAATTTAAGACCAAAAATTTCTTTTATAATATCATTACTTAAAGTAAAGTCATCATTCCAAAACATATTATGAGTATAATTTTTCAAACACATGTTCATTATCAGAGTAAACATTCCCAGGCTGTCTAATCTATGGTGTGTGCCATGCGATCACCCCGAGCTCTTCCCTCCGTGTCACACCCCCGAACCAGACGACGGAAACGTCTGAGGGCTATTGTGACTCATTGAATACCATCACAATGCATATACATGAAACATAACATAAAACATCACCAACATTTGGAATAATACAACCGATAGCGTTTACATTCATTACATTGTTCAAACGTTACATTCTCAAAATAACTGTTCAACACCACTTAAACCACAACAAACATCATAGAGTACAAATCATCCTTCACCTTATCTGTTACCTGAGAATACAAGTATTTTGAAAACGTCAACATATGAAATGTTGGTGAGTTCATAAGTAATGTTTGAAATCCAATGTATTGTTTGAAACCCATCAGAAAATCCGATATTTTCTAAAAATAGAATAGTGTAAAAATATGTGTTGATCCATGAGTATGCTTGCTTGAATTCTATAGATGTAAGCGTAAGAGTTGTGAAAATTCGACCGGTAATTCATAATTGTAATTGTTGAAAACCCTAGGAAAACCTGACGTTTTCCTATCACTTTGCATTACTTAGTTTGTATACCGCTGTTTCGTTGCGTTAGAGGAAATCGTTGAGCTCCGGAGGCATTGAGAATACAATGGGTGGTGAAGTGTTGTGACGTACATTAATAAAAACGTCCAATTGACAACCTTACAAGCGATCCCTTAGGCGCCACTTGTAATTCATCACACAACTCGATCCTCCCGGACTTGTGTAGTCCCACGACCGGAGGGAAGGAGAGAAGGTGCGAAACCCTCGGTATTTCCCCGCGTCGTTCAAGACTAATGCAATTGCGAAGGGCCCGAAGCCCAACCCGCAATCGTGAGTTACCGACTTTACTAGCAGCACGTTTGCCATTGAAAGTCCTTTTACGTTATGTCGGATCGGTAAAACCCAACACTTCGTAAGAGAGAGAGATCTTCAGGCCTTAAGATCAGGTCATTGGGCTAGCTAGGCTCAACGAACAAGATTTTACACTTTTGGGGCCCAAAGATGGTGCGTAGACGTCTTTGCACACTCGCATGTATAGTGAATTCTCCATCGTTATTAGTTATGAATCGTAATGTCGTAACGTCGTCGTGTTAGTGGTTTCGGATTTTTATTGGTTCGAGACCGAACCAATTCGTTTAACAACGACTTTTGGTATTGTAATGTATTGTATTTCGTCGACAAGCGTGGTACCATCAATTGGTCAAATTGCATGTATTAACTAGCCTTGAAGATTTTCTGTTTTCAGCCCCTCCTTAATTGTAGAATTTACCCTTTTCACCCCTTTATTTAAAAACTTTCCGGTTTGGTCCTTAAATCAATTTTCTTGACATTTTTAACCCCAAAAATTATTGAAATAAGTATTTTCCAGCATATTTATCATAGAAAACAGTTTAAGTCCTTGAAATTGCAGTTTTCTCGGTTATAACCCCTCTTTTTCGCAATTTTTACATTTTTGACCCAATTTGGAAAATTTTTGCAACTTTGGTCCTTTTTAAATTTGAAAAGCATTTTAAACCTTTGAAAAGTACATGGAACACTTATAGTCCACTGTTTTACAAAAAAATGCAGTTTTGGTCCTCCAAATTAGAAAATTTCGCATATTGGGCCTCATTGGGCCGAAAATGTCATATTTAGCCCAATAAGCTTGGAATTTATGTTTTTAACCCTCTAAATAGTATATTTTCAGAAAATACATTATGTAACTGTTTTGACTCATCTCACCCATCAGATTTCAAAATATTTCATTTTAGGCCCTTTAACTTTGTATTTTCAACATTTTATGTCAAAAAAATGAGTTTTTAGCCCAAATTAAGTGTTGTCAAGCCATTTGGCCATTTTTCTTAGTATACTTTGCATGTAGTAGTATATTTTATGCTATAATAAAATACATGTCTCGGTTTTTAGCATTTCATACTAGATCTATCATCAAAATCATACAAAACATACATATAAGCATAGAAATCAACCACAACATACACATAATGATGGATCTACACCTTTGCTTGTATTCTCCCCCACATAAACTTATAAAAACCGAAAATAAGGGGGTATGAAACTCACCTTGTGTGTTGATTCGGTTTTTGAAGAAAGAATGGAAGAAATGAAGTGATTTTTGGCCTTTGCACTCCTTGATGAAGTTTTCGAGGTTATGGGGTTTTCTAGAGTGCAAGATCACGATTTTTGCATGGATTAGGAAGAGATTTTTGATAAAACAAGGAATACAAGTCATAGATCCAAGCAAAACCTTACCTTAGATGATGATTTTTGTTGAAGAACTTCCTTGAATGCTTCCTAAATCTCGAGATTTTGGATGGAGAAGAAGAAAGAAGCCTTGAGTGATTTAGAGAGAGTTTGTGAGTGTTTTGTGTGTGTGTGGGTGTTGCTCTCGGCCGAGTTCAAGAAGAAGAGAAGAGAGAGAGTTGAGTTGACAATCCTAGATGCATGTTGGTCCATGCATGGAGATATGTGGGATAATAGTGAGGTGGCAAGGCTTTAAGTCAACTCTTCCTTCTTGGTTTTGGGCTTTTGGGCCGAGAATTTGAAATGGAAAGGAAAAAAAATTGGGCTTTAATGTCCTAACCCATTTAGATGTTAAGTTGGATGGTTTTTAGTCCCAAAAGAAATATAGTATGATTTTTACACTTTGTTGGGCTAGTTTAGGTTAATCATGGTTCAAAATTTTGTATTTATTTCATTCTAGGTCCAACATGGCCCAAAATGTTGAAATAAATAGATGTGGGTCCAATTAGAGCCCAATTAGGGTTCTAAGCCCATGATAGTCTAATTGGAAGCTTATTGGTCCATTTGGATCCAATAAGGAAGTTCTAGTCCAAAATGGACTTAACAAGAACTTCTAGGGTTTTCCAATTGTTTGATGTAGTGAATTGGGGTTTAGTTTCCCATTGAGTAAGCATCATACTTGTTTTTGAGTTTTTGATTTCAACATTTACTTGAGTATAGTGATTACAAGACATAGAATTTCTAGTTGTGACATCATCCCCCCGTTAGAGGGAATTTCGTCCCGAAATTCTGTTTGAAAGCTAGATTTGAGAAGGCTAGAATAGGTGAGGGTACTTTTGCTTCATTTGGTCTTCGCGTTCCCAAGTGAATTCTGGCCCACGCTTTGCGTTCCACCGTACTTTCACGATCGGGATGCGACTCGGCTTAGTACGCTTCACCTCCCTGTCCATGATTTCGATTGGTTCTTCAACGAACATGAGTTTCTCATTGATTTCGATTTCGTCAAGAGGAGTGACGAGTGTTTCATCTAAGAGACACTTCTTCAGATTAGATACGTGAAACACGGGGTGTACACCGTTTAGCTCTGCGGGTAGTTGCAGTCTGTATGCTACTGGACCAATTCGAGCGACGATTTCGAAAGGTCCAATGTATCGCGGGTTCAGCTTTCCCCGTTTTCTGAAACGTATAACCCCTTTCCAGGGCGAGACTTTTAACAGTACTCGATCACCGACCTGAAATTCTAAGGGCTTTCGCCATTTGTCAGCGTAGCTCTTTTGTCGGTCACGCGATGCTTGCAATCGAGCTCTGATTTGAACGATCTTTTCCGTGGTTTCACGGATGATCTCCGGTCCCGTTAGTGCTTTGTCCAATGCATGTGTTTTTGCTAGCTGGGTGTCACCTACTTCAGCCCAACATAACGGTGATCTACATTTACGTCCGTAAAGTGCTTCGAAAGGAGCCACCTTGATGCTCGAATGGTAACTATTGTTGTATGAGAACTCGATTCAGGGTAGGTGGGTATCCCAAGACTTTCCAAAGTCTATCAGGTACGCACGGAGCATATCTTCGAGCGTTTGGATAGTTCGCTCACTTTGACCATCCGTTTGTTGATGATAAGCGGTGCTCATATCGAGGTTTGTTCCCATCGCCTTATGGAGTGATTGCCAAAATTGGGACGTAAACCTACTGTCCCTATCCGAGATAATAGATTTTGGCACTCCATGGAGTCTCACGATTTCTCGTAGGTATAACCGCATCAGTCTCTCCATCTTGTAGGATTCCTTGATTGGCAGGAAATGGGCAGATTTCGTCAGTCGATCGATGATTACCCATATGGTATCCAGTCCGTCCGACGTCTTGGGTAGCTTGGTAACGAAATCCATAGAAATCCCCTCCCATTTCCACTCGGGAATTTCCGGTTGCTGCAACAATCCTGAAGGTTTCTGGTATTCCACCTTTACTTTGGCGCATGTAAGGCACTTACTGACGTAGGTCGCGATTTCCACCTTCATGTTAGGCCACCAATAGTGTTGTTTAACATCCAAATACATCTTATCAGAACCGGGGTGAATGGAGTATCGCGTCTTGTGGGCTTCCTTCATGACAACATCTCTAAACCCTCCAAATTTAGGGACCCAAATACGGTGCATGAAATAGTATACTCCATTCTCCTTTGCCTCCAGGTTCTTTTCCATTCCACGCAATACTTCGCTTGCTCTATTTTCCGTCTTCATGGCCTCTGACTGGGCTACTGCAAGTTGAGTGCCCAGGTGTGACTGAATGGTTATCGAGAGAGTTTTTGTACAACGATTAGAGTACTCCTTCCGACTTAATGCGTCAGCTACCACGTTGGCCTTGCCTGGGTGGTACTTAGTCTCGTACTCATAATCTTTTAGCAACTCAACCCATCTTCGTTGCCTCATGTTTGACTCCTTTTGGTTTAAGATGTGTTGGAGACTCTTGTGATCCGTGAAGATGGTGCACTTTGTACCGTAAAGGTAATGCCTCCAAATTTTTAGGGCAAAGACTACAGCTCCCAACTCTAGGTCATGGGTCGTGTAGTTTACTTCATGCGTCTTTAGCTGGCGGGATGCATAGGCTATCACTCTCCCACGTTGCATGAGAACGCAACCTAAACCCTGATTTGATGCGTCGCAGTAGACTACAAAGTCTTCCGTTCCTTCAGGCAGAGATAGTACAGGTGCGCTACAGAGAGCTTGCTTCAAGGTTCGAAATGCGATTTCTTGTTTGTCTGTCCATTTGAATGGTACGCCCTTTTGCGTAAGCGAGGTAAGTGGCTTGGCGATCTTAGAGAAGTTTTGAATGAACCTCCTATAGTAGCCTGCTAATCCCAAGAATTGACGAATTTCCGTGGGCGTTGTCGGGATTGTCCAACCTTCTACAGCTTTGACCTTAGAGGGATCCACATGGATTCCATCTTGGCTGACCACATGACCTAGGAAGTTCACGCTCCGCAGCCAGAACTCACACTTGGAAAGTTTGGCGTAAAGTTTTTCTGATCGTAGAGTTTCTAAGACTTGTCGGAGATGTTGGCCATGCTCTTCCTTGCTTCGAGAATAGACGAGGATGTCATCGATAAAAACAATGACAAAGTTGTCAAGAAACGGTCGGCAGATTCGATTCATTAGGTCCATAAATGCGGTAGGGGCATTCGTTAGACCGAAGGGCATTACGACAAATTCATAATGTCCGTAGCGAGTTCGGAAAGCGGTTTTTGGAATATCCTCTTCCCAGACTTTGAGTTGGTGGTATCCGGACCGTAGATCTATTTTAGAAAAATAACTAGCCCCTTGGAGCTGGTCAAATAGGTCATCGATTCGTGCGAGTGGGTAGCGGTTCTTGATTGTGAGTTTGTTTAACTCTCTGTAATCGATACACATTCTAAAAGATCCATCTTTCTTTTTGAAAAAGAGCACCGGAGCTCCCCATGGCGAGTAACTAGGTCGAATAAATCCCTTATCCAAAAGTTCGCTGAGTTGGCTGGATAATTCCTGCATCTCGGTAGGAGCCAACCGATAGGGTGATTTAGCAAGAGGAGTTGCTCCTGGGATATGGTCAATTCGAAATTCAACCTGTCTCTCTGGGGGCACTCCCGGAAGATCTTCAGGAAACACATCCGAAAATTCACATACTACAGGAATGTCTCGAACGTTAATCTCCTCCTTGGTTTTGTCCACCACGTGATCCAGGAACGCCAGATTGTTCCTTCGTAGATATTTTTGTGCCTTAACACACGAAACGAGGCGAAGGTTCATGCTAGATTTGTCTCCGTAAATTACTAGGGTTTCGTGATTTGGAAGGCGAAGACGGACGGCCTTCTCATGACACATAATTTCAGCATGGTGGGGGCTTAACCAGTCCATGCCGATGATCACGTCGAAGCTCCTAATTGACACTGGTATTAGGTCTATTCGAAAAACGTGTTGATTAAGAGTTAGGGTACATCCGGTGTAGATTTCCCCAGTGGACTCGGTTTTCCCATTGGCCATTTCCACCGTATAGGCTTCATTTAGCTTTTGGGGGAGTTGTTTTAATAAGTGCTTAAACTTATTGCTTACGAAACTTCGTTCCGCTCCGGTGTCAAATAAGATTCATGCATAAGCGTGGTTTAAGAGAAACGTACCGGTAACAACAGAGGGGTCTTGAATAGCCTCACTCTGACCCATGGTCAACATCCTTCCTGTTCCTCCATTTCTTAAATTGTTGTTTTTGGGACAGTCTCGGTGGGTGTGTCCAGTCTTCCCGCATCCGTAGCAGGTGTAGCTAGGCCCTGCGCTGTTGCCGCTGGCATGGGCGTTGTTGTTGTTGCGAGGGTTGTTGTTGTTGATTCCCTGATTTTGGTTATGGGGAGGGTAAGCCTTGCAGTACTTTGCGGTGTGACCCCTTCGGTTGCAACTGGTGCACTGAAAATCCTTGCATTCTCCATAGTGATGGAAACCGCACTTGTTGCATTTGGGAAGATTACCGGAATAAGGTTTGGAAGCATTTGAAGTGGCTGAGGTTGGAGCATGTGGTGCGGCTGGAGCCGATGTGGTAACGGCATTAACCGCCACTGTCTGCTGCTTCTTGGAGGTGTCGGGGCCCTGGCGCCCCTTCCTCTTATTGTTCTTTCCCCTCTTGCCATCTCCTTCCTTCGTCTTCTCAGCCTCCACTGGCTTCTCTCCCTTTTTGTTATTATGGTCGTACAACCTTTTTGACAGTCTCTTTGCACTGTCAAATGTTTCGGGGTTTGCAGCTATCACATTCCCTTGAATTGGTGATGTGAGTCCCCAGATGAATCGCTCAATCTTCTTTCCTTCCGAGGTGATCATACCCGGACACTGCAGAGATAGTTCGCTAAATCTCGATATGTAGGCATCGATATTCGCGTTCTGCACAGTGAGGTTCCATAGCTCTTGTTCCATCTTCTGTATTTCGCCTCGTGGGCAGTACTCTGCCATTAACATTTCTTTCATCTCCGTCCACGGCATAGAGTTGGCTACAGGGAGTGTCATGGATTCTACATGTCCGTTCCACCAGGTGAGTGCTTGATCCACAAAAGTGCAGGCTGCGAACTTCACCTTCATATGCTCAGGGCAGTCGCATATCTCGAATACCGACTCCACCTTTTCGATCCATCGCTTCAGAGTGATCACTCCTCCAGTGCCATTAAAAGTTCGTGGTTTGGCGTTTGTGAAGTCCTTGTAGGTACATGCCTTGGTGGGTCCTTGATTCATTCCATTGTTTGAACTTCCGGCTCCTTGCCCATTGACTCCTCCATTGTTTCCTTGTTGAATTTGCGCAATCGCTGTAGTGACTGCTGCAGATACAGCTGCCTGGAAGGCGGCTGAGTCAACTTCAGGTGGGGTTGGTCCTGGGTTTCCGCGAGTAGGTCGGAGAGGCATGTTTCTGTGACAAAACGGAAAGATGTTGAGGGTATGTGGTTTCGGTGAGGTCGTGATCCTACTGACTAGGTGCATGGTACGAACTTAAACATAGAGTTGGAGTACATAGCATATTTCCTAACGATCTACTAAGATAAGTCTATCCCTAACCGCGATGAGCTGCGTCCGAAGGTGGTGCTGAGGATGTGGATGCTCCCTGAAGACGAGCCACCAAGCGTTCCGCGTCCCGGAGTCGAGACTCCCACCGAACCTGCCTCATGTGAAACTCTCGAAGGACGTCACGCGTCTCCTGCTCCGCACGCTCGACCCTAGTCCTCAACTGGTGCACCTGATCCGCAGTGTCCTGGGCAAGGTCGCCCATATTCCGTAACCGTTTCACCATGACTGGAAGGGCTCGATTAGCCGGTCCTCCGTCTCTCAGGTCAAAGAACTCGCGTGACATGCCGTACGGGGGTCGCTGTCCCTGCTGTCTGCTCCATCTCCAAAGATCAATACCCCAGGGAGGTGTAGGACCAGTGGGGCCTACTCGATAGGCAGGCACCCTGATCGGGTAAGGGGGTTGATGACTTCGGACTCCGCATCCGAATCACCCCTGTCACTATCATCAGCATCCTCCTCGAGGCTTCCTTCATCTTCCTCTGATTCGGCAGGTTCGTCCTCAACTTCGGCCTCCGGTTCCCCGTCAGATTCCTCTTCGGGGTCTTCCTCAGGCTCCTCCTCAGGCTCTTCCTCGGGCTCCTCCTCTAACCATCCGTTGTTCCCCTGGTTAGGGAAGTAGGGATCTCCGGGGTGATGAAAACCAGCCATGCGGTCTGCGAGAGTGTGTAATTATGCTAACGTCATTCCTAGGGTGCTACAATCATCGCATAGATCAAGTAGGCGTTCTCGTTTTAGTGGTAGATAGGTATAGTTTTAGGTTCCCTAGCTATCCCGATCTCATCAAGACGTGTATTAGTTTTACTTTGGAGAGAATGTAGTTGATCAGGCTACATTCACTCCTTGGTATTACTAAGAACAGTCCCAATTTAACCGAGACACCAACATTATTGTGTTTGATTCGGCGTTATGTTCTTATTCCTAATACAAGCAAGCGTGTTTTATTTACTTGTTTTGTTCAGAGTTATGTTAGTCCCTCTTTTTGGTTTATAGTTGCATATCCATGTGTGGCTAGATATGCTAGTTCACTATAAACAATGCTCTGATACCAACCTGTCACACCCCCGAACCAGACGGCGGAAACGTCTGAGGGCTATTGTGACTCATTGAATACCATCACAATGCATATACATGAAACATAACATAAAACATCACCAACATTTGGAATAATACAACCGATAGCGTTTACATTCGTTACATTGTTCAAACGTTACATTCTCAAAATAACTGTTCAACACCACTTAAACCACAACAAACATCATAGAGTACAAATCATCCTTCACCTTATCTGTTACCTGAGAATACAAGTATTTTGAAAACGTCAACATATGAAATGTTGGTGAGTTCATAAGTAGTGTTTGAAATCCAATGTATTGTTTGAAACCCATCAGAAAATCCGATATTTTCTAAAAATAGAATAGTGTAAAAATATGTGTTGATCCATGAGTATGCTTGTTTGAATTCTATAGATGTAAGCGTAAGAGTTGTGAAAATTCGACCGATAATTCATAATTGTAATTGTTGAAAACCCTAGGAAAACCCGACGTTTTCCTATCACTTTGCATTACTTAGTTTGTATACCGTTGTTTCGTTGCGTTAGAGGAAATCGTTGAGCTCCGGAGGCATTGAGAATACAATGGGTGGTGAAGTGTTGTGACCTACGTTAATGAAAACGTCCAATCGACAACCTTACAAGCGATCCCTTAGGCGCCACTCGTAATTCTTCACACAACTCGATCCTCCCGGACTTGTGTAGTCCCACGACCGGAGGGAAGGAGAGAAGGTGCGAAACCCTCGGTATTTCCCCGCATCGTTCAAGACTAATGCAATTGCGAAGGGCCCGAAGCCCAACCCGCAATCGTGAGTTACCGACTTTACTAGCAGCACTGAAGGACCCTTGGGGACTAGCAGCACGTTTGCCATTGAAAGTCCTTTTACGTTATGTCGGATCGGTAAAACCCAACACTTCGTAAGAGAGAGAGATCTTCGGGCCTTAAGATCAGGTCATTGGGCTAGCTAGGCTCAACGAACAGGATTTTACACTTTTGGGGCCCAAAGATGGTGCGTAGACGTCTGTGCACACTCGCATGTATAGTGAATTCTCCATCGTTATTAGTTATGAATCGTAATGTCGTAACGTCGTCGTGTTAGTGGTTTCGGATTTTTATTGGTTCGAGACCGAACCAATTCGTTTAACAACAACTTTTGGTATTGTAATGTATTGTATTTCGTCGACAAGCGTGGTACCATCAATTGGTCAAATTGCATGTATTAACTAGCCTTGAAGATTTTCTGTTTTCAGCCCCTCCTTAATTGTAGAATTTACCCTTTTCACCCCTTTATTTAAAAACTTTCCGGTTTGGTCCTTAAATCAATTTTCTTGACATTTTTAACCCCAAAAATTATTGAAATAAGTATTTTCCAGCATATTTATCATAGAAAACAGTTTAAGTCCTTGAAATTGCAGTTTTCTCGGTTATAACCCCTCTTTTTCGCAATGTTTACATTTTTGACCCAATTTGGAAAATTTTTGCAACTTTGGTCCTTTTTAAATTTGAAAAGCATTTTAAACCTTTGAAAAGTACATGGAACACTTATAGTCCACTGTTTTACAAAAAAATGCAGTTTTGGTCCTCCAAATTAGAAAATTTCGCATATTGGGCCTCATTGGGCCGAAAATGTCATATTTAGCCCAATAAGCTTGGAATTTATGTTTTTAACCCTCTAAATAGTATATTTTCAGAAAATACATTATGTAAACTGTTTTGACTCATCTCACCCATCAGATTTCGAAATATTTCATTTTAGGCCCTTTAACTTTGTATTTTCAACATTTTATGTCAAAAAAATGAGTTTTTAGCCCAAATTAAGTGTTGTCAAGCCATTTGGCCATTTTTCTTAGTATACTTTGCATGTAGTAGTATATTTTATGCTATAATAAAATACATGTCTTGGTTTTTAGCATTTCATACTAGATCTATCATCAAAATCATACAAAACATACATATAAGCATAGAAATCAACCACAACATACACATAATGATGGATCTATACCTTTGCTTGTATTCTCCCCCACATAAACTTATAAAAACCGAAAATAAGGGGGTATGAAACTCACCTTGGGTGTTGATTCGGTTTTTGAAGAAAGAATGGAAGAAATGAAGTGATTTTTGGCCTTTGCACTCCTTGATGAAGTTTTCGAGCTTATGGGGTTTTCTAGAGTGCAAGATCACGATTTTTGCATGGATTAGGAAGAGATTTTTGATAAAACAAGGAATACAAGTCATAGATCCAAGCAAAACCTTACCTTAGATGATGATTTTTGTGGAAGAACTTCCTTGAATGCTTCCTAAATCTCGAGATTTTGGATGGAGAAGAAGAAAGAAGCCTTGAGTGATTTAGAGAGAGTTTGTGAGTGTTTTGTGTGTGTGTGGGTGTTGCTCTCGGCCGAGTTCAAGAAGAAGAGAAGAGAGAGAGTTGAGTTGACAATCCTAGATGCATGTTGGTCCATGCATGGAGATATGTGGGATAATAGTGAGGTGGCAAGGCTTTAAGTCAACTCTTCCTTCTTGGTTTTGGGCGTTTGGGCCGAGAATTTGAAATGGAAAGGAAAAAAAAATTGGGCTTTAATGTCCTAACCCATTTAGATGTTAAGTGGGATGGTTTTTAGTCCCAAAAGAAATATAGTATGATTTTTACACTTTGTTGGGCTAGTTTAGGTTAATGATGGTTCAAAATTTTGTATTTATTTCATTCTAGGTCCAACATGGCCCAAAATGTTGAAATAAATAGATGTGGGTCCAATTAGAGCCCAATTAGGGTTCTAAGCCCATGATAGTCCAATTGGAAGCTTATTGGTCCATTTGGATCCAATAAGGAAGTTCTAGTCCAAAATGGACTTAACAAGAACTTCTAGGGTTTTCCAATTGTTTGATGTAGTGAATTGGGGTTTAGTTTCCCATTGAGTAAGCATCATACTTGTTTTTGAGTTTTTGATTTCAACATTTACTTGAGTATAGTGATTACAAGACATAGAATTTCTAGTTGTGACATCATCCCCCCGTTAGAGGGAATTTCGTCCCGAAATTCTGTTTGAAAGGTAGATTTGAGAAGGCTAGAATAGGTGAGGGTACTTTTGCTTCATTTGGTCTTCGCGTTCCCAAGTGAATTCTGGCCCACACTTTGCGTTCCACCGTACTTTCACGATCGGGATGCGACTCGGCTTACTACGCTTCACCTCCCTGTCCATGATTTCGATTGGTTCTTCAACGAACAGGAGTTTCTCATTGATTTCGATTTCGTCAAGAGGAGTGACGAGTGTTTCATCTGAGAGACACTTTTTCAGATTAGATACGTGAAACACGGGGTGTACACCGTTTAGCTCTGCGGGTAGTTGCAGTCTGTATGCTACTGGACCAATTCGAGCGACGATTTCGAAAGCTCCAATGTATCGCGGATTCAGCTTTCCCTGTTTTCCGAAACGTATAACCCCTTTCCAGGGCGAGACTTTTAACAGTACTCGATCACCGACCTGAAATTCTAAGGGCTTTCGCCGTTTGTCAGCGTAGCTCTTTTGTCGGTCAGGCGATGCTTGCAATCGAGCTCTGATTTGAACGATCTTTTCCGTGGTTTCACGGATGATCTCCGGTCCCGTTAGTGCTTTGTCCAATGCATGTGTTTTTGCTAGCTGGGTGTCACCTACTTCAGCCCAACATAACAGTGATCTACATTTACGTCCGTAAAGTGCTTCGAAAGGAGCCACCTTGATGCTCGAATGGTAACTATTGTTGTATGAGAACTCAATTAAGGGTAGGTGGGTATCCCAAGACTTTCCAAAGTCTATCACGCACGCACGGAGCATATCTTCGAGCATTTGGATAGTTCGCTCGCTTTGACCATCCGTTTGTGGATGATAAGCGGTGCTCATATCGAGGTTTGTTCCCATCGCCTTATGGAGTGATTGCCAAAATTGGGACGTAAACCTACTGTCCCTATCCGAGATAATAGATTTTGGCACTCCATGGAGTCTCACGATTTCTCGTAGGTACAACCGCATCAGTCTCTCCATCTTGTAGGATTCCTTGATTGGCAGGAAATGGGCAGATTTTGTCAGTCGATCGATGATTAACCATATGGTATCCAGTCCGTCCGACGTCTTGGGTAGCTTGGTAACGAAATCCATAGAAATCCCCTCCTATTTCCACTCGGGAATTTCCGGTTGCTGCAACAATCCTGAAGGTTTCTGGTATTCCACCTTTACTTTGGCGCATGTAAGGCACTTACTGACATAGGTCGCGATTTCCGCCTTCATGTTAGGCCACCAATAGTGCTGTTTAATATCCAAATACATCTTATCAGAACCGGGGTGAATGGAGTATCGCGTCTTGTGGGCTTCCTTCATGACAACAACTCTAAACCCTCCAAATTTAGGGACCCAAATACGGTTCATGAAATAGTATACTCCATTCTCCTTTGCCTCCAGGTTCTTTTCCATTCCACGCAATACTTCGCTTGCTCTATTTTCCGTCTTCATGGCCTCTGACTGGGCTACTGCAAGTTGAGTGGCCAGGTGTGACTGAATGGTTATCGAGAGAGTTTTTGTACAACGATTAGAGTACTCCTTCCGACTTAATGCGTCAGCTACCACGTTGGCCTTGCCTGGGTGGTACTTAATCTCGCACTCATAATCGTTTAGCAACTCAACCCATCTTCGTTGCCTCATGTTTAACTCCGTTTGGTTTAAGATGTGTTGGAGACTCTTGTGATCCGTGAAGATGGTGCACTTTGTACCGTAAAGGTAATGCCTCCAAATTTTTAGGGCAAAGACTACAGCTCCCAACTCTAAGTCATGGGTCGTGTAGTTTACTTCATGCGTCTTTAGCTGGCGGGATGCATAGGCTATCACTCTCCCACGTTGCATGAGAACACCACCTAAACCCTGATTTGATGCGTCGCAGTAGACTACAAAGTCTTCCGTTCCTTCAGGCAGAGATAGTACAGGTGCGCTACAGAGAGCTTGCTTCAAGGTTCGAAATGTGATTTCTTGTTTGTCTGTCCATTTGAATGGTACGCCCTTTTGCGTAAGCGAGGTAAGTGGCTTGGCGATCTTAGAGAAGTTTTGAATGAACCTCCTATAGTAGCCTGCTAATCCCAAGAATTGACGAATTTCCGTGGGCGTTGTCGGGATTGTCCAACCTTCTACAACTTTGACCTTAGAGGGATCCACATGGATTCCATCTTGGCTGACCACATGACCTAGGAAGTTCACGCTCCGCAGCCAGAACTCACACTTGGAAAGTTTGGCGTAAAGTTTTTCTGATCGTAGAGTTTCTAAGACTTGTCGGAGATGTTGGCCATGCTCTTCCTTGCTTCGAGAATAGACGAGGATGTCATCGATAAAAACAATGACAAAGTTGTCAAGAAACGGTCGGCAGATTCGATTCATTAGGTCCATAAATGCGGTAGGGGCATTCGTTAGACCGAAGGGCATTACGACAAATTCATAATGTCCGTAGCGAGTTCGGAAAGCGGTTTTTGGAATATCCTCTTCCCGGACATTGAGTTGGTGGTATCCGGACCGTAGATCTATTTTAGAAAAATAACTAGCCCCTTGGAGCGGGTCAAATAGGTCATCGATTCGTGGGAGTGGGTAGCGGTTCTTAATTGTGAGTTTGTTTAACTCTCTGTAATCGATACACATTCTAAAAGATCTGTCTTTCTTTTTGAAAAAGAGCACCGGAGCTCCCCATGGCGAGTAACTAGGTCGAATAAATCCCATATCCAAAAGTTCGCTGAGTTGGCTGGATAATTCCTGCATCTCGGTAGGAGCCAACCGATAGGGTGATTTAGCAAGAGGAGTTGCTCCTGGGATAAGGTCAATTCGAAATTCAACCTGTCTCTCTGGGGGCACTCCCGGAAGATCTTCAGGAAACACATCCGAAAATTCACATACTACGGGAATGTCTCGAACGTTAATCTCCTCCTTGGTTTTGTCTACCACGTGATCCAGGAACGCCAGATTGTTCCTTCGTAGATATTTTTGTGCCTTAACACACGAAACGAGGCGAAGGTTCATGCTAGATTTGTCTCCGTAAATTACTAGGGTTTCGTGATTTGGAAGGCGAAGACGGACGGCCTTCTCATAATTTCGGCATGGTGGGGGCTTAACCAGTCCATGCCGATGATCACGTCGAAGCTCCTAATTGACACTGGCATTAGGTCTATTCGAAAAACGTGTTGATTAAGAGTTAGGGTACATCCGGTGTAGATTTCCCCAATGGACTCGGTTTTCCCATTGGCCATTTCCACCGTATAGGCTTCATTTAGCTTTTGGGGGAGTTGTTTTAATAAGTGCTTAAACTTATTGCTTACGAAACTTCATTCCGCTCCGGTGTCAAATAAGATTCATGCATAAGCGTGGTTTAAGAGAAACGTATCGGTAACAACAGAGGGGTCTTGAATAGCCTCACTCTGACCCATGGTCAACATCCTTCCTGTTCCTCCATTTCTTAAATTGTTGTTGTTGGGACAGTCTCGGCGGATGTGTCCAGTCTTCCCGCATCCGTAGCAGGTGTAGCTAGGCCCTGCGCTGTTGCCGCTGGCATGGGCGTTGTTGTTGTTGTGAGGGTTGTTGTTGTTGATTCCCTGATTTTGGTTATGGGGAGGGTAAGCCTTGCAGTACTTTGCGGTGTGACCCCTTCGGTTGCAACTGGTGCACTGAAAATCCTTGCATTCTCCATAGTGATGGAAACCGCACTTGTTGCATTTGGGAAGATTACCGGAATAAGGTTTGGAAGCATTTGAAGTGGCTGAGGTTGGAGCATGTGGTGCGGCTGGAGCCGATGTGGTAACGGCATTAACCGCCACTGTCTGCTGCTTCTTGGAGGTGTCGGGGCCCTGGCGCCCCTTCCTCTTATTGTTCTTTCCCCTCTTTCCATCTCCTTCCTTCGTCTTCTCAGCCTCCACTGGCTTCTCTCCCTTTTTGTTATTATGGTCGTACAACCTTTTTGCCAGTCTCTTTGCACTGTCAAATGTTTCGGGGTTTGCAGCTATCACATTCCCTTGAATTGGTGATGTGAGTCCCCAGATGAATCGCTCAATCTTCTTTCCTTCCGAGGTGATCATACCCGGGCACAGCAGAGATAGTTCGCTAAATCTCGATATGTAGGCATCGATATTCGTGTTCTGCACAGTGAGGTTCCATAGCTCTTGTTCCATCTTCTGTATTTCGCCTCGTGGGCAGTACTCTGCCATTAACATTTCTTTCATCTCCGTCCACGGCATAGAGTTGGCTACAGGGAGTGTCATGGATTCTACATGTCCGTTCCACCAGGTGAGTGCTTGATCCACAAAAGTGCAGGCTGCGAACTTCACCTTCATGTGCTCAGGGCAGTCGCATATCTCGAATACCGACTCCACCTTTTCGATCCATCGCTTCAGAGTGATCACTCCTCCAGTGCCATTAAAAGTTCGTGGTTTGGCGTTTGTGATGTCCTTGTAGGTACATGCCTTGGTGGGTCCTTGATTCATTCCATTGTTTGAACTTCCGGCTCCTTGCCCATTGACTCCTCCATTGTTCCCTTGTTGAATTTGCGCAATCGCTGCAGTGACTGCTGCAGATACAGCTGCCTGGAAGGCGGCTGAGTCAACTTCAGGTGGGGTTGGTCCTGGGTTTCCGCGAGTAGGTCGGAGAGGCATCTTTCTGTGACAAAACGGAAAGATCTTGAGGGTATGTGGTTTCGGTGAGGTCGTGATCCTACTGACTAGGTGCATGGTACGAACTAAAACATAGAGTCGGAGTACATAGCATATTTCCTAACGGTCTACTAAGATAAGTCTATCCCTAACCGCGATGAGCTGCGTCCGAAGGTGGTGCTGAGGATGTGGATGCTCCCTGAAGACGAGCCACCAAGCGTTCCGCGTCCCGGAGTCGAGACTCCCACCGAACCTGCCTCATGTGAAACTATCGAAGGACGTCACGCGTCTCCTGCTCCGCACGCTCGACCCTAGTCCTCAACTGGTGCACCTGATCCGCAGTGTCCTGGGCAAGGTCGCCCGTATTCCGTAACCGTTTCACCATGACTGGAAGGGCTCGATTAGCCGGTCCTCCGTCTCTCAGGTCAAAGAACTCGCGTGACATGTCGTACGGGGGTCGCTGTCCCTGCTGTCTGCTCCATCTCCAAAGATCAATACACCAGGGAGGTGTAGGACCAGTGGGGCCTACTCGATAGGCAGGCACCCTAATCGGGTAAGGGGGTTGATGACTTCGGACTCCGCATCCAAATCACCCCTGTCACTATCATCAGCATCCTCCTCGAGGCTTCCTTCATCTTCCTCTGATTCGGCAGGTTCGCCCTCAACTTCGGCCTCCGGTTCCCCGTCAGATTCCTCTTCGGGGTCTTCCTCAGGCTCCTCCTCAGGCTCTTCCTCGGGCTCCTCCTCTAAGCATCCGTTGTTCCCCTGGTTAGGGAAGTAGGGATCTCCGGGGTGATGAAAACCAGCCATGCGGTCTGCGAGAGTGTGTAATTATGCTAACGTCATTCCTAGGGTGCTACAATCATCGCATAGATCAAGTAGGCGTTCTCGTTTTAGTGGTAGATAGGTATAGTTTTAGGTTCCCTAGCTATCCCAATCTCATCAAGACGTGTATTCGTTTTACTTTGGAGAGAATGTAGTTGATCAGGCTACATTCACTCCTTGGTATTACTAAGAACAGTCCCAATTTAACCGAGACACCAACATTATTGTGTTTGATTTGGCGTTATGTTCTTATTCATAATACAAGCAAGCGTGTTTATTTACTTGTTTTATTCATAATTGTAATTGTTGAAAACCCTAGGAAAACCCGACGTTTTCCTATCACTTTGCATTACTTAGTTTGTATACCGTTGTTTCGTTGCGTTAGAGGAAATCGTTGAGCTCCGGAGGCATTGAGAATACAATGGGTGGTGAAGTGTTGTGACCTACGTTAATGAAAACGTCCAATCGACAACCTTACAAGTGATCCCTTAGGCGCCACTCGTAATTCTTCACACAACTCGATCCTCCTGGACTTGTGTAGTTCCACGACCGGAGGGAAGGAGAGAAGGTGCGAAACCCTCGGTATTTCCCCGCGTCGTTCAAGACTAATGCAATTGCGAAGGGCCCGAAGCCCAACCCGCAATCGTGAGTTACCGACTTTACTAGCAGCACTGAAGGACCCTTGGGGACTAGCAGCACGTTTGCCATTGAAAGTCCTTTTACGTTATGTCGGATCGGTAAAACCCAACACTTCGTAAGAGAGAGAGATCTTCGGGCCTTAAGATCAGGTCATTGGGCTAGCTAGGCTCAACGAACAGGATTTTACACTTTTGGGGCCCAAAGATGGTGCGTAGACGTCTGTGCACACTCGCATGTATAGTGAATTCTCCATCGTTATTAGTTATGAATCGTAATGTCGTAACGTCGTCGTGTTAGTGGTTTCGGATTTTTATTGGTTCGAGACCGAACCAATTCGTTTAACAACGACTTTTGGTATTGTAATGTATTGTATTTCGTCGACAAGCGTGGTACCATCAATTGGTCAAATTGCATGTATTAACTAGCCTTGAAGATTTTCTGTTTTCAGCCCCTCCTTAATTGTAGAATTTACCCTTTTCACCCCTTTATTTAAAAACTTTCCGGTTTGGTCCTTAAATCAATTTTCTTGACATTTTTAACCCCAAAAATTATTGAAATAAGTATTTTCCAGCATATTTATCATAGAAAACAGTTTAAGTCCTTGAAATTGCAGTTTTCTCGGTTATAACCCCTCTTTTTCGCAATTTTTATATTTTTGACCCAATTTGGAAAAATTTTGCAACTTTGGTCCTTTATAAATTTCAAAAGCATTTTAAACCTTTGAAAAGTACATGGAACACTTATAGTCCACTGTTTTACAGAAAAATGCAGTTTTGGACCTCCAAATTAGAAAATTTCGCATATTGGGCCTCATTGGGCCGAAAATGTCATATTTAGCCCAATAAGCTTGGAATTTATGTTTTTAACCCTCTAAATAGTATATTTTCAGAAAATACATTATGTAAACTGTTTTGACTCATCTCACCCATCAGATTTCGAAATATTTCATTTTAGGCCCTTTAACTTTGTATTTTAAACATTTTATGTCAAAAAAAATGAGTTTTTAGCCCAAATTAAGTGTTGTCAAGCCATTTGGCCATTTTTCTTAGTATACTTTGCATGTAGTAGTATATTTTATGCTATAATAAAATACATGTCTTGGTTTTTAGCATTTCATACTAGATCTATCATCAAAATCATACAAAACATACATATAAGCATATAAATCAACCACAACATACACATAATGATGGATCTACACCTTTGCTTGTATTCTCCCCCACAAAAACTTATAAAAACCGAAAATAAGGGGGTATGAAACTCACCTTGGGTGTTGATTCGGTTTTTGAAGAAAGAATGGAAGAAATGAAGTGATTTTTGGCCTTTGCACTCCTTGATGAAGTTTTCGAGTTTATGGGGTTTTCTAGAGTGCAAGATCACGATTTTTGCATGGATTAGGAAGAGATTTTTGATAAAACAAGGAATACAAGTCATAGATCCAAGCAAAACCTTACCTTAGATGATGATTTTTGTGGAAGAACTTCCTTGAATGCTTCCTAAATCTCGAGATTTTGGATGGAGAAGAAGAAAGAAGCCTTGAGTGATTTAGAGAGAGTTTGTGAGTGTTTTGTGTGTGTGTGGGTGTTGCTCTCAGCCGAGTTCAAGAAGAAGAGAAGAGAGAGAGTTGAGTTGACAATCCTAGATGCATGTTGGTCCATGCATGGAGATATGTGGGATAATAGTGAGGTGGCAAGGCTTTAAGTCAACTCTTCCTTCTTGGTTTTGGGCTTTTGGGCTGAGAATTTGAAATGGAAAGGAAAAAAAATTGGGCTTTAATGTCCTAAACCATGTAGATGTTAAGTTGGATGGTTTTTAGTCCCAAAAGAAATATAGTATGATTTTTACACTTTGTTGGGCTAGTTTAGGTTAATGATGGTTCAAAATTTTGTATTTATTTCATTCTAGGTCCAACATGGCCCAAAATGTTGAAATAAATAGATGTGGGTCCAATTAGAGCCCAATTAGGGTTCTAAGCCCATGATAGTCCAATTGGAAGCTTATTGGTCCATTTGGATCCAATAAGGAAGTTCTAGTCCAAAATGGACTTAACAAGAACTTCTAGGGTTTTCCAATTGTTTGATGTAGTGAATTGGGGTTTAGTTTCCCATTGAGTAAGCATCATACTTGTTTTTGAGTTTTTGATTTCAACATTTACTTGAGTATAGTGATTACAAGACATAGAATTTCTAGTTGTGACACTCCGCTACTGGAAGTACTTGAAACCAAAACTGAATACCGTAAGCACGAAGCTTAGTGAGTTCCCCACCCTACCACATACCATGTATATCCACATATTGCACATACTGGGCCACGCCCACTATCTCGGGCCTCGCCCGCTACAACGGCCCCGTCGTTCCAGGCCCCGCCTGGTTTCGAGCCCCGCTCGGATCATATCTGTTTTACTTAGGCCTCGCCTGTCACAGGGCCTCGCCCGCCAACAAATAATAACACATAAACATTTCACAACACATAACTAACACATACAACTGGTTCTGTCCTAAGGCCTCGCCTATACTGGGCCTCGCCCATGTCCTGCTACTGATGAGTCATGGAACCCCGTCCACGCTCCTAATGGTAGTGAGGTACGGGCCTAGCCCACTCTCACTCCTGTACTAGTTTGGGCCTTGCCCTATTCTGCAACTAATGAGATATGGAACCCCATCCACACTCTACTATTGGTGAGATACGGGACCTCGCCCACACTCACCTCCCTACCAGGCACATACATGTATCACACAGACAACAAGTATAAACTATCATATAAACAATTCCTTGGGCACCCGCCCGCTATTACTGGACCTCGTCCTGAAAATAATACTAGCATACTGTGCCTAGGGCTAACCCCCGGGTCTTCTACTCATAACTACATGGGTCGGCATTATGGCCTTAGACCCATTCACACAAAGGGAAACTCACCTGCACTGGCTGAACTTGCTGATGATCTCACTAGTTGCTGCCTGACAACTCACGGAACTCCTGCTCCCCTTGCTCCCCGAACTACCAATATCAATGCAACACTAAGTCTAACTGGCCCCCGAAAGACAACCAAGTCCACCCTGGTCCAAAGTCAAAGTCCTGGTCAAAGTCAAGTTTCCAGGTCAACCCTACTCGCCGCCGAGTTCAAAATGATCGGATACCTTCCATTCGCGACTCAACTCGCCGAGTCAGTCCATGGCTCGCCGAGTCTACCGATTTCTGAGTCCAGACCTATCCAACTCACTGAGTCTCCACCCGACTCACTAATTTGAGTTACAACTCGAAGGGTTTAGGGGTTTCGCGACCTGACTCGCCGAATCCAAGAACAGACTCGCTGAGTACAAGGCAATCTTCATACGACTCGACGAGTTGTTCATCCTAATCGTCGAGTTTCTCTGCAACTTCATGCTACTCGCCGAGTCCACTCAAAGGACTCGCCGAGTCCTTTCAGTTCTCCTTACATGCAAAGGACTTTTGAGTCATGCATGGACTCCAAACTGTGGATCTTCCCTTCGCAAGCCTATTCCCTACGTAAAGTTGCAATCTTTACGTGTAGAGAAGGAGATCTAGGCAAAACTTGCCAAAAACTAGGGCTTAAGGCAAAAAGACTCCATGATCCACTCAAGGGCTGATACTTTACGGCATTCTAGACCAAAACAAGCATGGATCTGAGGTAGCAACCTCAGATCTGGGCCTCAAGCTCGAGATTGATTTCAAACATGGCTTAAAAGCCCCAAAACTCATAACCAAGGAAAATCTGGAGGAGAGAAACGACTTAATACCTTCAAATGCTCTGAAATGATCCACAAACTTCGGATCCAATGCCGTTCCTTGATGCTTCAAATATTCCCACTTCTTCTTCTTCCTTTAAATCACTCAAAAATGGCCAAAAGCATGAATGAGCACAATGGGGGCTTAGGGTGCGGCGTTCTGGGTGTGAGAGGCAGTAAAGGAGCACTAGGAAGAAGAATGAGGGGATTAAATAGGCTCCAAGCCCCGGTTTTAGGGTTTTCCTCGCACAGACCCTACTCGCCGAGTCGCCTTGGCCGACTCGCCGAGTTGGTCACTTATTCCTCGACTCGGATCCCGCTCGAACTCGTCGAGTCCTTCCTTGGACTCGCTGAGTCGACCCTTAAATTAGGGCTTTTCTTTCCTTTCTTGGCCTTTGAAACTTTGGGTGTTACAGATGCATAAGGTATTTGACTAATTTCTACTATCTCAGCCTCAGTACTAGGGCTTTGTGTCTTACTCAATCTGCCTTTACTCTGGATGGGTAACTCTCCTTTCTTGGAGCCCTGCATGCCGAATCTCGTCAACACCTTATCCAAGTAGGTACTCTGACTAAGTCCAATTAGTCTTTTACTCCGGTCTCTCAAGATCCTTATCCCTAGAATATAGGCAACTTCTCCTAGGTCCTTCATAGAAAAACACTTCCCAAGCCAGGACTTAACTTCCTGTAGAGTTGGGATGTCATTTCCTATGAGTAGTATGTCATCCACATACAATACAAAAAAGCTAACTATACTCCCACTAGCATTGATACACACAAGATTCATCTTCACTCCTAGAAAAGCCAAACTCTTTGACTTTCTCATCAAAGCAAAGATTCCATCTGCGAGTTGCTTGCTTTAATCCATAAATGGATTTCTCAAGCTTACACACTCTATTAGGGTACTCTATATTGACAAAACCCTCTGGATGACTTATGTAAACATCCTCAGCCAACTTTCCATTAAATAAAGCGGTTTTGACATCCATTTGCCATATTTCATAGTCATGAAATGCATCTATGGCAAACAGAACCCTAATAGACTTAATCTTGGCCACTGGAGAAAAGGTCTCATCATAGTCAACTCCCGGAGTTTGTGAGAAACCCTTTTGTAACCAATCGTGCTTTATAAGTGTGTACGTTACCATCCATTTCGGTCTTCTTCTTGAAGATCCATTTGCACCCTACAGTCTTACGACCTGGTACATTCTCAACCAAGTTCCAAACTTGATTGTCATACATGGACTGTATCTCACTGTCCATTGCCTCTTTCCACTTGGCTGATTCAGGGCCTGCCATGCCTTCCGCGTAACTATTAGGTTCATCCAGACCTATCAGTGTCTCATCACTGATAAGTGTATCACCTTCCGCAGTAATATGGAATCTATAGTAATGCTCAGGTGCATTCCTAACCCTTGTGGAACGCCTCAGAGGTACAAACTTGTCAATTGGCTCAACAGGAGTTTCCTCCTCAAGTTTAGTGCTAGGGTTTGAAGTTCCTTCACCACTTGACTCTTGAATTTATTCAAGGTCAACTTGCCTCCCACTGTTTCCTTGGCTTATGAACTCTCTTTCTCTCAAAAGACAACCATCCTTGGTACAAAGACCACATTTTCACTAGGTCTGTAGAAGAGGTAACCAAAGGATTGTTGTGGGTAGCTGATGAAAATACACCTCTCACTTTGAGGTTCGAGCTTATCATGAGTCTCGCATCTCACAAAAGCCTCGCAACCCCAAATCTTGATGTGGTCTATTTTGGGTACTTTACCAGTCCACATCTCATGAGGAGTTTTGGCAACTTTCTTTGTAGGGACCAGATTAAGGATATGGACGACAGTCTCTAAGGTATACCCCCAAAATGAGAATGGTAGCGATGCTCGACTCATCATGGAACGAACCATATCTAACAAGATTCGATTACGCCTCTCAGCCACACCATTCAACTGTGGTGTCCTGGGAGGTGTCAATTGTTAGACAATCCCACATTCCTTAAGATAGTCGAGGAACTCTGAACAAAGATACTCACCACCTCGATCGGATTGAAGCATCTTAATGTTCCTACCCAATTGATTCTCGACTTCCTATTTTAACTCTTTAAACCTTTCAAAAGTCTCTGACTTATGCTTGATTAAGTAGACATATGCATATCTACTGTAATCATCAATAAAACTCAAATATTAACGATTAGCATCCCTTGTGGCATGTTTGAAGGGTCCACACACATCCATGTGTATGAGATCCAACAAACCTTCACCCTATCACAAGAACCTGTGAAGGGTGACTTTATCATTTTTCCAATTAAGCATGATTCGCAACTATCATCTGACGTTAGGTCAAATGACTCCAAGACTCCATCCTTTTGGAGTTGGCCTATGCGTTTCTTGCTTATATGTCAAAGACGATAATGCCATAATGACGCATTATCCAAGTTATTATCATTAACAGAATCAATACACAATACATTTTTTCCTCAGTTATCAACCACATATACAGTTTCATACACACCATCACAAGGTAATGCTTCAAAATAAAAAGCATTATTAAAGAAAGCATTAATCGAACCAAATTCATTATCAAATGAAAATGTAAAACCTTTTTTATACAATGCATTAAATGAAATAATATTTCTTGCCATTTCTGGCGAATAACTGTCACACCCCCGAACCATCAAGAAAACAACGGCGGAAACATCTGGGGGCGAGAACGTCATGCGTAGTATGACAACCATTGTACATAGTAAGCATAGTAAACACAACCATTACATTACATATGAATATTTACATTTGGTTAAAAGCATTGAAAACATAGTTTGTATACATCAACATATAATCAAAAGTACAGACGAGACTTCTATATACTCCGTCTTCTCCAAAAGTGATCGAAGTACCTGTCTAACGCGAACCTGAGAATACAAGCAGTTTTAGAAATATCAGCATAAAGCTGGTGAGTTCATAAGCAGTTCATTTCTGGTGAAAGAAAATGTTCCTTTAAATTTATGAAAAGTTGTTTCCCAAGAAAATCCCATATTTTCTTATAAAGAAGTTTGATTATCCATTTGTTATACATCTAGTTTAGGAAAAAAATTAAGTTATCCCTGGAAAAACCCATATTTTCCTTAAAAGTTAATGGTTGGTTATCAATCCGGAACTGAAGTGTACAAGTATCAACCATACTTGTATCATTAGGTGAAGTTTCCTTGAAAATTCTGTTACCCTCGATGAAATACATTAGTTTTAACACACATATAAAACTAATAAGTAGGTAGTGAACTAATTCCTAAGGGTATTGTTGATACCCTCTAGTAATCAAAACAATTATTACTTAGAGGTTAGTTCACTATGTTCATTATTACTAAAAGTAAATCTCCATTATCTAAGTTTGCGAGTTCCATAACCATACAATAAACTGCATATGGCGCGTAACGGGGCCAGTATCATTTTCTGACTTTGTCAACCGTAGACCTACCGGTCCTATTGTAGCTAGCAGCAAGGTGTGGGGTAGTCAGCCCCATATAGATCTATACACAATAGTCGCGTTCTCCCTCCAGGAGATTTTGTTACAGGGTTAGTCCTACACTCACATATCTCTGTGGATTGTTACCAAGGACGTGTCTTCAATCTTAAGAATAAGGAATTTACAAGTAATAATATGGAAAATCCTGTTTTATGATTGGCATGAATCCTTTGTAAAATATAAAATATAAAATTTTATGATGAGATTCACAAGTTTCCTTGTTTTAGTTTTGAAAACTAACTCTACAAGTTAATTCCTTAATCGGCCGGTAAAACAGTTTTCTATGTTAAAAGCATACTGAACATGTAATCATTTCATACGAAATAATAGGTTTTGAGTACAAGTTCCCTTGTAGTTTTGCTTGTATTCCCCCTTGAAAACATGAAAAACTCGGAAAAAGGTGTAGGGGTATGAACTCACCTGTAGTGAATGGATGGAAGTGTCGGGTAGGAATTTTAGGTGTTACGTGAGGACTTGAACACACGCGAAGATCCTATGTAACACGAATTGATACATACTTGTATCTAATTAGTTATTTAATCACTAATTAAGTAAGTAAATGCACTCTAATGCGTGAAAACACTTTATTTCAAGTGTTAGGGGTGGTACGGGTTGCATCTAAGAAGTGTATGGCCTCATTATGGAGTTTACTCTTCAAGTTGTGGCCTTAGAGGTGTTTACGGTTGAGGGACCATATCCCCCATGATTTTACGGCCATAAACTCATGTGAATGATGGTTTTGGGTGCTCAAAGGTCTTAAACTACTCATGGACTTATGCTAGACTCGAATCAAGGGATATAGAAGTGATTGGAGCTTGAAATGGCCCTTATTTGGAGTTTACAGTTTCTGAGTCCCTCCTTGGGGAGTTTACGATCGTAAAAACATGAGTTTATGGCCGTAAACTCATGTTTGTCACTTTCTTTCATGGTTTGGTGCTTCTAGGGTAAGCATAGAAGGTTCTAGCCACTCATTCATGTCATAGAAGGTGTTAAGGGCATTTTAACACCCTAAGAAGGTGTTTACGGTTTTGGGATATTCCTTAACCATAAGCTCATGTTTACTCTTATTATTTCATGTTTTGGGGTTCTAGGATCATTCATGCAAGTTTCTAGGTCATTAGCCAAGCATTGGAAAGGTTTTGGGACATCAAAACCCCCTTTTAGGGTGTTTACGGTTTTAGGATGTTCCCAAAACATAAACTCATGTTCCTGGGTTTTTTTGAGAGTTTAAACCATAGATTTTCATGTATGCTAAGCTAATCAACAAGCTAGGAGGGTTTGCTTACTATTGTGAAGCTTGAAAGGAGCAATTCTTGATCAAAAATCCAATTTGTAGAGAGAGAGAGAGAGAGAGAGAGAGAGTAAAGAGAGGAGGTTCCTAAGGTGTGAAAGTGGTTGAAATGAAGACCACTCAACCCTTATATAGGGTTGAGTTTATGGCTAGGGTGGGGGTCCACCTAACATCAACTGCAAATGGGATTTTTCGCATGATTTATCGTTTTTCAACACATATGAAATTACGATTATAATCCTACTTAACTTAAAAAGTTAACGGGAAACTTTAATAAAAATATATTTTATTAACAGAAGTGGGTTACAGTGACGGAATAAATTTCAGGTTGTCACATCATTCCCCCGTTAGAGGAAATTTCATCCCGAAGTTTGGAAATAAGATACAAATCATGGATTTGGAAAGAGATGCGGATACTTCTGTTTCATCTGATCTTCGCACTCCCAAGTGAATTCATGTCCCCGCTTGGCATTCCAGCGAAGCTTCACTATAGGGATGCGATTTTGTTTCGTTCGTTTAATCTCCCGATCCATGATTCTGATTGGTTCTTCTCCTTGATTTCGATCTCATCAAGAGGGAACACAAGGGTTTCATCGAATAGACACTTCTTAAGATTAGAGACGTGGAAGACAAGATGGATGTTGCTAAGTTCTTGGGGTAATTGGAGTTTGTAGGCTACGGGACCGATCCTAGCAAGGATTTCGAAAGGTCCTATGTACCTTGGGTTTAATTTCCGTGGTTTCCAAAGCGTATCATGCCTTTCCAGGGTGAGACCTTCAACAGGACACGATCTCCAACTTGGAATTCCAAAGGTTTTTGTCGTTTATCGGCGTAGCTCTTTTATCTGTCTCTAGAGGGTTTCAGTCGTTCTCGGATTTGAATGATCTTTTTGGTGGTTTCGCGGATGATTTTAGGACCAGTGAGAGTATTGTCGAGGACTCGTCCCTTGGCTAGCTGCATGTCGCCCACCTCATCCCAACACAAAGGGGATCTGCACTTGCGGCCATAGAGGGCTTTGAACGGGGCAGCCTTGATACTGGTATGGTAGCTGTTCTTATAAGAGAATTCAACCAAGGGCAAATGAGTGTCCCATGACTTACCGAAGTCGATGACACGTGCCCTCAACATGTCTTCCAAGGTCTGGATAGTTCTCTCACTCTGCCCATCTGTCTGAGAATGATAAGTTGTGCTCATGTCTAGCTTAGTTCCAAGAGCCTTTTGTAGGGACTACCAAAATCTCGAGGTAAACCTGCTGTCTCGATATGAGATAATGGACACAGGCACACCATGCAGTCGGACCACTTCTTGAATGTAGATTCACATGAGTGTTTCCTTTTTGAACGTTTCTTTGATCGGTAGGAAGTGAGTGGAATTTATCAATCAATCGATAATTACCCAAATGGTATCGTACCGACTTTGAGACTTGGGTAATTTGGTATTGAAATCCATAGCAATCATCTCACATTTCCACTCAGGTATCTCATGCTGCTGGAGCAGACCTGGGAGTTTCTGATATTCGACCTTCACCTTGGCGCAAGTCAGACACTTTCCCATGAAGTTAGCCATTTCGGCTTTCATGTTTGGCCACCAGTATAGTTTCTTGAGATCCAGGTACATCTTATGCGAACCTGGGTGCACGGAGTATCTAGTCTTGTGAGCTTTGTTCATGACAACCTCCCTGAAACCTCCGAACTTTGGGGTCCATATTCGATCCATGAAACAATAGACTCCGTCACCTCTGATCTCAAGATTCTTATCCATTCCCCTCAAGGCTTCATTCAACATGTTCTCTAGTTTTAGGACTTCCAACTGAGCCTCTCAGATTTCTGCGGATAAGTGCGAATAGATGGTCATTGTTAGTGTCTTTACCTTGTGGCCGAAACTTTCCTTATGACTAAGGGCGTCTTCCACCACATTGGCCTTGCCGGGATGGTAGTGGATTTCGCACTCATAGTCACTAAGCAGCTCCACCCATCACTGTTGTCTCGTATTTCAGTTCTTCTGATTGAAGATGTGTTGTAGGCTTTCAGGCTTAGTGAAGATCGTGCACTTGGTTCCGTAGAGATAATGCCTCCAAATCTTCAGTGCGAAGACCATTGCTCCCAACTCTAGGTCGTGAGTACTATAATTAACTTTGTGTACTTTCAGCTGTCTTGAGGCATAAGCAATAACTTTTCCTCGCAGCATGAGCACACAGCCTAAGCCCTGATTGGATGCATCACAGTAGATAACGAAGTCCTCCGTCCCTTCGGGCAGGGACATGATAGGTGCGCTACACAAGGCTCGCTTCAATGTTTTGAATGCAGCATCATGCTTTTCACTCCAACAAAAAGGAACACCTGTTTTAGTCAAAGTAGTTAGGGGTTTGGCAATTCTAGAAAAATTCTGGATGAATCTACGATAATGGCCAGCAAGACCCAATAATTAACGGATTTCTATGGGTGTCTTTGGTGCCGACCAATTCTCTATCGCCTTGATTTTGGAAGGATCCACATGTATGCCTTCCTCACTTACCACATGACCTAGTAAGGTTACCTTCCGAATCCATAATTCGCACTTGGAGAATTTTGCGAACATCTTCTCCGATCTAAGTGTTTCCAGTACTAATCTCAAGTGTTGTTTGTTATCTTCCTTGCTTTTGGAATAGACAAGTATATCGTCAATGAACACAATAACAATTTTTTCTAGAAAAGAACGACACACCCGGTTCATCAAGTCCATGAACACTGCCAGTGCGTTGGTTAGACCAAAGGGCATCACTATAAACTCGTAGTGTCCATATCAAGTCCTGAATGTTGTCTTGGAAACATCGCTCTCATGAACTCGTAGCTGATGGTACCCTGATCTAACGTCTATTTTCGAGAAGTAACTGGCTCCCTGAAGTTGATCAAAGAGGTCATCTATTCGAGGAAGAGGACAACGGTTTTTAACGGTCTGCTTGTTCAATTCCCGATAATCTATACACATTCGAAAGGATCCATCTTTCTTCTTCACAAATAACATCGGGGCTCCCCAGGGTGAGGAACTCGGTCTGATGAACCCGTTGTTGAGTAGTTCATTAAGCTGACTGGATAACTCCTGCATTTCTGCTGGCGCTAAGCGATATGGAGACTTGGCTATAGGGGTAGCTCCGGGAATTAGGTCGATGTAAAACTCGACTTGGCGTTTGGGACGAATTCCCGACAGCTCTTTAGGAAAGACATCAGGAAAATTATAGACTTCGGGGATGCTCTCGAGGTCTTTAACTTCCTGTTTCTCATTAATTACATGAGCTAGGAATACATGGCACTCATTTCGCATAAGTTTTTGGGCTTTGATGCATGAAATGATGCGAAGATTGGAACTAAGTTTATTGTCGTAGATCATGAGGGTCTAGCCAGAGGGAAGATTGAGATGGATAGCTTTTTTGTAACAAAGAATATCAGCATGATTGGGGCTCAACCAATCCATGCCAATGATAACATCAAATCTCTTTATGGAAACTGGCATAAGGTCGATGGGAAAGGAATGATCGTTTAGGGTAAGGGTGCAGCCTATGAATATATCGTTAGCGTTCTCTTTCTCTCCGTTAACCATCTCGATGGTAAATGTTTCGGTTAATGGTTGAGGAGTATGTTTAAGAAGATGCTTGAATGCATTACTAAAAAAACTTCTTTCAGCACCAGAATCGAAAAGGATGCATGCATAAGAGTTGTCGAGAGGGAACGTACCCGTGACAACAGTGGGATCAGCGACTGCCTCCTCGCATCCCATCATCAGTATTCTCCCTGTGCCACCAGATTTTGTTGCCTTGGGGCAGTTCCTTTTGTAGTTCCCGACTTCTCCACAATTATAACAAGCTTGACCGATGCCTGATCCAGATGTTTGATTGTTTGGTTGAGCTAGTGCCTTGCAAAATCGAATCATATGTCCCGTTTTACCACAGTTAGAGCACGACAGTTCACGACATGGGTCGGGATTATGGTGGTAGTCACACTTTTCGCACTGAGGAAGGGTACCAGCATATCTACTGGTAGGTGCTTGAGTGGTAGGAATAGCGAGATGGGTAGTAGCAGCGTGGAATGCCACTGTTTGTTGTTTCTTTTAGGGCTCCTGTGAAGACTGACCCTTCTTTTGTTTAAAGGATTTTCTTTTCTCACCACTCCCTTTAGCCGGTTCAGTAGAGGTGGTCACTTCATCGAGATCGACTCCATGATCGATCAGAGTCTATGCCAGGCACTTAGCGTTGTCGAAGGTGTTTGGCCTAGCAGCCAATACATTTCCTTTGGTTGGCTGGGTCAACCCCCAAATGAATCTTTCAATCTTTTTGCTTTCCGGGGTGATCATTCCTGGACAAAGGAGTGCTAGGTCTTCAAACCTAGAAGTGTAGGTAGCGATATCGGAACCCTTCATCTTTGGGTTCCAGAGTTTGTGCTCCAGTTTCTGCATTTCGCCCCGCGGGCAGTATTTGGCAAGCATGAGCTCCTTCAAACTCTCCCAACCCATAGCATTTGCTACTGGCAGGGTTAAGGATTTGACATGGCCATTCCACCAAGTCAATGCTTTATCAGTGAAAGTGCAGGCAGCGAATTTCACCTTGTTGGCTTCCGAACAAGAACAGATTTCGAAGATAGACTCGATCTTCTGGAACCATCGAGTCAGGGTAATAACATCTCCAGTGCCATTGCAAGATGTGGGTTTCGCATTCATGAAGTCTTTATAGGAACACTCCTTCTGGTGTCCCTGACCACCTTCCCGGTTTTGGGGATGAGTACCACCTCCTGGTCTGATAGAGCCGTCGGGGTTCATCTGTGACATTGCACCTACCACTGCGGCAGTAACAGCTGCCTTAAACATGATAGGATCGAATTGAGGAGGAGGAGGTGGTGGTGGAGGAGGATTGTTGTTCTTTGAGCTAGGTCTTTTCTTTAGAGGCATCTCGATCTAAAATGATCAGGAAAGAGAGGATGCTAAGTCCTCTGGATAAAATCAACAGATATCAAATAAGAGATATCTCATTATGGCAGATAGAGTGTTCTACTAAGCGATAGGACAAGAAAAAGTTACTAAAGCAAGTAAACTATCGATAAGGAAAGAATGAGTAGCAACACTTGGAATGAATTTCTACAACGTATTCGGCTCTGACTAAAATACTCCTATAGTATTTTATGTTTTTTTGCGACGATGACTTGTTGTTTGGATATTTGGTAAGTTTTAGGCTTGCTGTACACCACAATCACTCCCAAGCACATGTTGGTCGTGTCTCGAATGAATATAGTTGATCAGGGTATATTGACCCTAGACAGGACTACATAACTACCCAGGTTTAACCGCAGTGCCCAACACCCAATTACTTTTGTTTTGTTCTACTCGTGGTTACTGTTTCTGACATTTAGGTATTCTTGTATACTTTTTGTAAAATACTTGTATTTTAAAGCATACTTTTAGTTCAGAGCGCTTCGGCCCCTTAGTGTTTATAGTTGTATACCATGTAAGGTTCGGTATACTCAGTTCACAATAAACAAAAGCTCTGATACCAATCTATCACACCCCCGAACCATCAGGAAAACAACGGCGAAAACATTTGGGGGAGAGAACGTCATGCGTAGTATCACAACCATTGTACATAGTAAGCATAGTAAACACAACCATTACATTACATATGAATATTTACATTTGTTTAAAAGCATTGAAAACATAGTTTATATACATCAACATATAATCAAAAGTACATATGAGAATTTTATATACTCCGTCTTCTCCAAAAGTGATCGAAGTACCTGTCTAACGCGAACCTGAGAATACAAGCAGTTTTAGAAATATCAGCATAAAGCTGGTGAGTTCATAAGCAGTTCATTTCTGGTGAAAGAAAATGTTCCTTTAAATTTATGAAAAGTTGTTTCCCAAGAAAATACCATATTTTCTTATAAAGAAGTTTGATTATCCATTTGTTATACATCTAGTTTATGAAAAAAATTAAGTTATCCCAGGAAAAACCCATATTTTCCTTAAAAGTTAATGGTTGGTTATCGATCCGGAACTGAATTGTACAAGTATCAACCATACATGTATCGTTAGGTGAAGTTTCCTTGAAAATTTTGTTACCCTAGATGAAATACATAAGTTTTAATACACATATAAAACTAATAAGTAGGTAGTGAACTAATTCCTAAGGGTATTGCTGATACCCTCTAGTAATCAAAATAGTTATTACTTTGAGGTTAGTTCACTATGTTCATTATTACTAAAAGTAAATCTCCATTATCTAAGTTTGTGAGTTCCATAACCATACAATAAACTGGATATGGTACGTAACGGGGCTAGTATCATTTTATGACTTTGTCACCCGTAGACCTACCGGTCCCACTGTAGCTAGCAGAAAGGGGCGGGGTAGTCAGCCCCGTATAGATCTATATACAATAGTCACATTCTCCCTCCAGGAGATTCTGGTTACAGGGTTAGTCCTACACTCACATATCTCTGTGGAGTGTTACCAAGGACGTGTCTTCAATCTTAAGAATAACGAATTTACAACTAATAATATGGAAAATCCTGTTTCATGATTGGCATGAATCCTTTGTAAAATATAAAATATAAAATTTTATGATGAGATTCATAAGTTTCCTTGTTTTAGTTTTGAAAACTCACTCTACAAGTTAATTCCTTAATCGATTGGTAAAACGGTTTTCTATGCCAAAAGCATACTGAAGATGTAAGCATTTCATACGAAATAATAGGTTTTGAGTACAAGTTCCCTCGTAGTTTTGCTTATATTCCCCCCTGAAAACTTGAAAAACTCGGAAAAAGGTGTAGGGGTATGAACTCACCTGTAGTGAATGGATGGAAGTGCCGGGTAGGAATTTTAGGTGTTACGTGAGGGCTTGAACACATGCGAGGATCCTATGTAACACGAAGTGATACATAATTGTATCCAATTAGTTATGTAATCACTAATTAAGTAATTAAATGCACTCTAATGCGTGAAAACATTTGATTTCAAGTGTTAAGGGTGGTACGGGTTGCATCTAAGGAGTTTATGGCCTCATTATGGAGTTTACTCTTCAAGTGGTGGCCTTAGGGGTGTTTTAGGTTGAGGGACCATATCCCCCATGATTTTACGGCCATAAACTCATGGGAATGATGGGTTTGGGTGCTTAAATGTCTTAAACTACTCATGGACTTATGCTAGACTCGAATCAAGGGCTATGGAAGTGATTGGAGCTTGAAATGGCCCTTATTTGGAGTTTACGATTTCTGAGTCCCTCCTTGGGGAGTTTACGGTCGTAATCACTTGATTTTACGGCCGTAAACTTATGTTTTTCACTTTCTTTCATGGTTTGGTGCTTCTAGGGTAACCATACAAGTTTCTAGGCACTCATTCAAGTCATAGAAGGTGTTAACGGCATTTTAACACCCTTAGAAGGTGTTTATAGTTTTGGAATATTCCTTAACCGTAAACTCATGTTTACTCTTATCATTTCATGTTTTGGGGTTCTAGTATCATTCATGCAAGTTTCTAGGTCATTAGCCAAGCATTGGAAAGGTTTTAGGGCATCAAAACCCCCTTTTAGGGTGTTTACAGTTTTGGGATGTTCTAAAACCGTAAACTCATGTTCTTGGGGTTTTTGAGAGTTTAAACCATAGATTTGCATGTATGCTAAGCTAAACAACAAGCTAGGAGGGTTTACTTACTGTTGTGAAGCTTGAAAGGAGCAATTCTTGATCCAAAACCCGATTTGTAGAGAGAGAGAGACAGAGAGAGAGAGTAGATAGAGGAGGTTCCGAAGGTGTGAAAATGGTTGCAATGAAGACCATTCAACTCTTATATAGGGTTGAGTTTATGGCTAGGGTGAGGGTGTGACATCCCTATTTTCTCGGCTAGAAAATACCGATTTTTTTTATGCTTTATTAAAATCAGAGTACCTTTTTTTTATAAAAATGTTGCGAAATTTGTTCCCAGCAAAACATGATACATATGTTATAAAAGCATTTCCGAAGAAAAGTATTTTTCTTCATTTTAAAAGATTTGGGATGTCATCATCAATACAAAAACATAAGCATAAACAGAACTTACATTCATGATTACTAGGGATTTACATCTCCTTAATCTCTCAGTGTAATGTTGTAACAACCCAAAATTTCCGTATCATCTCTTGTAACTCTTTCGTAGTACAATTCACGCAAACAATCGTCGTTTGAAATTCGATTTCCGATCTTCTGTTTAATTAAGTCGTTAACTTGTACATATCTAAAATGACTTAATGGGTGTCTTAATACATTTGGAAATCATTTTAACACCCCATTTTAGCGATCGGAATATTTCTAGAATTTACCATATCGGGTTACGGCAACCTAATCGGGTACGACCAAAAGCCTCACCTAACGCCGGTATCGGGTAGAATTCCACCGTGTCCAAAACTTAGACACAATATAATGTGTTTTAAGCCTCCATTTGAAGCCTTTAGCCATTTTCTCATATACATTTCCAACCTCTCTCCTCATCCATAATCAAAGGTCCAAAAACAAAGATTTAAGGCTCCAAATCAAAGAGGTAACATCCCTAACTTGTAATATAACCTCTTTAGCCTTCAAATTGATGTTTAAATTAAGTTTTGGGACCAAGAACATGAGTTTACGGCCAAGGATCAAGCTTGGGCCGTAAATTCCTCAAAATGGGGTTTTTAAGCCAAATTACCCTTCCAAATCATAGTTGGGACTTAGATATGACCTTGAGGCTTGCAAATCTGGACTTGGAACACATTAAACATGAATTATATGGGACAAAAGAGAGTTTACAGCCAAGGCTCCTTCTTGGGCCGTAAACTCCTCTAAAAGGGGGATTTAGTGCCTTTAAACATGTCCAAATGCCTTGAAACTCAACCAATAGCCTTGTGGTAAATCCTAGAACCATCTAAAAATAGTTTGGGGACCTTAAACACATCAAATACCCTACATAAGTGAGTTTATGGCCATCGAACCTCTCCTGGGCTGTAAACTCCTATAAGTGTGTCAAATGATGCCTTAAACCACCCCAAAGGCTTGGATAAATTCCTAGAATCACATGTGATTGTTTTAAGCATCAAAAACTAATTTTTCTTACTCATATTAGAGTATACGGCCAGAGAGTATGTATCTGGGCCGTAAACTCACATAGAGGTGTTAATTGAAGCCAAAAATTGATACCAAGCCTTAGAAAATTAGTTAGAATCACATGTGATTGCTCCTTGTGCCTTAAAACAATTTTTCTTGGCCATGGGTGAGTTTACGGCCATAAACTCCAAGGTTGTGGCCGTAAACTCCCTTCTAAGTGGTATAATTACATGTAATCCATTCCAAGGCATTTTAGAAACCCATTCCAACAATCTCCATGTCCAAACAAGCCATTAAACACTCAAAAATCACACCAACATGAGTTTATGGCCGTAAACTCATGTATGTGTGTGTTATGTGGCTGTAAACTCCCTAAAATGTTTACTCTTAGGTAGTAAACTCAAGTCCCAAGTCCCTAGTACCAATACACGTCCGTAGATGTCACCCGGGTTACTCCAAACGCTCGTTTTGAGGTGTTTAACCTCGTTGGAGTGTAATGTTCCATATAATTAGTGAATGTATCCCTAATTGAATATATATGTACATTATTTCATTTTAAATAGGGACATCACGAGTAAACAAACCCCGAACCAACGTTTAGTGCCCGAAAGCTTCGCATTCCTGAGTCTGGTGAGTTCATAACCCTACCCTTTTTCACTATTTTCATTGTTTTCAGGGGGGAACACAAGCAAAGTACAAGGGAATTCTTGTACTCAAAACATGTTTTCAAATGTGTGTTTCATATTTCATATGCTTTTATTACTGATTACTACAACTGATAATCATTTGAACATGCAGATCACGTAACATATATTTGTGAAATAGGTCTTTAAACTGTTATGTTTTCCATATATTTCACAAATGGCTTTCCATATTTTATCAGTTAAAAGCATAACATTGGACATTTGAATATAATATCTATACACTATTTTGTCCTCAGTAACACTCCACATATATACGTGAGTGGAGGACTATCATATTATTACTAGTAAATTTGTTAATCCTGTATGATTGGAGACACGTCGTCGGCAAACACTCCACATAGATACGCGAGTGGAGGACTACACCCGTAACCAGAATCTCTGGTATTTAGAGAGCGTGACTTGAGTGTATAGATCTATACGGGGCTGACTACCCCACGCCTAGCTACTAGCTACAGCCGAACCGAAATGGTTCAAGGGTGACGAAAGTCATAAGTAAGTGGACTACTTATTGCCATAGGTTTAGTCCATCGTACGGTTATGGAACTCGCAATTAGGATAACAGAGATTTACTTATAGTAATAATGAACCACCTTATACATCTTTTACATCTTTCACGTATAGTAACCAACATTCAGGAAAGTATGGGACTTTCCTGGGGAAAACATGGAATCTAACCACGTTTACATCCTTTACATCTTTTACATCGTTCACATTGAAAACCAACAAACAGGAAAGCATGGGGCTTTCCTGGGTAACTCTTACATAACTAGAAAGAGTAACAAAATGGATTACATTACATCTTTTACAATTGGTAATATACAATAAGGAAAGTATGGGACTTTCCTGGGAATACATTATAAGTAAACAGAACAGTTTAACAAGCCGGATAACCAAACTATACATTTTCACAAGAGTAGACATGTTTTCAGTGTACAAACTTACTATACTTTACATTTGTGAAACAACAACCAACTATTAAGAAAATATGGGATTTTCTTGGTATACATAACATTTCAGAAACAGAAAGGAAAGTCGAACATTTTCACAAACAAAAACCGCTTATGAACTCACTAGCGTTATGCTGATTTTAAACCGCTTGTGTTCTCAGGTCAGCGTTAGAACAGGTACCCGAAGATCCCTTTTTGGTCAGAAGACGAAGTACATGAAGACCCATTTCATTTTGTTCATATATATGCTATGTATCACAACTGTACAAACTTTACTTTTTGAAACAACTGTAAAACTTTTCTTATGTAATGTAATGGTTGTTTTACTTTACTTACTATGTGCATTGGATTTGATAATCAACGTGGAGTCAACTCCGGAAATGTTTCCGCCTTCGGTTTTCGGGGTGTGATAGATTGGTATCAGAGCCCTTGTTTATAGTGAATGAAGTATACCAAACCTTACATGGTATAAAACTATAAACACAAAAGGGCCTAAGTGCTCTGAATTAAAAGTATCTTCAAAGTACAAGTATTTCAAAAAGTATACAAGTATACCGAATCGTTATCATCCGTAACCACAAGTAGAACAGAACATAAGTAATTGGGTGTTGTGTACTATGATTAAACCTGGGTAGTTATGTAGTCGTGTCTAGGGTCAATATAGCCTGGCCAACTATATTCATTCGAGACACGGCCAACATGTGCTTGGGAGTGACTGTGGTATGCGGCATGCCTAAAACTTACCCTAATATCCCAAACATCGAACCATTGTCGTAATAAATTCATGAAATACTATGGGAGTATTTCTCGATCCAATCCTCTATAGAAATCCTCATACGAGTGGCTTTCTGTGATTATTCTTAGCGATAAGTTATCTGTTTCGATAACTCTTTCCTGCTTTAACGCTTATTCAGAACATATAACTGCCATATCTATCGATTCAATGTAGAGGACTTATCATCCTCTCTTTCTTGATTCTTATTAGATCAAGATGCTTCCCAGAAAGAGACCCGACTCAAAGAACAACAACAATCCTTCTTCGCCACCACCTCCTCCCAAATTTGACCTAGCATCACTCCAAACGGTCATGACTGCTGCAATGGTGGTAGCCATGTCACAAATGAACCCTGGTGGTTCAGGAGGTGGTCCCCAATCCCAGAACCCCGAAGTTAGCCAGGGACACCAAAAAGGGGGTTCCTATAAGGATTTCATGAACGCGAAAATAACATCCTTCAATGGTGTTGGAGGTGTCATTTCTTTATCCCGATGGTTCGAGAAAATCGAATCCATTTTCGAAATCTATGCTTGCGCGGAATCTAATAAGGTCAAGTTCGCGGCCTGTACTTTCGTCGATAAGGCCCTGACTTGGTGGAATAGCCGAGTCAAATCTCTGACCTTACCCGTAGCCAATGCCATGGGCTGGGAAGCCATGAAAGAACTCCTCATTGCCGAGTACTACCCCCGTGGTGAAATGCAGAAACTAGAGCACGAGCTCTGGAACCTAAAGATGAAATGTTCCGACATTGCTGCATACACTTCCCGATTCGATGATCTCGCACTTCTCTGCCCAGGATTAGTCACTCCTGAAAACAAAAAGATCGAAAGATTCATTTGAGGATTATTCCAAACAACAAAGAGTCATGTTTTGGCAGCCCGTCCGGATACTTATGATAGTGCCAAGACTTTAGCTCAAACTCTGATTGATCACAGCGACGACGTTAAGGAAATCACTACCACTTCTCAACCGACCCAAAGGAGTGGCGAAAAGAGAAAATTCTGGAAGAAGAAGAAGGGTCAATCTTCTTAAGGATCTTCCAAGAAACAGCAGACAGTAGCAGTCCATGCTGCTACTACCCCTGTTGCTGCTGCTTCTGTCATGGGATCCACAGCTCCAACTCCTACTAGTAAATATGCTGGTAATCTTCCTCTGTGTGACAAGTGCAAATACCATCACAATCCTGGTCCCTGCCGAGAACTATCCTGTACCAACTGTGGTAAGAAAGGGCACAGAGTTCGATTCTGCAAAACTCCTACCCAATCAGCCAACCAATCATCTAGAGCAGGTGTTAGTCAAGCTTGCTACAACTGTGGAGAAGTTGGGCACTTTAAAAGGAACTGTCCCAAGAAGTCAACCGCTGATAACACCGGAAGGGTTCTAACCATGGGACGGGAGGAAGCAGTCACCGATCCCACTGTTGTTTCAGGTACGTTCCTTCTCGACAACTCATATGCTAGTATTCTTTTCGATTCGGGTGCTGAAAGGAGTTTTGTTAGTCATACATTCAAACATAATCTAAAACATAATCCTCAACCACTAACTGAAACGTTTACCGTCGAGATGGCTAATGGTGAGAAAGAAAGCGCTAGCAACGTATTCATAGGTTGTACGCTTATCCTAAGTGATCACTCATTTCATATAGATCTCATGCCCATTTCCATTAAGAGCTTTGATGTTATCATCGGCATGGATTGTTTGAGTTCCAATCATGTTGATATCCTTTGTTACGAAAAAGACATCGGTCTCAACCTTCCCTTGGATCAAACTCTCATAATATATGGCGATAAACCCAGTTCCAATCTTCGTATCATTTCCTGCATCAAAGCTCGAAAGCTCCTACGAAAGGAGTGCATTGCATTCTTAGCCCATGTGATCAACGAGAAACAAGAAGTTAGAGACCTCGCGAGCATCCCCGAAGTCTGTAACTTTCCAGATGTATTTCCCGAAGAGCTTCCAGGAATTCCTCCCGAACGTTAGGTCAAGTTCCGTATTGACCTAATTCCTGGTGCTACCCCCGTAGCAAAGTCTCCGTATCGATTAGCTCCAGCAGAAATGCAGGAGTTATCCAGTCAACTCAATGAGTTGCTCAGTAAAGGATTCATTAGACCGAGTTCCTCACCCTGGGGAGCTCCGGTATTGTTTGTCAAGAAGAAAGATGTGTCCTTTCGGATGTGTATCGACTACCGTGAGCTGAACAAGTTGACCGTTAAGAACCGATATCCTCTTCCACGAATAGACGACCTCTTCGACCAACTCCAGGGAGCTAGCTACAAACTATGTTCATAAGAAGGGACGGCACACCCAACTGTGTTCATGGATCTGATGAACCGGGTGTGCCGTCCCTTCTTAGGCAATTTCATCATCGTGTTCATTGACGACATCCTCGTCTACTCCCGAAGCGAAGAAGACCACAAGCAACATTTGAGGTTAGTGTTGGAGACCCTTAGATCCGAAAAGCTATACACGAAATTCTCAAAGTGTGAATTCTAGATACGGAAGGTAACTTTCCTCGGTCACGTGGTAAGCAAGGAGGGGATTCACGTGGATTCTTCCAAGATTAAAGCGATTGAGAATTGGTCGGCACCGAAGACACCCACAGAAATTCATCAATTCTTGGGTCTCGCCGGCTACTATCGAAGATTCATTCATAATTTTTCCAAAATCGCCAAACCTTTAACCACTCTAACACAGAAAGGTGTACCCTTTTGTTGGAGTGATAAACAAGAAACTACATTCCAAACGTTGAAGAGAGCCTTATGCAGCGCACATGTTCGGTCCTTGCCCGAAGGGACAGAGAACTTCGTTGTCTACTGCGATGCGTCTAATCAAGGTTTAGGCTGTGTGCTTATGCAAAGAGGAAAGGTGATTGCATATGCCTCAAGACAGCTAAAAGCACACAAGGTCAACTATACCACACATGACTTGGAACTAGGAGCCGTAGTGTTTGCATTGAAGATTTGGAGACGTTATCTCTACGGAACCAATTGCACGATCTTCACTGATCACAAGAGCCTGCAGCACATCCTTGATCAGAAAGACTTGAACATGAGGCAACGGCGATGGGTAGAAATACTCAGTGATTATAAGTGTGAAATCCGTTACCACCCCAGTAAGGCCAATGTGGTAGCAGATGCCCTTAGCCGAAAGGAAAGTGCAGGCCACAAAGTGAAGAACCAGGTGATGACCATCCATTCCAACTTACCCATGCAAATCCGAGAAGCCCAGTTAGAAGCTCTCAAACCTGAGAACGTGTTGATCGAAACCTTGAGAGGAATGGAAAAGAAACTTGAGATCAGAAGTGACTGAGTCTACTGTTTCATGGATCGAATCTGGATTCCCAAGTCCGGTGGATTCAGAGAAATAGTCATGGAGGAAGCGCACAGAACCAAATACTCTGTTCACCCAGGTTCGGACAAGATATACCTGGATCTCAAGAAGCAATACTGGTGGCCAAACATGAAAGCTGAGATAGCTACATTCGTGGGCAAGTGTCTGACTTGCGCCAAAGTCAAAGTTGAACATCAGAAACCCTCAGGTCTGCTCCAATAGCCCGAGATCCCCGAATGGAAATGGGAAATGATTACCATGGACTTCATCACCAAACTGCCCAAGTGTTCTAGTGGGTACGATACCATTTGGGTAATTGTCGATCGTTTAACAAAATCCGCTCACTTCATTCCGATTAAAGAATCATACAAGATGGAAAGATTCGCGCGAATCTACATCCAGGAGGTAGTACGTCTACACGGTGTACCTGTATCCATTATCTCTGATCGAGATAGCAGGTTTACCACCAGATTCTGGCAGTCCCTTCAGAAAGCCCTTAGAACCAAACTAGATATGAGCATAACGTATCATCCTCAGAGCGATGGACAGAGTGAAAGAACAATCCAAACCCTAGAGGACATGCTTAGGGCATGTGTCATTGACTTTGGAAAGTTGTGGGACACACATCTATCTTTGATCGAATTCTCATACAACAACAGTTACCACACCAGCATTAGGGCTGCTCCGTTTGAAGCCCTATACGGTCGTAAGTGCAGATCCCCTCTGTGCTGGGCCGAGGTGGGGGATACACAGTTAGCAAAGAGTCGAGTCCCCGACAGTGCTCTCACTGGTCCTGAAATCATCCGCGAGACAACTGAGAAGATCATTCAAATCCGTAACCGATTGAAAGCTTCACGTGATCGCCAAAAGAGTTACGCTGATAACCATCGGAAACCACTAGAATTCCAGGTTGGAGACTGTGTCTTGTTAAAAGTCTCTCCCTGGAAAGGCACTGTACGCTTTGGTAAGCATGGGAAACTTAATCCAAGGTACATTGGACCCTTCGAGATCCTCTCTAGGATCGGTCCAGTTGCCTATAAACTTCGTTTACCTCATGAACTCAGTAATGTTCATCCTGTCTTCCATGTTTCAAATCTCAAAAAGTGCCTATCCGATGAAACCCTAACGATTCCCATAGACGAGATCGAGATCAATGAAAACCTCAACTTCGTGGAGGAACCGATCAAAATCATGGATCGAGAAGTCAAACGTACAAAACTAAGTCGCATCCCGTTAGTGAAGGTTCGCTGGAATGCCAAGCGGGGACTGGAATTCACTTGGGAACGGGAAGATTCAAAGAAACAGAAGTATCCACAACTCTTTCTAGATCCATGATTTGTATCTTGTCTTGTGTTTTAAACTATGAATTTCGGGACGAAATTCCCTTTAACGGGGGGGATAATGTAACAACCCGAAATTTCCGTATCATCTCTTGTAACTTTTTCTTAGTACAATTCACGCAAACAATCGTCGTTTCAAATTCGATTTCCGATCTTCTGTTTAATTAAGTCATTAACTTGTACGTATCTAAAATGACTTAATGGGTGTCTTAATACATTTGGAAATCATTTTAACACCCCATTTTAGCGATCGGAATATTTCTAGAATTTACCATATCAGGTTATGGCAACCTAATCGGGTACGACCAAAAGCCTCACCTAACGTCGGTATCGGGTAGAATTCCACCGTGTCCAAAACTTAGACACTATATAATGTGTTTTAAGCCTCAATTTGAAGCCTTTGGACATTTTCTCATATACACTTCCAACCTCTCTCCTCATCCATAATCAAAGGTCCAAAAACAAAGATTTAAGGCTCCAAATCAAAGAGGTAACATCCCTAACTGGTTATCTAACCTCTTTAGCCTTCAAATTGATGTTTAAATTAAGTTTTGGGACCAAGAACATGAGTTTATGGCCAAGGATCAAGCTTGGGCCGTAAACTCCTCAAAATGGGGTTTTTAAGCCAAATTTACCCTTCTAAATCATAGTTGGGACATAGATATGACCTTGAGGCTTGCAAATCTGGACTTGGAACACATTAAACATGAATTATATGGGCCGTAAAATCCTCTAAAAGGGGGATTTAGCGCCTTTAAACATGTCCAAATGCCTTGAAACTCAACCAATAGCCTTGTGGTAAATCCTAGAACCATCTAAAAATAGTTTGGGGACCTTAAACACATCAAATACCCTACATAAGTGAGTTTACGGCCATAGAACCTCTCCTGGGCCGTAAACTCCTATAAGTGTGTCAAATGATTCCTTAAACCACCCCAAAGGCTTAGATAAATTCCTAGAATCACATGTGATTGTTTTAAGCGTCAAAAACTAATTTTTCTTACTCATATTAGAGTTTACGGCCAGAGAGTATGTATCTAGGCCATAAACGCACATAGAGGTGTTAATTGAAGCCAAAAATTGATACCAAGCCTTAGAAAATTAGTTAGAATCACATGTGATTGCTCCTTGTGCCTTAAAACAATTTTTCTTGGCCATGGGTAAGTTTACGGCCGTAAACTCCAAGGTTGTGGCCGTAAACTCCCTTCTAAGTGGTATAATTACATATAATCCATTCCAAGGCATTTTAGAAATCCATTCCAACAATCTCCATGTCCAAACAAGCCATTACACACTCAAAAATCACACCAACATGAGTTTACGGCCGTAAACTCATGTATGTGTGTGTTATGTGGGTGTAAACTCCCTAAAATGTTTACTCTTGGGGAGTAAACTCAAGTCCCAAGTCCCTAGTACCAATACACGTCCATAGATGTCACCCGGGTCACTCCAAACGCTCGTTTTGAGGTGTTTAACCTCGTTGGAGTGTAATGTTCCATATAATTAGTCAATGTATCCCTAATTGAATATATATGGACATTATTTCATTTTACATAGGGACATCATGAGTAAACAAACCCCGAACCAACGTTTAGTGCCCGAAAGCTTCGCATTCCCGAGTCTGGTGAGTTCATACCCCTACCCTTTTTCACTATTTTCACTGTTTTAAGGGGGGAACACAAGCAAAGTACAAGGGAATTCTTGTACTCAAAACATGTTTTCAAATGTGTGTTTCATATTTCATATGCTTTTATTACTGATTACTACAACTGATAATCATTTGAACATGCAGATCACGTAACATATATTTGTGAAATAGGTCTTTAAACTGTTATGTTTTACATATATTTCACAAATGGCTTTCCATATTTTATCAGTTAAAAGCATAACATTGGACATTTGAATATAATATCTATACACTATTTTGTCCTCGGTAACACTCCACATATACACGTGAGTGGAGGACTATCATATTATTACTAGTAAATTTGTTAATCCTGTATGATTGGAGACACGTCGTCGGCGAACACTCCACATAGATACGCGAGTGGAGGACTACACCCGTAACCAGAATCTCTGGTATTTAGAGAGCGTGACTTGAGTGTATGGATCTATACGGGGCTGACTACCCCACGCCTAGCTACTAGCTACAGCCGAACCGAAATGGTTCAAGGGTGACGAAAGTCATAAGTAAGTGGACTACTTATTGCCATAGGTTTAGTCCATCGTATGGTTATGGAACTCGCAATTAGGATAACAGAGATTTACTTATAGTAATAATGAACCACCTTATACATCTTTTACATCTTTTACATCTTTCACATATAGTAACCAACATTCAGGAAAGTATGGGACTTTCTTGGGGAAAACATGGAATCTAACCACGTTTACATCCTTTACATCTTTTACATCGTTCACATTGAAAACCAACAAGCAGGAAAGCATGGGGCTTTCCTGGGTAACTCTTACATAACTAGAAAGAGTATCAAAATGGATAACATTACATCTTTTACAATTGGTAATATACAATAAGGAAAGTATGGGAGTTTCCTGGGAATACATTATAAGTAAACAGAACAGTTTAACAAGCCGGATAACCAAACTATACATTTTCACATGAGTAGACATGTTTTCAGTGTACAAACTTACTATACTTTACATTTGTGAAACAACAACCAACTATTAAGAAAATATGGAATTTTCTTGGTATACATAACATTTCAGAAACAGAAAGGAAAGTCGAACATTTTCACAAACAAAAACCGCTTATGAACTCACTAGCGTTATGCTGATTTTTAAACCGCTTGTGTTCTCAGGTCAGCGTTAGAACAGGTACCCGAAGATCCCTTTTTGGTCAGAAGATGGAGTACATGAATACCCATTTCATTTTGTTCATATATATGCTATGTATCACAACTATAGAAACTTTACTTTTTGAAACAACTGTAAAACTTTTCTTATGTAATGTAATGGTTGTTTTACTTTACTTACTATGTGCATTGGATTTGATACTCAACATGGAGTCAACCCCGGAAATGTTTCCGCCTTCGGTTTTCGGGGTGTGACAAATGTGACATCATAACAACACCTATGATATAAATAAATTGAGTGTGTCAGGTTGGGAAACCTGGTGAATACATAGGGTTTTCAACCTACAATAATATATCTATAGTGTTTAACAATCAAACAATCAACCCAACTACCCATCCCCATTATCTTCTTTACTCTTAAGGATCTACCCTATGAATCAGCTATTCCTCGTTCATTCATTCCTGAGGACTATCCTAAGGAATCGGCAAGAAATCCATCGTTGCCATGGTTTACCCAACGAGTAGTAAGTCTGCATAGTCGCCAGGGTTTAGGCATCAATCTGCATGATCACCAAGGTTTAGACACCAAGTCTACATGGTCACCAAGGTTTAGAGTACACCGGGTCAACACGTTGTCATCCATACTATGCTGAATGACGGGGCCATCATTTGGGTAAAAAGATTCTCACATCATCCACCTCTCACCCTCACCTCCTGGTCTATAACACCTCTCAACCCATCATTCAACTCACATTCCATCTATTATATCTACCCCTGTTTACCCCAACATTATCGTAGATATAAAATACATATACATTTTAAATCACTGAAAACATGTATAAAAATGTTCATCCAGCATAGATAGCAAGTATTCAGATAATATGCACACAAAGCATGTAATTTATATAAAATACTTCATATCTATGTGTAAGATGAAAGTAACTATGCACTCACCTAAGAAGGTGATGACTCGGTACTCGGACAGCACTTCGTTACTGTTAAAACCATTTCCCTGGGACAAAACCTAGTACCATTAGCACTGGAGTTTAGTCTAACGTTAACCGCGACTGATTAATAGTCTAGATATTATTACTATTATATAAGTCTTAAGAAATAATCTTATATAACTCATAATAATATCCTAAATACTCATTATAATTTCCTAATAACGTTACTATATTAAAACATAAGCTATACAAAAGATAGGGTAGGCATAGCTCACTTACATCGGGTTTTTCGCAAAACCAGGCTTCACTGGAGAAGCGTTTCTGAGCCAAAATACTCTTTTCTCAAGACTTCGGGAGCCTCGGGGCTTCCTTCAGGTGCTAGGGGGTTTACCTAAACTTCAAGGGGCTTAAGGGAGACTAGAGAGAGTTTAGAGAGAGAATGAAGGTTTGTGAACGTGTGAAGAAGAGGCTACACCTGAAACCTCTATTTATAGTGAAAATATCTGATGGACTCTCCAAGTAGGGGGACGTACTCGCAGAGTTGGTGCATGTGGTGGCCTTCTGGTGGTGCCACGTCACCCCTAAATGAATGCGAAGAATTTGTAACTCCTTCATACGGACTCCGTTTTCTATATTTTTACCATTGAGTTCCGATTAATGAGATCTTCAACTCTCATTTAGGTCGTGTAAGACAAAAACCGCTCGAACTAAAATTCGAGTTTCGGGCCGTGCACTACTAAGCCGAATCTTAGAAAAATCATAAATTCCTCATACGAAGTCAGATTTGGGCGTTCTTTTTCTCGACGCTCTTAGTTTAACATATTCTACGACTTTTTTTTTGATTGCTAAGGCTAAATCTCACGCTATCATAAATTCACTATTTACGCTTCCCGGTGTCGTGCTGGTTTTGACGTAAAACTTCGACGGCCCATAACTTATTCGTTATAACTCGGATTTCGGCGTTCTTTATATTTACGAAAACCTCGTGAAATACTCCACAACTTGCTTAAGATTATTTATTCTAAATACTCTTTTGTCAAAAAGTCGTTTTCAACCCCTATTGCCTCTAAATTGACTAGCCCGGATCTACGGGCATTACAATTATCTCCCCCTTAGGATGATTACGTCCCGGAATCATCAATGAAAAAGGGCTCGTATAATGACTCCATACGTTATATCTTCATCCTTGGGAATAATTATAACTTCTATATTCTTTCGAAGCTATCTCTTAGACTTATTGACTGCAAGCAGTACTCGATCTTACAACTGCTCTTTATCTCAGGTTAGACTCTAAATTATGACCTTCAAGTCCCAATATCGATCCTTACTGGATACAAGCTTAAGATAAGTTCTTTTATTACTACAATGGAACAATGTGTCATATTCTAATGACCTATCATCGTATGTTGCAAAGCTTGGACTCAGGTCTTTTAGAGTTAAATTCCAGAACAGGATATACCTTCCTTCATGTTCTAATCACATCTTAAAAGGTACTATTTCTAGCTACAAGCAACCGCCGTGATACCTCTACAATCACTTCGATTATCATTTACTTCGATCCTATGGCCACTAGGGTCAGAATAACAACAATCTTCGTAGTCATTACCGAAAAGATGGTAACGACATGCTTGAATAAAACGAACCCAATTATTGGCTTCTTGGTAACCTTGTGACTTTCCCTGATCCAAGCGTGAGTCCTATGCTTTCGGTAGTATATGCATCTAGTACCTTTCACACCTACTCATACTCGTCCCAAGTATTGTCTCGCAGTTTTCCAAGTCACCATGCAAGAAAATCACATAACAGTTTCACACATCATATAACAAAATGAGGGCTTTATTATTTCCCGAAACTATTACATAGGTGTTCAAGTTCACCCTATTTCCTCTAATAGGCTACATCATACGATATTATGGCTACTGCATAACTTGATCTTCAGATATGAAGTCCTCATCCTTGATTCCTCGCATAGTTTTCTGCTTCGTCGATGATCATGTGAAATGCCCTTGGCCTTGGTGGCGTTTCTGTTCTTGTTGCTTTATGTTTCCTCGGGCAGTCCTTAGAAATATGCCCTTCTTTGTTACATCCATAACACACCTTCTTGTTGGACGCACACTTGCTGGCGTAATGCCCTATCTTTCCACATTTGTAGCAATTCACCTCCTCACCACATTTCCCGAAGTACTTCCTTTTACACTTCTCGCACCACTTGGTTTCATCTCCTCCTCCTTCTTTAGTTTTTGAGAATTTCCTTTCTTTGTTGGATTTTGAAGATCCTTCATGCTTCCTTTTCTCACCAACTTCATATCTCTCCACACCTTTTTCTCTAATCTGGGTCTCAACATTCATGGATGCCCAGATGGCGGCTTTCAAAGTGGTTGTTTTCTTAACCATTAGACCATCGTCTACTAGTAATCCATGGGCAAACCTGTTAACCTTGGAGAGTTCGGTTGGGACTAGGTAAGGAACAAGCTTCATTTTCTCCGTAAAACTTGCAGCATACTCGATGACACTCATCCTTCCCTTCTTTAGATTCTGGAACTCATTGTTGATCTCCAGAAGATCCTGCTCAGAGTAGTATTTCATCTTTAACTGCACCAGAAAATCTTCCCATGACATCTTGCTCGCTTCTCCTTTGGGCATCGAATCTGCTAGTAGATTCCACCAGCTTAGTACTCCAGATTTTAACAGAGGAACTACGAGAGCGGTCTTTTGCATGTTGCTACACTCACAACTCTCAAAAATCGTCTCCATCTTGGAGATCCAGATCATGACTTCCACCGGCGTCGGGCTTCCGGATAGACTCGGTGGTTTGGCTGCCATGAAATACTTGTATTTGCATCCACGTCCGTCATTTCCTCCATCCTGGTGGTTTCACCTAACTATCGGTGGGTTGGCTTGACCAACAGTCCCACTATAGTTTCCTCCTTTTGACTGTCCATCATTCAGCTTGGGCTGTTCAATTGGTACCGTAAGTTCTTGTCGGTTCTATTGAAGTAAATTCCTTGTTTCCTCCATTTAGAGATCCAACATCATCTAGATCATCCCTTGCACTCCGGCCATCGTAATTAGCTCAGGTGCGGTTACTACAACAAGTATTTGTTCATCTACTTGGGGCCGTTGATTCCTATCTCCATTTGTGTTCCCAACTCCACTTCGGGTTCTAGCCATTTTGATCTATACCCCAGATCAAATGTTCGGTGCGAAATGACGAGAATTAAGACAGGAAAGATTTGATTTACGATTAACGTGTAAATCTCCTTATTACTCCGAAAAATTACATGCTAGTTCTGATACCGTAATTAAACGTTTAGAAATCTAAACACATAAAATTTCTAGATCCGGTTGGAAAAAGACCATAGATTCGATCAAACAATAGCATATAGCATCACAAATCATTTAGCACATAAAAGCATTTTAGGCATCCTCCCTAATTGAGCTAGTGCATGTGTCTATTCACGTGTATTACGTAAATCCATTAGACACACTCCTCACAATCATTGCTTAGCATTCTAAGTTTAAGTCTAGAAATAAATCCATATTCCTAGTTCACTTAAACTAATGCTCTGATACCAACTGTGACATTCCCATTTTCTCGGCCAGAAAATACCGATTTTGTTTATGCTTTATTAAAATTAGAGTACCTTTTTTTATAAAAATGTTGCGGAATTTGTTCCCAGCAAAACATGATAAATTCCTTATCAAAGCATTTCTGAAGAAAAGTATTTTTATTCATTTTAAAACATTTGGGATGTCATCGTCAATACAAAAACATAAGCAAAAACAAAACTTACATTCATTATTACTAGGGATTTACATCTCCTTAATCTCTCAGTGTAATGTGACATCATAACAACACCTATGATATAAATAAATTGAGTGGGTCAGGTTGGGAAACTTAGTGAGTACATAATGTTTTCAACCCACAATAGTATAATTATTATGTTTAACAATCAAACAATCAACCCAATTACTCATCCCCACTATCTTGTTTACTCTTATGGACCTACCCTAAGAATCAGTTATTCCTCGTTCATTCATTCCTAAGAATTATCCTAAGGAATCGGCAAGAAATCCATCGTTTCCACGGTTTACCCAACGTGCACTAAATCTGCATAGTTGCCAGGGTTTAGGCATTAAGTCTGCATGATCACCAAGGTTTAGGCACCAAGTCTACATGGTCACCAAGGTTTACAGTACACCGGGTCAACACGTCGTTCACAAAACCTACAGGTTCCGAACCTGCTAGTTTTCCACTGGACTGTCTAGAATAGTCCCTAGTTGTCATCCATACTCTGCTGAATGACGGGGCCATCATTTGGGACAAATGATTCTCACATCATCCACCTCTCACCCTCACCTCATGGTCTATAACACCTCTCAACTCATCATTCAACTCATATTCCATTTATTATATCTACCCCTATTTACCCCAACATTATTGTAGATATAAAATACATATACATTTTAAATAACTGAAAACATGTATAAAAATGTTCATCCAACATAGATAGCAAGTATTCATATAATATGCACACATAGCACGTAATTTATATAAAATACTTCATATCTATGTGTAAGCTGAAAGTAACTATGCACTCACCTGATAAAGTGATGACTCGGTACTCGGACATCACTTCGTTACTGTTAAAACAATTTCCCTCGGACAAAACCTAGTATCATTACCACTGGAGTTTTTTCTAACGTTAACCGTGACTAATTAATAGTCTAGATAGTATTACTATTATATAAGTCTTAAGAAACACTCTTATATAACTCATAATAATATCCCAAATACTCATTATAATTTCCTAATAACGTTAATATATTAAAACATAAGCTACACAAAAGATAGGGTAGGCATAGCTCACTTACAACGGGTTTTTCGCAAAACCGAGCTTCGCTGGAGCAGCGTTTCTGAGCCAAAAGACTCTTTTCTCAGGACTTCGGGAGCCTCGGGTCTTCCTTCGGGTGCTAGGGGGTTTACCTAGACTTTAGGTGGTTTAAGGGAGGCTAGAGAGAGAGAGAGTTTAGAGAGAGAAAGAAGGTTTGGGAGGTGTGTAGAAGAGGCTAGACCCGACACCTCTATTTATAGTGAAAATATCTGATGGACTCGCCGAGTAGGGGGATCTACTCGCCGAGTTGGTGCATGTGGTGGCCTTCTGGTCGTGCCACGTGTCCAATTATGTTGGTGCCACGTCACCCCTATCGCGTATCTGCCTTCAAACTTAGAAAAATCATAACTCTCGCATACGAGCTCTGTTTTCAACATTATTTTTTTCAAAACGTAGGTAAAATCAAGATCTACAACTTTCATTTAGAATTCGTCAGCTAATTCTCGAGCGATCTCAAATTTAACAGTAAGAGGCGTTTACACTGTTAAATGACCGCGAAGAATTCGTAACTCTTTCATACGGACTCCATTTTCGTCTATCTTTTTACCGTTGAGTTCCTATTAATGAGATCTTAAGCTCTCATTTGGGTTGCGTAAGCCAAAAGCCGCTCGAACTAAAATTCGAGCTTCGGGCCGTGCACTACTAAGCCGAATCTTAGAAAAATCATAACTTCCTCATACGAAGTCAGATTTGGGAGTTCTTTTTATTGACTCTCTTAGTTTAACAAATTCTACGACTTTCATTTAGATTTCTAAGGCTAAATCTTGCTCTATCATAAATTCACTATTTACGTTACCTGGTGCCGTTCCAGTTTTGCCGTAAAACTTCGACGGGCCATAACTTCTTCGTTATAACTCGGATTTCGGCGTTCTTTATATGTATGGAAACCTTGTGACATATTCAACAACTTGGTTAAGACTATTTATTCTAAATAATCTTTTGTCAAAAAATTGTTTTTGACCCCTATTGCCTCTAAATTGACTATCCCGGATCTACGGGCATTATAGGGGGTCCACCTAACATCAACTGCAAACGGGATTTTTTGCGTGATTTATTGTTTTTCAACACATATGAAATTACGATAATAAGCCTACTTAACTTAAAAACTTAACGAAAAACTTTAATAAAAATAAATTTTATTAACAAAACTGGGTTACAGTGACGGAATAAATTCCGGGTTGTCACAATAACAACATTTATTAAAATCTAAATTAAACTCACTATTTAGCGATAAAGTATAAACTCCAATCTTGGTGACAGGTAAAGCTTTCCTATTCCCCATGATTAATTTATTCTTGCATGCTCCACATTCTCACTTCTTCTTAGTCCCTGCAAATCAAAATAAATATGAATACCACAACCGGTATCAAGGACCCAAGAGTTAGAATGGGGTGAGATAGTAGATAAGATAGTGTAAATACCTGCATGGTTGGGTTTAACTTTCCCATCCTTCACATCTTGCTGGTATTTAGGGCATTTCCGCTTCCAATATGACTTTTCATGGCAATAGAAGCATTCAACCTCTTTTGGGTCTGAAGAAGGAGTGATGAAACCTTTCTTGGTTCCACTTGAAGAAGAGACATCAAGGGTCCTAGCCTTGGTACCCTTCGAAGACCTCTTTCTTTTCTTCCCTCTACCTTTCCCGATTGCCAAGACAGGGGGAGTTTGGAGTAGGAGTGTTAACAACCAACTTACCTTTAAGACCTGTTTCTATGGTCTTGAGGAGTCCCTAAAGTTTGCTGAGTGTGACCTCTTCCTTATTCATGTGATATGTCATGCGGAATTGATCATAGCACGATGGTAAGGAGTGTAAAATGATATCTATTGCAAGCTCCTCAGGGAAGTTCACATTAAGCTTCAACAACCGATCTAAACCTTTGCATTTTTGCATGTGGCTCGTGACGGACTCTCCGTCCTTCATCATGGTTGTTATCATGGAGCAAATGATTTCATACCTCTCTTTTTGTGCACTTTGATGGTATATTTCCATCAGATCTTGGTGCATTTTAAAAGGGTAGAAGTCCTCATAGGACTTTTGGAGTTCCGTTGTTAGGGTGGCCAACATGATGCATGCCACTTTTGTAGCATCCCTTTCATGTGCCTAGAAGTCAGCGATCTCCTGGGGAGTTGCAGTGGTCTCATCAATCTCCTTCAACTCCTTATCAAGGACATATTCTTTGTCCTCATAGCGGGTAATCATCCTGATGTTTCTGATCCATTCATTGAAGTTGGATCCATCAAAAGTGACTTTCCCACACAAGTTCATAAGGGTAAAGGCGCCATTAGGATTATAGCTAGAAGCAACGTTGTTTGAAGACATATGAATGAAGAGAACAAGATTAGTTTAGATATTAAGAGAGTCTTAATAAGACACCCAAATGTAATATTAAGGCTAGGATCCAATCACAATATACTATAACTTAGAAGAGGTATGCCATAATCCAAGCTATAACATATTTGAAAAGTAGGTGAATGACGATTCACTAATTTCCACCATGAAAAACAAAATATAATTATTAGGTTTTTAATTCGTTATTAGAAATTCCTAGATTCTTTGAGATTCATTGAACTTTTCAATGGCATGTTTCAATCTCGAGTGTGCCCTCCAAGTTTTGTGACTGGGATACCGAGGATCACAAAACGAGGTGTGAAGTAACCATGCAAATCACTTGGTACCCCTAAAGTTTATCACTCAATCAATGTGCCGGTAAACCACACACACTCCACCGATACTATGATAAACCTTTAGTCACCCTTTACCTACCTTGTTAAGTCCAAGTTAGTGTGCCGGTTACCACACACGCTCCACCAACGACTTAAACAAAGTGTAAAGTGTAATTTCATGTATTAGCACCTTATTCACATTTTTCCTAAAGTAACTAAGATTGGGAATTTAATAAACATTTAGTTACTTTATTATATTCATCGTACTTTTAATGAGAATTTATAAGTCCTTGTCCTACCCGTTCGGCAAACGACCCTCCACCGATCAAGGAAGCGGTGGGTGAGAGTGGACACCCATTAAGTTGCCATTTTATAGGCAACAAACTTATACCCCGCTTATAGATCAGCTTCGTGAATGAGGCATACTAGCGATAATACAACTTGATTTTATACATATATATATATATATATATATATATATATATATATATATATATATATATTGTTAACTTATAATATTATAAAGTATAAGGGTTGAATTTTAACTTTCAAAATTCTAAGGGTTAGAACTAAAGTTTTAATCAAGACTTTACTTATTCCAAAACCTGAGGGCAAGTTTTCTAAACTTCCAAAACTTTTCATATCTTATAACTTATGAATCAATTGAGTCATAAAAATGAAGAGTCTTTATTTTTTATGACTCTTGTGTTCTTTTAATGGCTTTAATAAAAGTGTGACTTTTGGTTTTCCATAACTTAAGGACAAGTTATGGACTCCATTAAAACACATTATGATCATGAATTAAACTACCATGAAGGTTACAAGCAATTCCTATGATCATCTAATCTTCATAAGTTCAAGAAAATGAATATGAACACTTTCAAGAATCAAAATTTACACTTTAAAACTTGTAATTTTGATAATTGTCATTGTAAATGGGTTAGCATAAACATTACACCATCTAAAACAAGTTTTCAAGTACCAATACAGTTTAGGGTAATGTTTCTAGTCCATTTCCAGCAACAAAAGTCGAAAATCAGCTGTCAGGGCCTCCTACTCGTCGAGTGCATGAACCTACTCGATGAGTAGGTTGAATATACACTTGAACTCATCGAGTCCCCCCATGGACTCGGCGAGTTCACTGATCAGACAGCATGCAGTTTTGATTTTTAAAACAATTTTTGCACAAATAACAAACAAACAAGCCTAGGCTCTGATACCACTGATGGGTTTTGAGCATTCTAACACTTCCTAAGTGTACATGCAACCCTAATAACGTTGGATCTATGTTTGTCTAATTATCATGCAAAGTTGAATTCCAAGGTTATATTCCTATCTAGCATACATGGGGATCATTTTTTAACTTGAATGAAACATAGAATAACTTACCTTGTTGTTGATTATGATCCTTGAAAACATGTGAGCCTAGCACCCCAAGTGTGATACCTCAAATGCTTCACACAACACCAAATTCAAAGGAATAAACTTTTGAGAGAATACACACACTTGAAAAATCAGCCTAGCCCTCAGTTGTTCTTGTTTAGCCGATTTTCGTGGAGAAGATGATCCTTATATAGTGTGACACATCTAGGGTTACACCATGTAAACCTTAATGTGTCATGGCTCTTAATTTCCATGACCCATGGGCTTGTAACTCCCATGGAGCAACCATGTAGCATCCTATGGGTTTAACCCAACTTGATAATCCATGGAACCTCTTAGCCCACTATACAAGTTATGGATGATTTACATAATTAACCCATATATTTAATTAGTTATCTTTTGATCACTTAATTAATTCTAAATTAATTCTTGATCAAACTAATTAAATAATACTATTAATATATTAAAGCTTATAATATATTAATAAACCACAAGTGTTATTTCTCTCATTTAGTCTATCCAATTGCATGGTGCCATGCAACCCAAATGGACCATGTCGGGTCGGGTCAAGTACATACCAGAAATAGTTACGGACTTAGACACCTTATCCAACATCATATACTTGGGGTCCTCCATAAATCCAAAATGTTGTACACTAATAATCATACCATGTGATATAAATAACTATTTATACTCTTTTCTAATATTATTTTCATAAAAGAATAATTCCATAATGAATATAAGTGTTGATAATATCTATTAACAATTATATTACATAATAAATAATCAGTTAGTATTAGGTCCTTTCCTAAAGGGACAAAATGGACTAAAATCTTCATGTTCTTCTTCATGCTCTCACTCGCTTTGACAATCAACGTTTTAGCAATTTTATAACACTTTTATATAATTTATGAAATTTTATAAAACCATGGGATGCTCCATGGATCTTCGAAATTTCCATAATATTCATATTATGAAATTTTATATAAAAAAACTAGTCTAACACTAATATATTACTTACAAAGTAAAAAAGACAACTAGTTATTTATTATTACATACAATATGAATAAAAGAATATTACAACCATTTTAATGAATCATCACAAATAACAACAAAATAAGGTCCATGGCTTATTTATCCACTAAAAATACATGAACATACAAAACAACCTTTATTTTTCTATCACAAAATTAAAAGAAAAAATATTCATGTAAATTGTTCTCACATCGAATAGCAATTGTAAGGTTTTCATAGAAAATATGTATGAACTTCTTTTTTACAAAAACCAAGGTATCCATATTTTCCAAAAAAAACAGGATTATCCAAATAGTCATAAATTATAAACAAGCTTTCAAGATGATGATGATAACATTTTTTGGGTTTTTATTCAAAAGTTTGTTTCTAAAACATAAGACTAACAATGGAAGCATTAAAATTTAAACAATATAAACTATTTTTATCACCACCGTAGGATCTACTTAAGAAGTACAGAAAGAAAACAAAAACCATATATTAACAACCCTTGTAGTCATTTAATTCCTCAAGGGGAGGCTTGTAAGTTAAAGAAGATGGAAATGATCCAAAGTAGAATATCTCTATGTGTATCTATCAAAAAGTCACAAACCTATTATTAGATGACAATCTATCACATTTATATATTTGTTCTTGAGCCTCAAAGACTTATACTAAATAAGTCATCAAGTGAGAAACAAACTAGAACATCTAATTACGTCCAACAGTTTACTAGAGAAAGTATAGAGCGGGAGAGGCACCTCTCGGCTTTTACAAAAAAATAAAAAGAAGAACTAAACTAGTTTATTTCCTCTGTTTTCCTCTTATGCTTAATGCACAGGATAGAACCTATGCTTTCATTCAATGAGTTCAATACATGCAAATAATGCAATAGGTGTAAGTAATAGTCAACGCAAGCCAGCAACCATACCTAGTACTAGGTATGGCAGTTTCATGAAAGAGAATTAGAAGATGTTCATAAAACTTCTTCTTATTATTTAAATGTACATCACATGTGTTAGTGATCCTCTGTAAATCAAAAATGTTTTACACTACCTATTTAATCATACCATATGATATAAATAACTATTTATACTCTTTTTTATTATTATTTTCATAAAAAAATGATTCTATAGTGAATACAAGTATGGATAATATTTATTAATTATCAAGTTAATAAATAATCAATTAGTATCAAGTCCTTTGTTAAGGGATAAAATGGACTAAAATCTTCATGTTCTTCTTCATGCTCTCACTTGCTTATACAGTCTCCTTTGTGGCAATTTGTAAGACTTTTATAAAATTTATGATATTTTATAAAACCATGGGGTCCTCCATGGATCTTCAAAATTTCCATCATATTCATATTATGACATTTTATATAAAATAAACTAGTCTAACATTAAAGTAAAAAAAGAAGAAAACTATTTATTTATTATTATATACCATATAAATTAAAGTATATTTCAACCACTTTAATGAATCATCATAAACAACTTCACAATATGGTCAATGGCTTATTTATGCACTATAATACATGAACATACAAAAACAACTTTTATTGTTTCTAAGACAACTATAAATGACAAAATATTCATGTAAAATTTTTTCACATGGAATAACAATTATAAAGTGTTCATAGAAAATATCTATATTTATTAAAAAAACTAAGTTATACATGTTTTCTAAAAAAAAAACAAGATTATCGAAATAGTCATAAATTCTAACCAAGCTTTCAAGATGGTTCTGATACCATTTATAGGGTACTTATTCAAAAGTTTGTTTCTAAAACATAAGATTAACAATGGAAGCATTGAAATATAAGCAATACAAATTAGTTTTATCCCCACCAAAGAATCTAATTAAAAAGTATGGAAAGAAAACAAAAACCATAGAATGTGGAAAATATTAACAACCCATGTATTCCTTTCACTCCTCAAGGGGAGGATTGAAAGTGGATGAATATGGCAATGATTCAAAGTAGAATCTTTGTATGTGTATCCACCAAAAAGTCACAAAGCTATTATAAGATGACAATCTATCACATATATATATATATATATATATATATATATATATATATATATATAGTAGTTATTAATCCCCAAAGATTTATACTAGATAAGTCTTCAAAGGAGAACAAACTAGAACACCCAATTACTTACAACACTTTACAAGAGAGAGTGGAGAACGGTAGAGGTAGCTCTTGACTTTTACCCAAAAATAAGAAGAACTAAAGTATTTTATTTCCTCTCTCTTTCTGTTATGCTTACTTTCATATGTTAAAGCCTATTCTTTCATTCAATGATTTCAAGACATGCAAGTATTGTAATAGGTGTAACAAATAGTTAATGCAAGCAAGCAACCATACCTAGTACTACGTATGGATGGTTTTGTGAAAAAGAACACTTATTCATATTATTAAAATGTAGATCACCTCCAAAATCTTGTACACTTCTTATTTAATCACATTATATGATATTAATAACTATTTATTTTATTATTATATTCATAAAATAATAATCGCATAATGAAATACAAGTGTTGATAATATCTATTAATAATCATATTACTTAATAAATAATCAATTAGTATCAATCCCTTTACTAAGGTTCAAAATTGACCAAAATCTTCATGTTCTTCTTCATGCTCTCACTTTATTAGACAATCTCCTTTGTAGCAATTTTATAAGACTTTTATTAAATTTATGAAGTTTTATAAAACCATGGGGTGCTTAATGGATCTTCAAAATGACTATCATCTTCCTATTATGATATTTTATATAAAATAAACTAGTCTAACACTAATATATTACTTACAAAGTAATAAAGATGAAAACTAGTAATTTATTATTACATATTATATGAATAAAAGAATATTACAATCATTTTAATGCATCATCACAAATAACAATAGAATAAGGTCTATGGCTTATTTATGCACTATAAATACATTTACATACAAAACAACCTTTATTTTTTATAAGACAAATCTAAATGACAAAATATGCATGTAAAGTTTTGTCACATAGAATAGCAATTATAAAGTTATTATAGAAAATATATATGAACTTCTTTTTAACAAAAACCAAGCTATCCATTTTTTACAATAAACAAGATTATCCAAATATTCATAAATTCTAACCAAACTTTCAAGGTGGTTTTGCTACCATTTGTTGGGTTTTTATTCAAAAGTTTATTTGTATAGCATAAGATTATAAGTGGAACGTTAAATTTTGAACAATATAAACTAGTTTTATTCCCATCAAAGGATTTACTTACAAAGTTTGGATAGAAAACATAAACCATAGAATGGGGAAAATATTAACAATCCTTGTAGTCCTTTCAGTCCTCAAGGGGAGACTTGATGAAGATAGCAATGATCCGAAGTAGAATCTCTCTATGTGTATCAACCAAAAAGTCACCAAGCAATTATAAGATGACAATCTATTACTTTTATGTTGTTGTTATTAATCCTCAAATACTTATACTAAATAAGTCTTTAATGGAGAAGCAACTAGAGCACCCAATTACTTACATACTTTACAAGCAAGAATGGAGAGCAGGATAAGGGGAGCTCCCGGCTTTTACACAAAAATAAAAATAAAAAATAAACTATTTATTTCTATCTCTTCCATTTATGCTTAAATTCACATTTTAGAGCCTATACTTCCATTCAATGTGTTTAAGACATGCAACTAATGTAACAGGTGTAAGAAGTAGTCAATGCAAGCAAGCCACCATACCTAGTACTACGTATGGATGGTTTCATGAAAGAAAGGGAGAAGGTGTGCCTATGACTTCTTATTATTGAAATGTACATCACATATGTTTATGTTTTTGGGACTCATAAGTGATGTGAGTTAACTATTAAGTGAATATGTCAAGTCACATCTGGCGAAGGTTAGATAATCTCAGAATGATGGATTTGACCCTATTACGCAGCTCTCGTCTGAGTCTAACCATTGTATCGATGGTTCTGTTACTCGTAGGATTATCTAAGCTTTGTTGAATATGATTATATTCATGAGGTGGGTAACTGATAATATTGTGAGTTCTTTAGTAGCTGATGACAGGGTAAGGTCAGGAACCTAGGAAATCCTAGGTACTGCTTCAGTGGATTGGGTCATGCTGCGTAGTGAGTATTTGGGTATCAATTAAGAAGGTGAATTAGAGGATTTGGGATGATTCTTGAGGAAAGTGTGGATATGTGTGGAAGATATTATTGGGCCCTTACTATTGAAAGCATAGGATCCATACTCTAATCAGGGAAAGTTTCGAAGAATCTAGGGAGCCTCTGGGATGAGGATTCTTGAGTATGTTCTGATCATTTGCATGTCAAGTGCATATACTGACTCGACAAGTCCAAGAGTAAAAACACGGATTCGGAACTTTCACGACTCAACTCAGTGAGTCTGATTACTTACTCGATGAGTGTCTACGAATTTCACCTCTTAGCTTTAGGGTTTACAATTCTATTCCCACAACAATTGGTTTTTTATCAAGAAGATTAACTTCTGGAGATTTCCGAGAGTTTTTCCTGCATTTTTGGAGCTGTTGCCACACAAGACTTAATACCCAAGGCATGGATGAGTTGTTCCCATGTCGAAAGTTAATTGAAGATGGAGCTATCGATGAAGAATATCAACCTCGCAACTACTATCCCAAGGGAGTTTATTCTAATTCTCTTTATTTTATTGTTCTTTATCATTCATAATATGCATTAAGGACACTGCATAAATTAAGTGTGGGGCATGGGTTGGTTACATTATTTAAAATTCGAAAAATTTGAAATTTTTGCATTAAAATTGTTAGGATTAAATTCGAAAATTTTGGTAAAACAATTAGGATTTCATGCTAGTATTGTGTTTGATGATTTTATGAAGACCCAAATGTTAAGTTGAGCCTATATACATTATGGTGCATTTGTGGCCACTCTTTATTCTAGTGAAATCATGGGACAAAAACACAACATCGCTTAGTTTGAGGGATGCAATATGTTTAGCATCGTGTACCAGAAATGTATCCAGGAAAATTATTATCTTTAACCAATAAGGGTTGAAGTTCAGCGCCCCTGCTTAAGCATGTAGGTTTTGAGTGAAAAAAGTGAGTTACATGTTATAAAAAAAGAGAGAATTACAATTAAAAGTTGTTAGAATTTTTGGAGCTATCAAAAGTAAAGTATGAAGATCGAAGATCAAAATCCTAAAAGTTCAAAAGCTGAAGATACCGAAAAATCAAAAGATTGTGAATTCGAGGAAATTAAAGTCAAAATTATCAAGATCGAAGAATTCCAAAGAGTTGTATAAGGGTATCAAGAATTGTAATTTTTTAGTTCATGTTTGCTTGGGTTTCTCAACTAAAAATACCTTGAGGTTAGAAGGTTTTTTGCGGATGCATTCGGAGGGATGCAAAAAATGAGCATTGTTCAAAAGAAGTGGGTGACTGTTTATGAGGATAGTTAGTATTTAGAATTAGGGGGGTCTTTAGGAAAAAAATTAGACACAAATGCATGCATTACGGTCTTGGCATAATGGCTGGGTTCGATTGGGATTGTCTTATGTGATGCTAGTATGTTTAAAATTCAATTTTGCTTGGGGGCAAGCAAAAGTCAAGTGTGGGGTATTTTGATATGTGCATGTTTAGCCCTATATCTAGTATAGATTTTTATCATTTATTAGATAATTAATTGCATATTATGGACAAAAGTTACTTAATTATGTTTGAATTATATTTTCAGTCCAAAAGAAGTGCTCGGAAGCAAAAGGAAGCAGGAGCAGCTATCAGGAAACTTTAGAGTAAACAAAGGAAGAAAGGATCAAAAAACACAAAGGACTTGGCGAGTCTGGCGTTGACTCGAAGAGTTCCCATGAAGATTTGCGAAGCAGAAGAGTCCTTACCTTGTTGTACACTGGAATTTAATGAAGGACTCGACGCGTCGGTTGTGGACTCGACAAGTCGAGTCGAATCTATAAAAGAAGCCTTCCAGATCGATGCATGAAGATTTTGAGAACCCTAGAGAGAGGAGTTGTGATTCAGAATGAAGAGAGGCATCTAGAAGAGTGAAGATCCAACCTAATTCCAATTTTGAAGGATAACTAAGGCATAATTTGGTTTCTATTAAGTAGATCTACTACCTAAACCATGTTTATGTTATTGAATTTTGTTTTTGAGTTTTCTACTGCCTTAATCATGAGCTAAACTTTTTAGCTTCTGTTTGGGTATGACAATTTTGAGACTATGGTTTGATTAATGGTAGGATTAACTTTAAATTGGTGATTTTGTTGAATTAAGCTTGTTAAAGATCCTTATGCATTAACCATAACTATTTTATGTTAATAGGAAGGCAATTAGGTTGCATGAACATCTCTTAATTGTTTACCTCGTGTGATTTATGTGAACACTTTATTATTTGCCTAGGATTAGCGAATGTGAAACTAGGATTCATTAGAGAATGGGTAAGTTAATGTGTGAGCTTGTTTGATAAACCAACAACAAGCGGCTAATTGAATTATTAATTTGATTAACCATTACAAGTCTTATTTAACCCGAATAAGTAACCTAGAAAATTAATTAATTAAGACAACTGGCCACTGATTGAATTAGTTTGTTTTCTAAGGATTAGTGATAGCGAATGTGAATCTAATCACCTAAATCGGTAGCCAATAAAAGGTTAATCCATTGCACTATTACCATTAAATCAACCATAGGATCAATTGAGTCAAACCTGAATAAAAGTCCCTTTAGATATTGAATTTAGTTGGTCTTTGATTGCTTAGTTGTTAGTTAGTTATTTAGTTTAACTGTTAGTAAGTTTCTAGTCCTGTAAAACCAGAAAAAAACCCTCTTTTATTATTTGTCCTTAGATAATTTTAGTAATTAGTTTAATTGCCATTCCCTGAGTTCGATATCCTGCTTACTAGATCGATACCACCAACTGACAGGTCCACTGCCTTTTGTGTGATCAATTTACAATTTAGAAGTAGTAATAAAACTAGTTGGTTTAACACATATCACTATGCATATATGAGATTAGGGCCACTTTGGCAATGATAACATGTTATTTTGGGTATTAGCCATGATTTGAAGTTGCAGCTTCAGATCTAGGCTTATCTTGATCTGTAAGATCATAAAGTTTCAGCCTTTAGTGAGTTAATACCTTCTTCATCCCTTAGAACCTTTCCTTAGCTTGATTTGGGCTATCATCACCTTGCATGTACGTAAAGTTTGCAATTTTACGTAAGAATTATGCCTTAAGAGACTAGATATGCATTATGGAGTTTTAAAGTGGCTTAAAAATTATCTGGATGGAAAAAGGACTGAAGGGACTCGACGAGTTGCATAGCTAACTTAGCGAGTCCGATGAAGATTGTCGTGTAAGGATTTCTGCATGGACTCGGCGAGTCAGCTAGGGTTTTCCCGACATTTAGACATGCATGAACTCAGAGAGTTCAGGGAAACTCGACGAGTAAACTGGGGATTTCACGACTTCTCGAGTTCCGAAAGGACTCAACGAGTTGGGTCAACATGGATTGTTAACCTTGACCATTGACTTGGACTTTGACCAAGGGTTAACTAGTTGACTTCTGGGGTATATTGGGTAAATTGGAAATTTATGGAAATGATCTTATGGTAACTATAGGTGGTGGAGTTCATGGTCGGGGTTCAATAGTTTGAGGTATCACTTTGATTCGACAATTGAGATGTCAGTTATCCTCACTATACTAAAGGGTCGAAGGCACCAATTCTAGCCCATTGGATATGTTATCCTAACAGTTCGTAGTATGTTGAGTATGCGTTAGTGTTGCATGAAAGTTGCTATGCTAGTTTGGTAGATCTGTAGGACTACCAATATTACTATGTGATTGTCTATATGCGCATTAGTTGTGTTATATGTTGACATATTATGTGGTTTGGGTTGAGGTTATAATGCTTTGATCGGTAGCCAACAAACCCTAGAGTATTCCATATATGAGCTACGGGCAGGATGAGGCATGCCCGACTCATACTAAGGACTAGGGAGCATTCTAGATACGAGCTGAAACTCGGGTAGAGCATGTCAAACTCGTATTGTGGGCTCGGGAGCATTTCAAATACAATTTATGGAACGGGTAGGACATACAAGACTCATAACGTTCGCTTGGTGGCAATCCAGATGTGAGCTATGGGCCCGGAAGCCAATCCAAACTCATATTGTGGGCCAAGAGGTCATCCAGTCTGTATAGTTGTGGACACAATACTGTTGGATAAGGTGTCTAAGTCCATAACTATTTCTGGTATGTACTTGACCCGACCCGGCATGGTCCATTTGGGTTGCATGGCACCATGCAATTGGATAGACTAAATGAGAGAAATAACACTTGGAGATTATTAATATATTATAAGTTCTAATATATTAATAATATTATTTGATTAGTTTGATCAATAATTAATTTAGAATTAATTAAGTGATCAAAAGATAACTAATTAAATATATGGGTTGATTATGTAAATCATCCATATCTTGTATAGTGGGCTAAAAGGCTCCATGGACTATCAAGTTGGGTTCCACCCATAGGATGCTCCATGGATGCTCCATGGGAGTTACAAACCCATGGGTCATGGAAATGAAGAGTCATGACACATTAGGGTTTACCCTAGATGTGTCAACACTATATAAGTAACATATTCTCCACCCAAAATTGGCTACACTAAGAAACAAGAGGGCTTGGCCGATTTTGAAGAAGTGTGTATACTCTCATAAGTTCTTCCAAGAGCATTTGGTGTTGTGTGAAGCATTTGAGGCATCACACTTGGGGTGCTAGGCTCACAAGGTTTCAAGGAACACAAACAACAACAAGGTAAGTTATTCTATCTATACTTTATGTTAAAATTGTTCCCCATGTATGCTAGATAGGAATATAACCTTGGAATTCAACTTTGCATGACAATTAGACAAACATAGATCCAAGGTTATTAGGGTTGCATGTACACTTAGGAAGTGTTAGAATGCTCAAAACCCATCAGTGGTATCAGAGCCTAGGCTTGTTTGCTCTTATTTGTGCTTAAAAGTTGAAAACATAATCGGAAATTTTGCTGTCTGCGAATGGACTCGTCGAGTCTATAGGGGGGACTCGTCGAGTCCATGAGTATCTTCAACCAACTCGGCGAGTCAGTTTATGCACTCGGCGAGTAGGGTCGACTGAGTGCAGAATTTCGATTCAGTTGCTGGAAATGAATTAGAAACATTACCCTAAACTGTTTTGGTAATTGAAAAACTTGTTTTTGGTGGTGTAATGTCTTTGCTAATTCATTTACAACAACTAGTTATCAAAATTACAAAGTTTTATGTAATTTTTGATTGTGTTCATATTCATGTTCTTGTTCTTATGATGTTTTAGATGATCATAGGAATTATTTGTAACCTATGTGGTAGATTAATTCTTGATCATAATGTGTTTTAATGGAGTCCATAACTTATCCTTAAGTTATGGAAAACCAAGAGTCACACTTGAGTTAAAACCATTAAGAAGACACAAGAGTTAGAAAAATGAAGAGTCTTCATTTTATTACTCTATTAAACTCATAAGTTACAAGAAATGAAAAGTTTTGAAAGTTACAAAACTTGCCCTCAAGTTTTGGAACAAGTAAAGTTAAGTTAAAACTTTAAGTTCCAACCCCTAGAATTTTAAAAGTTAAAATTCAACCCTTATACTTATATTATGATAATTTAATAATTATATATATATATATATATATATATATATATATATATATATATATATATATATGTATAAGAATAAAGTCGTCTTACCGCTAGTACGCCTCATTCACGAAGCCGGTCTATAAGGTGGGTATAAGGTTGTTGCCTATAAAATGGTGACTTAATGGGTGAATATTCTAACCCACCGCTTGCTTGACTGGTGGAGGGTCGTTAGCCGAACGGGTAAGACAAGGACTTATAAATTCTCATTCAAAGTATGATGAATATAATAAAGTAACTAAATGTTTATTAAATTCCCAATCTTAGTTACTTTAGGAAAAATGTGAATAAGGTGCTAATCCATGAAATTACACTTTACACTTTGTCTAAGTTGTTGGTGGAGCGTGTGTGGTTAACCGGCACACTAACTTGGACTTAACAAGGTAGGTAAAGGGTGACTTAAGGTTTATTATGGTATCGGTGGAGCGTGTGTGGTTTACCGGCACATCGATTGAGTGATAAACCTTAAGGGTACCAAGTGATTTGCATGGTTACTTCACACCTCGTTTTGTGATCCTCGGCATCCCAGTCACAAAACTTAGAGGGCACTCTCGAGATTGAAACATGCCTTTGAAAAGTTCATTGGATCTCAAAGAATCTAGGAATTTCTAAAACCAATAAAAACTAAATATCTAATATTTCGGTTTTCGTGGTGGAAATTGGTGAATCGTCATTCACCTACCTTTCAAATATGGTATAGCTTAGATTACGGCATACCTCTTCTAAGTTATATTATATTGTGATTGGATCCTAGCCTTAATATTACATTTGGGTGTTTTATTAAGGACTCTCTTAAATCTATACTAAACTTGTTCTTCTCTTTTAGATGTCTTCAAATAATGCTTCTGGCTCGAATCCTAATGGCTCCTTTACTCTTATGAGTTTGTGTGGGAAAGTCACCTTTGATGGATCCAACTTCAATAAGTGGATCAGAAACATCAGGATGATTACCCGCTACGAGGACAAAGAATATGTCCTTGACAAGGAGCTTAAGGAAATTGACGAGTCCACTGCAACTCCCCAGGAGATCGCTGACTTTCATACTCATGAAAGAGATGCAACCAAGGTGGCTTGCATCATGTTGGCCACCATGACAGCTGAACTCCAAAAGTCTTATGAGGATTTCTACCCTTATGAAATGCACCAAGATTTGATGGAAAGATACCATCAAAGTGCACGACAAGAGAGGTACGAAGTCATCTGCTCCATGATAACAACCATGATGAAGGACGGAGAGTCCATCACGAGCCACATGCAGAAAATGCAAAGGTATGTGGATCGTTTGCTGAAGCTCAATGTGAACTTCCCTGAGGAGCTTGCAATAGATATCATTTTGCATTCCTTACCATCGTGCTATGATCAATTCCGCATGACATATCACATGAACAAGGAAGAGGTCACCCTCAGCAAACTTCAGGGACTTCTCAAGACCGCAGAAACAGGTCTTAAGGGGAAGTCGGTTGCTATCACTCCTACTCCAGACTCAACTCTGGTCTTGGCAATCGGGCAAAGTCGAGGGAGGAAGAGAAAGAGATCATCGAAGGGTACCAAGGCTCGGACCCTTGATGGCTCTTCTTCAGGTGGAACCAATAAAGGTTTCATTACTCCTTCTTCTGACCCAAAAGAGGCTGAATGCTTCTATTGCCATGAAAAAGCTCATTGGAAGCGGAACTGCCCAAAGTACCAGCAGGATTAGAAGGATGGGAAAGTCAAACCCAACCATGCAGGTATTTACACTATCATTTCTAATAACTCACCCCATTCGAAATCTTGGGTCCTTGATACCGGTTGCGGTATTCATATTTGTTGTGACTTGCAGGGACTAGGAAGAAGTGAGAATGTGGAGCAAGGAAGAATAAACTTAATCATGGGGAATAGGAAAGTTACACCTGTCACCAAGATTGGAGTTTATACTTTATCGCTAAGTAGTGGGTTAAATTTAGATTTGAATAAATGTTGTTATTCGCCAGAAATGGCAAGAAATATTATTTCCTTTCATGCATTGTACAAACAAGGTTTCACCTTTTCGTTTGATAATGAAGTTGGTTCGATTAATGCTTTCTTTAATAATGTACTTTATTTTAAAGCATTACCTTGTGATGGTGTGTATGAAGCTGTATCTATTGTAGATAACTTAGGAAATAATGTTTTGTGTATTGATTCTACTAATAATAATAACTTGGATAAAGCATCATTATGGCATTGTCGTCTTGGACATATAAGCAAGAAACGCATAGGCCAACTCCAAAAGGATGGAGTCTTGGAGTCGTTTGACCTAAAGTCAAATGATAGTTGCGAATCATGCTTACTTGGAAAAATGACAAAGTCACCCTTCACAGGCTCGTGTGAAAGGGGTGAAGGTTTGTTGGACCTTATACATACGGATGTGTGTGGACCATTCAAACATGCCACAAGAGATGCTAATCGTTATTATTTGACTTTTACTGATGATTACAGTAGATATGGATATGTCTACTTAATCAAGCATAAGTCAGAGACTTTCGAGAAGTTTAAGGAATTTAAACAGGAAGTTTAAGGAATTGGGCAGGAACATTAAGATGCTTCGATCCGATCGAGGTGGTGAGTATCTTAGTTCAGAGTTCCTCGACTATCTAAAGGAATGTGGGATTGTCTCACAATTGACACCTCCCAGGACACCGCAGTTGAATGGTGTGGCTGAGAGGCGTAATCGAACCTTGTTCGACATGGTTCGTACCATGATGAGTCGAGCTTCGCTACCAATCTCATTCTGGGGGTATGCCTTAGAGACTGCCACCCATATCCTTAATCTAGTCCCTACAAAGAAAGTTGCCAAAACTCCTCACGAGATGTGGACTGGTAAAGTACCTAAACTAGACCACATCAAGATTTGGGGTTGCGAGGCTTTCGTGAGACGCGAGACTCATGATAAGCTCGAACCCCGAAGCGAGATGTGTATTTTCATCGGCTACCCACAGCAATCCTTTGGTTACCTCTTCTACAGACCTAGTGACAATGTGGTCTTTGTAGCAAGAAGAGGAGTCTTTCGAGAAAGAGAGTTTATAAGCCAAGGAGACAGTGGGAGGCAAGTTGATCTTGAAGAAATTCAAGAGTCAAGTGGTGAAGGAACTTCAAACTCTAGCCCTCAACTTGAGGAGGAAACTCGTGTTGAGCCAATTGACGAATCTGTACCTCTGAGGCGTTCCACGAGAGTTAAGAGTGCACCTGAGCATTACTATGGATTCCATATTACTGCAGAAGGTGAGACACTTATTAGTGATGAGACACTAGTAAGTCAAGATGACCCTAACAGCTACGAGGAAGCCATGGCAGGCCCCGAGTCTGCTAAATGGAAAGAGGTTATGGATAGCGAGATACAATCCATGTATGACAATTAAGTTTGGAACTTGGTTGAGAATGTACCAGGTCGAAAGACTGTAGGGTGCAAATGGGTCTTCAAAAAGAAGACCGACATGGATGGTAAAGTACACACTTATAAGGCTAGACTGGTTGCAAAGGGCTTCTCTCAAATTCCTGGAGTGGACTATGATGAGACTTTTTCTCCGGTAGCCAAGATTAAGTCTATTCGGGTTCTGTTAGCCATAGCCGCATTTCATGACTATGAAATTTGGCAAATGGATGTTAAAACCGCTTTCCTTAATGGAAAGTTGGCTGAAGATGTTTACATGAGTCAGCCAGAGGGTTTTGTCAGCAACGAGTACCCTAATAGAGTGTGTAAGCTTGAGAAATCCATTTATGGATTAAAGCAAGCACCTCGCAGATGGAATCTTTGCTTTGATGAAAAGGTCAAGGAATTTGGCTTTTCTAGGAGTGAAGATGAATCTTGTGTATATGTCAAGGCTAGTGGGAGTATAGTTAGTTTTTTGGTATTGTATGTGGATGACATACTACTCATAGGAAACGACATTCCAACCCTGCAGGAAGTAAAGTCCTGGCTTGGAAAGTGTTTCACTATGAAGGACCTTGGTGAAGCTGCCTATATTTTGGGAATAAGGATCTTGAGAGATCGGAGTAAAAGACTAATTGGACTTAGTCAAAGTACCTACTTGGAGAAGGTTCTGAAGAGATTCAGAATGCAAGACTCCAAGAAAGGAGAGTTGCCCATCCAGAGTAGCGCCAAGTTGAGTAAGACACAAAGCCCTAGCACTGAGGCTGAGATAGCAGAAATGAGTCGAGTACCTTATGCTTCGGCTGTAGGTTCGATCATGTATGCTATGACGTGTACTCGACCTGATGTAGCCTTTTCCTTGAGCATGGTTAGCAGGTTTCAGGGGAACCCTGGCAAGGCACACTGGACTGCGGTAAAGAATATTTTCAAGTACCTACGAAGGACTAAGGACTGGGTCCTTACCCTCGGTGGGAGTGATGACTTGAGAGTTGTAGGGTATAGTGATGCTAGCTTCCAGACTGATAGGGATAACTTCCGCTCTCAGTCGGGCTGGGTCTTTACCCTAAATGGAGGAGCAATTTCTTGGAAGAGTTCCAAGCAAGAGACAGTGGCAAATTCTACTTGTGAATCAGAGTATATTGCAGCTAGCGAAGCGGCAAAGGAGGCGTTATGGCTGAGGAACTTCATTGGAGACCTTGGAGTTGTACCAGCTATTAAAGAGCCAATGGAAATTTTCTGTGATAGTGAAAGTGCTGTTGCCTTAGCCAAGGAACCAAGGGATCACAGGAGATCCAGACACATCGACAGAAAATACCATTTCATCAGACATCGGATCAAAGAAGGACTCCTCATGGCAAAGAGGGTATCATCAGATGAGAATCCGGCAGATCCCCTCACGAAGGGACTGACTCGGATTAAGCATCTCCAGCATGCTCGGAGCATAGGGCTGAAGGATGATATTAGATTTAGTAGTTAGATAATCTCGAAATTTTTAAAGTGTAATTGACATTTGATGATGAATAAAAGTTTTTTATTTATGAGTAAAGTGTTGCTATCTCTTGTCGATCGTTTACTATATTTCTTTTGCATGTTTTGACTTCCAGAATAATTTTTTTTGGTATAACATATTATTCAAACCTCCACAGTCGGTCATATGTCGGAAGTAGGTATGAATTAAGACTGTCATGTTTGGTTGTAGAGGTCTGGGACAAGGCTACAACAATCACGAGTGCTCATAAGTTCTGAGCATTGGACTCAACCCACGCTCACTGGAATCACTTCATGGAATTCTATCTCGAGTGATCGTGAGACGGTAATATCATATAAATCTTTAAATCTAGAGATATGATTTGTTACTTACAAGTTGGTTATGCATTGATTGTACGAAAAACGCATTGGTAACTCGATGTTATAAAATCGCGCTCTTATGTGTAATTCAATGAGTAGTAGAACAAACATATGAGTCGAAGTTTATCTGTTCCTTCTTGGATTAGAAGCTGATATCTGGGCCCCTCGATGATTTTGTTTTGACCTATGTACCAGGCCCGGTCAGAACTAAATTGATGTGTTCAATGAAGTTCTTTGTCAAACAAATCGGAAATCGGGAAACAAATGTTGGACAATAAGTAAGACATTGTTCCATGTATTTGTCCGACTGATATCAAGAACAGAGGATTATATGATCTGATGTGTGTAAAACTCACTTAGTTTTAATCCTACTTTAATTATCAAATAACACACAAAAGGCAGTGAACCTATCAATTGTGGTATAGCTAAACAAGCAGGGTATCGAACACAGGGAACGGCAAATTAAATTAAAAACTAATTCTATCTAAGTTACTTTAGCAAATAAGGGTTTTTTCTCTAGTTTTACAAGACTAGAAACTTACTAACTAAAACTAATGCAAGACTAGAAAAGAGCAAATTAACTAGATTCAATAATGGGAAAGAAACTTCTGTTTAGTTCAACTCGGTTAACTTTATGGTTGCTTTTAAGGTAATAGTGCAATGGATTAATTCTTTCGTTGGTTACCGATTCAAGTGATTAAGTTGTGTTCACTACCCTAATCCTTAGCAAATAAACTAATTCAAACAGTGGCCAGTTGCTTAACTTAATTATATTTACTAGATTAATTATTCGGGTTAAGTTAGACTTGCAATAGCTAATTAATTCATTATTCTTAATTAACCTCTTCTTCGATAGTCATCTTACAAGCTTGCACATGAGTTTACTCAATTTCCTTATTAATCCTAGTTTCATATTCATTAATTCTAGACATATGATATAGTGGTCACATATCATATGAGGTTGATAATCAATAGATGTTCATGCTAATCAATTATCTTCCTATTAACAGAAAATTAATTATCATTCATACACAAGGTTCTTTAGCAAGCTAAAATAACAATTAATCACCAACTTAGAATTAATCCTACCAATCAATCAAACCATATTGTCAACTTTGTATCCCCAAACAGAAGTATAAAGAAATTAGTTCATAACTAAGGTAAATAACAGCAAACAAATAAGTTCAAGTTGCTTGATCATGTTGACAAAACAAAACAATTAAGTAGAATGGTGAAATTACGCCTTAATTACTCCCGGAATTGGATTCTAGCTTCTTTGGTCGACTTCTAGGGTTCTTCTGGCTTCTTATTCGCAGCTAAGCACTTCTGAAACTTCCCAGAATCCCCTCTTCTCGCATTATAGAGTTATCTTTATATATGCATCCCGACTCGTCGAGTCATATGGTGACTCGTCGAGTCCCTCTCACATTAGTCGTAACCTGATAACTGTCTTGACTTCCGAATGCTTATCTTTCTGAATCCGCGACCGGACTCGTCGAGTCAAGGGGCAACTCGACGAGTAGAAGCCTTTTATGGGTGTTTTCTTTCTTCTTTCCACTCTTGAGCTCCTAACCGCTTCTCTTGCTTCCTTTCGCTTCCGAGCTTCATCTTTGGACTGAAAAACATAATTTAACACTTTTAAGTACCTTTTGTTCATAATATGCAACAATTTAGCTAATATATGAATAATAAACTACACTTAATACACACTAAATATGCACATATCAAAATACCCCACACTTGTCTTTTGCTTGCCCTCAAGCAAAACTGAATTTTAACACATTAGAATCACATATAATAACTCCAATCCAACCCAGCCATTATGCCAAGACCGCAACGCATGCATTTGTGTCTAAAATTCCTAAAAACCCCCCATACTTCAAATACTCACAATCCTCATAAACATTTGCCCACTCACCCCGAACTATGCTCATTTTATGCAACCCTCCGAATCCATCCTCAGAAAACCTCTTTACCCTCAAGGTATTTTTAATTGAGCAACCCAAGCATACATAATCTAGAATTACAACTTTTTGATACCACTATGGAGCTCTTTGGAATTCTTCACTTGCTTGATAATTTAATCTTTGATATCTTTGAATTCACCACCTTTGTTGTTTGATTTTTGGTATCTTCAACTTTTTTGGCTTCTTCGGAATTTTCGATCTTCATATTCCATACTTAACTTTGATGCTCCAAAAATTCTTCAACTTTTTCTTGTAATTCTCTCTTTTTTTTTTCATGTATACCTCACTTTTTCTCACTCAAATCCCTACATGCTTAAGCAAGGGCGCTCAATCTCAACCTTTATTGGCTAATGATAAAAATCTTCCTGGATACATTTTAGGTTTAGGCTGCTAAACATATTACATCCCTCAGGCTGAGCAAGGTCGTGTTTTTGTCTCATGATTTCACTGAAATAAGGAAGCCACAAATGCACTAGAACGTATATAGGCTCAACTAAACATTTGGGTCTTCATGCAATTATTAACACAATTCTAACATGGAATCCTAATTTTTTACCAAAATTTTCTAAATTAGATCCTAAATAATCCCTTTGGTATGCAAATTTTTTAAAAATTGACTATTATGTAACCAACCCCCTACCCCACACTTATGTGATGCAATGCCCTCATTGCATATTATGCATAAAAACAGAAAAATAAAGAGGGAATTGGAACAAACTCCCCTGGGATAGCAGTGGATAGGTTGATCACTCTCATTTAAGCACCATCTTCAATAAACTTCATACATGGAAAAATCTCATCCATGTCTCGTGTGGGTCGCTCTAATATGCGAAAATCGGCGTAAGATCTTCAAGAATGGATATGGAAGTAGAAGGATGCAAGTGGTATAAGTATTAGCATCAAAGCAGCAGTCGTTCGGCTCAAAAAATGATCGACTCGTCGAGTCTGATGATGGACTCGCCGAGTAGCAGTGTGTGTTCTCAAAATATCTGGAAATACAAAGCGACTCGTCGAGTCAGCTCAGTGCACTCGACGAGTTGGCACCTGAATGAAAAATCTTGGTATATGGCAACTGTTTTAGCCTCTCATAAGCTCGTTAACCCTTCCTCACATGCGGACTCAATCGCTCATACCCCTAAGACCGGACTTGACACTTTGACGTTAAAAACTTGCTTCCTTGACTCGCTCTCACACGTAAAAACATCCATGCTTTACCTCATCCTAAGCAAGCAATCAAAATGCAATCCTGAAAATAACTAAAGCAAACAACTATCAAACATAATAATATCTTAAAGCATACACACCAAAAACAAAACAAAACAAAAAAATTGAAATTGTTTGAACACAAAAACACAAAAATCAATCCTCATCCTCCTCATCATCGTCGTTGGCTCCACTTCCCCCAGCTCCGCTTTGGCGTGCACTAATCCTCTCGTCCCACGATGGAATGTATGGATAATTCCCACCATCAGTATGTGGAATATTGAAGTGGTCAAAAAGTCGTATGTGGGATTGGTTGCTAAAATTTAGCCCCCTCGCCATTTGGTCTTGCATCCGCCTCATCTCTATATTGTACCAATCCATTGGTACGTCTTCAGTCTCTACCGGAATCACTGGTGGCTCATCCTCCACATCCCTTTCCCTTCGCGATCTCACCCTCCTTCCCGGTGCTTCGGGACCTACAACTGGGTCATCATTTGGGATGGAATAATGGCCACCACCATAGTCTTCAATGATTCGCGCTCTGCGGAAAAGAATGGGATTAAATGGGGGTGTCGGGATCAATGTCATGAGGTTCCAGGCACCACGGTTCATCAACCCGAATGAATTAGCCAATCGAGTGACAAACATGCCTCCATTGATACGCGATGTTTTGCGATCTTTGACCGCACCCGCTGAGAGGTATGAAGCAATGCACCACGGGATGTTGCAAAAGACGCCGGGCGTGATAATGCTCCAAAGGTAGAAAACATCAAGGTTGGAAACCTTGTCATCGTCCTTCCTTTGGTTGATGGTGGAGGAAATAAGGCGGTGAATGAGGCGGTGGGTCGGGGATCGGATGCTCCCTTCCTGCGCAGACTTCGGGATATAAACTTTATTCCCTATAGTGTTCCACCAACCCGTGCTAGTAACCCCATCGGGAAACACCATGTGAGTGGTTGCCAAAAAGGCCCGAAAGAGGTTCGTTGAAACCAAAGGTTGATCATAAATCCCTAGCCGGCAAGCAAGATCCACCACCGAGCATTGATGATACTCGCCCCCAAGACAAAACGTGAAGCTCGCCGGATGATATAAATCCACTCCACCGGTAAAAGATACCGTGGAGAAGAACTCCAAGCAAAGCTCCAAATATACCGGCTCTTGTATGCGGAAGACCCGGCTCCACCCATCACATATCATTGACTCGCCGTCATGTTGAAACTCCTTTAAAAGGTATGGAGCTAATTCTTCTTCATATCGCACATTTTGCAACCATTCCCAATCAATTCTGTTCGGGACATAGACCTCCTTCTTTTTAATATCGGAAAGCTTCTTCTTCCACTTCCGCATTGTTGAAGCGGACTCGATTTGCGGGAAATTTAACCATGGAAATTCCCATTGGATACCACTTGAAGATTGTCCTCTTCTAAACATGATTCCTGCAAAACATATAAACCATACCCAGAAAACACAGAATGTAAAAAAAAAAACGAAATGTTTCTGCAAATCGACTGGACTCGTCGAGTCCATGCCCGACTCGGCGAGTCGCGCGACCTGTACGAGTTGGTCGACGGGTCTCACAAAATTGAACCATGTAACCTTTAAATTCTTGCAAGGGTTTTGTTCAGGGACTTCCTACTAAGTAATAAGGCCACAATAAACGTTCAAAACAACAATATTCATGACAAAATCGAAAACCTAGAATTTAATCACTTTTTCAAAAACGGGTTTTTTCATGAAATTGCAAGTGTAGATGACCTTATAATCACATTCTATCTAGAAATCAAGAAGAAAGTTGTTACCTTTTGAGTTTAATTCTTGAGATTTTGGAAGAAAGGTTGAAGAGCACTTGAATGTTTGAGAGAGAGTTGTACCCGGCGAGTGTAGTGTGGAAACTGAACTTTTAGGGTTAAAACCCTATTAGATGTAAAAGTAATTTCGAAAATGTTTATTTTTTTTTTGTAAATAAGCTCGACTCGTCGAGTCAGGGTCAGACTCGGCGAGTCCAATCGCGCAGTTAATTTTTTTTTCTGAAATCAGTATGTACTCGTCGAGTCAGAGTCAGACTCGGCGAGTCTCTTGTAAAACATTTCTAATTTTTAAAACTTTGTTATTTATTCAAAATCTTTTCACCCCACTCTTAAGCCAGGCGCTCCCTTAAGCAGACAAGTCCGATGATTTGGAAGATTAAAATTGAAACACAAAACAAAAATAAAAAATAAAGAGTAAAAGAAAGCAAACTCTAACGACGGGTTGCCTCCCGCCAAGCGCTTCTTTTTGAGGAGTCATTAGCTAGACTCCTTCCCATTTACGTTTTGTCATCTTCAAGCATCGGGAATGTACGCCTCACTTTTTGTGGTTTATACTTAGTCTTGTAGGCGTGAATCTTCTTCTTGTAAGCCCTTTTTAATTCGTCTCTTCTCTTTTTCGTTGTATCATCCTCAGCTGTTTGGGCCTCTCTTTTCCTCTTCTTCTTTTTCAACCCATGCTTTTGCACCAATTTTTGAACCTCCTTTTCTTTAAATTTGATAACTTCATACTTCATAGCGGTCCGTGCTCTAGGTTTAGTAGTGAATTGGTGATCCGCTTCTGCTCTGCTTCTATTTACGTCCTCATCCTCTTTTGTGCTCGACTCTTCTCCACATGGCATCGTATCAAGGCATGCCACATCGGCGTGTTGGGCCTCCATTCCTTTTACTTCTTCTTGCTTGACCTCTGGATTAGCTTTAAACATCACCGACTCATCACCCACTCTTAATGTCAAAGTGGACTCACATATGTCTATTAGGGCTCCTGCGGTGTTTAAGAATGTTCTTCCCAAAACAATTGGTATTTCGGGGTCTTCTTTCATCTCCACCACCACGAAGTCTACTGGGAAAATGAACTTGTCCACCTTGATAAGGAGATTTTCACAAATGCCTTGTGGGTGAATTATCATTTTGTTTGCCAAATGGATTCTCATATTTACCGGCTTTGGTGCTGGTAAATTCAGCTTCTTAAAGAATGAATAGGGCATCAAATTAATGCTTGCCCCTGAATCAGCCAATGCTTGTGTAGAAACTTCATTACCAAATTGGCACGGAATTACTATGTTACCCGGATCACCCTTTTTCTCAGGCAGCTCACTCATCAATATCTCCGCGACTTCAGCAAGATCTTTCCTAGCAGCAAACAGGCCTTTAAGCAAGTTAAAGTATTTAGGAGTTTGGAGCATTGTGTCCACGAATGGCATATTGACTTGTAAAGCTTTGACATGCTCCATGAAGGTTCTATAGGCTTGAACTTTTTCTGAAGGAATGGCTCTAGATGGGTATGGCAAAGGAGGATTGTATGGCTTCAGAAAACTGGCTTTTTCTTCATTCCCGACTGGACTCGTCGAGTCCATTTTGGTGACTCGGCGAGTCGGATCGAGTTCTTTTTGTTCTGGTTTTTCTTCCTTTTCTGCCTTCCCCTTGGAAACCCTTAGTGTTTCTGCCAATTCTTCTTCACCGCTGGATGTTATTACGCTCACGTTCTCGTTTCTTGGATTGGGTTGGGTGTCGCTCGGAAGTTGGCCCGATCTTCTTTCGTTTACTTGATGTGCAAGTTGGCCCAGCTGTTTCTCAATGTTGAGAATAGAAGCTTGCTGATTCCTCAACATGTTTCTGGTTTCTTGCATTGCCACATCATGATCATTATGTCTTTTCTCGGACGCGGCTATGAATTTTGTAAGTATTTCTTCTAAATTAGTCTTCTTGTCCGTCACCGGTTCTTCCTTTTGATAATACCCCCTCTCCCTCTGTTTATATTTCTCTTCCTTAGCCTTTCTGTACTCTTCGTATGGGAGCCATTCCTTCTTCGGTTTCCTCCAGTCTTCATCGTATCTATCGCCGCTGGAGTAAAATACTTGAGCCTTTTTATTACCATTCTCGTCTCGATCACATTCCTTGGTAAGATGGGGACCGCCACAATTTTCACATCCAACTCTAATAGCATGGATCGTTTGATCCATTTTTGTCATTCTTCGGTCTAGGCTATCGAGTTTAGCTATCACCGCCGCCATACCATCGTTTACCGAATTTACTGCTCCGCGACTCACTTCATTCCTCGAGTTGTGATATTCTCTAGAGTGTCTGGAGAATTCTTCAATTAACTCTTTTATTTCCGGAGGTGGCTTTCGGGTGAGTGGGCCTTATGAATCGAGTAGTTGCCTCGTGGTGACATTCACTCCATCATAAAAGATAGAGACCTCTTGTTGGCTATTGAGATCGTGGTGGGGGCAATTTCGAAGTAGGCTCTTGTATCTTTCCCAAGCTTCATAAAGGGATTCACCTGGTTGTTGCTCGAAGTTGGCAATGGCTTTCTTTAACTTGGCTATCTTGGAAGGTGGGCAGAAGTGATCTATGAATTCTTCTTTCATTTTGTCCCATGTGGTGATCGATCCGAGAGGGAGTGACTTCAACCAATCCTTTGCAGCTCCTTTAAATGTGACAGGAAGCATGCGTAGCAGCTGGACCTCGCGGGGCACATTAGGTACATTGAAGTAATCCGCCACGTCATTTACTTCATCTAAGTGCTTATAGGCGTCTTCATGATCTCTCCCGTGAAATGGTATCTCCTTGAGTTGAGCGAGAATATGGCCCTTTAGTTCAAACGTAGCGGTAGCGGGGATTGCGGGTTGCACAAGTCCCGGGCCGGTGTCATCACGCATCCTTTTCTTCCATTCCCCCATGGGGATTTCGTCAATATTAGCCATAGCGGTGGCTAAGTCTTCTTCAAACTCGGATGTGTGCTCGCTTTCTTCTTCGGTCTCGTAATCGGTGTCTTTTGGGATTAGATCTTCGGTTGTCAACGACGCACTGGATGCTCCTGCTTTGCTACTCCTCTTCTTGCCAAAAACGGATTTGAAGTTTTTGAGTGGTGAGTTCTTTGAAGAAGCGGTTTCTCCAACGGTTTTGCCCTTGTTTCTTCTTAATGCGGTTTCCGGATCTTCAAGAGGGGGAATTAGAGGCGTAGCAGATCCTCGGGTCATGAACCAACTGCAAACTAAAACAAAACAAAACGCGTAAAAAAGAACAAAAATTTAATCTGATTCAGCGTCAGACTCGCCGAGTCGGGGCGAATGCACTCGGCGAGTTCACGTTAAAATCAGTGTTTTTTTTTTTTTTTTTTTTTTTTTTTTTTTTTTTTTTTTTTTTTTTTTTTACTAAAACTTAAACAAAAAAATGAAACAGAAATTAACTTTGTGTGAGATGAATCTTACACAAAGGATCGATTGAATTAGAATTTTAATGCTAATTTTAGAACTGTTCCCCGGCAACGGCGCCAAAAACTTGATGTGTGTAAAACTCACTTAGTTTTAATCCTACTTTAATTATCAAATAACACACAAAAGGCAGTGAACCTATCAATTGTGGTATAGCTAAACAAGCAGGGTATCGAACACAGGGAACGGCAAATTAAATTAAAAACTAATTCTATCTAAGTTACTTTAGCAAATAAGGGTTTTTTCTCTAGTTTTACAAGACTAGAAACTTACTAACTAAAACTAATGCAAGACTAGAAAAGAGCAAATTAACTAGATTCAATAATGGGAAAGAAACTTCTGTTTAGTTCAACTCGGTTAACTTTATGGTTGCTTTTAAGGTAATAGTGCAATGGATTAATTCTTTCGTTGGTTACCGATTCAAGTGATTAAGTTGTGTTCACTACCCTAATCCTTAGCAAATAAACTAATTCAAACAGTGGCCAGTTGCTTAACTTAATTATATTTTCTAGATTAATTATTCGGGTTAAGTTAGACTTGCAATAGCTAATTAATTCATTATTCTTAATTAACCTCTTCTTCGATAGTCATCTTACAAGCTTGCACATGAGTTTACTCAATTTCCTTATTAATCCTAGTTTCATATTCATTAATTCTAGACATATGATATAGTGGTCACATATCATATGAGGTTGATAATCAATAGATGTTCATGCTAATCAATTATCTTCCTATTAACAGAAAATTAATTATCATTCATACACAAGGTTCTTTAGCAAGCTAAAATAACAATTAATCACCAACTTTGAATTAATCCTACCAATTAATCAAACCATATTGTCAACTTTGTATCCCCAAACAGAAGTATAAAGAAATTAGTTCATAACTAAGGTAAATAACAGCAAACAAATAAGTTCAAGTTGCTTGATCATGTTGACAAAACAAAAGAATTAAGTAGAATGGTGAAATTACGCCTTAATTACTCCCGGAATTGGATTCTAGCTTCTTTGGTCGACTTCTAGGGTTCTTCTGGCTTCTTATTCGCAGCTAAGCACTTCTGAAACTTCCCAGAATCCCCTCTTCTCGCATTATAGAGTTATCTTTATATATGCATCCCGACTCGTCGAGTCATATGGTGACTCGTCGAGTCCCTCTCACATTAGTCGTAACTTGATAACTGTCTTGACTTCCGAATGCTTATCTTTCTGAATCCGCGACCGGACTCGTCGAGTCAAGGGGCAACTCGACGAGTAGAAGCCTTTTATGGGTGTTTTCTTTCTTCTTTCCACTCTTGAGCTCCTAACCGCTTCTCTTGCTTCCTTTCGCTTCCGAGCTTCATCTTTGGACTGAAAAACATAATTTAAACTTTTAAGTACCTTTTGTTCATAATATGCAACAATTTAGCTAATATATGAATAATAAACTACACTTAATACACACTAAATATGCACATATCATGATCACTTATCTTAAATGGCGTACCATCATCTGCTCAGTTTCGAGAAACCTTGAAAAGAGCTACGATTGCCGATCGGTTCCTGAAGTCATACTTGCAGTAATAGTTATTAGACTTATCCAAGTGGGAGACTGTTGGATAAGGTGTCTAAGTCCATAACTATTTCTGGTATGTACTTGACCCGACCCGGCATGGTCCATTTGGGTTGCATGGCACCATGCAATTGGATAGACTAAATGAGAGAAATAACACTTGGAGATTATTAATATATTATAAGTTCTAATATATTAATAATATTATTTGATTAGTTTGATCAAGAATTAATTTAGAATTAATTAAGTGATCAAAAGATAACTAATTAAATATATGGGTTGATTATGTAAATCATCCATATCTTGTATAGTGGGCTAAAAGGCTCCATGGACTATCAAGTTGGGTTCCACCCATAGGATGCTCCATGGGAGTTACAAACCCATGGGTCATGGAAATGAAGAGTCATGACACATTAGGGTTTACCCTAGATGTGTCAACACTATATAAGTAACATATTCTCCACCCAAAATCGGCTACACTAAGAAACAAGAGGGCTTGGCCGATTTTGAAGAAGTGTGTATACTCTCATAAGTTCTTCCAAGAGCATTTGGTGTTGTGTGAAGCATTTGAGGCATCACACTTGGGGTGCTAGGCTCACAAGGTTTCAAGGAACACAAACAACAACAAGGTAAGTTATTCTATCTATACTTTATGTTAAAATTGTTCCCCATGTATGCTAGATAGGAATATAACCTTGGAATTCAACTTTGCATGACAATTAGACAAACATAGATCCAAGGTTATTAGGGTTGCATGTACACTTAGGAAGTGTTAGAATGCTCAAAACCCATCAAATACATGCTGTTATTTGTATATGTGTTATCTGCAGTGTATCGGTAGTTTAGGGGAACTCACTAAGATTTGGGCTTACAGTTTCAATTTTTGTTTTGGGTACATCAGATGATCGCGGGAAGGTAAATGTGTGATCATACAGCTCCTTAAGTTTATGACTTGTTTAATGGGATACTAATATATTATACTATTTTAAAAACTAGTTTTGTCACGATTAATGGTTTTGAAATGTTTTGAAAAAGTTTAAATTTTGCATATTTTTGTGGATGTTACAGACGAGTTGATTCACCAAATCGCGACTATGAGTAAGCAGGGAACTCGACGAGTCAGGGGGTGACTCAACGAGTTAGATCATGATTTCAGGGTTCCAGGACTCGCCGAGTTAATAGAGCAACTCGGTGAGTAGGGTCAACCTAGAATTTTGACTTTGACTAGGGTGAAAATGATCATTTTACCCTTAGAAGGATTCTCAGTTTTTGACTATGATTATTGCAATAATGATAGTCGGGGAGTCGTTAGAGCAACCATACGAGATTCCTCACACGAGATTTCAGTAGCCATCTTGAGAGGTGAGTTTTCCTCCAGTAGGAATGGGTCGAAGGCACCAATGTCGGCCCATTTATGTATGTTGGCATATGTCGGACTTAGGTTCGATGTCGGGGTTAGCTCGATATAGATTATATGTTTCCGGACTTCGGTCTGATGTCGGGGAAAGCCTGAGAATATTTGTATGTTCGATGTCTTTATGATTCTTACATGTGTTTGTTTAGATGTTCCGGACTTCGGTCCGATTTCGGGACTAGCCCGAGGAATGTTTAGTTATATGTTATGTGTCATGTGTTCCAGACTTCAGAGCGATGACGGGGCAAGCCCGAGAAAGGATTTAGCTTATATGTTTATGTTATATGTTTGTTGATATGTTATATGTATACAAGATTTCGGTTCGATGTCGGGCAGGGCCCGATGCTAGATTTTGGTCTGATGTCAGGGCAGAGCCCAATATAGTGGGCAAGGCCCAATGCATGCTATTATATGATTATGTGTATGGTACGTGGTAGTTTGGGGAGACTCACTAAGCTTCATGCTTACAGTTTTCAATTTTGGTTTTAGATACTTCCACAAGCAAGGAGAAGGGCTCGGGATGACTACATGACACACACCACAACTTTTAACCTGAGATATTTTACTCTGATTGATTTAACATGTGATTGATATATATATATATATATATATATATATATATATATATATATATATATATATATATATATATATATATATATATATATATACACACACACACGGTTTTGACATTTGAGATACTATAGTTTATGTTTCGAATAATGATTTTTAGCAATTCTAGATTAATTAATTTTTTTAATATCGAAATTTTTTTACTATATTTTTGGGATGTTACACTATAAATATTGAAACAATTCTAATAGTATATTATAATAATATATCAATTCTAAATATTCTCGTAAAATATTAGAATATTTTAACATATCAAATAATTCTAGTAGAGTACTACAATATTCTAACATTTTAAGAATTTTATTTGAATATTTACAGTGTAATATTATATTAGAATACTTCATGTATATTTAAAAAAAATTGTAAATTATTAATTAGTTTTTAGTTTCGTTTTAATTTTTTTTGGGTAAATTAAATGACGAAAAAATATTTTAAAAAAGAATTCTGGTTTCTTTTTTTTTTTTTGCATTTTATATATATTTTTTATTCTTCTAGAAGTGTGGTTAGGTATATATATATATATATATATATATATATATATATATATATATATATATATATATATATATATATATATATATATATATATATATATATATATATATATATATATAGTGAGGTTCAATAGAGAACCATAATTAACTAAGGAACCGATGAACCAATCTTTTTTTTTTTTTTTTTTTTTTTTTTTTTTTTTAACTTTAGAACTTATTTTTTATAAAAAAAAACAAAAAAACAAAACAAAACAATATATATATATATATATATATATATATATATATATATATATATATATATATATATATAGTGAGGTTCAATAGAGAACCATAATTAACTAAGGAACCGATGAACTAAACTTTTTTTTTTTTTTTTTTTTTTTTAACTTTAGAACGTATTTTTTATCAAAAAAAAAAAACAATAAAACAAAACAAAACTAAAAATACGGAAATTCATAATTTTTTTTCTTTTTTCCAATGATATAAAATTTGATTTTTTTTACGTCAAATTCACAATGTGAATCTTTAAAAATTCACAACGTGAATCCGAAAAATATTTTTCACATTCACAATGGTAATATATAAATTTAGATGTTTTTAGATTTTTTTCGATAAAGAATAAGCTCTAGAAATTAAAAAAAAAAAAAAAAAAAGATTTGGTTCCATGATGAACCAATAATTATGGTTCTCTATTGAACTTTTTCATATATATATATATATATATATATATATATATATATATATATATATATATATATAGAGAGAGAGAGAGAGAGAGAGAGGAGAGTTCAATTGAGAAAAAAAAGTTGAAAATGGGAGAATCATTCTCAGTCACACATTTATTTTGCCGCAAAAACACTTAGGTATACCGTCGGAAATGGATAATAGATAAACATATGTTTTCCAACCAAACATGTTTCCTTAAACTATGCTAATCAATAGCTTAATATACACAGAAACATATTCTTTTTTTTTCGTTTTTTTTTTTATTTTTAGAAAATCATTATTATCGAAAAATTATTTTAAATATATCAAAATACATAATTTTTTATTCTGTATAAATAGACATCTATATTGATATACTTTTAAAATAAAATAAAATTTTTATTTTTTTTAGAGTTTCAGCTCTTGTTATTAATAAGTGAATAAAAAAATCTATCAGATTTTTATTACAGTATGTTCGTTATTCACTTATGAATAAAACGTATGCGTAACTTTTTTTTATAGTTTAAGTATCATTCATATATGAATATGACACACAATAAAGTTTTCTTACTTAAAATATATTTTTTACATCATCTTTCATTATATATTTTATTTATATATGAATAAAACATGCATTAGTTGTCGTGATATTTTATATTCATATATGAATAAAACATTTATCAAAATTTTTTTATAGTTAATTTCTTATTCATATATGAATAAGTATTATAAATGATACTTAAACTGTAAAAATAATTAATTATATATTTTTATTCATAAGTGAGTAAAGAATGTACTGTAGCAAAAATCTGATTCATTTTTATTCATTTATGAATAACGATAGCTGAAAATATAAAAAAAATAATTTTTTATTTTATCTTAAAAATATATATATCAATATTGATGTCTATTTGTAGAGAATAAAAAATTATAAATTTTGGTATATTTAAAATCTTTTTTCGATATAAATAGCTTTTAAAAAATAAAATTAAAAAAAAATTAAAAAAAAAAATAAAACAAACTATGTTTTTGTATAGTTTAAGGAAACATGTTTTTTTGGAAACACATGTGTATTCGTCATCCATTTCCCTGGTACAACAAAGATTTTTTACGGCAATAATAAATGAGTGAATGAGAACGATTCTCCCATTCTCAACTTTTTTTTATTTTTTCAATTGAACTTATATATATATATATATATATATATATATATATATATATATATATATATATATATATATATATATATATATATATATATATATATATTATGAACAGTTTTATATTTTCTTTATATTAATAGAACTAATAAAGATTATTTATAAACTTATTATTTTTTTTAAGTTTTATTAAATCATATTCATATTTATTCTTAGCTTTATTTATTTATATTTGTTTTTGAGGTTTAAAACTCTTTTAATATTTTTGACATTTTATTATTACATATTATTTAATGTTATTATATTTATATATATATATATATATATATATATATATATATATATATATATATATATATATATATGATAAAAAAAAAATAATAATATAATCTTTTTATATGGAACAAAGATCTGCAATGAATATTTAAATATAAAAATGATATAACCTACCAATTTTTTAACTTAAACGCCAAAACTGTGATATCCAAAGCTATAAAGACAATTTCTGTAATTTAATCTTTATTTAATTTCGAGTGAAAACAAATAATGCAAAATTTCAATCAATAAACTTTTTAAAATTTGAGAGAGACATAATTGCTTAAAGGGGGAAGGATTTTGGGGGCCCGAGATAGGATAAGAAGATCTTTGTTTAGATCTACTTTTGGAGTTTTGTTGTGTGTTTTATAATGTTGATTTTCACGTGAATCTATTTTTTCTCTATTTATTTAACTAAATTTTAGAAAAATCACTTATCACATAAATTATTTTTTGTTTTGTTCTTAGCTGATATACTTTTTTTTTTTTTTTTTTTTTTGTATGTATTTAGATAACGATAATTTTAAAAATATTCAAATAATATATAAATCATGAATTCAACTACAATAGTTCAATACATATCGATTGAAAACAAATGAAAAACAAGTTGTACCACTAGCGCTTTCAAATCTAATCATTATAATAGGCTATAGGTTATAGTTGCAGTTTGTTATAATCGGTCATACTTATTATATTTGAACTATTAAAAATAGTTTACTATCTATGTGTATACAAAAAAAAATTATTCAAATTTGACTAAAAGGAAAAGATAAGAATCCTGATAATTCAGTTTTCGTTTCTTTATATTTTACCTTCTAATTTTGACTTGATACACAATTTAACCTAAGTGGTAAATATTTTTAAAACCTCATCATTTTGGAAAATATTTTTTTAAAATAAACTATTTCGCAAAAAAAAAAATTATAGATTTAACGGAGAAACAATACATGGTCCTTTACTAGATACTAAAACTACAAGAGCTGAAGACATATATATATATATATATATATATATATATATATATATATATATATATATATATATATATATATATATATATATGAGAGATAGTTTAAAAAAAATAGTAAATAGTGTGAGAACATAAAAATATTATTTTAAGTTATTATTTTGTATCTACAACTTTTTGTCATTATTCTTCAATAAATAGAAGAATAGTTACATGTTAAAACTAAAATTAGAATTTAGTACAAAACTACACATACATAAATTTATAATAGAATAATAACATTCAAACGAATATATGAATAATCAAATATTAGTATTCATATTAGACTTACTTCAACTACACATATACAACATTCATTACAGAATAATAACATAAAAATAGTGTTTTTACGTTCTCACACTTATTTTTATTTGAACTTACTTCTATATATATATATATATATATATATATATATATATATATATATATATATATATATATATATATATATATATATATAGAGAGAGAGAGAGAGAGAGAGTAACATCCCAAAAATACAGTCTGAAAATTTCGTTCAATTTATATATATATATATATATATATATATATATATATATATATATATATATATATATATATATATATAGAGAGAGAGAGAGAGAGAGAGAGTAACATCCCAAAAATACAGTCTCAAAATTTCGTTCAATTTAATAATAAAAACCATAGTCGATAAACCTCGTATAAAAATCATAAGCAATGTATCTTAAAATATTGTAACAACTGTCAAGTATATCAGAGTATAAACATCTCAGGTTGAACAAATGGTGTGTGCACTGCAATCTTCCCGAGCTCCTCTTTTGAAAACTGAGTACCTGAAACCAAAACTGAAATCGTAAGCACGAAGCTTAGTGAGCTCCCCCAAACTACCACATAACATATAATAACATATAACACATACTGGGCCTTGCCCACTGCATCGGACCGATGTCCGGAAACTGTATCAGACCGAAGTCAGGAACTAACCAGGGCCTTGCCCTCTGCATCGGATCGAAGTCCGGGACTAACTGCATCAGACCGAAGTCTAGAAATGACTGGGACCTTATCCTCTGCATCAGACCGAAGTCCGGAACTAACTGCATCGGACCGAAGTCCAGAAACTAACTGGGCATAACATAGCATAGCATAAACATATCATCTTGCATGAACACATAAACTGCATAATGCATCGGGTTGTAGCCTAGAACACATAACACATAAACTTTGTTTGAGCCACGAAGGCATCAAACATTCTAACTACTGCATCGGACCGAGGTCTTGAAACTACTACTAATTAAACGGGTCGACATTGTGGCCTTAGACCTATTCCTACTGGAAGGAAACTCACCTCACACTGCTGAAGTCCCGCAGACTCAATCTGACACTGCTGAAGTCCCGTAAGCTCGACCCCAGCTGCTAGATGACAGATTCACGATCTGTCAACATCAAAATTACACCCAATTAATAACTGGGTTCCACTACATAACTATAATTACATACTTTAGATAATTACTACATTGCCCTAAGCTTGGCTTACCCAAGCCCCAGGTCCAATCCGGTCGAACATGCCTCATTCTAAGGGCCCAATATCATACATCTATCTAAGACCAAACTATGGCCCATCTATGGCCCAATTTCCAAATTGGGCCCAATCCTTCATATGGGACTTACCCTAGAGCCCAACTAACTACTCTAGTCCATTTAATTATTCCTGGATGACCCCAACACAAAGTCCAAGTGAAATTAAGGTTTCTCATAAAATAATAATTAGTGTTAAGTGTTTCTCACTTAGGGTCCGTTTGTTTACTTCTTAATAGCAAAATTAAGAGGCAATGTCTGAAAAATTCAGATTCAGATCGTTTGTCTGCAGCTTAATTTTGACCTCTTAAAACTCTATTTGCCTCTTATTTTTTCAGATCTTGAACAATGTCTGAAAAAAAAAAAAAAAAGAAACGCGTGCCTATTTTGCCCTAATACCCATCAAAAGCATTCTTCCGTTTTTCTTCCATTCGCTCCCAGCAATCGCCGTTTTTCTTCCATTCGCTCCCAGCAATCGATCCGAGCCACTCCAATCTTGCCCGTCGTCGACGAACGCAGCCGCTGGAACGCAGCTGCTGCCTAATCGTCCCTGGAACAAGCCCGCTGCCACCGATCGTCCTCCCATCTCTCGCCGACGATTCAGGTATGTCGCTATTCTTCTTTCTTCCTTATTTGTTTCTGAAAACTGTTTTTTTTTTTTTTTTGCTATTCTTCTTTCTTCCTTCTTCTGAAACCGATTTCTTGCTGCTCCTAAACATGAAAATCGAAAATCCATATCATGTTATGTTATTTCCTCCTGATTTCTTAACCTTCCCTTCGTGAGTAAATTTCACAGCATTGCTGCAGAAAACGAGATAAAATTTTATAAAAAAAGGTTCAGTAGTTCATTTATACATACATGGAGTATGTAATCTTTCATGTATAAATAAATAATTCATTTGGGAGATATGCATTTATCTTGTGTTAAGAAACGTAGTAGTAATAATACCTGATCAAGTTGGTGAGAATTTGTCGAATTCGTAGAACATCACCAATAACCTAAAAATGAGTTATGATGTTAATGTATAATTACTTATTTGCCCTTTATATATAATCATTTCAAATAAACAGAGATGTAATAAATTTTTTTTGTATAGCATCATAAATTAACGATTTTTCATGTGCATACACTTCCAAATAGAAATTACTAAGCGTAAAGGGTAAATATGTCAAAAAGAACTTGCCTCAATAGGGACATCATCTGCTACATTTCCTTCCAAAATTAGCATCTTTTTCAGCGATGCTGCGGCAGTTTGTAGTACATGCTTGATCACCTCACGAGGCCTAAACTTTGTAGCTTCAAGCTTCATAACACCTGAAAACAAGCATATAATATGTTTAGATTTCTGAATCTTCTATAAGATACATACATGGAGTAATACATAGGCTTTATCCTTATTGAGAAGTTATGGATTCATGATTCATGATTCATGATTCATGATTCATTAATAAACAATTATTTCATTATTAATACAAGAAAGGACAAAAAACTTGACCTGATTCGACTTTTGAGGGGTCAAGAATGTCATTTATAAGTTGAAGAACTAAATCACCCGAAGATAACATGACACTCAAGAGTTGCTTTTGATCTTTATCGAGTTTTGTTGTTGATGAAATCTCTGCCATGCTTACAACTCCTAATAAAGGAGATCTTATCTCATGTGACATGGTTGCTAACATCTGTTTTGCTCTCATTGTCTCCTCTACAAGAAAATAGATTGCATATAACTTTAATAACCATAAAAAAAAATAAGAGAACGTATAAGAAGTAACAATGTACTTTTATTTATTTTTGAAATCATATATGCTCTTGTTGTTATTAGGAAATGTGCATTATATGTTGATGTTATACGCTGAGTTTGATGTTAAATGAACGAATCCTAATGTTTTCAATGGACATAATGAAATGTTAATATGTTCTATGTATAGGATTATATGTTGATGTTATGTGCATTTGTAATGCATTTTATGTTGATGTTATGTATATTTGTAATGCATAACTTGTTGCTAAAACATGCATTTTTTTTTGTTGAATTGATCAAAGAAATGGGAGAAAAGAAGGATAGGATTAGTTGGAAGGTAGAAGGTGTAGAGAAAACATTTCTAGAAGCTTGTTTACGTGAAGTTACGATCAATGGATGGGAAGGGAGTAGTTTGAAAGCACTTTCTTGGAGAAATGTAGCTGAAACACTAAAAATTGAACATAACTTTATTGCCGACCAAAAACAAATGAAGAACCGTTATGACTACCTAAAGTCAAAGTTTGGTGCTTTTTTGAAGTTAAAAAACAAAACCGGTAATGTGTACAATTCAACAACCAACACCTTCAATCTTTCCAAAGAAGAATGGGAACTAGAAGCGAAGGTATTTTGTTAATTTATAAAAAATAGATTATATTGTTTTTAAACAATAATTTTTTTTTCCAAACAATCAAACAAACATGTGGATTCTTTGAGACGCACACCATTACCGTATCCCGACCTTTGCACACAGTTGTTTGAAGGCGCGACTGCGACAGACATGCATAGTTGGGGACCAAATTCTACCCTTCCCCGTCCTACTCAAGACTCAAGCCACTATAGTTTGCATGACTTTGATGACATCGATTGCACTCAACAAGAAACTGTAGGTCTGAGTGACGAGTCATCTGGTCAATCAAAAAAACAAAAGACTACAGATACGGCAAAGAGTCAAAATAAAAGTAAAGATAAGGGTAAAGATAAGGGTAAAGATGCATCAAACTCAAGATTGCTTGAAATCGGGGAAGATATTGCCACAGTTGCTAAAATATTTGTGGAAAAGCATTCTTCTTCAGATTTGGGTGCGTGTATGGAAAAGCTGGAGAAGTTAGGATGGGAAATATTTGATCCAAGATACACTACTGCCGTTGCTCTTTTTGGTGAAGGCGTGGATAAGAGGCACGTATGGTTAACCATTGACCCAGCTATTTGTGAGAATTGGGTCAAGACTGTTGGAGCGCATTATGGAATGTTTCGCTAAGTAGATTTTTTGAATGTGTTGATGGTTTTTTTTGGATAACTAGATGGTTTTTTTTTGGATTACTTGATGTTTGGTTTGGATTACTTGACATGAATGATTTGATGTTTTGGATTACTTGATGTTTTGGATTACTAGATTATTATATGATATGAATGACTTGATGTTTTGGATGAATTTTTATGTTATATGTTGTTAATATAATTGTTATGTATTTTCAAAATAACAGATTGTTTATGGATTCGGATGAAGAAATTGCGTTTTTCCTGTTACTATGTTGCTATTGGTTGAATCTAGCATCCAATAGAATTGGAAGGGCAATTGATAATGATTCGGAAATGAGTGGTCATCAACATACGCAAGAATTGTTACATGGAACTTCTACACAATGTAAAGACCTGATGCGTCTTTCACGTGAAGCATATGTACTTTTATGCAATCATTTTAGACGAAACAATTGGTTGCAAAGTAGTAGGCATATAAGCGTTGAAGAAAAGATGGCTATGTTCTTAACTACTATAGCACATAATAAACGGTTCAGGATTATCAAACGAAGGTTTCAACACTCCACAGAAACAGTTCATAGATGCTTTCATGAGGTGCTAAATGCAATGATGATTTTTGCAAAAGAAGTTATAGTGCCAACGAATTCTAATGCAACTGTGAATTCCTCAGAGAGGCATCGTAAGCTAAAAGAAATCTTTCCTGGAGCAATAGGTGCACTAGATGGAACTCTTGTACATGCAGTTGTGCCTGCTAATCAACAAACTCGCTATAGGGGAAGAGGAAAAGGTGAATGCTTTCAAAATGTTTTAGGAATTTGTGATTTTGATATGATGTTCACATTCGTATGGGCCGGTTGGGAGGGTATAACACATGATTCGCAAGTTTTGAAAGAAGTTGCATGTAACCCGACGTCAGGCTTTCCGTTCCCTCCTCCAGGTTTTTAATTCTTTTTAAGATTATTCTAAAATATGATATTAAATTTCTATATATAATACTTCCTTTACTCATGTGTACAGATAAATATTACCTTTGCGATGTTGCATACACCAACACTCGTGGATTTATGACTCCTTATCGCAACACGAGGTATTGGTTAGCCGAATATCGAAGGCGACGTCCGTTAACTAAGGAAGAAAAATTCAATCATGCACATGCGCAACTCAGAAATGTTATTGAACGTGCTTACGGTGTTTTGAAGGCGAGATTCCCAATTCTAAAGCGAATGGCTCCTTTTCCTTTTTCAGTGCAAAGAGATATAGTCGTTGCTTGTTTTGCAGTCCACAATTTCATAAGGAAATGCGATATTCATGATGAGTTATTTATGGCGTTCGAGGAGAACAATGCTCAACCACAAGGGGGACAAAATGATGGCGAAAACGTACACAATATGGAATGGGGTTCACAAGGAAATGAATACATGGATAATTTACGTGACCATATTGCGAATCAATTGGGGTGAAATTAAATTTGTAGGATTTTAATTGGATTTTAGTATGATATTGTGGATTTAAAAATATTTATGTTTGATTTGGATTTGTGTTTAATTTTGATTTATGCTAAATTTGGATTTTATATGGTGTTTACATATTTTTTAATACATAATTAAGAATTTTTATTAGGTTATTTTCTAAATAAACAGTTGAATTTAATAAAAAATAAAACAGAAGGGTAAAATGGTCATTTTAATAATTCAGCAGAACAATTCAGAGGTCCCAACCAAACAACATGTTAAACATTCAGCTCTTAAAATTTCAGACCCTCTTAAAAATTCAGACCTCTTAAAAATTCAGATCTTAAAAGTTTAGATCCTACCAAACAGCCCCTTAACCCATTAAGGGCTTAACACACTAAGGACTTCATCCATTAAGTATATTATTGCTTAGATTAATTTCTACCAGTGATTATTATTTAACATTTCACTTATTAAATAATTCCCGTGTGTGTGTCCTGATAATTTCTCAAATGTTAGTATTTTCTCAATTAGCCCATTAAGGACTTAGTCCATTAAGTTCTTTACTCTACTAGATAAATGGCATGGAATAGTTTGGGCTTAATTCACAATCCAATCCCAATGGCCCAAAAGTGGGTCCAAAAAGGTCCAAGGCCCAAATGCTAACAATTAGGGTCTTCCACCCAAACATGGCCCAATAGTCCCAACACCAATCTCTAAGCCCATTAGGGTTTGCTAGCGGGACACCACCGACTACCACCTTGGGTAGTGGTGGTCAACGACAGTTCGGGGTGGTGGTTTTGATTATTTTCATTAATCTTTTTCGCTAAATACAATTACAAGGCTTTTAATCCAAAAATAAACACACTCACACACACACGAACTACTCTAACACACACAGCCACACCATAGTGGCTGGCGGCGGCTCGTGGCGGCAGCCACCACCTCACGGTGGTGGTGATGGCTGTTCCGGCCAAAAAAACTTCCACACACTTCTCTATTGAAATAAACCCACACATACAGGATTTTTATTTGTGATGTGCACCCCAGCCACACGCTTGGTGGCCCACGACGGCGGTAGCATCACTAGGAGGTGGCAGTAGCGACGACCACCATGGCAGGCGGCCATGGTGGTTCTTTTCCTCGATTTCTAGCCAGCAACACATATCTTTGCGTGACACGAGACCACCGCTCCCACCACCAACTAGGCGGCTAGTGGCGCTGAAACAAGCTGGGGGGTAGCGACCAAAAGTCGTTGCCGGTGACAACAATGATCCCGACGTCGAAATTGAAGAGAAGAATGAAGAAATCGAGTGTTGCTAGCATACCGAGAAGTTCCTGATCGCTCCTGGACGATCCGACGACGTTCTCAGCTTCCATCTTCAGTTTTCATCGACTCTTGCGGTTGCACACACTGACATCGGCATCAGGGGCTGTTGGGTGGCGTCCGACGGAAAGGTTGCAGGTGGAGGGATTGCAATCGGACCCGAGATCGGCGGTGGCGGCTGGAGGGGCGTGCATGGCGGCTGCTTCATAAGGATAGGGTTAGGGTTTTGGGAGTGATGACCTTTTGACGAGAATGATATATCACCGGGTTCAATCCCGTGCTCATTCAAACTTCAAACGAAATTGACACTTCGAGTCCCTCCTTCTCATAACTCTTCAAAACAAATCAATAATTTACACTTCAACCCCCAATACTCCTAATTCCTTTCAATTTAGATCCTAAAAATTACCAAGTAGCCCCAAATTCTAAAATCCTTTTCAAATTACATCCGAAACTTACACTTTAGTCCTTCCCTCAAGATTTATGTCAAATTGAATCTAGGATTTACCAAACCACCCTAAATCTCCAAAATTATTTACAAACTAATCTAGGAATTACATTTATAAATTTACTTGAATAAACGGGGCGTTATAACTCTCCCCCACTTAAATTAGATTTTGTCCTCGAAATCATTCCTTACCATTCCTTACACGCTAACTACTCTAGTAACATGGTCACCATCCTGGGCACACCCTAACCTTCTCAGGGTAGCTGTGACCAATCATCACAAAGCCCTAACATCTGCAGGCGAACTAATCTCTCGTAACAAGCTCACATCTACTTCCTCTGGATTCTGATGTCTCGAGATGCTCTGAATCCCCGATTTGCCTGAAAACACTGATCTGCCTGAAACGCTGACTGTCTGAAACACTGAACTACCTGAACACTGAACTGCCCAAAACATTGAACTGTCTGAACACTGAACTGTCCGAAACACTGAACTGTATGAACACTGAAATGTCTGAACACTGAACTGCCTGACACACTGAACTGCCTGAAACTGGATGCTGACACATGGCTGCTTCCTATCATCTACCGAGATCTACCTGATCTTAATTTTCCGTCAATCATATGAAATATCGGGTTCCAGCCCAACTGCTGAGCCAAAGGACTCCTTACTTAGTCACCTCACACAATTTCTGAGCGAAATTCTTCTCTGAACTAGCTGCCACTAGTTACCACACCACTTGGGCTCTAATAACTTTCTGATCTAACCGATCGAGTCCATATGTCGAATCCTAATGTCACCAAACCCAAGGCTAAAAGTGATTGCTACATGACCATTGGTAGCCTTATGTCATAAATGACCTCAAGCAGTCCACTACTTCTCTGCTCTCTTCTCTGTAGTGGCACTTGTACAGTCTTATCACTGGCTTAACCAAGTCTAATCCTTCTGGGAAACTCCAAAATCCAATCTGTGGATTTCCATATCATCACTGCTATACCCGAACTGGTGGGTACTACTGTCCTTCCTGCGTCCTAAAGATGCACTCACGCTATCTAATAACCTAGTGAATGCTACGGCTAGCCCCGCAGGCTTACAACACTCTATCACTATCTAACAGCTACTGAATGCTACGGCTACACCCGCAGACTTACATCACTTCCCTCACTAACTCGCTGTTGGGGAGTGCTGCGGCTATTCTGCAGTCCTGCTACACTCTCGATTCTGACTCAATACTGCCTACTAATCTGAAAGCATCCCATGCTGAACCTTCACTAAATCTGCATCTTGACTTACTCGAATCCTGTTGGCGATCCTCCAACCTAGTTTTTCCGAACCAGCTATCGTCTAACGTGATTACTATGATCATCCTGTAGCCTCGCTACACTTCCCGTACTGTCTACCTGCTGGTGAATGCTACGGCTGTCCCGTAGTCTTACATCCTAGCTAATATCACGTCCTGCTGAGAAAATCTTCAACCTAGTTTCCCAAACCAATCATCTACTGATCGCTATTACACACACAGTTAATACTAGGGAGTTTCCCAACTCCCAACTCACGCATTTCTCAATCCGATCAGCCACTCGGACTACTATCTTGCTCAACAAAGTCGCGAACTCATCCCAACTTCGTACTTTCTTCCGTTCTTGACTATACAAGGGTTCCTCCCCCACTTCGATTCAACTAGCTCCTTAAAGTTCACTGTCTGGAAAGGATTCCCAATCTTTCTTACCACCCATGACTAAACTGGTAGAACCACGCTTACCCTTTCTAGTGTTTTCAACACCAGCTAATCAAAAAGATCACCCAACTTCCAAAAAAAATCTGAATAAATCTCCAGTAATAACCCGCTAGACCTAGGAAGCTCCGAATCTCAATTGGAGACCTCGGAATCTCCTACTGTATCACGGCCTCTATCTTGGCCGGATCAACTAAAATATCCTTCCGATTGACAAGGTGCCCAAGAAATTGCACCCCACGCAACCAAAACTCACAATTGGAGAACCTTGCAAAAATTCTCTCCCTCCTCAAAGTCTCTAGCACCTCCCTCAGGTGCTTCTCGTGCTGCTCCTCAGTCTTGGAATAAACCAAGATGACATTGTACTTCCCAATCCCATAATCTGGGGGATTGCCATATCACTATTTGCTAATGCTTCTCGGTATGCAATTGGTATATGACATCTCTTTACAAAATAATAATAATTCGGACATAAATGGAGGTGAACCCATGGAACGAAAGGCTCCATTGTGCAGTTTCCCGCAAGCGCTGCACCGAATATGGTCCTGCTGGTCTCTCGAAAGCTAATCTGAAATCTACGGTCTCCTCCTGAGACCCCTCACTATAAGCAACTGATCTGGTTCCCTTTTCCCAGTGTGCTCTAAGTTAATATCCTGCTCTCGAGCTCTAGAAGTCATATTACCCATGGTCTTGCACCCCGAGGTACTCACGATCTCCCTACTATCATTCTACAGTATGTGCTGGTAAATTACCTTCTTCTTTTCCTCATCTAATGCATACTGCGGTACCATGTAAGCTCTTTCTCGAGACTTTGCAGTGAGCTCTACCACAATCTCAGTCGTCTGGTGGAGATCTAACAACCATTATGCCAACTGCTACGCCTCAATCTCTTTGGCACACTCTACCCAGAATCTGGTCTAAAAGTCATCCCATGACCTAGCATTAACCGTATCATCACTCAACCCAATACCAACCTTTTCCTATCAATCTCGTGCTCTATCCCTCAAGATATAGGAAACAAGTCGGATCTTGTCTCCTTTCGAGACGTTTGGTACGAAAGTGTTGGCGACATATGCCACTCATCTGCTGCTAACAATGGGGTCCCTAACCCCCATGACAATCTGAAGCTTCACAAACTCTGAATTCCCGAAACATCAACGTACGGGTCCCTATCATGTCTACAACCTCAGTGCAGAAAGTGCTCAGCCTCTCATCACAAATCTCTATAATGCCCTCCTTGATCATATTGAGGATCACAGGAGTCTGGTCAATGATACTGCGGATAACCTCATATGGAATGAACTCCTTCACCTGATCATCGAGCTTCCCTGTTACAGAGTTCGAGCCTGATCCCTCGTCGACACCAGAACTACCATCTGTTTACCACATATTATCACTATACTTGGCAATATACCATCACTAACATCACAATACTTATCCAACCTCGAGGGATCTCACACGCTACAAGTTCTCAGGTTTCATATCAGCCTTCCTTGATTCGAGTACAGATCCTCTGCTTTCAGTAGTATAGGCCCCTACTACCTTCCACATCTATCCGTACTTTCCTCAAGAACTGCCTTGACTCCATCAAGTCCCTTCTACTACTACTACTTATCTCATGCTAATCTCATCCTAGGCTTGCCCTAGGGAAATCTCTGACTCCACTAACTCACTCCCCACCATCAACTACATAATAAGTTCCTGCTTTCTTCCCCTAACTAGCTCGCGAATACTATTACATATTACTCAGACTAGATAATTCTTCGAATGAGAGACCCTACCTAGATCCGTAACCCTAACTAGCATGCAATTCTCATAAAGCTGATACCCATATAATAGGCACATAAGGCATCCTTCCTAGATCCTTAGCCCTATTCTAGCATGTTGTTCTACAGAAAATGAAACTGATATTCATAACATAAACTTGTATGGGTAATTTGGAAGTACTTACTTGAGCTCAGCTGATTGCATGCACCACACCCTTTTCTCTTTTCAAAGCTCTTTTCTCCTTTTCTAAAACTCTTTTCTTTATACTTTTTCTAAAATTGTTTTCTTTTCTCAAAATTCTTTTGTAACCATGGTTTTTCTCTAGAACTTTATACCACTTCCTTATTTTGAGTTCAGACACACTCGAGAGTGCACTCGAATCTCTCAAACCAAGGCTCTAATACCAACTTCTAACATCCCAAAAATACAGTATGAAAATTTCGTTCAATTTAATATTAAAAACCATAGTCGATAAACCTCATATAAAAATCATAAACAATGTATCTTAAAATATTATAACAACTGTCACGTATATCAGAGTATAAACATCTTAGGCTGAACAAATGGTGTGTGCACTGCAATCTTCCCGAGCTCCTCTTTTGAAAACTGAGTAACTGAAACCAAATCTAAAACTGTAACCACGAAGCTTAGTGAGCTCCCCCAAACTACCACATACCGTATAATAACATATAACACATAATGGGCCTTGCCCACTGCATCTGACCGAAGTTCGGAAACTACATCGGACCGAAGTCCGGAACTAACCAGGGCCTTGCCCTCTGCATCGGATCGAAGTCCGGGACTAACTGCATCGGACCGAAGTCCGGGACTAACTGGGACCTTGTCCCTTGCATCGGACTAAAGTCCGTAACTAATTGCATCGGACTGAATTTTGGAAACTAAATGGGCATAACATAGCATAGCATAAACATATCAACTAGCATGAACACATAAACTGCATACTGCTTTGGGTCGTAGCCCAGAACACATAACACATAAACTATGTCTGAGCTACAAAGGCATCAAACATTCTAACTACTGCATCAGACTGAGGTCCTGAAACTACTACTAATTAAACGGGTCGGCATTGTGGCCTTAGACCCGTTCCTACTGGAAGGAAACTCACCTCACATTGCTGAAGTCCCACAGACTCAATCCCACACTGCTGTAGTCCCGTAAGCTCGACCCCAGCTGCTAGATGACAGATTCCCGATCTATCAACATCAAAATAACACCCAATTAATAACTGGGTTCCACTACATAACTATAATTACATACTTTAGATAATTACTACATTACCCTAAGCATGGCTTACCCAAGCCCCAGGTCCAATCCATAGGCCCAAAGTCAACTAGGGATCAAAGCCCAACATATGGCCCAATTTTCCAAATTGGGCCCAAACCTCCACATTGACTTCCCTTAATGGCCAATTGCTTAGTCCGGTCCAACATGTCTCATTCTAAGGGCCCAATATTGTACAACTATCTAGGCCTAAAATATGGCCCATCTATGGCCCAATTTTCCAAATTGGGCCCAATCCTTCATATGGGCCTTACCCTAGAGCCCAACTAATTACTCTAGTCCATTTAATTATTCTTGGATGGCCCAAGAAAAAGCCCAAGTGAAATTAGGGTTTCTAATAAAATAATAATTAGGGTTAAGTGTTTCTCACTGAACCCATTAAGGACTTAACCCACTAAGGACTTAATCCATTAAGTACATTATTGCTTAGATTAATTTTTGCCAATGATTATTATTTAACATTTCACTTATTAAATAATTCCCGTGTGTGTGTCTTGATAATTACTCAAATGTTAGTATTTTCTCAATTAGCCCATTAAGGACTTAGTCCATTAAATTCTTTACTCTACTAGATAAATGGCATGGAATAGTTTGGGCTTAATTCACAATCCAATCTCAATGGCCCAAAAGTGGGTCCAAAAAGGTCCAAGGCCCAAATGCTAACAATTAGGGTCTTCCACCCAAACATGGTCCAATAGGCCCAACACCAATCTCTAAGCCTATTAGGGTTTGCTAGCGGGACACCACCGACTACCACCTTGGGTAGTGGTGGTCAACGACGGTTCGGGTGGCGGCCACCACCTTACGATGGTGGTTTTGATTTTTTTCATTAATCTTTTTCACTAAATACAATTACAAGGCTTTTCCTCGATTTCTAGTCAGCAAAAATCTCACAACACTTCATGGTTCAACAACAACATGTATCTTTGCGTGACACGAGACCACCACTCCCACCACCGACTAGGCGGCTAGCGACGCAGAAACAAGCTGGGGGTAGCGACCAAAAGTCGTTGCCGGCGACCACAATGATCCCGACATCGAAATCGAAGAGAAGAATGAAGAAATCAAGTGTTGCTGGCATACCGAGAAGTTCCTGATCGCTCCTAGACAATCCAACGACGTTCTCGGCTTCCATCTTCATTTTTCGTTGACTCGTGCGGTTGCACACAATGACATCGGCATTAGGGGCTGTTGGGTGGCATCCGACGGAAAGGTTGCAGGTGGAGGGATTGCAATCGGACCCGAGGTCGGCGGTGGCGGCTGGAGGGCCGTGCATGGCGGCTGCTTCATAAGGATAGGGTTAGGGTTGTGGGAGTGATGACCTTTTGACGGGAATGATATATCACCGGGTTCAATCCCGTGCTCATTCAAACTTCAAATGAAATTGACACTTCCAGTCCCTCCTTCTCATAACACTTCAAAACAAATCTGTAATTTACACTTCAGCCCCAAACACTCTCAATTCCTTTCAATTTAGATCTTAAAAATTACCAAGCAGCCCCCAATTCTAAAATCCTTTTCAAATTACATCCGAAACTTACACTTTAGCCCCTTTCCTCAATATTTATCTCAATTTGAATCTAGAATTTACTAAACAACCATAAATCTCCAAAATTATTTACAAACTAATCCAGGAATTACATTTATAAATTTACTTGAATAAACGAGGTGTTACAGAGAGAGAGAGAGAGAGAGAGAGAGAGTTATTTGATAATTATGCTATCAAAACAGATTCCAACGTGTCGTGACCAATTTAAATAATCATAAATATTTATAAATATTGTTCTAAGAAATATTAACTGAATCTATTAATATTGAAAAGATTATGATCGACCACCTTAATAAATAAAGAAATTGATTTATCAGAGTAATTACATTTTCGTTTTATTCACATTTTGGTAACTTTTTTTTGTATGTATCTAACGAACTTTTTGGAAGTGTTCATATATGACTATTATAATCATATGTAGCAAGATGTAGCAAGTTACAACCGGTCATAATGGTGATATGTGAACACTTCCAACAAGTTCGTTACCCGGATGTATGCAAAAAAATTCTCAGATATGAATAAAACAAAAAAAGATTACTGTGATAAGTCAGTTTTTATTTTAATTTTTATGCATTTTCCTTTTAGTATCTTGAAGACTAGTACTATAGTTCAATGTTAATACAATTATTTTATCTTTGAAGAAAAATAACATTTTTTTTTCAGAAAGATATTATTCAATATTATATTAAAAAAAAAAGAATATCATACCTTAAAATAATCGGTTTTGTCAATATTTATCAAATTTTCACTAATTTTGTGTAAACTAAAATCACAATATACATTTTTGTAATATTTTTAGTTATCTCTAGCATCACATTTCAAGAAATTTACTTTTTCGATGAAAATGATGGTTTTACTAATAAAATGTTTTTTTGGGTACTTATTTTTGCATGAAAAAGGTTAATCTGAAAAAAAAAAGAGAAATCTCAAATTGTCTAATCATCTGTATTTCTTTAAAATGTTGAAAATGTATGCTCAACAAAAACTAGTATATACTTTGGCTCTTAGACATTTTGTTCCAATGAGTTTCATATTATGTTTCAGCTCAAACACACACACACATGTACACACATTTGAGCTGTTGTGTCTATAAAAAGAGAACCGAGTTATGGTTCTCCTTACCCCTTTCAAGCATTCTTGGTGGACAATATTAATATGTGATCATTCTTTGTTTATTTACTATGTTCATTTACTATGTTCAATTGTTAAGTTACAACTTCCGAACTTATCTTTTAGTCATTTAACTTAGAGCATTATCTTGGTTTTATCATTTGGTATCAAAGCCTAGATTGGTTGTCTACTATCCACTCTAACCAGATTATCATTGTAAGGAACCTTGGTGACTTACATTTCTGGGAAGCTTGGAAGTATTCTTTGTATGCCATCATCGTTCAATTTTTTTAAATGTCTAACTTAAAACCGATATATGTTGTAAATGTTGGGTTTTGAGCAATCTAACACTTCCTAAGTGTGCATGCAACCCTAATAAACCTTGGATCTATGTTTGTCTAAATACATGCAAAATAATAAATTTCCAAGGTTTATAACCTATCTAACATGGCATGGGGAACATTTCAACATAAAAGAGTTAGAAGAGATTACATACCTTTTGGTGAGTTTGGTTCTAAGGAGTTTGAGGGCAAAGCACCCATAGTGTGAATGCCTCAAATGGAATCACAAAACACCACAAACTCTTGGAAAACTTTGAGAGAGTATACACCCTTGTATAAAATCGGCCACACACATGCACACACACACTAGTTCACTAGTTTTTTCTTAGGCTCCATTTCATGCTCCATAAGCACGCTTATATAGTGTGCATGGTTAGGGTGAAACCCTAATAACCCATGTCTTTTCCTTTTCAAGGATCCATGGGTTAAAAGATCCATGGATCATCCATGGACTTCCATATAAGCCTAGCCCATTAACAAATGAGTATTAGCCCACACTATATAAAACAAATAGCCCATAATCTAATTAGTCTTCCTTTTAATCTCTAAATTAATTCATAATTAATTTAAGACTAAAACTAATTAAATAACGTAACTTCATATTAATATATTATAACTCATAATATATTAATAAACATATGTGTATAACTCTCATAAAATTATCTATAATAGTTTGGATGAGATGCAACCCAAATGGACCATGCCTGTCGGGTTAAGTATATACCAAATAAGTTATGGACTTAGACACCTTATCCAACAGACTCCCACTTGGATAAGTTTAATAACTGTATTTGCCTATAACTTCAGGAACCAACCAACAATCGTAGCTCTCGAAAACTCCCTCGAAATATGAAGAATTTGTTGAACTATGAAGCGCCATTTTAGATAAGTGATCACATAATCCTCTGTTCTCATGATATCAGTCAGACAAACACATGGAACTATGTCTTGCTTATTGTCTAGCAGTTGTTTCTCCATTTTCCGATTTGTTTGACGAAGAACTTCACTGAACATATCGGTTTAGTTTTGACCAGGCCTGGTACATGGGTCAACACAAAATCATCAAGGGGCCCAGATATCGCTTCTATTTCTAGAAGGAACAGATAAACTTCGACTGATATGCTTGTTCTACTACTTATTGAATTGTACACAAAGGCACGTTTTATAACATCAAGTTACTGATGCGTTTACGTGCAATCAATGCACAACCAACTCATAGGTAACAACTTATATCTCTAGGTTTAAAGATTTATATGATGTTATCGTCTCACGATCACTCGAGATAAATTCCATGAAGTGATACAAGTGAGTGTGGGTTTATACCAATACTCATAACTTATGAGTACTCATGAATGTTGCAGCAACCATTGCCATGTCTAAACACCTTTAAGGCATCTACAAACCCAATTCATGACAATCTTGATTCATACCTACTTCCGACATATGATCGATTGGGGAGGTTTGACTAAATTAATTATTCTGGAAGTCAAAACATGCAAAACTGAAACAATAGTAAATAATTGACAATGATAGTAACACTTTACTCATAAATAAATCACAAATTTTATTCATCATCAAATGTCGATTACATTTTACAAGTTTCAGGAAAACTATCTAATCTGTAAAACTAATATCGTCCCTCAGCCCGATGCGTCTCGCATGCTGAAAATGCTTAACCCTCGTCAGTCCCTTCGTAAGGGGATCTGCAGGATTCTCATCCAATGATATCCTCCTTGTCACAAGGAGTCCTTCTTCAATCTTGTGTCTTACGAAGTGATATTTTCTGTCAATGTGTCGGGATCTGCCATGATCTCTTGGTTCCTTGGCTAAGGTAATCGCACTATTGTTGTCACAGAAAATATCTATAGGTTCCTTAATAGCTGGTACAACTCCAAGGTCTCCAATGAAGTTCTTTAGCCATATCGCCTCCTTCGCTGCTTCACTCGCTGCTATATACTCTGATTCACAAGTCGAATCAGCCACCGTCTCCTGCTTGGAACTCTTCCAAGAAATTGCCCCTCCGTTTAAGGTAAAGATCCAGCCTGACTGAGAGCGAAAATTATCCCTATCAGTCTGAAAACCAGCATCACTATACCCTAATACTCTCAAGTCATCACTGCCACCAAGGGTAAGGACCCAATCCTTAGTCCTCTGCAGGTACTTGAGAATGTTCTTTACCGCGGTCCAATGAGCCTTGCCAGGGTTCCCCTGATACCTGCTGACCATGCTCAAAGAAAATGCCACATCAGGACGGGTACAAGTCATAGCATACATGATCGAGCCAACTGCGGAAGCATACGGTAATTGGCTCATCTCAGCTATCTCTGCCTTTGTACTTGGACTCTGAGTCTTACTCAGTTTGGTATTGCTTTGGATCGGTAAATCTCCTTTCTTGGAATTCTCCATGTTGAACCTTTTCAACACCTTATCCAAGTAGATACTCTGACTAACTCCAATTAGTCTTCTACTCCTTTCTCTTAATATCCTTATCCCTAGGATATAGGTAGCCTCCCCTAGGTCCTTCATAGCAAAGCACTTCCCAAGCTAGGACTTAACCTCCTACAAGGATGGGATGTCATTTCCTATGAGTAGTATGTCATCTGCATACAGTACCAAGAAGCTAACTATACTCCCACTAGCTCTGACATACACGCAAGACTCATCTTCGCTTCTCGAGAAGCCAAACTCTTTTACCTTCTCATCAAAACAAAGATTCCAGCTACGAGAAGCTTGTTTTAATCCATAAATTGATTTTTCAAGCTTGCATACTCTATTAGGGTACTCTGCACTGACAAAACCCTCTGGCTGATTCATGTACACATCCTCAGCTAACTTTCCGTTAAGGAAAGCGGTTTTGACATCCATTTGCCATATTTCATAATCATTAAATGCTGCGATGGCTAGCATAACCCTAATAGACTTAATCTTTGCTACCGGCGAGAAGGTTTCATCATAATCAATACCTTGAGTTTGAGTAAAACCCTTCGCAACCAGTCGAGCCTTATAAGTATGCACTTTTCCTTCCATGTCTATCTTCTTCTTGAAGATCCATTTGCACCCGACTGTTTTACGTCTTGGTACATGGTCAACCAAGTTCCAAACTTGATTGTCATACATGGACTGTATCTCGTTGTCCATAGCCTCCTTCCATTTAGCAGACTCCGGGCCTGCCATGGCTTCCTTAACACTGCTGGGTTCATCCAGTGTACTATCACTAATAAACTTATCACCTTCCGTAGTAATATGGAAGCCATAATAAAACGAAGGTGTGTTCCTAACCCGTGTGGAATGCCTCGGAGGTACAGACTCGTCAGCTGGATCAAAAGGAGTTTCCTCCTCAGGTTGATTGCTAGTGTCTGAGGTTCCTTCACCAATTGATTCTTGAATTTCTTCAAGATCAATCTGCCTCCCACTGTCTCCTTGGCTTATAAATTCTTTCTCGCGAAAGATCCCTCTTTGTGCTACAAAGACCACATTCTCACTGAGTCTGTAGAAGAGGTAACCGAAGGATTTCTGTGGGTAGCCGATGAAAATACACCTTTCACTTCGGGGTTCAAGCTTATCATGAGTTTCACGCCTCACGAAAGCTTCGCAACCCCAAATTTTGATGTGGTCCAAATTGGGAACCTTCCCAGTCCACATCTCATGAGTTGTTTTGGTAACCTTCTTTGTAGGGACTAGATTAAGGATATGGGCGGCAGTCTCTAAGGCATACCTGCAAAAAGACATTGGTAACGAAACTCGACTCATCATAGAGCGAAACATGTCCAACAAGGTTCGATTACGCCTCTCAGCTACACCATTCAACAGTGGTGTCCTGGGAGGAGTCAATTGTGAGACAATCCCACACTCCTTAAGATAGTCAAGGAACTCGGTGCTAAGATACTCACCACCTCGATCGGATCGAAGCATCCTAATGTTCCTGCCCAATTGATTTTCTACTTCCTGTTTGAATTCCTTAAACCTTTCAAAGGTTTCTGACTTATGTTTGATTAAGTAGACATACCCATATCTACTAATATCATCAATAAAAGTTACATAATACCGATTAGCATTCCTTGGAGTTGGCCTATGCATTTCTTGTTTACATGTCCAAGACGACAATGCCACAATGATGCTTTATCTAGGCTAGTAGAAGAATCAATATACAACACATTATTTCCTAAGTTGTCTAGAATCGACACAGTTTCATACACACCATCACAAGGTAATGCTTTAAAATAAAACACATTTTTAAAGAAAGCATTAATACCACCACATTCATTATCAAACAAAAAGGTAAAACCTTGTTTGTACAAAGCATGAAAAGAAATAATATTCCTCTCCATTTCAGAAGAGTACACACATTTATTCAAATCTAATTTTAACCCATTATTAAGCAAAAAGTATAAACTCCAATCTTGGAAATAGGTGAAGCCTTCCTATTCCCCATGATTAAGTTTATCTTCCCGTGCTCCACATCCTCACTTCTTCTTAGGCCCTGCAAATCAGAACATATGTGAATACCACATCCTGTATCAAGCACCCAAGAGTTAGAATATGTTGAGTAATTAGACAATATAGTGTAAATACCTGGATGGGTGGGTTTCACTTTCCCATCCTTTAGATCCTGCAAGTACTTAGGGTAGTTTCGCTTCCAGTGTGCCTTTTCATGGCAATAAAAGCATTCAGCATCCTTGGGAATGGCAGAAGGAGTGGCAGAACCGCTCTTGGTCTTTGATGAGGAGCCTTCAAGAGACTTTCCCTTGGTACCCTTCAAAGGGTGCTTCCTCTTTTTCCCTTTGCCTTGCCCAATACCTAAAACGGGGGTAGATGTTGGAGTAGGAGTAGTAGAGGTAACAACCGCTTTACCCTTAAGACCGGATTTCGCGGTCTTCAAGAGTCCTTGAAGCTTGCTGAGGGTAACTTCCTCCTTGTTCATATGATATGTCATTCGAAAATGATCATAACAAGAAGGCAAGGAGTGCAAAATGATGTCAATTGCCAACTCCTCGGGGATGTTAACATTCAGCTTCAGCAAACGGTCAACATACCTTTTCATCTTTTGCATGTGGCCCGTGACAGATTCACCGTCCTTCATGCGGGTAGTTATTATGGAGGAGATTATTTCATACTGCTCCTGACGAGCACTCTGATGGTACCTTTCCATCAGGTCTTGGTGCATTTCAAAAGGGTAGAAATCTTCATATGACTTTTGGAGCTCGGCTGTCATCGTGGCCATCATGATACATGCCACCTTAGTAGCATCTCTCTCATGAGTCCTGAATTCAGCGATCTCCTCAGGAGTAGCAGTAGACTCATCAAGTTCTTTTAACTCCTTATCGAGGACATATTCTTTGTCCTCATAACGAGTAACCATCCTGATGTTCCTAATCCAATCCATGAAGTTGGAACCATCAAAGATGACCCTCCCACAAAGATTCATGAGAGAAAAAGAACCAGTTGGGTTAGAGCCTGAAGCATTAGTGTTGGAAGACATCTGAAAAAGAGAGTAAGTTTAGATTAGATATATAGAATCCTTAATAAGACACCCAAATGTAATATTAAGGCTAGGATCCAATCACAATATATTACACTTAGAAGAGGGATGTCGTAATCTAAGTAATAATATATTTGAAAGGTAGGTGAATGACGATTCACCAATTTCCACCATGAAAACGAAATGATTTATTAGGTTTAATTGGATTTGAAATTCCTAGATTCTTTTGAGATTCATTGAAATTTTCAATGGCATGTTTCAATCTCGATTGTGCCCTTCAAGTTTTGTGACTGGGATGCCGAGGATCACAAAACAAGGTGTGAATAACCATGCTAATTCACTTGGTACCCTTAATATTATCACCTAATCAATGTGCCGGTTAACCACACACGCTCCATTGATCTATGACAAACATTAAGTCACCCTTCGTGATCCTTACTAGTCCTAGTTAGTGTGTCGGTTAACCACACACGCTCCACCAACGACTTGGTAAGGTACAAAGTGTGAATTCCATGGACTAGCACCATGTTCACATTTTTCCTAAAATAACTAAGATTGGGAATTAAAAGAGTTTAGTTATTTTATAATATTCATTATACTTTTAATGAGGATTTAAAGTCATTATTCTACTCGTTCGGCTAACGACCCTCCACTGATCATGCAAGCGGTGAGTGAGAGTATACACCCATTAAGTCGCCATTTTATAGGCAACAACCTTATACCCACCTTATAGACCGGCTTCGTGAATGAGGCCTACTAACGGTAAAACGACTTATTCTTATACATATATATAATAATTAACCATTAATGTTATAAATAGTATAAGGGTTGAATTTTAACTATTAAAACTCTAAGGGTTGGAATTAAAGTTTATTAAAGTGTGTGAAACTTTACAAATTCCAAAACTTGAGGGCAAGTTTTGTAACTTTGCAAAACTCTTCATTTCATAACTTATGAATTAAAGGTTCATAAAAATGAAGACTCTTCATTTTCATGTAACTTATGTGTTTTAAGTGTGTGTTAAATAAGAGTGACCTTTGGAAATCCATAACTTTAGGACAAATTATGGACTCCATTAAAACACATAAATGATAAAGAATTAATCCTAAACAATTCAGCAAATAATTCCTATCATTTTCTAAATTCATAAGAACATGAACATGATCATCAAAAATTCAAGAATTATATGAACACATAAAACCATGGAATTTTGATATATGCTATTGTAAATGGATTAGAACAACCATTACACCAACTAAGATAAGTTTTATAACACCAAAACAGTTTAGGGTAGTGTTTGTAGTCCATTTCCAGCAGCAAAAGTCGAAAAACTGCACTCTTTCGATCCTACTCGTCGAGTAGGTTGAAGTTTGCCTTGGACTCGTCGAGTCCCCCCAATGGACTTGGCGAGTCCACCATGCAGACAGCAACGATTTCGACTTTTATCACTATTTTGCATCAAGTATCAAACAAGCAAGCCTTGGCTCTGATACCACTGTTGGGTTTTGAGCAATCTAACACACCCTAAGTGTGCATGCAACCCTAATAAACCTTGGATCTATGTTTGTCTAAATACATGCAAAATAATAATTTTCCAAGGTTTATAACCTATCTAACATGGTATGGGGAACATTTCAACATAAAAGAGTTAGAAGAGATTACATACCTTTTGGTGAGTTTGGTTCTAAGGAGTTTGAGGGCCAAGCACCAATAGTGTGAATGCCTCAAATGGAATCACAAAACACCACAAACTCTTGGAAAACTTTGAGAGAGTATACACCCTTGTATAAAATCGGCCACACACATGCACACACACACACTAGTTCACTAGTTTTTTCTTAGGCTCCATTTCATGCTCCATAAGCATGCTTATATAGTGTGCATGGTTAAGGTGAAACCCTAATAACCCATGTCTTTTCCTTTCCAAGGATCCATGGGTTAAAAGCTCCATGGATCATCCATGGACTTCCATATAAGCCTAGCCCATTAACAAATGAGTATTAGCCCACACTGTATAAAACCAATAGCCCATAATCTAATTAGTCTTCCTTTTAATCTCTAAATGAATTCATAATTAATTTAAGACTAAAACTAATTAAATAACGTAACTTCATATTAATATATTATAACTCATAATATATTAATAAACATATGTGTATAACTCTCATAAAATTATCCATAATAGTTTGGATGAGATGCAACCCAAATGGACCATGCCGGTCGGGTCAAGTATATACCAAATAAGTTATGGACTTAGACACCTTATCCAACAGTAAATTCCTCCAACAGTTTGGGATGTTCCTTAAGATTACCTATACTTATTATTAACTTATATGAACAATGGAAAACTAGAATGAATAAGTAGATGAAAAAAGGAAAGGATGTTTGGAGTTTGGTTGTTTAAGATCCTTATGTGGTTCCAACACTTCCTCTTGATGACCTTGTTGTTTCCCTCTTAAGAGGTGGTAACAGTGTTGGTCAGACACGATGAGAACCATGACCTTCAACACTAGTGGATCTCGTAAAACTTGAAAATAATGAAATTTCTTTTATTGATCTTGTATGTGGTGTACCATTAGATCTGTTTGATCGCATCAAGTTGTGTCAGTCTGCTTATTAAGTCTTGACAACTCTATAGTCCTTGTTTGAAGGAACTAAGAATGTCGAAGATAAGAAGCTAACATATTCTTTGAATGATTTCAACAACTTTCACATGCTTCCAGGAGAAAGTGTTAAATCTGTAACAACTTGTTTTTCTCTTAGTTTCGACCAACTTACTAGTGCTAACACTACCAAAACAAATTATGTATGTAATAAATATAAAGTTTCTTAATGATCTTGGCGATGGCTAGGTAACTATGAAGATGCTTCTGCAAGAAAATAGAAATCTCAAGAAAATGAACTGCATTGAACTCTATGTTGAGCTTCAAGCTCAAGAATCAACTGTATGTTGAGCTTCAAGCTCAAGAATCAACTGTCATGCAACAACATCAGAAGACTGGAGGACCCCTCGCTCTTGATGTTCAAAGATCTCTTGGTTCCAACCCAAATGAACTCTATCCTTTAGAAAAAAACCCATTGATGAGCAATTTCATAATGAACATTGTCTTATTGTTCAAAATTTTAATAGAAGGTTCCCTTACCAGTACCTTCCTAAAACACCTCACTTCACTATACCAAACATTCCAAGGCCATCATCTCACCAAATCACAAATACTCGTTTCTTTCCAAGCACTTTTTCCACTTCAACACAACTAAAAAAACCCAACCAGAAGAAATACTAGCTACCCAAAACAACCCAACCAGAAATCCTTCTGAAGCTGTCAAACCTTCTAGATCTGAAAACAAGAGTGACACCATCATTTGTGAGAAGGGAAATGGAATCAATCACTTTGAAAGAGATTGGAAAATCAAAGAAGTTGAATAATGTTGCATACTACATGGAAATGGAAAAAAAAGCAGCGGACTAAGAAAATGGTTTCTTTTTCAGAGGAGAAGAACAAGTCTGGTCTCCCGGATACGATATTGAAGGTTCGCAGAAAATGGGAAAGTTGTGCATGCTGGTAAGGAATGATGTTGTTTGCATTCCAGAATATCTTTGTTCTTTTGGATTAGAAGATGAATCAGAAACGAAGATAACTAATAACTACTGCTTCATGACTAACAACTCCTCCACCTTTGGCTGAAGCATCATCGAGTAAGTACAATCTACGGTTTTTAAAAATAATTTGTGCCTAGATGATTTCTAGCCTTACCTAGAACAAATTTCTATATCTCTTATAGATACCTTAGAGGCACACCAAAAAGCTAAGGTAGAAAAAGACTTAGCCTACGAAGATCTGTATCGAATAACAGAGTGTTTTAAGTAGACGAAGTTATGAATAGATCATTTAGAGAACGAATTGGCTTTAGAGAAGCATGCTAGAACCTTTTATGATAGTAGACATGTTTTGGGCCTTGAACAAAGGGGTGCATTAGTTTAGGATGTTGTATGTTTGAGCATATTAATAGAAAAACTTTATTCTACGATGAATCAAATTGAGCAAAATGAGCATCTCACAAATAATTTCTAGTATCCTTTTTCTAAAGGAGGAGGTCTCGGTACAAAACACCATACTCCTCTAGAAGAACTAATGGAAAACTATGCAAATTTTATGGGAGATATTCCACGTTTGGAATATGATGATGAAAGCATTTCAACAAGTGACTTTGAGGGAGTACCAGTTTTTAATGAATTTCAAAATGAAAGATTTGTTCCAAGAACCTTGGCAGTTCCTTCCAAAGTAACTGAAAATATTTCATCTTCAAAAAATTATTTTCTAAAAGATAAAGTCACATGCAACACATAAATTTAATTCCAAATAACTATGTAATTGAAAAAATTATTTTAGAAACCTCTGGCATGCTTCTAATCAATCTGTTGAAATTGGAGGAATTATTTGGACATGATCTTCTGATGAAGAGCCTTTGGATGAAGAGATTGTCACTTCTGATAAATCACTTAACTCAGAGATTCCTCCTTAAGAATCTTCACTGACCTCTAAAAAACCTTCTGTCTCATTTACAAAAACTATCATCTCAGATGCAAAAATTGTTTAAATTTCTATTAATTCCAATTTAAGCGCTACATGGTCAACTATCCTAATGATATTTAATATCTCTAACAGTGTAGAAGGTGAAACTTTTGCAACAAAGAAAGAAATCATTTCCTCTATTCAAAAGAAATCATAGGAATCCTCTGATAAACTAAAACCTCGGTTAACCTGTTATCATGTTCTCTCACCTAGAACCGAGGCAAAAATTAATGTGGCATTAGAAACCAGATCTAGACATAAGGAAAGACTCAGAAAGCAGTATAGCAATAAGTACAAAAAACAATCTGATCCCTTAGTTCAGAAATCTGAAGCCCAACAACCAACTATTCCAATTAAGATTTTGTCTAGAGAACCATCTACAAAGCCTCTAGAATATCATCGAACGGTTAAATCAGAAGTAAAAACTCCTTTGATACCTATTGAGAAAAATAATAAAATAGAATCCACATTCAAAGAAGCATTCACTTATGATTGGTGGATTAATGACACCAACCTTACCTTCAGCATCTATCCAGTTGTCCACTCTAGGTGTCACGAAAAACATGTATCTTCGTCTATTTCAAAATTTTCTATCTAGATAATCACTAGCCCCAAAATGTCTTGGGTGCCGAAACTAACTTCTTCATCTTTTTGTAGGAACTATGGCTGGACAAGCGAGATAAGAGTTGGTTAATTCATAGCACTTGTTCCTTACACATGACGGGCATATTAGAATATTTGTGAAACTTACGGCCAACAACAAAATGGAGTACGTCACATATGGAAATGACTTATATGGAATAATCAAAGGTTATGGTGTTGTCACAAATGGAACATTCATAATTCAGAAGGCCGCTTGCATCACAAGTCTTAAGCATAATCTCATAAGTGTTGCAATGCTGACCGATTACAAGTTTAGAGTTGAATTTGATGAAAAATACAATTATGTTATGTCTCATAATCGTTTAAAATGTTTCATCACCTCTTACGGAATTGGAAATATGAACCCCATTGATATTCAAATCATGATTAGGAAACCTCAACTATGTTTTCCTGTCAAAGCAGCTTCTGATGAAATCCGGTTGTGGCATCGATGTTTCGCCCACTTAAACTTCAAATATATTTTAACGCTCGCCAATTCGGGCTAGTCAATTTAGACACAATAATTGTCAAAAATGATTTTTTGATAGAAGATTATGTAGATTAAATAATCTTAACCAAGTTATAGTATATGTCACAAGGGCTCCATACATATAAAGAACGCCAAAATTCGAGTTATAACGAAGAAGTTATGACTCTTCGAAGTTTTACGACAAAACCGACACGACACCGAAAATCGTAAAAAGTGACTTTGGGATAAAATAAATTTTAGCCTTAGAGATCTAAACTAAATTTGTAGTATATGTTAACCTGAGAACGTACATAAAAATAACGTAAAAATTTGACTTCGTATGAGGAAGTTAAGATTACTAAGATTTAGACAAACAATGCACAGCCTGGAAATTGAATTTAATATTGATTGATTTTTAGCTCGCACAACCTAAATGAGAATTGAAGATCTCACTAATAGGAATTCGATGATAAAAAGATAGTAGAAAATGGAGTCCGCATGTAGAAGTTATGAATTTTACACGGTCGTTAACAGTGTAATTGTAACGACGAGATTTTCAAAACAAAATTTTCATTTTTCAACAACCATATTTTAAATATGAAAAATTATCAAAAACTGTTTCACAATAGTTATTAATCAAACATGTCCCCAAGATCATAAATTGAATCACCTCTCGGTGTGTACGGTTCATATCGACGCCTTCCCACTGACCTCGCTAGTACTTGAAACACATAACACAACAATTGTAAGCGTAAATGCTTAGTGAGTTCCCCAATATACCACATACAACACATACGCCACTCAAGGCTACTGTATGACCCTTCGGCTGATGTGTCTCAGCGGGACCCTCCGGTTGCGTAACTCATTGGACCCTCTTGTCCGGTCTAGCTCGTTGGGCCCTCTGGCCCAGTCTGAATCGTTGGACCCTCTAGTCCAGTCTATACAATTATATATCATACATACATCACATAGCACATAATCTCATACATGGCACAAAATCTCATACATAGCACATAAGACCTTTCGGTCAACTCATAATACCACTCTAGGTAACGTATAATGAGAAGACTCACCCCGTGTAACTCGGTAACTCGGAAATCTCGGACTCCGTGAAATACGATCTAGCCTCCGCCTAATCATATGAAAATAACAGTCGACATTAACACATTTCCCAAGGCTATACCATTTCCTCTCTTAGCACTCTCAGGAGGGTAAAAGACCATTTTACACCTCTTAAGGCTCAGATAATCTAAAGTTGACCAAACCCTAAAAGTCAACAAAAGTCAACGGTCACCCTTTGACCAAAATCGCCGAGCGCACAATTGTGACTCGGCGAGTTCAGTCATGAACTCACATCCTCAAAACCCCAAATGACTCACTGAGTCACTTTCCCAACTCAGTGAGTTACCATCTGCGTGATTTATGGGGAAAACCCATCGTACTCGCTGAGTCTGTTCTTGGACTCGGCGAGTTCAATCCATACTCAAACTCAAATGATCTTATGAGGTCAGATCTGCTCCTCTAACCCATAGATCTAACCTCCCCAAGCTCAATAAACATGTAAAGGTTCGAACTTGATACACATGCAATGTCCAAATGACACTACTTAATGATTAGTCCCAAATACAACACTCTATGTTCATTTCTTCCATAACCCAACATAAAGCAAGATGGATAACCTTCTTTGGACCACTATGGATCTAGATCTGAAGTCTAAACATGATAAGGGACCTTATTCTCAACAAATCAACCCAATAAAGGGCATAGGAAACCCTAGATCCATGGATGCTTTAACAAAATAGAAAGAGGGTCGATATACTACCTCAAGGATGATGCCCTCTGCTTCAAATCCATAAATATGCAACCTCCTTGGCCTCCTCCAAGCTGGAATCAACTTCTTCTTGCAAAATAATCCCACAAAGGTCCAATAATGGCTTCTTATCTCACACAAACGTTCAAGCACAGTAAGGGTTTCTCTTAAGTGCCTGGTAGCCGCAAATGGTGGCTATAAGCCCCTTTAAATAGGTCTCAAACCCCGGGGGTTAGGGTTTCATTAAACAACATGGACTCGCCGAGTCCGCCATTAAATTAGTCTGACCATCCGCGCTCCTACTCTGTGAGTCTAAGCGCCTACTCGCCGAGTCTCTTTCCAAAAACTCAATATTAAAGCATAAAATAAGATACATGGGAGTCTGGATGTTACAATTCTCCCCCACTAGAATCAGACTTCATCTTCAAAGTGTTATTCCACAGACAACTTTGGATGCTGCTCACACATCTCTCGCTTCGGTTCCCAAGTCAGCTCGGAGCCCCTCCGATGTTGCCACTGGACGTGCACCAGGGGCACTTCCTTGTTCCTCAAAACCTTGATCTTTCGATCTAAGATTGCAATCGTCTTCTCTGCATAATTCAAACTTGCGTCCACCTGGATATCCTCTAATGGTACCACTACTGACTCGTCAGCTATATACTTCCTCAGTTGCGATACGTGGAAGGTATCATGAATCTGGTCCAACTCCGTAGGTAACTCCAAACGATATGCTACTCTGCCCACCCTCGCGATCATCGTAAACGGACCAATATACCGGGGCCCCAACTTGCCCCTCTTCCTGAAACGGATCACTCCTTTCCAAGGAGACACCTTCATGAGCACAAAATCCCTGACCTAAAACTCGAGCTCCGACCGTCGCCTATCCGCGTAAGTCTTATGGCGACTCTAAGCGATCAATAACCTCTATCTGACCTGCTGTATCTGCTCTGTCGTCTGAAGCACTATCTCTGTACTACCCAACACACGTTGTCCTACCTCACCCCAGCAAATGGGGATCCGACACCTCCTTCCATACAACAACTCAAAGGGTGGCATACCAATGCTCTAATGATGGTTGTTGTTATAAGAAAACTTATCCAAGGGAAAATACGTGTCCCAACTCCCGCCGAAATCCAGCACACATGCACAAAGCATGTCCTCGAGCGTCTGAATCGTACGCTCGCTATGTCCGTCAGTCTGTGGGTGGTATGCAGTTCTAAAATGCAGCCTCGTACCCAATTTCTCATGAAATTTCTTCCAGAATCTGGAAGTGAAACGCACATCTCGATCTGAGACGATCGAGATCGGTACTCCATGCCGCGATACCACCTCCCTAACATACAACTCTGCTATCCTCTCTGCGGAAGAGCTCTCACTGATGGCGAGGAAGTGAGCGCTCTTCGTCAACTTGTCCACAATCACCCAAATTGCATCGACACCCCTGGCAGTCCTCAGAAATTTGGTGATAAAGTCCATGGTAATCTGTTCCTACTTCCACTCGGGAATCTCTAACGGCTGCATCTTACCATGTGGATGCTGGTGCTTGGCCTTAACCTTGCAACAGGTCAAGCAACTTTCTACGAACCATGAAACATCCCTCTTCATACAGGGCCACCAATACTCCTTCTTTAGGTCCAAATGCATCTTAGTGGCCCCGGGGTGGATCGAGAACTTCGATCTATGCGCCTCCTCCATGAAGACAGTACGCGTTCCGCCCACAAACGGTACCCAACCCGACCCAGAAAGGTCATAAGTCCTCGACTATCGGTAACAAACTCCGATACCTGCCCGATCACTCGCTACCTCTTGCAGTTCTTCAGTCTCACGGCCTCCGCTTGGGCCCCTCGAATGGTATCCCACACCGGAGTCATCACTATCAATCTCATGCAAACATCTCATATCGGGGCGCCCTCCGCTCTACGGCTCAGGGCATCGGCTACAACATTAGCCTTGCCCGGGTGGTATAGGATCTCGCAGTTGTAATCCTTCACCACATCCAGCCATCTCCTCTGGCGTATATTCAGGTTAGGATGATCCATCAAATACTTCAAACTCTTGTGGTCCGTGTATATAGTACACCGGACCCCGTACAGATAGTGATGCTAGATCATGAAGGCGAACACCAATGCCCCCAATTCCAGATCATGGGTAGGATACCTCGACTCATGAGGTTTCAGCTACCTCGAAGCATATGCTATCACATGCCCCCTCTGCATAAGCACCGGTCCCAGCCCTGATATCGATGCATCACAGTACACCAAAAAATCCTCCATCCCTTCCGGGAGTGCGAGCACCGGAGCTTCGCACTCTCTGGCGAAGTGTCTCAAATAAGGTCTACTGCTCTGGACCCCATGAAAAAGCAACACCCTTTCGGGTCAACTTGGTGAGTGGCACGATGATCTTAGAGAAATCCCTGATAAATCTCCAATAATAACCAGCCAACCCAAGGAAACTCCTGATCGCGGTAGGTGACCTCGGTACCTCCCAACTCATCACCGCCTCGATCTTTGCCGGATCGACCAATATCCCCTTCTGGTTAATGAGGTGCCCTAGGAACTAGACGTCCTGTAACCAAAAATCACACTTGGAGAATTTGGCGTAAAGTCTCTCCGATCTCAGAACTCTGAGGATCTCCCTCAAATGCTCCTCATGCTGCTCTCTAGATCTCGAATACACCAAGATATCATCGATGAATACGATCACTGAACGATCCAACATTGGCCTGCACACCCTGTTCATGAGATCCATCAACGTTTCTGGTGCATTGGTGAACCCGAAAGGCGTCACCACAAACTCGTAATGCCCGTAATGTGTCCTGAACATTGTCTTCTGGATATCTTCATCCCGAACCCTCATCTGGTGATATCCCGACCTCAAGTCTATCTATGAGAACCAAGACACTCCCTGCAACTAATTGAACAGATCGTCAATCCTCGGTAACGGATAATGGTTCTTGACCGTCAGCTTGTTCAACTCCTGGTAATCAATACACATCCGGTGTGAACCATCCTTCTTCTTGACAAAAAGGATCGGCGCTCCCCAAGGTGAGCTACTCGGTCTAATAAACCCCTTTCCCAACAGCTCTTGAAGCTGCAAGGATAACTCCAAGATCTCAGGCGGTGCAAGGGGATATGGTGCCTTGGCAATAGGTGCCGCCCCCGGTACCAAGTCGATATGAAACTCCACCTGACTCTCGGTAGGCACGCCCAACAACTCCTCGGGTAAAACATCAGGGAACTCCCACACAATCGGGACCTCATCAATTGAACTTGGCCTCCCAGCAGCCACTCGCGTATCCATCACATAGGCCACAAATCCCCTACAACACTGCTGTAAATTCTGCCTCGCCCTAGCAGCCGAACAAAATGCTGACTCAGGACGGGTACCCTAACCATAGATCGTAAGTACTCCCCCACTATGGTCTTGAATCGTCACCAGCTGACGCTCGCAGTCTATGATAGCTCCAAATTGGCTCAACGAATCCATGCCCACTATGAAACATATGTCCGCCATCGCAATCGGGATTAGATCGATCGGGAACCCCACACCGAAGATCTCAAGTCTACATCCTCGAATCACCTACGTGGCATACACTGCTCGCTCGATAGCTATAGAAACTCGCAGAGGTCGACTCAAAGCCTCTCGATAAATATTGATATGACGACTAAAAGCTAACGACACAAAAGATCTACTCGCTCCCGAGTCAAATAACACTAAGGCAGGTACAAAATTCACAAGAAAAGTACCTACATATAAGATAATATAAGCATAATATCTCAGACTCAAATTAATAGAGAGAGGAATACTTACCGGCCACAACGTCGACCACTACGCAGACCTCCTCCGCTATCAACTAGTAGGCTCTCCCACGAGCCTTTGCTGCCTCGGTCTTCACTAGGCGAACCTCGGTAGCCCTACCCACCAGCGCAAATCCCTACTGTAGCTGAGGGCACTCGGCCTTCCGATGGCCGTTCTGGTTGCAATGGAAGCAAACAGAGAATCCCTTGGGGCAATCCCTCGCGATATGCCCCTCCTTCCCGCACTTGGAGCATACACCTACCCTGCAAGACCCCTCGTGACTCTTGCTGCACTTCCCACAAGTGAAGACCTTCGCGCTCCCAGATCTTGAATCAGTCGGCTTGGCCTGCTTGGCTGCCGACTGAGACTGATTCGGGCGCTGATCCATCCTTTGTGACTCAGCCTCCTCCCTGGCCTGAGTCTCCAACTCAATGTCCCTCTTTCGAGCATTTTCCTGGAGCTCAACAAATATCCAGTAAGTTGAGTTCGCAATGAACTCTCTAATATCTCTCCTTAGAACTCTCAGATACCTGCTCATGCGAGCTAGCTCGGTAGACACCTGCTTAGGGCAAAACCTCGCCCTCTGATGAAACTTGCTAGTAACAACTGTAACAGAATCGGTACCTTTCTTGAGGGTCAAGAACTCCTAAATCAACCATTCGCTCTCCACTGGGGGAATATACTCATCTCTGAACATGGCAGTGAACCTCTCCCAGGTCACCTCAGAAAGCTCTGCTACAGTGAAGCTCGTCGTCACGAACTTCCACCAATCCTTCGCTCCCAAGCGAAGCTGGTTCAGAGCGAACCATACCCTCAAGTGCGCTGGACAAGAACACGTGTAGAAACATCCCTCAATATCAGAGATCCACCTCATTGTAGCAATCGGGTCCTGCATCCTATCGAGCTCTGGTGGCTTCGTGTTGCTGAACTCCCGAAACAACAACGAATCACGTCCCTGATGTCTGGTAGCAGCAACAGCAGTAGTAGCTGCAGCAGCCGCAACCTCAGTCACTATTGCATACCGCTCGTCAAAGGTTTCAATCAATGTGGTCTTGATGTCCCCGAACATCTCTGGAATCTCAGCCCGGATAGCAGCAGCCACCTCCTCATGAATCAATTGACAGGTCTCCTCGTCGCTGACACCACTGCTCCTGGGTGTGTGTCGTGTCCCAACCATGATGTCGCTAAAATACAACATAAAATATCAAAGACTCGATTGAGCATACTCACACTCGATAATGCAACCCTACTCGTCCTCCATTATCCAAAGGATTCTTACTTGGACTGCTCACTGATCCGACGTCTTCAGTAGTACGGGCCCTATACTACTGACCACACCGCATCAGCATTCACCCTAGGTCCTCCTCCTTGGATCCCAGATCGCAAGTACTCTACTCTCGCTATACATTGGCTTCCCTCCGATAGACCTCTCATGAGCTCCTAACTGCTACCTACTCACTCTCAAGGCATCTCATAGCAGCATTAATTCCTAGGATAAGGCATCACAAATCAAGCCACTCTAGTCCTAATATGAGCACCTAGCCAATTCTAGCAAGCATAACATAACATATCATATTCTTATAACACAGAATGTAAGGATATTTTGGGGATTCACCGTTCGAGCGCTGGCTGACCGTACAAACTGCTCCGCTCTGGTTGTTTCAAAACTTAATGCTCTTTTTAGAAAAATCAGTTCTTATTTGCTAAAAATTTCTCAAATCCTCGGTTTGAGTTCAGATACGCCCGAAGGTGCATCCGAATCCCTCAAACCAAGGCTCTGATACCAACTTGTAACAATGAGATTTTCAAATTTTTGTTTCATTTTTCAACAACCATATTTTAAATATAAATCATTCTTAAAAAGTGTTTCACAATAGTTATTAATCAAACATGTCCCCAAGATCATAAATCAAATCTCATCTCGGTGTGTACGGTTCATGCCGACACCTTCCCACGGTCCTCGCTAGTACCTGAAACACATAACACAACAACTGTAAGCATAAATGTTGAATGAGTTCCCCAATATAATACGTACAACACATACGCCACTCGAGGCTGCTGTACGACCCTCCAGCCGATGTGTCTCAGCGAGACCCTCCAGTCCCGTAGCTCATTGGACCCTCTGGTCCGATCATAGCTCGTTGGACCCTCCAGCCTGGTCTGAATCGTTGGACCCTCCGGTCTGGTCTATATAATTATATATCATACATACATCACATAGCACATAATCTCATACATGGCACATAATCTCATACATAGCACATAAGACCTTCCGGTCAACTCATAATACCACTCTAGGTAACGTATAGTGAGAAGACTCACCTCATGTAACTCGGTAACTCGAAAATCTCGGACTCCATGAAATAGGATCTAGCCTCCGCCTAATCATACGAAGATAACACTCGACTTCAACACATTTCCCAAGGCTAGACCATTCCCTCTCTTAGCACTCTCAGGAGGGTAAAACACCATTTTACCCCTCTTAAGGCTCAGATACTCTAAAGTTGACCAAACCCTAAAAGTCAACAAAAGTCAGAGGTCAACCCTTTGACCAAACTCACCAAGTGTACGATTGTGACTCATCGATTTCAGTCATGAACTCACATCCTCAAAACCCCAAATGACTCATTGAGTCATTTTCCCAACTCAACAAGTTACCATCTGCGTGATTTATGGGGGAAACCCATCCTACTCGCCGAGTATGTTCTTGGACTCGACGAGTTCAAGCGATGCTCAAAATCAAATGACCTTCTAAGGTCAGATCTGCTCCTATAACCCATAGATCTAACCTCCCCAATCTCAATAAACACGTAAAGGTTCGAAGTTGATACACATGCAACGTCTAAATGACACTACCTGATGATTTAGTCCCAAATACAACACTCTATGTTCATTTCTTCCATAACACAGCATAAAGCAAGATGGATAACTTTCTATAGACCACTATGGATCCAGATCTGAAGTCTAAACATGATAAGGGACCTTATTCTCAACAAATCTACCCAATAAAGGGTATAGGAAACCCTATATCCATGGATGCTTTAACAAAACAGAAAGAGGGTGGATATACTACCTCAAGGATGATTCCCTCTGCTTGAAATCCACAAATATGCAACCTCCTTGGCCTCCTCCAAGTTGGAATCAACTTCTTCTTGCAAAACAATCCCACAAAGTTGTAATAATGGCTTCTTCTCTCACACAAATGTTCAAGCACAATAAGGGTTTCTCTGAAGGGTTAGGTAGCTGCAAATGGTGGCCATAAGCCCCTTTAAATAGGTCTCAAACCTCGGGGAATAGGGTTTCATTAATCATCATGGACTCGCCGAGTCCGCTATTAAATCAGCCTACTCGCCGAGTCTCTTTCCAAAAACTCAATATTAAAGCATAAAATAAGATACCTGGGAGTCTGGATGTTATAGTAATCTTCTCACACTGCTAAATTTTAAATTGGTCGAGAATTAGCCAATGCGGTCAAATGGAAGTTGTAGGTCTCATGGCTACATACGCGTGGATATAAATAACGTCAAAAACGGAGCTCGTATGCAAAAGTTACGAATGTTAGAAGATAATTAGTTTTTCAGAATAACCAGGAGGCGACAAGTGGTGCAATCTGAGAAAATGCTTCCTCACCATGACTTGCCATTAGATGGTGACACCTTCCAAAAACTCCCAACGTTCACGAACGCCCTATATTCGGTTCTTGAACGCCTTGTGTTCGGTTCCCACTCAGCCTATAAATAGAGGCGCTAATCTCCCATTTTCATCACACATTTCCACTTCTCTTCTCCCAAACACTCCCAAAGCCTTAAGGCTTTTCTCTAACCCTCCTTAGGAGTTAGTAGTGACCGGAGTGCCAGAAGGCTCCGAGAAGAAGAGCTTTCGGCTCGGAAAATCTGCCCCTTCAGAGCTCGGTTTCTAGCCAAACCCCCTTATGAGTAAGTTATGCTCACCCTGATTTAAGTATAGCTTAGGTTTAAGTTCAATATCATTATTATGAACTTATAGACTATATATATATATATATATATATATATATATATATATATATATATATATATATATATATATATATATATATATATATATAATATACACAGTGTTATTATAATATCTTTTAACTACTCGCAGTACTGGAAATCTTGTTTGAAGAACCGCATAGGGGTGTTGGATTTCAGAAGTGCTATAATGCCAAAATGGTCCTGCCCTCCGGTGTTTCATGTATGGACCCTGTTTATACATAGTGGTTGAAAAGTATTATTTAACACTTGTAAAATGATATCGCTCGCAAATAGTCACAATAAATATTAGACTAAAATCTAGCGGTAATGATACTAGGTTTCGTAGAAGGAAAATAGAATCGTTAGAAGCGAAGCACTGCCCGAGTTTAAAATCATCACTTTGACAAGTGAGTATGTATTTACTTTCATCTTACACGTAGATATGAATTATTTAATATAAATTATGTGTTATGTGTGCATATTATCCGAGTTCTTGATATCTATGTTGGTTGAACAAAAAAAAAATACACTTTTATTTATTTAAACTATATATGTATTTTATACGTATAAAAATATTGGGTAATGATGGGTAGACGAATGATGAGAGATGAAATATGGTATACTATGATGAAAGATAGGACGTCATAGTATGACAAAAGAAGTAGACAAAGATAGAATTCCACGACTTTGGAATTATTATTTTACCAACAATGTAGTCACTTAGTGCCCTATAGGTGAACATTGGCAGCTACGGACTTAGTGCCTTATATATGAACGCTGGTAGCTATAGACTTAATGCTTGATAAATAAACACTCACAGCTATGGACTTAGTTCCAAATAGACAAACCCTGACACCCATGGACTTAGTGCCTTACAAATAAATATTAGCAGCTATGAACATAGTGCCTTACAAATGAACATTGGCAACTATGGATTTAGTGCCCTATAAATGGATATTGGTGGCTATTGACTTTGTGCGTAGCATATAACATCGACTGCTATGGACTTAGTGCCTAACAAATAAAATCGGAAGCTATGGACTTAGTGCATGATATATATAAACCCTGGCATTGATGGACTTCGTGTCTATTCCTTAGGAAGATCTTTAGGAATAAATTAATGAAGGATAGATGATTCTTAGGGTGGATCCTTAAGAATAAAGAAGATAATGGAGATAGGAATTGGGTTGGTTGTTTGATGATTAAACATAATAATTATATTATTATGGGTTTAAAACCCTATGTACACACCAGGTTTCCCAACCTAACCCACTCAGTTATTTGTATCATAGGTGTTGATATGAAGCTACATTACACTGACATATTAAAGTAGATGTAAATCACTAGTGTAAATGAATGTAAGGTCTGTTTATGCTTATGTTTCTTGATTGATTATGACATCCCGAAGTTTTTATATTAAAAAAAGACATTTCTCAGAAAAACTTTGATAATATATTTATCATGTTTTTTGGGAACAAATTCCGCAATATTATTCTTTGAAATGAATACTCTGATTTTCAAATAAGCATAAATAAATTTTTTAAAATGACCCTGAATTTGGGGATGTTACAGTTGATATTAGAGCATTGGTTTAAGCAAACTAGGAATTGTAGGAAATTTCAAGACTTAAACTTAGAATGTTAATTGATAATCGTTATGAGTGTGTCTATTATGTTTTAGGATGTAAGCCTGAATAGACACGAGCAATATATTATTTAGGGAAGATGCCTAAATTAGTTTATATGCTAAATGATTTGTGATGATTTATGATGCCATTATTTGATCGGATCTATGGTATGTTGCCGAATAGATCTGGAAACTTTATGTGTTCAAATTTCTAAACGTTTAATTATGGTATTAGAACTGGCATCTAACTTTTCGGAGTAATAGGGAGGAATAGGCGACAAAACCTTCCTCAATCTATATTCTCATCCTGATATTTTGAAAGACAACTTCTGTGAACGTAACATAATGGTGAAGACTTGTAGAGAATTGAGTAAATGGAGAAAATGAAGAGACCTGTGATAGTGAATGAAACTTATCGAAAGATATCAAAAGAAAGGTATCTTTCCTTTAGAATCGTCTAATAAATAATTTGTCTAGTACGGGAAAAGTACACTTTAGATTAGCAGAAAGAAAGAACTTTTGGAATATTCCATGAAGTTATCTCATCATCTAGCATTTCCACCACAAACCTAGTTCAAGCAGAATTGATGATTAAAAATATGCATGGAAGAAGTCCTAGTAGAGTCTAGGGAAATTTTTATAATTATTTGGATGCATTCGTATGTGTTAAATCATTTTGTAATTTTAAGAAATAAGAACTTGAGGATTGCGAGACAATACTTGGGACAACTATGAGTCGGTGTGAAAGGTAGTAGAGGCAAATACTACCAGAAGCACATGACTCACACTTTGATCAGGGAAAGTCACAAGGTCACCAAGAAGCTAGTACTTGATTTCGTTTTTTTTCAAGTATGTCGTTACCATCATTTCAGTAATGACTAAGAAGATCATTGTTATTCTGACCCTAGTGGTCATATCAAATCGAATCTGACTAGATGAGTATGTTATGTGGTTCAGAGAACCAAGTTCGATGTAGCATCTGGTTAAAGCCAGAAGATTGAAGTGAAAGATAATCAAAGGATCACAATCACCTTGAAAGTAAGACACTTGTAGCTAGACATACTACATGCTAGTATATGATTATATCACATTAGAACTTGAAGGAAGGTATATTCCATTCTAGAATTTGACTAAAAAAGACTTGAGTCTAAGTGTTGCATTATACGATAAGAGATCATTGGAACATGACCCATCGGTCTATTATGGTAATTGAAAGAAAGATCTTATCTTAAGTTTTTTAATAATAAGAACGAGTCTTCAATAGGGATCGAGATTGTGACTAAAAAGGTCACAACTGAAAGTCCAATATGAGACAGAGAGCGGGTGGAAGATCGAGCACCTCTTGCAGTCAAGAAGTCCAAGACTTAGATACTCATTCGAAGTAACATATGGATTATAATTATTACCTAGGAAGAAAAGATAACATATAGAGTCATTATACATGCCCTGTTTTGATAATGATACTGGGACATAATCATACTTAGGAGGAGAAAATTGTAACCCCCACCGATTCGGGCTAGTCAATTTAGAGACAATTAGCATCAAAAAAATGATTTTTTGATAGAAGATTATTTAAAGTAAATAACCTTAACCAATTTATAGTATATGTCACAAGGGTTCCATACATATAAAGAACGCTGAAATCCAAGTTATAACGAAGAAGTCATGACCCGTCGATGTTTTACAGCAAAATCAGCACAACATCGGGAATCGTAAAAAGTGAGTTTGTGATAAAATAATTTTTAGCCTGATGGATCTAAATGAAAGTCGTAGTATATGTTAAATTGAGAATGTATATGAAAAGAACATCCAAATCTGACATCGTATGAGGAAGTTATGATTTTTCTAAGATTTAGCCTAACAGTGCACAACTTAAAAATTGAATTTTAGATCGATCGATTTTTAGCTGGAACAACCTAAATTAGAATTGAAGATCTCATTAATAGGAGTTCAACGATAAAAAGATAGTAGAAAACGGAGTCTTTATGTTGAAGTTATGAATTTTACATGGTCGTTAACATTGTAATCTTCTCATACTATTAAATTTAAAATTGGTCGAGAATTAGCCAATTAGGTCAAAGGTAAAGTTGTAGATCCTGTCTCTACCTATGCTTGAATATATAAGAACATAAAAAATGGAGCTCATATGCAAAATTTACGGATGTTAGAAGATAATTAGTTTTTTAAAATAACCAGGAGATGACACGTGATGCGATCTGAGCCACTACTTCCTCACCACGGCTTGCCACCAGATGGTGACACCTAGCAACGAATGCCCAATGTTTAGCTAGGAAAAACCTAGCATTCATAAACATCTTGCATTTGGCTCTTGAACGGCCCACATTCACACCAAACTCATCCTATAAATAGAGGTGCAAATCTCCGATTTCTTCACACCTTTCCACTTCTCTTCTCCAAACACTCCCAAAGCCTCAAGGCTTTTATCTAGCCCTTATTAGGAGTTAGTATCAAGTCCCAGAGTGCCAGAAGGATATGTGAAGAAGAGCTTTTGGCTTGGAAGTTCTGCCCCCGCAGAGCCTGGTTCCTAGCCAAACCCCCTCATAAGTAAGTTATGCTTACCCTACTTTATGTATAGCTTATGTTTAAGTTCGATATAATTATTATGAACTTATAAAAAATATATATTATAAAATATAATTTACAAAGTGTTATTATAATATATTTTAACTACTCGTGGTACGGTGAATCTGGTTTGAATGAATGCATAGGGTTGTTGGTTTTTAGAAGTGTTATAATGCCAAAATGGTACTGCCCTCCGGTGTTTCATGTCTGACCCCTATCTGTACATAGTGGTCGAAAAGTATTATTTAACACTTATAAAACAATATTGCTTGTTAATAGTCGCACTAAATATTACACTAAAATTTAGCGGTAATGATGTGACAACCCGAAATTTATTCCGTTATTGTAACCCACTTCTGTTAATAAAAATTTAATTTTTATTAAATTTTCCGTCAACTTCTTGGGTTAAGTAAATCATTTAGGGTTATTGTCATAATTTCATACGTGTCGGAAAATGAAAAATAGCGCGAAAAACTCACGATTCCGTGGAAAAAACGACGAGTTCACGGCCAAGGTGAGTTTACGGCAGTAAGCTCGTGTATGGCCATAAACTCTGTTTACGGTCAGTGCCAGGTTGACCCCCACCCCTGGCCATAAACTCACCCTTATATAAGGGATGAGTGGCCTTCATTTCATTCTTTTCACACTCTAAGAAGTTTTCTCTCTCTACTCTCTCTCTATAATTTTGAGTTTGATCAAGAACCCCCAAGAATGTAAGTGATTCTTCACCTTTCTTGTGTTTTAATCCCTTTTCTAGTGATGAATCCATGTTTCATTCCAAATAACTTCATCTTTGCTAGATATTCTCTCTCACCAAGAACACCAGGAACACACACTAGTGTTTGGTGGCTAAAAACCTCATTCCAAGCCTCTTTCAGTAAGTAACTACCCTTTATGCTCAATGTTACTAGAAACCAAAAAATTTTCACCTGGAAATCGACCCAAATCATGAACTCGAAATGTTTTTACGACCGTAAACCCATGTGTACGGCCATACACCCTTCAAGGGTTGTAAACTCCATTTTAGGTCGAATATTGGCCTTTAAATCCTACTTTGAACTTTGAAAAAGGCTTAGAATAATTCCAAGAGGCTAGAAAGGACCCTAAAACAACGAAAAATCACACTTCTTGTCGAAGTGTTTACGGCCGCATACCCATGGGCCGTAAACTCATGGACCGCAAGCACTTGGGCCGGACACCCTTGGGTTGCAAACCTAGTTCACGACCGTAAACTCCCTTTACGGCCGTCAACAACTCTTTTGTGGGAAAAAGCCTATTTTCATCGATCCAACCAACTCCCTATAACATTCCTTAACCAAAAGCAAGGGTTTATCTAACACTTTATCTAACGAAATTGCTGATTTATATACATATATGTATTTATTTGATATTAGGATTCCATTAAGTGCAACATACATCAAATCAAGGATCGTCCAATTCAATCCTCTGCATCCAACCACCATTGAGTTCATACCCCTACAATTTTCCGAGTTTTCCATGTTTTCAGGTGGGGAATACAAGCTAAACATAAAGGTTTTCGTAACTTAAACTCTGATGCAATTACACCGGTTTTCTATCAAACATTTAGATACATTTATCCCTTTTATGATATGCGTAGCATAAGGGACGTTTTCTAATCATAATTGCATAGTTTTCAACAGTACATGAACGTAACTAACCATTCAAACTATAATTGGTATAGTTTGGGATTTCATTACCAGTTTTACAGATTTAAACTTCATGCAAAGTCAAACATATAAACTATGTTAGATTTAGTTTATCTATTACTACGAATACAAACCTGGAGTATCTTGCTAAATAATTATATTTGTATAATTATTTATACTCTACACCGTTACAAATGATTTCAAACTCGAGAACAACCGAACTACATGTAAAGTAGTTAATACAGGATTGTTAGACTTATCTTCATTATACCCCTTAGGGTACCAATAAATCCTCACCGGTAGTATAACCACAGTCTCGTGGAGGGAGAGCGTGAAATTTGTCAATAGATCTATTCGAGACCGACAATCCCACACCTGAATTGTTAGCTACAGTTAGGCGGGCACGCCTGGGGTGACAAATTTTGTAATCGCACGATGCCTGAAGAAACGTTAAGGAGGTCACCGGTCAAATTAGTATGGTTATACGACTCACAATAAGTATTAACTTGTTTATGAGATTTCTTTCTTCTATTGTTTTATTTTAATTAATAAAACTACATATCTACTTACTGGAGGTATTCCAAGGACACAACCTATGGTTTTATTTTAAGTAATAAAACTACTATACATACTGGTGGTAGCCAGGGTTTTCGAACAGATCTTACACTACATACTGGTGGTAACCAGGGTTTTCAAATGGAACATACTATTCATACAGAAATCAACAAACATGTTAGAAAATATTGGATTTTCTTGGTAAACATGCAATCATATTCAGAACTTGATAACAATGGTTTTCGATACAAACGACATTTTACTTATAATGGAAAGAAACCATTTGTACAAACTCAATGACAAGTTTTCAATACAAAAACATGCTTATGAACTCACCAGCTTTATGCTGATACGTTTTCAAAACCACTTGTATTCTCATGGCAACGATAGACAGGTATCTTGCCAACTTTTGGAGAAGACGGAGGATTTTGGAGTCTCGTCTTTATCTTTTGTTTATATCGATGTATACAAACTATATTTCCAAACAGATGTAAATATTCATATTGTAATGTAATGGTTGTGTTTACTTTGATTGCTATGATACTTTGTTGTGATACTACGCATGACGTCACCCGCCCCTAGACGTTTCCACCGTTGTTTTTCTGACGGTTCAGGGGTGTGAAAAATGATACTAGGTTTCGTCGAAGGAAAATAGAATCGTTAGCATCGAAGCGTTGCCCGAGTTTGGAATCATCACTTTAATAAGTGAGTGCAGAGTTACTTTCATCTTACACTTAGATATCAAGTATTTAATATAAATTATTTGCTATGGGTGCATATTATATGTGTTGTTGATATCTATGTTGGTTGAACAAAATATACATGTTTTATTTGATTTGAATTGTATATGTATTTGATACCTATAAAAATATTGGGTAAGGATGGGTAGATAAATGATGCGAGCTGAAAGATGGTATAGTATGATGAAAGATAAGATTTCATAGTATGATAAAAGAAGTAGGCTGTCGCACCCCAAAACCTGAATGCGGAATCGTTCGGAGCTGTAGGACGTCATGTATAATATCGCAACAATGCAAAGTAGTAAACAAGAAACAACATCGTCCAGTGCATTAATAATATAATTTCATACAAGTGTGTTCTATCAAGTTATATAGACACTAAAAAGTACATCAAAAGAAAATATGAGTCTTGAACAAGCTCCATCTTCTCAAAAACCTGGCACCGCTACCTGTCTACTGGTGACCTGAGAATACAAGTTATTTTGAATGTGAGTATCAGCTTTAAAGCTGGTGAGATCATAAGTATATTAGTGTCTGTGTTTGTATGAAATCATTTGTAAGATGTTTGTAAGATGTCATGTATGAGTTTAGTAAAGTTTGTATTTGTTTGAACTATCCTAGAAAACCCTATGTTTCCTACTAAGAGTAGCCTTCTACCAACGCATCTAGTAACTATGTGTGTCTCTTGTAAGAGTGTGTATTTTCCCAAATCCGACTATCATTAACCAAAACTATAGTTTTTACATTAAGGTGTATTGTGTGAATGTTCACGAGGTGAATGTAATACGAAAAATATTATAGTACTGTAGTGTTGTATTAAGTAATTACTACTGTACTAAATACCTTAAACCAATTGTTATTTAAACTACCATGTTATCGGCATGTACCCTGCTACCGAATCAATAGTAAAACGACGATGTAAGACGCCGTAAGAAATCACCAGCTTTAAAGCTGCTACTAGACTTGCAAGTCCCACTGTAGCGAGCAACAAGGTGTAGGATAGTCAATCTAGTATAGATCTATACGCAAACTCATACGCTCCCCAAATGGTCATGGCAGGGAGTGCCATGACCCGTTTAATGGCTCACATAACTGAATGTAAAGTATATGTATTGTATGTGCTAGTTGTATAGTGTGTTCTTTCTCTATCTAGCCTGTATGTTTGTTTCTCATCACTATGTATTATGTTTGTTTCTCATCACTATGTATTATGTTTGTTTCTCATCACTATGTATTATGTTTGTTTCTTATAAATATGTATTATGTTTGTTTCTCATCACTATAAGTTATGATTCATGTATGAACTGACTCTTTGTATGATTGATTGGTCTAGTATTAGTATTAGTAAAACCCTAAACTACGCCTATTGTAGTTTACTAGTAATATAACTTGTACGTATGAACATGGGAGTATACCCTTGCTACCCAAGCATATTGAATTCACTGGAAGAACCTTTATGTCTATATATGTATACATAATATATAACTAATATTTATACGACCTTCAGACGGATAACCGATGCCCTACAACCACATCCCAACAAGGAAAAGGAGATAAAGCAAGCTTGCCTTCCTAAGCCCTTTAAACATTGCTTATATATCTATACATACATAGGCATGCATTTGATAATAAGTATAAAAGAGTTTAAGTAAAAGTATTTGATAAGTAAAAGAGTTTGTAAAACAGTTTGATAAACAGGTTGAATAGTAAGAAAACCACTGGTTTTGTAGTTGTTAATCACATGTGATTGATGAAATAACTATAAGTATTTAACTTGTATCCCCCCCCCCCATTACACACACAAAAGCTTTTAAAAAAATTTAAATCATTGATTAAGGGGTATGAACTCACCTGTAATGAGCGGTACAGATGAACTGAAGATGTAGGATTGCTAGGTGTCAAGTGAAGTCTTGAACACACTCTATGATCCTTGTTAACATATAATATCACATATATGTATCTTATTAGTGTTTAAACAACTAATAAACAAATTTAAGACACCCTAGGACATGCTAAACACCTTATACAAGTGTTATAAGTCCCAAGGGTTGCATCTAAGTGTTGTAGGGAAAGGCTAGGGTGTTTGGGGTTCAAGGAAAACTCCATTAGGGTGTTTACGGTTTTGTGGTTATTGCCAAAAGAGTTTACGATTGTAAACCCTTGGGTTTACGGTTGTAAGCTCACCACTTGTTGACCATTTGATGTTTGAAGCCGTAAGAGTCCCTAGAAGCTTTTCTACTTGATGTATGTAACCATGGAAGGTACTAGGGCACCATTTCACTCCTAATTGGAATTTACGGTCCCTAAACAATTTTCCTTTGGGTTTACTACCATAAAACCATAAGGTTTATGGTATTTGGGGTTTTCAAGTCCTTAGCTCATCAAGGTAATAGTCTAGGTTAGATTCTAGGCATAAGGAATAAATACGGGACATTTATTCACCCTGTGGGGTGTTTACGGTTTTGGGAGATCCCCAAACCGTAAACACATAAAAATGAGTGACTTTGATGCTTTTCACAGACTTATACACATCAAGGAAGGATTTAGACTTGTTACAATGGCTTGTGATGGACTAAAGCACCCTAAGGCACCTTAACTTGGTGTTTACGGTTCAAGAATTTCTTGAACTGTGAACACCTAGTTCTTGGTTTTCTTGGGTGATTTCCTTGATATTAAGATGTATAGAAAGCTTTAAAAGACTATAGGATAGAAGTACTTACTATGTGCAAGACTGAAATGAGCTGAAAGTCCAAGAACACTAGTGTATGTTCTTGGTGTTCTTGGTGAAAAGGAAGAATCAACCTTTTTGGAATGATTTCATGGTTAGAAGTCTTTTAAAACACTAGATCAAAGCATATAATCACTTAAGGAAGCTAGAAACACTTACTAGATTGAAGATCTTGAAAATCTTTTCGATGATACTTGAGAGAGAATGGGTTTTGGATCTTGAGTTTTTGGAAAAATGAAAATAATGACTAGTTCTCAAATATATACTCTCAGATTTAGGGTTTTTGTCAGATAATATTTTTTTCAGGCAGTAAACTCTAATTTCTTAGAGTTTTGGAATAACCGTGTTGAACAATTAGCCTAGTGCATCCTCTCTCCTGATATCTTTAAACTGTGAAATCCTGAAATACTCAAACTTATTCTAAAAAGTATGAAAATTGAGGGCAACAGTTCTGACTTCTATTGACTTGATATGTTTGTACATAATATAAATTTGGGGTTGTCACATTGGAAAAGTTAGAATGCCACGTCTTTGGAATTATTATTGTACCAACGATGTAGTCACTTAGTGTCGTATAGGTGAACATTGGTAGTATGGACTTAGTGCCTTATATATGATAAGTATTTAACTTGTATTCCCCATATAAAAGCATTTAAAAACATTTAAATCATTGATTAAGGGGTATGAACTCACCTGTAGTGAGTGGTAAGGATGAACTGAAGATGTAGGATTGTTAGGTGTCAAGTGAAGTCTTAAACACACTCTACGATCCTAGTTAACATATAATATCACATATATGTATCTAATTAGTGTTTAAACAACTAATAAACAATTTTAAGACACCCTAGGACATGCTAAACACCTTATACAAGTGTTATAAGTCCCAAGGGTTGCATCTAAGTGTTGTAGGGAAAGGCTAGGGTGTTTGGGGTTCAAGGAAAACTCCATAGGGTGTTTACAGTTTTTTCGTTATTGGAAAAAGAGTTTACGGTTGTAAACCCTTGGGTTACAGTCGTAAGCTCACCCACTTGTTGACCATTTGATGTTTGAAGCCTTAAGAGTCCCTAGAAGCTTTTCTACTTGATGTATGTGACCATGGATGGTACTAGTGCACCATTTCAATCCAAATTGGAGTTTACAGTCCCTAAACCATTTTCCTTTGGGTTTACTACCATAAACCCATAAGGTTTATGGTATTTGGGGGTTTTCAAGTACTTGGCTCATCAAGGTAATAGTCTAGGTTAGATTCTAGGCACAAGGAATAAATATGGGACATTTATACACCCTTTGGGGTGTTTACGGTTTTGGGAGATCCCCAAACTGTAAACACATAAAAATGAGTGACTTTGATGCTTTTGATGGACTTATACACATCAAGGAAGGATTTAGACTTGTTGCAAAGGCTTGTGATGGACTAAAGTACCCTAAGGCCCCTTAACTTGGTGTTTACGGTTCAAGAACTTCTTGAACCGTGAACACCTAGTTCTTGGTGTTCTTGGTTGATTTCCTTGATATTAAGATTTATAGCAAGCTTTAAAAGACTCTAGGATGGATGTACTTACTACGTGGAAGCTTGAAATGAGCTAAAAGTCCAAGAACACTAGAGTATCTTCTTGGTGTTCTTGGTGAAAAGGAAGAATCAACCTTTTTGGAATGATTTCACGGTTAGAAGTGTTTTAAAACACTAGATCAAAGCATATAATCACTTTGGAAGCTAGAAAAACTTACTAGATTGAAGATCTCGAAAATATTGTGGATGATACTTGAGAGAGAATGGGTTTTGGATTTTACGTTTTTGGAAAAATGAAAATAATGACTAGTTCTCATATATATATACTCTCAGGTTTAGGGCTTTTTTCATAAAATATTTTATTCAGGCAGTAAACTCTAACTTCTTAGAGTTTTGGAATAACAGTCATGAACAGTAACCCTAGTGCATCCTCTCTCCTGATATCTCTAAAGTGTGAAATCCTAAAATACTCAAACCTACTCTATAATGTCTAAAAATTGACAGCAACAGTTCTGACTTTTATTGACTTGATACGTTTGTACAGAATAGAAATTTCGGATTGTCACATCATCCCCTCGTTAGAAGGAATTGTTGGATAAGGTGTCTAAGTCCATAACTATTTCTGGTATGTACTTGACCCGACCCGGCATGGTCCATTTGGGTTGCATGGCACCATGCAATTGGATAGACTAAATGAGAGAAATAACACTTGGAGATTATTAATATATTATAAGTTCTAATATATTAATAATATTATTTGATTAGTTTGATCAAGAATTAATTTAGAATTAATTAAGTGATCAAAAGATAACTAATTAAATATATGGGTTGATTATGTAAATCATCCATATCTTGTATAGTGGGCTAAAAGGCTCCATGGACTATCAAGTTGGGTTCCACCCATAGGATTTAACCCTAGATGTGTCAACACTATATAAGTAACATGTTCTCCACCCAAAATCGGCTACACTAAGAATCAAGAGGGCTTGGCCGATTTTGAAGAAGTGAGTATTCTCTCATAAGTTCTTCCAAGAGCATTTGGTGTTGTGTGAAGCATTTGAGGCATCACACTTGGGGTGCTAGGCTCACAAGGTTTCAAGGAACACAAACAACAATAAGACAAACATAGATCCAAGGTTATTAGGGTTGCATGTACACTTAGGAAGTGTTAGAATGCTCAAAACCCATCAGTGGTATCAGAGCCTGGTTTTGTTTGCTCTTATTTGTGCTTAAAAGTTGAGAACAGAATCGGAAATTTTGCTGTCTGCGAATGGACTCGTCGAGTCTATAGGGGGGACTCGTTGAGTCCATGAGTATCTTCAACCAACTCGGCGAGTCAGTTTATGCACTCGGCGAGTAGGGTCGAATGAGTGCAGAATTTCGATTCAGTTGCTGGAAAATGAATTAGAAACATTACCCTAAACTGTTTTGGTAATTGAAAACTTGTTTTTTGGTGGTGTAATGTCTTTGCTAATTCATTTACAATAACTAGTTATCAAAATTACAAAGTTTTATGTAATTTTTTGATTGTGTTCATATTCATGTTCTTGTTCTTATGATGTTTTAGATGATCATAGGAATTATTTGTAACCTATGTGGTAGTTTAATTCTTGATCATAATGTGTTTTAATGGAGTCCATAACTTATCCTTAAGTTATGGAAAACCAAGAGTCACACTTGAGTTAAAACCATTAAGAAAAACACAAGAGTTAGAAAAATGAAGAGTCTTCATTTTATTACTCTATTAAACTCATAAGTTACAAGAAATGAAAAGTTTTGAAAGTTACAAAACTTGCCCTCAAGTTTTGGAACAAGTAAAGTTAAGTTAAAACTTTAAGTTCCAACCCCTAGAATTTTAAAAGTTAAAATTCAACCCTTATACTTATATTATGATAATTTAATAATTATATATATATATATATATATATATATATATATATATATATGTATAAGAATAAAGTCGTCTTACCGCTAGTACGCCTCATTCACGAAGCCGGTCTATAAGGTGGGTATAAGGTTGTTGCCTATAAAATGGTGACTTAATGGGTGTATATTCTCACCCACCGCTTGCTTGACTGGTGGAGGGTCGTTAGCCGAACGGGTAAGACAAGGACTTATAAATTCTCATTCAAAGTATGATGAATATAATAAAGTAACTAAATGTTTATTAAATTCCCAATCTTAGTTACTTTAGGAAAAATGTGAATAAGGTGCTAATCCATGAAATTACACTTTACACTTTGTCTAATTCGTTGGTGGAGCGTGTGTGGTTAACCGGCACATCGATTGAGTGATAAACTTTAAGGGTACCAAGTGATTTGCATGGTTACTTCACACCTCGTTTTGTGATCCTCGGCATCCCAGTCACAAAACCTGGAGGGCACTCCCGAGATTGAAACATGCCTTTGAAAAGTTCATTGGATCTCAAAGAATCTAGGAATTTCTAAAACCAATAAAAACTAAATATCTAATATTTCGGTTTTCGTGGTGGAAATTGGTGAATCGTCATTAACCTACCTTTCAAATATGATATAGCTTAGATTACGGCATACCTCTTCTAAGTTATATTATATTGTGATTGGATCCTAGCCTTAATATTACATTTGGGTGTTTTATTAAGGACTCTCTTAAATCTAAACTAAACTTGTTCTTCTCTTTCAGATGTCTTCAAATAATGCTTCTGGCTCGAATCCTAATGGCTCCTTTACTCTTATGAGTTTGTGTGGGAAAGTCACCTTTGATGGATCCAACTTCAACAAATGGATCAGAAACATCAGGATGATTACCCACTACGAGGACAAAGAATATGTCCTTGACAAGGAGCTTAAGGAAATTGACGAGTCCACTGCAACTCCCCAGGAGATCGCTGACTTTCATACTCATGAAAGAGATGCAACCAAGGTGGCTTGCATCATGTTGGCCACCATGACAGCTGAACTCCAAAAGTCTTATGAAGATTTCTACCCTTATGAAATGCACCAAGATTTGATGGAAAGATACCATCAAAGTGCACGACAAGAGAGGTACGAAGTCATCTGCTCCATGATAACAACCATGATGAAGGACGGAGAGTCCGTCACGAGCCACATGCAGAAAATGCAAAGGTATGTGGAGCGTTTGCTGAAGCTCAATGTGAACTTCCCTGAGGAGCTTGCAATAGATATCATTTTGCACTCCTTACCATCGTGTTATGATCAATTCTGCATGACATATCACATGAACAAGGAAGAGGTCACCCTCAGCAAACTTCAGGGACTTCTCAAGACCGCATAAACAGTTCTTAAGGGGAAGTCGGTTGCTATCACTCCTACTCCAGACTCAACTCCGGTCTTGGCAATCGGGCAAAGTCGAGGGAGGAAGAGAAAGAGATCATCGAAGGGTACCAAGGCTCGGACCCTTGATGGCTCTTCTTCAAGTGGAACCAAGAAAGGTTTCATTACTCCTTCTTCTGACCCAAAAGAGGCTGAATGCTTCTATTGCCATGAAAAAGCTCATTGGAAGCGAAACTGCCCAAAGTACCAGTAGGATGTAAAGGATGGGAAAGTCAAACCCAACCATGCAGGTATCTACACTATCATTTCTAATAACTTACCCCATTCGAAATCTTGGGTCCTTGATACCGATTGCGGTATTCATATTTGTTGTGACTTGCAGGGACTAGGAAGAAGTGAGAATGTGGAGCAAGGAAGAATAAACTTAATCATTGGGAATAGGAAAGTTACACCTGTCACCAAGATTGGAGTTTATACTTTATCGCTAAGTAGTGGGTTAAATTTAGATTTGAATAAATGTTGTTATTCGCCAGAAATGGCAAGAAATATTATTTCCTTTCATGCATTGTACAAACAAGGTTTCACCTTTTCGTTTGATAATGAAGTTGGTTCGATTAATGCTTTCTTTAATAATGTTCTTTATTTTAAAGCATTACCTTGTGATGGTGTGTATGAAGCTGTATCTATTGTAGATAACTTAGGAAATAATGTTTTGTGTATTGATTCTACTAATAATAATAACTTGGATAAAGCATCATTATGGCATTGTCGTCTTGGACATATAAGCAAGAAACGCATAGGGCAACTCCAAAAAGATGGAGTCTTGGAGTCGTTTGACCTAAAGTCAAATGATAGTTGCGAATCATGCTTACTTGGAAAAATGACAAAGTCACCCTTCACAGGCTCGTGTGAAAGGGGTGAAGGTTTGTTGGACCTTATACACACGGATGTGTGTGGACCATTCAAACATGCCACAAGAGATGCTAATCGTTATTATTTGACTTTTACTGATGATTACAGTAGATATGGATATGTCTACTTAATCAAGCATAAGTCAGAGACTTTCGAGAAGTTTAAGGAATTTAAACAGGAAGTCGAGAATCAATTGGGCAGGAACATTAAGATGCTTCGATCCGATCGAGGTGGTGAGTATCTTAGTTCAGAGTTCCTCGACTATCTAAAGGAATGTGAGATTATCTCACAATTAACACCTCCCAGGACACCGCAGTTGAATGGTGTGGCTGAGAGGCGTAATCGAACCTTGTTGGACATGGTTCGTTCCATGATGAGTCGAGCTTCGCTACCAATCTCATTCTGGGGGTATTCCTTACAGACTGCCGCCCATATCCTTAATCTAGTCCCTACAAAGAAAGTTGCCAAAACTCCTCACGAGATGTGGACTGGTAAAGTACCTAAACTAGACCACATCAATATTTGGGGATGCGAGGCTTCGTGAGACGCGAGACTCATGATAAGCTCGAACCCCGAAGCGAGAGGTGTATTTTCATCGGCTACCCACAGCAATCCTTTGGTTACCTCTTCTACAGACCTAGTGACAATGTGGTCTTTGTAGCAAGAAGAGGAGTCTTTCGAGAAAGAGAGTTTATAAGCCAAGGAGACAGTGGGAGGCAAATTGATCTTGAAGAAATTCAAGAGTCAAGTGGTGAAGGAACTTCAAACTCTAGCCCTCAACTTGAGGAGGAAACTCCTGTTGAGCCAATTGACGAATCTGTACCTCTGAGGCGTTCCACGAGAGTTAGGAGTGCACCTGAGAATTACTATGGATTCCATATTACTGCAGAAGGTGAGAAACTTATTAGTCATGAGACACTACTAAGTCAAGATGACCCTAACAGCTACGAGGAAGCCATGGCGGGCCCCGAGTCTGCTAAATGGAAAGAGACTATGGATAGCGAGATACAATCCATGTATGACAATCAAGTTTTGAACTTGGTTGAGAACGTACCAGGTCGAAAGACTGTAGGGTGCAAATGGGTCTTCAAGAAGAAGACCGACATGGATGGTAAAGTACACACTTATAAGGCTAGACTGGTTGCAAAGGGCTTCTCTCAAATTCATGGAGTGGATTATGATGAGACCTTTTCTCCGGTAGCCAAGATTAAGTCTATTCGGGTTCTGTTAGTCATAGCCGCATTTCATGACTATGAAATTTGGCAAATGGATGTCAAAACCGCTTTCCTTAATGGGAAGTTGGCTGAAGATGTTTACATGAGTCAGCCAGAGGGTTTTGTCAGTAACAAGTACCCTAATAGAGTGTGTAAGCTTGAGAAGTCCATTTATGGATTAAAGCAAGCTCCTCGCAGATGGAATCTTTGCTTTGATGAAAAGGTCAAGGAATTTGGCTTTTCTAGGAGTGAAGATGAATCTTGTGTATATGTCAAGGCTAGTGGGAGTATAGTTAGTTTTTTGGTATTGTATGTGGATGACATACTACTCATAGGAAATGACATTCCAACCTTGCAGGAAGTAAAGTCCTGGCTTGGAAAGTGTTTCGCTATGAAGGACCTTGGTGAAGCTGCCTATATTTTGGGGATAAGGATCTTGAGAGATCGGAGTAAAAGACTAATTGGACTTAGTCAAAGTACCTACTTGGAGAAGGTTCTGAAGAGATTCAGAATGCAAGACTCCAAGACGTTTCCACCGTTGTTTTTCTGACGGTTCAGGGGTGTGAAAAATGATACTAGGTTTCGTCGAAGGAAAATAGAATCGTTAGCATCGAAGCGTTGCTCGAGTTTGGAATCATCACTTTAATAAGTGAGTGCAGAGTTACTTTCATCTTACACTTAGATATCAAGTATTTAATATAAATTATTTGCTATGGGTGCATATTATCTGTGTTGTTGATATCTATGTTGGTTGAACAAAATATACATGTTTTATTTGATTTGAACTGTATATGTATTTGATACCTATAAAAATATTGGGTAAGGATGGGTAGATAAATGATGCGAGCTGAAAGATGGTATAGTGTGATGAAAGATAAGATTTCATAGTATGATAAAAGAAGTAGGCTGTCGCACCCCAAAACCTGAATGCGGAATCGTTCGGAGCTGTAGGACGTCATGTATAATATCGCAACAATGCAAAGTAGTAAACAAGAAACAACATCGTCCAGTGCATTAATAATATAATTTCATACAAGTGTGTTCTATCAAGTTATATAGACACTAAAAAGTACATCAAAAGAAAATATGAGTCTTGAACAAGCTCCATCTTCTCAAAAACCTGGCACCGCGACCTGTCTACTGGTGACCTGAGAATACAAGTTATTTTGAATGTGAGTATCAGCTTTAAAGCTGGTGAGATCATAAGTATATTAGTGTCTGTGTTTGTATGAAATCATTTGTAAGATGTTTGTAAGATGTCATGTATGAGTTTAGTAAAGTTTGTATTTGTTTGAACTATCCTAGAAAACCCTATGTTTCCTACTAAGAGTAGCCTTCTACCAACACATCTAGTAACTATGTGTGTCTCTTGTAAGAGTGTGTATTTTCCATAATCCGACTATCATTAACCAAAACTATAGTTTTTACATTAACGTGTATTGTGTGAATGTTCACGAGGTGAATGTAATACGAAAAATATTATAGTACTGTAGTGTTGTATTAAGTAATTACTACTGTACTAAATACCTTAAACCAATTGTTATTTAAACTACCATGTTATCGGCATGTACCCTGCTACCGACTCAATAGTAAAACGACGATGTAAGACGCCGTAAGAAATCACCAACTTTAAAGCTGCTACTAGACTTGCAAGTCCCACTGTAGCGAGCAACAAGGTGTAGGATAGTCAATCCAGTATAGATCTATACGCAAACTCATACGCTCCCCAAATGGTCATGGCAGGGAGTGCCATGACCCGTTTAATGGCTCACATAACTGAATGTAAAGTATATGTATTGTATGTGCTAGTTGTATAGTGTGTTCTTTCTCTATCTAGCCTGTATGTTTGTTTCTCATCACGATGTATTATGTTTGTTTCTCATCACTATGTATTATGTTTGTTTCTCATCACTATGTATTATGTTTGTTTCTCATAAATATGTATTATGTTTGTTTCTCATCACTATAAGTTATGATTCATGTATGAACTGACTCTTTGTATGATTGATTGGTCTAGTATTAGTATTAGTAAAACCCTAAACTACGCCTATTGTAGTTTACTAGTAATATAACTTGTACGTATGAACATGGGAGTATACCCTTGCTACCCAAGCATATTGAATTCACTGGAAGAACCTTTATGTCTATATATGTATACATAATATATAACTAATATTTATACGACCTTCAGACGGATAACCGATGCCCTACAACCACATCCCAACAAGGAAAAGGAGATAAAGCAAGCTTGCCTTCCTAAGCCCTTTAAACATTGCTTATATATCTATACATACATAGGCATGCATTTGATAATAAGTATAAAAGAGTTAAAGTAAAAGTATTTGATAAGTAAAAGAGTTTGTAAAACAGTTTGATAAACAGGTTGAATAGTAAGAAAACCACTGGTTTTGTAGTTGTTAATCACATGTGATTGATGAAATAACTATAAGTATTTAACTTGTATCCCCCCCCCATTACACACACAAAAGCTTTTAAAAAAATTTAAATCATTGATTAAGGGGTATGAACTCACCTGTAATGAGCGGTACGGATGAACTGAAGATGTAGGATTGCTAGGTGTCAAGTGAAGTCTTGAACACACTCTATGATCCTTGTTAACATATAATATCACATATTTGTATCTTATTAGTGTTTAAACAACTAATAAACAAATTTAAGACACCCTAGGACATGCTAAACACCTTATACAAGTGTTATAAGTCCCAAGGGTTGCATCTAAGTGTTGTAGGGAAAGGCTAGGGTGTTTGGGGTTCAAGGAAAACTCCATTAGGGTGTTTACGGTTTTGTGGTTATTGCCAAAAGAGTTTACGATTGTAAACCCTTGGGTTTACGGTTGTAAGCTCACCACTTGTTGACCATTTGATGTTTGAAGCCGTAAGAGTCCCTAGAAGCTTTTCTAATTGATGTATGTGACCATGGAAGGTACTAGGGCACCATTTCACTCCTAATTGGAATTTACGGTCCCTAAACAATTTTCCTTTGGGTTTACTACCATAAAACCATAAGGTTTATGGTATTTGGGGTTTTCAAGTCCTTAGCTCATCAAGGTAATAGTCTAGGTTAGATTCTAGGCATAAGGAATAAATATGGGACATTTATACACCCTGTGGGGTGTTTACGGTTTTGGGAGATCCCCAAACTGTAAACACATAAAAATGAGTGACTTTGATGCTTTTCACAGACTTATACACATCAAGGAAGGATTTAGACTTGTTATAATGGCTTGTGATGGACTAAAGCACCCTAAGGCACCTTAACTTGGTGTTTACGTTTCAAGAATTTCTTGAACTGTGAACACCTAGTTCTTGGTTTTCTTGGGTGATTTCCTTGATATTAAGATGTATAGAAAGCTTTAAAAGACTCTAGGATAGAAGTACTTACTATGTGCAAGACTGAAATGAGCTGAAAGTCCAAGAACACTAGTGTATGTTCTTGGTGTTCTTGGTGAAAAGGAAGAATCAACCTTTTTGGAATGATTTCATGGTTAGAAGTCTTTTAAAACACTAGATCAAAGCATATAATCACTTAAGGAAGCTAGAAACACTTACTAGATTGAAGATCTTGAAAATCTTTTCGATGATACTTGAGAGAGAATGGGTTTTGGATCTTGAGTTTTTGGAAAAATGAAAATAATGACTAGTTCTCAAATATATACTCTCAGATTTAGGGTTTTTGTCAGATAATATTTTATTCAGACAGTAAACTGTAATTTCTTAGTGTTTTGGAATAACCGTGTTGAACAATTATCCTAGTGCATCCTCTCTCCTGATATCTTTAAACTGTGAAATCCTGAAATACTCAAACTTATTCTAAAAAGTATGAAAATTGAGGGAAACAGTTCTGACTTCTATTAACTTGATATGTTTGTACATAATAGAAATTTGGGGTTGTCACATTGGAAAAGTTAGAATGCCACGTCTTTGGAATTATTATTGTACCAACGATGTAGTCACTTAGTGCCGTATAGGTGAACATTGGTAGTATGGACTTAGTGCCTTATATATGATAAGTATTTAACTTGTATTCCCCATATAAAAGAATTTAAAAACATTTAAATCATTGATTAAGGGGTACGAACTCACCTGTAGTGAGTGGTAAGGATGAACTGAAGATGTAGGATTGTTAGGTGTCAAGTGAAGTCTTAAACACACTCTACGATCCTAGTTAACATATAATATCACATATATGTATCTAATTAGTGTTTAAACAACTAATAAACAATTTTAAGACACCCTAGGACATGCTAAACACCTTATACAAGTGTTATAAGTCCCAAGGGTTGCATCTAAGTGTTGTAGGGAAAGGCTAGGGTGTTTGGGGTTCAAGGAAAACTCCATAGGGTGTTTACAGTTTTTTCGTTATTGGAAAAAGAGTTTACGGTTGTAAACCCTTGGGTTACAGTCGTAAGCTCACCCACTTGTTGACCATTTGATGTTTGAAGCCTTAAGAGTCCCTAGAAGCTTTTCTACTTGATGTATGTGACCATGGATGGTACTAGGGCACCATTTCAATCCTAATTGGAGTTTACAGTCCCTAAACCATTTTCCTTTGGGTTTACTACCATAAACCCATAAGGTTTATGGTATTTGGGGGTTTTCAAGTACTTGGCTCATCAAGGTAATAGTCTAGGTTAGATTCTAGGCACAAGGAATAAATATGGGACATTTATACACCCTTTGGGGTGTTTACGGTTTTGGGAGATCCCCAAACTGTAAACACATAAAAATGAGTGACTTTGATGCTTTTCATGGACTTATACACATCAAGGAAGGATTTAGACTTGTTACAAAGGCTTGTGCTGGACTAAAGTACCCTACGGCCCCTTAACTTGGTGTTTACGGTTCAAGAACTTCTTGAACCGTGAACACCTAGTTCTTGGTGTTCTTGGTTGATTTCCTTGATATTAAGATTTATAGAAAGCTTTAAAAGACTCTAGGATGGATGTACTTACTATGTGGAAGCTTGAAATGAGCTAAAAGTCCAAGAACACTAGAGTGTCTTCTTGGTGTTCTTGGTGAAAAGGAAGAATCAACCTTTTTGGAATGATTTCACGGTTAGAAGTGTTTTAAAACACTAGATCAAAGCATATAATCACTTATGGAAGCTAGAAAAACTTACTAGATTGAAGATCTCGAAAATATTGTGGATGATACTTGAGAGAGAATGGGTTTTGGATCTTGCGTTTTTGGAAAAATGAAAATAATGACTAGTTCTCATATATATATACTCTCAGGTTTAGGGCTTTTTTCATAAAATATTTTATTCAGGCAGTAAACTCTAATTTCTTAGAGTTTTGGAATAACATTCATGAACAGTAACCCTAGTGCATCCTCTCTCCTGATATCTCTAAAGTGTGAAATCCTGAAATACTCAAACCTACTCTATAATGTCTAAAAATTGACAGCAACAGTTCTGAATTTTATTGACTTGATACGTTTGTACAGAATAGAAATTTCGGATTGTCACATCATCCCCTCGTTAGAAGGAATTGTTGGATAAGGTGTCTAAGTCCATAACTATTTCTGGTATGTACTTGACCCGACCCGGCATGGTCCATTTGGGTTGCATGGCACCATGCAAATGGATAGACTAAATCAGAGAAATAACACTTGGAGATTATTAATATATTATAAGTTCTAATATATTAATAATATTATTTGATTAGTTTGATCAAGAATTAATTTAGAATTAATTAAGTGATCAAAAGATAACTAATTAAATATATGGGTTGATTATGTAAATCATCCATATCTTGTATAGTGGGCTAAAAGGCTCCATGGACTATCAAGTTGGGTTCCACCCATAGGATTTAACCCTAGATGTGTCAACACTATATAAGTAACATGTTCTCCACCCAAAATCGGCTACACTAAGAATCAAGAGGGCTTGGCCGATTTTGAAGAAGTGAGTATTCTCTCATAAGTTCTTCCAAGAGCATTTGGTGTTGTGTGAAGCATTTGAGGCATCACACTTGGGGTGCTAGGCTCACAAGGTTTCAAGGAACACAAACAACAATAAGACAAACATAGATCCAAGGTTATTAGGGTTGCATGTACACTTAGGAAGTGTTAGAATGCTCAAAACCCATCAGTGGTATCAGAGCCTGGTTTTGTTTGCTCTTATTTGTGCTTAAAAGTTGAGAACAGAATCGGAAATTTTGCTGTCTGCGAATGGACTCGTCGAGTCTATAGGGGGGACTCGTTGAGTCCATGAGTATCTTCAACCAACTCGGCGAGTCAGTTTATGCACTCGGCGAGTAGGGTCGAATGAGTGCAGAATTTCGATTCAGTTGCTGGAAAATGAATTAGAAACATTACCCTAAACTGTTTTGGTAATTGAAAACTTGTTTTTTGGTGGTGTAATGTCTTTGCTAATTCATTTACAATAACTAGTTATCAAAATTACAAAGTTTTATGTAATTTTTTGATTGTGTTCATATTCATGTTCTTGTTCTTATGATGTTTTAGATGATCATAGGAATTATTTGTAACCTATGTGGTAGTTTAATTCTTGATCATAATGTGTTTTAATGGAGTCCATAACTTATCCTTAAGTTATGGAAAACCAAGAGTCACACTTGAGTTAAAACCATTAAGAAAAACACAAGAGTTAGAAAAATGAAGAGTCTTCATTTTATTACTCTATTAAACTCATAAGTTACAAGAAATGAAAAGTTTTGAAAGTTACAAAACTTGCCCTCAAGTTTTGGAACAAGTAAAGTTAAGTTAAAACTTTAAGTTCCAACCCCTAGAATTTTAAAAGTTAAAATTCAACCCTTATACTTATATTATGATAATTTAATAATTATATATATATATATATATATATATATATATATATATATATATATATATATATATGTATAAGAATAAAGTCGTCTTACCGCTAGTACGCCTCATTCACGAAGCCGGTCTATAAGGTGGGTATAAGGTTGTTGCCTATAAAATGGTGACTTAATGGGTGTATATTCTCACCCACCGCTTGCTTGACTGGTGGAGGGTCGTTAGCCGAACGGGTAAGACAAGGACTTATAAATTCTCATTCAAAGTATGATGAATATAATAAAGTAACTAAATGTTTATTAAATTCCCAATCTTAGTTACTTTAGGAAAAATGTGAATAAGGTGCTAATCCATGAAATTACACTTTACACTTTGTCTAAGTCGTTGGTGGAGCGTGTGTGGTTAACCGGCACACTAACTTGGACTTAACAAGGTAGGTAAAGGGTGACTTAAGGTTTATTATAGTATCGGTGGAGCGTGTGTGGTTTACCGGCACATCGATTGAGTGATAAACTTTAAGGGTACCAAGTGATTTGCATGGTTACTTCACACCTCGTTTTGTGATCCTCGGCATCCCAATCACAAAACCTGGAGGGCACTCCCGAGATTGAAACATGCCTTTGAAAAGTTCATTGGATCTCAAAGAATCTAGGAATTTCTAAAACCAATAAAAACTAAATATCTAATATTTCGGTTTTCGTGGTGGAAATTGGTGAATCGTCATTCACCTACCTTTCAAATATGATATAGCTTAGATTACGGCATACCTCTTCTAAGTTATATTATATTGTGATTGGATCCTAGCCTTAATATTACATTTGGGTGTTTTATTAAGGACTCTCTTAAATCTAAACTAAACTTGTTCTTCTCTTTCAGATGTCTTCAAATAATGCTTCTGGCTCGAATCCTAATGGCTCCTTTACTCTTATGAGTTTGTGTGGGAAAGTCACCTTTGATGGATCCAACTTCAACAAATGGATCAGAAACATCAGGATGATTACCCACTACGAGGACAAAGAATATGTCCTTGACAAGGAGCTTAAGGAAATTGACGAGTCCACTGCAACTCCCCAGGAGATCGCTGACTTTCATACTCATGAAAGAGATGCAACCAAGGTGGCTTGCATCATGTTGGCCACCATGACAGCTGAACTCCAAAAGTCTTATGAAGATTTCTACCCTTATGAAATGCACCAAGATTTGATGGAAAGATACCATCAAAGTGCACGGCAAGAGAGGTACGAAGTCATCTGCTCCATGATAACAACCATGATGAAGGACGGAGAGTCCGTCACGAGCCACATGCAGAAAATGCAAAGGTATGTGGATCGTTTGCTGAAGCTCAATGTGAACTTCCCTGAGGAGCTTGCAATAGATATCATTTTGCACTCCTTACCATCGTGCTATGATCAATTCTGCATGACATATCACATGAACAAGGAAGAGGTCACCCTCAGCAAACTTCAGGGACTTCTCAAGACCGCATAAACATGTCTTAAGGGGAAGTCGGTTGCTATCACTCCTACTCCAGACTCAACTCCGGTCTTGGCAATTGGGCAAAGTCGAGGGAGGAAGAGAAAGAGATCATCGAAGGGTACCAAGGCTCGGACCCTTGATGGCTCTTCTTCAAGTGGAACCAAGAAAGGTTTCATTACACCTTCTTCTGACCCAAAAGAGGCTGAATGCTTCTATTGCCATGAAAAAGCTCATTGGAAGCGAAACTGCCCAAAGTACCAGCAGGATGTAAAGGATGGGAAAGTCAAACCCAACCATGCAGGTATTTACACTATCATTTCTAATAACTCACCCCATTCGAAATCTTGGGTCCTTGATACCGATTGCGGTATTCATATTTGTTGTGACTTGCAGGGACTAGGAAGAAGTGAGAATGTGGAGCAAGGAAGAATAAACTTAATCATGGGGAATAGGAAAGTTACACCTGTCACCAAGATTGGAGTTTATACTTTATCGCTAAGTAGTGGGTTAAATTTAGATTTGAATAAATGTTGTTATTCGCCAGAAATGGCAAGAAATATTATTTCCTTTCATGCATTGTACAAACAAGGTTTCACCTTTTCGTTTGATAATGAAGTTGGTTCGATTAATGCTTTCTTTAATAATGTTCTTTATTTTAAAGCATTACCTTGTGATGGTGTGTATGAAGCTGTATCTATTGTAGATAACTTAGGAAATAATGTTTTGTGTATTGATTCTACTAATAATAATAACTTGGATAAAGCATCATTATGGCATTGTCGTCTTGGACATATAAGCAAGAAACGCATAGGCCAACTCCAAAAAGATGGAGTCTTGGAGTCCTTTGACCTAAAGTCAAATGATAGTTGCGAATCATGCTTACTTGGAAAAATGACAAAGTCACCCTTCACAGGCTCGTGTGAAAGGGGTGAAGGTTTGTTGGACCTTATACACACGGATGTGTGTGGACCATTCAAACATGCCACAAGAGATGCTAATCGTTATTATTTGACTTTTACTGATGATTACAGTAGATATGGATATGTCTACTTAATCAAGCATAAGTCAGAGACTTTCGAGAAGTTTAAGGAATTTAAACAGGAAGTCGAGAATCAATTGGGCAGGAACATTAAGATGCTTCGATCCGATCGAGGTGGTGAGTATCTTAGTTCAGAGTTCCTCGACTATCTAAAGGAATGTGGGATTATCTCACAATTAACACCTCCCAGGACACCGCAGTTGAATGGTGTGGCTGAGAGGCGTAATCGAACCTTGTTGGACATGGTTCGTTCCATGATGAGTCGAGCTTCGCTACCAATCTCATTCTAGGGGTATGCCTTAGAGACTGCCGCCCATATCCTTAATCTAGTCCCTACAAAGAAAGTTGCCAAAACTCCTCACGAGATGTGGACTGGTAAAGTACCTAAACTAGACCACATCAAGATTTGGGGATGCGAGGCTTTCGTGAGACGCGAGACTCATGATAAGCTCGAACCCCGAAGCGAGAGGTATATTTTCATCGGCTACCCACAGCAATCCTTTGGTTACCTCTTCTACAGACCTAGTGACAATGTGGTCTTTGTAGCAAGAAGAGGAGTCTTTCGAGAAAGAGAGTTTATTAGCCAAGGAGACAGTGGGAGGCAAATTGATCTTGAAGAAATTCAAGAGTCAAGTGGTGAAGGAACTTCAAACTCTAGCCCTCAACTTGAGGAGGAAACTCCTGTTGAGCCAATTGATGAATCTGTACCTCTGAGGCGTTCCACGAGAGTTAGGAGTGCACCTGAGCATTACTATGGATTCCATATTAGTGATGAGACACTAGTAAGTCAAGATGACCCTAACAGCTACGAGGAAGCCATGGCGGGCCCCGAGTCTGCTAAATGGAAAGAGGCTATGGATAGCGAGATACAATCCATGTATGACAATCAAGTTTGGAACTTGGTTGAGAATGTACCAGGTCGAAAGACTGTAGGGTGCAAATGGGTCTTCAAGAAGAAGACCGACATGGATGGTAAAGTACACACTTATAAGGCTAGACTGGTTGCAAAGGGCTTCTCTCAAATTCATGGAGTGGATTATGATGAGACCTTTTCTCTGGTAGCCAAGATTAAGTCTATTCGGGTTCTGTTAGCCATAGCCGCATTTCATGACTATGAAATTTGGCAAATGGATGTCAAAACCGCTTTCCTTAATGGGAAGTTGGCTGAAGATGTTTACATGAGTCAGCCAGAGGGTTTTGTCAGTAACGAGTACCCTAATAGAGTGTGTAAGCTTGAGAAGTCCATTTATGGATTAAAGCAAGCTCCTCGCAGATGGAATCTTTGCTTTGATGAAAAGGTAAAGGAATTTGGCTTTTCTAGGAGTGAAGATGAATCTTGTGTATATGTCAAGGCTAGTGGGAGTATAGTTAGTTTTTTGGTATTGTATGTGGATGACATACTACTCATAGGAAATGACATTCCAACCTTGCAGGAAGTAAAGTCCTGGCTTGGAAAGTGTTTCGCTATGAAGGACCTTGGTGAAGCTGCCTATATTTTGGGGATAAGGATCTTGAGAGATCGGAGTAAAACACTAATTGGACTTAGTCAAAGTACCTACTTGGAGAAGGTTCTGAAGAGATTCAGAATGCAAAACTCCAAGAAAGGAGAGTTGCCCATCCAGAGTAACGCCAAACTGAGTAAGACACAAAGCCCTAGCACTGAGGCTGAGATAGCAGAAATGAGTCGAGTACCTTACCCTAAATGGAGGAGCAATTTCTTGGAAGAGTTCCAAGCAAGAGACAGTGGCAGATTCTACTTGTGAATCAGAGTATATTGCAGCTAGCGAAGCGGCAAAGGAGGCGTTATGGCTGAGGAACTTCATTGGAGACCTTGGAGTTGTACCAGCTATTAAAGAGCCAATGGAAATTTTCTGTGATAGTGAAAGTGTTGTTGCCTTAGCCAAGGAACCAAGGGATCACGGGAGATCCAGACACATCGATAGAAAATACCATTTCATCAGACATCGGATCGAAGAAGGACTCCTCGTGGCAAAGAGGGTATCATCAGATGAGAATCCGGCAGATCCCCTCACGAAGGGACTGACTCGGATTAAGCATCTCCAGCATGCTCGGAGCATAGGGCTGAAGGATGATATTAGATTTAGTAGTTAGATAATCTCGAAATTTGTAAAGTGTAATTGACATTTGATGATGAATAAAAGTGTTTTATTTATGAGTAAAGTGTTGCTATCTCTTGTCGATCGTTTACTATATTTCTTTTGCATGTTTTGACTTCCAGAATAATTTTGTTTGGTATAACATATTATTCAAACCTCCACAGTCGGTCATATGTCGGAAGTAGGTATGAATCAAGACTATCATGTTTGGTTGTAGAGGTCTGGGACAAGGCTACAACAATCATGAGTGCTCATAAGTTCTGAGCATTGGACTCAACCCACGCTCACTGGAATCACTTCATGGAATTCTATCTCGAGTGATCGTGAGACGGTAATATCATATAAATCTTTAAACCTAGAGATATGATTTGTTACTTACAAGTTGGTTATGCATTGATTGTACGAAAAACGCATTGGTAACTCGATGTTATAAAATCGCGCTCTTATGTGTAATTCAATGAGTAGTAGAACAAACATATGAGTCGAAGTTTATCTGTTCCTTCTTGGATTAGAAGCTGATATCTAGGCCCCTCGATGATTTTGTTTTGACCTATGTACCGGGCCCGGTCAGAACTAAATTGATGTGTTCAATGAAGTTCTTTGTCAAACAAATCGGAAATCGGGAAACAAATTGATGGACAATAAGTAAGACATTGTTCCATGTATTTGTCCGACTGATATCTAGAACAGAGGATTATATGATCACTTATCTTAAATGGCATACCATCATCTTCTCAGTTTCGAGAAACCTTGAAAAGAGCTACGATTGCCGATCGGTTCCTGAAGTCATACTTGCAGTAATAGTTATTAGACTTATCCAAGTGGGAGACTGTTGGATAAGGTGTCTAAGTCCATAACTATTTCTGGTATGTACTTGACCCGATCCGGTATGGTCTATTTGGGTTGCATGGCACCATGCAATTGGATAGACTAAATGAGAGAAATAACACTTGGAGATTATTAATATATTATAAGTTCTAATATATTAATAATATTATTTGATTAGTTTGATCAAGAATTAATTTAGAATTAATTAAGTGATCAAAAGATAACTAATTAAATATATGGGTTGATTATGTAAATCATCCATATCTTGTATAGTGGGCTAAAAGGCTCCATGGACTATCAAGTTGGGTTCCACCCATAGGATGCTCCATGGATGCTCCATGGGAGTTACAAACCCATGGGTCATGGAAATGAAGAGTCATGACACATTAGGGTTTAACCCTAGATGTGTCAACACTATATAAGTAACATGTTCTCCACCCAAAATCGGCTACACTAAGAATCAAGAGGGCTTGGCCGATTTTGAAGAAGTGAGTATTCTCTCATAAGTTCTTCCAAGAGCATTTGGTGTTGTGTGAAGCATTTGAGGCATCACACTTGGGGTGCTAGGCTCACAAGGTTTCAAGGAACACAAACAACAACAAGACAAACATAGATCCAAGGTTATTAGGGTTGCATGTACACTTAGGAAGTGTTAGAATGCTCAAAACCCATCAGGAATTTCCCCCCGAAATTATAATTTAAGAAAATAAGTAGTTACAAATAACTAAATATAAGGACAAGGATATTTCAGTTTCATCTGATCCTCATGCTCCCAAGTGAATTCTGGTCCTTGCTTGGCGTTCCAACGAACCTTCACTATCGGGATACGACTTTGCTTCGTCTGCTTGACCTCTCGGTCCATGATATCTACTAGTTCTTCCACAAAGTTGAGGCTCTTGTTGATCTCGATCTCGTCGAGTGGGATAACAAGAGTATCGTCGGACATACACTTTTTCAAGTTCGATACGTGGAAGGTAGAATGTACGTTACTGAGTTTGTGCGGTAAGTTAAGTTTGTAAGCTACAGGGCCGATTCTGACGATAATCTCGAAAGGCCCAATGTACCTTGGATTTAGCTTTCCACACTTTCCGAAGCATATCAAGCCCTTCCAGGGTGAGACCTTCAATAGAACACGATCACCCACCTAGAATTCCAAGGGTTTCCTACGTTTATCAGCGTAGCTTTTCTGTCGGTCTCTAGAGGCTTTCAATCATTCACGGATCTGCACGATCTTCTCCATCGTTTCCCGTATGATCTCCAGACCTCTGAGAGCGCTGTTAGGAACTCTTCCTTTAGCTAACTGGGTATCACCCACCTCAACCCAGCACAGAGGGGATCTGCACTTTCGGCCATAGAGGGCCTCGAATGGAGCAAACTTTATGCTCGTGTCGTAACTGTTGTTGTAGGAAAATTCAACAAGGGGTAAATGAGTATCCCATTCATTCCCAAAGTCAATCACACAGGCTCACAACATATCCTCCAAGGTTTGTATAGTTCTCTCACTTTGCCCGTCGGTCTGTGGATGGTAGGCTGTACTCATGTCCAGCCTAGTTCCTAAGGAACTTTGTAGCGACTGCCAGAACATCAAAGTGAATCTACTATCTCTGTCCGAGATAGTGGATAATGGAACATAGTGCAGTCGTACAATCTCCTTAATGTAAGTTGTTGTAAGCTTGTCCATCTTGTCTGTTTCTTTGATCGGCAGGAAGTGTGCATACTTGGTCAATCTATCGACGATGACCCATATGGTATCAAGTCCACCCGTTGTCTTGGGCAACTTGGTTATGAAATCCGTAGTAATCCACTCCCACTTCCATTCTGGTATCTTCGGCTGTTGTAGAAGACCGAAGGGTTTCTGGTAGTCGACCTTGACCTTGGCGCAAGTAAGGCATTTACTCATGAAGGTAGCAATTTCTGCTTTCATGTTAGGCCACCAGTGTAACTTTTTAAGATCCAGATACATCTTATCTGAACCCGGGTGCACGAAATAACGAGTTCTGTGCGCCTCATTCATGACCAAGTCTCTGAACCCACCCAGTTTTGGGGTCCAGATCCGGTCTAGGAAATAATAAGCTCTTCCACCCTTAACCTCTAAGTTGTTATCCATCCCTCTCAGGGATTCACCTACCACATTTTCAGGCTTCAAAGCATCGAGCTGAGCTGCTTTAATTTGTGTTGACAAGTGTGAATGGATAGTCATAGTCAATGATTTGACTCTACAACCAGAATATTCCTTCTGACTTAGGACGTCAGCTACTACGTTGGCTTTACCCGGATGATAACGAATTTCGCATTCGTAATCACTCATTAGGTCGACCCACCGTCGTTGTCTCATGTTAAGCTCCTTCTGATCGAATATGTGTTGCAGGCTTTTGTGGTCTGTAAAGATAGTGCTCTTCGTACCGTATAGATAGTATCTCTAGATCTTCAGAGCAAAAACAACTGCTCCAATTTCAAGATCATGGGTCGTGTAGTTGACCTCATGTGTCTTCATCTGTCTCGAGGCATAGGAGATGACCTTACCTCGCTGCATCAGAACACATCCGAGCCATTGATTCGATACATCGCAATAGACTACGAAGTCTTCTATCCCTTCAGGGAGGGATAGTATTGGTGAGGTGCACAAGGCTCGTTTGAGCATTTGGAACGCTCTCTCCTGCTTCTCTTCCCAATCAAAGGCCACGCCCTTTTCGGTTAATGTTGTAAGAGGTTTTGCTATGCGGGAGAAGTTATGAATGAACTTACGGTAGAAGCCAACGAGGCCTAGAAATTGACGAATTTCTGTAGGTGTCTTCGGTGCTGACCAGTTCTCAATGGCTTTGATTTTGGAAGGGTCCACGTGTATTCCCTCTTTGCTAACCACGTGCCCTAAGAATTCAACTCATCGAATCCAAAATTCGCATTTTGAGAACTTCGCATAGAGCTTTTCCGAAACGTAATGTTTCGAGGACTTGTTGCAGATGTTGACTATGCTCCTCCTTACTACGAGAGTAGATAAGTATGTCATCGATGAAGACAATGACAAACTGATCCAAGTAAGGATGACACACCCAACTCATTAAGTCCATGAATACTGCGGGCATGTTTGTTAATCCGAACGACATCACTACAAATTTGTAGTGCCTATAACGAGTTTGGAAGGCTGTCTTTAGAACATCTTCCCTAGCACTCGTAGTTGGTGATATCCGGATCTTAAGTCAATTTTTGAAAAGAAGTTCGCCCCTTGAAGTTGATCAAATAAGTCGTCGATTCGAGGCAAAGGATAACAATTTTTTATGGTAAGTTTGTTGAGATCCTTGTAGTTGATGCACATACGAAATGATTTGTCTTTCTTCTTGAAGAATAAGACTGGAGCTCCTCAGGGTGAGAAGCTTGGTCTTATAAAGCCCTTGTTGAGCAGTTCGTTAAGTTGACAGGACAATTCTTGCATCTCTACAGGTGCTAGACGATAGAGCGATTTGGCTACTAGGATAGCCCCTGGAACTAAGTCGATTCGGAACTCAACTTGACGTTGCGGAGGTAATCCTGGGAGTTCTTCTGGAAAAATGTCGGGAAAGTCATGTACTACATGTTCTGAATGTCTTTCGTTTCTTGGCTCACGTTGACCACAAGAGCAAGGAATGCTCGATATTCCTTTCACAAGAATTTATGAGCTTGAAATGCTCGAGATGATACGAAGGTTTGTGTCGGGTTTGTCGCCATAAACTACTAAGGTGTCGCCAGACAGCAGATTAAGACGAACAGCCTTTTCGTAACACATGATATCAGCACGATGAAGACTTAACCAATCCATGCCGATAATGACGTCGAAACTTTTAATTGAGACCGGCATGAGATCGATCAAAAATGAATGGTTATCTATGGTTAGGGTACACCCTATGAATATACTGCTAGTGCTCTCTATCTTGCCATTATCCATTTCTACACTAAACGGTTCTTTAAGTGCTCGTGATTTTTGCTTAAGTAAATGAGCAAATTTTTGGTTCACGAAACTTCTCTCTGCTCCACTATCAAATAGAATGCATGCATAAGCGTTATCAAGGAGAAACGTACCAGTGACCACTGTGGGGTCGGCTACCGCTTCCTCATGGCCTATAGCTAGAACTTTTGCCACTCCACTAGCAAACCCTGCCTTCGGGTAGTTCCTTTTGTAGTGGCCTACCTTGCCGCATCTGTATGAAGCTTGGCCCACTCATGCACTGGGGACTTGGTTGATTGGCTTCGCCGGAGCTTTACAGAAACGAGCAGCGTGCCCCTTTTTGTTGCAGTTCAAACACTGCATTTCCTGCAGGCACCAAGGTGATGGAACTTGCATTTGTTGCACTTGGGTAAACTTCCAGCGTACTGCTTTAGCGGAGCAGCAGCGGCAGGTGCTATCGCAGCATGTGCTGGCACGACCTACTGCTTTTTGGAAGCCTTTGTCTTCTTTTTGTCATTCCAGAACTTCCGCTTGGAATAAGTGGTTCTTGCGGGTTTTGAGATGGCCAGGGTTGTTGTTGTGGCCGGGGTACGGACCCCATGGTCTATGAGGCATTGTGCCAATCGTTTGGCACTATCAAATGTAGTGGGGTGTGATGCCAAGACATTTCCCTAGCACGGTGGCACCAGCCCCCATATGTATCTCTCGATCTTCTTTCCCTCTGTATGAACCATGTTGGGACAAAGGGCCACCAGTTCACAGAATCTGCGGTATAAGCGGTTATGTTGAAGCCCTTCATGGTTAGGCTCCACAGTTCTTCTTCAAGCTTCTGGATCTCACCCCTCGGGCAGTACTCCTCAATCATGAGGTCTTTCAAGGTATCCCAACCCATAGCATTAGCCGTTATGAGAGATAGCGACTTAACATGGCTACTCCACCATGTTAGGGCTTTGCTTTCAAAGGTGCAAGCAGCAAACTTGACCTTGCTCTCCTCTGGACAAGAGCAGGTTTCAAAAACTGCTTCGGTTTTCTCGAGCCATTGCGAGAGGGCAATGACTCCGCCTGTCCCCTTGAAGGACAATGGCTTACAGTTGGGGAAGTCCTTGTAGGAGCACTCTTTCAAGCACACTGGGATTTCACCATGAGTAGACAGGACAAGGGTTCCTCCTCCAGTGGAACCTGATGAATGATATTGAGCCATGGCTGTAGCCACAGCCGCAGCTACGACAACATTTAGAGCTGTCATGTTGAACTGAGGAGTAGGTGGTTGAGGAGGTGGAGGAGGTGGTGTTTCGTTATTAGGGTTAGTCCTTGGATTTCTGCGAGGCGACATCTTTGATCTATAAGTTTCTGAAGATGAAAACATTGATAAGAATTTAATAAAAGAATTGATGAGAATGACTCATGGACTAACTCATCATAGCCCAACAATACGATTAAATGTAGATCTAGAACTAATAGATGATCACATTTGGATAATAATTCCCATTAGATTAGGTACCTGTCAATATTACTGGAATTACAGATGTAACAAGTTCGGGAAAAACGGACAATAGTATTACGCCTTACATCAACCAAAATGGGAAAATTTTGACAGAATTACAACCTAACCAAGACCTAACATACCTATGATTTACAAAGATAGGGAATTAGACCAGAGTTTTACATAACTAGGTTATATCTAAAAAAGAGAAGTTGATGAGAATATATCAGCGACGAGAACTACCAGAGTGAGTTCTAGATCCCGCAGGCTTTTGTGGTCTGTAAAGATAGTGCTCTTCGTACCGTATAGATAGTATCTCTAGATCTTCAGAGCAAAAACAACTGCTCCAATTTCAAGATCATGGGTCGTGTAGTTGACCTCATGTGTCTTCATCTGTCTCGAGGCATAGGAGATGACCTTACCTCGCTGCATCAGAACACATCCGAGCCTTTGATTCGATACATCGCAATAGACTACGAAGTCTTCTATCCCTTCAGGGAGGGATAGTATTGGTGAGGTGCACAAGGCTCGTTTGAGCATTTGGAACGCTCTCTCCTGCTTCTCTTCCCAATCAAAGGCCACGCCCTTTTCGGTTAATGTTGTAAGAGGTTTTGCTATGCGGGAGAATTTATGAATGAACTTACGGTAGTAGCCAACGAGGCCTAGAAATTGACGAATTTCTGTAGGTGTCTTCGGTGCTGACCAGTTCTCAATGGCTTTGATTTTGGAAGGGTCCACGTGTATTCCCTCTTTGCTAACCACGTGCCCTAAGAATTCAACTCATCGAATCCAAAATTCGCATTTTGAGAACTTCGCATAGAGCTTTTCCGAAACGTAATGTTTCGAGGACTTGTTGCAGATGTTGACTATGCTCCTCCTTACTACGAGAGTAGATAAGTATGTCATCGATGAAGACAATGACAAACTGATCCAAGTAAGGATGACACACCCAACTCATTAAGTCCATGAATACTGCGGGCATGTTTGTTAATCCGAACGACATCACTACAAATTTGTAGTGCCTATAACGAGTTTGGAAGGCTGTCTTTAGAACATCTTCCCTAGCACTCGTAGTTGGTGATATCCGGATCTTAAGTCAATTTTTGAAAAGAAGTTCGCCCCTTGAAGTTGATCAAATAAGTCGTCGATTCGAGGCAAAGGATAACAATTTTTTATGGTAAGTTTGTTGAGATCCTTGTAGTTGATGCACATACGAAATGATTTGTCTTTCTTCTTGAAGAATAAGACTGGAGCTCCTCAGGGTGAGAAGCTTGGTCTTATAAAGCCCTTGTTGAGCAGTTCATTAAGTTGACAGGACAATTCTTGCATCTCTGCAGGTGCTAGACGATAGAGCGATTTGGCTACTAGGATAGCCCCTGGAACTAAGTCGATTCGAAACTCAACTTGACGTTGCGGAGGTAATCCTGGGAGTTCTTCTGGAAAAATGTCGGGAAAGTCATGTACTACATGTTCTGAATATCTTTCGTTTCTTGGCTCACGTTGACCACAAGAGCAAGGAATGCTCGATATTCCTTTCACAAGAATTTATGAGCTTGAAATGCTCGAGATGATACGAAGGTTTGTGTCGGGTTTGTCGCCATAAACTACTAAGGTTTCGCCAGACAGCAGATTAAGACGAACAGCCTTTTCGTAACACATGATATCAGCACGATGAAGACTTAACCAATCCATGCCGATAATGACGTCGAAACTTTTAATTGAGACCGGCATGAGATCGATCAAAAATGAATGGTTATCTATGGTTAGGGTACACCCTATGAATATACTGCTAGTGCTCTCTGTCTTGCCATTATCCATTTCTACACTAAACGGTTCTTTAAGTGCTCGTGATTTTTGCTTAAGTAAATGAGCAAATTTTTGGTTCACGAAACTTCTCTCTGCTCCACTATCAAATAGAATGCATGCATAAGCGTTATCAAGGAGAAACGTACCAGTGACCACTGTGGGGTCGGCTACCGCTTCCTCATGGCCTATAGCTAGAACTTTTGCCACTCCACTAGCAAACCCTGCCTTCGGGTAGTTCCTTTTGTAGTGGCCTACCTTGCCGCATCTGTATGAAGCTTGGCCCACTCATGCACTGGGGACTTGGTTGATTGGCTTCGCCGGAGCTTTACAGAAACGAGCAGCGTGCCCCTTTTTGTTGCAGTTCAAACACTGCATTTCCTGCAGGCACCAAGGTGATGGAACTTGCATTTGTTGCACTTGGGTAAACTTCCAGCGTACTGCTTTAGCGGAGCAGCAACGGCAGGTGCTATCACAGCATGTACTGGCACGACCTACTGCTTTTTGGAAGCCTTTGTCTTCTTTTTGTCATTCCAGAACTTCCGCTTGGAATAAGTGGTTCTTGCGGGTTTTGAGATGGCCAGGGTTGTTGTTGTGGCCGGGGTACGGACCCCATGGTCTATGAGGCATTGTGCCAATCGTTTGGCACTATCAAATGTAGTGGGGTGTGATGCCAAGACATTTCCCTAGCACGGTGGCACCAGCCCCCATATGTATCTCTCGATCTTCTTTCCCTCTGTATGAACCATGTTGGGACAAAGGGCCACCAGTTCACAGAATCTGCGGTATAAGCGGTTATGTTGAAGCCCTTCATGGTTAGGCTCCACAGTTCTTCTTCAAGCTTCTGGATCTCACCCCTCGGGCAGTACTCCTCAATCATGAGGTCTTTCAAGGTATCCCAACCCATAGCATTAGCCGTTATGAGAGATAGCGACTTAACATGGCTACTCCACCATGTTAGGGCTTTGCTTTCAAAGGTGCAAGCAGCAAACTTGACCTTGCTCTCCTCTGGACAAGAGCAGGTTTCAAAAACTGCTTCGGTTTTCTCGAGCCATTGCGAGAGGGCAATGACTCCGCCTGTCCCCTTGAAGGACAATGGCTTACAGTTGGGGAAGTCCTTGTAGGAGCACTCTTTCAAGCACCCTGGGATTTCACCATGAGTAGACAGGACAAGGGTTCCTCCTCCAGTGGAACCTGATGAATGATATTGAGCCATGGCTGTAGCCACAGCCGCAGCTACGACAACATTTAGAGCTGTCATGTTGAACTGAGGAGTAGGTGGTTGAGGAGGTGGAGGAGGTGGTGTTTCGTTATTAGGGTTAGTCCTTGGATTTCTGCGAGGCGAAATCTTTGATCTATAAGTTTCTGAAGATGAAAACATTGATAAGAATTTAATAAAAGAATTGATGAGAATGACTCATGGACTAACTCATCATAGCCCAACAATACGATTAAATGTAGATCTAGAACTAATAGATGATCACATTTGGATAATAATTCCCATTAGATTAGGTACCTGTCAATATTACTGGAATTACAGATGTAACAAGTTCGGGAAAAACGGACAATAGTATTACGCCTTACATCAACCAAAATGGGAAAATTTTGACAGAATTACAACCTAACCAAGACCTAACATACCTATGATTTACAAAGATAAGGAATTAGACCAGAGTTTTACATAACTAGGTTATATCTAAAAAAGAGAAGTTGATGAGAATATATCAGCGACGAGAACTACCAGAGTGAGTTCTAGATCCCGATAGGAGACGTTCTGTGTCCCTCATATGCCTATCAACTCTTGCTTGCTGAGCTTGAAGTTCTCTGACTTTAGCTCGAGTTTCAGCAAGTTCTCTCCGAAGAGCTGCATTGTGAACCAGAGCCCTTTCGTGAGTAGACTCTAGTTGGCGAATGCGAACAGTGTTAACAAATGAGTTTGCGTCAATCTCCAAGACTCGATTGATAGTTGATTGACCTAGTATCGTGTTCCGAGAAATTCTACAAACCATGACAGGTAGGACCCTGTCAGCAGAACCTCCCTCAGTGAAGTTGTAGAAACTTCTGTCTCCATTGTAAGGAATGGGTTGACCCTGTTCCTGGCTCCATGTATTCAAGTTTGTTTCCCACGGAGGTGTGGGTTGTTGAAATGCGGGTCGGGGGTTGTTATTCGGGGCTTGACCTACTTGAGGTAGGTTGTTGACTTTAGGCTCGGAGTGAGTTCCATCCGAGAAGCCTTCTGCTTGATGAGCATCCAAAGGGATTTGATGCTCACCATCGGACTCTGCTTCAAGCCATCCAACATTTCCATTGGGTGGAAAGTACGGGTCTTCATGATGATAGAATCCAACCCAACGAGGACAGGAAATAAGTGATCGTAACTCAAAGCCCACAACCCAACGAGGACAGGAAATAAAGCAAAGCTTCACAGATTCTTAGTCTATGACACCCTATGTACATATAACCTTAGAGTATCCACTGGACAACCATTGACATACTAATAAAGACCTTTAGTTCTCACATAAGTAATTATAGTAACACAAAATACTCCTATAGTATTTTAAGTTTAATGTTATGTTCTACTATTCTTATTGTGGTAGTGTGGGTAAGTTTTTAGACTTGTTGCAACCTCACAACCATCCTTAGGCACATGCTAGTCACTCCTCGGATACTGTAGTTGACCATGCTACATCTTCCCAAGGTTGACCATATGTCTCTAAGTCTACTTATGCTGTCCAACAATCATAATACTTTTGTTCTGTCCTAGTGACACTGATTTTAGTATGAATGCAGGTATGTATACTTAGTTAAATATTTTATTATTTAAAAGCATAAACTCTAAATCAGAGAATTTTAATCCCACTTGTCTTTATAGTTCATATAACTTTTATGGGTTGATACACTCAATTCAATATAAACAATGCTCTGATACCAATCTGTCACACCCCAAAACCTGAACGGCGGAATCATTCGGGGGTGGAGGACGTCATGTATAATATCACAAAAATGCAAAGTAGTAACCAAGCAACAACATCATCCATTGCATTAATAATATAATTTCATACAAGTGTGTTCTGTCAAGTTATATAGACACCAAATAGTACATCAAAATAAAATATGAGTCTTGCACAAGCTTCATCTTCTAAAAAACCTGTCACCGGTACCTGTCTACTGGTGACCTGTGAATACAAGTTATTTTGAAAGCGAGTATCAACTTTAAAGCTAGTGAGATCATAAGTATATTAGTGTCTGAGTTTGTATGAAAGCATTTGTATGATGTTTGTAAGATGTCATGTATAAGTTTTGTAAAGTTTGTATTTGTTTGAACTGTCCTAGAAAACCCTATGTTTCCTACTAATAGTAGCCTTCTACCAAGGAATCTAGTAACTGTGTGTGTCTCTTATAAGAGTGTGTATTTTCCCAAATCTCACTATCATTAACCAAAAATATAGTTTTTACATTACTGTGCATCGTGTGAATGTTCACGAGGTGAATATAATAGGAAAAATAGTATAGTACTGTAGTGTTGTATTAAGTAACTACTGCTGTACTAACTACCTTAAACGAATTGTTATTTAAAGTACCATGTGATCGGCCTGTACCCTGCTACCGACTCAATAGTAAAACGATGATGTAAGACGCCGTAAGAAATGACATTTGGCATCTGTAGACTTGCAAGTCCCACTGTAGCGAGCAATAAGGTGTAGGATAGTCAATCCAATATCGATCTATACGCAAACTCATACGCTCCCCAATTAAAGAGATTTTGGATACAAAAAAGATAATGTCAGGTAGTGCCATGACCCGTTTAATAGCTCACATAACCGAATGTAAAGTATATGTAATGTATGTGCTAGCTGTATTGTGTGTTCTTTCTCTATCTAGCATGTATGTTTGTTTCTCATCACTATGTATTATGTTTGTTTGTCATCACTATGTATTATGTTTGTTTCTCATCACTATGTATTATGTTTGTTTCTCATCACTATAAGTTATGACTCATGTATGAATTGACTCTTTGTATGATTCACTGTTCTAGTATTAGTATTAGTAAAACCCTAAACTACGCCTATTGTAGTTTACTAGTAATATAACTTATACGTGTGAACATGAGATTATACCCTTGCTACCCAAGGATATTGAATTGACTGGAAGAACCTTTATGTCTATATATGTATATATAATATATAACTAATATTTAGACGACCTTCGGACGGATAACCGATGCCCTACAACGACATCCCAACAAGGAAAAGGAGATAAAGCGAGCTGGCCTTCCTAATCCCATTAAACTTGCTTATATAACTATACATATATAGGCATGCATTTGATAATAAGTATAAAAGAGTTTAAGTAAAATTATTTGATAAGTAAAAGAGTTGGATAAACAATTTGAACAGTAAGATAACCACTGGTTTTGTAGTTTTTAATCACATGTGATTGATGTAATAACTATAAGTATTTAACTTGTATTCCTCCTATAAAAGCATTTAAAAACATTTAAATCATTGATTAAGGGGTATGAACTCACCTGTAGTGACTGGTATGGATGAACGGAAGATGTAGGATTGCTAGGTGTCAAGTGAAGTCTTGTACACACTCTATGATCCTAGTTAACATATAATATCACATATATGTATCTAATTAGTGTTTAAACAACTAATAAGCAAAGTTAAGACACCCTAGGACATGCTAAACACCTTATACAAGTGTTATAAGTCCCAAGGGTTGCATCTAAGTGTTGTAGGGAAAGGCTAGTGTGTTTGGGTTTCAAGGAAAACTCCATTAGGGTGTTTACGGTTCTGTGGTTATTGCCAAAAGAGTTTACGCTCGTAAACCCTTGGGTTTACGGTCGTAAGCTCATGTACTTGTTGACCATTTGATTTTTGAAGTCTTAAGAATCCCTAGAAGCTTTTTTACTTGATGTATGTGACCATGGAAGGTACTAGGGCACCATTTGACTCTTAATTGGATTTTACGGTCCCTAAACCATTTTCCTTTGGGTTTACTACCGTAAACCCATAAGGTTTATGGTATTTGTGGATTTTCAAAGCCTTAGCTCATCAAGGTAATAGTCTAGGTTAGATTCTAGGCATAAGGAATAAATATGGGACATTTATACACCCTTTGGGGTGTTTAGAGTTTTAGGAGATCCCCAAACTATAAACACTTAAAATGAGTGACTTTGATGCTTTTCATGGACTTATAAACATCTAGGAAGGATTTAGACTTCTTACAAAGGCTTGTGATGGACTAAAGCACCCTAAGGCACCTTAACTTTGTATTTACGATTCAAGAACTTCTTGAACCATGAACACCTAGTTCTTAGTGTTCTTGGGTGATTTCCTTGATATTAAGATGTATAGCAAGCTTTAAAAGACTCTACGATAGAAGTACTTACTATGTGGAAGCTTGAAATGAGCTAAAAGTCCAAAAACACTAGTGTGTGTTCTTGGTGAAAAGGAAGAATCAACCTTTTTTGAATGATTTCACGGTTAGAAGTGTTTTAAAACACTAGATCAAAGTATATAATCACTTAGTGTCGTATAGGTGAACATTGGTGGTATGGACTTAGTGCCTTATATATGAATGCTACCAAGTATGGACTTAATGCCTCATAGACAAACCCTGTCCGCTACGGACTTAGTGTCAAATTGATAAACATTGGCAGTTCTAGACTTAATGCCAAATGGACAAACCCCGATAGTTGTGGACTTAGTTCCTTACAAATAAACATTGGCAACTATGGACTTAGTGCCTTAGAAATGAATATTACCCGCTATGGACTTAGTGTCTTACAAATGAACGTTGTCAGTTATGGATTTAGTGCCCTAGAGATGGATATTGGTAGCTATGGCCTTAGTGCCTAACAGATAACCTCGTCCGTTATGTACTTAAGTGCCTAATAGATAACATTGGCAAATATGGACTTAGTGTCTGTTATATAAAGCCTGGTAGGGATAGACTTCGTGCCTATTCCTTAGGAAGATCCTTAGGAATGAATGAATGAGGTATAAATGATTCTTAGGGTAGAACCTCAAGAATAAAGAAGATAATGGGGATGGGTAATTGGGTTTGTTGTTTGATGATTAAACATAATAATTATATTATTGAGGGTCGAAAACCCTATGTACTCACCAATTTTCCCAACCCGACCCACTCAATTGTTTGTATCACAGGTGTCGATATGAATCTACATTACACTATGAGATTAAAGGAGATGTAAATCACTAGTGTAAATGAATGTAAGGTCTGTTTATGCTTATGTTTCTATATTGACGATGACATCCTAAGGTTTTTATATAAACAAAATACACCTATTTTAAAATGCTTTGATAATATATTTATCATGTTTTCTGGGAACAAATTCCGCAATATTATTCTTTAAAATAAATGCTCTGATTTTCAAATAAGCATAAATAAAAATTTTAAAATGATCATGAATTTGAACATGTACAAGACATACCCCTTCTATAATTTGACAACAACGCCTTATGAGTTGTTGTTGAATGCAGACAAATCAACAAGAAATAAGACCCTCTGATATTGTCTAGGATAAGAGAACCTCTGTAGTTACAACACATCGATTTATGTGGCCCTTCTGTAATTGAAAGGATTTTTTGGAAGAAATACATCCTGGTAGTTCTCAATGACCATACTCGGTTGACATGGATGAAGCTTCCGGTCGGAAGCATCTAGAGTGATAATGACATTGAATTTACCAATGCTCTTCTAAATAGTTATGTTGTTGACAAAGGCATTGATTATAATTTCTCTACTCCATACGCTGCTCAACAAAATGGTGTTGTTGAAAAAAGAAATCGAACCCTCGATGAATCTGCCAAATCCATCCTTAACTTCGAAAATATTCCATTACATTTTTGGTTTGATGCGGTAACTACTACCTATTTTGTTAAGAACCGAAGAATTATCAACAAAAGACACAAATGCACGCCGTAAGAAGCACTCAATGGTAAGAAACTTAGCGTTAAATTTTACATATCTTTGGTTGCAGGTATTTCATCAAAAATAACAAAAATCACTTGAGTAATTTTCAACCAAAATGTGATGAAGCCACATTTTTTGGGATACTCCATTAGAGATGTCACACGTAGGGTCCTAAACAGAAGAACACGTCTTATCGAAGAAAGCTTTGGTGTTACCTTTGACAACCTGTCTATTCGAAAATCCTCTCAAACTCATGTTACTTCTCACATCATGGGATTTGACATGCCATCTTCAAACCAACATATTCAATAGGTCATTGTAAACATTGACTTTGATTAATTTTTCGGTCCTCCAGAAGTATCCTAGATGCTAATGTCATTCATAGAACAAAATCTCCTATTTCAACCAACTCCTCGGGACCCCTTATCTCTAAAGCTTGAAACAAAGAAGCTTATACTTTTTTTGAGGGGGAGAATTACTCTATGAATCCAACTTCCTTATCAACAAAGGGAACGTAGCAATCAGATCCATCTGATATACTAAATCCACTAGAAGCCACAAATTGTGATACTTAATTACCCATACTTGGTACCACACCCTCTGATAACATACCTTTTGGGGATTATGCTCTTTAGGGGGAGCTTCCATTAAATAATCCAAAAGCTTATGTTTATGCTACTCAAGAATCACATTATTTGCTGCAACTGACCATATTACCCCTCGTCTCTACGACTCTACATTTAGACTAAGGATCATCCACCAAATCAAGTCATTAGCAATCCCAATGCTAGTATTCAAACAACGTCTTCCAAATCTATTTAAAATTAATGTCACTATGTAGCATTTACCTTGCTAATAGAACCCAACAAAATGTCCTTGAACAATCTGATTGGATCACTGTCACACAAGAAGAACTAGCTGAATTTGAAAGAAAGAAGATTTGGATCCTCGTCCCTCCCCCAAAGCACCAAGCAACTATGGGCACTCGTTGGGTATTTAGAAACAAGGTTGATGAATCTAGAGTTCTTATCCAGAACAAATCCATATTAGTGCTAAAGGCTATATTCAATAGGAATGGATTGATTACGATGACACATATGTTCATGTTACAAGACTAGAATCTATTTGCATCTTCCTAGCGTATGCAACTAGAAAGAGCATCAATGTTCATCAAATGGACATCAAAAGTGTTTTTATCAATGAAGAATTGAAGGAAGAAGTATATGCCTAGCAGCCACCAGGTTTTGAAAACCTTGAACTTCCCAACCATTGTTACAAACTAATGAAAGAAATCTATGGTCTAAAACAAGCTCCACGTGCTTGGTATGAAAACTTGACAACTCTTTTGGAAGATTTGGGGTTCATCCGAGGAGTAGTTGATCCAAAACTATTCATGTGATATCCCTGACTTTCAAAACCAATTAAAATTGTTTATTTATGCTTTATTTAATTGAGAGGCAGAAATTCCTGGTTAATTAAAACATTTATAACAAAATTTATTTCGTTATATTAAATTTTGAGGATGCCATCCTTCATTTCAAAACATACATCACAATGTTAATATATAAAATGTCCTAAAATACAATAACTGGCACATCTCTTATTTAACTCAGCAACCTAACTAAGCTTCAACAACTTACATCCACTACATGTGATGTACATAAAATGAGTGGGTGAGGTTTGGGAAACCTCGTGATATGCATAGAATTTTCAAGCCCCTAATAATTTAATAGTAATAAATCAAAATATCATTCCTACAAACAATTGTTGACAGTTAATATAGGTATATAAAATCTAACTTAAATATCTTTAAGACATTCTAACTAACCCAACTGATTCTCACAAATCCTAAGACAACAATTAATAGGAGGAATTACCTTACCAAAAAAACTGTTTGAGTATTCGGTTGACTATACAGTTAGGGGAGTCCATGAATATTGTAAGTCATATAAATGCAACCAATGCTCGAAGTTATTAATAAATAACGCATCTACGTCTGTGGGTCATAAGCCCACACTAGCAACGTAATTCATTAGATGACCCATGCATACTTCACAGTTGTCTGATCTGGACCCACCATTTTTGGCCATCCAAGAAAGAGGAAGAATACTACACTATGATCTAATCTCACACTCTACCCAAGAATTAGATCTAAATAATGTCCAATTTATTGGGAGCTAAACACCTTACACAAGTCTTATTATAGCTAGTCTAGACTTATACTAAAGGGAAAACTATGTCCAATATAGTTCCTAATACTATTATAGGTAATCAAGTACCATAGAGTATAAATAAACATTTATCATTAAATAAATACTTTTATTAAATTATGTTCTTGAAAGTAACTACGCACTCGCTTGACAAAAGTAGGTAACTAGAGTTTAAGGTAATGCTTCGCCTTATCCCTTTTCCAAAAGACCTAGATGTACATAATTAAATACTTTTATTAAATTATGTTCTTATTATAGGTAGTCTTAGTCTATTTTCATGATTTATGAACTATTATTCTAATGCTTTATATTCCTCAACGATCTCAATGTCTACATCAAGATCTATCAAGTAAGGAATAACCAATTAGGATCATATCAAAGGTATGGGATGTTTAGTATATAGAGTATATTATTTGGAAATCCTACTAAACACCTCACTAAATCTAGCCTAGACATCACTCGCGTAAGTAGATTAATCAGTATAATAACTTGGAATCACTAATAAATCTTAATTATAGGTTCATAATAACAACTGTGACTATAATTAAAAGGCACACTTAAAATAAATAAGCATAGCTTGACTTATAGAGTAATCTAACGAAAAACCGATAATTATGTGGGTAGAACTCTGACTCGAGAGCTCCCATCCTCTTGATATCTGACACCACAGGGATTCGCTAAAGTAGTCAGCAAATATAGAGTGAAAGGACAAAAAACCTCAAAGAGATTCAGAGAGAATTTGAGTGAGAGGTGTGGAGAATGATCTAGAAATTGCTCCTATTTATAGCATAAAATTGAATGCGCACCGCGCCTATTTTCCCCTGTACACCCCGCAAACTTTCAGGTATGCTGATGTGTCAATATCCTATGGTGCCACATGTCCTGATTTAGGTGGTGTGTCAGTGCATGTCGTGCATCCGGTTGATGCACGTGGTTGCGCATAAATTTTACTGATTTCTAAAAAAATTCATAACTTGCTCGTATGAGCTCTACTTTCAACGGGCTTTATATACATATATAGCTATTGACGAGATCTACAACTTTCATTTAGAGTTGTTGGCTAATTTTGACTTTATTTTTAAAGTAATATTTTTACATGCTTAGACTATTAAAGCGTGTAAAATCATAACTCTCTTATATGAAATCCGTCTAGTCTGTCTTTATATTGACGGATAGATGTGGACGAGTTGTTCAGCTCTCGTTTGCACTGTTTTTCCTAACAATCGATCGTTGTAAATTTCCATGTCAGTGTTGCATATTTTTGTACTGAAACTTAGAAAATATATAATTTCCTCATAAGAAGTCAGATGTTGACGTTCATTATATGTTCGCTCTCAGTTTAACAAGTACTACAAATTTTGTTTAGATCCCTTAGGCTAATAAGCGATCTATCTCCGATCTACAACTTTGCGACATCCGTAGTTGGATCAAATTCGATGTGAAATGTCAATGTACCATAACTTCTTCGCTCTAAGTCGAATTCGAACGATCCTTATATCTCCAGAATCCTTATTACGTAAACTACACTAGGTTAAGATAATTTTCCTAAATAACCTTTTATTTTTTACTCATATTTTAATCTTATTTATTTCATTATTAAATACTTATATAATTTGCATAAAATATCATATAAAACCAATAACAACATAAATATATGAATAATCCTTTCTTATTCATTCATAAAAAGATTACAATACTTGACCAAAGTGATTACAGATTGTGACTAATCTAGCAAGAAATGCAAACATTAAATTTATCTCCCCCTTAGGATAATTTTGTTTGAGCAAACAGATGAGGATAGTGACTTTTCATTTTACCATTTTGTTTTCTAGGTGAGTTTCGGCCCTATAGTTTGTATCCATCGCACTAGCACCATGTCAATTATCTTATGACATAATAGAAAGTGGAAGCATATCTACATGTTCTCCGGAGTACATCCTCAAGTAACAAACATGAAAGGTATTATGGAGACCTTCCACTTCAGCAGGTGATTCAAGCTTGTAAGCTTGATTCCTTATCCTTTGAAGTGCCTTAAATGGTCCTATAAATGAAGACTAAACTTTCCATGCTTCTCAAATCTAATAAGTCCCTTCCATGGCAAGACTTTAAGTAACACTTGATCACCCTCATCAAATGTTATTGGTAGTCGCTTCTTGTTTGCATAACTTTCCTAACGAATTTGAGCAGCTAGCATTATTTTCCTAATTACTTTTAACTTTCCAGCAGTCTGATGTACTATCTCAGGACGTCCAAAGTGTTTCTATCATGCTTCCAACCAAAATGATGGCATACAACACTTCCTTCTGTACAATGCTTCATAAGGAGGCATCTTGATGCTTGAGTGACAACTATTGTTGTAGGTAAATTCAGATCATGATAGATGGTCATCCTAGCTATCAAAATACTCTAAGGCACATGTTTGCAACATATCTTGCAAGGTTTGGATAGTTCTCTCACTCTATTTATCCGTTTGTGGATGATAGCCAATACTCCGACATAACTTTGTGCCTAATTCTTCCTACAAACTCTTCTAGAATCTGGAAGTGAATTAACTGTCCCTATCTGACATGATAGATAAAGGTAATCTATAATTCCTGATGATTTACTTTACATAGGTTTCTGCCAACTTCTGCATAGATCAATTCTCCTGTGTAGCTATGAAATGTGCACCCTTTGTTAGTCGGTCTACCACAACCCATATCATGTCGTAACTTCTCTTTGTCTTTGGCAACTTCGTTATAAAATCCATTGTAACATCATCCCACTTCCCTATAGGTGTCAATAAGGGTTCCAAATTCTCGTATGGCTTCTGATGTTGTGTCTTTATTCTTGCACAAGTTACGCATTCTTCCACATAAGTTGCCACATTGACCTTCATTTCCGGCCACCAATAATAGGGTTTTAAGTCCAAGTACATTTTGCTGCTACCTAGGTGTATAGAATACATGTTCTTTATGAGATTCTACCATGAGAATATCTCTTATACCACCCAACTTTGGTACCCAAATGTGAATCTTAAATGTCTTAAACCCTTGTTTGTCTTCTTCAAACACAAACGTCTTGTCTAGGCGGTCTTCTTTCTTATCATCTTCTACTAGAGTTCATGTCTTATCTTCCTTGATATTTTCCATGATGGTTGAAATTACTTCAATATTAAACTATCTTGCTCTTTTTCCTTCTAGAATCACTTTTCTACTTAAAGCATCGGCTACGATATTTGCTTTATCGGGGTCGTAAACTATCTCGTAATCATAATCCTTCAGTAGCTCTAACAATCGTCTCTGCCTCGTACTCAATTCCTTCTGTGTGATGAGATATTGAAGGCTTTTATGATATGTAAATAGCTTGCATTTGGTTCCATAAAGATAATGTCTCCAAATATTTTGGGAAAAACCACCGCTACAAGATCTAGATCATTGTTGGATAGTTTTGCTTGTGAGGCTTCAATTGTCTCATGGTGTAAGCTACTACTTTGTCCCTCTGGGTAAGGACACATGCCAGCCCAATCTTATAAGCATCACTAAAAACCACAAACTCATACATTATTTTGTTGGATAAGGTGTCTAAGTCCATAACTTATTTGGTATATACTTGACCCGACCCGGCATGGTCCATTTGGGTTGCATTTCATCCAAACTATTTATGGATAATTTTATGAGAGTTATACACATATTATTATTAATATATTATAAGTTATGATATATTAATATGAACTCATGTTATTTAATTAGTCTTAGTCTTAAATTAATTATGAACTAATTTAGAGATTAAAAGGAAGACTAATTAGATTGTGGGCTATTGATTTTATATGGTGTGGGCTAACACCCATTTGTTAATGGGCTAGGCTTGTATGAAAGTCCATGGATGATCCATGGAGCTTTTAATCCATGGATCCTTGGAAAAGGAAAGGTCATGGGTTATTAGGGTTTCACCCTAATCATGTACACTATATAAGCATCCTTATGTTGCATGAAATAGCCACTAGTGTGTGTGGCTGTGTGTGGCCGAAATTAGTGTGTGTATACACTCTCTCAAAGTTTTCCAAGAGTTTGTGGTGATTTGTGATTCCATTTGAGGCATTCACACTATTGGTGCTTGGCCCTCAAACTCTTCGAGAATCAAACTCATCAAAAAGGTATGTAATCTCTTCTAACTCTTTTATGTTTAATAGTACCACATGTCATGTTAGATAGGTTATGAACCTTGGAAAATTATTATTTTGCATGTATTTAGACAAAACATAGATCCAAGGTTTATTAGGGTTGCATGCACACTTAGGAAGTGTTAGATTGCTCAAAACCCAACATATTTTTGGTAGGACACGAACTGGTGTTACACACAATGTCTTCTTCAATTCATGAAAATCTTTTTCTTACTTCCTGCTCCAAGTATAGACAACTCCATTTTTGGCCAGGGTTGTTAATGGAGCCGCGACAGAAGATAAATTTTAGATGAACCTTCATTAGTATACTGCCAATCCTAACAAACTATGAATTTCTGTTGGACTCTTTGGCTTTTCCCATTTCATAACAGCTTCTATCATTTTTGGATCAACCTTAATGCCTTCCTAGATAACAGTATTCCCCAAGAATTGTATCTCCTGTATCCAAAAGTCAAAATTAGAGAACTTTTCATAAAGCTTCTCCTTATTTAGGACTTTTAGTACTTCTCATAGGTGTTTACCATGATCTGGATTGTTCTTGGAGTAAATCAAGATATCATCAATGAGCAAAAGTGTGCGACCTAAAAATAATGTCATCTCTTCAAAAATTTGAAGGATTTAGGACGCGCATTTTTATATTCGCTAAACCTAGTGTAAGAAGAAACACGGAGGACCTTATTATAAATTGTGTGTCATCTAAGCATGTTATTTTATAATTTTTTTTTAACAAAACACGTGTTTTAGCAGCCAAGGGGGGAAATGGAATCCTCAAAAGTTAAAACCCCCGCCTGTTTGATCCTCTCTCAATCTCCCTTGTTCCCTTTACTTATGTCTCCACCATCTTCCATCGACACTAATCTTTGAATTAGCAAAAAAGAAACCCTAGGGACTTTTTCTTCACCCACCTCCAGCACCTCCAACACTTCTTCTTCGTCCAACACAAATTAGGCTTTATCTGTAAGAAAACCTCAAAATCCTCTACATGAAAAAAAAACCCTAATTGGCATCCACATTTTGACACCAGGTAACCTTGGGATGAAAGCCTCATTTTGATGTAGGGGTCCCCTTGGGCTCTATTGTTAGGTTCGATTTCTCATATTTAGTTCTTACATCCCTCTAAATAAACCCTTAGCATCCCAAAATAATTCTAATCTTCCATTTGTTCGTCTTAGTTGCTAGAGAGGGAGTTGTTCGAGATTTTATGTAGGGATGTCAGATTTTTTAGTCACCATAGAGGGAGAGGAAGGAAAAGGACCTCAAAACAAACTTTGCTCCAGCCTAATATCAATTCCTAATCTTTTCTTCTCCTACTTTTTTGTTTTTTTCCGTCAAGAACCAACTACCATCGTGGCCAGCAGCCTAAGCCACCGACGGGTTTCTCTACCACCACCCATAACCATTTGATGGTTGTGGTTGTATGTGTAGGTGTTTTAATGTGTATGGTATTTAGATTCATATTTTCCAAGTCATTATTTTGTGTGTACATGATTTTTTTCTTTTTGTCCACCAATGTGAACCACCATAAAACCACCACCACTAGCCTCCAGTCGTTAGTGTGTGATGCCTCCTACCACCACGGGCCACTATGGGTAGGTGGATGTGGATTATGTATTCATGGAGGCATCAGGTTTGAAGATTGTTCTCTTCTTCTGTCACACCCCAAAACCGAGAACGGCAGAAACGTTCTAGAGCGGAGGACGTCATGTAATGTCTCATAACAATGCAAAGTAGTAAACAAGCAACAACATCATCCATTGCATTAATAGTATATTTTTGCTTACAAGTGATGTTTCATAATATAAGACAACATAATGAACAATCAAAATAAAATAGGAGTCTTGATTTCTCCGTCTTCACAAAACTTGGTCGTCGTACCTATCTATTTGTGACCTGAGAATACAAGTTATTTTGAAAGCGTGTATCAGCCAAAAAACTGGTGAATTCATAAGTATTAATGTGTCTTTGATTTGTAAAACTGTAAAGTAATGACTTGTAATCATTTGGAAAAAGATCGTATAAGTATGAACTGTTTGAAAGAAGTTGAAAGCGTTTGATTACCCTAGCAAATCCCTATGATTCCTATTAGTATAAAAAGTAGCCTTCTACCAAGGCCCGAATGTTTTAAAAGTAGTTTTCTACCATGACTTGTATGGAAAGTAGTCTTCTACCAAGACTGAAATGTATGGAAAGTAGTCTTCTACCAAGACCTGTATGTTTTAAAGTAGTCTTCTACCAAAACTCAAATGTACGGAAAGTGGTCTTCTACCAAGACCTGTATGGTTTAAAGTAACAAATATGGTTTTCCTGTTTATGACTACTATTAACAATATATAGTCTACCTCCTCGTTTATGTGAATGTATCACAAAATAAAAGTAATAGGCAAAATATAACCATAAAAGTATTATCCTTTTGCATTAGGATAAACACGACATCGCAACTGCTGGAATGTATAACCTTGAACATTCGTAGGTTGTTCATTTTCCTTTTGCATTAAGGAATGGTTAGTCCTGTAAAGGTACTCCTAATATAAGTATTAACCGTAGGCATCCGTAGATGTTCATTTCCTCTGTTGCTAACAGGTGAGTTCCGAAATGGTTAGTCCCGTGTAGTTATCCTTTTCTACTAGGATAGGCAGAACAATTTACAAATAATGTACTAGTAACTCAGCATAGTGAATCTAGGTACAAGTATCCATGTAAGTGTATACAAATAAATGTATATATGTAAATGTATTCATGTAAGCGTATCGATGTAGACGTATTCATGTAACATGTAATGTATATCGTATAGACTCACGAATGACCTGACTCTGGTGTAATTCCTCGTAATAGAAATAATGTTTTGTATCACCTAACTATCCCTATAATAGTTAACTGGAAGGTAATAGATTGTCCAAGCAGGTTTATACAACCTTGCTACACAAGAGTGTGGGAAATCGAATGAAGGATGAAAGTTATCATATCAATACATATATAAGAACATAAGTGTATAGATATAGTTTTGTTCAAGAAGAAAAAAATGGTTTTGTAAGATATTTAAGAGTTTTGAACAATAATTAACAATGACTTTATGTCATTTTCATAAACATTTCAAAAGTAATACATTTGATAACAAAGTATTTTTAAGATAGAAAACCATTTCATACATCACATTTTCAAGTATGTGAATCAGTTGGATGAAAACACAGTTATAAATCACATGTGGTTGATTCTATAGCATGTTCTTTTCTACTGGTATCCCCCCCCCCCCAATTAAAGCATTTAAAATCATTTAAAACATTGATTAAGGGGTATGAACTTACCTGCAGTGAGCGGATCGGAAGGAAGTGTCGGACCAGTGCTTGGTGTCAAGTGAAAACTTAGACACACACAATAATCCTAATACATATGAAGACATATGTATATAACCAATTAGTGATTTTACCACAAATTAAACATGTATAAACATCCTATTGCGAGGAAAACACTTTGGTCAAGTGCTAGGAGGCTATCGGGTTGCAACAAAGGAGTGCAAAGCCTCATACGGGAGTTTATGGTCCAAAGACCATGTGTGTTGGATTTTACAGCCCATGGGAGTAACTTCCTGGCTATAAACTCTCAATTGGTCACCAAAAGTGGCTTAAAACTCTTAGGGCTTAAGTGGTTAAGTGTTCCAAAGCATTAACCAAGTGTTTGGGTGGGTTTAAGGTCCTAAAATGACCTAGTATGGTGTTCACGGCCTTGGGACCACTTCCTCATGAGTTTACGGCCATAAACTCATGGTAAGGAGTACCATTTTGTGAAATGAAGTCCTTAACTCAAAGGGGTAATGTTCTATGCTAGTAACGAAGGCTCACTTAAGTGTTAGGGTGTCATTTTGCACCCTTAAAAAGGGTTTACGACCCAAGAACATGTCTTAGTTGTAAACTCCTTGAATCCCTTGATTTCTTATGTTTTCTAAGCTCTAAACATGTTAAACATGGTGTACAATGATTTAGATCAAGTGTACTTACAATCTACGAGTTCAAATGGTCGATATTGGCCAGGAACACGAGTGTGTGTTCTTGGTGGATCCTTAAAATCTACAAAATGGAATGATTTCACGGATGAAATCATGTAAGATTACTAGATCATCTAAGATATCAACTAGTTAGGGCAAGAAACTTACGTGTTTTGAAGATCGGGGATGAAGATCGAGAAGGCACTTGAGAGGATTTGGGCCAAGGGAATGAAATAAATGAACTAATGACTTTCATCTTCACCATATAAGGTGAGTTTAGGGCCCACATGGAGCTTACGGCCGTAAACTCCCATGTGGAGGCCGTGAACTCATGGTTAATGTGCTTAAGGCTCGGTCTTTGTGCTATAAATTCAGCAGATAAACCCCGACACTTCTTCCTTAAGTGTACAAGGCTCAGAACTCTCATACGGACTCTAAATTGTGCTAAATGATAGCAGAAATGAGTTTGACTTTCTATTGACTTGGTATGTTGTACAGAATGGAAATTTCGGGTTGTTACATCCTACTCCTGTTAGAGGGAATTTCGTCCCGAAATTAGAATTTAGGTAAAGGAGTAGGCATGAATAATCGAGCAAGGAGGTGGGAAAACTTCCTAATCGATTTGTTCTCGTGATCATAAGTGAAACCGGGTCCTCGTTTGGTATTCCAATGAGCCTTCACTAATGCGCGACGACATTTGTTTCATCCGCTTGACCACTCGGTCGAGGGTCACTATGGTTCTTCCATGAATGCGAGGATCTCATTGATCTCGATCTCGTCGAGCGGACTTACGAGAGTCCTAACGGAAAGTTACGGTTACAAGTTCGAGACGTGGAGGACAAATGTATGTCCCTAAGTTCGTGGTGTAGGTTGGGTTTGTGAGTTACAGGATCGATTCTGGCAAGAATCTCAGAGGACCTCACTATTTTGGATTTGGCTTACCACACTTTCCTAAGCGTATTAAGCCTTCTAGAGTTATATTTCCAAAGGATTTGGTATCTCACCTGAAATTCCAAGGTTTTCTTCCTCTTGCTTGTCTTTCCAGTTGAGGGCCACTCCCCTCTGAGTCAAAGCCATAAGAGGTTTTGTAATCCTCGAGGAGTTTTGAATGAACTCTCGATAGTATGTCAGCGAGTCCTAGAATTTGGCGATTTCTATCGGCATCCTTGGTGCTGACATATTCTCAGCAGTTTTGATTTTCGACAGGGTCCTCATGAATTCCCACATTACTGGTAATATGTATTAGGAATTTGACTCTTCAAATCCAAAACTCGCATTTAGAGAACTTCCTGTAAATCTTCTCTGATCGTAATGATCCTATGGTTTGTTGTAGATGCTCTTTATGATTTCCTTCTTACTACGAGGGTAGATAATTAAGTCCTTTCCAAAAAGACAATGACAAATTGATCCAAGTAAGAATGGCGTACCCTATTCATTAAGTTCATGAATACTACGGGCGTATTGGTCCCATACAAGGGGTATCACTACGGACTCGTAGTGTCCACATCGAGTTTAGAAGGTTGTCCTCGGGACACCCTTCACTAACACTCGTAACTGGTGATATTCGGATCTTAGGTTCATTTCCGAAGGTACATCGTTCTTTGTGGTCGGTCAACCACTTAATCTATGTATGGCAGAAGGTAATGATTCTTAATGGAAGTCATGTCAAGTTATGCACCACGAGGACTTCCCAGGGTATGACCCATCCTAGTATAACCTTCACCCAAGCACACTTAACAGCGGAGTTCTGATGGGATCCGGTGCATTAGTGCTGGTATGATCGCACCCACTAGAGTCTGTCTTCTTGAAGAATAAGACTGGAGCACTCAAATGTGAGGAGCTTGGTCTTATCATTCTATTGTTGAGTAGTCATTAAGCTGTTCGAATAGTTCTTGCATCTCTGTTGGTGTGACACCGTAGGGCGATCGGTTTATAGGAGTCGTATTGGGTCCTAAGTTTGTTCGCATGACGATGCGTTCACTCGTAGTCTTGGGCAGTTCTCCGTCTGTATGAGTGGTACTTCGGTGTTCTGGACTGACAACTTTGCTTTGAAAGACGATTTCGGATAAAAAGATGTGCGCATGAGACTGATATTTCGAGGATCGAATTGACTCGAGTCGTATGATAAAGTCGGAATCATACGGAAACTAAAGACATTAGATTTGAACATAAGGTGTTACAGACAAAACCCAATAGTGCAACCTTTAACAGAGTTACTGTACTTTAGATTTACTACAAGATTATTGGTGTGAACAAGGTATACTACAAAAGACAAGTATACGCAGCATGAGGATCCCTTAACTGATGGGATCTCGCAAAAGATAAGACTCTAGTTGCACTAGTTCTAATTAGCTTAAAAGTCTGCTACAACGAATGCCTTAAATACTTTAACGTGGGTCCGGAGTAGTTTCTCATGCGGCAATGATCCTTAGAATTCTGCCGTCTGCACCAGAGTTCTTTGTTATTGGACAATATTTCTTGAGGTCTCCAATATCACCGCACTAGTGACATATTTGGCTAGTACTAGCATTGGTGGTGGATATGAAATGTTGAGTAGGAGTTATGGGGATGCGGGTGTTTTTGTTTTTCTTCCTTTTTGGGAAATCCCTTTTATAGTGACCAGTCTCACCACAATTATAGCAAACCTAGCCGACTCTGGTGGTGGGGGTGGTTCCACAGGAAAGGGCGACATGCCCCACACTATTGCAATTGTTACATTGCAATATCCAGCAGGCTCCTTTATGATGATAACTACACTTGTTACATTTCGGGAGTGTTCCCTTATAACACTTGACCGGTGCGGAGGTGGTAGGAGTTGCCACTAGTTGTTGTCGCCTGGCAAGCCTTCAAAGTCACTTGCCTTTTGTTTGGTTTTGACGCTTCCGTTTCTTGAACTCTGAGTTGTTGTTCTGGGTGTTGGCGATTGATAACCTTTGTCGGCTTCCCGGATCGGTACAACGATCTAAATTTTCAACCACTGTACCAACATTGCTTGCATTGATAGCATTACGGTTTGCGAGGACAACTGTCACGGCAGCCGTCACAGTAGTTGTAAATGCGGCTTGGAAAGTAGCGGTGTGACAACTCGAAATTTCCATTCTGTACAAACCATATCAAGTCAATAGAAGTTAGAACAGTTACAGTAAGTCCCAGACTCTTGGGTATAAGTTTGGCCGTTTTTCAGGATTTACACTTAAGGGGATATCAGGAGAGTGGATGCACTAGGGTTTTGTGCAACACGGTTATTCCGAAACTCGCGTTCATTATAGGAATAAAATATTTTCTACCAAAAATCCCAGGAGTATATATAGGATTTTGATCCATATTATTTCATTAGTTCCATTTTCAACTAGAGAAAAGCTGAATTCTCTCTCAAGGATCTTTGGGCTTTCATCCCAAATCGTAAGTACTTCCATCCTAGTGTGTTATAAGGCTAGTTATGTACTTAAAACACTAGAAATCATAACAAAACCGCTAGATAAAAGAGTTCAAGGCCCAAGAACATCTTGGACTGTGAACCCTTCTTAAAGGGGCAAATGATGCCCTAGACCTTTCCTTGAAGTGTGAAACTAGTTGGACTTGTATCCTAATGTGTTTATAGCCTAGAAATCATAAGCAAACACATGGAAAAAGGAGTTTATGGCCAAGACAAGTTCTTGGGCCGTAAACCCTTATTAATGGGGCAAATTGCACCCTAACTCCTTCCTTAAGCCTAGAACCCAACTTAGATCATATCCTTGAAGTGTTAAGGACCTTAAGCATCCAAGAAACCATGTTCCCACAGAGTTTACGATGGTAAGCTCATAAGGATTGGTCCTTAGGCCGTAAACTCTATAAAGGGTTGATATTGTGCCCCTAATGCTTCCACATGGCTATAACTTATCATAGAACCAATCACCAAAGAACTAGGAACCTCAAAACATGAAATGGTACTCCTTACCATGAGTTTACGGCCGTAAACTCATGGGGGACTGGTCCCAAAGGCGTGAACATTAAGCAAGGCCATTTTAAGTCCTTAAACCCACCCAAACACTTGTTTAAGCCTAGAAGCACTTTACCACTTAAGTTGTAATAGCTTTGGGCTTCATTTAGAGCCCCAATGGAGAGTTTACGGCCAGGAGTTTACTCCCCTGGGCCGTAAACTCCAACACACATGGTCTTTAGACCATAAAATTTCGTATGAGGTCTTGCACTCCTTTGTTGCAACCCATTAGCCTCCTAGCACTTGAGTAAAGTGTTTTCCTCGCATTAGGATGTTTATACTTTCTTAATTAGTGTTATAATCACTAATTGTTTATATACATATGTCTTCATATGTAATTAGGACCATTGTGTGTGTCTAAAGTCTTCACTTGACACCTAGTAGTCCTAACTCTTTAGTTCATCCGTATCACCCACAACAGGTGAGTTTATACCCCTTAATCAATGTTTTAATTGTTTTTAAATGTTTTAAGGGGGGGGGGGATACAAGTAGAATCATGCTAGTTACTGTATCAATCACATGTGATTAGTAAGCAACATTAAAATGATTGGCTACTCATTAGCCGTTTTACCAAGCAGTTTACTTCAAATGTTTCTCATAAACACTTTATGTGTTTAAAAATCCTTATTACACTGTACATTTTACTCTGTATGTTTCATTTGAAACTCATTTACAATTGTGTTTCAAACAAATGTTCTTTATACTAAATTGTTTTATCAAACTCATGCCTTCAAACCGTTTTATTGATTGACAACAAGTCAATCTTTTCTTAGATAATAATTATGTTCAATGGTTTTATAAAACTTAATTTATGCTTTTATATTATAAATTGCATTCCTATATATGTGTAGTTATATGAGGAATGTTTAAAAGACTTAGGAAGGCTATCCACCCTATTTCCTTTTCGCGCTTGAGATGTGGTCTGGTGGGATATCGGGTACCCGTCTGAAGGTCGTTTAAATATTAGCTATATATCATGTGTACATATATAGTCATAAAGGTTCTTACAGTTCATTCAATACCCTTGGGTAGCAAGGGTATACATCCATGTCCATACGTACCAGTTAAATTACTAGTAAACTGGCATATGGGTAGTTTAGGTAGATACTAGAACTATTACTAGGACACGATATCATACAATGAGTTAGTTCATTCATGAGTTAATACTTGCTAAATAGAGAGAACATACATTACAACTAGAACATTTTAGTACATTACTATTCTTGCTAGATAGAGAGAGAACACATTACAACTAGCACATGTAGAACATTTCAATACATTACATATACATGAATATGTTGACGTAATTGTGATCCACTGTATCGGAGCATGCCTTCAATGGCATGGCCCGACTTGTAGCCAGAGTCTCTTGGAGGGAGAGCGTGATTTTGTGTATAGATCTATACTGGATTGACTATCATACACCTTGTTGCTAGCTACAGCCGGACCTGCAGGTCTGCGAGTGCCAAACGTCATACCTTTTTACGACCTACATTTGTCGTTGTTACCCAGTCGATAGTATGGTACAATTAATCACATAATACCTTAATTTAAAATCCGGTTTAAGGTAGTTAGTACAACAGTAGTTCTTATAGCACTGCATTACAGTACTACATTAATTTTCCTTTTACATATACTTAGTGATCTTTTCACTTAAAGATTAAATGTAAAAACTATATTTTGTTAATGATAGTTACAATTGGGAAAATTACACACTTTTACAAGAAACAAACATTTAGAACTGTTAAGTCTTTGTAGAAGGCTGCATTTAGAGCAGTTAGGTCTTGGTAGAAGATACCCTTATATACTAGTAGGAATCATAGGGATTTCTAGGGTTTTTCAAACATTTACAGTTGTTTTACAAAGCATTTTCAATACTTACAGTTCATATACATTTTCAATACTTATAGTTCACATACATACAAATACTTACATACAAATTAAGACACTAAAATACTTATGATCTCACCAGCTTTAAAGCTGATACTCTCTTTCAAAATAACTTGTATCCTTAGGTCAACCATAGACAGGTACCGATGCAAGGTTTAGAGAAGATGGAGCTCGTTCAAGACTCATCTTTCATTTTGTTTATACTTTAGTGTCTATTATAATTTGACATAACACACTTGTATTAAAATTATATTATTAATGCAATGGATGATGTTTTTGCTTGTTTACTACTTTTCATTGTTGTGATACTGTACATGACGTCCTCCGCCCCAGAACGTTTCCACCGTTCAATGGTTTTGGGGTGTGACAAGTGGTGTCCGTAGTAAAGGCAGAGGTATCATTGTTTGGCTGACTGTTTCCAGACAATGATATGATTCTGTTTCACAAAAAGAAAATGAATTTGTGAGCAAGTATGGTTGAACCTAGATGTAGTTCGATTGCTCATGTAAAGAATAGAAGTATGTTCTCTAAGGTTTGACCTACATCCCTATGATGCAGTCTTAGTACATAATGGAAGTATGTTCACGAAGGTTTGACCTACATCCCTATGATGTAGTCCTAAAAAAGAGTGGAAGTAAGCTCGTACAATGGTCTCAAGATGTTTTTCGTTCGCGCCGAGGTACTATCTATTGGTGGATAATATGATCCAACCACTGAAAGAGACTTGGAAATGTCTTCGGAGTTAAATTACTATAGTCCAATAACTTGACTAAAGCATGATTCAGATAGACTCCGATGAAAGTATCATGAGAGTATTTAAACAAAACGTGACACGAAAGTTAGCCGACTGTGAACATCATCGATGTTTTAGATGTAAATAGTTCAAGGAAAATTAACCTTGTAGTAGGTCTTACATCATATCCTGAGTAGCAAAAGTTTTGGCTGCATAAAGGCCAAACTAAAAGTACCTACAATACAAGGCAGTTCCATAGAAAGTGCCACATAGGACATAGAAAGGAACACGGTTCTTTTAAAACAAGAAGGAAAGTAAAGTATCTCCTACTAGTGACGATCATCCCTCTGGTGAACTCTCAGCTCAGCCAGTTGACGTTCCACATTAAGTAGGTGTCTTTCGTACACCCTCTGGCGTACTCGGAGTCCTATGACTTCGACTCGGGTTTCAGCTAGTGCTTGCAGCAAGATTTCATGGTCTCTCTCAGATCTCTCACGAGCATGATCAAGGTGGTTGCTGCAAAGGATATGCATTCCTACATTGGTGTCAACTTCTGTGATATGATGTAGAGCGGTCCTACCTTGAATTTCGTTTCGGGTGACTCTACAAATCATGATTGGTACAACTCTGTCTACTGTGCTCCCTTCATTTACGTTGTAGAAGCTTCGGTCTCCATTGAACGACATAGGTTGATCTTGATCTTCACTCCATGCTTCCAAACATTCAACCCAAGGGGCGTCGGGGCATGAAAAGTCGGGCGAGGGTTAGGATTTGGAGTGGGAGCTACCGGGGGTAGGTTCTCAACTTCGGGTTCGGAGTTAGCACCATCTGAAAGGTCTTCATCATGGTGATCATTCAAAAGGATTGGATGATCGTTCTCTGGTTCTTCTCCAAACCATCCAGCAATGACTTCGTTCGGAAGGTATGGGTTGTCGTGGGGATGGAGAACAGCCAGGTTATCTACGTGAGAATTGGGGTAAGGAAATAATTATTAGACGAACTATCTAGATAATTATTAGAAAATCTTCATTAGTTACATTTCTATTTGTAAAGTGCATACCAGTCGTATGTAATTACAATAGGATAGGCCTTCAAATAAGTGACCTTAACTCCAAATTCACAAAGAATAGGGGTAAAGCAAAATTTTCACAGATTCTAAGTCTATAACATCCTAGTTACATATAGCCTTAGTGTATCCACTTAGCAACTATCAACTTAGAAATGAAGATCCTTTTTAGTTCTAAAGTATGAAGTACTTATAGCAACACCAAATACCCCTATAGTATTTTAGGTTTATGTTCTTTTGTTCTCATTGTGGTATTGTTGGTATGATTTTAGACTTGTTGCAACCACACAACTACACTCAGGGACATGCTAGTCAACCCTCGGATAATATATTTGATCAGGCTATATCTTCCCAGATTTGACTATATGTCTCTAGGTCCACTTGTGTTGCCCAACAATCATAATTCTTTTGTACTGTCTTAGTGACACTAATTTTAGTATGAATGCATGCACCTATACTTAATCAAATATTGTATTATTTTAAGGTATAAACTCTTGGTCAGAGTATTTTAATCCCAATGTATTTATAGTTAGTATATCTTTTATGGGTTGATATACTCAATTCACTATAAACAATTCTTTGATACCAATCTGTCACACCCCAAAACTGAGAACGGCGGAAATGTTCAAGAGCGGAGGACGTCATGTAATGTATCATAACAATGCAAAGTAGTAAACAAGCAACAACATCATCCATTGCATTAATAGTACATTTTTGCTTACAAGTGTTCTTTCATAATATAAGACAACGTAATGAACAATCAAAATAAAATAGGAGTATTGATTTCTCCGTTTTCACAAAACCTGGTCGTCGTACCTGTCTATTTGTGACCTGAGAATACAAGTTATTTTGAAAGCGAGTATCAGCCAAAAAGCTGGTGAATTCATAAGTATTAATGTATCTTTGATTTGTAAAAAAGTAAAGTAATGACTTGTAACCCTTTGGAAAAATATTGTATAAGTATGAACTGTTTGAAAGCCGTTGAAAGCGTTTGAATACCCTAGCAAATCCCTATGATTCCTATCAGTATAAAAAGTAGCCTTCTACTAAGGCCCGAATGTTTTAAAAGTATTCTTCTACCAAGACTTGTATGGAAAGTAGTCTTCTACCAAGACTTGCATTTTTTGAAAGTAGTCTTCTTCCAAGACTCAAATGTATGGGAAGAAGTCATCTACCAAGACATGTATGTTTTAAAGTAGTCTTCTACTAAGACTCAAATTTATGGAAAGTAGTCATCTACCAAGACTTGTATGTTTTAAAGTAACAATGATGGTTTTCCCCTTTATGACTACTATTAACAATATATAGTCTACCACCTAGTTTATGTGAATGTATCACAAAATAAAAGTAAGAGGGTGTCACACCCCGAAAACCTAAGGCGGAAACGTCCCCGGGGTTGACTCCAAGTTGTGTATCAAATCCAATGTACATAGTAATCACATTAAACAAACATTACATTACATATATATGAAAGTTTACATTTGTTCAAAAGTAAAGTTATACAAGTTATACATATGCATCATATTAACAAAAGTTGAGACGAGTCTTCCACGCACTCCGTCTTCATCAAAAGAGATCATCGGGTACCTGTCTAACTTGGACCTGAGAATACAAGCGGTTTGAAAATCAGCATAAAGCTGGTGAGTTCATAAGCGGTTTTGGTTTATGAAAATGTATCGGTTTCCTTTAGTTTCCGAAAAAGTTGTTATTCAAGAAAATCCCATATTTTCTTATGTGAAATTGGTTAAGTTATCATTTGTTACCAATTCGGTTATGTATTGTATTTTACCCCAGGAAAATCCCATATTTTACTAATTATAAGATCGGTTGTATATCACAAAGTATAGTTTAACACACAAAACTATATAATGAAAATCTTGGGATTACTATCCCGAAAGACATATAAGATAGTTTGACACATCTGAAAGTGCAGGTTTAAGATCATGGGACTATCATCCCGGACTAAACACGAGATAAGTTGATGTATATATGTAAATGTAGATTGAAACCATGGGATCACTATCCCGAATAAGATACAGATTTGGAAAACCATGGGATCACTATCCCGTATAAGATATAGATACAAAACCTTGGGATCATTATCCCGTATAAGATATAGATTTAGAAAACCATGGGATCACTATCCCGTATAAGATATAGTTAAAGACCATGGGGAAAGACATCCCGTACAAGTTATAAGTATAAAACCATGGGATCACTATCCCGAAAGAGATCTAGAAACAATATCATGGGATCACACTCCCGAAAGAGATATAATTTCTGAACCCAAACTGTGAATAAGCTGGTATTAATACATATTGTGAGTCGGGTAACCATACTAATACGACAACGTGGCCTCCTTAACGTCTGTCAGACGTCGAACGATATCCAGAAATTTGTCACCCTAGGCGTGCCCGCCTAACTGTAGCTAGCAGTTAAGGTGTGGGATTGTCAGTCCTGAATAGATCTATTCACAAATTCCACGCTCTCCCTCCAGGAGACTCTGGTTACACTTCCGGGGAGGATTTACTGATCATCCATAAAGGGTAGTGACTATCTCACAAACTAGTACTAAACTATTCACAGGGTTCTTGTAAGATATCGATATAAAGTATAGATACATACATGAAATTATCTGACAATACATTAAAGTGATACGGAGATAAACTAAATTAGACATAGTTTATCTAATAACTTGATATAGACATCAGTATACGATAGAAAGAATAGTAAAGAACCCCAAATTATTCCCATAATAATTTGATCAGTTTGATTGTTTCCTTAACTAAAATCCATTTAGTTGAAATCGAATAGTCATTCCTTATGCTCTGCATAATACATAAGGAGTAAAAGAGTTTATAGGTTTGTCAGCTATTGTTTGAAACACATCAATGTTGTGATTGGAAAACAGTTATAGTTTGCTTGTATTCCCCCCTGAAAACATTGAAAACAGTGAAAAAGCCGTAGGGGTATGAACTCACCGGACGAGATACGAGACGGTTTGGATGCTAAGAGTTGATCCGGAACTTGTAAACACACGAGGTTCCTAATTATCATGTAAAGATACACATTTGTATCTAATTAGGACTTAGATTGATTGTTGGATAGGGACAAATGCTTCAAGTCGCGATAACACTCTGATACAAGTGTTTGGAAGGACCCGGGTGGCGTTTAGGGACATGAATGACACAAGGGACTTGGGAAATGAGTTGGGACATCAAAGGAACACCCCCCTTTAAGGAGTTTATGGCCAAAACACCCATCCCCATGAGTTTACGGCCGTAAACTCATGATGGGTGGTTTATGGTGCAATTTGGACTTCCAACACTTAGGGGATAATTTCTAAACTTGGTTTAAGGACTTGAAATGATTACAAAACATCAAATAGACCCCCTTTATGGGAGTTTACGGCCTAGCATGGCTCCAAGGCCGTAAACCCCTATTTACCCAAGGAGATGATGTTAAATCGTGCTAGAACAAATCACATGTGATTGGTAGAATTTATCCAAGGCCTGTCATGAGTTTGCAAGGGACTTTTGGGGTGTTTATGGAGTTTACGGCCCATGAAACCCCCTTCATGGCCGTAAACTCTAATATAGGGTGCTACAAAGTGTTTCAAGGTCTAAAACTTGCATGGAAGGACTTCTAAAATTCATCTAAGAGCCTTAGGGGTGTTTAGTTTGCATTCTAACACCAAGAATTTTGGAGTTTACGGCCCAAGAACAAGTCTTGTCCGTAAACCCTTAGAAATCCCATGAATGATGTGTTTTAGGCCCTCAAAGTATTTTTGGTTGGTCCCTTGATTTATTCCAAGGCTTTTGGTGGTGTTGGATGGCTTTCAAACACCTTAGAATTGGATTTATGCCAAGTTTTGGGGAGTTTACAGCCCAAGCACTCTCCTTGGCCGTGAACTCATCTAAATCCCCCAAAATTCATGTTTCAAGTGTCCAAATGCTAGAATCAAGGTCCTATAATTCATATCTAGGCCATAGAAGTGATTTGGAAGGGTTTAAGGGCATGAAAACCCTAATTATATGAGTTTACGGCCCAAGAATGATCCTTGGCCATAAACTCCTTCAAACATCACAAAATTCAAGTTTTACATGTTTAGAGTCCATATCTTGAAGTACCATAGCCATATCTAAAGTCCAAACTAGTCAAGGAGGGGTTTAAGGGCTCAAAACCCATCATTTTTGGTGTTTACGGCCTAGGCATCTTCCTGGGCCGTAAACTCATACATTGTACCCCATTTCATGATTAAGTGTCTAATTTGGAAGCTAAACATGCTATAGATTGAAGCTAGGAAGGTACCTTAAGGATTTGAAGCCTTAAAATTGAGTTTTGGACCCTTAATCTTTGGATTTTTGGAGAGAGGTTAGAGAGAGAGTAGTGAGAGAAGGAAAAGCTTCAAATGAAAGCTGAAACACGTTTATATAGTTCCTAAAATTTGCACGCGGTGGAATTCTACCCGATACCGACGCTAAACGCGGCTTTTGGTCGCACCCGATTGAGTTTCCGTCACCCGACAGGAACATTATAAAAACTCATGAAATAAATGTTTTTGGGCTAATAACATAAGTTCCTGAGTGATTTAGACACTCATTAGAATAAAATAAACATATAAGTTTATACGATTAACTCCAAAGAGAAAAGGGAACGAATCCAATAACGGCGACTTTCCGGGTAGAACGGGTTTTGGCGACGAACAAATTTCGGGTTGTTACATTATCCCCCCGTTAGAGGGAATTTCGTCCCGAAATTCAAAGAATAGGATATAGATCATGAGTTTGAAATGAAACTCGAATGGATTCAATATTTTGGATCATCACTTTCTCAAGTGGAATCGGGTCTCTACGAAGATTTCGAAATATACGATGTGGAATTAAACTTTAGACGTTCGAATGAAATTCCCGGAAACTCTTCGGGACAGATATTTAGTAGAAAGAGCTACTAACTTCTCGTTTCTCGATGATCACATAAATGAGGAATGTGGTAATTCGTACCAGGAAAGCTCTTGGGTTTTAAAGCATGAAACAATACGAAAGTTTGATGTCGAAGATCATGAGAGTTAGGTCGAGGAAGAGATATAGACGGGCGACCCTCTCGAAACCAGGATAACAACATGAATGAGACTCCGTCATTCCATGTTAAATGTAGCATCAAAGTATTATCGCGAAAGGTTTCCCATTTAACCGAATGGAATAGAATAGTCCTCTGGACCAAGGATTCAATCTATAGGTACGAAGTTAGTGTTCTCCATCTCATTGGTTAGTCGTCACGATGTTGCACATTTCGATCGCATATGAGGAATTGAGCTTAGAAAACGTTCGAATAGATAAATAACAGGTTTCCTTCCAAACACGGGAATCGAAAAGAGTTGCAGGTATAAGAGTTATCAAAGAGAAGTATACCTGCGGCGACAGAGGGATCAGTGGTGGTAGTTGCCTTGGGGCAATTCCTTTTGAAGTGCCCTGCTTCACCACAATTGTAGCAGGCTGGGCTGATTCCTGCTCCCGATGATTGGTTTGTTGATTTGGCTGGTTTTTTGCAGGTTCGAGACAGATGGCCCTTCTTGCCACAGTTGTCGCAGCTCCTTTCGCGACATGGACCAGGAATGCGGTGATGGTAGTTGCACTTACCACACCAAGGAAGACTGCCAGTGTATCCACTGGTGGGAGTTTGGGCTGTAGAACCGACAGCTGAGACAGCAATAGGGGCAGTAGCAGCATGGACTGCTACCGTTTGCTGTTTCTTGGAAGACCCTTTCGTACTCGGGGCCTTTCGCTTGTTCCGATATTTCTTTTTGCTTTCACCTCCACTTGTGTCTGACTCGGGAGTGGTAGTTTCCTCATCTGAATTGTCTTCGTGATCGATCAAGATTTTCGCAAGACATTTAGCGCTGTCGTACGTGTCTGGCTTCGCAGCCAAGACATTCCCTTTTGTTGGCTGGGTCAATCCCCAGATGAATCTCTTGATCTTTTTACTCTCCGGGGTAACCATTCCTGGACAGAGTAATGCCAGGTCATTGAATCTTGAAGTATAAGCAGCTATGTTGGAACCCTTCATCTTAAGGTTCCAGAGTTCGTGTTCTAGTTTCTGAATTTCGCCCCGAGGGCAATACTCTGCGAGAAGAAGCTCCTTCATAGCTTCCCAACCCATGGCATTTGCTACAGGTAGAGTTAAGGATTTGACTCGGCCGTTCCACCAAGTCAGGGCTTTGTCAAGGAAAGTGCAGGCGGCAACCTTGACTTTGTCAGACTCCGAACAGGCACATATTTCGAAGATTGACTCAATTTTCTCGAACCATCGAGTCAAGGAAATGACACCTCCAGTGCCATCAAAGGTTGTGGGCTTCGCGTTCATGAAGTCTTTGTAGGAACCCCCTCTTCGGTGTTCCTGGCTGTCTTCTGGATTTTGGTGTTGGGGACCACCTCCGGAGCCACCGGGATTCATTTGAGACATAGCTGCCACCATTGCAGCAGTCAGAACTGTTTGAAGTGATGCAAGATCAAATTGAGGATAAGATGGTGGCGGAGGAGGATTATCATTGTTCTTCGAGCTGGGTCTCTTTCTCGGAGGCATCTTGATCTAAAAAGATCAGGAAAGAGAGGATTATAAGTCCTCTGAATTGAATCAAGAGATATTGAACAAGGGATATCTCATCAAGACAGATATAGCATCATACTAAGCGATAAAGCAGGAAGGAGTTATCAAAATAGAACATTTAATCGCTAGTGGAATGATCAAGTAACATCGTGTATACGAGGATTTTCTACGAAGTATTGGCTCGAGAAATACTCCCATAGTATTTCATGGTTGCGCTGCAGCGATGATTCGTTGTTTGGAATGTTAGGTAAGTTTTAGGCATGCTACGTACCACAGTCACTCCCAAGCACATGTTGGCCGTGTCTCGAATGAATATAGTTGGCCAGGCTATATTGACCCTAGACACGACTACATAACTGCCCAGGTTTAACCGCAGTGTACAACACCTATTTACTTATGTTTTGTTCTACTTGTAGTTACGGATTTCGGCGGTTCGGTATACTTGTATACTTTTGAAAATACTTGTAGTTTTGAAGATACTTTTAATTCAGAGCACTGAGGCCCTTTAGTGTTTATAGTTTTATACCATGTAAGGTTTGGTATACTCTGTTCACTATAAACAAGGGCTCTGATACCAATCTGTCACACCCCGAAAACCAAAGGCGGAAACGTCCCCGGGGTTGACTCCAAGTTGTGTATCAAATCCAATGTACATAGTAATCACAGTAAACGAACATTACATTACATATATATGAAAGTTTACATTTGTTCAAAAGTAAAGTTATACAAGCTATACATATGCATCATATTAACAAAAGTTGAGACGAGTCTTCCACGCACTCCGTCTTCATCAAAAGAGATCACCGGGTACCTGTCTAACTTGGACCTGAGAATACAAGCGGTTTGAAAATCAGCATAAAGCTGGTGAGTTCATAAGCGGTTTTGGTTTATGAAAATGTACCGGTTTCCTTTAGTTTCCGAAAAAGTTGTTATTCAAGAAAATCCCATATTTTCTTATGTGAAATTGGTTAAGTTATCATTTGTTACCAATTCGGTTATGTATTGTATTTTACCCCAGGAAAATCCCATATTTTCCTAATTATAAGATCGGTTGTATATCATAATGTATAGTTTAACACACAAAACTATATAATGAAAATCTTGGGATTACTATCCCGAAAGACATATAAGATAGTTTGACACATCTGAAAGTGCAGGTTTAAGATCATGGGACTATCATCCCGGAATAAACACGAGATAAGTAGATGTATATATGTAAATGTAGATTGAAACCATGGGATCACTATCCCGAATAAGATACGGATTTGGAAAACCATGGGATCACTATCCCGTATAAGATATAGATACAAAACCTTGGGATCATTATCCCGTATAAGATATAGATTTAGAAAACCATGGGATCACTATCCCGTATAAGATATAGTTAAAGACCATGGGGAAAGACATCCCGTACAAGTTATAAGTATAAAACCATGGGATCACTATCCCGAAAGAGATCTAGAAACAATATCATGGGATCACAATCCCGAAAGAGATATAATTTCTGAACCCAAACTGTGAATAAGCTGGTATTAATACATATTCTGAGTCGGGTAACCATACTAATACGACAACGTGACCTCCTTAACGTTTGTCAGACGTCGAACGATATCTAGAAATTTGTCACCCTAGGCGTGCCCGCCTAACTGTAGCTAGCAGTTAAGGTGTGGGATTGTCAGTCCCGAATAGATGTATTCACAAATTTCGCGCTCTCCCTCCAGGAGACTCTGGTTACACTTCCGGGGAGGATTTACTGATCATCCATAAAGAGTAGTGACTATCTCACAAACTAGTACTAAACTATTCACAAGGTTCTTGTAAGATATCGATATAAAGAAGATTATGAAACATAGTACAGTAAACTATAGATACATACATGAAATTATCTGACAATACATTAAAATGATACGGAGATAAACTAAATCAGACATAGTTTATCTAATAACTTGATATAGACATCAGTATATGATAGAAAGAATAGTAAAGACCCCCAAATTATTCCCATAATAATTTGATTAGTTTGATTGTTTCCTTAACTAAAATCCATTTAGTTGAAATCGAATAGTCATTCCTTATGCTCAGCATAATACATAAGGAGTAAAAGAGTTTATAGGTTTGTCAGATATTGTTTGAAACACATCAATGTTGTGATTGGAAAATAGTTATAGTTTGCTTGTATTCCCCCCCTGAAAACATTGAAAACAGTGAAAAAGCCGTAGGGGTATGAACTCACCGGACGAGATACGAGACGGGTTGGATGCTAAGAGTTGATCCGGAAGTTGTAAACACACGAGGTTCCTAATTATCATGTAAAGATACACATTTGTATCTAATTAGGACTTTAAATGATTGTTGGATAGGGACAAATGCTTCAAGTCGTGATAACACTCTGATACAAGTGTTTGGAAGGACCCGGGTGGTGTTTAGTGACATGAATGACACAAGGGACTTGGGAAATGAGTTGGGACATCAAAGGAACACCCCCCCTTTAAGGAGTTTATGGCCAAAACACCCATCCCCATGAGTTTACGGCCGTAAACTCATGATGGGTGGTTTATGGTGCAATTTGGACTTCCAACACTTAGGGGATAATTTCTAAACTTGGTTTAAGGACTTGGAATGATTACAAAACATCAAATAGACCCCCTTTATGGGATTTTACGGCCTAGCATGGCTCCAAGGCCGTAAACCCCTATTTACCCAAGAAAATGATGTTAAATGGTGCTAGAACAAATCACATGTGATTGGTAGAATTTATCCAATGCCTATCATGAGTTTGCAAGGGACTTTTGGGGTGTTTATGGAGTTTACGGCCCATGAAACCCCCTTCATGGCCGTAAACTCTAATATTGGGTGCTACAAAGTGTTTCAAGGTCTAAAACTTGCATGGAAGGACTTCTAAAATTCATCTAAGAGCCTTAAGGGTGTTTAGTTTGCATTCTAACACCAAGAATTTTGGAGTTTACGGCCCAAGAACAAGTCTTGGCTGTAAACCCTTAGAAATCCCATGAATGATGTGTTTTAGGCCCTCAAAGTATTTTTGGTTGGTCCCTTGATTTATTCCAAGGCTTTTGGTGGTGTTGGATGGCTTTCTAACACCTTAGAATTGGATTTATGCCATGTTTTGGGGAGTTTACGGCCCAAGCACTCTCCTTGGCCGTGAACTCATCTAAATCCCCCAAAATTCATGTTTCAAGTGTCCAAATGCTAGAATCAAGGTCCTATAATTCATATCTAGGACATAGAAGTGATTTGGAAGGGTTTAAGGGCATGAAAACCCTAATTATATGAGTTTATGGCCCAAGAATGATCCTTGGCCGTAAACTCCTTCAAACATCACAAAATTCAAGTTTTACATGTTTAGAGTCCATATCTTGAAGTACCATAGCCATATCTAAAGTCCAAACTAGTCAAGGAGGGGTTTAAGGGCTCAAAACCCATCATTTTTGGTGTTTACGGCCTAGGCATCTTCCTGGGCCGTAAACTCATACATTGTGCCCCATTTCATGATTAAGTGTCTAATTTGGAAGCTAAACATGCTATAGATTGAAGCTAGGAAGGTACCTTAAGGATTTGAAGCCTTAAAATTGAGTTTTGGACCCTTAATCTTTGGATTTTTGGAGAGAGGTTAGAGAGAGAGCAGTGAGAGAAGGAAAAGCTTCAAATGAAAGCTGAAACACGTTTATATAGTTCCTAAAATTTGCACACGGTGGAATTCTACCCGATACCGACGCTAAACGCGGCTTTTGGTCGCACCCGATTGAGTTTCCGTCACCCGACGGGAACATTATAAAAACTCATGAAATAAATGTTTTTGGGCTAATAACATAAGTTCTTGAGTGATTTAGACACTCATTAGAATAAAATAAACATATAAGTTTATACGATTAACTCCAAAGAGAAAACTGAACGAATCCGATAACGGCGACTTTCCGGGTAGAACGGGTTTTGGCGACGAACAAATTTAGGGTTGTTACAGAGGGAAAATATAACCATCAAAAGTATTATCCTTTTGCATTAGGATAAACACAACATTGCAACTGCCGAAATGTATAACCTTGAACATCCGTAGATTGTTCATTTTCCTCTGTAGCTGGTTGCATGTTTAAGGAATGGTTAGTCCCGTAAAGGTACTCTTAATATAAGTATTAACTGTAGGCATCCGTAGATGTTCATTTCCTCTGTTGCTAACAGGTGGGTTCCAGAATGGTTAGTCCCGTCTAGTTATCCTTTTCTACTAGGATAGGCAGAACAATTTACAAATAATGTACTAGTAACTCATCATAGTGAATCTAGGTACATGTATCCATGTAAGTGTATACAAATAAACGTATATATGTAAATATATTCATGTAAGCGTATCGATGTAGACGTATTCATGTAACATGTAATGTATATAGTATAGACTTATGTAACATGTAATGTGTATAGTATAGACTCATGAATGAAATGACTCTGGTGTAATTCCTTGTAATAGGAATAATGCTTTGTATCACCTAACTATCCCTATAATAGTTAACCGGAAGGTAATTGATTGTCCAAGCGGGTTTATACAACCTTGCTACACAAGAGTGTGGGAAACTGAAGATAAAAATAGATATAGTTTTGTAAGTGTATCATATCAATACATATATAAGAACATAAGTGTGTAGATATAGTTTTGTTCAAGAAGATAAAAATAGTTTTGTAAGACATTTAAGAGTTTTGAACAATAATTAACAATGAATTGATGTCATTTTAATAAACATTTCAAAAGTTATACATTTGATAACAAAGTATTTTTAAGATAGAAAACCATTTCATACATCACATTTTGAAGCATGTGAATCAGTTGGATGAAAACACAGTTTTAAATCACATGTGATTGATTCTATAGCATGTTATTTTCTACTTGTATCCCCCCCCCCCTATTAAAGCATTTAAAATCATTTAAAATCATTTAAACCATTGATTAAGGGGTATGAACTCACCTGTAGTGAGCGGATCGGAAGGAAGTGTCGGACCAGTGCTTGGTGTCAAGTGAAGACTTAGACACAAACAATAATCCTAAATACATATGTAGACATATGTATATAGCCAATTAGTGATTTTACCAATAATTAAACATGTATAAACATCCTATTGCAAGGAAAACACTTTGGTCAAGTGCTAGGAGGCTATCGGTTTGCAACAAAGGAGTGCAAAGCCTCATACGGGAGTCTATGGTCCAAAGACCATGTATGTTGGAGTTTACGGCCGAGGGGAGTAACTCCTGGCCGTAAACTCTCAATTGGTCACCAAAAGTGGCTTAAAACTCTTAGGGCTTAAGTGGTTAAGTGTTCCAAAGCATTAACCACGTGTTTGGGTGGGTTTAATGTCCTAAAATGACCTAGTATGCTATTCACGGCCTTGGGACCACTCCCTCATGAGTTTACAGCCATAAACTCATGGTAAGAAGTACCATTTCGTGAAATGAAGTCCTTAACTCAAAGGGGTAATGTTCTATGCTAGTAACGAAGGCTCACTTAAGTGTTAGGGTGTCATTTGCACCCTTAAAAAGGGTTTACGACCCAAGAACATGTCTTAGCCGTAAACTCCTTGAATCCCTTGATTTCTTATGTTTTCTAAGCTCTAAACATGTTAAACATGGTGTACAATGATTTAGATCAAGTGTACTTACAATCTACGAGTTCAAATGGTCGATATTGGCCAAGAACACGAGTGTGTGTTCTTGGTGGATCCTTAAAATCTACAAAATGGAATGATTTCACGGATGAAATCATGTAAGATTACTAGATCATCTAAGATATCAACTAGTTAGGGCAAGAAACTTACGTGTTTTAAAGATAAGGGATGAAGATCGAGATGGCACTTGAGAGGATTTGGGCCAAGGGAATGAAATAAATGAACTAATGACTTTCATGTGGTGGCCATGAACGCATGGTTAATGTGCTTAAGGCTCGGTCTTTGTGCTGTAAATTCAGCAGATGAAGCCCGACACTTCTTCCTTAAGTGTACAAGGCTCAAAACTCTGATACGGACTCTAAATTGTGCTGAATGATAGCATAAATGAGTTTGACTTTCTATTGACTTGATATGTTGTACATAATGGAAATTTTGGGTTGTCACATCTTCTCTATATATGTTCCCTAGATTTCTTTCTACACTTGGAAACAATTTATTCAAATATTGGAATCCTTTTAGTTCTCAAATCAACCACTAGGAAAAAACTAAAGGTTTTACTTTTGTTTATTATTCCGAATAGCTTTTATAAATCCTTGTAACTATACTTTTATATTTTTCCTTATCAGATGTGCATCCTTAGTTGAGTCCTCTCTTTGTTTCTATCCTTGAAAAGTGCCTAAGGTTGCTTGGTTCCAAGTCTGTGATATTTACTTCACCTGAAAAATTATTGATATCAATATATGTCAGTAGCACCTTGCGATACATATTACAAACCCACATATGTAGATTTACACCCTACTCTTGTTTTCTACTATTAAAAGATCACATGTCTTGATTTTATGCATAACAACAAAGAGATCTGAATTCTGTAGGTAGGTAACCATAGAGATCATATTTCTACTATTATACCCTACTCTTGTTTTCTACTATTAGAATATCATATGTCTTGCAAACATAGGTATGTAGCTTTATACCAACAATAGCTTTATGCCATGCTCTTGTTTTCTGGTTTCATCATGTACAATCTTCCTATGACAACTCAAAATTTTCCATTAGTTTTAACGTCGAAATTTACGTCGAAATTAATTACATCAAAAGTTTGCCAAATTTATCCCAAAAATATTTTTGACCGGATTTAAGCACGTTAGAATATTTTAAATAATATTCTTCAAGAGAAACCAAAATATAGGTGGTATAGTTTTAAATTTTCCATGATTAATAATAGTTGTGAAAAACCCCACTCGCGGTTGGTGACAGGAGAACCCCAACTAGGCCACAAACTCCACCCTATATAAGGGTTGAGTGGGTTTCATTCCCACCTTTTTCCCACCTTAGACACTCTCTCTACTTTCTCACTCTACAAACAAGTTTTGGTCAAAAATCGCCCGTCCGAGCTCAAATCGGTAAGTAAACCTTCCTAGCTTGTTATCTAAATTATCTAGCTTACAAATTTGTGACTTAATCATCCAAAAACCCCAAGAACATGTGTTTACGGTCTTGGGAGCCTCCCAAAACTGTAAACCCCTTGGATGTCGGTTTTAATGCTCAAAAACCCTTCCAAACCACTTCTCATGCTTAGCAATGGCTTAGAGGCTTACCCGAAAGGACTTAGAACACCAAAATCGGACCAAATGGGGAGTAAACATGAGTTTACGGTCTAAGGATGTTCTTAGACCGTAAACCCATGTTCATGAGTCATAAACACCTTTTGAGGTGTTAAACCACCCCTCAAACACTTCCAAAAGATTCCATGGGTTCTAAGAGACTTGTAATCCGTCATTTGATGCACCAAAGCATATAAAAAACATGTCACACTTGACTTTACGGTCCAAGAAGGTTCTTAGACCGTAAACACCTATCCTTAGACCGTAAACACCTTTCCAAGATGTTTAAGTGCTCTAAAAACCTTCCTAAGCTCCTAAAAGTGACTAGAACCTTACATGCATGAGTTAGAAGCACCAAACAACGAAAGAAATGGACCAACATGAGTTTACTAGCGTAAACTCATTTTTTTACGGTTGTAAACTACTCAAGGAGTATTCATAGGCCGTAAACTCCTTAAATGGCCCATTTGGAGCCTAAACCACTTCATATGCCCTAGAATTGAACTTAGCCAAATTCCACAAGTGTTATAAGACCTTAATGCATCAAAGAACACACCATCCATGAGTTAATGGCCGTAAACTCATGGGGATAAGGTCTTATGGCCGTAAACTCTATAAAGAGTTTACTCTTGAAGAGTAAACTCCCTATCTAGGCCATACACACCTTTAGATGTTACCCGGGACACTCCTAGCACTTGACCAAAGTGTTTTCCGCGTCTTAGGATGCTTATACGTGTTTAATTAGTATTATATTTACTAATTGTGTGTAAAAATATGTCATCATATGGTTATAGGTCACTAAGTGTGTTCACGTCTTTACTTGACACCGAGCACCTAACTGGCACTTTCGTTCAATCCGCTTACAACAGGTGAGTTTCATACCCCTGAATTAACCTTTTAAATGTTTTTACATGCTTTTATGGGGGGAATACAAGTTAAACATGTCAGTTATCATATCAATCACATGTGATTGATAACCCGCATGCACAAGGATTTATCACACTGTGAACTGTTTTACCAAGTATAATACTGTAAATGGTTTACTAAAATGTCTTTACTTGTTCAAATCTTTACTTATATTGTTTTATCAAAGTTATGATCAAAACGTGTTTATGAAAGGTTTTCAAAGGATATCTAAAGTTTTTCAATCTGAATTTACAAAAGAATACCAAGTCATGATTGTCTTACGTATAAAGGTTTTCCAAAGTTTTCTTCCATGTTTTTATACTCCTACTTGGTTTGATACTACCGCTTCGTTATACTTCTACTTAGTTAATACTCCCACTTAGTTAAATGCTATTACTTTATTAACGTTTCTACTTCGAGATATGCTTATACTTGTTTACTGTCACACCCCAAAACCAAGAACGGTGGAAACGTTCTGGGGCGGAGGACGTCATGTAAGTATCACAACATAGTAAATGTAAATAAGCAAACAACATCATCCATTGCATTAAATATATAATTTTAATACAAGTGTGTTCTGTACAGTATAGACACCAAAAATAACGTATATCAAAATAATAAGATGAGTCTTGAATGTGCTCCATCTTCTCAAAAGCTGGCCTCGGTACCTGTCTACTGATGACCTGAGAATACAAGTTATTTTGAAAGAGTTTATCAGCATTAAGCTGGTGAGTTTATAAGTATTTTAGTGTCGGTATTTGTCATCCAAAATGTTTGGACATGTATAAAGTATAAGTTTGTAAAATGTATGTAAAGATTTGCAATTGTTTGTAAAAGTTTGAATCCCTCAGAAAAACCTATATTTTCTATTAAAGTAGCCTTCTACCAAGGCTTAACTGTTTTGTATGCTCGTTTGATGTAAAAATGTGAAATTTCCCAAATGTAACTATCATTTAACAAAATATAGTTTGTACATAAATGTTTAAGTGAGGTTATCACTAAAAATATGTAATGGGTAAATCATTGTAGTACTGTAGCCTTGTATTATAAGAACTACTATTGTACTAACTACCTTAAACCGGATTTATATTAAGGCATTACATGATAAATTGCACCATACTATCGACTAGTAACAACGACAAATGAATGGTCGTAATAACGGAATGACGTTTGGCACCCGCAGACCTGCAGGTCCGGCTGTAGCTAGCAGCAAGGTGTAGGATTGTCAATCCAGTATAGATCTATACGCAAACTCACGCTCTCCCTTCAAGAGAATTCTAGCTATAACTCGAGCCATGACAGTTAAGTCATGCTCCAATTTAAATCACAATAATAAAGTATTCATGTATATGTACTGTTTCTCGTTCTAGTATAGTTGTATATGTATTGTTTCTAGCATCATTGTGTATGTATTGTTTCTAGTATCTGTATATGTATTGTTTCTAGCATCATTATATATGTATTGTTTCTAGTATATGTATATGTATTGTTTCTAGCATCATTGTATATGTATTGTTTCTAGTATATGTATATTTATATGTATTGTTTCTAGCATCATTGTATATGTATTGTTTCTAGTATATGTATATGTATTGTGTTACCCTGATGGTAACTAACTATTGATGTGCTGATAAATATGAATATGGAAGTACTTTTATGTCTATACATGTATATATGATATATAACTAATGTTGAAACGACCTTCGGATGGTCACCTGAAATCCCACCAGACCACATCTCAGTGCGCGAAAAGGAAATAGGGCGGATGGCCTTCCTAAGCCCTTTAAACATTACTTATATATATATATACATATATGGGCATGCAATTTATAAGAAATAAAACAAAGTTTAATAAAAGCATTTGATAAGTAAAAAGAGTTTGAAATGCATTTGAAGTGAAACAGTTTGATAAACAGTTGAACAGTGATAAAATCATTGGTTTTCTAGTTATTAATCACATGTGATTAATCCAATCACATGTGATTGATGTAATAACTATAAGTATTTGACTTGTATTCCCCCCCCCCCCCCCCATAAAGTATTTAAAACATTTAAAAGTATTTCAAATGTTGATTAAAGGGGTATAAACTCACTTGTGGTGAGTAGATTGAATTGATGTATCGGGTACTGTGCTAAGTGTCAAACGGAGACTTGTTCACACGTTCGAGCCTAGTTATCATATAATAAGCATATATATAACTAATTAGCCACATAATTACTGAACAAAGTAAGTTAACACAATTAGGAACATGTATACACTTTGTATAAGTGTTATAGGTCCTAATGGTTGCATGTAAGTTGATACGGGACAAGGCAAAAGGGTTTGAAACATCAAATGGCCTTGCATAAGAGTTCACCACCCAACAAACCCCACCCTTTGGAGTTTACAGTCGTAAACTCATGGGTTTATGGCCGTGAACACCTCATATGGTGGTTTCGGGTGTTTTAAAGTGTTATCTTGATCCAAGAACACTTCTAGCTTTGTTGGAATAATACATGAAGTAGTTTAAGGCCCTAGAATGCTCCATAGGGGAGTTTATGGCCTATAGTCCATACACCCTAGAGTTTACGGCCGTAAACTCCTATGGGTGATGGCTTTTAATTCATTTGAGGCCCTTGCATGTGTAGGATAGCTTCCATACTTTTATCAAAGGCTAATGGGGACAAGATGCACACATTTAGGTCATCACTTGGAGTTTACGGCCCAAGATATGTTCCTTGGCTGTAAACTCCTTTTAAGGAGTGATTATGAAGTCCTTTTCTCCCCATTCAAGTCCCATGTGTTCAAGGTAAATTGTCTTAAGGCCTTAGGGGTGTTTGTGGCATGTTTAACACAAGAAAAAGGGGTTTATGGCCCAAGATCTTTCCTTGGCCGTAAATTCCTAAAACCCTAAGATCTTGAAGAGTTTTGGTGTCCAAAATAGTCACAAGCATTAGTGGTTAAAGTCCATAGGCTCAAGGAGGCAAGTTAGGGCATTTTTGACCCATAAAAAGGGGTTTACGGCCCAAGAAGTTCCTTGGCCGTAAACTCCTCTAACTTGTTGATTTTGGATGCTTTCTAGTCTCTAAAGATCATACACAAGGTCCTTTACACGTCTATCGAGGGAACGGGACTAGGAAGCCTTAAAGTTCCATTTTGGAGTTTACTCCCCAAGAACGTTCTTGGGCGGTAAACTCACGGATCTTGTATTTTGGACATGTAATTGATGTTATAAAGCATATAACAAGTATTAAAACACGTTTAGGAAAGTAGACTCACAATCCGGGATGAAAACCCGAAGATCCGTCAGAGAGAATTGGCTTTTCTCTAGTTGGAATTGTAAATAATGAATTAATTAAATTCAGAAATCTATTTATAGTCCTGGAATATTTTGACAGAAAATATTTTTATTCCAGAAGTCGGACTATAACATTATGAAACTTAAAATGTTCAAGTTTCACAATTACAGGAGCATCCACTCTCCTGATACGTCCAGAAACGTAAACCCTAATGTACACAAACTTGTTCGGATAAGTCTGAAATTTACAGAAACTGGACTAGCTTCTATTGAATAGATAATGTTCGTACAAATGGAAATTTCGGGTTGTCACATTTATGCTCCTACTTCGTGATCCACTTTTACTTCGTGATACACTTCTACTTCATGATACACTCTTACTTCGTGATACGCTTCTACTTGTAAACGCTCCTACTTTGTAAATGCTCCTACTTATTCATGCTTCAACTTATTAACACTCCTACTTTATCAATGCTACTCCCTCACAAACCACTCCTACTTTATTAATGCTACTACTTCGTAAATGCTTATGCCTTATTAGCACCTCCACTTTGAGAAACACTTCTACTTCATGAAACACTTCTACTTTGTTAACCCTTCTACTTAGTTAAATGTGTGCCTATACTTATATAGCTATATAAATAATGTTTAAAGGACTTAGGAAGGCTAGTTCGCCTTAATTCCTTTGTAGAATGTACGTTACGAAGTGTGTCGGGTAAATCAAGTTTGTAAGCTACGGGGCCGACTCTTGCGAGAATCTCGAAAGGCCCTATGTACCTAGGATTAAGCTTCCCACGCTTACCGAAGCGTATCAAGCCCTTCCAGGGTGAGACTTTGAGGAGGACTGGGTCTCCCACCTGAAATTCCAAAGGTTTTCTGCGTTTATCAGCGTAGCTCTTTTGTCGGTCTCTAGAGGCTTTCAATCGTTCACGAATCTGAACGATCTTCTCTGTCGTTTCTCGAATGATTTCCAGACCAGTGAGAGTACTGTCGGAAGCTTTCCCTCTAGCTAATTGGGTATCACCCACCTCAGCCCAGCACAGAGGGGATTTGCACTTTCGGCCGTAGAGAACTTCAAATGGTGCTGCTTTTATGCTCGTGTGATAACTGCTGTTGTAGGAAAATTCGACGAGGGGTAAATGAGTATCCCACGCTTTTCCAAAGTCAATTACACAAGCACGTAACATATCTTCTAAAGTCTGGATTGTCCTCTCACTCTGTCCGTCAGTCTGTGGATGGTAGGTTGTGCTCATGTCCAGCCTTGTTCCTAGGGAATGTTGCAGTGATTACCAGAATCTTGAGGTGAACCTACTATCTCGATCGGAGATAATGGATATAGGCAAACCATGTAGTCGTACGATTTCCCTAATGTATGTTCTCGTAAGTTTCTCCATCTTGTCGGTTTCTTTGATAGGCAGGAAGTGTGCAGACTTGGTCAATTTATCAACGATGACCCATATGGTATCAAGTCCACCCGTTGTCTTGGGCAACTTGGTTATGAAATCCATAGTGATCCGCTCCCACTTCCATTCTGGAATCTCCGGTTGTTGCAATAAACCAGAGGGCTTCTGGTACTCAACCTTTACCTTTGCACAAGTAAGACATTTACTCACAAAGGTAGCAATCTCTGCTTTCATATTAGGCCACCAGTATAGCTTTTTAAGATCCAGATACATCTTATCTGAACCTGGGTGGACGGAATACCGAGTGTTGTGTGCCTCGGTCATGACTAAGTCTCGGAAACCACCGTGTTTCAGTGTCCAGATCCGGTCCATGAAGTATAAGGCTCCGTCATCCTTGGCTTCTAAATTCTTGTCCATTCCTCTAAGGGATTCACTCGTCACATTTTTAGGTTTCATGGCTTCAAGTTGGGCCGCCTGAATTTGGTTAGACAAGTGTGAATGGATGGTTATTGATAATGACTTGACCTTGCGACCAAAATATTCTTTCCGACTCAGGGCGTCTGCTACTACGTTGGCTTTACCCGGATGATAACGAATATCGCATTCGTAATCACTGAGTAGCTCGATCCACCGTCGTTGTCTCATGTTGAGCTCCTTCTGATCGAATATGTGTTGTAAACTCTTGTGGTCGGTAAAGATAGTGCTCTTCGTTCCATACAAGTAATGTCTCCAGATCTTCAGAGCAAACACCACTGCTCCCAGTTCAAGATCGTGTGTCGTATAGTTAACTTCATGTGTCTTCAACTGTCAGGAGGCGTAGGCGATGACCTTACCTCGTTGCATCAGAACACACCCGAGCCCTTGGTTCGATGCATCGCAATAGACTACGAAGTCTTCTACCCCTTCGGGGAGAGATAGTATTGGCGCGGTGCACAAGGCTCGTTTGAGCGTTTGGAACGCTCTCTCTTGTTTCTCTTCCCAGTCGAAGGCCACGCCTTTCTGGGTCAGGGTTGTAAGAGGTTTCGCTATTCGGGAGAAGTTCTGAATGAATCTGCGGTAGTAGCCAGCAAGACCTAAAATTGATGAATTTCTGTCGGCATCTTGGGTGCTGACCAGTTCTCAATGGCTTTAATTTTGGATGGGTCCACGTGGATTCCCTCTTCGCTTACCACGTGTCCTAAGAATTCGACTCTTCGGATCCAAAATTCACATTTCGAGAACTTCGCATAAAGTTTCTCCGTTCGTAAAGTTCCTAAAACTAGTCGTAGGTGATAGCCATGCTCTTCTTTACTTCGGGAGTAGATCAGGATGTCGTCAATGAAAACGATGACGAACTGATCCAAGTAAGGTCGGCATACTCTGTTCATCAGGTCCATGAAGACTGCTGGCGCATTGGTCAATCCGAATGGCATCACCACGAACTCGTAGTGTCCGTAACGAGTTCAGAAGGTTGTCTTTGGAACATCCTCCTCTAGCACTCGTAACTGGTGATATCCGGATCTTAGATCAATTTTGGAGAAATAGTTCGCCCCTTGCAGTTGGTCAAATAGATCGTCTATGCGAGGTAGAGGGTAATGATTTTTGACCGTCAGTTTGTTGAGTTCTCTGTAGTCGATACACATACGGAATGATCCGTCTTTCTTCTTAACGAACAAGACCGGTGCTCCCCAAGGTGAGAAGCTTGGTCTTATGAATCCCTTGCTGAGTAGTTCGTTAAATTGACCAGATAAGTCTTGCATCTCTGCTGGTGCTAATCGGTAGGGCAACTTGGCTACGGGGGTAGCTCCTGCGACTAAGTCGATTCTGAAGTCGACCTGTCGTTGCGGAGGTAATCCAGGTAGTTCTTCTAGGAAAATGTTGGGAAAGTCGCTCACTACTGGAATGTTCTTCAGTTCTTTCGTTTCGAGGTTCGTGTCGACGACGTGAGCAAGGAATGCATGGTATTCTTTGCGCAGATATTTCTGTGCTTGAATACTTGATATAATGCAAAGACTCGCACCAGGTTTGTTGTCGTAGACTATAAGAGTTTCGTTAGACGGAAGGTTTAATCGGACTACTTTCTCGAAGCACATGATGTCGGCGCGATGAAGACTCAACCAATCCATGCCGATGCTAACGTCGAAGCTTTTTATTGAGACCGGCATGAGGTCGATTGGGAATAATGGTTATCTAGGGTTAGGATACATCCTAAGTATATGCTACTGGTGTTTTCTGTTTTGCCGTTAGCCATTTCTACTGTGAATTGTTCTTTAAGTGCGTGTTGTTGTGGTTTAAGCATGCGAGCAAATTTGTGGTTTACGAAGCTTCGCTCCGCTCCACTATCGAACAGAATGCATGCATAGGAGTTATCGAGGAGGAACGTACCAGTAACCACTATCGGGTCAGCGACTGCTTCCCCGTGGCCTATAGCTAGTACTCTCCCTGCTCCTCCAGCATTTCTCGCTTTGGGGCAGTCCCTCTTATAGTGGCCTGTTTCGCCACATCCATAGCAAGTTGGGCTCGCACAAGAGCCAGGGACTTGCGTGATCGGTTGCGCCGGGAATTTACAGAAACGGACGGTGTGTCCTTTCCTGTTGCAGTTAGAGCACTGCATTTCACGGCAGGGACCGTTGTGGTGGATGTTGCATTTGTTGCACTTCGGTAAACTTCCAGCATACTGCTTCGTCGGAGCAGTAGTAGCAGGGGTTATTGCGGCATGTACTGCCACAATTTGCTGCTTCTTGGCAGCTCGCTGCCCCTTCTTGTCATCCCAGAACTTCCGCTTGGTGTCAGCGGGTTTGGATGGTTCTGAGATGGCTAGGGTTGTTGTTGTTGCAGGGGTTCTGACACCATGGTCGATGATTCGTTGTGCCAGTCGCTTGGCACTGTCGAAGGTAGCGGGGTTTGATGATAGAACATTCCCCTGATACGGAGGAACTAGCCCCCATATGTACCTTTCAATCTTCTTCCCTTCAGTGGGAACCATATTAGGGCAGAGGGCCACCAGTTCGCTAAACCGGGTAGTGTAAGCGATAATGTTGGTGCCCTTCATGGTTAGGCTCCAAAGCTCCTGTTCCAGTTTCTGGATCTCGCCCCTCGGGCAGTATTCCTCCATCATGAGGTCTTTCATCGTATCCCAGCCTATGTCGTTGGCCACGATGAGAGTTAGAGATTTAACGTGGTTGTTCCACCACGTCAGTGCCTTCCCTTCGAAGGTGCATGCGGCATATTTGACTTTGCTCGCAGCAGGGCAAGAACAAATTTCGAAGACTGATTCAGTCTTCTCGAACCATTGCGAGAGAGCAATGACTCCGCTAGTCCCATGGAAGGGTTTCGGCTTATAGTTGGTGAAATCCTTGTAAGAGCACTCTCTCAAGCGCACAGGAGTTTCAACCGGAATGGAGTTAACCGGGGTTCCACCTCTGCTGGCATCAGTAGAGTGATACTGTGCCATGGCAGTTGCCACTGCTGTAGCTACGGCAGCATTTAGGGCTGCTGTATCAATGACCGGAGGTGGTGGAGGTGTCGGATTATTCCGGGTAGATTTGCGAGGAGGCATCTTTCAACTATAAGTTTATAAAGATGAGAAAAGTGGTAAGAATCAATTTGTAAGTAATGTGCGAATGACACATGGACTAACTAACCATAGCCCAACAATTGAATGAGTGTTTGTGTTCATAACCAGAAGGATGTGTAGGAAAACCCAAATGTAAAGATTCATCCCACAGAGTAGGTAGTTGTCAATAATACTGGTATTACTGATGTAACGAGTTCAACGAAAATTGACCTAACAGTAGGTCTTACATCATACCATACAGAAAGTTTGACAGTTCTTAGATTCCAAATTAGAGTACTGAAAGTTAGGAATATTTTACAGATAAGTGCTACTTAGAGCACAGATGTTAAAGGCAAATCCTTAACCCAAAAGATAATGATGTACTAGACATCATCTAACGGCGATGAGTATTCCTCGGGAGAACCCTGAGGTCTCTCATTTGACGTACCACCTCTTGAAGGTGTCGTTCATGAGCCCTTTGACGAGCTCGAAGTTCCATGACTTCAGCTTGAGAGGCAACCAGACGTTGCTGTAGGGTTTCATTGGTTCTCCGGGTCCGTTCCATATCTTCTTCGAGACGGCGAATGCGGACTGTGTTGACACCAGAGTTGGCATCAATCTCCACGACCCGGTCGATGGCTGCTCAACCTTGCTCGACATTACGAGCTATTCTACGGATAAGGACAGGTAGAGCTCAGTCAGCAGAGCTGCCATCGCTGACGTTGTAAAAGGTTCGGTCCCCAAAGTAGGGTAAGGGTTGACCTTGTTCGTCACTCCAGCGATTTAAGTTATTTGCCCACAAGGGAGTGGGACCTAGAAAAGCTGGTCAAGGGTTGTTGTTCGGGGCTTGACCTACTAGAGGTAGGTTGTTAACTTCGGGCTCAGAGTCTGATCCATCTGAGAAGCCTTCAGCTTGATGATTATCCAACGGGATTGGGTGTTCATTGTCAGACTCTGCTTCGAGCCATCCTGCGTTGCCTTCATTTGGAAAGTACGAGTCGCCGTGATGGAATCCAGCCATTTAAATCTACGCGAGAAGAGAGGTATAAAGATATAGTATACAAGTAGTTGGTAGTACAAAATACACCTATAGTATTTTAATTTTAGGTTCTATTGAATCTTCTTGTGGTATTTTTGGTAAGTTTTTAGACTTGTTAACACATCACAACCATTCTAGGGCATATGCTAATCACTCCTCGGACCAGCATAGTTGATCAGGCTATGCCATTCCCAGGACTAACCATATATCCCCGAGCTTACCTGTGATATTTAACAATCGTAATACTTTTGTTCTTGTTGTTGTGACACTGGTTTTAGTATGAATGTAGACTAGTATACTTAATTAAATATTTTAGTATTTTAAGTATAGACTCTTGGTCAGAGTGTTTTAATCCCAAATGGGTTTATAGTTTAGTATATCTTTTATGGGTTGATACATTTGATTCACTATAAACAATGCTCTGATACCAATCTGTCACACCCCAAAACCAAGAATGGCGGAAACGTTCTGGGGCGGAGGACGTCATGTAAGTATCACAACACAGTAAATGTAAATAAGCAAACAACATCATCCATTGCATTAAATATATAATTTTAATACAAGTGTGTTCTGTACAGTATAGACACCAAAAATAACGTATATCAAAATAATAAGATGAGTCTTGAATGCGCTCCATCTTCTCAAAAGCTGGCCTCAGTACCTGTCTACTGATGACCTGAGAATACAAGTTATTTTGAAAGAGTTTATCCGCACTAAGCTGGTGAGTTCATAAGTATTTTAGTGTCGGTATTTGTCATCCAAAATGTTTGGACATGTATAAAGTATAAGTTTGTAAAATGTATGTAAAGATTTGCAATTGTTTGTAAAAGTTTGAATCTCTCAGAAAAACCTATATTTTCTATTAAAGTAGCCTTCTACCAAGGCTTTACTGTTTTGTATGCTCGTTTGATGTAAAAATGTGAAATTTCCCAAATGTAACTATCATTTAACAAAATATAGTTTGTACATAAACGTTTAAGTGAGGTTATCACTAAAAATATGTAATGGGTAAATCATTGTAGTACTGTAGCCTTGTATTATAAGAACTACTATTGTACTAACTACCTTAAACCGGATTTATATTAAGGCATTACGTGATAAATTGCACCATACTATCGACTAGTAACAACGACAAATGAATGGTCGTAATAACGGAATGACGTTTGGCACTCGCAGACCTGCAGGTCCGGCTGTAGCTAGCAGCAAGGTGTAGGATTGTCAATCCAGTATAGATCTATACGCAAACTCACGCTCTCCCTTCAAGAGAATTCTGGCTACAACTCGAGCCATGACAGTTAAGTCATGCTCCGATTTAAATCACAATAATAAAGTATTCATGTATATGTATTGTTTCTCGTTCTAGTATAGTTGTATATGTATTGTTTCTAGCATCATTGTATATGTATTGTTTCTAGTATATGTATATGTATTGTTTCTAGCATCATTGTATATGTATTGTTTCTAGTATATGTATATGTATATGTATTGTTTCTAGCATCATTGTATATGTATTGTTTCTAGTATATGTATATGTATTGTGTTACCCCGATGGTAACTAACTATTGATGTACTGATAAATATGAATATGGAAGTACTTTTATGTCTATACATGTATATATGATATATAACTAATGTTGAAACGACCTTCGGATGGTCACCCGAAATCCCACCATACCACATCTCAGTGCGCGAAAAGGAAATAGGGCGGATGGCCTTCCTAAGCCCTTTAAACATTACTTATATATATATATATATATATATATATATATATATATATATATATATATACATATATGGGCATGCAATTTATAAGAAATAAAACAAAGTTTAATAAAAGCATTTGATAAGTAAAAAGAGTTTGTAAAACATTTGAAGTGAAACAGTTTGATAAACAGTTGAACAGTGATAAAATCATTGGTTTTCTAGTTATTAATCACATGTGATTAATGCAATCACATGTGATTGATGTAATAACTATAAGTATTTGACTTGTATTCCCCCCATAAAGTATTTAAAACATTTAAAAGTATTTCAAAGGTTGATTAAAGGGGTATAAACTCACTTGTGGTGAGTAGATTGAATTGATGTATCGGGTACCATGCGAAGTGTCAAACGGAGACTTGTTCACACGTTCAAGCCTAGTTATCATATAATAAGCATATATATAACTAACTAGCCACATAATAACTTAACAAAGTAAGTTAACACACTTAGGAACATGTATACACTTTGTATAAGTGTTATAGGTCCTAATGGTTGCATCTAAGTTGATATGGGACAAGGCAAAAGGGTTTGAAACATCAAATGACCTTGCATAAGAGTTCACCACCCAACAAACCCCACCCTTTGGAGTTTACGGCCGTAAACTCATGAGTTTATGGCCGTGAACTCCTCATATGGTGGTTTTGGGTGTTTTAAAGTGTTATGTTGATCCAAGAACACTTCTAGCTTTGTTGGAATAATACATGAAGTAGTTTAAGGCCCTAGAATGCTCCATAGGGGAGTTTACGGCCTATAGTCCATACACCCTAGAGTTTACGGCCAAAAACTCCTATGGGTGATGGCTTTTAATTCATTTGAGGCCCTTGCATGTGTAGGATAGCTTCCATACTTTTATCAAAGGCTAATGGGGACAAGATGCACACATTTACGTCATCACTTGGAGTTTACGGACCAAGATATGTTCCTTGGCTGTAAACTCCTTTTAAGGAGTGATTATGAAGTCCTTTGCTCCCCATTCAAGTCCCATGTGTTCAAGGTAAATTGTCTTAAGGCCTTAGGGGTGTTTGTGGCATGTTTAACACAAGAAAAAGGGGTTTACGGCCCAAGATCTTTCCTTGGCCATACACTCCTAAAACCCTAAGATCTTGAAGTGTTTTGGTGTCCAAAATAGTCACAAGCATTAGTGGTTAAAGTCCTTAGGCTCAAGGAGGCAACTTAGGGCATTTTTGACCCATAAAAAGGGGTTTACGGCCCAAGAAGTTCCTTGGCCGTAAACTCCTCTAACTTGTTGATTTTGGATGCTTTCTAGTCTCTAAAGATCATACACAAGGTCCTTTACACGTCTATCGAGGGAACGGGACTAGGAAGCCTTAAAGTTCCATTTTGGAGTTTACTCCCCAAGAACGTTCTTGGGCGGTAAACTCACGGATCTTGTATTTTGGACATGTAATTGATGTTATAAAGCATATAACAAGTATTAAAACACGTTTAGGAAAGTAGACTCACAATCCGGGATGAAAACCCGAAGATCCGTCAGAGAGAATTGGCTTTTCTCTAGTTGGAATTGTAAATAATGAATTAATTAAATTCAGAAATCTATTTATAGTCCTGGAATATTTTGACAGAAAATATTTTTATTCCAGAAGTCGGACTATAACATTATGAAACTTAAAATGTTCAAGTTTCACAATTACAGGAGCATCCACTCTCCTGATACGTCCAGAAACGTAAACCCTAATGTACACAAACTTGTTCGGATAAGTCTGAAATTTACAGAAACTGGACTAGCTTCTATTGAATAGATAATGTTCGTACAAATGGAAATTTCGGGTTGTCACATTTATGCTCCTACTTCGTGATCCACTTTTACTTCGTGATACACTTCTACTTCATGATACACTCTTACTTCGTGATACGCTTCTACTTGTAAACGCTCCTACTTTGTAAATGCTCCTACTTATTCACGCTTCAACTTATTAACACTCCTACTTTATCAATGCTACTCCCTCACGAACCACTCCTACTTTATTAATGCTACTAGTTCGTAAATGCTTATGCCTTATTAGCACCTCCACTTTGAGAAACACTTCTACTTCATGAAACACTTCTACTTTGTTAACCCTTCTACTTAGTTAAATGTGTGCCTATACTTATATAGCTATATAAATAATGTTTAAAGGGCTTAGGAAGGCTAGTTCGCCTTAATTCCTTTTCCTCATTTGGATGTGGTCTGGCGGGATCGGAAATCCATCCGAAGGTCATTTGATCATTAGTTATATATCATGTATACACGTATAGACATATGGGTTTGCATAGATCGTATCAGTTATGAGTCTCTACTGCGAGTCCAACGCTTACATCAGAATTCACTGTTTGGGATACATCTTCAGGACACGGCCTTCTCCGTTGTCTAGTTGGTAACCAGAGTCTCTTGTAAGGAGAGCAGACATTGTGTGTATAAATCTATATGGGATTGACACCCCCGCACCCTGACTGCTAGCTACAGTCCACGGCCTACCAAGCCAAGGGGTGACAAATGTCATACTTACAACGATGCTTTTAGGGCGTCAACTACTCTAGTGTCGAATAGTATGGTTACGAGTATCTCCATGTTTACCTTATAATTCATGGCCATAAGGTAACGCTGTTTAACACTGTATGTTGGAAGCACATGCTTAGAATTACACTGTTTTAGACCTTGCTAGACTTATCATTCATATGATACTGTCTGGGGTCTGTGTTCACTATTTTAGACCTTGCTAGACTTATCATTCATTTGATACTGTCTGGGGTCTGTGTTTACTGGTTTTAGGTCTTGCTAGACGTATCTTTCATTCGATACCGTCCGAGGTCTGTGTCTCCTTTTGTTAGACTAAGACAGGCGTGTCGTTTACTCGATACTCTCCTGGAGTCTATGATTTCTTTTCCTTAGTCAGCAGAATCCTCTGCTGAGGCATATGCTATTTTCCCTTGTATTTTACTAGTGATATTCTTCTACTTCCTTTAAAATCAAATACCTTATTTTGGTAATAATAGTATTTCAGGGAAAATTACTCTTAATGACATAACACTGTTGGGTCTTGGTAGAAGACTACTTTTAATTAGAAAATATAGGATTTTCTGGAAATGACTCTAATACACGGTTGATTCTAAACTACAACTTTTATAAAGTTATTTGAATAAAATGACACTAAATACTTATGAACTCAATAGCATTTATAAAAATGCTGATACTCGCTTTTAAATGACTTGTATTCTTAGGTCAGCAATAGACAGGTACATCCCAGGAGCTTTGGGTGAAGACAGTTTAGTACCAAGCTGCACTTATATTATTACTTGTATTACTTTGATGCTTCTATGCAATGTAAACTATGTAAAACTATTACTATTAATGCAATGGTTGTTGTACTTTGATTACTATACCGCATATGTTGTGATACTTGACATGACGTCATCCACCTGAGAAAATTTCCGTCATTCTGGTTTTGGGGTGTGACACTTCCTAAATGAACAAGCTGAAGAGTATGTGTAGATTTTTTAAATTTGTTTTACCCTTATAAGGAGCATGTTGGCTCATGGATACAATCTTTATATATAAAGCTTCTCTAAACCTCTCGTATGCCTTCTACTATATTCTAACATTTTTACCCTTAACACAGGTTAATTGGGTGAACTGGATATCTTGAAAAATGTGAAGCATGTGAGTCCATGGTTAGTTGAACTTGTATAATGTAGGCCTGTTATCCATATTTTTCCTTTTTCCACACATAGACAGAATTTTCGATTACCCGAACCGTCATATTTACCCTTTTCACCACTATATTCTGACATTTTTACCATTGGCAAATTTGTTTGGGATTGGAACTTTAGATAATTCTTATGCTTATGTTATGTATAAAGGTTCAAAAGGTGAGGTGAAATGAATTGGTGATGAAACTTTCAGGTATGTGTTACAAATGTGTCAATGCAACAACTAATATTTTACTCCAGATTTATTTAAAAAGAATCTTTTATTTTTTCTTTTTTCTACGTGTTAGTATAGTGAATTTGTGAGAAAAGCTAGAAAACTAACAATTCCTTTGGATGCACGCACCAATAATAATAAAATGTGACAATTTATTTGCAATTATAGTTATTTGATGTTAGGCGTAACTGGTAACTAAATTGTGTGTTTATTATGATATTCAGGAGGACCTGAACATTATGAATATTGAAATAGAACATTCAAATTTTAATAATTTATAGTTATCTCCCTGGTTTATTACTAATCTTAGAGCTATTTTAATTTTTATTCAAATTTATATCTGAATAATGTTGACGGTTTTTGTGGCTGTGTAGGGTTTGTGCTAAATTGAAGAGAGTCATGTCAACAATTCTTTCTTTGGCAAATGCATTGAATCAGTGGACTATAAGAGGTGAGTTAACTTTGACATTGATTATGGTCTTTGAATTTTTATAATCATAAAAATATAAAAATTATTTTTGTTTTAGGGTCTCCAATTGGGTTTAGCTTGGATTGCATGTTGAAACTTACTGTGATACGTGTAAGGAAAAATAGAATGACACTTATGCATTATCTTGTTTTTGATGGGTTTAGAGCACTACAACATCACTATGATGTATATGAAACCCTAATGCTCTAGATATAGGTTTTTCTCAAGTTATACATGCAAATAATCTTCCAAAGCATAAACCCTAATACCTAGCATACTAATTTTGAAGATCATATATGATTAGGGTTAGATACCTTACCTCACTTGTTATGTAGAAATAACAGGAACACCTTCACCTTTGAAAGCTTATTGCCCCAAGTGTTGCACCTCTAATGGAGTCGGAAACACTCAATGCAAGGGAATACTTGGATAGGGAATGAAAATGGCTAGGGTTTCTCAGTCAACTCATAGCGGCCAAAAATCCTATGTAGAGGGTTTATTTATAGTTGAGACGTATTTGGTTTTTACGGTGGAAACCCTAACTCCCTTGGTTAGGCCCTACGCAATACATGGACTTCCATTTGACAACGCATGGACGAAATCTTTATGGACTCTCGTAGAGATTCCATCCACCCTATATCAATAAGGTCCATGAGCCAAGACTACAACTATTACTGATTTTCATAATCAGTCCCTCCATTATTAACCAGTTCCTGTAATCCCAAAATTAATGCTAGATTAATTTCTGATTAATTAATAATTAATAATATGATTTCCAAATACTATATTAATCATAATATATTAATAAAATAATTCTGAGTACCAATTTATTATTCATATAATAAATCCTACTCTCTCTCTCTCTCTCTCTCCACTTGTCATCCTATCAAGTTGCATGAGTGAAGGCAACCCAAAAGGACCATGCTCATGATCAAATCAAGTACATAACAAAAATAATTATGAGCTTAGATACCTAATCCAACAATTTTGACCATATATTCGTGGATTCTTGTAGGTGCTTGTAGACAAACTACTAAAAGTTCTTGACTTTTTCAAGGATCTTGAAAGTTTGTAACCTACAACAAAGGTATTTTAATTTAATCTTTTACAAATTTTAAGTTACTAGTGATGTTGATAGATCCACCATGACAATCACTCAATAAGCATAAAACTAATCAAAAATCAAGATGCCAAATAGCTATTTAATATTCCAAGATAACCCACATTTGAATGGTCCGACTGGAAGTTACAGTTATGTTACCTCATTTTTCATATCTCATTTTTCGTATGTTTTAAACGATCTCTTTTCTGTGCAGTCAAAGAAAAGAAAACTAAAATTCTCCCAGGTCACATGAATAAGCAAGTCTTTCCACATTATACCTTCTTGCGTCGTCAAGAAAAATCTCTCTCTCTCTCTCTCTCTCTCTCTCTTTAAGTTGCAGGTTAGAATCTGAAAGAAAAAAGAGCGATATACCTAGATACTAATCCTCTAAATCTGATTTATGCAGGTCTGAGTGTGAAAGACAACCAGAACATGGGTTCTTCTTCTTCTTCGTCTTCTTTGCGTGATACCTGTATTGTAGTTGGAGTTGGGTAAACGTAAAAGTTTTTTTTTTTTTTTTATCAACCAGAGAAGAAAAATGTTGCATGAAGGGGTTGAATATGTATAATTATTGGCAAAATTAAAGAAAACGTTTTCTTTATTTTTCCATTGAATTGCCTCCTAGAAATTTTAGCAATCTCTGGAATTATTTTAGAATTTCCATTCAGCAACTGAAAACCAAAAACACCAGTATTTAGATTGAATTAAACACAGTTTGACGAAAAATATGTCAAACACACCAATATAAGACACCAAAACATTATTCGACTCGGTTAACCATTTTAAACTCAAAAGTCGTTTAAAAACTAAAATTGAGTGCTAAAATAGGCATTTAAGCATATTTAGTAATGAAATGACCAACTGTTATTTCTTACCTCTGATACAATGCATAAAAACATTTTTATTGTTGTTCCAATTTACTCCCATTAATTTAATGTATCAACCCTTGATGGAGACATATGCTGAAGTTAAGAAGAAGACCAAGTATTTGTCAAATATTATCACTTTATGCATCAAATCTTCTTGAGAAGTTGGTTATAAGGAATCTTTTAATCTATTGCAGGTACCTTTACTCTTTCCAACCTGGGAATGTTTGGAGTGGATCAATTTGATGCCAATTTGCTACCAGGAACTATACATGAGTTTCCATATTTAACCTCAAGCTCTTTGAGAAATAGCAACATGATTAATTTACTTGACTTGAAAAAAACATAAAATTGAATAAATAACAGCATACTCTTTTTTTATTTGTTAAAACCCAAGAAATAACTGCATACTTTAAAGAGCTGTATTATTGACTATTATAGCATATACTATGTTCTTTTGGATTTTGTGGTAGATTTGATCAGATATAAAATTTTAATTAAATTATATAATGTTAATATGTAAGATGGAAATTCGGGCAATGCTTCAAGCGTATACTTGCCATCCATGCCAGGTGGACAGCCGCCCATGACACCAAATTCAATATTTTTACCTGGTAGACCGGGTGGAAAACCAATGACACAGAGGATTTTGTTTGACATGATATGTGAAACAAGGAGTCCTTAATAGCAATGTAGTATCAGGTTATATAGTTAGGGAAAACCACTTAATAACAATTTACAATCAGATCCTCTTAATATCAATGTATCACAATTTTCTGATAACTTGTTTAACATGATGTTATTGGATTAAATTTATTGTTTGCTATATATTTGACTCCATATTTTTGTATTATGTGTAAATGAGTATCGTAAAGGCACGCCATAAATGCATATCGTAAATTACTGCTAAAGTTTATGCCACACAAATGGGTGTCATCTTCATTTACGATAGGGATTTTAATGATACTCATTGCGTGTCGTAAACATGTCTCGTAAAGTTACGACACGAAAATAACCATAACCTTTCTTTATGAAAGGGATTTCCTTGACACACATTGCATGTTGTAAAGGAGTGTCGTAAATGCGCGCTGTAAGTTTACGACACACAAAAGGGTGTCGTCTTCCTTTATGACAGGACCTTCCTTAACACACATTTGTGTGTAATCTATGGCTTTTTACGACACGTAGTGCATATCATTAAAGGGTATTTTGGTAGTAGTGGTTGGTGGAGCGTTTGTTAGTCCAATGGACATAACAAGGAATTCCTAGTGTCCATCATCTTTTCAATATCTTGCTCCCTTATCTTCAACTGGTGACAGCCTGACCTGAGATCAATATTGGAGAAGATGGTTTTTCCCTATAGTTGATCGAACAAGTCATCTATCCTAGGTAAGGGCTAAAAATTCTTTTTGTAGACTTGTTTAGCTATGTATATTCAATACACATTCTCATAGTATCATTTTTCTTCTTTAAGAACAGTGCGGGAGCTCCCCAAGATGATGAACTAGGTCTTATAAAACCTTTGTCCAGTAACACCTAGAGTTTTGTCACTAACTCCTTTATTTCCTTAGGCGCTAAATGATATGGTGCTTTTGCAATTCGCATCATGCCTGGCAATAAGTCGATCATAAATTCTATTTATCTCTCTAGGGGTAATCCTGGTAATTAATCTAGAAATACCTTAGGAAAATCTCGCAGCACATGTATATCAATCATCGCCTTCTTCTAATTCTTCGTGTCTATCATGTATGCTAAAAATGTTGTACATCCCTTGACTAGGCATTTTTTTTGGCTTTCATCATCATGATGATTCCAGATTTTATTCTACTTTTGTGTCTTTATATGACAAATGTCTCTCTTCTAGGGGGATTGATACGCACCATCTTCTATCTGCAAAAAAATATCGGAGGTTTTCTCCCATACAATCCATTCCAAGAATTACATTTTAACTCACTTAACTAGAAAGGTAAAATTTCTTGAAGAAATATTTTTCCATTCAAGTCAATAGTTAAGGCCTCTAGTCTATTCCTAACAGATACATTCCTACCACCAATTACTTCTACTAAGATAGGGGTACTTAGCCGAAGTGGTTATAATCAAAGTTTTCTACCAAATTCATGCGATATAAATGAATGATGTATTCCAAAATCAAATTAATATATTTGCAGGATTTTGATTAACTAATTATGTACCTAAAGCAACACCAGTCTCTTCCTTTGCTTCACTGAGGGTCATCTGGTAGCTTCGGCCCTTGGGATTTGGTGGCAAGAATCTTGGAGTTTGCTTCTTAACTTTTGGGTATTTCTCCTTCATGTTCCCCTCCTCTCCACAATTAAAACAAACTTTTCATTTCAATGGGAAATTTGTAGAAATAAGCCCTAGCTTCTTGCACTTGAAGCATACGACGTAGTCACTAAAGTGTTTTTTTTCTTACACTAGTCACACCATTTTTCTTCCTGGATACTTCCAGATTTTTTGTTCGACTTGGAAAACTTCTTTTTCTTCTTGCTATTATTGTTGTTTCCTGAGTACCCATCAACTTTCCTCTTCTCACCGGCTTCATCTCTGTCGGTGGTCCTCTTCTTAATCATATTCTCCACGGGTTGTGCATCCCATATAGCTACCTCAAAATTTCATGCATGCCTCACTGGCACAAAATACTCCCATGTAAGTCCCTTGAAGTACCTATTAATCTTGGCTCGTTCATCAGGGACCACTTGTAGTGCAAATTCAATTTTTTTCAGTGAAAGCATCAATGTACTCATCAACTGTCATGCTTCCCCTTTTGAATGTTAGGAGTTGATTTTCTAACTCCAACATCTCCTCAGCTAAACAAAACCTCCTCTTGAAGTGGGTCAAAAACTCTTCCCATGTCATTTGCAACGGCTTGTTAGGGCTTGATGTTTCCCCAACATATTCCACCAACAGACCGTTGCACCTTTAAATTGCATCCCAGCATAAGTGATTTGACTCTTGACCGTGCAGCCACATGTGACGAAAGTCATCTCCATATTCGAGATCCAGTCCATTACTCCTACTGGATCCTCCTAAATTCTTAGTTCGGTTAAACAAAAGTTGTTATACCAATTGTGACATCCCCCAATTTTCAGAACCAATTAAAATTTTTTATTTACGCTTTATTTAATTTAAGAGGCGAAAATTCCCAGTTAATTAAAAGATGTTGAGATAACAAACATTATTTCATTATACTAAATCTCGAGGATGTCATCATTCATATTGAAGCATATATTACAACTTAAATATATAAAAGGTCTTGAAATACTATAACAAGCACATCTCTTAATTTACTCCGCAACCTAACTACGCTGCAACAGCCTTACATTCACTACTCGTTATGAACATAAAATGAGTGGGCCTGGTTTGGGAAACCTTGTGAGTTGCATAGGGTTTTAAAGCCCATAATAATTTAATGATAATATATCATAATATCAATCTTGTAAACAATTATTCACATATAATATAGATATATAAAATCTAACATGAATATCCTTAAGACATTCTACCCAACCAACCTGATTCTCACAAATCCTAAGACAATAATTATATGGAAGAATGACCCTACCAAATAAACTATTTGAGTATCTGGTTGACTACATGGCTAGGGGAGTCCATGGCCAGTTCCTACAACCAATGGCTAGAGTTATTGATAAATAACGTATCTATGTTTGTGGGTTATAATTCCACACTAGCAACATAATTCACTAGACCACCTATAATTATCAAGTGTTTTCATTTATTCTATTCGATGAACAAGAAATACTTGCAAGTTGTCTTTTCTGGACCCACCATTTATGGTCATTCAAGAAAGAGGAGGACTACTCTACTACACTCTGGTCTGATCTCACACTCTACCCCAGAATGAGACCTAAATCCAGCCTAGACATCACTCCCATAAGTAGATCAATCAATATCATGACTTTGATGAACTAATAGATATTAATTATAGGTTCATAATAACAAATATGACTATAATTAAATGTTAAAGTTAAAATAAATAAGTGTAGCTTGACTTACAGGGTAATCTAACGAAAAACCGGGAATTATGCGGGCATAAATTTAACCTGGGAGCTTCTATTCTCTGGATATCTGACACCACAGGAGTTCACAAAGTTGCCAAAAACTATATAGGAAAAGGTGACAAAAAAACCTCGAAGAGATTCAGAGAGCATTTAAGTGAGAGGTGTGGAGAAAGAGTTGGAAATCGCTCCTATTTATAGCAAAAATTGAATGCATGTCGTGTTTATTGCCCACTACGTGCCATGCAAATTGTTGGGTATGTTGACACGTCAAAATCCTATGCCGCCGTGTGTCTTGATTTGGGTGGTGTGTCGGTGCGCATGGCTGGGCGCAAATTTTCCTGATTTCTAAAAAAAATAATAACTTGCTCATACGAGCTTCGTTTTCGATGGGTTTTATATTAATGTGTAGCTATCAATGAGATTTACAACTTTCATTTAGACTATGTTGGCTAATTTTAATATTATTTTTAAATTTATAATTTTACACGCTTAGAATATTAAAGTTTGTTTAAAAATCATAACTCTCTCATATAATATCCATTCTCTACAGTCTTCATATTGACTGATAGGTATAGACGAGATCTTCAACTATCATTTAGATTGTTTTTCCTAACAATCGACTGTTTTAAATTTCCATTCAGTGTTGCATACTGTTGTGCTGAAACTTAAAAAAATAATAACTTACTCATACAAAGTTAGATTCGAACATTGTCTATATGCTTGGTCTCGGTTTAATGAGTACTACGACTTTCCATTAGACCCCTTAGGCTAAGAAGCTATCTATCTCCGATCTACTATTTTGCAACATGCGTTACCAAATTGGATTAAACCTGAAACTTCAACGTACCATAACTTCTTTGTTCTAACTCAAATTTGGACATTCTTGATATCTTCGGAATCATAATTATGTATACTACACTAGGTAAGGATTATTTTTCCTAAATAACCTTTTATTTTCGACACGTATTTTCATCTTATTTATTTCATTATTAAATACTTATATAATTTTCATAAAATATTGTATAAAATACACAAGCACATAAATATATGAATAATCTTTTCTTATTCATTCATTTAAAAGGTTACGATAGTTCACCAAGGTGATTACATATTATGACTAATCTAGTAGTAAACGCAAGCGTTAGAATTAAGAAGATCAAACCATAATCATCTGATGCTTATGCAAATATATGTTGAGGATGTTATCTTCAGATCAACTGATAAATCCATATTTGTTGACTTCTCAAGACTCATGGTAAGTAGATTTCAAATGATCATGAACCATGAAATGAATTTATTTATAGGTTTGTAGGTAAATCAATAACTTTAAGGTAGTTTTATTCATCCAGAAAAATACACTTCTGAATTGCTCAAGAAGTACTCCATGGAGAACTACGCTTCATCTAATGTACCCATGTCCTTAGGAGTAAAGATGTCCGTTAATCTATCCATAGAATTTATAGATTACAAGACCTACTGAGGAATGATTGTGTCCCTTTTGTAACCTATTTCCAGTATCCCAACAGTAGGTTAGCGCAAAGATTTCACATATCACTGCTATTAAATATATCCTATTATATCTTTGAGGAACAAAATCCTTGGGTTTATTGTATCCAATCAGGAATGATTTCAGTCTTCAAGATTTCACTAACTCTGATCATGGTGGATGAAAAATCGATCGAAAGAGCATATTCAGAGGATGTCAAATTCTAGGAGAACGAATTTTTAGTTGGTCTTCAAAGAAACAAAATTGTGTCTCCCTTTCAACTGCCAAAAAAGAATGTGTTGCTACTGCAAGCTATTGTTCTGAAGTCCTCTAGATGAATTTAAAACTTCTGGACTATAGATATCGTATGTTAAAGGTACTAATTCTGTGTGATTCAAATAGTGTCATTTCCATCTCTCGTAATCCTATTCAACACTCTTTAACCAAACATATCGATATTCTATATCATATTTTGAAAGACAATATATTAAAAGAAAACATCGAAATCATTTTTGTTCCTACAACACAATAAATCACATATGTTTTCATGAAGGATCTTGATCAAACCACCTTTAATAACTTTCTCAATTGTTAAGGATGCTCAATCTAAATCCTAACATGTTAACTTAACATCCCATGCTATCCGAAGTTTCCGAGATTCATGATTGCTTCCTATAATAACTCAGAAGATGGCTATTAGGAACCTGATAAGCTCACATCATAAGCAATCTAGTTGCCTTCTGACAAAACACATATTGTGTGTGTTTATCTGACCTTTCGTTTCTTAAGGTGTTTGTCTCTTAGTACTCATTAGACCATTTCATCAGAAGAAGTCATCCCAAAAGGTGAAAGGTATAATAAATAGATTTCTTATGATTTGTCTTAAATGCTTAATCAATTTATTCTTTTGGATTTACATCTGGAAAGAATGATTGCTTTCAAAATAACCAATGCTTACATAATTTGTACAACTCATTCTCTCTTTAAAAGGACATATTTTTCAAAATAAAAGACACATGCTGGCATGATAAAATTATCCTTTTCCTCCAAGGGTTGACCCTCCTTTTCTGATAATAAAAAATAACCAGTTAATTATCACATCAATTTGGGTTTTTAAACATAGATAACCGGACCACTCAAGTTTTTTGATTAAATAACTCTACATTTATCATTTAATGAGTTGTACTTATCACTTTTCTTTAAAGAATGAAAACCCTTCATAATTGAACCTAATGTTCATAGTCATACTTGGTCAATAAAAACCCAAATATAGCGTTTTTGTCTCACACGATCCTCCCCATGTTCTAAAAAAATCCTTTGTCTTCCTAACTACAAAAATCCCTCTTCTTACTTCTTTCTTTTACTGCTCTAATGGCCAAGTCTACAAAATATCCTAAAAAAATCATGATGCTTCACCTCCATCCAAACTAACCTACAAGATTATACCTTGCAATCTTCAATCAGTTTGTGATGTGTTGTTGTACGACTTCATCCCCATACTCGTAATTGAATCCTTAAAGCACCTTGCTTTGTTTGTTCCTCTCACTATTTCCACCTCTAAAGTACCATTCATCTACCTAATCAAAGTCTAAGAAACTGCTGAGGTTGATGATAAACTTGATCATGTCAAACTTCAATTGGTCAATAAGGATATTGTGTTCCTCTCAGAACATATCTTTCTTTAATCAATTGTACTCCTTAGGTTTGTAATTCACTCTCACTACGAGACCCCGTCCATTGCTCAAGTTTTTCAAAAATTACTGGAAATTGGTCACAAGGATCTTGTTGAAACCACAAGAAACATAAAGAAATCGACTTTCCTAGTCACTTGGAACTTTCTTGTTCATATTATCATTGGATCCCTCACCGGCAAGACTCGAGGAACTGATCAACTTATCATTGCTTGGCATCAGATTCTTTTGGGCATCGTCACAGGAAGATCAACAGATTACACTACTGGTTTATGGAACTATGTCAAGTGGTACATTGGTACTCGAAAGATGTTGATCCCTCATGCTCGCTTATGGATCGTCTGTCTTGAGTCCGTCTACAATGCTCCAAAGATACCAGTCGATAAATTTGTGGAAATGTAGGATATTTTTCAAATGAATAGATTTATCGTTCGTGATCAAACTAAATTTGGGGCCACAAGATGTTTACCAACAACACTTCTGGATCTAATTCCAAGAGATTCATATGTTCTTACCAAACACATTAAGGGTACGGATGAGCCATAAATAGAGTATCCTACCCCGTCCTCAACAGGATCCATATAGAAAGCCACAAGGTCTAAAGTCACCACCACATCAGCAAAGGTAAAGCTAGTTCCGAAGAAAAAGAAGAAAGCTAATAAGAAATGCATGGATTCAATTGTTCCATCCCCTCATCCAAAAACACATATCGTATCACACACCACAAAATATTAATAGTCCGGGGGTTATAAAAGACTTCCCGCCAGGTCATAGGAACCTAAAGCTATCTATTTGTATCCTTAAGAACGAGATGTCTCAAAGTTAAATGGTTAAGTATTCTTCCAAAACCCCTCCCTCTCAAAATGGTGTTAGCAAAATTATGTGCACTCATCCCCAAATGGACACTTCTTTAGGTAAAATTTCTTATTCTTCATTAGAGAATATCTTATTCGTTTCTAAACACACAGCATTTTTGAAGCCTCTATTTTGGATATAGCTTATGCTACCAGAAATATGATGTGACATCCCCATTTTCACGGCCAGAAAAGACCGATTTTGTTTATGCTTTATAAAAATCAGAGTTCTTCTTTTAATTAAAATGTTGTGGAATTCGTTCCTAAAAAAACACGATAAATACGCTATTAAAACATTTTCGAAGAAACGTATTTTATTCATTTTAAAACGTTTGGGATGTCATCGTCAATACAGGAACATAAGCATAAACAGATCTTACATTTATTTACACTAGTGATCTACATCTCTTTAATCTATCAGTGTAATGTGACTTCATATCAACACCTGTGATATAAATAAACTGAGTGGGTCAGGTTGGGAAACCTGGTGAGTACATAGGGTTTTCAACCCACAATAATATAATTATGATGTTTAAACAATCAAACAATCAACCCAATTACCTAGCCCCATTATCTTCTTTACTCTTAAGGATTTATCCTAATAGTCATCTATTCTGCATTCGTTTATTCCGAAGTCCCTTACTTCCAGGGTTATAGGACTGGCACTAAATCCATAGCTGCCAATGTTTGTTCATAAAGCACTAATTCCATAGCTACTATAGTCTATTCATTGGGTACTAAATTCATAGCTACCAGTGTTTATCTAATAGGTACTAAGTCCATAGCTACCAATTCCTTAATAGGTACTAAATCCATAGCTACCGAGGTTTGTCCAATAGGCACTAAGTCCATAGCTGCCGATGTTTATTAGTTAGGCACTAACTTTATAGCTGCCAATGTTTACTCACATCATCTTTTATCTCTCATCATTCATTTACCCGTATCATACCCAACATATTTGTGTATATAAAATACGTATACAGTTTAAATCATCTAAAACATCTATAAAAATGTTCATCCAACATAGACAGCATGTATACAGATAATATGCACACATAGCACGTAGTTTATATAAAATACTTCATATCTATATGTAAGATGAAAGTAACTATGAACTCACAACATGTAATATAGAAAACCAAGCTTTGCTTGGAGCAGCATTCCCATGTGGAAAAGCTCTTCCTCTCGGAGCCGTCGAGCACTCAGGGGCTTCCGCCTTGTGCTAGGGGGGTTCCCTAGGCTTTTCGGGGGGTTTCGAGGCTAGAGAGAAGTTCTAGAGAGAGAAGAAAGAGAATAAAGAATGGGAAAGGTGTGAAGAAAATGAGGGTGGGAGAGGTGGTATTTATAGGGTGAAAATGGCTGAACTTGGTGCCACATGTCACCATCTAGTGGCATGACTTGGGGAGAAAGCATTGGCCAAGATTGTGCCACATCACCCATTTTGGTACAGCACACTTTTGACTTCTAAAATCTGTAACTTTCACATAAGACCTCCGTTTTTGACGTTCTTTATATCCACGAGTAGGAAAAAATAATATCTACAACGTTCATTTTGACTCCGTCGGCTAATTCTCGACCGATCTTAAATTTAACAGTACGAGGCGTTTAGACTGTTAAATAACCGCGAAGAATTCGTAACTCCTTCATACGGACTCTGTTTTCGTCGGTCTTTTTACTGTTAAGTTCCTATTAATGAAATCTTCAACTCTCATTTAATTCACATAAGTCAAAAACCGTTCGAACTAAAATTTGAGTTTTGGGCCGTGCACTACTAAGCCGAATCTTAGAAAAATCATAACTTCTTCATACGAAATCAGATTTGGGCGTTCTTTTTATGGATATTCTCGATTTAACATATTATACGACTTTTGTTTAGATCAATAAGGCTAAAAGTCCTCCATCCTAAAATCACTATTTAAACTTCTCGATGCCGTGCCGGTTCCATCGCGAAACTTTGACGGGTCATAACTTCTTTGTTATAACTCTGATTTCGACGCTCTTTATATGTACGAAAACCTTGTGACATATTCTACAACTTGGTTAAGATTATTTATTCTAAATAATCTTTTGTCGAAAAGTCATTTTCAACCCCTATTACCTCTAAATTGACTAGCCCGGATCTACGGGCGTTACAATTATCTCCCCGTTAGGATGATTACGTCCCGGAATCATCAACGAAACAGGGCTCGTATAATGACTCCATATGTCATCTCTTCATCCTAGGTAATAATTGTAACTTCTATATTCCTTCAAGTCTATCTCTTAGACTCATTGACTGTAAGCGGTACTCGATCGTGCACCTGCTCTCTTCCTCAGGCTAGACTCCAAAATATGACCTTCAAGTGACAATCTCAATCCTTACTGGACACGAACTTGAGATAAGTTCTTTTATTGCTACTATGGATCTATGAGTCATATTCTAATGACCTATCATCGTATGTTGCAACGCTTTAGACTTAGGTCTCTTAGAGTCAAACTCCACAACAGAGTATACCTTCCTTCATGTTCTAGTGTGATACAATCACATTTTAATACGTAGCATTTCTAGCTACCAACTTCTTTAACAATCATCGCGATACTTCTACTGATCTCCCTGGGTTAGCTTTCATTTCAATCTTTTGGTGTAAGTTAGATGCTACATCGATCTTGGTTCTCTGAACCACGTAACATACTCATCGTATTCGGACTCAATTTGATATGACCACTAAGGTCAGAATAACAACAATCTTCTTAGTCATTACTGAAACGATGGTAACGACATGCTTGAATAAAACAGACTCAATTATTGGCTTCTTGGTAACCTTGTGACTTTCCCTGATCCAAGCGTGAGTCATGTGCTTCCGATAGTATATGTTGTTGGGTTTTGAGCAATCTAACACTTCCTAAGTGTGCATGCAACCCTAATAAACCTTGGATCTATGTTTGTCTAAATACATGCAAAATAATAATTTTTCCAAGGTTTATAACCTATCTAACATGGCATGGGGAACATTTCAACATAAAGAGTTAGAAGAGATTACATACCTTTTTGATGAGTTTGGTTCTAAGGAGTTTGAGGGCCAAGCACCAATAGTGTGAATGCCTCAAATGGAATCACAAAACACCACAAACTCTTGGAAAACTTTGAGAGAGAATACACACTTGTATTTTCGGCCACACACAAGCACACACATACTAGTTCACTAGTTACACTTTAGGCACCATTTCATGCTCCATAAGCATGCTTATATAGTGTGCATGGTTAGGGTGAAACCCTAACAACCCATGACCTTTCCTTTTCCATGGATCCATGGGTTAAAAGCTCCATGAGTCATCCATGGACTTCCATATTAGCTTAGCCCATTAACAAATGAGTATTAGCCCACACTATATAAAATATAATAGCCCACAATTAATTAGTCTTCCTTTCAATCTCTAAATTAATTCATAATTAATTTAAGACTAAGACTAATTAAATAGCATGACTTCATATTAATATATTATAACTTATAATATATTAATAATCATATGTGTATAACTCTCATAAAATTATCCATAAATAGTTTGGATGAGATGCAACCCAAATGGACCATGTCGGGTCGGGTCAAGTATATACCAAATAAGTTATGGACTTAGACACCTTATCCAACAGACTCCCACTTGGATAAGTCTAATAACTATATTTGCGTATGTTACTTCAGGAACCAACCAGCAATCGTAGCTCTCGAAAACTCCGTTGAACTATGAAGACTCTATTGAACTATGAAGTGCCATTTTAGATAAGTGATCATATAATCCTCTGTTCTCATGATATCAGCCGGACAAATACATGGAACAACGTCGAACTTATTGTCCAGCAGTTTGTTTCCCGATTTTCGATTTTTTTGACAAAGAACTTAATTGAACACATCAATTCACTTCTGACCGGCCGGTACATAGGTCACAACAAAATCATCGAGGGGCCCACATATCGCTTCTATTTCTAGAAGGAACAGATAAACTTCGACTCATATGCTTGTTCTACTACTTGTTGAATTGTACACAAAGGAACGTTTTATAACATCAAGTTACTGATGTGTTTACGTGCAATCAATGCACAACCAACTCATAGGTAACAACTCATATCTCTAGGTTTGAAGATTTATACGATATTACCCTCTCACGATCACTCGAGATAAATTCCATGAAGTGATACAAGTGAGCGTGGGTTTATTCCAATACTCATAACTTATGAGCACTCATGAATGTTGTAGCAACCATTGCTATGACTAAACCCATTTAGCCATCTACAAACCCGATTCATGACAGTCTTGATTCATACCTACTTCCAACATATGAACGACTGTGGAGTGTTTAAATAACTTAGTCATTCGAAAAGAATAACCTAGCTATTTCGGAAGTCAAAACATGCAAAGTGAAACACAATAATAATCGAATCTAATATGGTCTCAGAACCCTTTTGAATATAAATAAAATCACCTTTTATTTATCACCATATTGATTACACATTATTCAATGTTTCAAATAATCAACTTAAGACTTGAATAAAAACAACAGTCGTCCCATGCTCCTAGCTTGTACACTTTGTTTTTCTAAACAATAGTCATGCCATACCTCAAGTATGAACACTATGTTTGTCTATGATCCTTACATTGTGATGTAGATCAATTGAACATGATTCCAATGATACTCATTTCACAATCCCAAATCCTTATTGTAAATGCAAGAATTCCAAATTCATGTCATTTACTAAAATCTGTTAGATTCTAAACTTATATGCATTGATCCTCTTGTAATGATTATGCACGAAGTCAGAAAGACTTGACAACAACCATTACAGAGCATTCCAAAGGAGATCAGCTCCTTGGGAACATCCTTCTTGCATTAAGTTTCCTAATCTTACATAGATTGAATAATTTCTAACTTTGAAACATTTCCAGATCCCATTTTGACTATCACTTCTGAACAAGAGTTGCCTCCTTACAGATTATGTCAATATGGTCCTTCCAGAATTATCACTATACTTCCAATTGTCCTTGAGAAACCAATCTTTGGTAAACCTTAGATTGTCCTCGACAATTGTTTAATCACTTTAGTCATATCCAGTTCTAGACTTTTCCCTTCTAAATGCCTTAAGCATTTGGAAAAATTTAGAAAGGATGAATATTATAGCACATGCAATCGACCCTATATCCGAAGCATATGGGACACGATTCATGATGTTTGACATAAAGACATGATACTAGACAAGTCTTTTGCTACAATATTTTTTATTTGCCATGTTTTCAAAATTTAACTATAAAGAGGGATGCCGTAATCATAATCAAATTTTGAAAACGCAATATATATAGATTTTCTTCAATTTGAACCATTCCAACACAAAATTCATATATATTGTTGACGAAAGATGATTAAAATCTCAATCTAAGCTTTAGAATTGAAATGAAGTATAATTTCCTCTCCCTTAATTATAGCAAAACAACTTTTCAACCCCTGCAACTTCACGGATTGAAACTTTGTTTTCTATAATTAACATTGCTAGCTTGCAATACTAATCATAATAATCATGCTCCCACTAACATGATGATTATCAGCATAACACTTATGCTCCCACTAGCTTTGACATATTTTCATAAATCTGCTGGACTTCTGAAATTTAGATTCATCCATCCTTTCTTAGATAGCTCACATGTGTGTCTAAACAATTTTCAGAACTATGAAAAGGGATGACGTAATCATAGTCTCAATTGCTTAGGCATTTTCCATTTCTCACAAGTCCATGTTAGCGTGCCGGTTAACCACACACGCTCCACTAACGAATTTTGAAAATGCAAATAACACAATTGTTATCTACGTAAAATCTACTTAGTGAAAGCGTTTCCTCACCATCATTTTCATGAATCGGAGAGAAACCTTATGACACTTAGATTTTATGGTGTATGAGTTCCTATCCATGTGAATTTGTCAGAACCATAATCACAAGATAAGGTTGGTGACAAATTCAGCCTTACATGGATTAAAGTTGTTCAATCTTAGTTTCTTGTCACCTTGGTAGCACAAGGCCCACCAATGCTTCCAAGTTGAACTCTGATAACTCACATGCAAATTCAACTTATTTGAAGTAGGTACAGAAATAAGAATTATGTCAACAGGATAGGTTGCAAACCTTAAGTCGTGTGCTAGTGATAAATTACAGGTTTTACTCTTGATTAAATCTTGAAACTCTTTCAGGATCTTTAAGGCTCCCACTGTCCCCTTGACATAGAAGTTTCCCCAGTCAAGAACCATTCCTTGACAAAACAAATATTCAAGGGATAGTGCGGATTCCTATCAAGACTAACACTTCACACAATTGGTCTTAGTTGGTCTTTGTCTTATCCAAGACATCACAACTTACCAATGTAACATCCCGAAATATCAATAGTAGAGTTTAAGGGCCTAAAAGAGTAAGTTGTGAAAGAGTGACTCGGCGAGTCCATGGATGGACTCGGCGAGTAGACTCGCGACTTGGTCGCGTGTTAAGTGGCCGACTCGGCGAGTCAGTGTAATGGACTCGGCGAGTAGGCGCTGTGTGGAGAAAACCCTAATTCTCGGGGTTGAGCCTTATATAAAGATCATTATGTTTCCCTCCCAGCCTCTTTATCACCCCTTGAGCCCCATAAAACCCTAAATCACGAAGAAGCACCATTGTTGAATGGATTGGAGCTTGGAGAATGTATTTGTGAAGGAATTTTGGGAGATTGAAGGCTTGGAGCAAGGGGCTTTGTTTGGATTCGAGTCTCATTTCTTTTGGGGCATTCCTTTGAGGTAATATCTCGTTTTTTTGAGCTGCTATTTCTTAGATGCATCATTTTGGGGGTGTTGGAGATCATATCTTTGGATGTATTGGAGTTTATAGGTTAGATCTGAGGTTGCTACCTCAGATCTGGAAGGGAGAAGGTCTAGAGTGCATGAAAGTCCCTGTATTGGAGTGTTTAGTGAAGCTTACATGTCCCAAACCCTAGCCCCAATGTGCAAACGGATTAGATCTCCTTGGATTCACATAAAGTTTGCCACTTTATGTGATGGATGAGTGGTAGGAGACTAGATCTATGTTTTGGAGCAATTGCATGGCCTGGAATGCTTCTGAATGGATTCAGAACGGTGGTACTCGGCGAGTCACATGGGAGTACTCGACGAGTTGGATGAAGATGGCTTGGAACTCGGCGAGTTGTATGAACAACTCGGCGAGTAGGTTGAAGATAGCCGTAGACTCGGCGAGTATGTTCTTGGACTCGACGAGTCTTGTCGAAGGGTCCCGATATTCTCTGGTTGAGTCGAGAATCGGTGAGTCGAGGGATGACTCGGTGAGTTGTAGGAGAGTGGACTTAGAGTTGTGGGACTCGGCGAGTCTCGGGGTGAATTGGCGAGTTGAGTCACAGATTGGGGAAGTTCTGAGCATGGAAGCTCGACGAGTCGACGGGTTGACTCGGCGAGCAGGGTCAACCAGGAGGGTTGACTTTGACGGAGGACTTTGACTTGGACCAAGAGTTGACCGTTGACTTTTAAGGCTTAGTCAGCGATGTGGCCTTTGGGCCAAGAGAGGGGTAAAATAGTCTTTTACCCTTAAGAGGGTGCCATGAGAGGTTTGATTCTAGTCTCGAGAGTTATATTCATGAGAGTATTTGCCTTACGTGTTAGGCGGTGGTGGGTTCGAGATTCAAGTGTGGGGATATTTGCTTTCTGTTTTCCAGGTGAGTCTTCTCACTATACTTTACCTTGAGTAGGTAACCAGAGTTATGTGATCAGAGTATTTGTATGCTATACGTACGTGATGTATTGTACTGCATTATTTCTACGTGATTTATGTTGTGCATGTTTTTAGAGTTGGAACCGGAAGGTTCCCAGAGTTAGAACCTGAGGGTTCACATAGTTTGGGTGCACGGACCCACAGAGTTATAGCCTCGAGTGGCTAATATGTGTTATGTGTGGTATTTTGAGGAACTCACTAAGCTTCGTGCTTACAGTGTTTTGTGTTGTGTTATTTTTCAGGTTTCTTTCAGTATCACGGGACGGCACTGGCTTGATTGTACACACCAGAGAAAGAGTCATGTTTTGGAGGATCCTGGTTTTCTATGCAAGTGAAAAAGGAGTTTTGCTTTTTGTAATTCGTTTATAAATGAGATTTTAAACAAGTGTTTCTAAGAATTTACGATTATTTTAAATGAAAAATTGTTTTGAAATTCACAGTGTTACAAGTTGGTATCAGAGCCCTGGTTTGATGGATTCGGATGCGCCTTCGGGTAAATCTGGACTCAAACTGAGGAAGTAAGAAAAGTTTTAAGGAAATAATTTTCTAAAAATGAATAAGAGTTCAAAGAGAAAAAAAGAAAGAGCAGTGTGTACAATCAGCCAGAGCCCGAACGGTGATTTCCCAAAATACCCTTATTTTTGTGTTATGAGATATTTATGATGCACTTTATGAGATATTATTACATGCTAGAGACAGGCTAGGTATTTCATATGTTAGGACTAGAGTGGCCTGATTTGTGATGCCTTAGCCTAGGACTCGTTGTTATATGTGTTATGCTTTTGAGTATGTGATGAGTGAGAGTATCCAGTTAGAACCCATGAGGGGTAGAGTTACAGAGTTCGGTGGTACTTTTGAGGATGAGCCGAGAAGGTGGAGTTATCACAGAGAGGGAGTCCTATGTATTCTTCGATACTCGAATGCTGCTTGCTTTGTGCTTTGTGGAACTCTCGATGATGGGAGTCAGCTACCAAGTGAATATGACGATATTCACGAGGTAGATGGCTGGCATCATTAGGAGCTCTTCAGCAGCTGATAGCAAAGAAGGGGGAGGACAACGGAAGAGCCTAGGGAGTAACCCTAGCCAGATGAGTGCGCTTGCAGAGTAGAGAATTTCGCTGGGGAGCAAGCATGCGCAATGGGATTAGTGAAAGGGCAGGTCGAGCAGTTACTTAGAAGCTCTGGGATGGTCTGTGTGGAAAGTATGGGTAGATGTGGCAGGTAGTATGGGCCCGTACTACTGAAAGCAGAGGACCCATACTTGATACAGGGAGTATTCTGAAGGTTCTAAGGAGCGGATGGAGGAGTGATGTTATGGTTCGGGTACCATACATCAGAGCAGATTGAGGAGTGATGTTATGGTTCGGATACCATACATCAGAGCAGATTGAGGAGTGATCTTATGGTTCGGGTACCATACATCAGAGCAGATTGAGGAGTGATGTTATGGTTCGGATACCATACATCAGAGCAGATTGAGGAGTGATGTTATGGTTCGGGTACCATACATCAGAGCAGATTGAGGAGTGATGTTATGGTTCGGATACCATACATCAGAGCAGATTGAGGAGTGATGTTATGGTTCGAGTACCATACATCAGAGCAGATTGAGGAGTGATGTTATGGTTCGGGTACCATACGTCAGAGCAGATTGAGGAGTGATGTTATGGTCCGGGTACCATACATCAGAGCAGATTAAGGAGTGATGTTATGGTCCGGGTACCATACATCGGAGCAGATTGAGGAGTGATGTTATGGTTCGGGTACCATACATCAGAGCAGATTGAGGAGTGATGTTATGGTTCGGATACCATACATCGGAGCGGATGGAGGAGTGATGTTATGGTTAGGGTACCATACACCGGGGCATATTAAGAAGAGATGTCATGGAATGAGTACCACGATTCGTAGTGAAGGTTGTTTGTGGTTCTCCGGTTATTCGGTCATGAGTAAGTTCGAAGAGGCGTCCCTTGAGAGGGAGATCGAGAGTCCCTCAGATGTATTTTAGTAAGGAGTTAGTGAGAAGGGAGAATTTCGATCTGAGTTGAGTGATCAGTCGATAAAGGATATGTCACCTCCTATGATCTGGGAGGTACTGCTTATGTACGTGTGAAAATATGAGGAGCATGATGTTTTGGTTTTGGGTTTAAGGGTAAACCCTACAGGTCGTCATTGATGATGATTTCCCACTAGAGTATTAGGTAGCATGTGTGCCGCGAGGCAGTGCTTTATCATGAGCAGATAGTCAGTTTGGACTGAAATAGTCGAGGGCCATGCTACACCTAATTGAGTATAGTCGGGTGTATGGTAGTGGTATCAGTGGGGAGTTCAGTCGAGGTTAGCGGTGCAGAGAGTTTTCTATCCATGGGGTGTTGAATATGGTGATGGGTTTTGAGCATTCTAACACTTCCTAAGTGTACATGCAACCCTAATAACCTTGGATCTATGTTTGTCTAATTGTCATGCAAAGTTGAATTCCAAGGTTATATTCCTATCTAGCATACATGGGGAACAATTTTAACATAAAGTATAGATAGAATAACTTACCTTGTTGTTGTTTGTGTTCCTTGAAACCTTGTGAGCCTAGCACCCCAAGTGTGATGCCTCAAATGCTTCACACAACACCAAATGCTCTTGGAAGAATTTATGAGAGAATACTCACTTCTCAAAATCGGCCAAGCCCTCTTGATTCTTAGTGTAGCCGATTTTGGGTGGAGAACATGTTACTTATATAGTGTTGACACATCTAGGGTTAAACCCTAATGTGTCATGACTCTTCATTTCCATGACCCATGGGTTTGTAACTCCCATGGAGCATCCATGGAGCATCCTATGGGTGGAACCCAACTTGATAGTCCATGGAGCCTTTTAGCCCACTATACAAGATATGGATGATTTACATAATCAACCCATATATTTAATTAGTTATCTTTTTGATCACTTAATTAATTCTAAATTAATTCTTGATCAAACTAATCAAATAATATTATTAATATATTAGAACTTATAATATATTAATAATCTCCAAGTGTTATTTCTCTCATTTAGTCTATCCAATTGCATGGTGCCATGCAACCCAAATGGACCATGCCGGGTCGGGTCAAGTAAATACCAGAAATAGTTATGGACTTAGACACCTTATCCAACAGTCTCCCACTTGGATAAGTCTAATTAGTATTACTGCAAGTATGACTTCAGGAACCGATCGACAATCGTAGCTCTTTTCAAGGTTTCTCGAAACTGAGAAGATGATGGTACGCCATTTAAGATAAGTGATCATATAATCCTCTGTTGTAGATATCAGTCGGACAAATACATGGAACAATGTCTTACTTATTGTCCAACAGTTTGTTTCCCGATTTCCGATTTGTTTGACAAAGAATTTCGTTGAACACATCAATTTAGTTCTGACCGGGCCCGGTACATAGGTCAAAACAAAATCATCGAGGGGCCCAGATATCAGCTTCTAATCCAAGAAGGAACAGATAAACTTCGACTCATATGTTTGTTCTACTACTCATTGAAGTACACATAAGAGCGCGATTTTATAACATCGAGTTACCAATGCGTTTTTCGTACAATCAATGCATAACCAACTTGTAAGTAACAAATCATATCTCTAGGTTTAAAGATTTATATGATATTACCGTCTCACGATCACTCGAGATAGAATTCCATGAAGTGATTCCAGTGAGCATGGGTTGAGTCCAATGCTCAGAACTTATGAGCACTCATGATTGTTGTAGCCTTGTCCCAGACCTCTACAACCAAACATGACAGTCTTGATTCATACCTACTTCCGACATATGACCGACTGTGGAGGTTTGAATAATATGTTATACCAAACAAAATTATTCTGGAAGTCAAAACATGCAAAAGAAATATAGTAAACGATCGACAAGAGATAACAACACTTTACTCATAAATAAAACACTTTTATTCATCATCAAATGTCAATTACACTTTACAAATTTCGAGGTTATCTAACTACTAAATCTAATATCATCCTTCAGCCCTATGCTCCGAGCATGCTGGAGATGCTTAATCCGAGTCAGTCCCTTCGTGAGGGGATCTGCCGGATTCTCATCTGATGATACCCTCTTTACCACGAGGAGTCCTTCTTCGATCTAATGTCTGATGAAATGGTATTTTCTATCGATGTGTCTGGATCTCCCGTGATCCCTTGGTTCCTTGGCTAAGGCAACAGCACTTTCACTATCACAGAAAATTTCCATTGTCTCTTTAATAGCTGGTACAACTCCAAGGTCTCCAATGAAGTTCCTCAGCCATAACGCCTCCTTTGCCGCTTCGGTGGTATACTCTGATTCACAAGTAGAATCTGCCACTGTCTCTTGCTTGGAACTCTTCCAAGAAATTGCTCCTCCATTTAGGGTAAAGACCCAGCCCGACTGAGAGCGGAAGTTATCCCTATCAGTCTGGAAGCTAGCATCACTATACCCTACAACTCTCAAGTCATCACTCCCACCGAGGGTAAGGACCCAGTCCTTAGTCCTTCGTAGGTACTTGAGGATATTCTTTACCGCAGTCCAGTGTGCCTTGCCAGTGTTCCCCTGAAACCTGCTAACCATGCTCAAGGCAAAGGCTACATCAGGTCGAGTACACGTCATAGCATACATGATCGAACCTACAGCCGAAGCATAAGGTACCCGACTCATTTCTGCTATCTCAGCCTCAGTGCTAGGGCTTTGTGTCTTACTCAACTTGGCGCTACTCTGGATGGGCAACTCTTCTTTCTTGGAGTCTTGCATTCTGAATCTCTTCAGAACCTTCTCCAAGTAGGTACTTTGACTAAGTCCAATTAGTCTTTTACTCCGATCTCTCAAGATCCTTATCCCCAAAATATAGGCAGCTTCACCAAGGTCCTTCATAGCGAAACACATTCCAAGCCAGGACTTTACTTCCTGCAGGGTTGGAATGTTGTTTCCTATGAGTAGTATGTCATCCACATACAATACCAAAAAGCTAACTATACTCCCACTAGCCTTGACATACACACAAGATTCATCTTCACTCCTAGAAAAGCCAAATTCCTTGACCTTTTCATCAAAGCAAAGATTCCATCTGCGAGGTGCTTGCTTTAATCCATAAATGGATTTCTCAAGCTTACACACTCTATTAGGGTACTCGTTGCTGACAAAACCCTCTGGCTGACTCATGTAAACATCTTCAGCCAACTTCCCATTAAGGAAAGCGGTTTTGACATCCATTTGCCAAATTTCATAGTCATGAAATGCGGCTATGGCTAACAGAACCTGAATAGACTTAATCTTGGCTACTGGAGAAAAGGTCTCATCATAATCCACTCCAGGAATTTGAGAGAAGCCCTTTGCAACCAGTCTAGCCTTATAAGTGTGTACTTTACCATCCATGTCGGTCTTCTTCTTGAAAACCCATTTGCACCCTACAGTCTTTCGACCTGGTACATTCTCAACCAAGTTCCAAACTTGATTGTCATACATGGATTGTATCTCGCTATCCATAGACTCTTTCCATTTAGCAGACTTGGGGCCTGCCATGGCTTCCTTGTAGTTATTAGGGTCATCTTGACTTACTAGTGTCTCATCACTAATAAGTGTCTCACCTTCTGCAGTAATATGGAATCCATAGTAATGCTCAGGTGCACTCCTAACTCTCGTGGAACGCCTCAGAGGTACAGATTCGTCAATTGGCTCAACAGGAGTTTCCTCCTCAAGTTGAGGGCTAGAGTTTGAACTTCCTTCACCACTTGACTCTTGAATTTCTTCAAGATCAACTTGCCTCCTACTGTCTCCTTGGCTTATAAACTCTCTTTCTCGAAAGACTCCTCTTCTTGCTACAAAGACCACATTGTCACTAGGTCTGTAGAAGAGGTAACCAAAGGATTGTTGTGGGTAGCCGATGAAAATACACCTCTCGCTTCGGGGTTCGAGCTTATCATGAGTCTTGCGTCTCACGAAAGCCTCGCATCCCCAAATCTTGATGTGGTCTAGTTTAGGTACTTTACCAGTCCACATCTCGTGAGGAGTTTTGGCAACTTTCTTTGTAGGGACTAGATTAAGGATATGGGCGGCAGTCTCTAAGGCATACCCCCAGAATGAGATTGGTAGCGAAGCTCGACTCATCATGGAACGAACCATGTCCAACAAGGTTCGATTACGCCTCTCAGCCACACCATTCAACTGCGGTGTCCTGGGAGGTGTCAATTGTGAGACAATCCCACATTCCTTTAGATAGTCGAGGAACTCTGAACTAAGATACTCACCACCTCGATCGGATCGAAGCATCTTAATGTTCCTGCCCAATTGATTCTCGACTTCCTGTTTAAATTCCTTAAACTTCTCGAAAGTCTCTGACTTATGCTTGATTAAGTAGACATATCCATATCTACTGTAATCATCAGTAAAAGTCAAAATAATAACGATTAGCATCCCTTGTGGCATGTTTGAATGGTCCACACACATCCATGTGTATAAGCTCCAACAAACCTTCACCCCTTTCACACGAGCCTGTGAAGGGTGTCTTTGTCATTTTTCCAAGTAAGCATGATTCGCAACTATCATTTGACTTTAGGTCAAACGACTCCAAGACTCCATCCTTTTGGAGTTGGGCTATGCGTTTCTTGCTTATATGTCCAAGACGACAATGCCATAATGATGCTTTATCCAAGTTATTATTATTAGTAGAATCAATACACAAAACATTATTTCCTAAGTTATCTACAATAGATACAGCTTCATACACACCATCACAAGGTAATGCTTTAAAATAAAGTACATTATTAAAGAAAGCATTAATCGAACCAACTTCATTATCAAACGAAAAGGTGAAACCTTGTTTGTACAATGCATGAAAGGAAATAATATTTCTTGCCATTTCTGGCGAATAACAACATTTATTCAAATCTAAATTTAACCCACTACTTAGCGATAAAGTATAAACTCCAATCTTGGTGACAGGTGTAACTTTCCTATTCCCCATGATTAAGTTTATTCTTCCTTGCTCCACATTCTCACTTCTTCCTAGTCCCTGCAAGTCACAACAAATATGAATACCGCAACCGGTATCAAGGACCCAAGATTTCGAATGGGGTGAGTTATTAGAAATGATAGTGTAAATACCTGCATGGTTGGGTTTGACTTTCCCATCCTTCACATCCTGCTGGTACTTTGGGCAGTTCTGCTTCCAATGAGCTTTTTCATGGCAATAGAAGCATTCAGCCTCTTTTGGGTCAGAAGAAGGAGTAATGAAACCTTTCTTGGTTCCACTTGAAGAAGAGCCATCAAGGGTCCGAGCCTTGGTACCCTTCGAAGATCTCTTTCTTTTCCTCCCTCGACTTTGCCCGATTTCCAAGACCGGAGTTGAGTCTGGAGTAGGAGTGATAGCAACCGACTTCCCCTTAAGACCTGTTTCTGCGGTCTTGAGAAGTCCCTGAAGTTTGCTGAGGGTGACCTCTTCCTTGTTCATGTGATATGTCATGCGGAATTGATCATAGAACGATGGTAAGGAGTGCAAAATGATATCTATTGCAAGCTCCTCAGGGAAGTTTACATTGAGGTTCAGCAAACGATCCACATACCTTTGCATTTTCTGCATGTGGCTCGTGACGGACTCTCCGTCCTTCATCATGGTTGTTATCATGGAGCAGATGACTTCGTACCTCTCTTGTCGTGCACTTTGATGGTATCTTTCCATCAAATCTTGGTGCATTTCATAAGGGTAGAAATCCTCATAAGACTTTTGGAGTTCAGCTGTCATGGTGGCCAACATGATGCAAGCCACCTTGGTTGCATCTCTTTCATGAGTATGAAAGTCAGCGATCTCCTGTGGAGTTGCAGTGGACTCATCAATTTCCTTAAGCTCCTTGTCAAGGACATATTCTTTGTCCTCGTAGCGGGTAATCATCCTGATGTTTCTGATCCATTTATTGAAGTTGGATCCATCAAAGGTGACTTTCCCACACAAACTCATAAGAGTAAAGGAGCCATTAGGATTCAAGCCAGAAGCATTATTTGAAGACATCTGAAAAGGAAGGACAAGTTTAGTATAGATTTAAGAGAGTCCTTAATAAAACACCCAAATGTAATATTAAGGCTAGGATCCAATCACAATATAATATAACTTAGAAGAGGTATGCCGTAATCTAAGCTATACCATATTTGAAAGGTAGGTGAATGACGATTCACCAATTTCCACCACGAAAACCGAAATATTAGATATTTAGTTTTTATTGGTTTTAGAAATTCCTAGATTCTTTGAGATCCAATGAACATTTCAAAGGCATGTTTCAATCTCGAGAGTGCCCTCCAAGTTTTGTGACTGGGATGCCGAGGATCACAAAACGAGGTGTGAAGTAACCATGCAAATCACTTGGTACCCTTAAAGTTTATCACTCAATCGATGTGCCGGTAAACCACACACGCTCCACCGATACTATAATAAACCTTAAGTCACCCTTTACCTACCTTGTTAAGTCCAAGTTAGTGTGCCGGTTAACCACACACGCTCCACCAACAACTTAGACAAAGTGTAAAGTGTAATTTCATGGATTAGCACCTTATTCATATTTTTCCTAAAGTAACTAAGATTGGGAATTTAATAAACATTTAGTTACTTTATTATATTCATCATACTTTGAATGAGAATTTATAAGTCCTTGTCTTACCCGTTCGGCTAACGACCCTCCACCAGTCAAGCAAGCGGTGGGTGAGAATATACACCCATTAAGTCACCATTTTATAGGCAACAACCTTATACCCACCTTATAAACCGACTTCGTGAATGAGGCGTACTAGCGGTAAGACGACTTTATTCTTATACATATATATATAATTATTAAATCATCATAATATAAGTATAAGGGTTGAATTTTAACTTTTAAAATTCTAGGGGTTGGAACTTAAAGTTTTAACTTAACTTTACTTGTTCCAAAACTTGAGGGCAAGTTTTGTAACTTTCAAAACTTTTCATTTCTTGTAACTTATGAGTTTAATAGAGTAATAAAATGAAGACTCTTCATTTTTCTAACTCTTGTGTTTTTCTTAATGGTTTTAACTCAAGTGAGACTCTTGGTTTTCCATAACTTAAGGATAAGTTATGGACTCCATTAAAACACATTATGATCAAGAATTAATCTATCACATAGGTTACAAATAATTCCTATGATCATCTAAAACATCATAAGAACAAGAACATGGATATGAACACAATCAAAAATTACATAAAACTTTGTAATTTTTGATAACTAGTTGTTGTAAATGAATTAGCAAAGACATTACACCACCAAAAACAAGTTTTCAATTACCAAAACAGTTTAGGGTAATGTTTCTAATTCATTTCCAGCAACTGAATCGAAAATCTGCACTCAGTCGACCCTACTCGCCGAGTGCATGAACTTGACTCGCCGAGTTGGTTGAAGATACTCATGGACTCGACGAGTCCCCCCTATAGACTCGACGAGTCCATTCACAGACAGCAAGATTTCCGATTCTGTTTTCAACTTTTAAGCACAAATAAGAACAAACAAGCCTAGGCTCTGATACCACTGATGGGTTTTGAGCATTCTAACACTTCATAAGTGTACATGCAACCCTAATAACCTTGGATCTATGTTTGTCTAATTGTCATGCAAAGTTGAATTCCAAGGTTATATTCCTATCTAGCATACATGGGGAACAATTTTAACATAAAGTATAGATAGAATAACTTACCTTGTTGTTGTTTGTGTTCCTTGAAACCTTGTGAGCCTAGCACCCCAAGTGTGATGCCTCAAATGCTTCACACAACACCAAATGCTCTTGGAAGAACTTATGAGAGAATACTCACTTCTCAAAATCGGCCAAGCCCTCTTGATTCTTAGTGTAGCCGATTTTGGGTGGAGAACATGTTACTTATATAGTGTTGACACATCTAGGGTTAAACCCTAATGTGTCATGACTCTTCATTTCCATGACCCATGGGTTTGTAACTCCCATGGAGCATCCTATGGGTGGAACCCAACTTCATAGTCCATGGAGCCTTTTAGCCCACTATACAAGATATGGATGATTTACATAATCAACCCATATATTTAATTAGTTATCTTTTTGATCACTTAATTAATTCTAAATTAATTCTTGATCAAACTAATCAAATAATATTATTAATATATTAGAACTTATAATATATTAATAATCTCCAAGTGTTATTTCTCTCATTTAGTCTATCCAATTGCATGGTGCCATGCAACCCAAATGGACCATGCCGGGTCGGGTCAAGTACATACCAGAAATAGTTATGGACTTAGACACCTTATCCAACATATGGGAGTGGGTCCTTGTTCTTGGGATGATCCCGATGTTGGAGCGTTGGTTGATGTGTTGAGGTGAGGGGTACGGTGATTTTATGGTTCAGTCTATGAGTCAGGGATGTTATTGAGCAGTTGAGTTGTTTGGTACTAGGTTGGTACGAGATTTGGAACGACAAGAGGCAGACGTGACGAGAAGTTCTTGAGGAGTTCATCAGAGGTTCAGAGTATATGAGGTCGATTCATTTCCGTAAGGGGGATTATAGGGCATTGTGTAGCACTTTCCGGGGGCAGGTGCGATTTTGCTGGAGAATATAGTTATGGGTTAGTTGCGTGCTATTTGGTGATGGTTCGAACCCTAAGTGGGGGAAAACCAGGTGCCGTATGTAAGAAAGCAGAGGTTTGTCAAGAGCAGTTATAAGTGGAGTATAGAGATATGCGGTAAGAAATCATGAGACCAGAGATGTTGGTGATCGAGGAAAGGGGTCAGAGTGAGTTAATGCGGGAAGTACTTGTTTGAGAAGGATGAATGTCTCCACAACAGGTGTTTATTAGTCAGAAATCTGGTATTGGTCAGTGTTGGGGCAAGTAGATAGAGAATGATTGGGCAGCCAACTCCCGGGTCGGTATGCGTATCCTTGTTGGATTTTGAGCGGCAAGAAAAAGGGGGTTTCGGAGAATTATCAGCGTATTTCGTAGCGTTAGCGTTTCTTCGTACTACAATTGAGAAATTGGATACACCGAAGTTGCAACTTGGAAAAATGAAGATCTAATTATGGGGTTCAGAGGGAATGTATTATTGCCTCTATATGGTGCTTGGGGCAGGAGATCAGTGGTTATGGCAGGATCTTGTGATGTTCGGTGGGGGTGTTCCGAGGTATCCGGATATTGATATCTTTATTTCGAAGTATTCGTTAATCTTGAGTTGAGATGACTTGTGGTATATCGGGTATCTATGGATCTAGTGAGAGCCTTTCGAGTATGGGCATCCAGGGAGATTACTTGTGAGAGTGGATCTTCGCAAGGGTGGGCGTCCATTATGACGATTGCCTCCAGAGTCTGTGATGAATATTCGAGACGAGTATGGGTAGCCGCCTATGATAGTCTGTGGAGCACGAGCTAGTGGAGTCAGAGGGTGTTGTGATACTGCGGAGAGTCGTAGTACTCACTAGTCAGAGGGTGTTGTGATGCTGTGGAGAGTCGCAGTACTCACTAGTCAGAGGGTGTTGTGATACTGCGGAGAGCCGTAGTACTCACTAGTCAGAGGGTGTTGTGATATTGCGGAGAGCCGTAGTACTCACTAGTCAGAGGGTGTTGTGATACTGCGGAGAGCCGTAGTACTCACTAGTCAGAGGGTGTTGTGATACCGCGGGGGAACCGTAGTGCTCACTAGATGGCAAGAGAATGTGATGATGGAATGTTCTCCGATCAATGTATGATGTGGAAGAGTTTTGGGCTTGAGTAGCCCTAGTATTGAGTTTTTGGAGCCTGGATGTTGGACCGGGGCGAGTCTGGGATCCCCGTCTCTGTCGGGGAATATGGTGAGATGCGCAAGGGATATGCGCAGCAGAAACCAGAGATCAAAGTGGAGACGATCCTCGGTTTGATTGTGCCTTCTTGCATAAGGAAAAGAGAATTTCGGGACTTGCGTGTCACGGGGCCGGGATAGTGGTCACGGGGAGGAAGTTAGTGGGGTATTTGGATCATGATATGGGTGACCTTTGGAGGCTCAGCTGTGGAGTCAAAGGCTGACTTGGTGCTCTATCTCGAAGAGGGATATGAGATGAGCTAGAGCTTATCATGATGATGTCTGAGGACACCTCAGAGGGAGCGAACGATTCAGACGCTCAAAGACATGCTTCGGGCATGTGTATTAGATTTCGGAGGGAGTTGCGGCATGTAATTATCCTTGGTTGAGTTATCTTATATCAACAACCATCATTAGTGCATTGGTATGCCGCCCTTTGAGCTGTTGTATGGGAGGAGGTGTCAGACCCTCATTTGCTGGGGAAAGTGTTGATTTGCGGAAGTGGAAGTAGTAGTGAGAATGGATGATTTGGAGTATGGTGGTCGAACACTGTGTCTGTGCCAGTGGTATGGAATGACATCATGATGGGATGTCTGCTGAGGACGCGAAAGGGATTCCGTGGGTGTAGAGCCCAGAGTCTCAGGATGGATGCAGGGATGGAGTCTGGGACTCCCAGCTTGATTCTGATCAAGGGTTGTGTGCGTAGTGGTGGTTTCTCCTGAGAATGTTAGAGATGTCGTCAGTATGACGGGTTTTCCTAACCCGAGAGTGCGAAGGTTGGTGCGGCATGGGTGTGTGATTGCAAGAAGAGGACTCATGGGAGTTACTATGGAATTGAAGAGTGGGTCCTTCCGTTGTCACGGATTGGATAGGGTGGGATTCGGATCGGGGATCTGATGGTTCATGGCTTCTAACCCTTATGGGTCGAGTGATTGTTGAGATTTGGGCAGTGATGCTTCATGGGTAATTCTCGGATCAATGAGTGTGGTTATCAGAGGGTACATCCGGTGCACGGTTTGAGACAGTGGTCAGGGCACCGTAAGGAAAGGGAAAGTGTGTTCGAGTTTCAATGGGTATGCCTTGTGAGATCTGGTCCGATTAAGGCCAGGTGGCACGTTGTGGGAGTATTTCTGGAGTTGAATTGTTGTAGGCTTCGAGGACGAAGCCTAATTTAAGTGGGGGAGAACTGTAACATCCCGAAATATCAATAGTAGAGTTTAAGGGCCTAAAAGAGTAAGTTGTGAAAGAGTGACTCGGCGAGTCCATGGATGGACTCGGCGAGTAGAGTCGCGACTTGGTCGCGTGTTAAGTGGCCGACTCGGCGAGTCAGTGTAATGGACTCGGCGAGTAGGCGCTGTGTGGAGAAAACCCTAATTCTCGGGGTTGAGCCTTATATAAAGATCATTATGTTTCCCTCCCAGCCTCTTTATCACCCCTTGAGCCCCAGAATACCCTAAATCACGAAGAAGCACCATTGTTGAATGGATTGGAGCTTGGAGAATGTATTTGTGAAGGAATTTTGGGAGATTGAAGGCTTGGAGCAAGGGGCTTTGTTTGGATTCGAGTCTCATTTCTTTTGGGGCATTCCTTTGAGGTAATATCTCGTTTTTTTGAGCTGCTATTTCTTAGATGCATCATTTTGGGGGTGTTGGAGATCATATCTTTGGATGTATTGGAGTTTATAGGTTAGATCTGAGGTTGCTACCTCAGATCTGGAAGGGAGAAAGTCTAGAGTGCATGAAAGTCCATGTATTGGAGTGTTTAGTGAAGCTTACATGTCCCAAACCCTAGCCCCAATGTGCAAACGGATTAGATCTCCTTGGATTCACGTAAAGCTTGCCACTTTATGTGATGGATGAGTGGTAGGAGACTAGATCTATGTTTTGGAGCAATTGCATGGCCTGGAATGCTTCTGAATGGATTCAGAACGGTGGTACTTGGCGAGTCACATGGGAGTACTCGACGAGTTGGATGATGATGGCCTGGAACTCGGCGAGTTGTATGAACAACTCGGCGAGTACGTTGAAGATAGCCGTAGACTCGGCGAGTATGTTCTTGGACTCGACGTGTCTTGTCGAAGGGTCCCGATATTCTCTGGTTGAGTCGAGAATCGGTGAGTCGAGGGATGACTCGGTGAGTTGTGGGCGAGTGGACTTAGAGTTGTGGGACTCGGCGAGTCTCGGGGTGACTCGGCGAGTTGAGTCGCAGATTGGGGAAGTTCTAAGCATGGGAGCTCGACGAGTCGACGGGTTGACTCGGCGAGCAGGGTCAACTAGGAGGGTTGACTTTGACGGAGGACTTTGACTTGGACCAAGAGTTGACCGTTGACTTTTAAGGCTTAGTCAGCGATGTGGCCTTTGGGCCAAGAGAGGGGTAAAATAGTCTTTTACCCTTAAGAGGGTGCCATGAGTGGGTTGATTCTAGTCTCGAGAGTTATATTCATGAGAGTATTTGCCTTACGTGTTAGGCGGTGGTGGGTTCGAGATTCAAGTGTGGGGATATCTGCTTTCTGTTTGCCAAGTGAGTCTTCTCACTATACTTTACCTTGAGTAGGTAACCAGAGTTATGTGATCAGAGTATTTGTATGCTATATGTAGGTGATGTATTGTACTACATTATTTCTACGTGATTTATGTTGTGCATGTTTTTAGAGTTGGAACCGGAAGGTTCCTAGAGTTAGAACCTGAGGGTTCACAGAGTTTGGGTGCACGGACCCACAGAGTTATAGCCTCGAGTGGCTAATATGTGTTATGTGTGGTATTTTGAGGAACTCACTAAGCTTCGTGCTTACAGTGTTTTGTGTTGTGTTGTTTTTCAGGTTTCTTTCAGTATCACGGGACGGCACCGGCTTGATTGTACACACCAGAGAAAGAGTCATGTTTTGGAGGATCCTGGTTTTCTATGCAAGTGAAAAAGGAGTTTTGTTTTTTGTAATTCGTTTATAAATGAGATTTTTAACAAGTGTTTCTAAGAATTTACGATTATTTTAAATGAAAAATTGTTTTGAAATTCACGGTGTTACAACCAATCTCAAATGTACAAGGGTAGAAACATTTTACACTACATTTGATAAGTGTTTTAAACCTTACTTTATGTCACTCAATGTTACAATCTTGGAGTATGACTCTAAGAATTGTTTTGGAACGAAGTATGACTCATCTTCTTGATTTTAACCAATCCAACAATTCATGATCTCACTTCTTAGCCATAACAATGCACTAAGACGTCCTTAGAGTATGAATTTGTGATATGGTTTCATAATCATTAAGATGATCATGAAATATGATACTAAAGTACTCTTCTATCCTTTCAGATTTGAGAAACCTTTATCTTTCTGCCTAATTTGATTCTTCTCATTTGTTTTGTCATACATTGTAACCTCTCCAATGTTAGAGAATTATACTTAACCTTATAAGTATAATCATATTTACTAATCTTTAGTAAATCATGACAAATCAATCTTTGTGGTGGACCTTGACCAGTACACACCCAGTCTACCTAATTCCTTAGTCCTTCAATTGACTCATATATACATGTGATCAAAGAATTAGTCTTAATTTTCAAAGATGAAAATTCTCCTTCATCATACAATACAACTTGTATGATTCCAAGTTTCTATCCAATTGAAACTTGGGTTATGAAAAACTTTTCTTCATTTGGTAAATTCAGACACTACCACAAATGAAAGAGTCAGATCCTCTTTCCAATATTGCTATTACTAGAAACATATAAGCAACAATTTTCCACATATGCCATTGTAAGGATATTTTTAAAATAAATAAAATTAAAACCCTTTTTTTCTTTTATTTTAAAACTTTGCGGAAAAACTTATCCTTACAATCCACATGAAAACCTTGTTATTATATATTCATAAGCAATATATTATAACTCTTAAGCAACAGCTCAAAATTCTGATTATCGAACCATGCGATTGAAACCCACCTTCGCAATCAGAATCAACATATACTTACTTTAAGCTTCCTATCTTTTCTTTTGATTCTTAAAACATCAACATGTGACCCATTCACATTATGTAGTAAGAATCTCCAAATAGAAACTTAATAGAGTTAGTCAGTGGACTTTACCTGAAGTAGAGTCAAACCTCTTGACTTGATCAACCTTATGACCTTTCAGGTGAATAGGGCAGCTTCGCAACCAATGTCCCTTCCTTTGGCAACAAAACACATGGACCCTTTGGTAATGGCACATGAGACTATCTTAGACTTAGCCTTTCTCTTTACCATTTGGTCAACCGAGTTGACTATGGCCGATCCATTTCCATTGGGAAGAGAAATGCTTTTCTAGATATCCAATGCTACCATTGCCAATGTCCATTTAAGGTTTGGGAAGTTGATCTTCTAATAAAATTTGCTTTACTAGTGTTCCAAATCATTGCTGATTCCGCAGTGCAAAGCAAATAGATAAGATCATTAAGGCTCGTGTCGTAGTCTGTCTCATAGTAGTCCCAAAGAGACTCACTATGTTACTAAGAAAGTGATTAAACATCCAACTTTCACGAGACTTTGACACCCAACTCTCCCGGCTTGTCAATATGTGACTTTATCTCCAAGATGAGAGCACACATAGACTATGCTTGCCAATAGGGATTGAGTTACTTTAAACTTTTCAAGAACTTGTGGGTGAGGGAGAATAATTTAAGGAGGTGGAGGAAGTGAAGCATGATGTTGAGGGACACCATCTTCAAGAGATTTGGGAAGATCATAGTTGTTAGAACCAGACATCTATACTGGGAGAAAATCAAGTTAGTTGATTCAAATTCCTTAATATAACACCCAATGTGATATATTAAGGCTAGGACCCAACACAATATTTTATAATTTGGAAGAGGGATGCCGTAATCCAAGCTATAAGATATTTGAAGGTAGGCGAATGACGATTCACCAATTTCCACCACGAAAAACGAAATAATTTATTAGGTTTTAATTGGATTTAAAATTCCTAGATCTTTTGAGATTCATTGAAGTTTTCAATGGCATGTTTCAATCTCGAGTGTGCCCTCTCAAATTTTGTGACTGGGATGCCGAGGATCACAAAACAAGGTGTCAATAACCATACCAATTCACTTGGTACCCTTAATATTATCACCTAATCAATGTGCCGGTTAACCACACACGCTCCATTGATCTATGACAAACATTAAGTAACCCTTCGTGGTCCTTACTAGTCCAAGTTAGTGTGCCGGTTAACCACACACGCTCCACCAACGACTTGGTAAGGTACAAAGTGTGAATTCCATGGGCTAGCACCAAATTCACATTTTTCCTAAAGTAACTAAGATTGGGAATTATTAAGATTTTAGTTACTTAGTATTTATCATTAATACTTTTAATGAAGGGAGAATTTAAAGTCATTGTCCTACCAGTTCAGCTAACGACCCTCCACCAGTCAAGCAAGCGGTGGGTGAGAGTATACACCCATTAAGTCGCCATTTTATAGGCAACAACCTTATACCCACCTTATAGACCTGCTTCGTGAGTGAAGCCTACTAACGGTAAAACGACTTGTTCTTATACATATATATATATATATATATATAATAATTAACCATTAATGTTATAAATAGTATAAGTGTTGAATTTTAACTCTTTTAAAATTCTAAGGGCTAACTTGGAATTAAAGTATTCATAAGAGAAAATCTTTCAAATTCCAAAACTTGAGGGCAAGTTTTGAAACTATTCAAAACTAATTAATTCCATAACTTATGTGTTTAAAGTAGTTTTAGTCCAAAAAACTCTTCAAGTTCCATAACTTATGGAAGACTTTAAACTAATAAGAGAATTAACTTTTTCTTATTTTATAACTTATGGAATTAATTAAGGTTACACTTTATTTATATATTTATTAATGAAGTGACTCTTGAACCTCCATAACTTAAGGACAAGACTCTTCATCTTTTGTAACCATCCAAGACTTTTCATTTCATAACTTATGAGTTAAAGGTTCATAAAAATGAAGACTCTTCATTTTCATGTAACTTATGTGTTTTAAGTGTGTGTTAAATAAAGGTGACCTTTGGATATCCATAACTTGAGGACAAATTATGGACTCCATTAAAACACATAAATGATCAAGAATTAATCCTAAACAATTCAGCAAATAATTCCTATCATCTTCTAAATTCATAAGAACATGAACATGATCATCAAAATTTCAAGAATTATATGAACACATAAAATCATGGAATTTTGATTATAACTTTGAAATTGGTCCACCATCATCATTACCACATCAAAAATAGGTTTTATGAGTCCAAAACAGTTTAAGGTAATGATTCTAGACCAATTCCAGCACCAAAACTCAAAGATATGTTGTCTGGGGGTCCAACTTATCGAGTGCATGAACCAACTCGTCGAGTTGGATAAGTTTTTCCTTGGACTCGTCGAGTCCCTACATGAACTCGGCGAGTCAGCTGTGCCAACAGCATAAAATCTTTGTTTTTTAGCAATTTGCATCAAGTATTCAAACAAGCAAGCCTAGGCTTTGATACCACTGTTGGGTTTTGAGCAATCTAACACTTCCTAAGTGTGCATGCAACCCTAATAAACCTTGGATCTATGTTTGTCTAAATACATGCAAAATAATAATATTTCCAAGGTTTATAACCTATCTAACATGGCATGGGGAACATTTCAACAGAAAGAGTTAGAAGAGATTACATACCTTTTTGATGAGTTTGGCTCTAAGGAGTTTGAGGGCCAAGCACCAATAGTGTGAATGCCTCAAATGGAATCACAAAACACCACAAACTCTTGGAAAACTTTGAGAGAGAATACACACTTGTATTTTCGGCCACACACAAGCACACACACATACACTAGTTCACTAGTTACACTTTAGGCACCATTCCATGCTCCATAAGCATGCTTATATAGTGTGCATGGTTAGGGTGAAACCCTAATAACCCATGACCTTTCCTTTTCCAAGGATCCATGGGTTAAAAGCTCCATGGATCATCCATGGACTTCCATATTAGCTTAGCCCATTAACAAATGAGTATTAGCCCACACTATATAAAATATAATAGCCCACAATTAATTAGTCTTCCTTTTAATCTCTAAATTAATTCATAATTAATTTAAGACTAAGACTAATTAAATAGCATGACTTCATATTAATATATTATAACTTATAATATATTAATAATCATATGTGTATAACTCTCATAAAATTATCCATAAATAGTTTGGATGAGATGCAACCCAAATGGACCATGCCGGGTCGGGTCAAGTATATACCAAATAAGTTATGGACTTAGACACCTTATCCAACATATGCATCTACTACCTTTCACAGCTACTCATACTCGTCCCAAGTATTGTCTCATAGTTTTCCAAGTCACCATACATGAAAAATCACATAACAGTTTAACACATCAGATAACAAAACAAGGGCTTTATTATTTCTCGAAACTATTACATAGGTGTTCAAGTTCACCCTAGACTATGCCTCTAAGAGGCTACATCATGTGGTTTTATCTATTAGGCTACCTCGTAACTCGATCTTCGGGTATAAATTCCTTATACTTGGTTTCTCGCGTTGTTTTCTGCTTCGTTGAGGATCATGTGGAATGCCCTTGGCCTTGGTGGCATTTCTGGTCTTGCTGCTTTATTTTTCCTCGGGCAGTCTCTGGACATGTACCCCTTGCCTCAACATCCGTAGCATACATTATCATTATGTGTGCAATCCTTGGAATAGTGACCAGTCCTTCCACACTTGTAACAAGTCACTTCTTCGTTGCACTTCCCACAATGCTTCTTCTTGCATTTACACACCATCTCGCTTCACCTCCATTTCCTCCTCCAAGCTTTGAGAATTTGGTTTCCTTGTTGGACCTTGAAGGTCCTTCAAACTTCCACTTCTCTCCCACCTTATCTTTTTCTAGACCCTTATCTCTTATCTGGGCCTCTACGTTCTTAGCTTCTCTAATAGTTGTTGTGATAACCGTCAACTTCCGGTCAAGACAAAGTCAACCGAAGTCAACAAGTCAAAACGTTTGACTCAATTTGCCCGTGAGTACTAGAATTTACATTATGAAACTTCTACATAACTCTCTATTCTAATGAGAAATCATAAAGAAAAAAGTGTGAACATCTAGATCTCCTTAACCTAAAACAGTGCTACATGGTGAGCCAAACTGATAAAACAATGTTGCATACTCATCGGGAGTGTGTAAGATCCTTAAACAAGGCTTAACAGGGTTTACGAACCATGCATTGCGATGCCGGACACTCACAATTGTCACACATGGAACTTCTCTCAATCGTTTCCACTCTATCTCTCTCTATGTCAAATCTCTCCCAAATCTCTCCAAGTATGTGAAATCTCTCTCAAATATCTCTCTGTATGAGAAATCTCTCCAAGAATGTCAAATCTCTCCCAAATCTCTCCAAGTATGTGAAATCTCTCTCAAATATCTCACTATATTAGAAATCTCTTCAAGAATGTCAAATCTCTCCCAAATCCCTCTAAGTATGTGAAATCTCTCTCAAATATCTCTCTGTATGAGAAATCTCTCCAAGAATGTCAAATCTCTCCAAGTATGTGAAATCTCTATCAAATATCTCTCTGTATGAGAAAATGTCTCCAAGAATGTCAAATCTCTCCCAAATCTCTCCAAGTATGTGAAAACTCTCGCAAATATCTCCGTGTATGAGAAATCTCTCCAAAAATGTCAAATCTCTCGCAAATCTCTCCAAGTATGTGAAATCTCTCTCAAATATCTCTCTGTATGAGAAATCTCTCCAAGAATATCAAATCTCTCCCAAATATCTCCAAGTATGTGAAAACTCTCGCAAATATCTCTGTGTATGAGAAATCTCTCTAAGAATGTCAAATCTCTCCCAAATCTCTCCAAGTGTGAGAAATCTCTCCCAAATCTGTCTCAATAGTTTCCCGTAACTTTTTAGAATCATTCGGGTCATTTCAACCCTTAACCGGGTCAAAAACGGCTTAAAACGGGGTAAAAACGAGAAAACGGGACCTTAGGAACCGAAACCCTTCTTAAGGAGCCGAAGCTCCTTAAGGCCGAGACTAGGAACCGAAAAGGCCCCAGGACCGAACCGAGCCCCTGTAGCTGAGACCGAGTCTCGGTCTCTGTCGCCTCCTCTCTGTCGCTTCTCCTCTCTGTTCTCGCTTCTCGCTCTTGGTCGCTTCTCACTCTCTGTCGCCTCTCGCTCTCGGTCGCTTCTTCACTCTTTGTTCCTCCCGCCTCTCTTCCCCTCTCGGTCTCTATTCTCTCTTCTCTCCTCTCTGTTTCTTCTCTTCTCTCGGTCTCTCTTCTCCCCTCTCGGTTCCTTCTATCCCTCTTCTCCCCTTTCGGTTTCTGCCCTCTCTCCTCTCGGTTTCAGCATCAGAAGGCCGAACCTCGGCCAGATTTCGGAAATTTGTCACTTTTAGCCCCTTTTTGATATTTTTAACATTTTAAGTCCGTTTTTCGTGATTTTAAAGCGGGATTTTCTCCAGAAATTATATTTTAACATAATAAACCCTAAATATTCATAATTTAAACATATTTTGATGAAAATCATTATCTAAATAATAAAGATCTAATAGGGGATTTATTTAAGGTGGAGTGTTGACTTTGCCTTAACTTATGTCACAAGCAACCACCCCACACCCACTCTATGACCAGCCATACCTCCCCACCTTACCTAGGTCACTTCAATGTCCCTTACACTCAATTTACACTCATTCCCACGTTTTTAGAGCTGGAACAAACATCCTCTCTCCTCATTTCTCTCATTTGCTCTCATTTCACTAAGTATCAAACACCACTTTTCTCTCAAATTTTTTTTCCACCAAACTCGAGATTCAAGGCTGATTATCAAGTGTTCCTCCACATTTGGTAAGAAAAATCCATTCTCCTTATGATTGTCTCAATTATTTCCACTCAAATCATGGACATCTTACACAAACTCCATCATATTTGTGTTAGAGCTTCGAATCTCCAAGTGATTCTTCAAGTGTTCTTGGGTTGAACACTTCTCTTCTTCAACACTTATCTACTGAAATCACTCAAGGTGAGTTCATACCCCTACATTTTCATGTTTTCCCAAGTTTTTAAGGGGGGAATAAAAGTTAAAACTCCAAGAACATAACTAAATTTTTCTAACAGCCTTCATCAGAAAAGTTCATTTCCATTCACGGACTGTTTTGGGCATCTTAAACACTTTTTTTTTCAAAACTGTACAAGGTGCAAATATATCAAGTTTGTAGCTTTAAAATGACTACTTGCACATCTCCATACGATTTTTCTACAATTTATGGTGATTTTTACAAAACTGTCTATCATTTCAAATAACAATCCGGACCAGTATGTGATTATGGACCTTTTCACCCAAGTTGGAGATCATTAAAAATCGTGATAAACATTATGAGTAAACTAGACAGATTTTGTGAACTCTCAGAATTTACGGATCTAGTTTTTGACTTCATATGATTTTTCTATGATTTTTCCAAAACAGTTCAGAATGGCTAAAGTTAGCCAACAACATATAAATATCATAACACTTTGTATTATGTTGAGCAAAGTGTATAATCATAAGTTCTAATTATTGAATGTGTTTCTTTGTTAGTTTATCATCATGAACTGAAACTAAGTCATTCGTAATAAATATTATACATTCATTTTAGAACACGTATAATAAACTATAAAAATTATAGTTTAATAAATTCATAACACTAATACATTTCCATAAAAGTGTTCATAGATATTACAAACGTTTTAGATAAACTATAATAGGTATAGTTTATGATACATCACACAACACACTCGTACAGAAAGGGTACATTCATACAGAAAAGATTTATATTCACACACATTTCACGTAAACTTGTTAACCTATATTGTGAGACATTCTCTCCCCGTACGTCCGAGTGCGGGATATAATTCCTGGTAGTTATAATCAGAATCTCCTTGAGGGAGAACGTGATACATGTATATAGATCTATATTGGGTTTGACACCCCACACCTTGCTGCTAGCTACAGTGGGACATGCAGGTCTACAGGTGACAAATGTCATTTCAGTTTTCGCGACGCCTAAGAAACGTCGTGGCAGGTTCACATAGTCATAGTATGATTATAGCGACTCACATAGGGATATAACAATCCATAAAGTTTATGGGATTTTATTTATAAAACCTAAATGAGTTTTATGTCGATTTAAAATCACTTTTTATCTCAATGAGTACAGATATTACTGTACACTTTTGGTTTTGGTAGTTATGACTACACATCATTTGAAACCACATTTATACCTTTAAGTATAGTCAATACTTGTTCTTTCTCGGTCCTCGGATTTAGGAATACATATACATAAAGTATTAATAAACATGAGAACATACGGAAATTTCATTTAATTCAAACGCGTCCATGTCCATTTAAACACATAACATTTTCTATTAGTAAGAAAGGTTACTTATACATTTTGGTCTTCGGTCATAAGACTACATTACACAGATTTTAAAGAAAATATCGGATTTTCTGGATACATATTCTAACGCTTTTACAAGGAAAACGGTTTACTTTTTTAACGAAATCTCTTATGAGCTCACCAACCTTTGTGTTGACACTTTTCAAAACTACTTGTATTCTCAGGAATTCAGTGAAAACAGGAAATCAACAACGTTTTGAAGATGGGACGATAAATCGTCAAACAGTTCATTTTGTATCATAATGTAATTGATGTGAATCATGTAAACATGTTCTTTGATGTAATGTTTTCAGTTATATTTGTGTTGGTTGTATTTACTTTGAGCACTATTATACTCATTGTTGTGATACTTTACATGAAGTCCTCCACCCCCGGACGTTCCCACCATCCTTGGTTTGGGGGTGTGACAGCTATTTTCAAGGTAGTTGCCATTTTGACCATTGGGTCAAAGTCTGTGGGTAATCCATTAGCAAACCTATCAATCTTGGATATTTCAGTAGGCACCAAGTAGGGGAATAGCTTCATCCTCTCGGTGAATGCGGTGGCATACTCATCAGCACTCATCTTCCCTTTCTTCAGGTTCTGAAACTCGTTGTTTAGGTCTATCAGATCTATCTCCGAGCAGTACTGCATTTTCAACTATTCCAAGAACTCTTCCCATGACATCCTTAAGGCTTCTCCTTGTGGCATCGTATCTGCCAATAGCTTCCACCACCTCAAGACTCCAGTTTTTAGTTGTCTTACAGCAAAGATGGTTTTCTGTTTCTCGCTACGGTCGCAGCTATCAAACACCATCTCCATCTCGGAGATCCAATCCATAATCTCAACCGGCTTCGGGCTTCCTGAGAGACTCGGTGGTTTCGCACCCAGGAAATTCTTGTACATTCGCCCATCCTTGTCGTTTTTCCCCTCCGGGCCTTCCCTTCGTTCGCCTTAAGTCCCCACTTGACTCGCTTGGCGGTTGTAGTTCCCTTCCTCATATTGTTCGAGAATTGGCTCGGTCGGCTCAACATGTATGGTAGGTTTGTCCCTATTTTCATGGAACATCTATCTCATTTCTTCCCTTTTTTCAGCTAGCATAGCCCGAATCATGGCTTGAACTCCAACCATGGTGACTGGCTCAGGTGCAACTTCTTCTACAATAGGTATTTGCTGAACCAATGGGGGTTGAGGGGTTGGTTCCTATTTCCATTTGCGTTTACGTTTCCACTACTGGTCCTTGCCATCTTGATCTATACACTGAATAAGCTGAATATAGATCATTATTTAGGATTGAAGTTTAAATCATCCTTATCACTCCGAAACGTTTATATGCTAGTTCTAATATCGTATTCGTACGTTTAGAATCCTAAACATATAAGGTTTCCAGATCCGGTCGGCAACAGACCATAGATCCGATCAAACTATAGCATAACAAATCATTTAGCACATAAAAGCAATTTACGCATCATTCCTAAATTAAGCTAGTGCTCACACCTCACAATCATCGCTTAGGATTCTAAGTTTAAGTCAAGAAATAAATCCATACTCCTAGTTCCCTTAAACTAATGCTCTGATACCAACTGTGACATCCCCATTTTCATGGCCAGAAAAGACCGATTTTGTTTATGCTTTATAAAAATCAGAGTTCTTCTTTTAATAAAAATGCTGTGGAATTCGTTCCTAGAAAAACACAATAAATACGCTATTAAAACATTTTCGAAGAAACGTATTTTATTCATTTTAAAATGTTTGGGATGTCATCGTCAATACAGGAACATAAGCATAAACAGAACTTACATTTATTTACACTAGTGATCTACATCTCTTTAATCTCTCAGTGTAATGTGACTTCATATCAACACCTGTGATATAAATAAACTAAGTGGGTCAGGTTGGGAAACCTGGTGAGTACATAGGGTTTTCAACCCACAATAAATAATTATTATGTTTAAACAATCAAACAATCAACCCAATTACCTAGCCCCATTATCTTCTTTACTCTTAAGGATTTATCCTAAGAGTCATCTATTCTGCATTCGTTTATTCCGAAGTCCCTTACTTCCAGGGTTATAGGACTTGCACTAAATCCATAGCTGCCAATGTTTGTTCATAAAGCACTAATTCCATAGGTACTATAGTCTATTCATCGGGTACTAAATTCATAGCTACCAGTGTTTATCTAATAGGTACTAAGTCCATAGCTACCAATTCATTAACATGTACTAAATCCATAGCTACCGAGGTTTGTCCAATAGGCACTAAGTCCATAGCTGCCGATGTTTATTAGTTAGGCACTAAGTCTATAGCTGTCAATGTTTACTCACATCATCTTTTATCTCTCATCATTCATTTACCCGTATCATACCCAACATATTTGTGTATATAAAATACGTATACAGTTTAAATCATCTAAAACATCTAGAGAAATGTTCATCCAACATAGACAGCATGTATACAGATAATATGCACACATAGCACGTAGTTTATATAAAATACTTCATATCTATATGTAAGATGAAAGTAACTATGCACTCACAACATGTAATATATATAACTACTTCATATATATGTGTAAGATGAAAGGGACCATGCACTCACTTGAAAATGTGGTGATTCCGAACTCAGACAGCGCTTCACTTCTTGAAAATAAATAATTTCCTTCGACGAAACCTAGTATTATTACCACTAGAGTTTAGTCTATTATTCACCGAAACTAATTAATAGTCTAGCTATTATTACTATTATATAACGGTTAAATAATACTTATATAACCCATAATAATAGCCCAATTACTTATTATATGTTCTTAATAACGTTAATATAATTAAATAAAAACTATATTAAAAATAGCATAGGCGTAGCTCACTTACAGCGGATTTTATAGAAAACCAAACTTTGCTTTGAGCAGCATTCCCATGTGGAAAAGCTCTTCTTCTCGGAGCCGTCGAGCACTCAGGGGCTTCCGCCTTGTGCTAGGGAGGTTCCCTAGGCTTTTCGGGGGGTTTCGGGGCTAGAGAGAGGTTCTAGAGTGAGAGTAAAGAGAAGAAAGAATGGGAAAGGTTTGAAGAAAATGAGGGTGGGAGAGGTGGTATTTATAGGGTGAAAATGGCTGAACTTGGTGCCACATGTCACCATCTGGTGGCAAGACTTGGGGAGAAAGCAATGGCCAAGATTGTGCCACATCACCCATTATGGCACAACACACTTCCGACTTCTAAAATCCGTAACATTCACATACGACCTCCGTTTTTGACGTTCTTTATATCCACGCGTAGGTAAAAATAATATCTACAACTTTCATTTTGACTCCGTCGGCTAATTCTCGATCGATCTTAAATTTAACAGTACGAGGCCTTTAGACTGTTAAATGACCGCGAAGAATTCGTAACTCCTTCATACGGACTCTGTTTTCGTTTTTCTTTTTACTGTTAAGTTCCTATTAATGAGATCTTCAACTCTCATTTAATTCACGTAAGCCAAAAACCGCTCGAACTAAAATTCGAGTTTTGGGCCGTGCACCGCTAAGCCGAATCTTAGAAAAATCATAACTTCTTCATACGAAGTCAGATTTGGGCGTTCTTTTTATGGATTTTCTCGATTTAACATATTATACGACTTTTGTTTAGATTAATAAGGCTAAAATTCCTCCATCGTAAAATCACTATTTACGCTTCCCGGTGCCGTGCCGGTTCCGTCGCGAAACTTTGACGGGTCATAACTTTTTTGTTATAACTCCGATTTCGACGCTCTTTATATGTACGGAAACCTTGTGACATATTTTAAAACTTGGTTAAGATTATTTATTCTAAATAATCTTTTGTCGAAAAGTCATTTTCGACCCGTATTACCTCTAAATTGACTAGCCCGGATCTACGGGCGTTACATATGATTATATCCATAGGAAATCCTTTCAGGACTAACATAAACACCATCCTGTAAGTGTGGCTAGACAAATACATCAGTATTTTTCTATGCTTGAACAAAGTTCTACGGAACGGCCAGTTTGCATATATGTGTATGTGTTTAAACCTTACCAAGATACTATGATAGAAAATACTTCCATTCATCCATCCAAGCATGTAAAATCTTCTGATATGTTAGGAACTTCAGACAGATCCAAATCCATTGTTGCCAAGATTCTATTGGAGAAAGAATTAAAGGATAAATAGGAGAAGGAAAGTGAAACATTCCAAAAATATGACCCAAAATTTTCATTTTTCATTCAAATGAAAACAATATTTAAAATTATTGTTCAAACAAAGAAGATAAAATAAGTGTTTCAACTATCAAGAAAATCAAAGTGTATCCCATAAATAAAATCTATATGGTGTTTGCAACGCAGTCACCCCGAGCTCTTCCCCTTGCCACTAGATGTACTTGAAACATTAACTAAAAAACCACAAGCACAAAGCTTAGTGAGTTCCCCAAACTACCCCATACCATACATACTAAATCATACACTAGGCCCCAGTCTGGCATCGAGCCCCGCTCAGTATACATATATGTTATTCTCAGGCTCGCCTATCAATAGGTCTCGCCCGCTATACATATACAATCAATATCACATAATCATGCTAACACATATAATGATCATAACCACTAGCATATCTTCTAGTCCTCAAGCCTTACATAGCATCGAGCTCCACCCGGTATACATTACAACACATAACACATTCAAGGGTCATGTAGACTCCTAGCATCCTAACATAATATACAAGTGTCGGCATTGGTGCCTTAGATCTGCTAAACGCAGTAAGGAAACATACCTCGAATGCAAACTCTCACTGAAAGAAATCCCTAGCTTGAGCCCTGACGACTCCCTGAGCTATCAGTACAAAATTACACCCAATCAACACTTGGGTTCCAAACTATATTCATTAATCCATACTTGGGGTAAAATGACCATTTTACCCCTATCCTAGCTTGATAAAAAAAACTAAGGCCTAAATCCATAAACCAATATGGCCCAAAACCAAAATATCCATAAAGGTTCACTTATAGCCTAATTTTCAAAATTGGGCCCAGACCCCCAAATGGGCCTTGACCTAAAGCCCATTAAAATTCCTTAATCCAAAGGGTTAATTCTAGATGGCCCAAAAGGCCCAAAGAAAAAAAAATTAAGAAAATGGTACAAACCGAGGCCCAAACAACACCACGCTCAACTGCCTGAGTATGCATGCCGTACTTAGTTGTACGCCAAGGGAATATGCTGCATGAATTATACGTTGTACGTACGAGCTTGTATGCCCATCGTACTCACCCATTAAGCCATTTCTTCAATAAACTCTTAACCACTTAAGTCCAAGAGTCCAAATCACAAACCTGAGTCGTATACAACATCTTAACCCATAAAGTCGTCAACTTGGTGGTTTTGCATTCCCCATAAGGGCCCAAACTCGAAATATAACATTCTACTTCCAAAAAAATGGCCATTACTCATGCATGGTTCGATTAAATGTTCAAAGGTGGCAACTTTATGACTCTAGGACTCAAAGAACACCAAGAGTAGCAACTCTAAGCTTCAGAAATGGAAATAATCAACAAGATTTCATCAATGTGACCAAAAAGGATCCAAAAGCTAAAACATGGAGATGTAAGCTTCTAAATATCAAGATCAAGACTTTATACCTTTGACAAGCTAGAAATGGAGCAGATAATCCAGACCTACAAGCTTCTCCTTGAACCACCACCTTGCACCAACATTCTCTTCCTTGAAAATGGAACAAATCACACCAAAATACATTCAAAATACCTTTCAAGCTCAAGAACACTCAACAATGGCGTTAGGGTTTCATGGAGGTTAATTAGGGATAGGAGGGAGGCTGATAGAGAAGATCCTTAATGCATAATGTTGTTTAAATAGTGCTCAAAGCCTAAATATTAGGGCTTTAGGTATGCACACGTACATTGCGCGTACTACTTTGTACGCAGTGCATGCGTGCATGGCACATGTGTCTAATCTACATTGGTATGCCAAGCAGACATAGGGTGGTACACCCTGTTGGGTTTTGAGCAATCTAACACTTCCTAAGTGTGCATGCAACCCTAATAAACCTTGGATCTATGTTTGTCTAAATACATGCAAAATAATAATTTTCCAAGGTTTATAACCTATCTAACATGGCATGGGGAACATTTCAACATAAAAAGAGTTAGAAGAGATTACATACCTCTTGGTGTGTTGGGTTCTTAGGAGTTTGAGGGCCAAGCACCAATAGTGTGAATGCCTCAAATGGAATCACAAACACCACAAACTCTTGGAAAACTTTGATGAGAGTATATACACCTTGTATATTCGGCCACACACATGCACACACACACACACTAGATCACTAGCTTTCTCTTAGTTTCACTTAGGCTCTATTTCATGCTCCATAAGCATGCTTATATAGTATGCATGGTTAGGGTGAAACCCTAATAACCCATGTCTTTTCCTTTTCCAAGGATCCATGGGTTAAAAGCTCCATGGATCATCCATGGACTTCCACATAAGCCTAGCCCATTAACAAATGAGTATTAGCCCACACTATATAAAACAAATAGCCCATAATTTAATTAGTATTCCTTTTAATCTCTAAATTAATTCATAATTAATTTAAGACTAAAACTAATTAAATAACGTAACTTCATATTAATATATTATAACTCATAATATATTAATAAACATATGTGTATAACTCTCATAAAATTATCCATAATAGTTTGGATGAGATGCAACCCAAATGGACCATGCCGGTCGGGTCAAGTATATACCAAATAAGTTATGGACTTAGACACCTTATCCAACAGACTCCCACTTGGATAAGTCTAATAACTATATTTGCCTATAACTTCAGGAACCAACCAACAATCGTAGCTCTCGAAAACTCCCTCGAACAATGAAGACTCTGTCGAACTATGAAGCGCCATTTTAGATAAGTGATCACATAATCCTCTGTTCTCATGATATCAGCCGGACAAACACATGGAACTATGTCTTGCTTATTGTCTAGCAGTTGTTTCTCGATTTTCCGATTTGTTTAACGAGGAACTTCACTGAACACATCGGTTTAGTTCTGACCAGGCCTGGTACATGGGTCAACACAAAATCATCGAGGGGCCCAGATATCGCTTCTATTTCTAGAAGGAACAGATAAACTTCGACTGATATGCTTGTTCTACTACTCATTGAATTGTACACAAAGGCACGTTTTATAACATCAAGTTACTGATGCGTTTACGTGCAATCAATGCACAACCAACTCATAGGTAACAACTCTTATCTCTAGGTTTAAAGATTTATATGATGTTATCGTCTCACGATCACTCGAGATAAATTCCATGAAGTGATACAAGTGAGCGTGGGTTTATACCAATACTCATAACTTATGAATACTCATGAATGTTGCAGCAACCATTGCCATGCCTAAACACCTTTAAGGCATCTACAAACCCAATTCATGACAATCTTGATTCATACCTACTTCCGACGTATGATCGATTGTGGAGGTTTGAATAAATTAATTATTCTGGAAGTCAAAACATGCAAAACTGAAACAATAGTAAATAATTGACAATGATAGTAACACTTTACTCATAAATAAATCACAAATTTTATTCATCATCAAAAGTCGATTACATTTTACAAGTTTCAGGAAAACTATCTAATCTGTAAAACTAATATCGTCCCTCAGCCCGATGCGTCTCGCATGCTGAAAATGCTTAACCCTCGTCAGTCCCTTCGTAAGGGGATCTGCAGGATTCTCATCTGACGATATCCTCCTTGTCACAAGGAGTCCTTCTTCAATCTTGTGTCTTAAGAAGTGATATTTTCTGTCAATGTGTCGGGATCTACCATGATCTCTTGATTCCTTGGCTAAGATAACCGCAGCATTGTTGTCACAGAAAATCTCTATAGGTTCCTTAATAGCTGGTACAACTCCAAGGTCTCCGATGAAGTTCTTTAGCCATATCGCCTCCTTCGCTGCTTCACTCGCTGCTATATACTCTGATTCACAAGTCGAATCAGCCACCGTCTCCTGTTTGGAACTCTTCCAAGAAATTGCCCCTCCATTTAAGGTAAAGATCCAGCCCGACTGAGAGCGGAAATTATCCCTATCAGTCTGAAAACCAGCATCACTATACCCTAATATTCTCAAGTCATCACTGCCACCAAGGGTAAGGACCCAATCCTTAGTCCTCCGCAGGTACTTGAGAATGTTCTTTACCGCGGTCCAATGAGCTTTGCCAGGGTTCCCCTGATACCTGCTGACCATGCTCAAAGCAAATGCCACATCAGGACGGGTACAAGTCATAGCATACATGATCGAGCCAACTGCGGAAGCATATGGTAATTGGCTCATCTCAGCTATCTCTGCCTCTGTACTCGGACTCTGAGTCTTACTCAGTTTGGTATTGCTTTGGATCGGTAAATCTCCTTTCTTGGAATTCTCCATGTTGAACCTTTTCAACACCTTATCCAAGTAGATACTCTGACTAAGTCCAATTAGTCTTCTACTCCTTTCTCTTAATATCCTTATCCCTAGGATATAGGTAGCCTCCCCTAGGTCCTTCATAGCAAAGCACTTCCCAAGCCAGGACTTAACCTCCTGCAAGGTTGGGATGTCATTTCCTGTGAGTAGTATGTCATCCACATACAGTACCAAGAAGCTAACTATACTCCCACTAGCTCTGACATACACGCAAGACTCATCTTCGCTTCTCAAGAAGCCAAACTCTTTTACCTTCTCATCAAAACAAAGATTCCAGCTACGAGATGCTTGTTTTAATCCATAAATGGATTTCTCAAGCTTGCATACTCTATTAGGGTACTCTGCATTGACAAAACCCTCTGGCTGATTCATGTACACATCCTCAGCCAATTTTCCATTAAGGAAAGCGGTTTTGACATCCATTTGCCATATTTCATAATCATGAAATGCTGCAATGGCTAACATAACCCTAATAGACTTAATCTTGGCCACCGGCGAGAAGGTTTCATCATAATCAATACCTTGAGTTTGAGTAAAACCCTTCGCAACCAGTCGAGCCTTATAAGTATGCACTTTTCCTTCCATGTCGGTCTTCTTTTTGAAGATCCATTTGCACCCGACTGTTTTACGGCCCGGTACATTGTCAACCAAGTTCCAAACTTGATTGTCATACATGGACTGTATCTCGCTGTCCATAGCCTCCTTCCATTTAGCAGACTCCGGGCCTGCCATGGCTTCCTTAACACTGCTAGGTTCATCCAAATTTACTAGTGTACTATCACTAATAAACGTATCACCTTCCGTAGTAATATGAAAACCATAATAAAACGAAGGTGTGTTCCTAACCCGTGTGGAAGGCCTCGGAGGTACAGACTCGTCAGCTGGATCAACAGGAGTTTCTTCCTCAGGTTGATTGCTAGTGTCTGAGGTTCCTTCATCAATTGATTCTTGAATTTCTTCAAGATCAATCTGCCTCCTACTGTCTCCTTGGCTTATAAATTCTTTCTCGCGAAAGATCCCTCTTCGTGCTACAAAGACCACATTATCACTAGGTCTGTAGAAAAGGTAACCGAAGGATCTCTATGGGTAGCCGATGAAAATACACCTTTCACTTCGGGTTTCAAGCTTATCATGAGTTTCACGCCTCACGAAGGCTTCGCAACCCCAAATTTTGATGTGGTCCAAATTGGGAACCTTCCCAGTCCACATCTCATGAGGTGTTTTGGTAACCTTCTTTGTAGGGACTAGATTAAGGATATGGGCGGCAGTCTCTAAGGCATACCCCCAAAAAGAGATTGGTAACGAAACTCGACTCATCATAGAGCGAACCATGTCCAACAAGGTACGATTACGCCTCTCAGCTACACCATTCAGCTGTGGTGTCTGGGGGAGGAGTCAATTGTGAGACAATCCCACACTCCTTAAGATAGTCAAGGAACTCGGTACTAAGATACTCTCCACCTCGATCGGATCGAAGCATCTTAATGTTCCTGCCCAATTGATTTTCTACTTCCTGTTTGAATTCCTTAAACCTTTCAAAGGTTTCGGACTTATGTTTGATTAAGTAGACATACCCATATCTACTAAAATCATCAATAAAAGTCACATAATACCGATTAGCGTCCCTTGTGGCGGTTTTGAATGGTCCACATACATCAGTATGTATTAGGTCCAACAAACCCTCACCCCTCTCACAAGTTCCAGTGAAGGGTGATTTTGTCATTTTTCCAAGTAGACAAGATTCACAACTATCATCTGATTTGAGGTCAAATGATTCCAAGACTCCACTCTTTTGGAGTTGGCCTATGCGTTTCTTGTTTACATGTCCAAGACGACAATGCCACAATGATGCTTTATCTAGGCTAGTAGAACAATCAATATACAACACATTATTTCCTAAGTTGTCTACAATCGACACAGTTTCATACACACCATCACAAGGTAATGTTTTAAAATAAAACACATTATTAAAGAAAGCATTAATACCACCACATTCATTATCAAACGAAAAGGTAAAACCCTGTTTGTACAAAGCATGAAAAGAAATAATATTCCTCGCCATTTCAGACGAGTACACACATTTATTCAAATCTAATTTTAACCCATTATTAAGCAACAAAGTATAAACTCCAATCTTGGAAACAGGTGAAGCCTTCCTATTCCCCATGATTAAGTTTATCTTCCCGTGCTCCACATCCTCATTTCTTCTTAGGCCCTGCAAATCAGAACATATGTGAATACCACATCCTGTATCAAGCACCCAAGAGTTAGAATATGTTGAGTAATTAGACAATATAGTGTAAATACCTGCAAAGGTGGGTTTCACTTTCCCATCCTTTAGATCCTGCAAGTACTTAGGGCAGTTTCGCTTCCAGTGTGCCTTTTCATGGCAATAAAAGCATTCAGCATCCTTGGGAATGGCAGAAGGAGTGACAGAACCGTTCTTAGTCTTTGATGAGGAGTCTTCAAGAGACTTTCCCTTGGTACCCTTCGAAGGGTGCTTCCTCTTTTTCCCTTTGCCTTGTCCAATAGCTAAAACAGGGGTAGAAGTTGGAGTAGGAGTAGTAGAGGTAACAACCGCTTTACCCTTAAGACCGGTTTCAGCGGTCTTCAAGAGTCCTTGAAGCTTGCTGAGGGTAACTTCCTCCTTGTTCATATGATATGTCATTCGAAAATGATCATAACAAGAAGGCAAGGAGTGCAAAATGATGTCAATTGCTAACTCCTCGGGGATGTTAACATTCAGCTTCAGCAAACGGTCCACATACCTTTGCATCTTTTGCATGTGGCTCGTGACGGATTCACCGTCCTTCATGCGGGTAGTTATTATGGAGGAGATTATTTCATACCGCTCTTGACGAGCACTCTGATGGTACCTTTCCATCAAGTCTTGGTGCATCTCAAAAGGGTAGAAATCTTCATACGACTTTTGGAGCTCAGCTGTCATCGTGGCCATCATGATACATGCCACTTAGTAGCATCTCTCTCATGAGTCCTGAATTCAGCGATCTCCTCAGGAGTAGCAGTAGACTCATCAAGTTCTTTTAACTCCTTATCGAGGACATATTCCTTGTCCTCGTAACGAGTAACCATCCTGATGTTCCTAATCCAATCCATGAAGTTGGAACCATCAAAGATGACCCTCCCACAAAGATTCATGAGAGAGAAAGAACCAGTTGGGTTAGAGCCTGAAGCATTAGTGTTGGAAGACATCTGAAAGAAGAAAGTAAGTTTAGATTAGATATTTAGGATCCTTAATAAGACACCCAAATGTAATATTAAGGCTAGGATCCAATCACAATATATTACACTTAGAAGAGGGATGCCGTAATCTAAGTAATAATATATTTGAAAGGTAGGCGAATGACGATTCACCAATTTCCACCGTGAAAACGAAATGATTTATTAGGTTTAATTGGATTTGAAATTCCTAGATTCTTTTGAGATTCATTGAACTTTTCAATGGCATGTTTCAATCTCGATTGTGCCCTTCAAGTTTTGTGACTGGGATGCCGAGGATCACAAAACAAGGTGTGAATAACCATGCTAACTCACTTGGTACTCCTAATATTATCACCTAATCAATGTGCCGGTTAACCACACACGCTCCATTGATCTATGACAACATTAAGTTACCCTTCGTGATCCTTACTAGTTCTAGTTAGTGTGCCGGTTAACCACACACGCTCCACCAACGACTTGGTAAGGTACAAAGTGTGAATTCCATGGATTAGCACCATGTTCACATTTTCCTAAAATAACTAAGATTGGGAATTAAAAGAGTTTAGTTATTTTATAATATTCATTATACTTTTAATGAGGATTTAAAGTCATTGTTCTACCCGTTCGGCTAACGACCCTCCACCGATCAAGCAAGCGGTGGGTGAGAGTATACACCCATTAAGTCGCCATTTTATAGGCAACAACCTTATACCCACCTTATAGACCGGCTTCGTGAATGAGGCCTACTAACGGTAAAACGACTTATTCTTATACATATATATAATAATTAACCATTAACGTTATAAATAGTATAAGGGTTGAATTTTAACTATTAAAACTCTAAGGTTTGGAATTAAAGTTTATTAAAGTGTGTGAAACTTTACAAATTCCAAAACTTGAGGGCAAGTTTTGTAACCTTGCAAAACTCTTCATTTCATAACTTATGAATTAAAGGTTCATAAAAATGAAGACTCTTCATTTTCATGTAACTTATGTGTTTTAAGTGTGTGTTAAATGAAAGTGACCTTTGGTAATCCATAACTTGAGGACAAATTATGGACTCCATTAAAACACATAAATGATAAAGAATTAATCCTAAACAATTCAGCAAATAATTCCTATCATTTTCTAAATTCATAAGAACATGAACATGATCATCAAAATTCAAGAATTGTATGAACACATAAAATCATGGAATTTTGATATATGCTATCGTAAATGGATTAGAACAACCATTACACCAACTAAAATAAGTTTTATAACACCAAAACAGTTTAGGGTAATGTTTCTAGTCCATTTCCAGCAGCAAAAGTCGAGATTCTGCATTCCTTCGATCCTACTCGCCGAGTGCACGAACGGACTCGTCGAGTAGGTTGAAGTTTGCCTTGGACTCGGCGAGTCCCCCCAATGGACTCGGCGAGTCGACCATGCAGACAGCAACGATTTCGACTTTTTTCACTATTTTTCATCAAGTATCAAACAAGCAAGCCTAGGCTCTGATACCACTGTTGGGTTTTGAGCAATCTAACACTTCCTAAGTGTGCATGCAACCCTAATAAACCTTGGATCTATGTTTGTCTAAATAGATGCAAAATAATAATTTTCCAAGGTTTATAACCTATCTAACATGGCATGGGGAACATTTCAACATAAAAAGAGTTAGAAGAGATTACATACCTTTTGGTGTGTTGGGTTCTTAGGAGTTTGAGGGCCAAGCACCAATAGTGTGAATGCCTCAAATGGAATCACAAACACCACAAACTCTTGGAAAACTTTGATGAGAGTATATACACCTTGTATATTTGGCCACACACATGCACACACACACTAGATCACTAGCTTTCTCTTAGTTTCACTTAAGCTCTATTTCATGCTCCATAAGCATGCTTATATAGTATGCATGGTTAGGGTGAAACCCTAATAACCCATGTCTTTTCCTTTTCCAAGGATCCATGGGTTAAAAGCTCCATGGATCATCCATGGACTTCCACATAAGCCTAGCCCATTAACAAATGAGTATTAGCCCACACTATATAAAACAAATAGCCCATAATTTAATTAGTATTCCTTTTAATCTCTAAATTAATTCATAATTAATTTAAGACTAAAACTAATTAAATAACGTAACTTCATATTAATATATTATAACTCATAATATATTAATAAACATATGTGTATAACTCTCATAAAATTATCCATAATAGTTTGGATGAGATGCAACCCAAATGGACCATGCCGGTCGGGTCAAGTATATACCAAATAAGTTATGGACTTAGACACCTTATCCAACACACCCTACATACTGCACACCCTCAGCCTAATAAGAAAAGATCTAATAATTTCAAGGCCATATTCATAACAATTAAATAACCATAATTTAAATAAATACCTCAGAATTATCGAGCGTTACAGAAAGAAAAGGTGTGGAACAAACTACTACTCTATAGAGGAAATATTTACAAGAGTTAATGGAGAAGAAAGGAAAAGGAGAAAAGAACTCAAAGTTGCTGAAAGAAAAGTTGCTAAGGTAAAGCTAAAGGCATAATAAGAGATTAATAGAATCAAAGCTCTAACTGAAGTGTTGATGAAAAAACAAGCCACAGAAGTTCCTCCGTTGCCACCAAATACTTCCACAACTGTGAAGACTATTGGAGTAGGTGTCTAAGCCCATAACTATAATTTGTATGTACTTGACCCGAGAGTAGCATGGTCCATTTCGGGTTGCATATCACTAGGACAATTTGATAGGATGGATACTTGACTAAGAGGTTACTTACAAGTTATTAATATAATATAATGTTGGGATTAAAACCCTAATTAAGATTTGATGACCAAGATGCGGAAAATAAGAACAAACACAAATATGAAGATTATGTCGAATGATCAATCGATTTATTGAATTGTGAGGAACAAATTACACTTAAGAAAATAAGAATCTAACTCTACAAGAAACCTCACAACGTGTCGGCTACATTTTGCGTTACTCTTGACCCTAATAATGAATAATACATGACTATTTATAGGGAAAAAACAAGTCTTGGGCTTTTAACTTACACTTCATCAAAGGGGCCCATTGCCATCATCCATGGAGTGCTTTGAAACCCTATAATCTCCCCTCAAAGTATGGAATGGATGACAATGTTTTAACTTCAAAAACAAACATCTAACAAATAAAAAGATCTGCAACGAGGAATATATGAAGCAATCCACGAATCTTGATTCTTCAATAGTCTTCAAACACGGGCTCTAGGATATATAAATCAAGCACTGAAGTAATGTCTTTAAACTTCATTTTCGAATGTAATCCCAAAAAAAATCTTCATGAAAACCAAACCCGCCATAAAAACCCATTTCAGAACAAAGAAACTGAATCACTTCTTGTCTGTGAAGAGCTCCCCCTCCAAGTCACAATGATCTTCAAATAAGCTAATGATATAAGCCATCAAAAAATGTCATGTAACAACCCAAACTTTAAGATTGGTAACGCCACTTGATTGAGAAAATACAAGAAGTCAGAGATATAAAAAGTCTTTAGAGAGCTCGATAAAGAACTTCCGCTGTAAAGGATACTTCTCTATAAAAGCTTTAGCAGAGCTCGATGAAGAACTTCCCCTGTAAAAGCTACCTTCATAATTCTACCACAAAATTTATCAAAAATCCTCAACTTTGAAAAGTCACAAATCCAATTTCGAATGGCCATACCAAATTCTCCCCCGATTTATAATCGAAAACGTGACTATAAAGCCTTCTTATGGTCATGAGAATGATCTTGAATAGATAAAAATTATTGTGCTCCCCGCGACAAAATGATATATTCAATGAAGTATAAAATCTGAAAAAAGTCGTGAAAATTTGACGTTATCACGAAAAACGACTTTTCGAACCGCCAAGATTTGATGGAATCTTTATTTTTCTGTTCATGAAAAAATATGTGCGTTAAAGAATTCAAAACTGTTCACCAACCCTTACAATTGTAAACGTTTTCGAAAAATGGGCTGAAATTGTCACTTGCTGAAATTCAGGGGATGGAATGGTAATTCTGCATCAATATACCCCTTTATTTGTAACAAAATATGGAAATGATCCAAAACGGCCAAGGCATGAAAGGTATAGGGACCAAAAGAGTCAATTCGCTGAAGTTTCAGGGACTAATAATGTAACATGTTTATCTTCTTCCCCAATTCATTGACTACATAAACAACATGACTGGAATCGTGAAATCATCATAGCGAACACCGATAACAAAGCGAAGGTGCAATCTGAGCCCAAGCAACCGAATCCTAAGTTCGTTCCAAGATCATCAATTTTCCACCTGAAGCGAACCCAACTGAAGGTTCGGTTCCTTTCGTTTCCATTTCCATTTCAAGCTTCATCAGGTGAAACTCCTTACGCTTTCGGTCACTCCTGATGTTTCAAACTACTTTCTTCAGTTGTACCTCCACCTGCTTGATGAACATCTTTAGCTTGTGAGTCGCTTCAGATTTAAGCTTTAGAAAGAACACCGATGTAAAACGTGAAAAGTCATCAACAATAACAAGAATGTACTTGCTACCACCGATACTTTCAATTGATGAGGGACCACACAAGTCAATGTGAAGTAACTCTAGTGGTTCAACAACTTTTGTGTTTATAATTGATGGATGACTTTGACGACTCTGCTTCCCAATTTCACATGCCGCACACAAATGTTCTCTATCGTACTTGAGTAATGGAAGACCACGAACATGACCTCCGGCGACAAGTTTGTTGATGTCCTTGAAGTTGAGATGAGAAAGCCTTCGGTGCCACAACCAGCTTTCATCAGATTGTGCTTTTGATAACAAGCAGATTGCTGGATTCCCTTTGATTGGTTTGAGATTTAGGGGAAACATTTCACCTTTGCGCTCTGATTTGAGAATAACTTTGTTCGTCTGCTTCTCAATAATTTTCGAACCCTCATCATCGAACGAGACCTTGAGACCAGTACCTCCAACAAGCTGAGATACACTGATGAGATTATGTTGTAGTCCCTCTACATATGCAACTTACCTGATTGAGAAATCACCGTTTGTAATCATCCCGTAGCCTTTTATGGTTCCGTAGGAGTTGTTCCCGAACTTGACATTTCCACCGTTTGAAAGAGATCTAAATTCCCTAAGCTCTTCCTTCCTCCCAGTCATGTGACGTGAGCAGCCACTATTAATATACCATTCTTCATCGAACTGCTCGTCACTGATAACCTGCACAAATTAAACAGATTTAGGAACCCAAATGTTCTTGGGTCCACGTGAGCCTTTCACAGGAACAGGAGTAGAAAAAGAGATGTCAACAAAAAATGTTCTTTTTATCACAGTTGTTTCATTTTTCTTTTTGATGGTGTAAACCTTAATCTTTGTGGGATCTAGAGCTTTTGGTTTAGTCTCTGATTTAACTGATGAAACCTTTGATTTCCCTTTCAGGTCAGTTAGAGATTTAGAATGAGATTGAGAAGAAGAATGGTTGGAAGAATTAGAATGAGAGAATTGAGACTGGGATGATTTCTTGATTTGATATTCTAGGTAACTCTTTCAGTTTTGATTATCAGTGGAACCGAACCTAGACTTTTGGTTTCTTTTGCTCTCAGAACCGAACTCCTGCTTTCGGTTGTTACTGTGTTCTGAACCGAACTTCGGCTTTCGGTTGTTATTTCTCTCTTGTGATCTAACATTATTTTTCTCTGACTTTAAATTTTTGTCACGATATGAGAAATAGGCATTTTGAGATTGCCAAAACTGTTTTCTTTCAGAAAGGTTTTTCTTGTATCTCTGATTCCTTTGTCGTTTTTGATTTCTCATCTGTTTCAGCTGATGATGGATGTTTGCCTTTTGATTTTGACTGGTGTCAATAGGTCCACTTTGAACCGATGTTGATTCTCTTGAATCTGCCTTATCTTTAGGAACATCTTTTGTACCACTGGAACTCGGCACGTCAAAGTTATCAAGTTTGTTAAGTGGCTCAGGAATGTATCTTCCTTTTGCTTTCCAGGAAGTTTGATCTGATAGACCAACAGTTTCATCAGCATTGTCAATAGGATCCGACCAGAAGAATTCATCACAACCATCGGCATTGTCTTCGTTTACAATGGCTGTGATTTCGGTTGTATGATGTTCGGTTACACCTGTGACCTTATACACCTGATTTGGTGTTGTCCTTACCTTTTGGTAAACAACAGCTTTTTCTTTAAGTTTCGGGGACTTTTGCTGGGACAAGCGAGCGAACTCCACAGAATTTTCTGAGATGAGATTTTTGTGGATTTCAGGTTCACTTTTGACAAATTCAGAGCAGTCAACTTCGTCCTCTACAGAAATTTCACTCATGTCATTATCCTCATTGAGCTCAGATGCATTTTCAACATCAATTTTATTTTCTGAGCTTAAATTGGCATTCAATGAGTCAAATTTTTGTATGGTTTTGGTCCTTAGATTCAGTTTGTCATTTTCATCCAAAAGGTTTTTCAGCATGTCCTTATGGTCTTTGGACTTAATGAAGGATTCAATTTTGTCTAGACCATACATATACGTTGGATTAACATCCTCAGACGAAACCACACTTTCACAATTGTATGCTTCAGCATCGATTTCATCCTCCTTCAACTCAAGAAAAGGCAAGATCATACGATGAATTTTCTGACCTATTTCACAGTTCAAATGAAGTTGAGTGATATTATTGTAAAGACGCTTAGCAATCAAACAAAAAACATTTCGCTGTTTCAAAAGTTTTAAATTGTCTCTTTGCAAATAAATGTTTTCGTCCTTGGTTTTGACTAACTCCAACTCTTTTAGTTCGATCCACATCCTCCGTTCCTCACTCTTCGACGATACCCTCCTTATTTGGTCAGTTAGGTTAGAATTGGTGACCCGAGTTTGAGTTAAGCTACTGTCTAGATGAGAAATTCTTGAATTAACAATTTTTAATTCTTTTTCATATGAGCATTGTGGGACTTTAAATGAAACAAACACGGATTGTACCTTCTTGATTAATTCATCAAGCTCGTTGAATTGCACGCTGAGCGGTTTTGCTGTAAAGAACATGTCCTGTTGCTCCTTCGAGTCTTTGTTCCCACCATCTGTGTTATATCCCCTCATCTGAGATACATCAGATACCATCAAGCATCTTCCACTGCTGTCCTTCTCTTTCGCCACATAAGCCTTTCCATGTGAAGGCTTCCTCACTTCATCATCTTCGGAGTCGGTTGACCAGACCTCCACACCACCGAACTCATCATCAACTACCAAACCCTGCACAATTAAAGCATTCATAGGAGGGTTAGCAGCAGATTTCTTCTTCCTTAATTCATCAAGCTTTTTCAGCAACGCGGCTTCTTCATCATTTTCCTCATCCTTTCCTGCCATCTTTTTGAGGATGCAATCTTTTGCATAGTGGTTCTTTCCTCCACAGTAATAGCAGCTTACTCTAGAATCTCCTTCAGCCTTCGGTTCCTTCTTTGACTCTTCAGCTTTCGGTTCATCTTTGACCTTTTCAGAGCTATAACTCCCTTGCCAGTTTCGGTTCCTGTTAGTGGGGAATCTCTTCTTGATGAATCTCTTGGGGTTTGACACCATCATAGCATAGTCCTCAGACGTGAGATCATAATCATCCAAGTTGAGATCTTCATCCTCTATCACCGCTTTGCTTTTCGACAGGAGGGCCAATGAACCAAGACCTGAAACCATGTTTTTCTCCTGTAATACGATCTTCTCTTGAGACTTCAGTATACCCACCAGTTTCGCTAGATAATAAGATTAGAATTGCTCATGCGCTTTAACTGTGGACACAAGAGCTCTCCACTCAGATCTGAGGCCGTTAAGGAACGTGACTTTCTACTCAATCAACTTCCTTTCAATATCATGTTTAATCATCTTGCTAAGAAGATGATTGAAGCGATCGAACGTTTGAGTCACAGTTTCTTCCACTTTCTGCTTGAATTCACCAAACTCAAATAAGAGTAAGGCTTGAATGGAGTGTTCAAGATCTTCGTCCGTAGAATACAATTCGCAAAGCCTGTCCCATATTTCTTTGGCAGTAGTGCACGAACTCACCAGCCTGAAAGTGTCAGATTGAAGAGCGAATCTGATTAATCTCAATGCTTTAATATTGCACTGAAATTTATCTTTTTCGTCTTGTGCAACATCTTTAACATCTTTCAAAAGATCATTATACTCCTTTTGAGTTTTAATAATCCTTGAAGTTGCAGAATGAGCAAAGGGTCCTGAAACGATTGTTTCCCAGATGAGGTATCCATTGTCCTCAGATCCTATAACATAGTCTTCAAAGTGATTTGCCTAGACTTCATAATCTTGGGTGTAAAGGATGGGAATCTTCGTTGTTGATCCAATGTTGTTCGAAATATTAATGGGATTAGATGGCGACTCGTCCATGCTTGATCGAATAACCTATTTGAAAGATCAGACTTGTAATATATAATATTAGGGTAAAACGAACAAGTAACGAGATACGTCAATTATGGGGTGACAGCTCAATAAATATTAGTTAATGCGGAACAAACCCTAATAGCTTCTTTCACAGAAGAGATGTGTATGAATTACACAGCCTCCTGCTCTGATACCAATTGACGAGATAAAAACCTTTAAGATCGAATAGATCTTTGAAACAGGTATATAAAGAATGTAAAGCAATACTCAAGAATGGATTTGAATATGTCGAATGATTAAACTTTCAATCCTCAGCAGAGCTCGATGAAGAACTTCCACTGTAGAGGATTCTGGGGTTACAAAAAGATAACTTCTATAATTACACCGTAAAACCCTAATCAATCGGTTACGTAAAAGATGCATGCAAGCATCTATAAATACACAAACCCTAGAAAATAAGATACGGATGGACAGGCCCATACCGCACAAAGAATGGACTAGGAAGCGAGCCCAAGACGCAGCACCAATAACCCAACATATAAGTTCTAATATGTTAATATGAAATCATATTATTTAATTAGTATTGATCAGAAATTAATTTTGAATTAATTATGTGATCAAAAGAGACTAATTAAGTATATGGGGATTGATTTGGTAAATCAATGATTCTTATAGTGTGGGCCAATTAGTTATTTAGGATGGGCTAAACCAATATGGTAGTTCATGGATAGTCTACTCTGGTTTAACCCATGGATCCTAAGTAATATGAAAGGTCATGGGCATTAGGGTTTGCATGGATTTAACCCTAGACTTTGCCACATTATAAAAGGACTCCCTTAGCACCTAAAATCGACCACTAGAGTTCTTGGAGTTCATTAGAGCCGATTTTGGAGCTAGAAACATCTCTCTTAAGTTGTCCTTTGTCCTAGGTGTGTTGTGAACCGTTTTAGGCATCACACTTGCAGTGCTTAGTTCTTAAAGGCTAAATACAACAAGTTCTACAAGCTACATAAAGAGGTAAACTTATAACTAGTATTTTATGTTGTTTATAATTAGAGAAAACAATATTTCATGTATACTTAGAGAAAACATAGATCCAAAGCATTTAGGGATGTATGTGCACCACAGGATGTTGTAGTATACAAAAACCCAACAGTGGTATCAGAGCCAAGGGTTGTTTTCTATTATACTTGATGCTTGGTAATTTTTCAAAGCTGAAAATTTGATTTTCTGGCAATCTGATTAATGCACTCGTCGAGTCCACTAGCTTACTCGACGAGTCCACTCAATATAAGGTCAACTCGGCGACTCATAATCATGTACTCGACGTGTTGATGCTTCTAATGGCAGATTTTCAGGATTTTTGGCCTTATTTTTATTAGGATCATTACCAAAAAATGTTTTATTGCATAAAATTTGATTTATTTGGTATGGTAATGATCATGCTTGTCTAATTAAAAGATAATTGTCATAGTTTCAAGATTTGTATTAGTTTGTATGATAGGCTAATTTCTTGCGAATTGCTGATATTAATTATATTGACTTATGTGTTTAACTTGATCATAGAAAAATTAGTTGATAGTTTTTAGTAGTTAGAATATTAGATCTAAATGCCTTTTATGAACTCCATAATTTGTCCCCAAGTTATTGAAAATGAAAAGCCTCTCTTTTAAATGGTTTTAAAGTGTTCCACAACTTGTCCTCAAGTTATGGAACATGAAAAGTTTTTTCATTAAAAATGCAATAAACTCATAAGTTATATAAACCAAAAGTTTTGAATAGTTCAAAACTTGCCCTCAAGTTCTGGAATTTGTAAAGTCATCCTTATGAGTACTTTAGTTCCAAACCCTAGAATTTTAAAAGTTAAAATTCAACCTTTATACTAGTATAATATTAAATGTTAATACTTATATATATATATATATATATATATATATATATATATATATATATATATATATATGTATGTATGTATGTATGTATAAGAATAAGTCAGTCTTACTGTTAGTAGGTCTCATTCACGAAGCCAGTGTATAAGAGGGTATAAGGTTACTGCCTATAAAATGTCAGTTTAATGTGTATCCACTCTTACCCACTGCTTCCTAGACTGGTGGAGGTCGTTAGCCGAACGGGTAGGATAGGAGATCAATTCTCATTATAAGTATAATGATAATTATAAAGTAACTAAACTTTGATTAAATTCTCAATCTTAATTACTTTAGGAAAAATGTGAATGTGGTGTTATCCATGAAATTGCACTTTGCACCTTGTTAAATCGGTAGTGGAGCATGTGTGGTTAACCAGCACACTAATCTTGGACTAAAAGTGCGTGGAAAAGGGTAGCTTGATGTTAATCCTAGATCAATGGAGCGTGTGTGGTTAACCGGCACATTGATTACGTGATTTGTAACATGAAGTATACCAAGCTAATTTGCATGGTCATTCACACTTTGTTTGTGATCCTCGGCATCCCAGTCACAAACTTGAAGGGAACCATCGAGATTTAAACATGCCATTGAAAATTTCAATGAATCTCAAAGCATCTAGGAATTTTTTACAATTGGATTACGACATCCCTCTTTCGAATTGTAAAATATTGTGTTGGGTCCTAGCCTTAATATTTCATTTGTGTGTTATATTAAGGACTTAAATCATCTAACTTGAATTTCTCCCATGTAGATGTCTAGTTTAGACAACTATGGTCTTCCCAAATCTTTTGGAACAAGCTTTCCTATCGAAGATGATGTTCCATGATTAGATCGTGGAAGTGGAAATCATACTTCACTTCCTCCATCTCCACCAATTATTCTCCCTGACCCACAAGCTTGAAGACTTGAAAAGTTCAAGATCACTCAATCCCTATTGGCTAGTAAACAAGAAGATGGAAATTATGCATGTGCTTAAATCTTGGGGATGCAGTTACATATTGAAAGGCTAGGAGAGTTGGGTGTCGAAGTCTCGAGGAAGTTGGTTGTTCATTGGGTTCTTTAGTCACTTCCTGAGTCATATAGCGGGTTCATTAAGGACTAATATATGACAGACCAAGACATTACCCTTATTGATCTTACCTATTTGCTTATTGTTGTTGAGTCGGAAATGATTTGGCGCACTAGTAAAGCAAAGTTGATTGGTAGATCTACTTCCCAATTTTCCTTGGACAACCGTGACAATCTAAATGAATTCTTCTCCTAGGAGAGAGAAATTGGCTAAAGTCAAAAAGCTTGAACTTAAGAGAAATGCCAGTTTGGGATTGTGTCATGTGCCAATGCGAAAGAAACCATTTGTTTCTACTGCCATTTAGAGAGACATTGGAAGTAAAGCTGCCCTGAATACCTGAGAGATCTTAAAGATGGTAAAGTCAAAATGTTTGACTCTACTTTAGGTAAGTTCACTTTCTAACTCTATTAAGTTCCTATTTGGAGATTCTTAATACATGATGTAATGTAATCACATTTTGATGTTTTGTAGAGTTGAAGAAAAGAAAGGAAGCTTAAAGGAAGAGTAAGCTGATTCTGACTGGAAAGAGATGGATTTCTATCGCATTGCTCAATGATCAGAATTTTGAGTTATGATAGATTGCTTAGAAATATTTAGCAACATAGTTTTCATATGTACTTGAATTGTAAGGAAAGGTTTTCCCGCATTTTATAAATAAATTTTGATTTTATTTTATTTTAAAGTTTCCTTGCAATGGTAATTGTGAAAAATTGATGTTTGTATGTTTCTATTGTTAGTCATATGGATTTGATTCTTTCGTTTGTGGAAGTCTCAAAATTTACCAAATAAGGAAAGATTCTCATCACCCAAGTTTCAATTGGATAGAAACTTGGAATCATGCAACTTTTATTGTGTGATGAATGAGAATTTTCATCTTAGGGTAATTAAGACTAGCTCCTTGTTCATATTTATATGTGAGTCAAGTGAATGACGAGGGGATCGAGTACACTTGGTTGTGTACCAGTTAGGTCCTCCACAAAGATCTAAAAGATTGTTCGTCATGATTTACTAAAAGTTAGTAGATATGGTTATACTTACAAGTTTAAGTACAATTATGAAAAATTGGAAAAGTTTCAATGCATGGAAGAACGAATGAGAAGAATCAAATTAGGAAAAAAGATAAAAGTTTCTTCAATCTGAAGAGATGGGAGGGTACTTTAGTATCGTGTTTTATGATCATCTTAATGATTATGGAAAACCATATCACAATTGATCCTCTAAGGATATCTTAGTGCATATGTATGGCTAAGAAGAGGAATCGTGAATTGTTGAAATGGTTAAATAAAGAAGATGAGTCATACTTCATTCCAAAACAAGTCATAGAGTCATACTCCAAGATTGTGCCTTGAGTAACATAATCTTAAGAAGGTTTAAAAACAATCATCAAATGTAGAGTAAAATGTTTTTGCTCTTGTACATTTGAAATTGGTAAGTTGTGATATCTTGGTAAGGACAAAGACCAACTAAGACCAATTGTGTGAAGTGTTTATTTTGATAAGAATCCACACTAACTCTTGAATATTTGTTTTGTCAAAGAAAGGTTCATGACAACAAAATCTTATATGTCAAGAGGGCAGTAGGAGTCTTAAAGATCTTGAAAAAAGTTTCAAAAACTAATCTAGAATAAAACCTATTGTTTACCACTAGCATGCATCTTGAGGTTTGTAACCTATCATGTTGATATATTCTTGTTTTTGTGCCCATTACAGTTAAAAGTTGACTATGCATGTGAGTTCTATGAGTTCTCAAATGTTTGCATAAGGAAAAGTACCTAGATCAATGAAAGTTTCATTGATCAGTATGGGTGAGCTGCTTGATAACTTGGAAGACATGGTAGGTCGTTGTGCTACCAAGTGGTAAGAAATTAAGATTAAACAAGTTCAGTCAATATGAGTTTGGATTTGTCACAAACCTTGTCTTATTATTATGGTATGACAAAATCACATGGATAGGAACACATACACCATAAAATCTATGTTTCATAAGGTTTCTCTCTACTTCATGAAACTGGTTGTGAGGAAACGCTTTCACTAAGTAGATTTTAAGGAGATAGCAATTATGTTATTTACATTATCAAATTAGATTATGATTACAACATCCCTCTTCATAGTTCGAATTATGAGAAATGGCAAAGGTATAAACATTTGAGACTTATTGTTGTATGTTCTAAAATTATTTAGACACACGTGTGAGATATCTAAGGAAAGGTGTATGAGGTTCAGAAGCCTAGATAAAGTCTTATCGAAGCATCTCGTATCAGAAATCTAAATTTGGTAGGAAAGTTAATAAGTATTGATTTCTAGAAGTCCAGCTGATTTCTGGGTACATTTCAAAGCTAATGGGAGCATAAGTGTTATGCTAGTAAGATAATAATTATTATGCGTGTGGGAGCATAATGATTATGGTAAGTGTTGAATGTTAGCAATGTTAATTATAGAAAACAAAAGTTTCAAATTGCACAGTTGTAGGGTTTGAAAAGTTGTTTTGCTATAATTAAGGGAGAGAAATTCATACTTCACTTCAAATTTAAAAGCATAGATTGTGATTTTAATCAATTTTAGTTAAGAAAATGTACGGATGTTATGTTGAAATAGTGCAACATAAGGAAATTCTGTATGCGGAAGTATAGTAGCAAGAGACTAGTAAAGTATCATGTCTTTATATGAGACATTATGAATCATATCCTGAAAGACCCCAACTTTCATATTTCTGAAAGACCCAAACTTTCATACTTCACAATATTATTACTCTAAAACATGCTACTTGCATATTCATAAAAACAATATTTTACATTGATAAGGAGGTTACAAACTACTGGATACAAACCGACTATTACAAAGTGTTATATATTACATAACTACCCAGGATATTGTAATTTATACAAACATAAGCTGAAGTACAAAAGTATTAATAGAAACTATTCTAAATCTTCGAACAGTATACTATCATACTGATTACTTATCTCCTGTAATTGTTAAACATTGATAGGTTAAGCTGTGACGCTTAGTGAGTTCAATAATAGATACAATATAACGTTATGCCATATATATACATCAATATGGTAGAAGCCAAGAGGAACAACAAAGATGTATATGAATCATATGATAGGCGTTCATATCAATCCAAGACTTTGAATAGGCATTCTTATCAATCAAAGACTTTATTCAAATATATATACAGTCAAGAGACTTAACAATTTCAATATTTGATAAAAATCAATAACGCTTTGCCCCAAATGGCACAGAAGACATACAATGTTCTATAAATATTTGGTTATAGATTTTCAAGTATTCACGCCCTGATTAACCATCAGCCAATGCCATAGAATATAAATCATTCTCTTACGGAGACCTGTTCTACATGGCCAGAGGCTCGTACCAGTACCAATGTGAATCTAAGTCCTTTCACTGATCACATGGTCAAAGGTATTACAATTGCTAGCAAAATAGCGAATAAAATTTAACACGGGAAAATAACCCGGGATAATAATACTGAAAAGCACATAGCACCATATAACACATAACATACAATTGTTCCTATGTATTGAACTTACCTTGGAATAACCGGGGGGTTAAAATAGTAATTTGAGCAGCACTTCGGCTCTAATACGACTTTCTGGGGTGAAACAGAGGTTTTTAGTTGAAAACCAGACTTTACTCGGGCAGAGTTTCGACTTGAAAATAAGATTTTCTTGGGAACTTCGAAGCGTCGGGGCTTGCTTCAGATGTCGAGAATGATAACAAGACTTCTGGAGTTAGTAAGTGGCTAAAAATGGGAGTAGAGGGTGAAAGATTTTAAAATTTTCCAAACAAAACTGGGCAGCCTCGCACCCTATTCATAGGAGTCCGAAGCTGCTGACTACGTTGGGCGTAGTCTTCATGTACGCGGGGCGTACGAGTCGTGGCAACAACTCGGATCTTGGGCATCTACGTGGTTATCATGCGAAGACAGGTAGATGTGGCTGACTCCGGATCATCTATGTGCGAAGTATGCTGGGCGTAACTCTCGTGTACGCGGGGCGTACGTCTCCAGATAATACTTCGATTTTTCATTTATTTTTATTTAATAACTTCAAAAATTCATATCTTTCACATATGAACTCCATTTTTGACGTTCTTTATATGCACGTCTAGGTAAGAATATACTCTACAACTTTTGTTTAGACTTCATCGGCTAATTTTGACTTCATTTTTATTATTATATTTTTAACTGACCGGGATAGGAAAAGTCCGTTAAAATTTCATAACTTCTTCATCCGTTGTCCGTTTTCATCAGTCTTTTTACCGTTGTACTACTATTTACGAGACCTTCGATTCTCATTTAGGTTGTTTCGGCTAAATATCGCTTGATATTTATTTCGCGTTTTTAGTTGTCTACCGCTATTCCGAAACTTAGAAAAATCATAACATCCTCATACGAAGTCAAATTTAAAAGTTCTTTTTATGTAAGTTTATTATTTTTACGAGTTCTACAACTTTTGTTTAGATCACTAAGGCTAAAAATTAGTTTATCGAAAACCTACTTTTTACACGAAATAGCGTTTGCTGGATTTGTTACGGATCTTTAATTGGTCATAACTTCTTTGTTAGAACTCGGATTTCGACGAAGTTTTCGCCTAAATGTTTCTAATGAGATTTTCTACAACATCAAATAATAAATTTTACTTATTTTAAAATTTATATTTTAGCTAAATTTCACTATTTAGTTATTAACTGGAATCTCATAAGACTTCCATTATTTTATTAGTTATTTTAAACATAGTTTTACTTCATTTCTAGTAAAAACCAACAGTTATAACTCAACACTCAATAATATATAATATTTCATAATATTATTCACTCTTATAATTTACAATACACGATTTCAAAACGTGTATGTTACATATCCCATATGTGTCACACCCCAAAACTGGAACAGCGGAAACGTTTGGGGGTGGAAGACGTCATGTTTAGTATCACAAGACATGCATCATAGTAATGAAAGTAATAAACAACCATTTAATTAGAAAGAAAGTGTTTACAAAGTGTGTGGTTCACATAACATAGAAAAAAGTAAATAACAAAACAAGGCATGAAGTTGTACTGCTCCATCTTCTGATTTCTCAGTGTGCGTACCTGTCTACTGGTTTTCTGAGAATACAAGTTATTTTGAAAGCGTAGATCAGCATTTAAGCTGGTGATTTCATAAGATTTTAGTGATGTAAGTAAGTTGTAGTAAGTTGTAAGTTCTGTTTAGAAAAGTTCGCCTTTTCCTCCAGAAAATCCTATATTGCCTGCTTTGATGAAAGATAAGTAAAAAGGACTCTACAATCCTTTATATAATTACTAAGTGGATACAAGTTATATAAAACCCAGAGTAAACAAACAATCGATTGTGTGTATCTGCCCTAATCTCACAACCAAACAAGGAACAAGGAATAAAGCGGAAGACACACCTCATATTGGCTATTAGATCATCATTGTATATAACCCTGGCATATTCACTTGGTACTCACAGAGTTAATTGCATTAGTTCCTTTATATTTGATGAATAAATTCTTTAAGAAAACCATTATTTCTTTTAGTAAAAATAGTAACCATAGTGATTCCTGCTATAATCACTTAGTTTATCTTAGCTATATATAATCTAATATCGAATAGCTAGTTAATTGTGTAAATATGCCCTAAGTCCACAACCAAACAAAGAATAGGAAGTAAAGTAGAAAGCACACCTCCAACTACCTATCGAGTATTAATTATATATAACCCGGATGTATAAACCAAGGTATTATAGAGTTAACCACTTGAGGTCCTTTAAGTTATATTGGTTTAATAAACTGGATTAAACCCTTTATTGGTAAGTTTCTAGTTTTGTATACCAAATGTTCTAGTTGAAAAGTATGTTTTGTACTAGAAAAATGTGCATTGAATTAGTGTCCTATGACCTGACCCATACCTAGTACCTCTTATGATGACTTGGTGTATACGGGACATATATATATATATATATATACACATATATATATATATATATATATATATATATATATATATATATATATATATATATATAGCTAAGATTGAATAGATAGTAAGTTGGGTGAATTTGCTCTAAGCCCACAACCAAACAAGGAATATGAAATGATGCAGAAAGCACACATCCTACTACATGTTGGATCTGATTCATATATGTCCATGATGTGTACACTAACGAATCAAAAAGTTAGCATTATAGGTCCCTTTCTACTAAATTTACTAGACTCAACTGTTCCGTTTGTCGTTTGAAAAGATGTATGTTTTCCCTAGTTTATAACTATCTTAACTCGAAAATAGTTTGCATTAACTTTCAAGTGGAACTGTGACAATATGAAAGCAATGGGTAAATTTAAGTACACAGTTGTCTTTTGAATTGACATTCTGACGTACTGTTTACCTTAAGAAACGTGTGTTTTATTAAGGTCATTATGTGATGTGGTTGTACCCATATTATACACACTCCCTCCAAGAGATTCTAGTTACAAAACGCGACTTCAGCAAACAAGTTACTGAGTTGTGAAGTAGTCTCACATTAAAGTTATTACAGTCTCGTATACCCAATTTATTATCACCTTTTGAACAATGAGTTAGTGATCATTGGTATAATTAGACCCTTTATTATTCTCCTGCTATAGCATTTAGTATGTTCTTTTTGTTCTAGTATGTTAGTATGTCCCTTCTGTTATAGTATTTTAGTATGTTCCTTCTGTTATCATGTATTTTATCTACCTCCCTTTTTCTCTTTATAGTATGTTCTAGTATCTAGTATGAACTAAACCCCTAAAATATACCTATTATAGTTTACTAGTATGTTTACTTGAACTGTTATTGAAAAGACTCATTTATCCACTAAGTAATGATTGTACTTAAGAAACGGAGTTTTATAAACTATAAAGTAACATAACTTAAAAAGAGTTTTTGAAATGTTTTGATCACTTATAAAAACATAAGAAATCCTTTGAAAGATGTTTAACAAACATTTACACAATTATCAATTGTGTTCAACTTGTATACCCCCCCTTAAAAGCATTTAAAGCGGTTTCAAAGATTGATTATAGGGGTATGAACTCACCTTATGTGGGTGATTCAAATGAATACACGCGTAAGAATGAGAGGCTCCACTAGTGAAGTCCCAAAACATATAAGAGTCCTAAATGACATATAATGGCATATATTGGCATGAATATAGTGTTTTGAAGCAACCATATGCAAGAAACACCTTTAGGGACTAGGAAACACTCGGACCAAGTGTGAGAATCACATGTGATTCATCTAAGGGGAGTGTACGGCCCAAATGAGGAGTGTGGGGCCATATGTGTATCGCCAGGGAGTGCACGACCGTACACTCATGGTAGCAAGTTCACAAAAGTGTGTTTGAATGGTGGGGAAGCCTGTGGGACTATTGCTCATCGAGTCTTGAAGCTAGATTTGCATTTTGAAGGCCCTTTAGGGGTGTTTTGAGGGGTGTACGATCGTACACTCCTTATGATCTTGATTTTGGTCGATTTTACGGTGTTAATCATGTGCTCCTAACATGTACTAAGCATAAGGAAAGAGTACTTACGATTTGGAAGATCCAAAGGGTTCACAATCACCAAGAACAAGTGTGTTCTTGGTGTTCTTGGTGAAATGGATGAAGATTTGAAGATCTATCATAAAAGAGATGTTGTCATGGATGAATCATGAGATGATTACAAGACTAGGAAGGATATCAAGAAAGATGGAAGAACCACTTACCACTTTTGAAGATCAGGATGAGAAATGTGATGATAGTTGAGAGAAAACTCAATGTTCTTGACCTAGAAACTGAGGGAATGGATTGGAAATGAAGGGATATCACACTTATAGAGGGGTTGTACTGCCAAAATGAGTGTACGGCCACACACTCATGTGTATGGCCGTATACTCCCTCACATGGAGTGTTTGGCTTGATTTCAAGGTGAAGAACTTACACAACTCAATCCTATATGTAATGATTGAATGCACTAAGATTTGAACCCTTAAACAAACTCTAAACAAGGCTAAAAGATAGCAGAAATAAGTCTGACACACTGTTGGATTGAATGGCTGAACTGATAAAGCAAAAAAATTCGGGTTGTCATAATATGCTTCGGGTATAGGATCGATTGCATATGCTATAATATTTAAGAGTTCCATTTTTTCAAATGCCTAAGGAATTAAGATGGAAAAGGACTAGAACTCGATACAACTAAAATGATTAACCAATTATCGAGGACAATCTGAGGTTTACTAAAGATTGATTGCTAATGTCAGTTGGAAGTATAGTATAAATTTTGGAAGGACCATATTGACATATTCTGAAAAGCGGCAACTCTTGTTCAGAAGTGATAGTCAAAATGGTAATATGAAAATGTTTCCATAGGTGGAAGTTATTCATTAAATCTGTGTAAGATTAGAAACCTTAATGCAAGAAGGATGTTTAAAGGAATGCACTTTGAATGTGAGACTTTGTTTTGATGGAATTTCTCTCCATTGGAATACTTTGTAATGTTTGTTGTCAGGTCTCTGTGAATTTTGTGTATAGTCATTACACGAGGATCATTGCATATAATTTTAGAATCTAACAGATTACAGTAAATGGAAAGAATTGGTATTCGGACATTTACGGTAAAGATTTGAAATTGTGAAATGAGTTTCATTGAAGATGTTTTCAATTGATCTATTTCACAAAGTAAGAACCATAGATAAACATAGTGTGCATGCTTGGAGCGTGAACAACTAATGTTTTGATTCAAGTATTAACTTGATTAGTCGAAACATTATACAAGGAATAATGTGTAATCAATATATATTCTTAAGTTCTGAGACCGTATTGGATTCGATTATTCTTGTGTTTGATTTTGCGTGTTTTTACTTCCCGAATAACTAGGTTATTCAAACTATCCACATCGATCATACTTTGGATGTAGGTATTGAGACAAGACTGTCATGAATGGGTTTATAAGATTGTCTAAGGTGTTAGACATAGCGCAAGTTTGCTACCGTATTCATGACAACTCTTATAACAAGATTTGAGTATTGGATTCAACCCACGCTCATTTGAATCACTTCATGGATTTTATTGAAACGACCCAAAAACACGACCCAAAAATTTTCGTCTTTCAATATAATCTAAACCGTAATATAAGTATCATAACATAAAACATACACAATGTATCCCCAAAACATAATAAAATATTGTGCGGAAAACTGTATCATACAACATCAATCCAAAACATCAAAAGACATCCCCAGGATAAAAGCTATGCTGTGGTGTGTGCGATGCTGTCACCCCGAGCTCTTCCCTTTGCTTGCGGAAGTACCTGAAACCAAACTGAAACTGTAAGCACGAAGCTTAGTGAGCTCCCCCAAACTACCACATACCATACAATAACATATAAACACATATTGGGCCTTGCCCACTACATCGGGCCGAAGCCCGGAAACTGCATCGAACCGAAATCCGGAACTGACTGGGACCTTGTCCCCTGCATCGGACCGAAGTCCGGAACTGACTGGGACCTTGTCCCCTGCATCGGACCGAAGTCCGGAACTAACTGCATCGGACCGAAGTCCGGAACTGACTGGGACCTTGTCCCCTGCATCGAACCGAAGTCCGGAACTAACTGCATCGGACCGAAGTCCGGAACTGACTGGGACCTTGTCCCCTGCATCGAACCGATGTCCGGAACTAACTGCATCGGACCGAAGTCCGGAACTGACTGGGACCTTGTCCCCTGCATCGGACCGAAGTCCGAAACTAACTGCATCGGACCGAAGTCAGGAACTAACTGGGACCTTGTCCCCTGCATCGGACCGAAGTCTGGAACTAACTGCATCGGACCGAAGTCCGGAACTGTCTAACTGAACATGGCATCGCATAACACATCAACTAGCATAACACATATACGACATGCTACATCGGCCCGTGGCCCGGAACACATAGTACTTAACACATAAAACATAGCACACAAATCCTGTTCGAACCACGAAGGCATCGAACATACCAACTACTGCATCGGACCTAAATCCGGAAACTACTGCTAACTGAACGGGCCGGCATTGTGGCCTTAGACCCGTTCCTACTGGAAGGAAACTCACCTCGTAAGCTGGCTGTTGAGTGTGTGGCTCGGGAAGCTAACGACGGCTGCTCCTGAATCTCCTCGGCTACAAGTCCAGAAACACACTCAATCAAATACTAAACACTGCGCTTGGGGTAAAATGACTCTTTTACCCTCGGTCAAAGTCAATTATCTTTTGGGCTGACTCGCCGAGTTGGGCCACCCAACTCGCCGAGTCCCACTCTTACTTTTCACTCTTACTCACTGCTACTCGTCGAGTCTGGCATCGACTCGACGAGTACCCTCTTGATCCAAGAACTCAGACAATCTTCATCCGACTCGCCGAGTCGTATGAACAGACTTGACGAGTTGTTCTTGATCCCAAGAAGATTGCCTTGGACTCGCCGAGTTGTATGAACAAACTCGTCGAATCCCTCCATCACTGAGTCTACTCTCAACTCGCTGAGTCCACTTCCTGACTCACCTCGTCCACTCGACACTGATAAAACTGAAGAACTCGGGACTCGCGACCCGACTCGTCGAGTCGTTCTTCCGACTCGCCGAGTCGCCGCCATGCAACTGATTTTTACTTGATTTTGTTTGAATCCAATGCATACAATTGATAGATCTGAGTCCAATAAGCTGTTTTACCACGTAAAGTTTCCAACTTTACGTGCACAACCTCATGAATAAGGGAAATAAGGCTAAAAGATGCATAAAATGGGTAGATCTATGGTTATCATGCAATATAACTCCAAAAAGATAGTAGATCTGGGCTCTACAACACCCCAACATTCAGATCCATAGATATATCGACTTAATAAGACGTTCATGCAAGTGTAAGGCTTGAAACAAGCACCAACTAGCTCTTAGGAGAGCTCTAATGGAAGTTTAAAGCATATAGTAAGATGGAACTCTGAAAATACCTCAATAAACTCTGATTTGGCCTTGGATCTTTGCACTACAACCCTTCTCCTTGCTTCTTTCTTCTTCTCCTTCTTCACACCTTCACAAAGAGGGCACCAAAACACATATAAGCTCTTCAATGGAGGTTTGGGGCTCTATCACTGCGTTCTCAGGGTGAGGGAGGCGAGAATGGGGGCTATAAGGTGGTATAAATAGTGGGCAACCCGGGGATTTTAGGGTTTCACCCAGACAGATGGACTCGCCGAGTCGGGGATATGGACTCGTCGAGTCCCCGGCTCACGCGTGCCCTCAGACGCGACCCTACTCGGTGAGTCAGGCTAGAACTCGCCGAGTCCCTCTTGAAAAACTCACTATAATTACCAATAAATCAACATACCGGGAACGGGTCGTTACAATTCTCCCCCACTTGTCTCAGACTTCGTCCTCGAAGTCTACTACAGCTGGATCTGCAAATAACTCCGGGTAGTGCGCTCTCATCTCCTCCTCAGCCTCCCACGTCCATTCAGACCCCTTCTGGTGCTGCCACTGCACCTTTACTAGCTGAATTACCTTGTTCCTCAAGGTCTTGGTCTTCCGTTCCAGAATCGCGACCGGCTTCTCGATATAATTTAGGCTGCTATCAACCTGAATGTCCTCTAAGGGAACGACTGATGTCTCATCCACCAAACACTTCCTCAACTGCGACACGTGGAAGGTGTTGTGTATCAGACTAAGCTCCTCAGGAAGATCTAACCGATAAGCAACCCGACCCACCCGGGCCAAAACCCTGAAGGGACCAATAAATCTGGGGCCCAATTTTCCCCTCTTCCGGAACCTGATGACACCTTTCCAAGGTGAGACTTTCAGAAGAACCATATCTCCCACCTGGAACTCCAAGTCCGAACGCCTCCTGTCGGCGTAGCTCTTCTGCCGACTCTGCGCAGTCTGCAGCCTACTACGGACCTGCTGGATCAATTCCGTCGTCTTGAGCTCCACTTCGGTGCTCCCTATGACTCGCTGACCGACCTCGCCCCAACAAATCGGGGTCCTGCACTTCCTGCCCTATAACATCTCAAAAGGAGGTCGATCAATGCTCGCATGATAACTGTTGTTATACGAGAATTCCGCTAACGGAAGATACGTATCCCAACTGCCCCCAAAATCTAGAACACATGCCCTAAGCATGTCCTCGAGAGTCTGAATCATCCTCTCGCTCTGCCCGTCAGTCTGAGGATGAAAAGCGGTGCTGAAATGGAGACGAGTACCCATCTCATCGTGGAATCGCTTCCAGAATCTGGACGTGAAACGAACATCTCGGTCCGACACCACCGATACCGGCACTCCATGACGTGCCACAATCTCTCGCACATAGATATCGGCTAACTTTTCCGCCGATATACTCTCCTGAATCAGAATAAAATGGGCACTCTTCGTCAACCGATCCACTACTACCCATATCGAGTCCACCCCGCGTGCGGTCCTAGGGAGTTTGGTGACAAAATCCATGGTGATGTCTTCCCATTTCCCCACGGGAATGTCTAACGGCTGCATCTTGCCGTGAGGTCTCTGGTGCTCCGCCTTGACCTTCCGACAGGTCGAACATCTCTCCACATACCAAGCGACATCTCGCTTCATGCAGGGCCACCAATAATCAGATCGAAGATCTCGATACATCTTCGTCGCTCCTGGGTGGATAGAAAACCGAGACTTATGAGCCTCGTCCATCAATACTTGCCGTACCCCACCCCAGTACGGTACCCATATCCTACCATGAAGTGTCAACGAACCCTGACTGTCGTAATCAAATGAAGCTACTCGGCCCACTATCCTCTCACACTTCTGCCTCTCCTCCTTGAGGCCCTCCATCTGAGCCTCCTTGATCCGCTCCAACAACGGAGTGATCACTGTCATCCTCATACACAGATCTCTGATAGGGGCCGTCGACACCTTGCGGCTCAGGGCGTCGGCCACCACATTGGCCTTCCCTGGATGATAAAAGATCTCACAGTCATAGTCCTTCAGCACGTCTAACCATCTCCTCTGTCTGATGTTCAAACTCGGCTGATCCATAAGATATCGCAAACTCTTGTGATCCGTGTAAATAGTAAAGCGGACCCCATAAAGGTAATGTCTCCAAATCTTGAGGGCAAACACTGTTGGGTTATGAGCATTCTAACACTTTTAAGTGTACATGCAACCCTAAATACCTTGGATCTATGTTTTCTCTATTATACATGCAAATATGAACATCCAAGGTATTATCCTAATCTAGCATACAAAATAATCGATATAACAAGATAGAATACATACCTCTTTGATAGTGCTTGTCTTCATGAAGCTTGAGTGCTTAGTGCCTCAAGTGTGACACCTCAAATGATTCACACAACACCAAATACACTAGGAATAACTTGAGAGAAACTAGAACACTTCATGAAATCGGTTAGCCCTCTCTAGAATAATCTAGTGACCGATTTTGGGAAGAATAATATCTTTATATAGTGTTACAATTAGGGTAAACCCTAATTGTCATGACTTTCCATTTCCTTGGATCCAGGGGTTCAAATACACCATGGAGCATCATATGGGTTTTGGCCCAACTAGATAATCCATGGAGCATTAGCCCACTATATAAGTATGGATGATTTACACAATCAACCCATATATTTAATTAGTCTTCTTTTGATCACTTAATTAATCCTAGATTAATTCTTGATCAATACTAATTAAATAATCTCATTATTCTTATTATTAATATACTAGAACTTATAATATATTAATAACCGTAAGTGTCTTATTTCTCTCATTATAGTCTATCCAAGTGCATGATGCCATGCAACCCAAATGGACCATGTCGGGTCGGGTCAAGTCTTACCAATTATAGTTATGGACTTAGACATTAATCCAACAGTCTCCCACTTGGATAAGTCTAAAACTATTATTGCGTATGACTTCAGGAACCAACTAGCAATCGTAGCTCTCAAAAGCTTCTGTCGAACTCTGACCTTGTAGATGAACTCTGATCTTTGTCAACGACTTGTCCATTAGATAAGGGATCATATATTCCTCCATTCTAGATATCATATGGACTGAGACATGGATTATAATCATTCTCTCTGTCCATTAGTTGTTTCCCGATTTCCGATTTATGACGACTGACTAATTGAACAAATCAAATCAGTCCTGGCCCGGCCGAGCACTTCCATTTGTCATCATCAAATCATCGAGGGGCCCACAGATATCGCTTTCATCCCGAAGGTAAAAGGAATGGATAAACTTCGACTCATATGGCTTGTTCTACTACTTGTTGAATCATACACAAAGACACGTTTTATAGCACCGAGTTACCAAATGCGGTTTCGTGCAATCAATGTACAACCAACTCATAGTAACAACTCATATCTCTAGGTTTGAAGAATATAAGATATTATCGTCTCATGATCACTCGTGATAAAATCCATGAAGTGATTCCAATGAGCGCGGGTTGAATCCAATACTCAGAACTTATGAGCACTCATGAGTGTTGTAGCCCTTTGTCCAACAACTTAGACCTCTACAAGCCAACCCATGACAGTCTTAATTCATATCTACTTCCAACATATGACCGACTGTGGATGGTTTGAATAACTTAGTCATACCGGAAGAATAACCTAGTTTATTCGGGAAGTCAAAACATGCAAAGTGAAACACAATAATAATTGAATCCAATATGGTCTCAGAACTTATGAATATAAATAAAACACTTTTTATTTATCACCATATGATTACACATTATTCCAAAGGAGATCAAGTCCTTGGAACCATCCTTCTTGCATTAAGTTTCCTTAATCTTACACAGATTGAAAATTCTAACTTTGAAACATTTCCAGATTCCATTTCGACTATCACTTCTGAACAAGAGTTGCCTCCTTACAGATTATGTCAATATGGTCCTTCCAGAATTATCACTATACTTCCAATTGTCCTTGAGAAACCAGTCTTTGGTAAACCTTAGATTGTCCTCGACAATTGTTTAATCCTTTTTAGTCATATCCAGTTCTAAACCTTTTCCATTCTTAACGCCCCAGGCATTCGGAAAATTTTAGAAAGGATGAATATAGCACATGTAATCGGTCCTATATCCGAAGCATATGGGACACGATTCATGATGTCTCACATAAAGACTAAACCAGTCTTTTGCTATAACATTTCCATTTCAATTTGCCAAGTTCTCATAATTCAGATTATGAAAAGGGATGCCGTAATCATAATCGAATTTAAGAACGCAAATAATGGACCCATATACAGAATTTCCTTATGTTGAGCCATTCCAACATGAAATTCATATATATCCTTGACTAAATGATTAAAACCTCACGATCTAAGCTTATAGATTTGAGATAAAGTATAATTTCCTCTCCCTTAATTATAGCAAAACAACTCTTTCCCAGTTGAAACTTTTGTTTTCTATAATTAACATTTCTAGCTTGCAATACTTATCGTAATTATCATGCTCCCACTAACATGATGATTATTAGCATAACACTTATGCTCCCACTAGCTTTGACATATACTCAGAAAGCTCGACTTCTAGAAATCAATACTTTATTGACTTTCTTACCAAAGTTCAGATTTCTGATACTAGATTGTTTTGATAAGACTTTATCAAAAAAAAAAACATACACCTTCCCTTAGATAGCTCATGGGTGTGTCAAAACAATTTTAAGAACTATGAAAAGGGATGCCGTAATCATAGTCTTGATCGTTTTGACCTTTGCCATTTCTCACAAGTCCAAGTTAGTGTGCCGGTAAACCACACACGCTCCACTAACGACTTTGAGATCACAATTGCTATCTAGCTAAAATCTACTTAGTGGAAGTGTTTCCTCACCATCATTTTCATGAATCGGAGAGAAACCTTATGACACTTAGATTTAATGGTGTATGAGTTCCTACCCATATGAATTTGTCAAAACCATAATCACAAGACAAGGATAATGACAAATCCAAAACCATATGGATTGAACTCAATCTTAATTTCTTGCCACCTGGCAGCTCAAGGGCCTACCATTGCTTCCAAGTTGTTGTGCAACACATTAAGAACTCTAAGAACTCATATGCAAAGCCAACTTTAACTGGAATGGGCACAGAATATGTCAACACGATAGGTTATAAACCTTAAGTCGTGTGCTAGTGAAGAACTTTAGGTTTTATTCTTGATTAGTTCTTGAGACTTTCAAGACCTTTAAGACTCCCACTGTCCTCTTGACCTATAAGACTTCCTTGTCAAACATCCAAGAGATAGTGTGGATTCTAATCAAGACAAACACTTCACACAATTGGCCTTAGTTGGTCTTTGTTTTATCCAAAACATCACAACTTACCAATTTCAAATGTACAAGAGTAGAAAACTTTTACTCTTACATTTGATAAGTGTTTTAAACCTTCTTTAAGACATGTCACTCAAATTACAATCTTGGAGTACGACTCTAAGACTTGTATTGGAACGAAGTATGACTCATCTTCTTGATTTAACCATTTCAACAATTCAAGATCCCTTCTTCTTAGTCATAAGAATGCACTAAGACTTCCTTAGAGAACTAATTTTGATATGGTTTCTTAATCATTAAGATGATCACAAAACTGATACTAAAGTACTCTCCCATCTTTTCAGATTTGAGAAACTTTTATCTTTCTGCCTAAGTTGATTCTTCTTATTCGCTCTGCCTTACATTGGAACCTTTTCCAAAGTCTCAGAGTTACACTTAAGCTTGTAAGTATAATCATATTTACTGAGCTTTAGTAAACTATGACGAATAGTCTTATTAATCTTTTGTGGTGGACTTAAACAGTGCACATTACTATGTACTCGATTCCTTAGTCCATTACTTGACTCACACATCCATGTGAATAAGTAATTAGTCTTAATTTTCCAATACTTGAAAGTTCTCATTCATCATGCTATACAACTTGCATGATTCCAAGTCTCGGTCCAATTGAGACTTTGGATGATGAGAATCTTTCCTTGTTTGGTAAATTTAGACATTACCACAAATGAAAGAATCAATTTCATATTTCCACTCTTGCTATTAATGGAATCGTATAAGCAACAATTTTTCCTCAAATGCCATTGTAAGGATATTTTAAAATAAATAAAATCAAAAATTTTCTTTTATTTTAAAACTATGCGGAAAACTTATCCTTACAATCCATATGAAAACTTGTTGCTATCTATTCCTAAGCAATAGCTCATAACTCCTAAGAAGTAGCTCAAGAATCCGATCTTCAAACTACGCGATAGAAATCCATCTACGCGATCAGATTCAACATATTCTTTCTTTAAGTTCCTTTACTTTTCTTTGATTCTTAAAACATCACCATGTGACCCAGTCACATCATGTATAAGGAATCTCAGAATAGAAACTTAACAGAGTTAGAGTAGTGGACTTTTACCTGAAGTAGAGTCAATCTTATTGACTTTAACATCCTTAGGTAAATTAGGCAGCTTCGCAACTAATGACCCTTACTTTGGCAATATAAACATATGGACCCTTTGATAATGGTACACAGGACTATTACAGACTTAGTTTTTCTCTTTACCATTTGTTCAACCGAGTTGACTATGGCCGATCCCTTTCCATTGGGAAGAGAATGCTTTTTCTGTATTTCCAGTGTCACCATTGTCAATGTCCATAAAGTTTCAGGAAGTTGATCTTAACAATAGATAAGATCATTAAGGGTCTTGTCATAGTCTATTTCATAGGTGTCCCAAAGGAACTCACTATGTGACTTAGAAAGTGATTTAACCACCAACTTTCTCAAGACATTGACACCCAACTCTCCCGGCTTGTCAATATGTGACTACATCTCCAAGATGTGATCACACCTAGACCTTGCCTTGCCATTAGGGCTCGAGTGAGTTTAAACTTTTAAAGAACTTGTGGGATAGGGAGAATAATTGGAGGAGGAGTATGATATCCATGGGACATCATCTTCAATTGGAAAGCTTGTTTCAAGATATTTGGGAAGATCATAAATGTCTAAACCAGACATCTTTTTGGGAGATATTCAAGATAGCTGATCTTTGAGTCCTTAATATGACACCCAATATGAAATATTAAGGCTAGGACCCAACAAACTATTTTATAACATAGAAGAGGTATGCCGTAATCCAAGCTATAAAACAATTTGAAGGTAGGTGAATGACGATTCACCAATTTCCACCAAGATAAACGAAATATATTATTAGGTTTTAATTGGTTTTGAAACTCCTAGATCTTTTGAGATTCATTGAACTGTTCAATGGCATGTTTCAATCTCGAGGGTGCCCTTCAGGTTTTGTGACTGGGATGCCGAGGATCACAAAACAAGGTGTGAAGTAACCATGCAAATTACTGGGTACCCTTAAGTGTTTATCCCTCAATCGATGTGCCGGTTAACCACACACGCTCCATCGATACTATGATAAACATTAAGTTACCCTTTGCCTACCTTGTTAAATACGAGTTAGTGTGCCGGTTAACCACACGCGCTCCACTAACCGACTCAAACAAAGTGCAAAGTGTAATTTCGTGGATTAGCACCTTATTCACATTTTTTTCTAAGTAACTAAGATTGGGTATTATTAAAAGTTTAGTTACTTAGTATTTATCATTAATACTTTTAATGAAGGGAGAATTATAGTCCTATCAAACCCGTTCGGCTAACGACCCTCCACCGGTCAAGCAAGCGGTGGGTGAGAGTGGACACCCATTAAGTTGCCATTTTATAGGCAACAACCTTATACCCACCTTATAGACCGGCTTCGTGAATGAGGCGTACTAGCGGTAAGACCGACTTTACTCTTATACATATATATATATTATTAACTTATAATATTATAAAGTATAAGGGTTGAATTTTAACTTTTAAAATTCTAAGGGCTAACTTGGAATTAAAGTATTCATAAGAGAAAACTTTACAAATTCCAAAACTTGAGGGCAAGTTTTGAAACTATTCAAAACTAATTAATTCCATAACTTATGTATTTAAAGTAGTTTTAATCCAAAAACTCTTCAAGTTCCATAACTTGTGGACAAATTATGGAAGACTTTAAATTAATAAAGAATTAATCTTTTCTTTATTTTATAACTTATGGAATTAATTAAGGTTACATATTTTATTTATTTATTTTTTTTAATGAAGTGACTCTTGAACCTCCATAACTTAAGGACAAGACTCTTCATCTTTTTGTAACCTTTGCCAACTTTATGAGTTTTATGAGTCTTTAATGTGACTCTTCATGTAACTTAAGGATAAGTTACACAAACACATTTTATACTCAACTCTTAGATTAATTTGGATTGAAAACAACTTTTTCACTCAACTTTTCTATTAATCTAAGCAACTCATAAGAACAAGATAATTCAAATCAAACTTTTTCATGTAATTAGTCTAACCTTTAAACTAATACAAAACATGAATCTATTGACAATTATCTTGAAAATGGATTAGCATGAACATTACCACATTTAAAAACAAGTTTATAAGTTCAAAACACCTTAGGGTAATGTTCCTAGTCCATTTCTAGCCAAAAACCTCGAAGATATGCTGCTGGGGTCCAACTCGTCGAGTGCATGAACTCAACTCGGCGAGTTGGATGCATTTTGCCTTGGACTCGTCGAGTCCCTTCATGGACTCGGCGAGTCAGCTAGGCTGACAGCATCAAAACTCGATTTTTCAGCTTCTATTGAGGTATAACAAGAAAACAAGCCTAGGCTCTGATACCACTGTTGGGTTATGAGCATTCTAACACTCCTAAGTGTACATGCAACCCTAAATACCTTGGATCTATGTTTTCTCTATTATACATGCAAATATGAACATCCAAGGTATTATCCTAATCTAGCATACAAAATAATGGATATAACAAGATAGAATACATACCTCTTTGATAGTGCTTGTCTTCATGAAGCTTGAGTGCTTAGTGCCTCAAGTGTGACACCTCAAATGATTCACACAACACCAAATACACTAGGAATAACTTGAGAGAAACTAGAACACTTCATGAAATCGGTTAGCCCTCTCTAGAATAATCTAGTGACCGATTTTGGGAAGAATAATATCTTTATATAGTGTTACAATTAGGGTAAACCCTAATTGTCATGACTTTCCATTTCCTTGGATCCATGGGTTCAAATACACCATGGAGCATCCATGGAGCATCATATGGGTTTTGGCCCAACTAGATAATCCATGGAGCATTAGCCCACTACATAAGTATGGATGATTTACACAATCAACCCATATATTTAATTAGTCTTCTTTTGATCACTTAATTAATCCTAGATTAATTCTTGATCAATACTAATTAAATAATCTCATTATTCTTATTATTAATATACTAGAACTTATAATATATTAATAACCGTAAGTGTCTTATTTCTCTCATTATAGTCTATCCAAGTGCATGATGCCATGCAACCCAAATGGACCATGCCGGGTCGGGTCAAGTCTTACCAATTATAGTTATGGACTTAGACATTAATCCAACAAACACAACCGCCCCCAGCTCCAAATCATGGGTAGGATAATTAGCCTCGTGAGGCTTCAACTGTCTCGAGGCATAAGCTACTACATGGCCTCGCTGCATCAATACTGCTCCCATACCCGTGATCGAAGCATCACAATAGACTACGAAATCCTCTACTCCCTCTGGCAAGGTAAGGATCGGAGCCTCGCACAATCTCTGCCTGAGAGTCTCGAACGCCGCCTGCTGCTCAGGCCCCGAACGAAAAACCACCGACTTCTTGGTTAGTCGGGTGAGCGGCACTGCTATCTTGGAGAAGTCCTGAATAAATCTCCGATAATACCCTGCCAACCCCAGGAAGCTCTGAATCTCAGATGGAGACCTCGGGACCTCCCACTGCATCACGGCCTCAATCTTGGCCGGATCTACCAAAATACCCTTCTGGTTGATGAGATGACCAAGAAACTGCACCTTGCGCAACCAGAACTCACACTTGGAGAACTTTGCGAAAAGTCTCTCCCTCCTCAAAGTCTCCAACACCTCCCGCAGGTGCTCCTCGTGCTGCCCATGTGTCTTGGAATACACCAAGATGTCATCTATAAACACCATCACCGACCGATCCAGCATCGGTCTGCACACGCGGTTCATGAGATCCATGAATGCGGCTGGGGCATTGGTGAGCCCAAATGGCATCACCATGAACTCATAATGACCATACCAGGTCCTGAAAGCAGTCTTCTGTACATCCTCATCTCTAACCCTCATCTGATGATAACCGGAGCGTAGATCGATCTTGGAGAACCAAGACGCTCCCTGAAGCTGATCAAACAAGTCATCTATCCTCGGAAGTGGGTAACGGTTCTTCACCGTTACTTTGTTCGACTCCCGATAATCAATGCACATACGATGCGACCCATCCTTCTTCCTCACAAATAAGATTGGCGCTCCCCAAGGCGAACTGCTCGGCCGAATGAAACCCTTGTCTAACAGCTCCTGAAGCTGTGTAGACAACTCCTGCATCTCAGGGGGAGCAAGTCGATACGGTGCTTTGGCTATCGGAGCCGCACCAGGAACTAGGTCGATCCTGAACTCAACCTGCCTCTCTGGAGGTATCCCCGGCAAATCCTCGGGAAACACATCCGGGTAGTCACGAACAACAGGAACATCATCAATCGCCGTCTTGCCCTTCTCCCGGGCATCCAAGACGTAAGCTACAAAACCGGCGCAACCCTGTTGAACATAGCGCCTCGCCCTCGCGGCGGAACAAAAGATCGATCCTCGTTGGGGCCTCTCGCCCTGAATCACTATCTCTCCCCCACTGGGAGTGCGAACCCTCACTAGCTGTAGCTCACAATCAATCACCGCCCCATTGGGGCTCAGCCAATCCATGCCCACAATAACTTTATTCCCACGCAGGGGAATAGGAACCAGGTCCACTGAAAACTGCTCATCAAATATCTGAAGGGGACACCCTCTATGTACTCTGCCGACCCTCACGGTCCTATCATCTGCTATCTCAACCTCTAGTGGACAATCCAGCTCCCCTGGAGCTCTGCTAAATCTCTTGCTAAGCGCAAGCGATACAAATGATCGGGTAGCCCTGAATCGAACAATATCAAAGCAGGGATGCCGTTCACCGAGAACGACCCTAAATAAAACATATCATCAAGTAATATTTAAACGATATAATAACAATTAAAGATGAAGGAAAGATTCATACCCATCACCACATCAGGAGTCGCTCGCGCCTCCTCTGCTGTCATCTGAAATGCCCTGCTCTTTGCCACCGGCGCATCAGCTCGGCCCTGCCGGCCATCCGTAATCCTCAGGGTGGCAGGGGCAGGTGCAACCACCTTCCCTGCTGCAGCTAAACTGGGAATCTGGGACCTTTTATGTCCCCTCTGATTGCACTGAAAGCAAATCAGATCTGATGCTGTAACCGTAGTAGCAGGGGCTGTACAATCCCTACTCAAATGCCCAGTCCGACCGCACTTGTAGCAGCCGGAACTCCCTGCCTTGCACGCCCCCTCGTGCAACCTCCCACACTTGCCACACCGACCGTGGATCTGCTGACCCCTGGACCTGTGATCTGAAACCTTGGACTTTTTGCCCACACTGCCTAAACCCGAAACCGCCTCCGGTTTCCTCTTCTTCTCCATCTCGAGATCAATCTCCCTCTCTCTGGCTCTAGCAATCATGTCGTCCAGCGTTTTACAACTGGACTGGCTCACAAACATGAGAATGTCACTCCACAACATCTCATGATAACAAGCCTTCTTCATCTCCTCATCGGTTGCATACTGAGGAACAAGAAGGGCCCTCTCCCTGAACTTGGCGGTGATCTCCGCCACTGTCTCGGTAGTCTGGGTAAGATCCTGGAACTCCCTAGCTAACTGTTGCACCTCGATGACCGGTGCAAACTCCGCTCTGAACCTGGTAAAGAAATCAGCCCAGGTCATGGCATCCAGTGCCGCATCATCCCTGATGGCATGTCCGACCTCCTCCCACCAGTCTCGTGCCTTGTCCTTCAGAAGACAGGACGCCAATCTGACCTTGTCCCCCTCGAGACATCTGCTAGTGCAGAATGCATTGGCCACATCCGCCAACCACCTGGTACTCGCTATGGGGTCCCGTGCCCCATGATAGTCAGGAGCCCCGCATGCCCTGAACTCCCTGAACGTAAGTGTGCGCGACCCCATCACTGCCGCCATCTCGGAACGGAAAGTACTCAATCTCTCATCCATCAGCTCTAAAATACCCTCCCTGATCGAACCGAAGATCACAGGAGTCTGCTCTAGTATGATGCGGGTAACCTTAGAAGAAAGGAACTCCCTAGTCTGCTCATCCATCTGCCCGGCCTCCGGGCCTAATCCCGATCCTGATCCCCCTCCGGCATCTGAACTGCCGGCTGCTGGCCTCGGACGCAAAACTACCATTCTGAAACATATCATAACAACATCAGAACACTGAAATATCTCAAGGGATCATGATACTACTACTAGCTTCATGGTCTTGTCTTGGCCTTCCTTAATTCGAGTACGGATCCTCTGCTTTCAGTAGTATGGGACCCTACTACCTTCCACATCTATCTGTACTTTCCTCAAGAACTGCCTTGACTCCACCAAGTCACTTCTACTACTGCCATTCTCTGCTACTCTCATCGTAGGCTTGCCCTAGGGAAACTTCAAGCTCAACGCGACTGGTCCTCAGCTGCTGTAGGTCTCCTCATAATGCCAGTTAGCCACCACCTAAACACCATCACATGTGATGAGGATCAGATAATCCTTCAAGTAAAAGATCCATCCCTACAACGGTTGGACTCAAACAAGAGCTGCGCAGTAGAGCCAGTTCCAGCACTCTGGGATTATTCAAACCTGATCACATGTGGTGTGACGTGTTCACCTAATGGCTAACTCCCACTACTCAGAACCCCACTAAGCACGAAGCAAGCAGCATTCGGACACGGGAAATAGACTCAGGAAAAACTATTCTTATAACAAGAAACTGCACTAGCATAGGATGCTAAGCTCATACTATCAGGCATAACCTAAACAGGCTATCCTACTGCTGTCTACTCAATTCTAGCATGCAATACTCATAAAGCTGTAACACATAAGCAGGCACATAAGGCATTCTCCTAGATCCTTAGCCCTATACTAGCATGTTGTTCTACTGAAACTGAAACTGAACAAATAACTTGTATGGGTAATTTGGGAGTACTTACTTGAGCTCGGCTGACCGCATGCACACACCTCTATCTTGTTAAAAACAATCCTTTCTTTCCAAGTGCTTTCAAAATTCTTTTTGTAAAACATTTTTAATTTACTAAAATCTTTTATTTCCCTTAGTTTGAGTTCAGATACACCCGGAAGTGAATCCGAATCCCTCAAACCAGGGCTCTGATACCAACTTGAAACGACCCAAAAACACGACCCAAAAGTTTTCGTCTTTCAATATAATCTAAACCGTAATATAAGTATCATAACATAAAACATACGCAATGTATCCCCAAAACATAATAAAATATTGTGCGGAAAACTGTATCATACAACATCAATCCAAAACATCAAAAGACATCCCCAGGATAAAAGCTATGCTGTGGTGTGTCGGATGCTGTCACCCCAAGCTCTTCCCTTTGCTTGCGGAAGTACCTGAAACCAAACTGAAACTGTAAGCACGAAGTTTAGTGAGCTCCCCCAAACTACCACATACCATACAATAACATATAAACACATATTGGGCCTTGCCCACTGCATCGGGCCGAAGCTCAGAAACTGCATCGGACCGAAGTCCGGAACTGACTCGGACCTTGTCCCCTGCATCAGACCGAAGTCCGGAACTAACTGCATCGGACCGAAGTCCGGAACTGACTGGGACCTTGTCCCCTGCATCGCACCGAAATCCGGAACTAACTGCATCGGACCGAAGTCCGGAACTGACTGGGACCTTGTCCCCTGCATCGGACCGAAGTCTGGAACTAACTGCATCGGACCGAAGTCCGGAACTGTCTGACTGAACATGGCATCGCATAACACATCAACTAGCATAACACATATACGACATGCTACATCGGCCCGTGGCCCAGAACACATAGTACTTAACACATAAAACATAGCACACAAATCCTGTTCGAACCACGAAGGCATCGAACATACCAACTACTGCATCGGACCTAAATCCGGAAACTACTGCTAACTGAACGGGCCGGCATTGTGGCCTTAGACCCGTTCCTACTGGAAGGAAACTCACCTCGTAAGCTGGCTGCTGAGTGTGTGGCTCGGGAAGCTAACGGCAGCTGCTCCTGAATCTCCTCGGCTACAAGTCCAGAAACACACTCAATCAAATACTAAACACTGCGCTTGGGGTAAACTGACTCTTTTACCCTCGGTCAAAGTCAATTATCTTTTGGGCTGACTCGCCGAGTTGGGCCACCCAACTCGCCGAGTCCCACTCTTACTTTTCACTCTTACTCACTACTACTCGTCGAGTCTGGCATCGACTCGACGAGTACCCTCTTGATCCAAGAACTCAGACAATCTTCATCCGACTCGCCGAGTCGTATGAACAGACTCGACGAGTTGTTCTTGATCCCAAGAAGATTGCCTTGGACTCGCCGAGTTGTATGAACAAACCCGTCGAGTCCCTCCATCACTGAGTCTACTCTCAACTCGCTGAGTCCACTTCCTGACTCATCTCGTCCACTCGACACTGATAAAACTGAAGGACTCGGGACTCGCGACCCGAGTCGTCGAGTCGTTCTTCCGACTCGCCGAGTCGCCGCCATGCAACTGATTTTTACTTGATTTTGTTTGAATCCAATGCATACAATTGATAGATCTGAGTCCAATAAGCTGTTTTACCACGTAAAGTTTCCAACTTTACGTGCACAACCTCATGAATAAGGGAAATAAGGCTAAAAGATGCATAAAATGGGTAGATCTATGGTTATCATGCAATATAACTCCAAAAAGACAGTAGATCTGGGCTCTACAACACCCCAACATTCAGATCCATAGATATATCGACTTAATAAGACGTTCATGCAAGTGTAAGGCTTGAAACAAGCACCAACTAGGTCTTAGGAGAGCTCTAATGGAAGTTTAAAGCATATAGTAAGATGGAACTCCGAAAATACCTCAATAAACTCTGATTTGGCCTTGGATCTTTGCACTACAACCCTTCTCCTTGCTTCTTTCTTCTTCTCCTTCTTCACACCTTCACAAAGAGGGCACCAAAACACATATAAGCTCTTCAATGGAGGTTTGGGGCTCTATCACTGCGTTCTCAGGGTGAGGGAGGCGAGAATGGGGGCTATAAAGTGGTATAAATAGTGGGCAACCCGGGGATTTTAGGGTTTCACCCAGACAGATGGACTCGCCGAGTCGGGGATATGGACTCGTCGAGTCCCTGGCTCACGCGTGCCCTCAGACGCGACCCTACTCGGCGAGTCAGGCTAGAACTAGCCGAGTCCCTCTTGAAAAACTCACTATAATTACCAATAAATCAACATACCGGGAACGGGTCGTTACATTTATCATGAGTGATTGTTAGACGATAATATCTTATATTCTTGAAACTAAGACATGTGAGTTGTAATTTACAAGTCGGTTGCACATTGATATATGTGAACGTACTAGTAACATGGTGTTATAAAACATATTGTTGTGTGTGAGTTGATGAGTAAGTACAAGCAAGCATATGAGTCAAATTTTATCCATTCCTTTTACCCTTAGAGGGATAAAAGCGATATCTATGGGCCACTCGATGGTTTAGTCATGACAACCCTAAGTGCTTGGCTAAGCCTGGACTGATTTGATTTTTTCAATTAGTCGGTCATCATAAATAAGAAATCAGGAAACAGTAGATGGACAGAGAGAATGATTATAATCCATATATCATGTCCATATAATATCTAGAATGGAGGAATATATGATCCCTTGTTTAGTGGACTCGTCATTGATTAGGTCATAGTTCTCAGGTGTGTCGTATTTGGTTCCCCATTTCCCCTTTTACCTCCTGTACTATACAACCGCTCCTCATCTTGCAAAAAATTTATGATCGCTTACCTTTTAATTGGTATCCCCTCATTCCCCGAAACTCCATCCCTTCGATCTCGTTGATTTACTTCTTCAAGAACTTCACCGTAGCTTCAAGAAATGGCTGTTTAGTCCGCCTTTTTTTCCTATGTGTTTGGGACATGAGTCTCCTCCTTCTCCATATCACCGCTCCCTCTAATCCAATCATATTTAATTTTTTTCATTTTCTTTATGTTGATGATTACGATCTCAATTTTTGACTCTCAATTCCAATCATCACATTCTACAAAAAGAAAAAGCCTTATTTTGCGCTCAACAAACAATCGCCATTTTCTTGACTATAAAGGTTTTGAATCTTGAATCAAAGAAGAACGATGCCACTGTTCCTTCTATAGCCGTCGTCTTTTCTACTGGTATATTATATTCACTTACCCTAATTTGGTTTCATGTTTTATTACTTGTTAGTTTTAATTGGATTTTATTGCCCCATTTAGGTTTTTCTGTTAACAATTTTATGCCCTAAATCTTCTTCTCTTGTTTCATAAGTCGCAATCAAGATCCTGTCAAAGGTTGTAAATCCAATAACCGAAAAGCAATGTTGAAATTCAAGAGTTTTCTTGCATCTATTTTAAAAAAAAAAGTAGAATACCCAGTCTTTATAAAGGTTGGTGTTGTAACTGCTACTGAGTCATAAAGTAGATGATTGCAATTTTCCTATACTTCACGGGTTTTCTACTGTTGTGCTGGTGTTGTGATTGCAAACCAAAATGTTTTGTTAAAATAAACAAACTTACCTAATTATTGATTTAAGGATGATTAGTTTCTCAATTTCAAGAAACCAAATACTATATCTGGTACAATCGTTTATGCAAGCTAATAAAATAGTTGTTCTTGAACTATTGTCAAGAGCGATAATTGAAAACGAAAACCTAACATGGACTCATGAAAAATTGCTTGGCATCTTCATCTTTTTGTTTTATTTAATTTCAATAACAATTATTTTATTACCTTGCTTAAACTATTATACCAGATATAGTATTTGGTTTCTTGAAATTGAGAAACTAATCATCCCTAAATCAATCATTAGGTATGTTTGTTTATTTATGATTAGTGTTTATACAGATCGTTTATAAATAATGAAATTTAGAACTATATGTGATCGATTAACCGTGCATTTTGTCAAATTTGAGTTAGGGTTTTTTTTTATGTGTTGCGCCTTTAGTTATTAAAAAATAGAATTTGAAGAAACTTTCTTTCTTTTTATTTTATATCACGATCAAGAGAATGCCAAAGTATATATTTTTTGGTTAGTATGTAATAGATGAAATTGGGGGAACTGGTAAATTGTCATTTGAATGTCATAATGAAAGGTTAGTGTCACACCCCGAAAACCGAAGGCGGAAACATTTCCGGGGTTGACTCCACGTCGAGTATCAAATCCAATGTACATAGTAAGTAAAGTAAATCAACCATTACATTACATATATGAAAGATTTACATTTGTTTCAAAAGCATAAGTTATACATGTGATACATAGTATATATGAACAACACGAAAACGAGTCTTCTGAGAACTCCATCTTCACACAAAAGGATCTTCGGGTACCTGTCTAACATGGACCTGAGAATACAAGCGGTTTGAAAATCAGCATAAAGCTGGTGAGTTCATAAGTGGTTAGTTTTTCTGAAAATGTACGAGTTTCTTTGTTTTCCTGAAAGGTGGTTATCCAAGAAAATCCCATATTTTCTTATGTAAAGTTAGATTCCAAATCCAAAAGTAAAGTAAACGATGTCTAAATAAAACATGATTGTTCTTGTGAAATGTAGTCAATTGATTAACTTATTACACTTCTTTAATTTCGTACTACTATTACTCAGGAAGAACCCCATGTTCTCCTGATTGTGTGTGTGTGAACTGTTACTAGTTCTAATTATGTTCGGTGTCCTTCCCAGGAAAACCCCATGTTTCCCTGACTATGTGTGAGTGTGTGTCTTTACTGGTTATGGTTATGTTCAGTGTTCTTCCCAGGAAAACCCCATGTTTTCCTGACTGTGTGTCTTTACTGGTTATGGTTATGTTCAGTGTTCTTCCCAGGAAAACCCCATGTTTTCCTGACTGTGTGTGTACCTGGCATCCCTAGATGTACATTAGCTTTACTACGTACATAAAGCTAGTAAATGAGTCTGAAATGTTAATAATCTAGATTGCGAGTCCTTAACCATACTCAGACTAGATATGACTCGAACCGTGGTCAATATCCTTTTTATGACTCTCGTCACCCTTGAACCTTTCGGTTCGGCTGTAGCTAGCAGCCAGGTGTGGGATTGTCAGTCCCGTATATATCTATACACTCAAGCCACGCTCTCCTACGAACGGAGATTCTGGTTACAGGGTTAGTCCTCCATTATCTCGTGTCATGGAAGTGTTACAAGGACGTGTCTCCAATCACTAAGATTACTCTTTACTTTTCGACTAGGAAAGTAGTATTTACGACTGACTATATTCTACGTACCTGTCCTTTACACTTGAGCCTAGGTGTTTTATTAAGGACATTACACTCGAGCCTAGGTGTCATTTAATGATAGCTGTCCTTTTACACTCGACCCTAGGTGTATTATTAAGGACATTACACTCGAACCTAGGTGTTATTTAATGATTATGGTCCTTTACACTCGATCCTAGGTGTATTATTAAGGACATTACAGTGATTTGTGTGTTATGATAGTATTTATCTATCACACTCGATCCTAGGTGTTATTTAATGATGGCTGTCCTTTTACACTCGACCCTAGGTGTATTATTAAGGACATTACACTCGAGCCTAGGTGTCATTTAATGATAGCTGTCCTTTTACACTCGACCCTAGGTGTATTATTAAGGACATTACACTCGAACCTAGGTGTTTTATTACAGACATTACAATGGTTTATGTATTCTATTAGTTTAAATGTGAACAATCAATTACCAAGTACACAATATAATAGTATATAATAAGAATTGAAAATCGGGTTAAAAACAAACAACTCTGCAAGTTAAAACGGTTTGTTTAAAAGGTTTTCAATTCTTAAAGTGTAAAATTATGAAACCATTTAATTGAAATCATGTGATTGAGTACAAGATATACTTGTACTTTTGCTTGTATTCCCCCCTGAAAACATTGAAAAACCATTGAAAAAGGGTAGGGGTATGAACTCACCGGACACGGAAATGTGTCGATTTCGGATGCTAAACGTCGAATCGAGGCCTGATAACATGCAAGGTTCCTATGTAAAATGAAATGGCATACAAATATATCTAATTAGATTTACAAACTCTAATTAGATATGAAGTTACACTCCAACGAACGAAAACACCTCAAAACGGGTGTTTGGAGTGACCCGGGTGACATCTACGGACGGGAATTGAAGCGTGGGACTTGGGATTTGAGTTTACTCCCCAAAAGTAAACTCCCTAATGATGTTCATGGCCTAAACACCCATTCCCCATGAGTTTACGGCCGTAAACTCATAGAGGGGTGGGTTTATGGTGTTTAATGGCTCACAAAGGGGTATGGACACTTGGAAATGCTTGGAATAATTTTAACTAAGGCTTGGATTGAATTAAAATCATCAAATGCAACACTTAAAGGAGTTTACGGCCTAGGCATGGGTTCTATGGCAGTAAACTCACATATCTCATAGAATAAGTGTTGTTAAGGTCCCAAAATTAATCACATGTGATTCTAAAAATTCCAACAAGCCTAGAAATGAGTTTGGGGCACCAATTGACACCATTTTATGAGTTTACGGCCATGAGACATGTTCTATGGCCGTAAACTCTCATATGTGGGGTTTTGATGTTTTTAAAGCCCTAAAACTATATTTTTGGTTGGTCCTTTGATTTATTCCAAGGCTTTTGGTGGTGTTGGATGGCTTTCTAACACCTTAGAATTGATTTTATACCCCTTTTTGAGGAGTTTACGGCCCAAGCACATGCCTTGGCCGTAAACTCATATAAACCTCTCAAAATTTATGTTTGAAGTGTTCTAAGTCCAATTCCAATATTCTAAAAATCATATCTAAGTCTTGTTTGTGTTTTGGAAGGGTTAAATGGCTTAAAAACCCTCATAATATGTGTTTACGGCCATGGCACCTTCCAAGGCTGTAAACTCATATACAAAGCTTCAAATCTTGGTTTGAGGCATTCTAATTCCATTTCATAAAGTCCTCTAGCCATATACAAGGTCCAATTGAGATTTGGAAGGGTTTTGTTGCTCCAAAAACCCTCTTTATGTGAGTTTACGGCCTAGGACTGTTCTAGGGCCGTAAACTCATGTTAATGGTCCTATCCCATGGTTTGAACTCGAATTTGAGGGCTAAAGATGTTGCATAACAAATTAGGGAAGGTACCTTGGTGATTTGAAGCCTTAAACTTGAGATTTTGACCCTAAAATCTAGTTTGAGGAGAGAGGTTGGAGTGATAGTTGTAAATTGGAGCAAAAGCTTCAAAATGGAGACGTGAGTCACTTTAAATAGTGTCCAAGTTCGGGACATGGTAGAATTCTACCCGATACCGGCGTTAGACGGAGCTTTTGGTCGCACCCGGCCAATTTGCCGTAACCCGATATGGTTGGTTCTAAAAATGTTCCGATCATTAAGATGAGATGTTAGAATGAGTTCTAAGGGTATTAAGACACTTATTAAGTCATAAAATAAAATTCACATTAACGACTTAATAAAAGGTCGGAAATGGAAACGAAATCGGAAACAGCGATTGGATGATCGGAACGAGTCGCAAAAAGGGTTACAATTAAGGATATGAATTTCGGGTTGTTACATTATCCCCCCGTTAGAGGGAATTTCATCCCAAAATTCAAAGATTCAAACATAGATCACGAAGTGGAAAGATATATGAGGATGAATTTACTGCATTCGGGTCTCCGCTTAACATTCTCGCGAACCCTCACTATCAGGATGTGGCTGTGTTACGCATGATTAATCTCTCAATCTACGATATCATTTGATTCATATATGAATATTTGGATTTTTATTTCCTCAAAGGAATTTACTAGGGTTTCGTTAGGTCGGCAAGCCTTACGAATAAAGATGCGGAATACCAGATGGTTGCTACTGAGTCTTTAAGATAGCTCGGAGAGGGCTATGGAATCGATTCCTAACGAAGATCTTGAAGGTCTAAGGTTCCACAAGTTAAGTTTTCCGCACTTCCCAAGATGTACTATGTCTTTCCAGGGTAAAACCTTCAACAAGTGGGTACACTTTCACATGTCAGAGTAACTAAAGGTCCAATGGTTCTAAAGGGAACTTCTACGGGAGTCTACGATCGTAGCCGATGGGACCCAAAGATCGACAGGTCCCATGGGTGCTCCCGGTGTCGACTAATTCTTTATTGCCTTAGCTTTTGAAAGGATCTACGAGTATGACTGCTTTGGTTATCTACATGAACAAGAGAATGGTTCGACCGAAGGGCGTCACTACCTCCTCGTAGTGATCGTATCATGCCCTGATTGCTGACTTGCACACATTATGCTTACTGAGGTTCGGTTACGAGGAAATTCCCGAGATTAGATTGATGCGAGACTAGACTACACGTTCGGAAAGAATTCTCAAGAATTCTTTAGAAACAACATTGGGAAAGGATCGTAGACTTCTCGTTTCTCGATGATCACTTGGATGAGAGATACATGGGCAAACCTTTTAAGCTTTGATGTACAAAGATCATGAGAGTCGAGTTGGGGAAAGATTAGAACAAGTGGCTTTCTCGAATCTAGGAAAGACAGCATGAATGAGGCTCGGGCATTACATGTTAAGGGTGACATCAAAGCATTTCATAAAAAGTTTACCAATAGATAGAATGGAGAAGAATAATCACTCGGATTGAGAAAACAATCTACGAATACGACACAAACGTTCTTGTTTCCATGTGATAACCATCTCGAAGACATATATTTTCGGTTACTCGTAAATGACAGGGGTTAGAAAATGTTCAAATGGATGGTTAATGAATTTCTTTCGGTGCTAGAATCGAAAAGAATCACAGGCATATAATTTAACAAGGGAAAATATACCTGTGGCAACGGTGGGATCGGTGGCTGTCTTTTCTTGTCCTATCGCTAGAACTCTTCCAATGTTACCAGGTTTTACAGTCTTAGGCCAGTTTCGCTTGAGATGTCCCACTCCCCCACAACCATAGCAGGCCCGACCGATGCCCGCTCCGGAAGTTTGACTCGTTGATTGAGTTGGCGTCTTACAGTTCTTCGCCATGTGACCCTTTATGCCACATTTGTTGCAAATTACCTCTATACATGGACCGGACGAAAGATGATGATAGTTGCACTTGCCACAACTAGGAAGAGTTCCAGTATACCTACTAGTAGGTTTCCGAGTTGAGGATCCGACAACAGAAACAGTCACAGGGGAAGTGGCAGCATGAACTGCCATCGTTTGCTGTCTTTTTGAAGACTCGTGTGATGTTTGGCTTTTCTCTTTCTTCCCAAGTTTTCTTTTCTCGCCACTCCTCACCGTCGGTTCAGTAGTGGTAGCTGCCTCTTCAAGGTCATCACTGTGATCGATTAGGATTTGTGCTAAACATTTGGCGCTGTCGTATGTATCCGGCCTCGCAGCTATGACATTTCCTTTCATTGGCTGAGTCAGTCCCCAGATAAATCACTCTATCTTCTTACTTTCCGGGGTAACCATTCCCGGACAAAGTAGTGCCAAGTCATCGAACCTGGAAGTATAAGTAGCAATTTCGGAACCTTTCATCTTCAGGTTCCACAGTTCATGTTCTAACTTCTGCATTTCTCCCCGATGGCAGTACTCAGCCAGCAGAAGTTCCTTCATGGCTTCCCAACCCATGGCGTTGGCTACAGGTAAGGTTAGGGATTTGACTCGGCCGTTCCACCAAGTCAAGGCTTTGTCAAGAAAGGTGCAGGCGGCAAACTTCACCTTGTCTGAATCTGAACAAGCGCAGATTTCAAAGATAGATTCGATCTTCTCAAACCATCGGGTAAGGGAAATGACACCTCCAGTGCCATCAAAAGACGTGGGTTTGGCGTTCATGAAATCCTTATAGGAACCCTCTTTCCGGCGTCCCTGGCTATCTTCTGGGTTTTGGGATTGAGGACCACCTCCTGAACTGCTAGGGTTCATTTGTGACATGGTTGCCACCATTGCAGCTGTCATGACTGTCTCGAGTGATGCTAGGTCAAACTGAGGAGGAGGTGATGGCGGAGGAGGATTGTCGTTGTTCTACGAGCTGGGTCTCTTTCGGGGAGGCATCTTGATCTAAAAAGATCAGGAAAGAGAGGATCATAAGTCCTCTGTATTGAATCAAGAGATATGGAACACGGGATATCTCATCAAGACAGATATAGCATCATACTAAGCGATAAAGCAGGAAAGAGTTATCAAGACAGAACGTTTTATCTCTAGAGGAATGTTCAATTAACATCACATATACGAGGATTTTCTACGAAGGATTGGCTCGAGAAATACTCCCATAGTATTTCATGGTTCACTGCAGCAACGATTCGTTGTTTGAGATATTAGGTAAGTTTTAGGCATGCTGCGTACTACAGTCACTCCCAAGCACATGTTGGCTGTGTCTCGAATGAATATAGTTGGCCAGGCTATATTGATCCTAGACACGACTACATAACTGCCCAGGTTTAACCGCAGTGTACAACATCCATTTACTTATGTTTTGTTCTACTTGTAGTTATGGATTTCGGCGGGTCGATATACTTGTATACTTTTGAAAATACTTATAGTTTTGAAGATACTTTTAACTCAGAGCACTGAGGCCCTTTAATGTTTATAGTTTTATACCATGTAAGGTTTGGTATACTTCATTCACTATAAACAAGGGCTCTGATACCAATCTGTCACACCCCGAAAACCGATGGCGGAAACATTTCCGGGGTTGACTCCACGTCGAGTATCAAATCCAATGTACATAGTAAGTAAAGTAAATCAACCATTACATTACATATATGAAAGATTTACATTTGTTTCAAAAGCATAAGTTATACATGTGATACATAGTATATATGAACAACACAAAAACAAGTCTTCTGAGAACTCCGTCTTCACACAAAAGGATCTTCGCGTACCTGTCTAACATGGACCTGAGAATACAAGCGGTTTGAAAATCAGCATAAAGCTGGTGAGTTCATAAGTGGTTAGTTTTTCTGAAAATGTACGAGTTCCTTTGTTTTCCTGAAAGGTGGTTATCTAAGAAAATCCCATATTTTCTTATGTAAAGTTAGATTCCAAATCCAAAAGTAAAGTAAACGATGTCTAAATAAAACATGATTGTTCTTGTGAAATGTAGTCAATTGATTAACTTATTACACTTCTTTAATTTCGTACTACTATTACTCAGGAAGAACCCCATGTTCTCCTGACTGTGTGTGTGAACTGTTACTAGTTCTAATTATGTTCGGTGTCCTTCCCAGGAAAACCCCATGTTTCCCTGACTATGTGTGTGTGTGTCTTTACTGGTTATGGTTATGTTCAGAGTTCTTCCAAGGAAAACCCCATATTTTCCTGACTGTGTGTCTTTACTGGTTATGGTTATGTTCAGTGTTCTTCCCAGGAAAACCCCATGTTTTCCTGACTGTGTGTCTTTACTGGTTATGGTTATGTTCAGTGTTCTTCCCAAGAAAACCCCATGCTTTTCTGCCTATGTGTGTGTACCTGGCATCCCTAGATGTACATTAGCTTTACTACGTAGATAAAGCTAGTAAATGAGTCTGAAACGTTAATAATCTAGATTGCGACTCCTTAACCATACTCAGACTAGATATGACTCGAACCGTGGTCAATATCCTTTTTATGACTCTCGTCACCCTTGAACCTTTCGGTTCGGCTGTAGCTAGCAGCCAGGTGTGGGATTGTCAGTCCCGTATATATCTATATACTTAAGCCACGCTCTCCTACGAACGGAGATGCTGGTTACAGGGTTATTCCTCCACTATCTCGTGCCATGGAAGTATTACAAGGACGTGTCTGCAATCACTAAGATTACTCTTTACTTTTCAACTAGGAAAGTAGTATTTACGACTGACTATATTCTACGTACCTGTCCTTTACACTCGAGCCTAGGTGTTTTATTAAGGACATTACACTCGAGCCTAAGTGTCATTTAATTATAGCTGTCCTTTTACACTCAACCTTAGGTGTATTATTAAGGACATTACACTCGAACCTAGGTGTTATTTAATGATTATGGTCCTTTACACTCGATCCTAGGTGTATTATTAAGGACATTACAGTGATTTGTGTGTTATGATAGTATTTATCTATCACACTCGAGCCTAGGTGTTATTTAATGATGGCTGTCCTTTTACACTCGAACCTAGGTGTATTATTAAGGACATTACACTCGAGCCTAGGTGTCATTTAATGATAGTTGTCCTTTTAAACTCGATCCTAGGTGTATTATTAAGGACATTACACTCGAACCTAGGTGTTTTATTACAGACATTACAATGGTTTATGTATTCTATCAGTTTAAATGTGAACAATCAATTACCAAGTACACAATATAACAGTATATAATAAGAATTGAAAATCGGGTTAAAAACAAACAACTCTGCAAGTTAAAACGGTTTGTTTAAAAGGTTTTCAATTCTTAAAGTGTACAATTATGAAACCATTTAATTGAAATCATGTGATTGAGTACAAGATATACTTGTACTTTTTCTTGTATTCCCCCCCCCCCCCCCTGAAAACATTGAAAAACCATTGAAAAAGGGTAGGGGTATGAACTCACCGGACGCGGAAATGTGTCGATTTTGGATGCTAAACGTCGAATCGAGGCCTGATAACACGCGAGGTTCCTATGTAAAATGAAATGGCATACAAATATATCTAATTATATTTACAAACTATAATTAGATATGAAGTTACACTCCAACGAACGAAAACACCTCAAAACGGGTGTTTGGAGTGACCCGGGTGACATCTACGGACGGGAATTGAAGCGTGGGACTTGGGATTTGAGTTTACTCCCCAAAAGTAAACTCCCTAATGATGTTCATGGCCTAAACACCCATTCCCCATGAGTTTACGGCCGTAAACTCATAGAGGGGTGGGTTTATGGTGTTTAATGGCTCACAAAGGGGTATGGACACTTGGAAATGCTTGGAATAATTTTAACTAAGGCTTGGATTGAATTAAAATCATCAAATGCAACACTTAAAGGAGTTTACGGCCTAGGCATGGGTTCTATGGCAGTAAACTCACATATCTCATAGAATAAGTGTTGTTAAGGTCCCAAAATTAATCACATGTGATTTTAAAAATTCCAACAAGCCTAGAAATGAGTTTGGGGCACCAATTGACACCATTTTATGAGTTTATGGCCATGAGACATGTTCTATGGCCGTAAACTCTCATATGTGGGGTTTTGATGTTTTTAAAGCCCTAAAACTATTTTTTTGGTTGGTCCTTTGATTTATTCCAAGGCTTTTGGTGGTGTTGGATGGCTTTCTAACACCTTAGAATTGATTTTATACCCCTTTTTGAGGAGTTTACGGCCTAAGCACATGCCTTGGCCGTAAACTCATATAAACCTCTCAAAATTTATGTTTGAAGTGTTCTAAGTCCAATTCCAATATTCTAAAAATCATATCTAAGTCTTGTTTGTGTTTTGGAAGGGTTAAATGGCTTAAAAACCCTCATAATATGTGTTTACGGTCATGGCACCTTCCAAGGCCATAAACTCATATACAAAGCTTCAAATCTTGGTTTGAGGCATTCTAATTCCATTTCATAAAGTCCTCTAGCCATATACAAGGTCCAATTGAGATTTGGAAGGGTTTTGTTGCTCCAAAAACCCTCTTTATGTGAGTTTACGGCCTAGGACTGTTCTAGGGCCGTAAAATCATGTTAATGGTCCTATCCCATGGTTTGAACTCGAATTTGAGGGCTAAAGATGTTGCATAACAAATTAGGGAAGGTACCTTGGTGATTTGAAGCCTTAAACTTGAGATTTTGACCCTAAAATCTAGTTTGAGGAGAGAGGTTGGAGTGATAGTTGTAAAATGGAGCAAAAGCTTCAAAATGGAGACTTGAGTCACTTTAAATAGTGTCCAAGTTCGGGACATGGTAGAATTCTACCCAATACCAGCGTTAGACGGGGCTTTTGGTCGCACCCGGCCAATTTGCCGTAACCCCATATGGTTGGTTCTAAAAATGTTCCGATCATTAATATGAGACGTTAGAATGAGTTCTAAGGGTATTGAGACACTTATTAAGTCATAAAATAAAATTCACATTAACGACTTAATAAAAGATCGGAAACGGAAACGAAATCGGAAACGGCGATTGGATGATCGGAACGAGTCGCGAAAAGGGTTACAATTAAGGATATGAATTTCGGGTTGTTACAGTTAGTAGCTTGATCATAATTTTATTATTGAAATTATTCATAGTTTGTATAAGGATGTTGTAAGGATATCATTTGGTTTTTTCTGCAGTAAATCAACAAGTTGTGGCCACAGCAAGTCCCCTGCTAGCTTGACCTAGCTAGCAATTTTTAGAGTTAAAGTTGCAATCTCAAATAGAAAGGTTCTTCACTTTTTCTTTACTACAAATGGCATGTAAGTGTTTCTCATTTTATTCTTTTTAGACTTGACAACTTGTAATACCCAATAATCAATGATGCTCTTAATATTTTTAAGAGCATGTACACTGGTCATGCTTTACTTGTGAAATATATTCTTAATCTATGAACCTATAATGATCATTTTTATTTTTTTAGTTCATTTTTTTCTTATTTTAAAATTATTTATATTTTTATGAACTGAGGGAAACTTGAGTAACTCGATCCCTTCATGGAGTTGTCATTGTTGTAAAGCATCAGCACTTTAGTTAAGCATTTGTCATACTGGTAACAAAAAAAACAATACATAACATGATTTGGAGATGTTACATAGAGTTAATTTGAACTTCCTTGACAGTAACATTACAACATACCCAGATCTAATATGTTCTCATATAAATGTTAGCTGCTCTCTATACTTAATTGTATTATATTAGTATACTGCTTTCTATATATTTGATCGAAAATTTTAAATTTGATGGTGCAATGTGACAAGCTCAAAGAACTAATAAATGTCTACATATTTTATACATTGGAAAAAGCACCTATGGTTCTAAAACTTCACTGAAAAACCAATTTTGAATTTCCTACAATTTAACATATTTTTCAAATTTAACCATTTACACTTATAATGTCAGTTTTAACATGTCATTTTCTTACAAGATTCACCAATAGTTTTTTAAACTAATAATTAGTTTAGTCATTTCGAAATGGTTACTTTGGAATATTGCATGAATGGTCTATGGTTTGTTTGAAAAAAATTTAAAAAGGGGGTAAAATCCAACATTGATCAAGATATAATGCTTTTTTTCTTAAATTTGCTCTTTTTTTTAATTTGTTATGTATTTTAATTTTATTAGAGTCACGAGTCTTGAATTTGAGTTTTTGGCAAAACATCTAGCAGAATTTACTTTCATTGACTACTAACTCTCTGGTATTTGCTCCTTCAAATGTTTTTGCTTCCATTTTATTTCTTTCCAGATGGATGCTAGATCATTTGTGTCACCCCTAGGTTTGGCTCTGTATCCATATATCTTTTTCTTTAACTTTATAAAGGGAGTAAGTGGAATTTACCTGGTTTATTTATTTATTTATTAATTTAGGCAGAATGATACAATAGAACACCACCCATGTTACAAGCCATCGGAACTTAAGAACATAGTTCTTGCACTTCGTGGTTTACGATCAAGTGATAGTAGTTCATAACTGGATGCCATAATATTTCTTTCTTAACCATATAAACACGACATCGCGCTTTGGTATCAAGGAAGAGATACATTGACAAGAAGCATTAAACATCGTTTAGAAATAGATGAGAGATGCCTAGAAAGGTTAGGGATTAATTTAATGATTTTTATATCGTGTTTAAACTAATTATGTGTTACTATTTAAGTTCTGGTTGTTAATTTGTGTAATTAAGAGAGAATGAAGACTGAGACAATATATTTTAGCTTTTACTTGTAATAGAAATAGTTTTTCATCTTTTACCTCTAATAGCATCGTTTTTTTATTTTCTTACCATAATTGGTTCTTTACTAATGCTTTTTTACTGGAAAAAGCAATGTACTTAGAATCCCTTATCCATAAAAGAAATCAATCAACTTATAACATTCTACTTTAAAGTTCTAAATACCTAAATTACCCTCCATGGGTCGTGCTTGGCACGGGCCTTACTAAAACATGCTGTTAAATTGACCAAAATATATTTATCATTGATCTACCATATGTTAGAACTACTTGAAGTCACAAATCGTGTGTCCCTAATTGAGCAGCTCTAATATTAGGAAGAACATTCATATTTTTTCTTTTACGGTATTGTACTTTCAATTTGTTTCCTTGTACGGTAATCAATATACTCTAAAAAATAGATGAAATTATATCATTGTAAATTGTCTTGTATTTGAATGTCATTGCTGTAATTACATAGATTTTTCAAAGTGCAACACTACTGTGAGAAGAAACAAAAGTAAGATGCTATACTAAACAAATCCATGAAAGTGCATTGTTGATTTCTGCAAATAATGAAATTCTTTACAAACCACAACAACTTTGATTAAAAGAACAACATTTACAACAGTAAAATGAAAACCCAAATTACCTTCCATGGGTCGTGCTTAGCACGGGCCTCAAACTTATCTAGTATATATATATATATATATATATATATATATATATATATATATATGTGTGTGTGTGTGTGTGTGTGTGTAAGACCAATTTGTTTTACCATTACTAAGCCTTTTTCACAAAGCCAGTCTATAAGGGGGTATAAGATTTTTGCCTATAAAATGGCAGCTTAATGGGTGTCCACTCTCACCCACCGCTTCCTTGACTGGTAGAGGGTCGTTAGCTGAACGGGTAGGACAATGACTTTAATCCACATTAAAAGTATGATGATTGTAAAGTAAATAAATGTATTTATAAATTCTCAATCTTAGTTACTTTAGGAAAATGTGAATAAGGTGCTAACCCATGAAATTACACTTTGCACTTTGCTTAAGTCGTTACTAGAGCATGTGTGGTTAACCGGCACACTAACCTAGACTTAACAAGGTACGAAAAGGGTGGATTAAAGTTTATCATAGATCGGTGGAGCGCGTGTGGTTAACCACCACATCAATTAGGTGATAAACATTAAGAGTACCATGTATTTTCCATGGTTATTTCACATCTTGTTTTGTGATCCTCGACATCCCAGTCACAAAACCTGAAGGCCACACTCGTGATTGAAACATGCCATTGAAAACTTCAATGATTCTCAAAGAATCTAGGAGTTTCAAAACTAATTAAAACGTAATAATACATTTTGTTTTTCATGGTGGAAATTAGTGAATCATCATTCACCTACATTCAAATATTTTATAGCTTGGATTACAGCATCCCCCTTTGTAACATCCAGATTTCCAAATATCATAATTTAAGTATTAATTTTGAGTTAAGAAGGGGGACTCGACGAGTTGGCACCTAAACTCGTCGAGTAGGATCACGACTGATAACTTGGATTAATGAATCGACCCGATGAGTCAGTGAGTCAACTCGACGAGTCCACACTGTCGATAGAAATCCTAAATCTTTTGGCCTGAGCCCTATTTAAAGGCGCTTATGGCCTCCATTGGCTGATACCTTCCTAGAATAGAGAACCCAAACGAGTTTGAGTGTGTAGAGTGAGAGGAAGAGCCATCTTGAGCATTTTGGTGCGATTTTGCAAGAGAGGAGAAGAGCTCCAGCAAGAATGACCAGAGGAGGTTGTGCTTCTAAGTTGATCAAGCAAAGACCTTCATTCTGAGGTACCAAATTGAACCCTTGTCTTCCCTATTGTGCAAATTCCATTTTTGGGGTTAGGGCTTGAATCATTTAATTTTTGGGGTTTTACATGCCTCAAACCCCTCTTGCAAGTTTATGTTATAGATCTAGAGCCTTTTAGGTCCAAAGAGTTCCAATCATCCAACTTTATGCAGTCTCGTTGGAGTTTTGAATCTAGGTTGTCCTTTTAAAAGTTATTTCATCAAATGGAGCTTGATGTGTAATGCATGGACATAAAGATTCAACCTTTACGTGACTTTTGGGTGTTACAAGGTCAGATCTATAGGTTAGAGAATCAGATCTGACCTCAGAAGGTCAAATGAGTATTGCCATGAAGGAAACTCACCGAGTCCATAAGAGGACTCGACGAGTCGGATCGGGTTTCCCCACGATTCATGATCAGTGGTAACCCGTCGAGTGAAAGGTTGACTTAACGAGTCGAGTAAGGCCTTAAGAGAGTTAAGAGGAAATATGTGGACTTCCGAGTCACTCGAGTGCACTCGACGAGTCTGTTCAAAGTTGGACCATTGACCTTGTTGACCTTAGGGTTGGTCAAACTAATTTACAGAGAGGTCAGGGAGGGGTAGAATAGTTTTCTACCCATTCTTAGAGAGGAGGATGTAAGGAGTATATTGATTAGAGATGTTATCATTTTTTATAGGCGGAGGCTAGACCGGGGATTCGAGCATGAGAGTTTTCTAAACATCTTACGAGGTGAGTCTTCTCACTATACATTACCTAGAGTGGTATCTATGTGCAGACCGGAGGGTCTTACGTGTTATGTGCTTGCTTGAGATTATGTGGTATTTGATTTATGTGATATTAGACCGGACCGGAGGGTCCAACGACTTACGAGGCCAGAAGGTCCTCAACCAGACCGGACCGAGGGTCCAACGATTTAGAACGAACCAGAGATTCCAACGAGCTATAGGACTACAGGGTCCCACTGAGACGCATTGACTAGAGGGTCTTACCGAGTTATAGCCTCGAGTTGCTTATGTGTTGTATGTGGTATTTCGGGGAAATCACTAAGCATTTATGATTACCGTGTTATGTGATATGTGTTTCAGGTACCAGCGAGGATCACGGGAAGGCGCCAGCATGATTTGTACACACCGATAGAGTATTATGCAATTATATTTGAGATTCTGGGATACGTTTCTACTGATATAACTTTTGATATATTTGATGTTTTGAGATTACTTCATGAGATATGTTATGTTTTAAAAATGAAAAATTGTTTTGAAATTTTACATTGTTAGAAGTTGGTATCAAAGCCTTCGTTTGAGGGATTCGGATGCACCTTTAGGCATATCTGAACTCAAACTGAGGATTTGAGAAAAATTTTCATAAAAGAAACAATTTTTCTAAAAGAGTAAAAGATTTTGAGAAAAGTAGAATGGAGCAGAGTATACGATCAACCAGCGCTCGAATGGTGACTTCCCAAAATACCCTTATATTATGTGTTATGAGATATTATGTGATATGGTATGCATGCTATAGTGGGCTAGGTATTCATTTCTAGGACCAGAGAGGCCTAATTTGTGATGCCTTAGCCTAGGAGATTACTGCTACTATGAGTTGCTTCGAGAGTGAGTAGGTAGCAGTGAGGAGCTTATGAGTGGTCTACTAGAGGGTAGCCTGTGTTCAATGTGATATAGTGTACTTGTGATCTGGGATCCTAGGAGGAGGTCTTGGGGTGAATACTAATGTAGTGTGGAAGGTAGTATATGGCCTGTACTACTGGAAACACTGGATCAGTGAGTAGTCCAAGTAAGAATCCTTTGGGTACTAAGGAACAAGTAGGTTGAGTATTGAGTGAGAGTATACTCGAGCGAGTCTCTAATTTCTTTTATGTTGTGTTTCAGAGACATTATGGTTGGGACACGCCACACACCATGGAGAAGCGATGTTAGAGACGAGGACATTTGTTGGATGATTCATGACGAGGTGGTCGCGGCGATCCGGGAGGACATTCCAAAGATGTTTGGGTCTATCAAGACCACATTGAATAAGACATTTGACGAGAGATATGTTGCAGTTACTGAGGCGGCTGCTATTGCAGCCACTACAGTTGTCGCTGTCGCGAGGCCATAGGGGGTGACTTATTGCTGTACCGAGAGTTCAGCAACACGAAGCCACTGGAGTTTGATGGGACTTAGATCCGATACCCGCGATGAATTGAATCTCTTATATTGAAGGATGTTTCTACACCTGCTCTTGTCCAAAGCATTTGAGGGTACGATTCGCTTTGAACCATCTTCTCTTGTGGGCGAAGGACTGGTGGAAATTTGTGAAGGTTTATTTCACTTCTGTAGAGATTACAATGGTGCCCTAGGAGAGGTTCATGACGATGTTCTGAGATGATTATGTTCCCTCAGTGGAGAGGGAACGGTTGACGCAGGAGTTCTTGTCCCTCAAGTAGGGGACAGAGTCTGTGACTGTGATTAGACGGATGTTTCATGAGAGGGCGTTGTGTTGCCCTGAGCATGTGTCTACCGAGCAGGCACGTATGAGTCGATATCTGAGCATACTAAGGAGAGACATTCGTGAGTTTGTGGTGAACTCGACATACCAGACATTTGTCGAGCTCCAGGAAAATGCGCGGGAGAGGGAGATTAAGCTAGAGACTCAGGCTAGGGAGGAGGTTGAGTCTCAGAGGAGGGACAAGCGATCGGTACAATCACAGCCGGCAGCCAAGCGGGCAAAGCCCACTGATTCGAGATCTAGGGGACAAAAGGGTCGCACTTTTTGGGAGTGCGACAAGAGCTATGAGGGAGTATATAGAGAAGGGGTGTGCTACAAGTGTGGCAATGAGGGGAATTTCGTGATGGATTGCTCCAAGGGGTTTGCAGTTTGTTTTCACTGCAACCAGACTGGCCATCGGAAGGCCGAGTGCCCACAGCTACTTCAAGGATTAGCACAGGGATCTACACTTGCTTTTAGAGCTATCGAGGTCCAGCCAACGAAGACTGACGTACCAAAGACTCGCAGGAGAGCCTTTCAGTTGACAGCGGAGGAGGTTCGCATAGCACCCAATGTCGTGGCTGGTATGTATTCTGTTATTTACTATTACTGAGTCTGATATGTTGTGCTTATATGGTCGTATGCATAGGTACATGTCTAGTGAATTATGTACATGCTTTGGTGTTATTTGACTTGGGTATGAGTCGATCTTTCGTGTCATTAGCATTTAGCCATCACATGAGTATCCATCGGGAGGTGTTGAGTCGCCCTCTACGAGTTTCTACAGCTAACGAGCGAGCGGTTTTTGCTACTGATGTGATTTATGGATGTGTACTCGAGAATTTTGACGTTGAGTTCTCAAAAGATTTGGTACCGATTATAATGTGGGATGTCTGTGTCATCATAGGCATGGACTGGTTGAGCCGATTTGGAGCTTTTATCGACTGCGAGCGTCAGTTGGTGACGATACGAGACCCTAGTGGGGCAGTACTTACGGTGTATGGCGAGGGTACCCGATCTGGGTAGCATTCTGCTCAGTTTCCAGGGCAAGGCGGAGTCTACAACAAGGTTGTAGAGGGTTTGTAGCCTATGTGATTGATACGCGAGTTGCCGCAGAGAGGCCGAGTTCTGTCGATGAGGTTTTGATAGTGCGTGAGATCCTGGATGTTTTTCCCGAGGAGTTGTCGAGTGTGCCTCCAGAGAGGCAGGTGGAGTTCCATATTGATTTGGCTCCGGGAGCAACGCCCTATCGCCTTACTCCACCAGAGATGCAGGAGTTATCCTCGCAGCTTCAGGAGCTGTTGGGGAAGGGATTCATCCGACTGAGTAGCTCGCCGTGGGGAGCGCCGATCCTTTTTGTCAAGAAAAATAATGGTTCACACCGAATGTGCATTGATTACCGGGAGTTGAACAAGTTGACGGTCAAGAACCGTTATCCACTACCAAGGATCGACGATTTGTTCGACCAGTTGCAAGGTGCATCTTGGTTCTACAAGATATACTTGATGTCTGGATATCATCAGATGAGGGTGCGTGATGAGGATATCCTGAAGACACGTTTAGTACTCATTATGGGCATTACGAGTTCGTGGTGATGCCTTTTCGGCTCACCAATGCACCAGCAGCATTCATGGATCTCATGAACCGAGTGTGTAGGCCGATGTTGGATTGATCGGTGATTGTGTTCATCGACGACATTCTAGTGTATTCGAGATCCAGATAGCAGCATGAGGAGCATCTTAGAGAGATCCTTGGAGTATTGAGATCCGAAAGGATTTATGCCAAATTCTCCAAGTGTGATTTCTTGTTATGAGTGGTCCAGTTCATGGGTCACCTAGTTAATCAGAATGGGATATTGGTCGATCTGGCTAAGATTGAGGTTGTCATGAGGTGGGAGGTGTCGAGATCCCCCACCAAGATCACAAGTTTTTTGGGGTTGGTCGGCTACTATCGGAGATTTATCAGAGATTTCTACAAGATTGTCATTCCCCTCACCAGATTGAACCGAAAGGGTGTTGCTTATATTTGGGGTCCCGAGCAGCAGACCTTGTTTGAGACTCTTTGCCAGAGATTATGTGAAGCACTGGTGTTAGCCCTTCTGGAGGGAATGGAGGATTTCGTGGTGTAATTTGATGCATCTATATTGGGGTTGGGTGCGGTGCTTATGCAGAGAGGGCACATGATAGCATACACATCGAGGCAACTAAAGCCTCATGAAACAAGGTATCCCACCCACGATTTGGAGTTGGGGGCAGTGGTGTTCGCCCTCAAGATATGGAAACATTATTTGTATGGGGTTCGGTGTACCAGATATGCGGACCATAAGAGTTTCAAGCACCTGATGGATCAGTCCAACTTGAATATGCGCCAGAGGAGATGGTTGGATGTGGTAAAGGATTATGACTATGAGATCTTGTACCACCCGGAAAAGGCTAACGTGGTAGTTGATGCTCTGATCCACAGGGCTGAGAGTGCCCCGATTCGAGATATATGTATGAGGATTACGGTAATGACTACGGTGTTGGATACCATTCAAGAGGCACAGGAAGAGGCTGTGAGACCGGAGAACCAAAAGAGAGAGCGGGTGATTGGGCAGGTATCCAAGTTTTCGAGGGCTTATAACCTTTCATGGTCAGATTTGTGTGTCATTTATGAGAGGGGCACATAGCATACTGATGGAGGAGGTGCATAGATCGAGATTCTCGATCCATCTCGGGGCCACTAAGATGTATTTGGACCTGAAGAGAGATTATTGGTGGCCCTGTATGAATAGGATGTTGCGTGGGTAGTAGAGAGGTGCTTGACCTGTCGTCGTGTTAAGGCCGAGCACCAGCGTCCGCATGGCAAGTTGCAGCCAGTAGAGGTTCCCCAGTGGAAGTAGGAACAAATTTCTATGCACTTCATCACCAAATTGCCGAGGACCACGAGGGGTATTGATGCAATTTAGGTGATTGTGGATCGGCTGACGAAGAACGCTCACTTCCTTGCTATCAGTGAGAGCTCTTCTGCGGAGAGGCTGGCAGAGATATATGTTAGAAAGGTGGTGTCACGACATGGAGTGCTGACCCCGATTGTGTCAGACCAAGATGTATGTTTCACTTCCATGTTCTGGAAGAAGTTCCATGAGGAGTTGGGTACGAGATTGCACTTTCGTACTACTTACCATCCATAGACGGATGGCCAGAGAGAACGAATGATACAGAGACTCGAGGACATGCTTCGAGTGTGTGTTATGGACTTCGGGGGAACTTGGGACACGTACCTACTGTTATCTAGGTTTTCTTACAACAACAGCCACCATTCGAGTATTGGTATGCCTCCCTTTGAGATTTTATATGGGAGGAGGAGTCGGACTCCCATCTGTTATGGAGAGGTAGGGCAGCGAGTGATGAGTAGCACTTAGATAGTGCTTAAGACATCTGAGTAGATACAGAAAGTCAGACAGAGCTTACTAACAACTCAGAGCCGCCAGAAGAGTTATGCGGATAGGCGGCGATCCGAGCTCGAGTTCCAGGTTGGAGACTTTGTACTTCTAAAGGTATCTCCTTGGAAAGGAGTGATCCGATTCTGGAAGAGGGGAAAACTGGGGTCTCGATACATTGGTCCTTTCAACTTGATTGCCAGAGTAGGCATGGTAGCATACCGTTTAGAGTGACCCGAGGAGTTGGGTCAGATCCATGATACCTTCAACATATCCCAGTTGAGGAAATGTATACTCGATGAGACGCCGGTAGTGCTGCTAGAGGATATTCAGGTGGTTGTGACCCTAAATTACATTCAGAGGGCGATCGCGATCTTGGATCGGAAGATCAAGGTTCTAAGGAACAAAGTGGTGCCCCTGGTTCAGGTCTAGTGGCAACATCGGAGAGGGTCCAAGCTGACTTGGGAGTTGGAGACGAAGATGCGGGAGCTACATCCGGAGTGTTGGGTTTTAAGCAATCTAACACTTCCTAAGTGTGCATGCAACCCTAATAAACCTTGAATCTATGTTTGTCTAAATACATGCAAAATAATAAATTTTCCAAGGTTTATAACCTATCTAACATGGCATGGGGAACATTTCAACATAAAAGAGTTAGAAGAGATTACATACCTTTTGATGAGTTTGGTTCTAAGGAGTTTGAGGGCCAAGCACCAATAGTGTGAATGCCTCAAATGGAATCACAAAACACCACAAACTCTTGGAAAACTTTGAGAGAGTATACACACTCTTGTATTTTCGGCCACACACATGCACACACACACACTAGTTCACTAGTTTTTCCTTAGGCTCCATTTCATGCTCCATAAGCATGCTTATATAGTGTTCATGGTTAGGGTGAAACCCTAATAACCCATGTCTTTTCCTTTCCAAGGATCCATGGGTTAAAAGCTCCATGGATCATCCATGGACTTCCACATAAGCCTAGCCCATTAACAAATGAGTATTAGCCCACACTATATAAAACAAATAGCCCATAATCTAATTAGTCTTCCTTTTAATCTCTAAATTAATTCATAATTAATTTAAGACTAAAACTAATTAAATAACGTAACTTCATATTGATATATTATAAATTATAATATATTAATAAACATATGTGTATAACTCTCATAAAATTATCCATAATAGTTTGGATGAGATGCAACCCAAATGGACCATGCCGGTCGGGTCAAGTATATACCAAATAAGTTATGGACTTAGACACCTTATCCAACACGGAGTTGTTTGCAGAGTGAGACTTCGAAGGAGAAGTATGATTCTAGTGGGGGAGAATTGTAAGATCCAGATTTCCAGGTATCATAATTTAAGTATTACTTTTGATTTAAGAAGGGCAGCTCAATGAGTTTACTCCTAAACTCGTTGAGTAAGATCGCGAATGATGACTCGGATTAATGAATGGACTCGATGAGTCGATGAGTCGACTCGACGAGTCCGCGTTGTTGACAGAAACCCTTAATATTTGAGCTTGAGCCCTATTTAAAGGCACTTATTGCCTTCATCCGCGGCTACCTTCCCAAAAGAGAGAACCCTAACGAGTTTAAGTGTGTAGTGTGAGAGGAATAACCTGATGGGTTTTGAGCATTCTAACACTTCCTAAGTGTACATGGAACCCTAATAACCTTGGATCTATGTTTGTCTAATTGTCATGCAAAGTTGAATTCCAAGGTTATATTCCTATCTAGCATACATGGGGAACAATTTTAACATAAAGTATAGATAGAATAACTTACCTTGTTGTTGTTTGTGTTCCTTGAAACCTTGTGAGCCTAGCACCCCAAGTGTGATGCCTCAAATGCTTCACACGACACCAAATGCTCTTGGAAGAACTTATGAGAGAATACTCACTTCTTCAAAATCGGTCAAGCCCTCTTAATTCTTAGTGTAGCCGATTTTGGGTGGAGAACATGTTACTTATATAGTGTTGACACATCTAGGGTTAAACCCTAATGTGTCATGACTCTTTATTTCCATGACCAATGGGTTTGTAACTCCCATGGAGCATCCATGGAGCATCCTATGGGTGGAATCCAACTTGATAGTCCATGGAGCCTTTTAGCCCACTATACAAGATATGGATGATTTACATAATCAACCCATATATTTAATTAGTTATCTTTTGATCACTTAATTAATTCTAAATTAATTCTTGATCAAACTAATCAAATAATATTATTAATATATTAGAACTTATAATATATTAATAATCTCCAAGTGTTATTTCTCTCATTTAGTCTATCCAATTGCATGGTGCCATGCAACCCAAATGGACCATGCCGGGTCGGGTCAAGTACATACCAGAAATAGTTATGGACTTAGACACCTTATCCAACAGTCTCCCACTTGGATAAGTCTAATAACTATTACTGCAAGTATGACTTCAGGAACCGATCGGCAATCGTAGCTCTTTTCAAGGTTTCTCGAAACTGAGAAGATGATGGTACGCCATTTAAGATAAGTGATCATATAATCCTCTGTTCTAGATATCAGTCGGACAAATACATGGAACAATGTCTTACTTATTGTCCAACAATTTGTTTCCCGATTTCCGATTTGTTTGACAAAGAACTTCATTGAACACATCAATTTACTTCTGACCGGGTCCGGTACATAGGTCAAAACAAAATCATCGAGGGGCCCAGATATCAGCTTCTAATCCAAGAAGGAACAGATAAACTTCGACTCATATGTTTGTTCTACTACTCATTGAATTACACATAAGAGCGCAATTTTATAACATCGAGTTACCAATGCGTTTTTCGTACAATCAATGCATAACCAACTTGTAAGTAACAAATCATATCTCTAGGTTTAAAGATTTATATGATATTACCGTCTCACGATCACTCGAGATAGAATTCCATGAAGTGATTCCAGTGAGCGTGGGTTGAGTCCAATGCTCAGAACTTATGAGCACTCATGATTGTTGTAGCCTTGTTCCAAACCTCTACAACCAAACATGACAGTCTTGATTCATACCTACTTCCGACATATGACCGACTGTGGAGGTTTGAATAATATGTTATACCAAACAAAATTATTCTGGAAGTCAAAACATGCAAAAGAAATATAGTAAATGATCGACAAGAGATAGCAACACTTTACTCATAAATAAAACACTTTTATTCATCATCAAATGTCAATTACACTTTACAAATTTCGAGGTTATCTAACTACTAAATCTAATATCATCCTTCAGCCCTATGCTCCGAGCATGCTGGAGATGCTTAACCCGAGTCAGTCCCTTCGTGAGGGGATCTGCCGGATTCTCATCTGATGATACCCTCTTTGCCACGAGGAGTCCTTCTTCGATCCGATGTCTGATGAAATGGTATTTTCTGTCGATGTGTCTGGATCTCCCGTGATCCCTTGGTTCCTTGGCTAAGGCAACAACACTTTCACTATCACAGAAAATTTCCATTGGCTCTTTAATAGCTGGTACAACTCCAAGGTCTCCAATGAAGTTCCTCAGCCATAAAGCCTCCTTTGCCGCTTCGCTAGCTGCAATATACTCTGATTCACAAGTAGAATCTGCCACTGTCTCTTGCTTGGAACTCTTCCAAGAAATTGCTCCTCCATTTAGGGTAAAGACCCAGCCCGACTGAGAGCGGAAGTTATCCCTATCAGTCTAGAAGCTAGCATCACTATACCCTACAACTCTCAAGTCATCACTCCCACCGAGGGTAAGGACCCAGTCCTTAGTCCTTCGTAGGTACTTGAGAATATTCTTTACCGCAGTCCAGTGTGCCTTGCCAAGGTTCCCCTAAAACCTACTAACCATGCTCAAGGCAAAGGCTACATCAGGTCGAGTACACGTCATAGCATACATGATCGAACCTACAGCCGAAGCATAAGGTACTCGACTCATTTCTGCCATCTCAGCCTCAGTGCTAGGGCTTTGTGTCTTACTCAACTTGGCGCTACTCTGGATGGGTAACTCTCCTTTCTTGGAGTCTTGCATTCTGAATCTCTTCAGAACCTTCTCCAAGTAGGTACTTTGACTAAGTCCAATTAGTCTTTTACTCCGATCTCTCAAGATCCTTATCCCCAAAATATAGGCAGCTTCACCAAGGTCCTTCATAGCGAAACACTTTCCAAGCCAGGACTTTACTTCCTGCAGGGTTGGAATGTCGTTTCCTATGAGTAGTATGTCATCCACATACAATACCAAAAAGCTAACTATACTCCCACTAGCCTTGACATATACACAAGATTCATCTTCACTCCTAGAAAAGCCAAATTCCTTGACCTTTTCATCAAAGCAAAGATTCCATCTGCGAGGTGCTTGCTTTAATCCATAAATGGATTTCTCAAGCTTACACACTCTATTAGGGTACTCGTTGCTGACAAAACCCTCTGGTTGACTCATGTAAACATCTTCAGCCAACTTCCCATTAAGGAAAGCGGTTTTGACATCCATTTGCCAAATTTCATAGTCATGAAATGCGGCTATGGCTAACAGAACCCGAATAGACTTAATCTTGGCTACCGGAGAAAAGGTCTCATCATAATCCACTCCAGGAATTTGAGAGAAGCCCTTTGCAACCAGTCTAGCCTTATAAGTGTGTACTTTACCATCCATGTCGGTCTTCTTCTTGAAGACCCATTTGCACCCTACAGTCTTTCGACCTGGTACATTCTCAACCAAGTTCCAAACTTGATTGTCATACATGGATTGTATCTCGCTATCCATAGCCTCTTTCCATTTAGCAGACTCGGGGCCTGCCATGGCTTCCTCGTAGCTGTTAGGGTCATCTTGACTTACTAGTGTCTCATCACTAATAAGTGTCTCACCTTCTGCAGTAATATGGAATCCATAGTAATGCTCAGGTGCACTCCTAACTCTCGTGGAACGCCTCAGAGGTACAGATTCGTCAATTGGCTCAATAGGAGTTTCCTCCTCAAGTTGAGGGCTGGAGTTTGAATTTCCTTCACCACTTGACTCTTGAATTTCTTCAAGATCAACTTGCCTCCCACTGTCTCCTTGGCTTATAAACTCTCTTTCTCGAAAGACTCCTCTTCTTGCTACAAAGACCACATTGTCACTAGGTCTGTAGAAGAGGTAACCAAAGGATTGATGTGGGTAGCCGATGAAAGTACACCTCTCGCTTCGGGGTTCGAGCTTATCATGAGTCTCGCGTCTCACGAGAGCCTCGCAACCCCAAAACTTGATGTGGTCTATTTTAGGTGCTTTACCAGTCCACATCTCGTGAGGAGTTTTGGCAACTTTCTTTGTAGGGACTAGATTAAGGATATGGGCGACAGTCTCTAAGGTATACCCCCAGAATGAGATTGGTAGCGAAGCTCGACTCATCATGGAACGAACCATGTCCAACAAGGTTCGATTACGCCTCTCAGCCACACCATTCAATTGCGGTGTCCTGGGAGGTGTCAATTGTGAGACAATCCCACATTCCTTTAGATAGTCGAGGAACTCTGAACTAAGATACTCACCACCTCGATCGGATCGAAGCATCTTAATGTTCCTGCCCAATTGATTCTCGACTTCCTGTTTAAATTCCTTAAACTTCTCGAAAGTCTCTGACTTATGCTTGATTAAGTAGACATATCCATATCTACTGTAATCATCAGTAAAAGTCAAATAATAACGATTAGCATCCCTTGTGGCATGTTTGAATGGTCCACACACATCCGTGTGTATAAGGTCCAACAAACCTTCACCCCTTTCACACGAGCCTGTGAAGGGTGACTTTGTTATTTTTCCAAGTAAGCATGATTTGCAACTATCATTTGACTTTAGGTCAAACGACTCCAAGACTCCATCTTTTTGGAGTTGGCCTATGCGTTTCTTGCTTATATGTCCAAGACGACAATGCCATAATGATGCTTTATCCAAGTTATTATTAGTAGTAGAATCAATACACAAAACATTATTTCCTAAGTTATCTACAATAGATACAGCTTCATACACACCATCACAAGGTAATGCTTTAAAATAAAGTACATTATTAAAGAAAGCATTAATCGAACCAACTTCATTATCAAACGAAAAGGTGAAACCTTGTTTGTACAATGCATGAAAGGAAATAATATTTCTTGCCATTTCTGGCAAATAACAACATTTATTCAAATCTAAATTTAACCCACTACTTAGCGATAAAGTATAAACTCCAATCTTGGTGACAGGTGTAACTTTCCTATTCCCCATGATTAAGTTTATTCTTCCTTTCTCCACATTCTCACTTCTTCCTAGTCCCTGCAAGTCGCAACAAATATGAATACCGCAACCGGTATCAAGGACTCAAGATTTCGAATGGGGTGAGTTATTAGAAATGATAGTGTAAATACCTGCATGGTTGGGTTTGACTTTCCCATCCTTCACATCCTGCTGGTACTTTGGGCAGTTCCGCTTCCAATGAGCTTTTTCATGGCAATAGAAGCATTCAGCCTCTTTTGGGTCAGAAGAAGGAGTAATGAAACCTTTCTTGGTTCCACTTGAAGAAGAGCCATCAAGGGTCCGAGCCTTGGTACCCTTCGATGATCTCTTTCTCTTCCTCCCTCGACTTTGCCCAATTGCCAAGACCAGAGTTAAGTCTGGAGTAGGAGTGATAGCAACCGGCTTCCCCTTAAGACCTATTTCTGCGGTCTTGAGAAGTCCCTGAAGTTTGCTGAGGGTGACCTCTTCCTTGTTCATGTGATATGTCATGCGGAATTGATCATAGCACGATGGTAAGGAGTGCAAAATGATATCTACTGCAAGCTCCTCAGGGAAGTTCACATTGAGCTTCAGCAAACGATCCACATACCTTTGCATTTTCTGCATGTGGCTCGTGATGGACTCTCCGTCCTTCATCATGGTTGTTATCATGGAGCAGATGACTTCGTACCTCTCTTGTCGTGCACTTTGATGGTATCTTTCCATCAAATCTTGGTGCATTTCATAAGGGTAGAAATCTTCATAAGACTTTTGGAGTTCAGCTGTCATGGTGGCCAACATGATGCAAGCCACCTTGGTTGCATCTCTTTCATGAGTATGAAAGTCAGCGATCTCCTGGGGAGTTGCAGTGGACTCGTCAATTTCCTTAAGCTCCTTGTCAAGGACATATTCTTTGTCCTCGTAGCGGGTAATCATCCTGATGTTTCTGATCCATTTATTGAAGTTGGATCCATCAAAGGTGACTTTCCCACACAAACTCATAAGAGTAAAGGAGCCATTAGGATTCGAGCCAGAAGCATTATTTGAAGACATCTGAAAGAGAAGAACAAGTTTAGTTTAGATTTAAGAGAGTCCTTAATAAAACACCCAAATGTAATATTAAGGCTAGGATCCAATCACAATATAATATAGCTTAGAAGAGGTATGTCGTAATCTAAGCTATACCATATTTGAAAGGTAGGTGAATGACGATTCACCAATTTCCACCACGAAAACCGAAATATTAGATATTTAGTTTTTATTGGTTTTAGAAATTTCTAGATTCTTTGAGATCCAATGAACTTTTCAAAGGCATGTTTCAATCTCAAGAGTGCCCTCCAAGTTTTGTGACTGGGATGCCGAGGATCACAAAACGAGGTGTGAAGTAACCATGCAAATCACTTGGTACCCTTAAAGTTTATCACTCAATCGATGTGCCGGTAAACCACACACGCTCCACCGATACTATAATAAACCTTAAGTCACCCTTTACCTACCTTGTTAAGTCCAAGTTAGTGTGCCGGTTCACCACACACGCTCCACCAACGACTTAGACAAAGTGTAAAGTGTAATTTCATGGATTAGCACCTTATTCACATTTTTCCTAAAGTAACTAAGATTGGGAATTTAATAAACATTTAGTTACTTTATTATATTCATCATACTTTGAATGAGAATTTATAAGTCCTTGTCTTACCCGTTCGGCTAACGACCCTCCACCAGTCAAGCAAGCGGTGGGTGAGAATATTCACCCATTAAGTCACCATTTTATAGGCAACAACCTTATACCCACCTTATAGACCGGCTTCATGAATGAGGCGTACTAGCGGTAAGACGACTTTATTCTTATACATATATATATAATTATTAAATCATCATAATATAAGTCTAAGGGTTGAATTTTAACTTTTAAAATTCTAGGGGTTGGAACTTAAAGTTTTAACTTAACTTTACTTGTTCCAAAACTTGAGGGCAAGTTTTGTAACTTTCAAAACTTTTCATTTCTTGTAACTTATGAGTTTAATAGAGTAATAAAATGAAGACTCTTCATTTTTCTAACTCTTGTGTTTTATTAATGGTTTTAACTCAAGTGTGACTCTTGGTTTTCCATAACTTAAGGATAAGTTATGGACTCCATTAAAACACATTATGATCAAGAATTAATCTACCAAATAGGTTACAAATAATTCCTATGATCATCTAAAACATCATAAGAACAAGAACATGAATATGAACACAATCAAAAATTACATTTAAAACTTTGTAATTTTGATAACTAGTTGTTGTAAATGAATTAGCAAAGACATTACACCACCAAAAACAAGTTTTTCAATTACCAAAACAGTTTAGGGTAATGTTTCTAATTCATTTCCAGCAACTGAATCGAAAATCTGCACTCAGTCGACCCTACTCGCCGAGTGCATAAACTGACTCGCCGAGTTGGTTGAAGATACTCATGGACTCGACAAGTCCCCCCTATAGACTCGATGAGTCCATTCGCAGACAGCAAGAATTCCGATTCTGTTTTCAACTTTTAAGCACAAATAAGAACAAACAAGCCTAGGCTCTGATACCACTGATGGGTTTTGAGCATTCTAACACTTCCTAAGTGTACATGCAACCCTAATAACCTTGGATCTATGTTTGTCTAATTGTCATGCAAAGTTGAATTCCAAGGTTATATTACTATCTAGCATACATGGGGAACAATTTTAACATAAAGTATAGATAGAATAACTTACCTTGTTGTTGTTTGTGTTCCTTGAAACCTTGTGAGCCTAGCACCCCAAGTGTGATGCCTCAAATGCTTCACACAACACCAAATTCTCTTGGAAGAACTTATGAGAGAATACTCACTTCTTCAAAATTGGTCAAGCCCTCTTAATTCTTAGTGTAGCCGATTTTGGGTGGAGAACATGTTACTTATATAGTGTTGACACATCTAGGGTTAAACCCTAATGTGTCATGACTCTTCATTTCCATGACCCATGGGTTTGTAACTCCCATGGAGCATCCATGGAGCATCCTATGGGTGGAACCCAACTTGATAGTCCATGGAGCCTTTTAGCCCACTATACAAGATATGGATGATTTACATAATCAACCCATATATTTAATTAGTTATCTTTTGATCACTTAATTAATTCTAAATTAATTCTTGATCAAACTAATCAAATAATATTATTAATATATTAGAACTTATAATATATTAATAATCTCCAAGTGTTATTTCTCTCATTTAGTCTATCCAATTGCATGGTGCCATGCAACCCAAATGGACCATGCCGGGTCGGGTCAAGTACATACCAGAAATAGTTATGGACTTAGACACCTTATCCAACATAACCATCTTGAGATTTTTGGTGTGATTTTGCAAGAGAGGAGAAGAGCTCTAGCAAGAAGGACCAGAGGAGGTTGTGGTTCTAAATTGATCAAGCAAAGAGCTTCATTCTGATGTACCAAATTGAACCCTTGTCTTCCCTATTGTGTAGATTCCATTTTTGGGGTTAGGGCTTGAATCATTTCATTCTTAGGGTTTTGGATGACTCAAACCCCTCTTGCAAGTTTTTATTATAGATCTGGACCCTTCTAGGTCCAGTGAGTCCTAATCATCCAACTTTATGCAGTCCCATTGGAGTTTTGAATGTAGGTTGTCATTTTAAGAGTTATTTCATCAAATGGATCTTGATGTATGGTGCACGGACATAGAGATTGAACCTTTACATCACTTTTGGGTGTTAGACGGTGAGATCTATAGGTTAGAGAATCAGATATGATCTCAGAAGGTCAAATGAGTGTTGCCATGGAGGAAACTCGCCAAGTCGATAAGAGGAATCGACGAGTCGGATCGGGTTGCCCCGCGATTCATGATGAGTGGTAACCCGTCGACTGAAAGGTTAACCTAACGAGTCGAGTAAGGCTTTAGAAGAATTCAGAGGACACGTGTAGACTCGCCGAGTCACTATAGTGCACTCGACAAGTCTGGTCAAAGTTGGACCATTGACTGAGTTGACCTTAGGGTTGGTCACACTCATTTACAGAGAGGTCAGGGAGGGGTAGAATAGTCTTCTACCCATTCTTAGAGAGGGGTATGTAAGGAGTATATTGATTAGAGATGTTATCATTTTGATAGGCGGAGGTTAGAGCGGGGATTCGAGCACTTGAGTTTTCTAGACATCTTACGAGGTGAGTCTTTTCACTATACATTACATACACTGGTATCTATGTGCAGACCGGAGGGTCTTACATGTTATGTTCTTGCTTGAGATTACGTGTTATGTGATTATTGTATGCTATGTGATATTAGACCGGACCGGAGGGTCCAACGACTTACGAGGCCAGAGGCTCCTCAACCATATCGGACCGGAGGGTCTAACGATTTAGACCGGACCAGAAGGTCCAACAAGCTATAGGATTACAGGGTCCCGCTGAGACACATTGACCAGAGGGTCTTACCGAGTTATAGCCTCGAGTGGCTTATGTGTTGTATGTGGTATTTTAGGGAACTCACTATGCATTTATGCCTACCGTATTTTGTGATATGTGTTTTAGGTACCAGCGAGGATCGTGGGAAGGCGCTAGCATGATTTGTACACACTGATAGAGTACTATGCAATTGTATTTTAGATTCTGGGATATGTTTCTACTGAGATAACTTTTGATACATTTGATGTTTTGGGATTACTTCATGAGATATGCTATGTTTTAAAAATGAAAAATTGTTTTCTAAAATTTACGTTGTTTCACCCTTCTGAGTTATAAAATATTGTGTTGGTTCCTAGCCTTAATATTACATTTGGATTTCTTATTAAGGACTATATTTATATGTAATCTAAACTTGTCTTTCTTTTTCAGATGTCTTTCAACAATGCTGCTTCTGGCTCAAACCCTACTGGCTCCTTCTGTCTCACGAACCTTTGTAGGAGATTTATATTCGATGGTTCCAACTTTATGGATTGGATCTAAAACATAAGGATGTTCACTCATTACGAGGACAAGGAATATGTCCTTGAAAAGGATCTTAAGTGTCACAACTCGAAATTTCCATTCTGTACAAACCATATCAAGTCAATAGAAGATAGAACACTTACAATTAAGTTCCAGACTCTTGGGTATAATTTTGACAATTTTTCAGGATTTACACTTAAGGAGATATCAGGAGAGTGGATGCACTAGGGTTTTGTGCAACACTATTATTCCAAAAATCTAGGATATTAGGGTTCGATTCTTGAATAAAAATATTTTCTGCCAAAAATCCCAGGAATATATATAGAAATCTGAACCATATTCACTCATTAGTTACATTTCCAACAAGAGAAAAGCCAAATTCCCTCTCACGGATCTTCGGGTTTTCATCCCAAATCATGAGTACTTCTACCTAGTTGTAATATATAGCTTGGATTGTGCCCAATAACATCAAAATCGGATCAAAACCCCAAGATTTGAGAATTTACTGCCAAAGAACACTTGGAGAGTAAACTCTTTTATAAGGGACAAAGTGTGCCCAATGTCCCTCCAAACCTTGGAAATGAACCTTGAGACTACCCATAACTGTTTTAGACATCCAAAACATTAAGAATCAAGGGTTGAAAGTGTGTTCACGGCCAAGGAAGTTCTTAGGCCGTGAACTCCATTTTTAGGTACCAAAATGCCCTAAATGCCTTCATTGAACCAAGAGACTAGCATAACACATTACCTTGATGTGTCTAGGACCCAAAACAATCAAAATACCAACACCCATAGGTGTTCACAACCTCAAACATATGACCAAATGGTACATGGGCCGAAAACTCAAGTTAGGGGTGTTTTGATGCCATAAACACTTCCTAAGGCTTAGGCTTGAATTTAGAATGCTTCCTTATAACCTTAAGACCCTCATAAACACAAATGGCTATGAGTTTACGGCATTAAACTCTTCAGGGCCGCGAACTCCAAATAATATTGCCAAATGGTGCTATAAACTCTTCTAAAGCCTTGTACACTAGCAAAGTTTAGTTCCTAGTTAAATTAGGGACTTGAAAACACCACAAACACCCATCCAAGGGAGATTACGGCCGTAATCTCCATGGGATTTGGTTGATGGGTCGTGAACTCCTCAAAGGAGTTAAAAAGAAGCCCAAACACATGTTTTAGCCTAGAAGCACTTCACTAATTAAGTTTTAATAGCTTTGAGCTTCATTTAGAGCCCCAATGGAGAGTTTACGGCCAACAGTTTACTCCCCCGGGCCGTAAACTCCAACACACATGGTCTTTAGACCATAAACTTCCGTATGAGGTCTTGCACTCCTTTGTTGTAACCAATTAGACTCCTAGTACTTTACCAAAGTGTTTTCCTCATGTTAGGATGTCTATACGTGTTTAATTAGTGTTATAATCACTAATTGTTTATTTACATGTGTATTCATATGTAATTAGGACCATTGTGTGCGTCTAAAGTCTTCACTTGACACCTAGCAGTCCTACCTCTTCAGTTCATCCGTATCACCCACAAAGGTGATTTCATACCCCTTAATCAATGTTTTAACTGTTTTTAAATGTTTTATGGGGGGATACAAGTACAATTATGCTAATTATTATATCAATCACATGTGATTAATAAGCAGCATTCAAATGATTGGCTACTCATTTGCCGTTTTACAAAACAGTTTCCTTCAAATGTTTTTCATAAACACTTTATGTGTTTAAAACTCCTTATTACACTGTACATATTACTCTGTATGTTACATTTCAAACTTAGTTACAATTGTGTTTCAAACAAATGTTTCTTTATACTAAACCGTTTTATCAAACCCATGCCTTCAACCCATTTTATAGATTGACATCAATTCGATCTTTTATTAGATAATAATTATGTTCAAAAGTTTTACAAAACTTATTTTATGCTTATATATTACCAATTGCATTCCTATATATGTATAGATATATAATAAATGTTTAAAGGACTTAGGAAGGCTATCCACCCTATTTCCTTTTTGCGCTTGAGATGTGGTCTGGTGGGATATCGGTATCCGTCGAAAGGTTGTTTAAATATTAGTTATATATCATATGTACATATATAGTCATAAAGGCCCTTCCAGTTCATCTAATGCCCTTGGGCAGCAAGGGTATACATCCATGTCCATACGTACCAGTTAGATTACTAGTAAACTACCATAGGGGTAGTTTAGGAAGATACTAGAACTACTACTAGAACGCGATATCATACAATGAGTCAGTTCATTCATGAGTCAATACTTGCTAGATAGAGAGCACATACATTACAGCTAGAACATTACAGTACATTACTATACTTGCTAGATAGAAAGCACATACATTACAGCTAGAACATTATAGTACATTACTACTCTTGCCAGATAGAGAGAACATACATTACAGCTAGCACACGTAGAACATTTCAGTACATCACATATACATGAATACGTTGACATAATTGTGATCCACTGTATCGGAGCATGCCTTAAATGTCATGGCCCGAGTTGTAGCCAGAGTCTGTTAGAGGGAGAGCATGAGTTTGCATATAGATCTATACTGCATTGACTATCCTACACCTTGCTGCTAGCTACAGCCGTACCTGCAGGCCTGCGGGTGCCAAACATCATACCTTTTTACGACCTACATTTATCATTGTTACCCAGTCGATAGTATGGTACAATTAATCACATGATGCTATAATATAAATCCGGTTTAAGGTAGTTAGTACAGCAGTAGTTCCTATAACACTACACCACAGTGCTACATTAATTCTCCCTTTACATATATCTAGTGATCTTTTCACTTAAACATTAAATGTAAAAACTATATTTTTGTTAATGATAGTTACACTTGGGAAAATTACACACTTTTACAAGAAACGAATATTTAGAACAGTTAAGTCTTGGTAGAAGGCTATATTTAGAACAATTATGTCTTGGTAGAAGACTCCTTTTTATAACAGTAAGAATCATAGGGATTTCTAGGGTTTTTCAAATGTTTGCAGTTGTTTTACAAACATTTTCATAGTTACAGTTCATATACATACAAATACTTACATACAAATTAAGTCACTAAAATACTTATGATCTCACCAGCTTTAAAGCTGATACTCTCTTTCAAAATAAATTGTATCCTCAGGTCAACGATAGACTGGTACCGATGCAAGGTTTAGAGAAGATGGAGCTTGTTCAAGACTCATCTTTCATTTTGTTTATACTTTAGTGTCTATTATAATTTGACAGAACACACTTGTATTAAAATTATATTATTAATGTAATGGATGATGTTGTTGCTTGTTTACTACTTTTCATTGTTGTGATATTGTACATGACGTCCTCCGCCCCAGAACGTTTCCACCATTCTTTGTTTTGGGGTGTGACCGATTGGTATCAGAGCATTGTTTATAGTGAATTAAGTATATCAACCCATAAAATATATACTAACTATAAATACAATGGGATTAAAAATACTCTGACCAAGAGTTTATAATTTAAATAATAAAATATTTAATTAAGTATACATGTTGCATTCATACTAAAATTATTGTCACTAGGACAGTACAAAAGAATTACGATTGTTGGGCAACACAGGTGGACTTAAAGACATATAGTTAAAACTAGGAAGATATATCCTGATCACCAATATTATCTGAGGGTTGACTAACATGTGCCTATGTGTAGCTGTGTGGTTGCAACAAGTCTAAAATCTTACAAGCAATACCACAATGAGAACAGTAGAACATAACATTAAACTTAAAATACTATAGGAGTATTTGGTGTTACTATAAGTACTTTATACTTGAGAACTAAAACGGGATCTTCATTACTAAGTTGATAGTTGCTAAGTGGAGACACTAAGGTTGTATGTAATTAGGATGTTACTTTACCCCTATTCTGTGTGAATTTGGAGTTAAGGTCACTTATTTGAAGGCCTATCCTGTTTCGATTACATATAATTGGTATGCACTTCACAAATAATAATGTAACTAATGAAGATTTTCTAAATAATTATCTAGATAGTTCGTCTAATAATTATTTTCTTACCCTAATTCTCGCGTAGATAACATGGCTGGATAACATCCCCACGGCAACCAGTACCTTCCGAACGAAGTCATTGCTGGATGGTTTGGAAAAGAACCCGAGAATGATCATCCGATTCCTTTGAACAATCACCATGATGAAGACCTTTCGGATGGTGCTAACTCCGAACCCGAGGTTGAGAACCTACCCCAGGCAGCTCCTGTTCCAATTCCTAACCCTTGTTCGGCTTTTCATGGCCCGACTCCTCCATGGGTCGAATGTTTGGAAGCATGGAACGAAGATCAAGATCAACCTATTCCGTTTAATGGAGACCGAAGCTTCTACAACGTAAATGAAGGGAGCACAACAGATAGAGTTCTACCAATCCTGATCCGTAGAGTTACCCGAAACGAAATTCAGGGCAGGACAGCTCTACATCGTATCACGAAAGTTGACACCAATGTCCTTGGCATCAATAGCCTTAAACATGCTCGTGAGAGATCTGAGAGAGACCACGAAACCCTGCTGCAAGCACAAGCTGAAACTCGAGCCGAAGTCATAGTGCTTCGAGTACGTCAAAAGGTATACGAAAGATACCTGCTTGTTATGGAACGTCAACTGGCTGAACTGAGAGTTCACCAAAGGGATGACCGTCGCCAATAGTAGATGCTTTACTTTATTTTTCCTTGCTAAAAACGAATCGTTTTTTCTATCTATGCCCCATGTGGCATTTTCTATGAAACCATCTTGTACTGTAAGTACTTTAGTTAGGCCTTTATTCTGTCAAGGACTATCTACTCTGGATATGATGTAAGACCCTTTTACAAGGTCATTTTCCCAAACTTTTACGTCATGAATATCAAAGATATTAACAGTCGGATAGCTTCTGTTTCATTCTTTATTCGAGTAATCGTATCATTCTTTCATGGGAGTCTATCTGAAACATGCTTTAGTCAAGTCATTGGACTATAGTAATGCAACTCCGGAGACTTTTCCAAGTCTCTTTTAGTGGTTGGATCCTGTTATTCACCAACCATTGATACCTCGGCTGGAACGACAAACGTCTTGATACCATTCTACGAACTTACTTCTACTCATTACTAGGACTGCATCATAGGGATGTAGGTCAACCCTTCATGAACACACTTCCACTCAGTACTAGGACTGCATCATAGGGATGTAGGTCAAACCTCCATGAACATACTTCCAATCCGTACTAGGAATGCATCATAGGGATGTAGGTCAAACTATTGAAAACATACTCTTACTCTTTTATTGAGCAATCGAAGCACACCTAGGGTCAACCAGAATCGCTCATAAAATCCTTATCTTTCGTGTTACAGAATCATGTCGTTATCAGGAAGCAATCAGTCGAACAACAAAACCCCTATCCTCCATATCGACACCGCTACATTACAAATTGCAGTAGCAGCTGCTGTGACAACTTTCCTTATGCACATGAACTCGGGCAACACAAGCAAGACTGACAAAGGAGTCGAGAGTTCCGATGGTAATACCAAACTGGGAAACTAACAGATGGAAACAGTCATGGACTTGCGAAGCCGTAAGACCGAAAGGAAGAGACGATATCGTAAATCCCAAAAGGAGCGCAAGAGAGCCCAAAGACTTACCATGCCACAGCCACAAGTGGCAAATCCTGCAGAACGCTTTAGGAAGCAATTTCCAAGGTGGAGTAATGACAAAGGCACTCATGTCCACATAACACTGGCTAAACACCGCGCTCCAATCACCAATACTAGTACTAGCCAGTCATGCCACCAATATGGTGAGATAGGGCACTTCAAGAAGGATTGCCCTATAGCAAAGAACTCTGGCGCAGATGGGAAGATTCTCAGGATCACAGCTGCAGGAGAACCTGCTTCGGAACCATGTTAATTTAATTTAGGCGTGTTGTTGTAACAGACTTATAAACTATCCAAAACTAGTGCAACTAGAGTCATACCTTTTGCGAGATCATGTCTGTATAGGGATGCTCGTGTTGCGTATACTTGTCTTTTGTAGTATACATTATTCGCAGCAATAGTCCTGTAGTAAATCTAAAGTACTGTAACTCTGTTCATGGTTGCACGGTTGTTTTTTTCTCTAAACGTCTTGTGTTCAAATCTAACGTCTTTAAGTTTCTGTATGATTCCGACATTATCATACAACTAGATTCAATTTGATCCACACCATACCAGCTTCATACATACATCTCTTTCTTCGAATCGCCTTTCAACGAAGCCGTCATATTAGAACACCGAAGTACTCATGCGTGGAGTACCTCTTAGTTCATCTCTTTTCCGAATAAATCCTCGAAGTACCACTCGTACAGTACATCAAGTTCAATCCAAAGATCCATACGGTTGATCGATCGATGAAGAATGTATACATAGGGGTGATATATAATCAAGGTTCTACAGGTTTAGAATTAATGATTCTGCTTTAACTTCTTTTTCCTGGATAGGATGTGAGCTTAAGGAAGAATCAGTTATTCGACTATCGTTTCAATCTTAATTATATAAGACTCGTATACAAGAGATTGTGATCGTTGAAACAAGTATGGATTCTAATATGAACTTCAGGACGGAGAATTGCCCAAGACCACGAGTAATCGCATCGTCATGCGAAACAAACTTAGAGCCCAGTATGACTCCTGTAAACCGATCGCCCTACAGTCTAAACATCTACGGAGATACAAGAACAGCCCGGAAAACTTAGCGAACTACCCAGAGATAGAATTGTAAGACTAGGCTTCACACCCTGGAGAGCCCCGGTCTTATTCTTCCAGAGATCGACGGATTGCATCGTATGTACCTCGGCTATCGAGGACTCTGTCAAGATTTCCATTAGAAGTTGTTACCTCTGCCTCGCATAGATGAATCGGTTGAGCAAACGCAAGGAATGAATTACCTTTTAGAAATGGACCGAGATTTGAATATCAATAGTTTCGAGTGCTAGAGGATGATGTCTCGAAGACTACCTTCCGAACTTGATACAGACACTTCGAGTCCGTAGTGATACCCTTTGGATAGGACCAATACGCCCATAACATTCATGAGCTTAATGAATAGGTTACGCCATCCTTACTTGGATCAGTTCGTCATTCTCCTTGTAATGACTTACTTATCTACCCTCGTAGTAAGAAGGAACTCATGTATACATTACCTTCAGAGGAACTTTCGCGAAGTTCTCTAAGCACAAGTTTTGAAATTGAAGAGTCAGGTTCCTATGACACACTGTTAGTGATGTGGAAATTTTTTAGTACTCTTTCAATTTGTAAACACCGTTGAGAATTTGTCGACAGCAGAGACGCCGACAGACATTCGCCAAATTCTAGGTCTTACCGACCTACTATCATAGGCCATTCAGAACTCCTCTCAAATTACAAAAACCCTTACGACCTTGACCCAGCAAGGGGTGGCCCTTGAGTGGGAGGTTGAGCAAGAAAAAGAAACCTTGGAAATTCCAAGTGAGAGACCAAGTTCTTTAGTAAAACTCACTCTGGGAATGGCTTAATACGCTTCGTATTGCGTGGAAAGCTAAATCCAAGATAATTAGGACCTCCAAGATTCTTACCAGAATCGGTTCTGTATCTCACAAACTATATCTACTCCGCGAACTCAGAAACGTATATTTTACCCTTCGCTTCTTGATCTTGAAATCGTACCTTTCTGTTAGGACTCTCGTAAGCCCACTTGACGAGATCGAGATTAACCAGATCCTCGCCTTCGTATTAGAACCATACTCACCCTCGACCGAGAGCTCAAGCGGACAAATCAACGCCGTCGCTAGTTAGTGAAGGTTCGTTGGGATACCAACCGAAGACCCGATTTCACTTAGGAGCGCGAGAACCAATCAATTAGGAAGTTCCCACCTCATGACTCGATCACTCAAACCTGCTTCCTTACCTAAATTCTAATTTCAGGACGAAATTCCCTTTAACAGGGGGATGATGTGACAACTCGAAATTTCCATTCTGTACAAACCATATCAAGTCAATAGAAGATAGAACAGTTACAGTTAAGTTCCAGACTCTTGGGTATAAGTTTGACAATTTTTCAGGATTTACACTTAAGGAGATATCAGGAGAGTGGATGCACTAGGGTTTTGTGCAACACTATTATTCCAAAAATCTAGGATATTAGGGTTCGATTCCGGAATAAAAATATTTTCTGCCAAAAATCCCAGGACTATATATAGAAATCTGAACCATATTCATTCATTAGTTACATTTCCAACTAGAGAAAAGCCAAATTCCCTCTCATGGATCTTCGGGTTTTCATCCCAAATCATGAGTACTTCTACCTAGTTGTAATATATAGCTTGGATTGTGTAACAACCCGAAATTTCCGTATCATCTCTTGTAACTCTTTCGTAGTACAATTCACGCAACCAATCGTCGTTTCCAAATTCAATTTCTGATCTTCCGTTTAATTAAGTCATTAACTGGTAAGTATTTAAAATGACTTAATGGGTATCTTAATACATTTAGAAATCATTTTAACACCCAACTTTAGTGATCGGAATATTTCTAGAAATTACTGTATCGGGTTACGACCAAAAGCCTCGTCTAACGCCGGTATCGGGTAGAATTCCACCGTGTCCAAAACTTAGACACTATATAAAGTGTTTTAAGACTCCATTTGAAGCCTTTGGCCATTTTCTCATAAAACTCTCCCAACCTCTCTCCTCATCCATAATCCAAGGTCCAAAAAAAGATTTAAGGCTTCCAATCAAAGAGGTAACATCCCTAAATTGTTATCTAACCTCTTTAGCCTTCAAATTGCTGTTTAAATTAAGTTTTGGGACCAAGAACATGAGTTTACAGCCAAGGATCAAGCTTGGGCCGTAAACACCTCAAAATGGGGTTTTTTGAGCCAAAATTTCCCTTCCAAATCATAGTTGGGACTTAGATATGACCTTGAGGCTTACCAATCTGGACTTGGAACACATTAAACATGAAATATATGAGACAAAAGAGAGTTTATGGCCAAGGCTCCTTCTTGGGCCGTAAACTCCTCTAAAATGGGAATTTAGTGCCTTTAAACATGTCCAAATGCCTTGAAACTCAACCAATGGTCTTGTGGTAAATTCTAGATTCATCTAAAAATAGTTTAAGGGTTTGTAACACATCAAAAATGCCACATATAGGAGTTTACGGCCTAGGAACATACCCTTGGCCAGAAACTCATAAAACCTTGTTAAATGATGCCTTAAACCACCCCAAAGGCTTGGATAAATTCCTAGAATCACATGTGATTGTTCTTAGCATCAAAAACTAATCTTTTCTTAACCAAATTAGAGTTTACGGCCAGAGGGTATGTATTTGGGCCGTAAACTCATACAAAGGTATTAATTGAAGCCACAAGTTGATACCAAGCCTTAGAAAATTAGCTAGAATCACATGTGATTGTCCTTTGTAGCTTAAAACAATTTTTCTTGGCTATGGGTGATTTTACGGTGTAAACTCCAAGTGTGTGGTCGTAAACTCCCTTTTAAATGGTATAAATCCAAACAAAATAAACCAAGGCATTCTAGAAGTCCATTCCAACAATCCCCATGTCCATTTAAGCCATTAAACACTCAAAATCACACCAACATGAGTTTATGGCCATAAACTCATGTGTGGGTGTGTTATGTGGCTGTAAACTCCTTAAAATGTTTACTCTTGGGGAGTAAACTCAAGTCCCAAGTCCCTAGTGCCAATACACGTCCGAAGATGTCACCCGGGTCACTCCAAACGCTCGTTTTGAGGTGTTTAACCTCGTTGGAGTGTAATGTTCCATATAATTAGTGAATGTATCCCTAATTGAATATATATGGACATTATTTCATTTTACATAGGGACATCGCGAGTAATCAAACCCCGAACCAACGTCTAGTATCCAAAACCAACGCATTTCCGAGTCTGGTGAGTTCATACCCCTAACCTTTTTCACTGTTTTCACTGTTTTCAGGGGGAACACAAGCAAAGTACAAGGGAATTCTTGTACTCGAAACATGTTTTCAAATGTGTGTTTCATATTCCATATGCTTTTAATACTGATTACTACAACTGATAACCATTTGAACATGCAGATCACGTAACATATATTTGTGAAATGGATCTTTAAACTGTTATGTTTTACATATATTTCACAAATGGTTTTCCACATTTTATCAGTTAAAAGCATGACATTAGACATTTGAATGTAATATCTGTACACTGTTTTGTCCTCGGTAACACTCCACACATATACGCAAGTGGAGGACTATCATATTATTACTAGTAAATTTGTTAATCCTGTATGATTGGAGACACGTCCTCGGCGAACGCTCCACAGAGATACGCGAGTGGAGGACTACACCCGTAACCAGAATCTCTGGTATTTAGAGAGCGGGACTTGAGTGTATAGATCTATACGGGGCTGACTACCCCACACCTAGCTGCTAGCTACAGCCGAACCAAAATGGTTCAAGGGTGACAAAAGTCATAAGTATTTGGACTACTTATTGCCACAGGTTTAGTCCATCGTATGTTTATGGAACTCGCAATTAGGATAATAGAGATTTACTCATAGTAATAATGAACCATTTTTACATCTTTTCATCTTTTACATCTTTCACGTACGGTAACTAACATTCAGGAAAGTATGGGACTTTCCTGGGGAAAACATGGAACCTAACCACGTTTACATCTCTTACATCTTTTACATCGTTCACATTAGAAACCAACATGCAGGAAAGCATGGGGCTTTCCTGGGTAACACCTACATAACTACAAAGAGTAACAAACCGGATAACATTACATCTTTTACATTTGGTAATATACAATAAGGAAAGTATGGGACTTTCCTGGGAATACATGTTAAGTAACAGAAAGTTTAACAAGCCAGATAACCAAACTATACATTTTCACATGAGTTGACATGTTTTCAGTGTACAAACTTACTATACTTTACATGTGTGAAACAACAACCAACATTTAAGAAAATATGGGATTTTCTTGGTGTGTTTAACATTTCAGAAACAGAAAGGAAACTTGAACATTTTCACAAACAAAAACCGCTTATGAACTCACCAGCTTTACACTGATTTTTAAACCGCTTGTGTTCTCAGGTCAACGTTAGAACAGGTACCTGAAGATCCTTTTTGCTTGAAGACGGAGTACATGAAGATCCGTTTCATTTTGTTCATATATATGCTATGTATCACAACTGTACAAACTTTACCCTTTGAAACAACTGTAAAACTTTTCTTATGTAATGTAATGGTTGTTTTACTTTACTTACTATGTGCATTGGATTTGATACTCAACGTGGAGTCAACCCCGGAAATGTTTCCGCCTTCGGTTTTCGGGGTGTGACAGATTGTGCCTAATAACATCAAAATCGGATCAAAACCCCGAGATTTGAGAGTTTACCGCCCAAGAACACTTGGAGAGTAAACTCTTTTATAAGGGCCAAAGTATGGCTAATGTCTCTCCAAACCTTGGAAATGAACCTTGAGACTACCCATAACTGGGTTAGACATGCAAAACATTAAGAATCAAGGGTTGAAAGTGAGTTCACGGCCAAGGAAGTTCTTGGGCCGTGAACTCCATTTTTAGGTGCCAAAATGCCCTAAATGCCTTCATTGAACCAAGAGACTAGCATAGCACATTACCTTGATGTGTCTAGGACCCAAAACAATCAAAATACCAACACCCATAGGTGTTCACAGCCGGAAACACATGACCAAATGGTACATGGGCCGAAAAATCAAGTTAGGGGTGTTTTGATGCCAAAAACACTGCCTAAGGCTTAGGCTTGAATTTAGAATGCTTCCTTATGACCTTAAGACCCTCATAAACATAAATGGCTATGAGTTTACGATAGTAAACTCTTCACGGCCGTGAACTCCAAACAATAGTGCCAAATGGTGCTATAAACTCATCTAAAGCCTTATGTACTATCATAGTTTAGTTCCTACTTAAACTAGGGACTTGAAAACACCACAAACACCCATCCAAGGGAGATTACGGCCATAATCTCCATAGGATTTGATCCATGGGTTGTGAACTCCTCAAGGGAGCTAAAAAGAAGCCCAAACACTTGTTTATGCCTAGAAGCACTTAAGTTGTAATAGCTTTGAGCTTCATTTAGAGCCCCAATGGAGAGTTTACGGCCAGGAGATTACTCCCCTGGGCCGTAAACTCCAACAAACATGGTCTTTAGACCATAAACTTCTGTATGAGGTCTTGCACTCCTTTATTGCAACCCATTAGCCTCCTAGCACTTGACCAAAGTGTTTTCCTCGTATTAGGATGTTTATACATGTTTAATTAGTGTTATAATCACTAATGGTTTATTTACATATGTCTTCCTATGTAATTAGGACCATTGTGTGTGTCTAAAGTCTTTACTTGACACCTAGCAATCCTACCTCTTTAGTTCATCCGTATCACCCACAAAGGTGAGTTCATACCCCTTAATCAATGCTTTAACTCTTTTTAAATATTTCATGGGGGGATACAAGTAGAATTATGCTAATTATTATATCAATCACATGTGATTAATAAGTAGCATTCAAATGATTGGCTACTCATTAGCCGTTTTACAAAACAGTTTCCTTCAAATGTTTTTCATAAACACTTTATGTGTTTAACACTCCTTATTACACTGTACATATTACTTTGTATGTTATAATTCAAACTTATTTTCAATTTTGGTTTCAAACAAATGTTTCTTTATACTAAACCGTTTTATCAAACCCATGCCTTCAAACCGTTTTATAGATTGGCATCAAGTCGATCTTTTATTAGATAATAATTATGTTCAAAAGTTTTACAAAACTTATTTTATGTTTTTATATTACCAATTGCATGCCTATATATGTATAGATATATAAGAAATGTTTAAAGGACTTAGGAAGGCTATCCAACCTATTTCCTTTTCGCGCTTGAGATGTGGTCTGGTGGGATATCTGGTATCCGTCCGAAGGTTGTTTAAATATTAGTTATATATCATATGTACATATATAGTCATAAAGGCCCTTCCAGTTCATCCAATGCCCTTGGGTAGCAAGGGTATACATCCATGTTCATACGTACCAGTTAGATTACTAGTAAACTACCATAGGGGTAGTTTAGGAAGATACTAGAACTACTACTAGAACGCGATATCATACAATGATTCAGTTCATTCATGAGTCAATACTTGATAGATAGAGAGCACATACATTACAGCTAGAACATTACAGTACATTACTATACTTGTTAGATAAAAAGCACATACATTACAGCTAGAACATTACAGTACATTACTACTCTTGCCAGATAGAGAGAACATACATTACAGCTAGCACACGTAGAACATTTCAGTACATTACATATACATGAATACGTTGATATAATTGTGATCCACTGTATCAGAGCATGCCTTTAATGTCATGGCCCGAGTTGTAGCCAGAGTCTCTTGGAGGGAGAGCGTGAGTTTGCGTATAGATCTATACTGGATTGACTATCCTACACCTTGCTGCTAGCAACAGCCAGACATGTAGGTCTGCGGATGCCAAAATACCTTTTTACGACCTACATTTGTCATTTTTACCCAGTCGATAGTATGGTACAATTAATCACATGATGCCTTAATATAAATCCGGTTAAAGGTAGTTAGTACAACAGTAGCTCCTATAGCACTACACCACAGTGCTACATTAACTTTCCCTTTACATATATCTAGTGATCTTTTCACTTAAACATTAAATGTAAAACCTATATTATTATTAATGATAGTTACACTTGGGAAAATTACACACTTTTACAAGAAACAAACATTTATAACAGTTAAGTCTTGGTAGAAGGCTACATTTAGAACAGTTAAGTCCTGGTTGAAGACTCCCTTTTATAACAGTAAGAATCATAGGGATTTCTAGGGTTTTTCAAACGTTTGCAGTTGTTTTACAAACATTTTCATACTTAGAGTTCATATACATACAAATACTTACATACAAATTAAGTCACTAAAATACTTATGATCTCACCAGCTTTAAAGCTGATACTCTCTTTCAAAATAACTTGTATCCTCAGGTCAACGATAGACAGGTACCGATGCAAGGTTTAGAGAATATGGAGCTCGTTCAAGACTCATCTATCATTTTGTTTATACTTTAGTGTCGATTATAATTTGATAGAACACACTTGTATTAAAATTATATTATTAATGCAATGGATGATGTTTTTCCTTGTTTACTACTTTTCATTGTTGTGATATTGTACATGACTTCCTCTGCCCCATAACGTTTCCGCCATTCTTGGTTTTGGGGTGTGACATTAAGGAACTTGATGAGTCATCTGCTACTCCTGAGGTGATCGCTGAATTTCGGACTCATGATAGAGATGCCACTAAAATGGCATGTATCATGTTAGCCACAATGACAGTTGAGCTCCAAAAGTCCTATGAGGACTATTACCCTTTTGAGATGCACCAAGACTTGATGGACTTCTACCATCAAAGTGCTCTTCAAGAGAGGTATGACACCATATCCTCCATGATAACAACCTGGATGAAGGATGGTGAACCCATCACGGGCCACTTATAGAAAATGGAAAGCTATGTGGACTTTTTGTTGAATCTAAATGTGAACTTCCACGAGGAGTTGGAAATTGACATCATTTTGCACTCCTTACCTTCTTGTTTTGATCAATTCCGAATGACATACCACATGAACATGGAGGAAGTTGCACTCAACAAACGACAAGGACTCTTGAAGAACGCCGAATATGGTCTTAAGGGTAAATCGGTTGTTACCACTCCTACTCCTATCACGGCCCCTGTCTTGGAAATCTGTAAAGGAAAAGGAAAGAAGAGGAAGAACCCTTCGAAGGGTACCATGGGAAAGTCCCTTGATGGCTCCTCTGTAAGTGGAACCAAGAAAGGTTTTGTCACTCCTTCTGACAACACTAAAGAGGTTGAATGCTTCTATTGCCATGAAAAGTCGCACTGGAAGCGAAACTGCTCAAAGTACCTGCAATATGTTAAGGATGTGAAAGTGAAACCCAACCATGCAGGTATTTACACTATATTGTCGAATAACTCACCCCATTCTAATTCTTGGGTCCTTGATAAATGTTGTGGTACTCATATATGTTCTGATTTGCAGGGAGTAAGAAGAAGTGAGAATGTGGAGCATGGGAAGATAAACTTAATCATGGGGAATAATAAAACTTCATTTGTCACCAAGATTGGAGTTTATTCTTTGTTGCTAAGTAATGGGTTAGTGTTAGATTTGAATAAATGTTGTTACTCGTCTAAAATTGCGAGAAATATTATTTCCTTTCATGATTTCTACAAAAAAGGGTTTACCTTTTCATTTGATAATGAATGTTGTGGTATTCATGCTTTTTTTAATAACGTTCTTTATTTTAAAGAATTACCTTATGATGGTGTATATGAAACCGTGTCGATTGTAGATAACCTAGCAAATAATGTGTTGTGTATTGATTCTTCCATACACTTGGATAAAGCATCATTATGGCATTGTCGTCTTGGACATGTAAGTAAGAAACGCATAGGTAAACTCCAAAAGGATGGAGTCTTGGAGTCATTTGACCTAAAGTCAAATGATAGTTGTGAATCTTGTTTGCTTGGGAAAATGACAAAATCACCCTTCATTGGTACTTGTGCTAGGGGTGAGGGTTTGTTGGACCTCATACATACTGATGTATGTGGACCCTTCAGAATGGACATAAGGGATGCTAACCACTTCTATGTGACTTTTACTAATGATTATAGTAGATATGGATATGTCTACTTAATCAAGCATAATTCAGAAACTTTTGAAAAGTTCAAAGTGTTTAAACAGGAATGGAGAATCAGTTGGGCAAGAACATTAAGATGCTTCGATCCGATTGAGGTGGTGAGTATCTTAGTATAGAGCTCCTTGAATATCTTAAGGAATGTGGGATTGTCTCACAATTGAAACCTCACAGGACACCATAGGTTAATGGTGTGGCTGACAGGCATAATCGAACCTTGTTGGACATGCTTCGTTCCGTGATGAGTCGAGCTTCGCTACCAATCTCATTTTGGGGGTATGGCTTAGAGACTGTCGCCCATATTCTTAATCTAGTCCCTACCAAACAGGTCGCCAAAACACCTCATGAGATGTGGACAGGTAAAGTTCCCAATCTGGACCACATCAAGATTTGGGGTTGTGAGGCTTTCGTGAGGCACAAGACTCACGATAAGCTCGAACGTCGAAGTGAGAGGTGTATTTTCATCGGCTACCCACAGAAATCCTTTGGTTACCTCTTCTACAAACCTAATGATAATGTGGTCTTTATAGAAAGGAAGGGAGTCTTGAGAGAGAGAGAGACAGAGAGAGAGAGAGAGTGAAACATCCCAAAAATACAACCCAAAAATTTTTGTTTTAACATTACCAAAAAACCACAACATCAAATGTTATATAATAAAACCATATATCGTATATCTCAAAATTCCATGTTAAATGTATCAAATCGAAACTAAAGTCAATATCATATCAAAATAGTTGAACAAAACACCCAGGAATAAACTGTAGCTGTGGTGTGTGCCATGCCATCAACCCGAGCTCTTCCCTTTACTTGTGGAAGTACCTGAAACCAAAAACTGAAATTGTAAGCACAAAGCTTAGTGAGCTACCCCAATCTACCACATACCATACAATAACACATAAGCACATATTGAGCCTTGCCCACTGCATCGGACCGAAGTCTGAAAACTGCATCGGATCGAAGTCTGGAAATTGCATCGGACCGAAGTCCGGAACTAACCAAGGCCCTGCCCTCTGCATCAGACTGAAGTCCAGAAACTGACTCAACATAGCATAGCATAACTATAACTACTAGCATAAACACATATATTGCATACTGCATCAGACCGAAGTCTGGAACACATAACACAATGAAACGCTTGAATCACAAAGACATCAAGCACTCTGAACTACTGCATCGGACCGAAGTCCGGAGCTACTGCTAACTAAACGGGCTGATATTGTGGCCGTAGACCCGTTCCTACTGGAAGGAAAACTCACCTCATAACGTTGGCTGCTATGATGCTAAATCTGAAACTATCTAACTACTGATCCGGAACTCCCCCGCTACAAATAACATCCTGGTCAAAATCAACAATCAGTTGACCGGACTCGCCGATTTGGGCCGCCAACTCGTCGAGTCCCTATCATCCATTCTAATTCTCTACCCGCTTCTACTCTTCGAGTTTAGCAAAGACTCGACAAGTTCTTCTTTGATACTAACATTGAGTCTAACTTCATCCGACTCGCCGAGTTGTATGAACAACTCGTCGAGTTCTCCTTCATCATATGAACACGTTCAGTCTGTGACTCGTCGAGTTGTATGAACAACTCATCGAGTCTGTTCTTGAGCATGAACTGACTCGTCGAGTCCTAAGGATGAATCGTCGAGTCTCATGCATTCTAATACTATACAGTTAATTCTAGTTGATTTTAGTGCTTCCAAATCATATATCTGGGCTTTTAGGGCTGGTTTTACACATAAAGCTTCCAACTTTACGTGCATGCAAGATCAAATAGAGCTTAAATACCCAAAATAAGCTAAAAGTGGAGTTCTAGGTTTGGAATGGGAGCTTTACTCAATAAAGGTGGCAACCTTGAGCTCATGGAACTCTGAAATGCCTAGATCTGAAGCCCATTCATCTCAACTACTTCCTAAATCGACATCTGTCACACCCTGAAAACCGAAGGCGAAAACATTTCCGGGGCGGACTCCACGTTGTGTATTAAATCCAATGCACATAGTAAGTAAAGTAAACCAACCATTACATTACATATAGAAAAGTTTACATTTGTTTCAAAAGTAAAGTTATACAAGTGATACATAGTATATATGAACAAAATGAAACGGGTCTTCTGAGCACTTCGTCTTCGAACAAAAGGATCTTCGGGTACCTATCTAACGCTGACCTGAGAATACAAGCGGTTTGAAAATCAGCATAACGCTGGTGAGTTCATAAGCGGTTTTGTTTTGTGAAAAATGTAAAAGTTTCCTATCTGTTGCTGAAAATATTACACACACCAAGAAAATTCCATAATCCTTCACTCGCGTATCTCTGTGGAGTGTTACCGAGGACAAAACAGTGTACAAAACTTTATGTTCAAAGGTTCTAATGTCATGCTTTTAACTGATAAAAATGTGGAAAGCCATTTGTGAAATAATAAACATAACAGCTTATAACTAATTTCACAAATAATGTATATGATTATCCTGTAAGTTTCAAACGGTTATCTGTTATGATTATCAGTGTCAAAAGCATATGAATTATGAAACACAAACATGTAAAAGTCGTTTTTATGTACAATTATCCATTGTACTTTGCTTGTATTCCCCCGCTGAAAACAGTGAAAAACAGTGAAAAAGGGTAGGGGTATGAACTCACCAGACGAGAAGGCACAACTGTTTCAGACACTAAACGTTGGTATGGGGCTTGTTAACATGCGAGGTTCCTATGTAATATGAAATGGTATCCAAAGGTATCTAATTAGACTTCAAACCGCTAATTAGATATGATAATACACTCCAATGAGCGAAAACACTTCAAAACAAGTGTTTGGAGTGACCCGAGTGACATCTACGGATGTGTGGGACTTGGGAATTGAGTTTACTCTGCAAGAGTAAACTCCTTATGGAGTTTTTGGCCTTGGAAAACACACACACATGATTTCATGGCCGTGAACTCATGTTTGAGGGTCCTATGATGCTAAATGGCTTGAATACTCATGGGAAATGATGGAATGGATTTTTCTGAGGCCTTGGAATGGGTTGTACTTGCATGAATATCATTTATAGGAGTTCACGGCAGTAAACATGGATTTTACGGCCGTAAACTCCCCCCAATCTCAAACCATAATTTATTTTGTGAGGCTAGGACAATCACATGTGATTCCAACTATTTTTCCAAGCCTTGGTATGAGTTTTGGGTATCATTTGACACATGAAGAGGAGTTTACGGCCCTGGAACTTGTCCTTGGGGTGTCATGGTCGTAAAATCTCTTTTGGAGGGTGTTTGACATGTTTAAGGTCCCCAAACTATTTTTAGATGATTCTAGGATCTATTCCAAAGCTATTGGTGGAGTTATATGCCTTTTAAACATGTTTAAATGAGTTTACTCCCCATGTATGAGGTGTTTATGTCCCAAGCTTGTTCTTGGGTAGTAAACTCATGTTTACTCCTTAAAAACCATGTTTAATGTGTTCTAAGTCCGAATTGGTAAGCCATATAGTCGTATCTAAGTCCCAATGTTGGTTTGGATGGGTTAAATTGCTCAAAAACCCAATTATTAAGTGTTTATGGCCCAAGCATGCTCCTTGGCCATAAACACATGTTCCAGGTCCAGAATGATAGATTCAACACGAATTTGAAGGCCTAAGAGGTTATACAACAAGTTAGGGATGTTACCTCAAAGATTTGGAGCCTTAATTCAATGTTTTGGACCTTGATTCTTTGGTTGAGGAGAGAGGTTAGAGAGAGAGTAGTGAGATGAAGCAAAAGCTTCAAATGGAAGCTTAAACATCTTTAAATAGTGTCTAAGTTTTGGACACGGTGGAATTCTACCCGATACCGGTGTTATACGGTGCTTTTGGTCGCACCCGATTGAGTTACCGTAATCCGATACGGTTGATTCTAGAAATGTTTCCGATTATTAATATGGAGTGTTAGAATAATTTCTAAAAGTATTAGGACACCCATTAAGTCATAATATCAATTACAAATTAATGACTTAATTAAATGACGAAATCGGAAATGAAATTGGAAACGGCGATTGGATTATTGAAATGAGTTACGAAAAGGGTTACAAGCAATGATACGAATTTTCGGATTGTTACAACATCAAGGTCAAGAAATGACTCAAATTAACAATAGCAAGCTTTTAAGGAGATCTAAATGCTAGGAAGTAAAGATTCAAGTTTCATACCTCAATGGGAACTGAAATGTGACCAGAAACTCGGATCCTCTTTGCCCTCTTTGAATACCTCTTTTTTTCCTTCTTCTTCTAACCCCCAAAATGCACCAAAATCCTTCACAAGGTGAAAACAATAATGAAAAAATGCTAATCGAAATGCTAAGGTTTGACAAGAGATGTTCTGAAGGTGATGGAGGCTGGTTTAGGGCTCATAAGGCTATTTAAATAGGGTGCAAACCCTTGAAATTAGGGTTTCATCCAGACTGGAAGACTCGCCAAGTCCAAGACTATAGACTCCTCAAGTCGACGGATAAACCCGCATGCAAAACCTGTCTCTGCTCGACGAGTCGAGCTTCTGAATCATCGAGTACAGCTTAAGAAAAGGGAAAAATACTATGTGTAGATTACATACCCAAAATTAGGTGTTACAGAGAGAGAGAGAGAGAGAGAGAGAGAGAGAGTTCATAAGCCAAGGAAACAGTGGGAGGCAAATTGACCTTGAAGAAATTCAAGAGTCAAGTGGTGAAAGTAATCAACCTGAGGAGGAAACTCTTGTTGATCCGACTGACGAGTCTATACCTCTGAGGCGTTCCCCGAGAGTTAGGAATGCACCTGAGCATTACTATGGTTTTCATATTACTGCGGAAGGTGATACACTTATTAGTGATAACATACTGGTAAGTCTGGATGAACCTAATAGCTACACAGAAGCCATGGCAGGCCCTGAGGCTGCTAAATGGAAAGAGGCTATGGACAACGAGATACAGTCCATGTATGATAATCAAGTTTGGAACTTGGTTGACAATGTACCAGGTCGTAAGACAGTCGGGTGCAAATAGATCTTCAAGAATAAGACTGACATGGATGGTAATGTACACACTTATAAGGCGCGATTGGTAGCAAAGGGCTTTTCTCAAACTCCGGGAGTTGATTATGATGAGACCTTTTCACCAGTATCAAAGATTAATTTTATTAGGGTTATGTTAGCCATTGCTGCATTTCATGATTATGAAATATGGCAAATGGATGTCAAAACCGCTTTCCTTAATGGAATGTTGGCTGAGGACGTTTACATGAGTCAGCCAGAGGGTTTTTTCAGTAAAGAGTACCCTAATAGAGTGTGTAAGCTTGATAAATCCATCTGTAGATTGAAACAAGCACCTCGTAGATGGAATCTTTGTTTCGATGACAAATTCAAAGAGTTTGGCTTTTCGTGGAGCGAAGATGAATCTTGTGTATATATCAAGGCTAGTGGGAGTATAGTAAGTTTTTGGTACTGTATGTGGATGACATACTACTCATAGGAAATGACATCCCAACTCTGTAGAAAGTAAAGTCCTGGCTTGGGAAGTGTTTCTCTATGAAGGACCTTGGAGAAGCTGCCTATATCCTAGGGATAAGGATTTTAAGAGACAAGAGTAAGAGACTAATTGGACTTAGTCAGAGTACCTAATTGGATAAGGTGTTGAATAGGTTCAGCATGCGGAATTCCAAGAAAGGAGAGTTACAAATCCAGAGTAACGCCAGATTGAGTATGACTCAGAGCCCGAGTACAAAGGCTGAGATAGCTTAGATGTGTCGATTACTATATGCTTCCGCTGTAGGCTCGATCATGTAAGCTATGACTTGTACTCGTCCTGATGTGGCCTTTGCATTGAGCATGGTCAGCAGATATTAGGGAAACCCTGTCAAGGCTCACTGGATTGTGGTAAAGAACATTCTCAAGTACCTACGGAGGACTAAGGAATGGGTCCTTACCCTCGGTGCGAGTGACAACTTGAGAGTAGCAGGGTATAGTAATGCTAGCTTCTAGACTGATAGGGATAATTTCCGCTCTCAGTCAGGCTGGGTCATTAGCTTAAACGGAGGAGCAATCACTTGGAAAAGCTCCAAGCTGGAGACAGCAGCTGATTCAACTTGCGAATCATAGTATATAGCAGCAAGCAAGGCAGCGAAGGAGGCTATATGGCTAAAGACCTTCATTGGAGACCTTAGAGTTGTACCAGCTATAAAGGAGCCTATGGAAATTTTCTGTGATAGTGAAAGTGCAGTTTCCTTAGCCAAGGAACCAAGGGACCACAGAAGATCCAGACATATCGACAGGAAATACCATTTCATCAGACATCGAATAGAAAAGGACCCCTCGTGGCAAAGAGGGTATCATCGAACGAGAACCCAGCAGATCCCCTCACGAAGGGACTGGGTAGGGTTAAGCATCTTCAACATGCGAGGCACATAAGGCTAAATGATGATATTAGTTTTAAAAATTAGATAGCTTTTGAAATTTGTAAAGTGTAAATGACATTTGATGATAAATAAAAGTAGTTGTTTATTTATAAGTAAAGTGTTGCTATCCTCTGTCAATCGTTTACTATCATTTCATTTTGCATGTTTTGACTTCCAGAATAAATATGTTATGGTATATCATATTATTCAAATTCTCCACAGTCAGTCATATGTTGGAAGTAGATATGAATCAACACTATCATGAGTTGGCTTGTAGATGTCTAATATGTTGGACATAGCAACAGTTGCTACAACACTCATGAGTGCTCATAAATTCTGAGTATTGGATTCAACCAACGCTCACTTGTAGCACTTCATGGAATTTATCTCGAGTGATTGTGAGATGGTAATATCATATAAGTCTTCAAACCTAGAGATATGAGTTGTTGACTATGAGTTGGTTATACATTGATTGTACAAAAACGCATTGGTAACTCGATTTTATAAAACGTGCCTTTGTATATAATTTAACGAGTAGTAGAACAAGCATATGAGTCAAAGTTTATTTGTTCCTTCTTGGATTATAAGCAATATCTAGGCCCCCCTGGAGTTGCTACAACACTCATGAGTGCTCATAAATTCTGAGTATTGGATTCAACCCATGCTCACTTGTATCACTTCATGGAATTTATCTCGAGTGATTGTGAGATGGTAATATCATATAAGTCTTCAAACCTAGAGATATGAGTTGTTGACTATGAGTTGGTTATACATTGATTGTACAAAAACGCATTGGTAACTTGATGTTATAAAATGTGCCTTTGTATATAATTTAATGAGTAGTAGAACAAGCATATGAGTCGAAGTTTATTTGTTCCTTCTTGGATTAGAAGCGATATCTAGGCCCCTCGATGATTGTGTTTGGCCCTATGTATCAGGCCTTGTCAGAACTAAATTGATGTGTTCGATTAAGTTCTATGTCAAACAAATCAGAAATCGGGAAACAAACTGTTGGACTATAAGTAAAACATTACTCCATGTATTTCTCTGGCTGATATCTAGAACAGAGGATTATATGATCACTTATCTTAAATGGCTTATCATCATCATCTTCAGTTCCGCAAGACCTTGAAAGTGCTACGATTGTTGATCGGTTCTTGAAGTCATTCTCGCATGTATAGTTATTAGAGTTATCCAAGTGGGAAACTATTGAATTAGTTGTCTAAGTTCATAACTATTTCTGGAATGTACTTGACCCGGTTGGCATGGTCCATTTGGGTTGTATGGCATTGCAACACTTGGATAGACTAAATGAGAGAAAGGAAACTTAACGATTATTAATATATTATAAGTTCTAATGTATTATTTAATTAGTATTGATCAGATAATTAATTTGGAATTAATTAAGTGATCAAAAAGAGACTAATTAAATATATGGGGTTGATTGTGTAAATCATCCATTCCTTTATTGTAGGCTAATGATCCATGGTTTATTGAATTGGGCTAAAACCCATAAGGTGCTCCATGGATAGTCCATGGGGGTTATAAACCCATGGATCATGGAATATGGAAGGTCATGACAATTAGGGTTTACATGTTGTAACCCTACTTTTGACACAACTATAAAAGGACCCCATGACTAGCAAAATCGGCACTACTAAGAAAAGAACAAGAGGGCTAGCCGATTTTGAGGTGTTAGTGAACTTCTCTCAAATTTATTCCAAGGGTTATGGTGTTGTGTGATACATTTGAGGCATCACACTTGAGGTGCTAGGCTCAAAAGGTTCTCAAGGAATCCAAGAAACAAAAAGTACGTTCTTCTACTAGCTATTATGTTTCAAAGTTCCCCATGCCATGCTAGCTAGGTTAAGAACCTTGGAAAATCAAATTTGTATGTATCTTAGTAAAACATAGATCCAATGTTTCTCGGGTTGCATGTACACCTTAGGAGTGTTAGAATGCTTAAAACCCTTTATTAAGACCTTGAGTTAAGCACTTAATGGACATGTAAGGTCATAAAGTTGGAAAGTTTATAACTCTTGAGGATGATTTAGCCTTGGATCTGGAAGTGAGATGTAAGAGCTTAATGCATTAAGCTCTTAATATAGTTTGGAAGCCTGGGCGTACGCCTTGTGTAATCTACGTACGCAACGCGTAGGAGATCAAATATTACGTATATGGTCAAGGTTTAAGTACGCCCAGCATACATTCGGAGTACGCCTCGTATATGCGCACCATGTCGACTTGATTGAGTTGACTCAGCTGAGTTGACCCAGCTGGGTTGACTCAGTTAACTTATGGATTTTGACCAGTTGACTTTGTTTTGATCAAGTTTTACTTAAGGGTATTTTAGGATTAAAAAAAAAGTTAAAATATGACACATGAACAATAATAAAATACTTTTTCGACGCAATAATTAATAAAAGAGTGCAACTACATTCGCTCTTAATAAAAAAATATTTTGGAAGTATGAAGCCCATGTTAAAAAAATATTTGATAAATAAGTTGATTTTTTTTGTTAAAATAAATAAATATATTCTGAAACAATTAACAGTATAAAGCTAGAGGGTATAAAATAAAATATCTTGAAAATAGATAGGTTGTTTACATAAATTTAATGGGTATAAAATGCTTACTTTCTCTTAACCCTAGCACAGTGTCACACCCCAAAACTGGAACGGCGGAAACGTTCTGGGGTGGATGATGTCATGTCAAGTATCACAACATATGCAGTATAGTAATATGTCACACCCCCAAACCAAGGATGGCGGAAACGTCCGGGGGTGGAGGACTTCATGTAGAGTATCACAACAATGAGTATAATAGTGCTCAAAGTAAATACAACCATCACAAATATAATTGAAAACGTTACATCAAAGCACATGTTTACATGATTCACATCAATTACATTATGATACAAAATGAACTGTTTGACGATTTATCGTCCCATCCTCAAAACGTTGTTGATTTCCTGTTTTCACTGAATTCCTGAGAATACAAGTAGTTTTGAAAAGTGTCAACACAAAGGTTGGTGAGTTCATAAGAGATTTCATTAGAAAAGTAAACCGTTTTCCTTGTAAAAGCGTTAGAATATGTATCCAGAAAATCCGATACTTTCTTTAAAATCTGTGTAATGTAGTCTTATGACCGAAGGCCAAAATGTATAAGTAACCTTTCTTACTAATAGAAAATGTTATGTGTTTAAATGGACATGGACGCTGTTGAATTAAATGAAATTTTCGTATGTTCTCATGTTTGTTAATACTTTATGTATATGTAGTCCTAAATCCGAGGACCGAGAAAGAACAAGTATTAACTATACTTAAAGGTATAAATGTGGTTTCAAATGATGTGTAGTCATAACTACCAAAACCAAAAGTGTACAGTAATATATGTACTCATTGAGATAAAAGTGATTTTAAATCGACATAAAACTCATTTAGGTTTTATAAATAAAATCCCGTAAACTTTATGTATTGTTAAATCCCTATGTGAGTCGCTATAATCATACTATGACTATGTGAACCTGTCACGACGTTTCTCAGGCATCGCGAAAACTGAAATGACATTTATCACCCATAGACCTGCTGGTCCCACTGTAGCTAGCAGCAAGGTGTGGGGTGTCAAACCCAATATAGATCTATATACAAGTATCATGTTCTCCCTCAAGGAGATTCTGATTATAACTACCAGGAATTATATCCCGCACTCGGACGTACAGGGAGAGAATGTCTCACAATATAGGTTAACAAGTTTACGTGAAATGTGTGTGAATATAAATCTTTTCTGTATGAATGTACCCTTTCTGTATGAGTGTGTTGTGTGATGTATCATAAACTATACCTATTATAGTTTATCTAAAACGTTTGTAATATGTATGAACTCTTTTATGGAAATGTATTAGTGTTATGAATTTATTAAACTATACTTTTTATAGTTTAATATACATGTTCTAAAATGAATGAATAATATTTATTAGGAATGACTTAGTTTCAGTTCATGATGATAAACTAACAAAGAAACAAATTCAATAATTAGAACTTATGATTATACACTTTGTTCAACATAATACAAAGTGTTGTGATATTTACATGCTGTTGGCTAACTTTAGCCATTCTGCACTATTTTGGGAAAATCATAGAAAAATCATACAAAGTCGAAAACTAGATCCGTAAACTCTGAGAGTTCACAAAAAGGGTCTAGTGTACTCATAGTTTTTATCACGATTTTTCATGACCTCCAACTTGGGTGAAAAAGTCCATAATCACAGACTGGTCCGGATTGTTGTTTGAAATGATAGGCAGTTTTGTAAAAATCACCATAAATTGTAGAAAACTCGTATGGAGATGTGCAAGTATTCATTTTAATGATAAAAACTTGAACTATTTGCACCTTGTACAGTTTTGAAAACAAAAATGTTTAAGATGCCCAAAACAGTCGGTGAATGGAGTTGAACTTTTCTAATGAAGGCTGTTAGAAACTTTTAGTTATGTTCTTGGTGTTTTAACTTGTATTCCCCCCCTGAAAACTTGAGAAAACATGAAAATGTAGGGGTATGAACTCACCTTGAGTGATTTCAGTAGATAAGTGTTGAAGAAGAGAAGTGTTCAACCCAAGAACACTTGAAGAATCACTTGAAGATTCGAAGCTCTAACACAATTATGATGGAGTTTGTGTAAGATATCCATGATTTGAGTATAAGAAGTGAACTAATCATAAGGAGAATGGATTATGCTTACCAAATGTGGAGGAAAAACCCAAGATCAACCCTTGAATCTCGAATTTCTAGAGAGAGAAAGTGAGAGAGGAAGGAGTTTGATCTTCTTGGTGAAATGAGAGCAAATGAGAGAAGTGAGGAGAGAGGATGAATATTCAGCTCTCAAAAACGTGGGAAAGAGTGATAATTTAGTGGAAAGGACATTGATGTGACCTAGGTAAGGTGGGGAGGTGTGGCTGGTCATAGAGTGGGTGTGGGAGTGGTTGCTTGTGTCATAAGGTAAAGCAAAGTCAACACTCCACCTCTTTGTACTTTACCCACTTGCTTTTATTATTTAAATAAAGATTTTTATGAAAATATGATTAAATTGTGAATATTTATGGTTTATTATGTTAAAATATGATTTTGGGTGAAAATCCCGCGTTAAAATAATTAAAAACGGGACTTAAACGCAAAACTACGCGAAAACCGGGAGAAAATGGGTTCCCAGGGAGACCTCTCGGTCCTAGGCCGAGGTTCGGTCCATGCTGAGGACGGTAGCCGGAAACGAAGCGAAACAGTGGGAAACGAAGGGGGGCGAGGAAGCGAAGGGAGGTGAACCAGAAGCGAGAGGCGAAGTCGAGGGGGTTCGGTCCAGAGATAAGAGGTGAACGTATCCGACCGAAATGAGCCGAATGAACAGTGGTGAACAGTGCCTTCGGGTTCGGGTGGTGCGCGAGGTTCGGTTCCTCCTGGCTCGGGTTCGGTTCTTCCTTGCTCGGGTTCGGTTCCTCCTTGCTCTCGGGTTCGGCCCTTCTTGCTCTCGGTCCCTAAGAGGACCTTCGGGTCCTAAGAGGCTTCTCTTCTTATAATGAGGTTTCGGTTCCTAAGGTCCATTTTTCTCGTTTTTACCCCGTTTTAAGCTGTTTTTGACCCGGTTCAGGGTCGGAATGACCCGAATGACTCTAAAAAGTTACGGGAAACTTTTGAGAGAGATTTGGGAGAGATTTCACATACTTGGAGAGATTTGGGAGAGATTTAACATTCTTGGAGAGATTTCTCATACAAAGAGATATTTGAGAGATATTTCACATGCTTGGAGAGATTTCTCATACGAAGAGATATTTGGGAGAGATTTGACATTCTTAGAGAGATTTGGGAGAGATTTGACATTCTTAGAGAGATTTGGGAGAGATTTGACATTCTTAGAGAGATTTGGGAGAGATTTAACATTCTTGGAGAGATTTCTCATACAAAGAGATATTTGAGAGAGGTTTCACATACTTGGAGAGATTTGGGAGAGATTTGACATTCTTGGAGAGATTTCTCATACAGAGAGATATTTGAGAGAGATTTCACATACTTGGAGAGATTTGGGAGAGATTTCACATACTTAGAGAGATTTCTCATACAAAGAGAGTTTTGGGAGAGATTTCACATACTTATAGAGATTTCAAATAGAAAGAGATAGAGTGAAAACGATTGAGAGAGGTTTCGAGTGTGGCATTTGTGAGTGTCCGGCTTCGCAATGCAAGGTCCGTAAACACTGTTAAGCCTTATTTAAGGATCTTACACACTCCCGATGAGTATGCAACATTGTTTTATCGGTTTGGCTAGCCACGTACCATAGTTTTAGGTTGAGGATATCTAGATGTTTGCACTTTTTGATTTATGATCTCTCATTAGAATAGAGAGTTGTGTAGAAATTTCATAATGTAAATTCTAGTACCCAAGGGCAAATTGAGTCAAACGGTTTGACTTGTTGACTTTAGTTGACTTTGACTTGACCGAAATTTAACAGTTGTCACATAATCAAAGTACAACAACCATTGCATTAATAGTAATAGTTTTACATGGTTTACATTACAATACATCAGAATAATACAAGTAATAGTCTAAGTGCAATTTGGTACTAAGCTATCTTCATCAAAAGCTCTGGAAATGTACCTGTCTAATGCTGACCTAAGAATACAAGTTATTTGAAAAGTGAGTATCAACATTTTAACAAATACTGGTGAGTCATAAGTATTTAGTGTCATTTTATACAAATAACTTTATATAAGTGGTAGTTTTCAAGTATATAGTGAAATAGAGTCATTTCCAGAAAATCCTATATTTTCTTATTAAAAAGCAGTCTTCTACCAAGACTGGTCAGAGTCACGTGGTAAAAAGTAGTTTTCCCTGAAACACTATCATTATCAAAATACGGGATTTGATTTTAAAGAAAGTAGGAGAATATCAGGGAAAATAACATATGCCTCAACAGTGCGGACTGCTGGCTAAGGCAAAAGGAATCATAGACTCCAGGAGAGTATCGACCGAACGACACTCCTGGTTCAGTCTAACATAAGGAGACACAGACCCCAGACAGTATCAAATGAAATATACAGCTAGTAAGGTCCAAAATAGTAGAGACAGACCCAAGTAGTATCAAATGAAAGATATAGCTATTAAGGTTGTAAAGCCCAAAAATTTCAACAAGATTTAAACTTTTCAAAAACAACCATTTTAATAATGTTATTATAAAAAGGTTTTCAATACATTTATTATCAGAGTATTCCCAGACCATGTCATAAACATAAACACGAGGAGCGGTACGATCACGCCTTCGCCTTGCCACGGTCTCCTGAAGAACATGAAAAACATTTAAACCACAACTGTAAGCCCGAAAGCTTAGTGAGATACCCCCAAAATACCAACCACATATACGCCCTTCCAGGCTACCACCTTCCGGTCCAAAACATATTGCCTTCCAGTCTATAACATAGTGCCTTCCGGCCCATAACATAAATAGCATACATAACATAACAGAACATAGAACTGTTGGGTTTTGAGCAATCTAACACTTCCTAAGTGTGCATGCAACCCTAATAAACCTTGGATCTATGTTTGTCTAAATACATGCAAAATGATAATTTTTCCAAGGTTCATAACCTATCTAACATGGCATGGGGTACTTTTAAACATAAAAGAATTAGATGAGATTACATACCTTTTGGTGATGAGTTTGAATCCTAAGGATTTTGAGGGCCAAGCACCAATAGTGTGAATGCCTCAAATGGAATCACAAATCACCACAAACTCTTGGAAAACTTTGAGAGAGTGTATACACACTATAAAATCGGCCACACACAAACACACATACACTAGTTACCCTAGTGGCTATTTCATGCAACATAAGCATGCTTATATAGTGTACATGATTAGGGTGAAACCCTAATAACCCATGACCTTTCCTTTTCCAAGGATCCATGGGTTAAAAGCTCCATGGATCATCCATGGACTTCCATACAAGCCTAACCTATTAACAAATGAGTGTTAGCCCACACCATATAAAACCAATAGCCCACAATCTAATTAGTCTTCATTTTAATCTATAAATTAATTCATAATTAATTTAAGACTAAGACTAATTAAGTAACATGACTTCATATTAATATATTATAACTTACAATATATTAATAAACATATGTGTATAACTCTCATAAAATTATCCATAAATAGTTTGGATGAAATGCAACCCAAATGGACCATGTCGGGTCGGGTCAAGTATGTACCAAATAAGTTATGGACTTAGACACCTTATCCAACAGACTCCCACTTGGATAAGTCTAATAACTATATTTGCGTATGTTACTTCAGGAACCAACCAGCAATCGTAGCTCTCGAAAACTTTGTTGAACTATGAAGCGCCATTTTAGATAAGTGATCATATAATCCTCTGTTCTCATGATATCAGCTGGACAAATACATGGAACAACGTCGTACTTATTGTCCAGTAGTTTGTTTCCCGATTTTCGATTTGTTTGACAAAGAATTTAATCGAACACATCAATTTAGTTCTGACCGGCCGGTACATAGGTCACAACAAAATCATCGAGGATCCCAAATATCGCTTCTATTTCTAGAAGGAACAGATAAACTTCAACTCATATGCTTGTTCTACTACTTGTTGAATTGTACACAAAGGAACGTTTTATAACATCAAGTTACTGATGCGTTTACGTGCAATCAATGCACAACCAACGCATAGGTAACAACTCATATCTCTAGGTTTGAAGATTTATATGATATTACCATCTCACGATCACTCGAGATAAATTCCATGAAGTGATACAAGTGAGCGTAGGTTTATTCCAAAACTCATAACTTATGAGCACTCATGAATGTTGTAGCAACCATTGCTATGACTAAACCCATTTAGCCATCTACAAACCCGATTCATGACAGTCTTGATTCATACCTACTTCCAACATATGAATGACTGTGGAGTGTTTAAATAACTTAGTCATTCGGAAAGAATAACCTAGCTATTTTGGAAGTCAAAACATGCAAAGAGAAACACAATAATAATCGAATCCAATATGGTCTCAGAACCCTTTTGATTATAAATAGAACCACCTTTTATTTATCACCATATTGATTACACATTATTCATTGTATAATGTTTCAAACAATCAACTTAAGAATTGAATAAAAAACAACAGTCGTCCCATGCTCCTAGCATGTACACTTTGTTTTCTAAACAATACTTATGCCATACTTCAAGTATGCACACTATGTTTGTCTATGATCTTTACTTTGTGAAGTAGATCAATTGAACATGATTCTAATGTTGCTCATTTCACAATCCCAAATCCTTATTGTAAATGTAAGAATTTATAATTTATACCATTTACCAAAATTTTGTTAGACTTTAAACTTATATGCATTGATCCTCTCATAATGATTATGCACAAGGTCACCAAAACCTTGTCATCAGTCATTACAGAGGATTCCAAACGAGGTCAACTCTATGGAAACGAAGTCTCATATTCAAAGTACATTGCTTTGAACATCCTTCTTGCATTAAGTTTTTCTAATGTTACACAGATTGAATAACTTCCACCTATGGAGACATTTCCATAGTCCCATTTTGACTATCACTTCCGAACAAGAGTTACTTCTTTTCAGAACATGTCAATACGGTCCTTTCCGACAACTTACATCATACTTCCAAGTTTCCCTGAGCAACCAATCTTTGGCAAACCTCAGATTATCCTCGATAATTGCTTAATCACTTTAGTCATATCCAGTTCTAGACTTTTCCCTTCTAAATGCCCTGAGCATTTGGAAAATTTAGAAAGGATGAATATTATAGCACATGAAATCGATCCTATATCCGAAGCATATGGGACACGATTCATGATGTCTCACATAAAGACATGATACTAGACCACTCTTTTGCTACAATATTTGTTATTTGCCATGTTTTCAAATTTTAACTATGAAGAGGGATGATGTAGTCATAATTGAATTTTGAGAACGCAATATATATAGAATTTCCTTAAGTCGAACCATTCAGACATAAAATTCATATATATGTCCTTGACTAAAGATGATTAAAATCTCAATCTAAGCTTCTAGAATTGAAATGAAGTATAATTTTCTCTCCCTTAATTATAGCAAAACAATTTTTCAACCCCTGAAACTTCACGAATTGAAACTTTTGTTTTTCTATAATTAACGTTGCTGACTTGCAACACTAATCATAATTATCATGCTCCCACTAACATGATGATTATTAGCATAACACTTATGCTCCCACTAGCTCTGACATATTTCCAGAAATCTGCTGGACTTCTGAAATTTAGATTCATACACCCTTTCTTAGATAGCTCACATGTGTGTCTAAACAATTTTCAGAACTATGAAAAGGGATGCCGTAATCATAGTCTCAATTCCTTAAACCTTTTCCATTTCTCACAAGTCCATGTTAGTGTGTCGGTTAACCACACGCGCTCCACTAGTGACTTTTGAAAATGAAAATAACACAATTGCTATCTACTTAAAATCTACTTAGTGAAAGCGTTTTCTCACCATCATTCTCATGAATCGGAGAGAAACCTTATGACACTTAGATTTTATAGTGTATGAGTTCCTATCCTTGTGAATTTGTCAAAAGCATAATCACAAGATAAGGTTAGTGACAACTTCAGCCTTACATGGATTAAACTTGTTCAATCTTAGTTTCTTGTCACCTTGGTAACACAAGGCCCACCAATGCTTCCAAGTTGAACTCTGATAACTCACATGCAAATTCAACTTATTTGAAGTAGGTATAGAAATAAGAATTATGTCAACACGATAGGTTGCAAACCTTAATTCGTGTGCTAGTGATAAATTACAGGTTTTACTCTTGATTAAATCTTGAAACTCTTTCAGAATCTTTAAGGCTCCCACTGTCCCCTTGACATATAAGTTTCCCCAGTCAAGAACCATTCCTTGACAAAACAAATATTCAAGGGATAGTGCGGATTCTTATCAAGACTAACACTTCACACAATTGGTCTTAGTTGGTCTTTGTCTCATCCAAGACATCACAACTTACCAATCTCAAATGTATAAGAGTAGAAAACATTTTACTCTTACATTTGACTAGTGTTAATAAATCTTCCTTTATGTCACTCAAGGTTACAATCTTGGAGTATGACTCTAAGAATTGTTTTGAAACGAAGTATGACTCATCTTCTTGATTTTAACCAATCCAACAATTCATGACCTCTCTTCTTATTCATAACAATGCACTAAGACGTCCTTAGAGTATGAATTTGTGATATGGTTTCATAATCATTAAGATGATCATGAAATATGATACTAAAGTACTCTCCCATCCTTTCAGATTTGAGAAACTTTTATCTTTCTGCCTAATTTGATTCTTCTCATTTGTTTTGTCATACATTGTAACCTTTCCAATGTTACAGAATTATACTTAACCTCATAAGTATAATCATATTTACTAATCTTTAGTAAATCATGACAAATCAATCTTTGTGGTGGACCTTGACCAGCGCACACCCAGTGTACCTAATTCCTTAGTCCTTCAATTGACTCACATATACATGTGATCAAAGAATTAGTCTTAATTTTCAAAGATGAAAATTCTCATTCATCATACAATACAAGTTGTATGATTTGAAGTTTCTGTCCAATTGAAACTTGGGTGATGAAAAACATTCTTCATTTGGTAAATTCAGACACTACCACAAATGAAAGAATCAAATCCACTTTCCAATATTGCTATTACTGGAAACATATAAGCAACAATTTTCCACAGATACCATTGTAAGGATATTTTTAAAATAAATAAAATTAAAACCCTTTTTTTCTTTTATTTTAAAACTTTTCGGAAAAACTTATCCTTACAATCCACATGAAAACCTTGTTGTTATCTATTCATAAGCAATATATTATAACTCTTAAGCAACAACTCAAAATTCTGATTACCGAACCATGCGATCGAAACCCACCTTCGCAATCAGAATCAACATATACTTACTTTAAGCTTCCTATCTTTTCTTTGATTCTTAAAAAAACATCAGCATGTGACCCATTCACAATATGTAATAAGAATATCCAAATAGGAACTTAATAGAGTTAGACAGTGGACTTTACCCGAAGTAGATTCAAACCTCTTGACTTGATCAACCTTATGACCTTTCAGGTGAATATGGCAGCTTCGCAATCAATGTCCCTCCTTTTGGCAATAAAACATATAGACCCTTTGGTAATGGTACATGAGACTATCTCAGACTTAGCCTTTCTCTTTACCATTTGGTCAACCGAGTTGACTATAACCGATCCCTTTCCATTGGGAAGAGAAATGCTTTTCTAGATATGGAATGCTACCATTGCCAATGTCCATTTAAGGTTTGGGAAGTTGATCTTTTAATAAAAGTTGCTTTACTAGTGTTCCAAATCATTGCTGAATCTGCAGCGTTGAGCAAATAGATAAGATCATTAAGGCTCGTTTCATAGTCTGTCTCATAGTAGTCCCAAAGAGACTCACTATGTTACTAAGAAAGTGATTGAACATCCAACTTTCACGAGACTTTGACACCCAACTCTCCCGGCTTGTCAATATGTGACTTTATCCCCAAGATGTGAGCACACATAGACTATGCTTGCCAATAGGGATTGAGTGACTTTAAACTTTTCAAGAACTTGTGGGTGAGGGAGAATAATTGGAGGAGGTGGAGGAAGTAAAGCATGATGTTGAGGAACATCATCTTTAAGAGATTTGGGAAGATCATAGTTGTCTGAACCAGACGTCTATAATGGGAGAAAATCAAGTTAGTTGATTCAAAGTCCTGAATATAACACCCAATATGAAATATTAAGGCTAGGACCCAACACAATATTTTATAATCTGGAAGAGGGATGCCGTAATCCAAGCTATAAAATATTTGAAGGTAGGCGAATGACGATTCACCGATTTCCACCGTGAAAAACGAAATAATTTATTAGGGTTTAATTGGATTTGAAATTCCTAGATCTTTTGAGATTCATTGAACTTTTCAATGGCATGTTTCAATCTCGAGTGTGACCTCTCAAATTTTGAGACTGGGATGCCGAGGATCACAAAACAAGGTGTGAATAACCATACCAATTCACTTGGTACCCTTAATATTATCACCTAATCAATGTGCTGGTTAACCACACACGCTCCATTGATCTATGACAAACATTAAGTCACCCTTCGTGGTCCTTACTAGTCCAAGTTAGTGTGCCGATTAACCACACACGCTCCACCAACGACTTGGTAAGGTACAAAGTGTGAATTCCATGGGCTACCACCAAATTCACATTTTTTCCTAAAGTAACTAAGATTGGGAATTAAATAAAAAAAATATTTTGTTACTTTATAATAATCATTATACTTTTAATGAGAATTTAAAGTCATTGTCCTACCCGTTCGGCTAACGACCCTCCACCGATCAAGCAAGCGGTGGGTGAAAGTATACACCCATTAAGTCGCCATTTTATAGGCAACAACCTTATACCCACCTTATAGACCGGCTTTGTGAATGAGGCCTACTAACGGTAAAACGAATTGTTCTTATACATATATATATATATATATATATATATATATATAATTAACCATTAATGTTATAAATAGTATAAGTGTTGAATTTTAACTTTTAAAATTCTAAGTATTGGAATTAAAGTTTATTAAAGTGTGTGAAACTTTTCCAATATCCAAAACTTGAGGACAAGTTTTGTAACTCTTCAAAACTTTTCATTTCATAACTTATGAATTAAAGGTTCATAAAATGAAGACTCTTCATTTTATGAAACTTATGTGTTTTTAATGTGTGTTAAAGAAAAGTGACCTTTGGATATCCATAACTTGAGGACAAATTATGGACTCCATTAAAACACACAAATGATCAAGAATTAATCCTAAACAATTCAGCAAATAATTCCTATCATCTTCTAAACTCATAAGAACATGAACATGATTATCAAAGTTTCAAGAATTATATGAACACATACAAAGCATGAAATTTTGATATATGCTATTGTAAATGGATTAGAACAACCATTACACCAACTAAAATAAGTTTTAAAACATCAAAACAGTTTAGGGTAAAGTTTCTAGTCCATTTCCAGCAGCAAAAATCGAAAATCTGCATTCTGAACCTTCTACTCACCGAGTGCACGAACCTACTCGGCGAGTAGGATGAATTTTGGCATGGACTCGGCGAGTCCCCCCATGGACTCGGAGAGTCCATCATGCAGACAGCAAAAAATTTGACTTTTTTCATTATTTTGCATCAAGTATCAAACAAGCAAGCCTAGGCTCTGATACCACTATTGGCTTTTGAGCAATCTAACACTTCCTAAGTGTGCATGCAACCCTAATAAACCTTGGATCTATGTTTGTCTAAATACATGCAAAATGATAATTTTTCCAAGGTTCATAACCTATCTAACATGGCATGGGGTACTTTTAAAGATAAAAGAATTAGATGAGATTACATACCTTTTGGTGATGAGTTTGAATCCTAAGGAGTTTGAGGGCCAAGCACCAATAGTGTGAATGCCTCAAATGGAATCACAGATCACCACAAACTCTTGGAAAACTTTGAGAGAGTGTATAGACACTATAAAATCGGCCACACACATACACTAGTTACCCTAGTGGCTATTTCATGCAACATAAGCATGCTTATATAGTGTACATGATTAGGGTGAAACCCTAATAACCCTTGACCTTTCCTTTTCCAAGGATCCATGGGTTAAAAGCTCCATGGATCATCCATGGACTTCCATACAAGCCTAACCTATTAACAAATGAGTGTTAGCCCACACCATATAAAACCAATAGCCCACAATCTAATTAGTCTTCATTTTAATCTATAAATTAATTCATAATTAATTTAAGACTAAGACTAATTAAATAACATGACTTCATATTAATATATTATAACTTACAATATATTGATAAACATATGTGTATAACTCTCATAAAATTATCCATAAATAGTTTGGATGAAATGCAACCCAAATGGACCATGCCCGGTCGGGTCAAGTATGTACCAAATAAGTTATGGACATAGATACCTTATCCAAAAAGAACAGCCATGCATATCGGGTCTACTGTGTGACTGGTCCGCCGTATCGGCCTTCAATCCACCCTTCTTGTCTAGTCATGTCCTTCGAGTCTACAGTGTAGTTGGTCCGCCCGCACCGGGCCTTCAACCCACCTGGTCCACTCTCTGAGTCTACAGTATAACTGATCTGCCCGCATCGGGCCTTCAGTCGGCCTGGTCCACTCTTCGAGCCTCGGCACATCTGGTTCACCCTCGTGGGGCCTACAGCCTATCCGGACCGCTCTCTGGGCCTTCGGAACAACCATTCCGCCCTGGGTATCTTGGCCTACAGCACAAAGCAGGACCCGCCTCAACCCAACTCCAGTCTAAACAACCATGTGCACATTACATAATCATATAATAGTTCATAGTCAACAAGTCGATCAAGCAGATCACATAACATAACATTACCCTAACCAGGATTCCGACCTAACCGGTCACTAGCATAGCATCACTCTACATATCGGGAAACCGACCTTAACCAGGTCTCTAGCATATACCATCTAGCTACTAGACTGCAGACATATCAAAGCAGTAACATAACAACAATATCCGAATCTCAATCCGATAAAGGGCCGGCCTTGGTGCCTTAGACCCTGTCGATATAGTGAGGATAACTCACCTCGCGAATGCCAATACTCTGAACTGAAGAAGCAGGCTCTCGAATCACCAACACACCGCAAATCCCGAACTAACTATCATAACAAAATAAACATTAGGTCAATAATACTTCCACTTACCGGGCCAAGACCAAATTCCAAATCTCATACAAAGTCCAACATTGGCCCAATTTACCAAATTGGGCCCACTTTACCAAATGGGCCTAGAACCAATATCCATAACAATAATCGGGCCCAAAATACTCTATCCATAAATTCCCAGACTTGGCCCAATAACCAACTGCCCACCAACAGCCCAAACTCAAAAGCCCAAAATGGAAGTCCAACAGGAGGAGTACGCTGAGCGTATCCTCCTTGGTACATTGGGCGTACTGCAATGCTCACCAAAAAGAAAACAGGGCACTAGCCCGCTAGGCGGGGCGTACTCTAAGGCTACGCGGGGCGTAAACCTGATGCTCAGCAATTCCACATAATGACTTAATGGTTTAAGCTCTTAAGCCCAAACTTCAGATACCTAGGCCAAATATGATTAGAATCCATAAAGTCTCAAACTTTATCACTTGGGATGTCCATAAGCTATTAATCCAAGGTCTTAATCCATTAAGACCTATATATCTCACACATGGAACAACTATAGCCCTTGGTACCCCGTTTTTCTCACTCAAGACCTCTCCAAAGGTCTGAAAGGACAGATAATCTTGACCAATTCCATACATGCAACAAGGTGAGGACTTTTGGGACAAAAATGGTGTCAAAGCTTCAAAATACATAGATCTACACAATATGAATGTCAAGCAAGAAGATTTATACCTCAAACAAGCTCCAAAGGATGGAATCCCTTCAGATCTACAAGCTCCAACCGTTCCTCTTCTTCCTTGACAACTTCTCTTTTCTCCTTCAAGCCTTTCCTTTGCCAAAATAAGCTTTCCAAGGTCAAGCACACCCAAAAATGGAGGATGTACGAGTTCTAGGGTTTTCTGAGGTTAAGGATGAGCATAAGGAGGCTAAGGGGTGAACCAACATGTTCCTTATATAGTGGCTGGCCCTAAATTAGGGTTTGGAGTTTCTGAGAGTACGTTGGGCGTACCACTAGTACGTCGGGCGTACTCATCCGGACATCCCGCATACATCACACCATTACGTTGGGCGTACGTCCAGCTTACGCTGGTCGTACCCAGCCAGACTTCAAAACACATTCACTCCATGCATGCATGGGACCCTGTTCCACTTATACCATAAAGAGCTATAAACAATGATCAACTTCAAAACACCGCAACTCCTCTAATCTAAACCCGCTCCCAAATAACTTTACATTCATACGAGGGTGACGAGAAGCCCAATGCTTCTAACACATACACCAGCCCGAAACTTTCTCGGATGAAACTCATTTCTCGTAAAAGGACCAGAATTACCCTTCCTCTTAAATCTCAAGGATTCATAATTAAACACTTAAAGAACGGGGTGTTACAATTCTCCCCCACTTAAATTAGGCTTCGTCCTCGAAGCCTGCGACAACTCTACTCTGAAACTATCCCTGCAATGAACCGCCTGGAATTCACCGGACCAGGCTACTCAAGACTCGACCATCGAAATCTGAAACCCAACTTACCTTTCTTGTTGTCAAGATGACACATGATTCAGCCTCAGAGCAACTCCCACGAGTTTCCACCGCAAATCTCATAACCGCACCGAACTGGCGCTAGTGTCCTCGGGTTAGGAAAACCCCGATGCACTAATGACACTTCCAAACATCCTTCCGGATGAATTTTCACCACATAAAACAAATCTATATGGAATTCCGAGATTCCATCCATGCATTCCTGTCGAGCCTCAGCAACCATCCAACCCGGATGAGATCCCATACGACTACCGTAACGTCGCTACTCAATGACCATAATTGGACCACTCCCATCATAACCCTATGCTCCTACTTCCACTTCCATGAATTTACATTCCCTTATAGCATAACCGCTATCCACACAACACACATGACCTGAACCAGCTCGCAAGGACTCTCGAGTCCATGCACCATCTCCACTAATCACAATCAATACCTGGGGACAGACCTTCTAATGCTAACACATCACAACATGCCCAACCCATTTCCTCGAACCGATCCAATAATACTTGCAGAGTCTTTAGCATGACTGGACCACCTTACCAGGTCTTCAGCCAATCTGGACCACTCTCAAAACCTTCAGCCAATCTGGACCGCCCTTCAGGGCCTTCAGTCTGGCTAAACCATCCCCCCCCCCCCCCCGAGCCTTCGGCCTGACCGGTATGCCAACCGGCCTTCAGTCTATCCGGACCGCTCGACTAGCATCCATCATTCCGAGTTATCTCTCCGAAAAATCCTCCCATGCATACTGTTCTAACCCTCTAGGGGTTCCGAACTCTAACTCCACCATACATACTCGATCCCAGCCTGATCCCAGGCCCTCAACAATCAATGCCATAGGTGTATAACCCGCCCCGCACGCCTGCTACTCACACATACCAGCCTTCCCTCGGCTGACAGAAATACCGTTGAATCCCAAGCAGCTAACCAATCTCTCAAGCCTATCGACCATCCGGAGAATTTTCAATTCTCCCACACTTAGGGCACTGACTATCAACCACCGGTCGCTATCCCCGACCTCCCAAAACAACCTTGCACAAAACCCAACACTTACACGCGGACTGATTCCCACTAGCACTAGCAACCTTCGCAAAAACACATTTCCACACTGATCATCCCGCTCGAATGAAACTCAACCTTCAACTATCCACTCCTCAGACTGCAGATGCTACCTGACATTCAAAACAACACCGTATATTCACTAATAACCCTCATGAATGATAAGCAACGAAACCCATAACCATACCAAACACTCAAGGAACAACGGATACCAGAACGATAAACCACACAACGAGACTAGCAGATAATAATACTCCACAATAATCACAAGATATCAAGATATCAAGAAAAGGAACATACCTGCAGCTGCATCCGGAACTGCTCTGACCACCTCTGCTGAAAGCTGAAAAGCACGACCCTAAGCCCTTGGGGGCTCCACTCCACCCTGACCTCCACCTGTGATCCTCTAAGTGGCCGGTGCTGCAGCCTGCACTGGTCCTGCAACAAGCTGTGGGCAGTTGACCCTCAAGTACCCAACCTGATGACAATAATAACAAATCCTCAAATCCTGAACCGACGTTGACTGCCGACAATCCCTCGCATAGTTCCCCTCCTTTCCGCACTTGCGGCATGCACCAGCAGACCTATAATCTCCGGTGTAACCCCTCCCACATTTCGCACAAACGTGGCTGCCCTGATCTCCCATACGGGAATCAATGGTCTTAGACCGTTTCATCGCTGGCTGCGACTGCACCGTAGCTTGCCTCAGCTCACGCAACTGCAACTCAATCTCTAACTCACGCCACCTGGCGGCCTCCTGCAACTCCAACAATGTCCTGCACCTCTGCGCGGACACAAACTATCTGATATCTCTCTTCAACATACTCAAATATCGAGACATCTGAGCCTGCTCCAAAGCGAACTCAGGGCAAAACATCGCCCTTTCAGTAAACATCCTGGTGATCTCCGTCACCAACTCCGAATCCTGCTTCAGCTCAAGGAACTCCTGAGCCAACCTCTCCCTCTCGACCTGCGGAACATAACGAGTGCAGAACATCTCTTTGAACTGATCCCATGAAACCGCATCCCTCTGCGCATCCGAGTATGACCCCGTGGTCAATCTCCACCAATCCTTTGTCACGAGCCTTAACAGATTCAGAGCACCCCTCACCCTCTGATCAGCAGGGCATGAACACGTGAAGAAACACCCCTCCACGTCTGATAACCATCTCATAGCAACGATCGGGTTCTGAACTCCATCAAAGGTGGGAGGCTTCGTATTATCGAAGTCTTGATACTCAAAAACCTCTACTAGCTCCTCCCCCTGCTGCTGCTACAGTCGCTGTAGCCGCCGTGGCATCCGTCTCAGTGAGAGCCGCATAGCGCTCATCAAAATACTCCACCATGGCAGTCTTGATCGACCCAAACAATTCCGGCAGCTCGGCCCGGAACAACACAACAACCTCATCATGCAGGACCTAACAAATCCTCACATCCAACTCGCACATACTCATCTGTCTGATAACCTCGGGCGGTACTGACCCCCCTGGAACTCCCTCTCCTGCTCCCGATCCTAACTCGGATCCACTCCCAGCATGCCTCGAAATCCCCATACTGAAAATAAACCACAAAATCTCAGACACTTCCCAATATCCCGGGAACCAACTCTTAACCCAACCCTAAAGGTCATGGTTTCCCTGATACGCGTATGGGTCCTGTGCTTTCAGTAGTACGGGCCCATACTACCTTCCACACCTATCCATACTTGTATGAAGTACTACCACAACACCCTACATAGCAAGCACTCGATCCTCACTCCTAGAGTAACACTAGAAATCTCATACAGAGGGAAACCCTATGCTAGCAGGCATCGTAAAACAGGCAACATTATCATGAAATCCTGAAGATCCCTAGCCTAGTACTAGCATGCTGTTCTATCAAAGCTCGAAAACAAATATCATGTATGGTAATTTGGGGTTACTTACTGGCTCCGGCTAATCATACCTCCGTGTCCTCTTTTTACTAACTTTGAAAACCATTTTAATTTCTCTTTTAAAAACTCTCCTTCATTTGAGACTAGATTCACCCGAATGTTCCTCCAATTCACTCAAACCAAGGCTCTGATACCGACTTGTAACGCCCAAAAATTTCAACAAGATTTAAACTTTTCAAAAAAAACCCCATTTTAATAATGTTATTACAAAAAGGTTTTCAATACATTTATTATCAAAGTATTCCCAGACCATGTAATAAATATAAACACGAGGAGCGGTACGACCACGCCTTCGCCTTGCCACGGTCTCCTGAAGAACCTGAAAAACATTTAAACCACAACTGTAAGCCCGAAAGCTTAGTGAGATACCCCCAAAATACCAACCACATATACGCCCTTCCAGGCTACGACCTTCCGGTCCAAAACATATTGCCTTCCGGCCTATAACATAGTGCCTTCCGGCCCATAACATAAATAGCATACATAACATAACAGAGCATAGAATAGCCATGCATATCGGGTCTACTGTGTGACTGGTCCGCCGTATCGGCCTTTAATCCACCCTCCGTGTATAGTCATGTCCTTCGAATCGGCAGTGTGGTTGGTCCGCTCGCACCGGGCCTTCATCCCACCTAGTCCACTCTCTGAGTCTATAGTATGACTGGTCCGCCCGCATCGGGCCTTCAGTCGGCCTGGTCCACTCTATGAGACTCAGCACGTCTGGTCCGCCCTCGTGGGGCCTGCAGCCTATCCGAACCGCTCGCTGGGCCTTCGGAACAACCGGTCCGCCCTGGGTATCTTGGCCTACAGCACAAAGCAGGACCCAACTCAAGTGCAAACAACCATGTGCACATAACATAATCATATAATAGTTCATAGTCAACAAGCCGATCAAGCAGATCACATAACATAACATTACCCTAACCAGGATTCCGACCTAACCGGTCACTAGCATAGCATCACTCTACATATCGGGAGACCGACCTTAACCAGGTCTCTAGCATATACCATCTAGCTACTAGAATACAGACATATCAAAGCAATAACATAACAACAATATTCGAATCTCAATCCGATAAAGGGCCGGCCTTGGTTCCTTAGACCCTTTCGATATAGTGAGGATAACTCACCTCGCGAATGCCGATACTCTGAACTGAAGAAGCAGACTCTCGAATCACCAACTCACCGCAAATCCCGAACTAACTATCATAACAAAATAAACATTAGGTCAATCATACTTCCACTTACCGGGCCAAGACCAAAGTCCAAATCTCATACAAAGTCCAACATTGGTTAAATTGGGCCCACTTCACCAAATGGGCCTAGAACCAATGTCCATAACAATAATTGGGCCCAGAATACTCTATCCATAAATTCCCAGACTTGGCCTAATAACCAACTGCCCACCAACAGCCCAAACTCAAAATCCCAAAATGAAAGTCCATCAGGAGGAGTACGCTGGGCGTACCCTCCTTGGTACGTTGGGCGTACAGCAATGCTCACCAAAAAGAAAATGGGGCACTGGCCCGCTACGCGGGGCGTAAACCTGATGCTCAACAATTCTACATAACGACTTAATGGTTTAAGCTCTTAAGCCCAAACTTCAGATCCCTAGGCCAAATATGATTAGAATCCATAAAGTCTCAAACTTTATCACTTGGGACGTCCATAAGCTCTTAATCCAAGGTCTTAATCCATTAAGACCTATATATCTCACACATGGAACAACTACAGCCCTTGGGACCTCGTTTTTCTCACTCAAGACCTCTCTAAAGGTCTGAAAGGACAGATAATCTTGACTAATTCGATACATGCAACAAGGTGAGTACTTTTGGGACAAAAATGGTGTCAAAGCTTCAAAATACATAGATCTACACAATATGAATGTAATGCAAGAAGATTTATACCTCAAACAAGCTCCAAAGGATAGTATCCCCTCAGATCTACAAGCTCCAATCGTTCCTCTTCTTCCTTGACAACTTCTCTTTTCTCCTTCAAGCCTTTCTTTTACCAAAATAAGCTTTCCAAGGTCAAACACAACCAAAAATGGAGGGAATACGAGTTCTAGGGTTTTCTGAGGTTAAGGATGAGCATAATGAGGCTAAGGAGTGAACCAACATGTTCCTTATATAGTAGCTGACCCTAAATTAGGGTTTGGAGTTTCTGAGAGTACGCTGGGCGTACCTCTAGTACGTTGGGCGTACTCATCCGGCCATCCCACATACATCACACCATTACGCTGGGCGTACGTCAAGCTTACACTGGGCATACCCAGCCAGACTTCAAAACACATTCATTCCATGCATGCATGGGACCCTTTTCCACTAATACCACAAAGATCTATAAACAATGATCAACTTCAAAACACCGCAACTCCTCTAATCTAAACCCGCTCCTAAATAACTTTACATTCATACGAGGGTGACGAGACGCCCAATGCTTCTAACACATACACCAGCCCAAAACCTTCTCGGATGAAACTCATTTCTCGTAAAAGGACCAGAATTACCTTTCCTCTTAAATCTCAAGGATTCATAATTAAACACTTAAAGAACAGGGTGTTACAATTCTCCCCCACTTAAATTTGGCATCATCCTCGAAGCCTGCGACAACTCTACTCTGAAACTATCCCTTCAATGCACTGCCTGGCATTCACCGGACCACGCTACTCAAGACTCGACCATCGAAATCCGAAACCCAACTTACCTTTCTTGCTGTCAAGATGACACATGATTCAGCCTCAGAGCAACTCCCACGAGTTTTCTACAGCAAATCTCATAACCGCACCGAACTGTTTCTAGTGTCCTCGGGTTAGGAAAACCCTAATGCACTGATGACACTTCCAAACATCCTTCCGGATGAATTTTCACCACATAAAACAAATCTATATAGAATTCTGAGATTCCATCCATGCATTCCTGCCGAGCCTCAGCAACCATCCAACCCGGATGTGATCTCATACCACTGCCATAACCTCGCTACTCAATGACCATAATTGGACCACTCCCATCATAACCCTGCGATGCTAGTTCCACTTCTGTGAATTTACATTCCCTTATAGCATAGCCGCTATCCACACAACACACATGACCTGAACCTGCTCGCAAGGACTCTTGAGTCCATGAACCATCTCCACTAATCACAATCAATACCCGGGGACAGACCTTCTAATGCTAAAACATCACAACATACCCAACCCATTTCCTCGAACCAATCCAATAATACCTGCAGAGTCTTTAGCATGACTGGACCACCTTAGCAGGTCTTCAACCAATCTAGACCACTCTCAAAACCTTCAACCAATCTGGACCGCCCTTCAAGGCCTTCTGTCTGAGTGGACCGCCCCCCCCCCCCCCCGAGCCTTCGGCCTGGTATGCTTACCGGCCTGCAGTCTATCCGGACCGCTCGACTAGCATCCATCATTCTGAGTTATCTCTCCGGGAAATCCTCCCATGCATACTGTTCTAGCCTTTCAGGGGTTCCGAACTCTAACTCCACCATACATACTCGATCCCAGCCTGATCCCAAGCCCTCCACAATCAATGCCATAGGTTTGTAACCCGCCCTGCACGCCTGCTACTCACCCATACCAGCCTGCCCTCGGCAAACAGAAATACCGTTGAATCCCAAGCAGCTAACCAATCTCTCAATCCTATTGACCATCCGGAGAATTTCCAATTCTCCCCCACTTAGGGCACTAACTATCAACCAACGGTCGCTATCCCCGACCTCCCAAAACAACCTTGCACAAAACCCAACACTTACATGCGGACTGATTCCCACTAGCACTAGCAACCTTTGCAAAAACACATTTCCACACTGATCATCCCGCTCGAATGAAACTCAACCTTCAACTATCCACTCCTCAGACTGCAGATGCTACTCGACATTCAAACCTACGTTGTATATCCACTAATAACCCTGATGAATGATAACCAGCGAAACCCATAACCATACCAAACCCTCAAGGAACAATGGATACCAGAACGAAAAACCACACAACATGACTAGCAGATAATAATACTCCACAATAATCACAAGATATCAAGAAAGGAACATACCCGTGCTAGAGCCTGCACCGGTCCTGCAACAAGCTGAGGGCAGTTGCCCCTCAAGTGCCCAACTTGATGACAATGATAACAAATCCTCAAATCTCGAACTGGCGCTGACTGCCAACAATCCCTTGCATAGTGCCCCTCCTTTCCGCACTTGCGGCATGCACCAGCGGACTGACAAACTCCGGTGTGACCCCTCCCACACTTCGCACAAACGTGGCTGCCCTGATCTCCCATCCTAGAGTCAACGGTCTTAGACTGTCTCGTCGTCGGCTGCGACTGCACCGGAGCTTGCCTCAGCTCACGCAACTGCAACTCAATCTCTAACTCACGCCGCCTGGCGGCCTCCTGCAACTCCAACAAAGTCCCGCACCTCTACGCGAACACAAACTGTCTTATATCTCTCTTCAGCATACTCAGATATCGGGACATCTGAGCCTGCTCCGAAGCGAACTCAGGGCAAAACATCGCCCTTTCAAGAAACATCCTGGTGATCTCCATCACCGACTTCGAATCGTGCTTCGGCTCAAGGAACTCCTGAGCCAACCTCTCCCTCTCGACCTGCGGAACATAACGAGTGTTGAACATCTCTCTGAACTGATCCCATGAAACCGCAGCCCTCTGCGCATCCGAGTATGACCCCGTGGTCAATCTCCACCAATCCTTTGCCCCGAGCCTTAACAGGTTCTAGCACACCTCACCCTTGGATCAGCAGGGCATGAACACATGAAGAAACACCCCTCCACGTCCGATAACCATCTCATAGCAACGATCGGGTCCTGAACTCCATCAAAGGTGGGAGGCTTTGTATTATCGAAGTCCAGATACTGAAAACCTCTACTAGCTCCTCCCCCTGCCGCTGCGGCAGCCGTCTCAGTGAGAGCCGCATAGGGCTCATCAAAATACTCCACCATGGCGGTCTTGATCCACCCAAAACAGTTCCGGCAGCTCGGCCCAGAACAACGCAGCAACCTCATCATGCAGGATCTCACGAATCATCGCATCCAACTCGAACGTACTCATCTATCCGATAATATTAATATTAATATCTATGTACCAACTTATAACGCTATGCAACTCGAACGTACTCATCAAAATACTCCACCATGGCGGTCTTGAGACTGGATTCACCCGAATGTTCCTCCAATTCACTCAAACCAAGGCTCTGATACCAACTTGTAACGCCCAAAAATTTCAACAAGATTTGAACTTTTCAAAAAAACCCCATTTTAATAATGTTATTACAAAAAGGTTTTCAATACATTTATTATCAGAGTATTCCCAGACCATGTCATAAACATAAACACGAGGAGCGGTACGATCACGCCTTCGCCTTGCCACGGTCTCCTGAAGAACCTGAAAAACATTTAAACCACAACTGTAAGCCCAAAAGCTTAGTGAGATACCCCCAAAATACCAACCACATATACGCCCTTCCAGGCTACGACCATCCGGTCCAAAACATATTGCCTTCCGGCCTATAACATAGTCCCTTCTGGCCCATAATATAAATAGCATACATAACATAACAGAACATAGAACAGCCATGCATATCGGGTCTACTGTGTGACTGGTCCGTCGTATCAGCCTTCAATCCACCCTCCGAGTCTAGTCATGTCCTTCGAGTCTGCAGTGTGGTTGATCCGCCCGCACCGGGCCTTCAACCCACCTGGTCCACTCTCTGAGTCTACAGTATGACTGGTCCGCCTGCATCAGGCCTTCAATCGGCCTGGTCCAATCTCCGAGCCTCGGCACGTCTGGTCCGCCCTCGTGGGGCCTACAGTCTATCCGTACCGCTCGCTGGGCCTTCGGAATAACCGGTTTGCCCTAGGTATCTCAGCCTACAACACAAAGCAGGACCCACCTCAACCCAACTCCAGTCCAAACAACCATGTGCACATAACATAATCATATAACAGTTCATAGTCAACAAGCCGATCAAGCAAATCACATAACATAACACTACCCTAACCAGGATTCCGACCTAACCGGTCACTAGCATAGCATCACTCTACATATCGGGAAACCGACCTTAACCAAGTCTCTAGCATATACCAGCTAGCTACTAGAATACAGACATATCAAAGCAATAACATAACAACAATATTTGAATCTCAATCCGATAAAGGGCCGGCCTTGGTGCCTTAAACCCTGTCGATATAGTGAGGATAACTCACCTCGCAAATGCCGATACTCTGAACTGAAGAAGCAGACTCTTGAATCACCAACTCACCGCAAATCCCGAACTAACTATCATAACAAAATAAACATTAGGTCAATCGTACTTCCACTTACCGAGCCAAGACCAAAGTCCAAATCTCATACAAAGTCCAACATTAGCCAAATTGGGCCCACTTCACCAAATGGGCCTAGAACCAATGTCCATAACAATAATTGGGCCCAAAATACTCTATCCATAAATTCCCAGACTTGGCCCAATAACCAACTGCCCACCAACAGCCCAAACTCAAAAGCCCAAAATGAAAGTCCATCGGGAGGAGTACGCTGGGCGTATCCTCCTTGGTACGCTGGGCGTACTGCAAGGCTCACCAAAAAGAAAACGGAGCACTGGCCCCCTACGCGGGGCGTATTCTAAGGCTACGCGGGGCGTAAACCTGATGCTCAACAATTCCACATAATGACTTAATGGTTTAAGCTCTTAAGCCCAAACTTCAGATCCTTAGGCCAAATATTATTAGAATCCATAAAGTCTCAAACTTTATCACTTGGGACGTCCATAAGCTCTTAATCCAAGGTCTTAATCCATTAAGACCTATATATCTCACACATGGAACAACTACAGCCCTTGGGACCTCGTTTTTCTCACTCAAGACCTCTCCAAAGGTCTGAAAGGACAGATAATCTTGACTAATTCGATACATGCAACAAGGTGAGGACTTTTGGGACAAAAATGGTGTCAAAGCTTCAAAATACATAGATCTACACAATATGAATGTCAAGCAAGAAGATTTATACCTCAAACAAGCTCCAAAGGATGGTATCTCTTCAGATCTACAAGCTCCAATCGTTCCTCTTCTTCCTTGACAACTTCTCTTTTCTCCTTCAGGCCTTTCTTATGCCAAAATAAGCTCTCCAAGGTCAAACACACCCAAAAATGGAGGGAATACGAGTTCTAGGGTTTTCTGAGGTTAAGGATGAGCATCAGGAGGCTAAGGGGTGAACCAACATGTTCCTTATATAGTGGCTGACCCTAAATTAGGGTTTGGAGTTTCTGAGAGTACGTTGGGCGTACCTCTAGTACGCCAGGTGTACTCATCCGGCCATCCCGCATACATCACACCATTACGCTGGGTGTACATCCAACTTAGGTTGGACGTACCCAGCCAGACTTCAAAACACATGCATGCATGGGACCCTTTTTCCACTTATACCACAAAGATCTATAAACAATGATCAACTTCAAAACACCGCAACTCCTCTAATCTACACCCGCTCCCAAATAACTTTACATTCATACAAGGGTGACGAGAAGCCCAATGCTTCTAACACACACACCAGCCCGAAACCTTCTCGGATGAAACTCATTTCTCGTAAAAGGACCAGAATTACCGTTCCTCTTAAATCTCAGGGATTCATAATTAAACACTTAAAGAACGGGGTGTTACAAAGGTCCAATATAGTGAACACAATGAATACAGTGAATATAGTGAGTACTGTGTAAAAACCCATTACCTTAAAGCCATGAATTATAAGGTAAGCCCGAGACACTCGTAACCATACTGATAGACACTAGAGAATCTTGACGCCCTGCAATCGTCGATATAATTATGACATTTGTCACCCCTTGGCTTGGTAGGCCATGGACTGTAGCTAGCAATCAGGGTGCGGGGGTGTCAATCCCATATAGATCTATACACACAATGTTCGCTCTCCCTACAAGAGACTCTGGTTACCAACTTGACAACGGAGAAGGCCGTGTACTGAAGATGTATCTCGTGTAGTGAGATCTGATGTAAAATACTCGACTAATGATAGAGACTCACAACTGGATTGACTAATGTAAACCTGTATGTTTATGCTTGTATACATAATATATAACTAATGATCAAACGACCTTCGGACGAGCATCCGATCCCACCAAACCACATCTCAATGAAGAAAAGGAAATAGGGCAAACAAGCCTTCCTAAGTCCTTCAAACATTATTTATATGCATCTATACAAGCACGTGCATACATCTAACTATGGGGAAGTGTTATCAGGTATAAGCGTATCACGAAGTGGAGACATTCTCAAGTATAAGTGTATCACGAAGTGGAGGTGTTCTCAAGTATAAGTGTATCACGAAGTGGAGATGTTCTCAAGTATAAGTTTATCACGAAGTGGAGATGTTCTCAAGTATAAGTGTATCACGAAGTGGAGGCGTTCTCAAGTATAAGTGTATCACGAAGTGGAGATGTTCTCAAGTATAAGTGTATCACGAAGTGGAGGCGTTCTCAAGTTTAAGTGTATCATGAAGTGGAGACGTTCTCAAGTATAAGTGTATCAAAAAGTGGAGGTATTAACTAAACAGAAGTGACGCAGTAGTATCTTCACCAAGTAGGAGTATAAAAACATAGATGAAAACTTTGGAAAACCTTTATACATTATGAAAATCACGACTTATTCCTTTGTAAAATAAGTTTGAAAATCTTTAAAAATCCTTTGAAAACCTTTCATAAATAAGTTTAAAATGAAACTTTGATTAAACATTATAAGTAAAAGTTGAACAAGTAACTACGTTTTTAGAAAACCATTTACAGTGTCATTCTCGGTAAAACAGTTAACAGTGTGGTAAATCCCTGTGCATGTGGGTTATCAATCACATGTGATTGATATGATAACTGGCATGTTTAACTTGTATTCCCCACTATAAAACATTTAAAAACATTTAAAAGATTCATTCAGGGGTATGAACTCACCTGGTTTAAGTGGATCCGACGAAGGTGTCGGTTGGGTGCTCGGTGTCAAGTAAAGACTTGGACACACTTAGTGTCCTATTAACATATGATAACATATGTTTACATACAATTAGTACATATAATCCCAATTAAACAAGTATACGCATCCTAAAGTGCGGAAAACACTTTGATTAAGTGTTTGGGGTGTCCCGGGTAACATCTAAGGGCTTGAATGGCTTAGGAATGGAGTTTACTCTCCAAGAGTAAACTCTATATTTAGAGTTCACGGCCCTGGGACAACTCCCCATGAGTTTACGATCGTAAACTCATGGTGAGGGTGTTCTAGGATGCTTAAAGGCCTTATATCAATTGTGGAATTTTGCTAGGTCCAAATATAAAGTGTATGAATGGATTTAGGGCACCTAAATGGACCAAATGGGAGTTTACGGCCCTAATCAAGAGAGTTTATGGCCGTAAGCTCCTTGGGACATATTCCTTGGGTGTTTAAAGGGCTTAAATGGTAGAGGGTAAAATCCTATGCATTTTTCTAAGTCAATTGGGGAGTTTAGGGCACCATTTAACCCCTTTATAGGAGTTTTACAGCCTAGGTACCCATTCGTGAGGGGTTTACGGCCGTGAACTCCTTATGGAGTTGTTTTAATTGAGTTTAAGGTCCCTAACTTGTTGGTGGTTGATTCTAGAATTTAATCCAAGGCCATTGGTGTGTTTAAGTGGCTCTTAAACACTCAAACATGAGTTTACTCCCCATGAAGAGGAGTTTACGGTCGAAGCATGATCTTGGGCAGTAAACTCATATTTACTCCCCAAAATGCTAGTTCAAGGTGTTCTAAGTCCGATTCCATAAGCCTACAAGTCATATCTAAGCCTTAGGCACAATTTGGAGGGGTTTTGGGGCTTAAAAACCCCATTAAATGGTGTTCACGGTCCAAGAGTGTTCTTGGGCCGTAAACACATGATTTTGTCCCTATTTTATGTTTTAAACACGAATTTGCATGCTAGATAGGCTATACAACAAGTTAGGATAGTTTACTTACTCGTTTGGGGCTCGAAACGGTCGATTTTTGGCTCGAAAATAAGTTGTAGAGAGAGAGTATAGAGAGAGGGTGAAAAAGGTGGAAATGAAGCTTACTCTCGTTTATATAGGGGTTGGAGTTAGGGCTCAGTGGGAATCTACCCGATACTGCCGTTAAGCAGGGCTTTTTGGTCCCACCCGATTAAACGGTCATATTTCGACTTGGTTGAAACTAGAACTTTTCAAGGGATTAGTGAGGGTGTTTGTAATTTGTTTTCAACCTTTACCAAGTCATTATAAAAGTCCTAAATTAATTAACCAATCCAAAGGTTAACGGACAGTTAAATAAAACGAGGCTTATTAACGGAAGGAGGTTAAAAATGACGGAATAAATTTCGGGTTGTCACACACAGTCGTCAAGATGATAGAGACGATTTCAGGCGATTTCTATCAATGTTTCATGCTTGATTACTTTCTCTCATTTTGTCTCGAACATTGTGGCAGTGGTTTAGGTGTTTCGGTGATGTTTCACACGAATTCAGGCAAGGTTTCACACCACATGTCCAATGCTTGTTCTCTTCGTCGTGTTCTGTCTCTGACGACTTTGTCTTTCTCTTGTTCTCCTTGTCTCGTTCTGTCTCCGACGGTAAGCGTTGCAAAATGGTGGTGGTCAACAGCGGTGATGGTGATGGTTAGAGGTGGTTGACAATGATGATGTTTTCTACACTGTGGTCTTTCTTCCTCTCTTTTGATCTATGTATCTCTCACTGTTTGGACTCTAATGGTGGTTTGCGGTAACGAATGTTTCAAACAATTTCTGATGTTGGTTAGAGGTGGCGGTGATATACCAACTGTTATTGATGGTGGTTGTTAGTGGACATCATGAAATTTGTTAATTTTCTTTAATGATAATTAGTTTATTTTCACTAATGTTATTTGTAAAATGTGATAGGTTAATGATAATAGTTTTCTTGGATTATCATATTCATTTTTTTTTCAATAATCCGATTTTATCGAAAAGTTTGATATTTTAAGTCAACATTGATATTAAAGAGAACACAGTTTTCTATATCTTAACAATAGAATTTTATACATTTATCGGATGAAAATATAAAAAAACTATCAAAAAATAGATAATATTAATATTAATATCTATGTATTTTTTTGAAACACCAACAAAGAACTCTAAACCTCAAAAAAAAAATTAATAATAATAATAATAATAATAATAATAATAATAATAATAATAATAATAATAATGTCATTGGTTAGAAACCATTTTTATTCAAATCTATCAACTAAAAATATTAATTACAAAACACGTAGTTAAAAAATTAAGGGTATGAATAATAAATCCTTCCATCTTAGGGGCTGTTTGGCAGGATCTGAATTTTTAAGATCTGGATTTTTAAGAGGTCTGAATTTTTAAGAGGGTCTGATATTTTAAAAGCTGAATGTTTAACATGTTGTTTGGTTGGGACCTCTGAATTGTTCTGCTGAATTATTAAAATGACCATTTTACCCTTTTGTTTTATTTTTTATTAAATTCAACTGTTTATTTAGAAAATAACCTAATAAAAATACTTAATTATGTATTAAAAAATATGTAAACACCATATAAAATCCAAATTTAGCATAAATCAAAATTAAACACAAATCCAAATCAAACATAAATATTTTTAAATCCACAATATCATACTAAAATCCAAATAAAATCCTACAAATTTAATTTCACCCCAATTGATTCGCAATCTGGTCACGTAAATTATCCATGTATTCATTTCCTTGTGAACCCCATTCCATATCGTGTACGTTTTCGCCATCATTTTGTCCCCCTTGTGGTTGAGCATTGTTCTCCTCGAACGCCATAAATAACTCATCATGAATATCGCATTTCCTTATGAAATTGTGGACTGCAAAACAAGCAACGACTATATCTCTTTGCACTGAAAAAGGAAAAGGAGTCATTCGCTTTAGAATTGGGAATCTCGCCTTCAAAACACCGTAAGCACGTTCAATAACATTTCTGAGTTGCGCATGTGCATGATTGAATTTTTCTTCCTTAGTTAACGGACGTCGCCGTTGATAGTCGGCTAACCAATACCTCGTGTTGCGATAAGGAGTCATAAATCCACGAGTGTTGGTGTATGCAGCATCGCAAAGGTAATATTTATCTGTACACATGAGTAAAGGAAGTATTATATATAGAAATTTAATATCGTATTTTAGAATAATCTTAAAAAGAATTAAAAACCTGGAGGAGGGAACGGAAAGCCTGAAGTCGGGTTACATGCAGCTTCTTTCAAAACTCGCGAATCATGTGTTATACCCTCCCAACCAGCCCATACGAATGTGAACATCATATCAAAATCACAAATTCCTAAAACATTTTGAAAGCATTCACCTTTTCCTCTTCCCCTATAGCGAGTTTGTTGATCAGCAGGCACAACTGCATGTACAAGAGTTCCATCTAGCGCACCTATTGCTCCAGGAAAGATTTCTTTTAGCTTACGATGCCTCTCTGAGGAATTCACAGTTGCATTAGAATTCATTGGCACTATAACTTCTTTTGCAAAAATCATCATTGCATTTAGCACCTCATGAAAGCATCTATGAACTGTTTATGTGGAGTGTTGAAACCTTCGTTTGATAATCCTGAACCGTTTATTATGTGCTATAGTAGTTAAGAACATAGCCATCTTTTCTTCAACGCTTATATGCCTACTACTTTGCAACCAATTGTTTCGTCTAAAATGATTGCATAAAAGTACATATGCTTCACGTGAAAGACGCATCAGGTCTTTACATTGTGTAGAAGTTCCATGTAACAATTCTTGCGTATGTTGATGACCACTCATTTCCGAATCATTATCAATTGCCCTTCCAATTCTATTGGATGCTAGATTCAACCAATAGCAACATAGTAACAGGAAAAACGCAATTTCTTCATCCGAATCCATAAACAATATGTTATTTTGAAAATACATAACAATTATATTAATAACATATAACATAAAAATTCATCCAAAACATCAAGTCATTCATATCATATAATAATCTAGTAATCCAAAACATCAAATCATTCATGTCAAGTAATCCAAACCAAACATCAAGTAATCCAAAAAAAACCATCTAGTTATCCAAAAAAAACCATCAACACATTCAAAAAATCTACTTAGCGAAACATTCCATAATGCGCTCCAACAGTCTTGACCCAATTCTCACAAATAGCTGGATCAATGGTTAACCATACGTGCCTCTTATCCACGCCTTCACCAAAAAGAGCAACAACAGTAGTGTATCTTGGATCAAATATTCCCCATCCTAACTTCTCCAGCTTTTCCATACACGCACCCAAATCTGAAGAAGAATGTTTTTCCACAAATATTTTAGCAACTGTGGCAATATGTTCCCCGATTTCAAGCAATCTTGAGTTTGATGCATCTTTACCCTTATCTTTTGCTTTTATTTTGACTCTTTGCCGTATCTGTAGTCTTTTGTTTTTTTGATTGAGCAGATGACTCGTCACTCAGATCTACAGTTTCTTGTTGAGTGCAATCGATGTCATCAAAGTCATGCAAACTATAGTGGCTTGAGTCTTGAGTAGGACGGGGAAGGGTAGAAGTTGGTCCCCAACTATGCATGCCTGTCGCAGTCGCGCCTTCAAACAACTGTGTGCAAAGGTCGGGATACGGTAATGGTGTGCGTCTCAAAGAATCCACATGTTTGTTTGACTGTTTGGAAAAAAAAAAATTTATTATTTAAAAACAATATAATCTATTTTTTATAAATTAACAAAATACCTTCGCTTCTAGTTCCCATTCTTCTTTGGAAAGATTGAAGGTGTTGGTTGTTGAATTGTACACATTACCGGTTTTGTTTTTTAACTTCAAAAAAGCACCAAACTTTGACTTTAGGTAGTCATAACGGTTCTTCATTTGTTTTTGGTCGGCAATAAAGTTATGTTCAATTTTTAGTGTTTCAGCTACATTTCTCCAAGAAAGTGCTTTCAAACTACTCCCTTCCCGTCCATTGATCGTAACTTCACGTAAACAAGCTTCTAGAAATGTTTTCTCTACACCTTCTACCTTCCAACTAATCCTATCCTTCTTTTCTCCCATTTCTTTGATCAATTCAACAAAAAAAAATGCATGTTTTAGCAACAAGTTATGCATTACAAATACACATAACATCAACATATAATGCATTACAAATGCACATAACATCAACATATAATCCTATACATAGAACATATCAACATTTCATTATGTCCATTGAAAACATTAGGATTCGTTCATTTAACATCAAACTCAGCATATAACATCAACATATAATGCACATTTCCTAATAACAACAAGAGCATATATGATTTCAAAAATAAATAAAAGTACATTGTTACTTCTTATACGTTCTCTTTTTTTTTTTTATGGTTATTAAAGTTATATGCAATCTATTTTCTTTTAGAGGAGACAATGAGAGCAAAACAGATGTTAGCAACCATGTCACATGAGATAAGATCTCCTTTATCAGGAGTTGTAAGCATGGCAGAGATTTTATCAACAACAAAACTCGATAAAGATCAAAAGCAACTCTTGAGTGTCATGTTATCTTCGGGTGATTTAGTTCTTCAACTTATAAATGACATTCTTGACCTCTCAAAAGTCGAATCACGTCAAGTTTTTTGTCCTTTCTTGTATTAATAATGAAATAATTGTTTATTAATGAATCATGAATCATGAATCATGAATCATGAATCCATAACTTCTCAATAAGGATAAAGCCTATGTATTACTCCATGTATGTATCTTATAGAAGATTCAGAAATCTAAACATATTATATGCTTTTTTTCAGGTGTTATGAAGCTTGAAGCTACAAAGTTTAGGCCTCGTGAGGTGATCAAGCATGTACTACAAACTGCCGCAGCATCGCTGAAAAAGATGCTAATTTTGGAAGGAAATGTAGCAGATGATGTCCCTATTGAGGCAAGTTCTTTTTGACATATTTACCCTTTACGCTTAGTAATTTCTATTTGGAAGTGTATGCACATGAAAAATCGTTAATTTATGATGCTATACAAAAAAATTTATTACATCTCTGTTTATTTGAAATGATTATATATAAAGGGCAAATAAGTAATTATACATTAACATCATAACTCATTTTCAGGTTATTGGTGATGTTCTACGAATTCGACAAATTCTCACCAACTTGATCAGGTATTATTACTACTACGTTTCTTAACACAAGATAAATGCATATCTCCCAAATGAATTATTTATTTATACATGAAAGATTACATATTCCATGTATGTATAAATGAACTACTGAACCTTTTTTTATAAAATTTTATCTCGTTTTCTGCAGCAATGCTGTGAAATTTACTCACGAAGGGAAGGTTAAGAAATCAAGAGCAAATAACATAACATGATATGGATTTTCGATTTTCATGTTTAGGAGCAGCAAGAAATCGGTTTCAGAAGAAGGAAGAAAGAAGAATAGCAAAAAAAAAAACGATTTTCAGAAACAAATAAGGAAGAAAGAAGAATAGCGACATACCTGAATCGTCGGCGAGAGATGGGAGGACGATCGGTGGCAGCGGGCTTGTTCCAGGGACGATCAGGCAGCAGCTGCGTTCCAGCGGCTGCGTTCGTCGACGACGGGCAAGATTGGAGCGGCTCGAATCGATTGCTGGGAGCGAATGGAAGAAAAACGGCGATTGCTGGGAGCGAATGGAAGAAAAACGGCAGAATGCTTTTGATGGGTATTAGGGCAAAATAGGCACGCATTTCTTTTTTTTTTTTTTTTCAAACACTGTTCAAGATCTGAAAAAATAAGAGGCAAATAGAGTTTTAAGAGGTCAAAATTAAGATGCAGACAAACGATCTGAATCTGAATTTTTCAGACATTGCCTCTTAATTTTGCTATTAAGAAGTTAATCTACATAATGCTGTTACATGTGCTAGTCTTTCTTATTTATGATCACAGATCCCATGGTATGCAGGGGTGCCACCCAGCATCTCTTCCTCTCCTTGTGCTTATCATTCTCTTTGTTTAGTTCCAAGCGACAGCTTCTCTTCTCTCTCACTCTCACATTCACATGTACAAACACACACACATCTCTTCTCTCTCACTCTCACATTCACACGTACACACACACATATATATATATATATATATATATATATATATATATATATATATATATATATATATATATATATATATATATAGAGAGAGAGAGAGAGAGAGGGGTCAATGAGTGATGGTGCTAATGCAATTATAAGCAAGTGGCTGGGTGATTCTCTTCTACCTCCATTAAAAATGGAGGTTTCTGCTTCTTCTACAACAATGTCACCAAATAGTAGCACATTCTATCTTTCCCCTTATTCTTGTTATGCTGTAACTGAAAATGGCAGCGCGTTTTTCTCTCCTTTAACTCTTATGCCCCTTAAAGCTGATGGATCTCTTTGTATCATGGAACCTCTTTCTTCTACACATTCACAAGGTTAGTTGAGTAGCTATCATATAACACAAACGTTTGGTTCTTTGAAAGCAAAGAAAACAAGAAAGGGAAAAAACAAAAAACTATTATTTAATTGTTTCTTTTTCTTTTACTAAAATGTGAAGGGATGATGCCAAATTCTTCTTCACCTAAGCTGGAAGACTTTCTTGGGGTTGCTCATGACTATGAAGGCCATGAGAGAGAAACAATGGCTCTAAGCTTAGACAGCTTGTACCCTGAATCTATATGGTTGTATCAGATTCATGAAGAAGAAGCAAATCTTCCAAAAAACAACTGGGTTGTTTCTCAAACATCACCTCCATATCCAACAGAAACCCCTTACACTTCAGTCAACAGTCATAACCACCTGCAAGTCACCACCACAACAACCACCAACCACATGACAGAAGAAGGCGGCGGCGGTGATGTTCAGGCACTGAGCCCTGGTTCTCAGTCAAGCTGTGGAACTGTAAGAACAGGTGACTGTTTGACCATCGAAAAAAAGAAGAGAGATTCTACGAAAGTTGCTAAAAAGCAGTCTTTACATAGGAAATCACTTGACACTTTCTGTCAAAGAACTTCTCAATTTAGAGGTGTCACCAGGTAATGCTTTTACTGTTCCACTTTTAAGTTAACCGTTTCACATGAGATTTTTTTTACTTTTGATTTTTTGAATCATTAGGCATAGGTGGACTGGAAGATATGAAGCACATTTATGGGATAACAGTTGCCAGAAAGAAGGCCAGACTAGAAAAGGAAGACAAGGTCAACCTTCTGATTTAATTCAAATTCATTGTGCTTTATCTTATTTTTGAATAATAAATATTTCATATTTCCCATTAATTACTAACTAGATTCTTTGTCATGTTTAATTCTTGCTTCATCTCTCAGTTTATCTTGGTAAGTATTTTCTAATTTAAACGCTACAAATTTATTCAACTTTTAGAGTATATATATATTTCAGAATCATGATTTAACCGCAGGAGGTTATGATGTGGAAGAGAAAGCAGCTCGATCTTACGACTTAGCTGCATTGAAGTACTGGGGTTCGTCGACTCATATTAATTTCCCTGTAAGAACATAAGCGCAAATGTTTTAGACTAAATTACGAACACTAGAAATTAACAGTTTGCATAACTTGAGTTATTGCTGTTTATAGCTTGAGAAGTATCATCAGGAGCTCGAGGAGATGAAGAGTATGAGTCGCCAAGAATTTGTAGCCCACTTACGAAGGTGAAGTACGAAAACTAGAATCTTTATTATTTCAAATTGTCTTTTCTTTTACTGATCAATGTTGTTTATGAATTTCATAATGTTAATGATTAATTATTCCAGGAAGAGTAGTGGATTTTCTAGGGGTGCTTCTATGTATCGAGGTGTTACAAGGTTGATCACATGCAATTAATATTGTTGATAAATTATTATTAATACACTTTTGATACACACAATCATTTTGTTTCTCCCGATATGAACAGGCATCATCAGCATGGAAGATGGCAGGCTCGTATCGGCCGTGTTGCTGGAAACAAGGATCTTTACCTTGGTACCTTCAGTATGTTCTTGAAACCAAAAGCTTGAACTATGTTTGATGTTTCTTCCTTAAAATCAATTAATCAGATGACCAAAAATGTTGAGTAAAATCTAGCATTTTAGAGTGTTATTTGATCTAAAATTTCAGGTACTCAGGAAGAGGCAGCTGAGGCATATGATGTTGCTGCAATTAAATTCAGGGGTGTTAATGCTGTAACAAACTTTGATGTTTCTCGATATGATGTTGATGGGATTATTGCTAGCTCTACTTTACTCACGAGAGAACTAGCCAGACGAAACACCACCACCACCTTGGAGGGTGGTTTTATCCGGAAAGGCCAACATGCTCAGCCAAACAACAATTATGATAATCAACAGAGTGTTTGTGATTCAACTCTTGAATCTCTTCATCAGAATTTAAAGAACAATAATAACGATCCACATGAGCTGATAAACAGCGATATATCACCGATGGACATTCAGTTTTTCAATCCTTGTTCGTCGAATACTAGCTTGAGCTGCTCAAGAGAAGAAAGCCCAAATGGAATAAGTGCTTCCATGACTTCTACCGCAAATGTCGGTTCTAGGGTGTCTTCAGGACACTTCCCAGTGTTCGCTGCATGGACTGATGCTTAAAAGAGAGAAACTTTTGCATGAAAAAGACAGATCAAGAAATAAGAAGTTGTAGCAATTAGGTTAATCTAATTAAGTCGTATTTTTATTGTTGTGGTGATTAATCAATTTAAGGTGCTAATGGAAGATAAAGGTGGGGGCTATTTCTCTGCTTGTGTAACACAAAAAAACCATTTTCTAAAACTCCAAATTCAAGGTGAACTTAATTTAGGCCTGAATATTAAATCTTTTTTAATACTTTTTAGAAGGGTAATCAATCATGCATGATTATATTCTTGACGAATGACCGTATGAAAGAAGTTGCGAACCATAAAAAGATTAATAGAAAAGATTAAACCATAATTAGCTAATGGTTAAGAAGAAAGGATTACATAGAACTTTTTGCAAAAATGGGTCTATTGAGGGATTACATAGAACTTTTTGCAAAAATGGGTCTATTTTCAATATCCTTCGGCAAAATAGGTTGGTTTTAATAGGGAATATGACTTATCAAGGTAATTAACTTTTCGGTATGTTCACATCTGGGTAATTATCTTTTTTTTGTATATATGTGGGTAACAAACTTTTTGGAAGTGTTCACATATGACCATTATGACCTGCTATAGCAGGTTAAATCCTAGATGTGAACGCTTTCAACAAGTTTGTTACCTAGATATGTACAAAAAAAATTGTTACCCAAATATGAACAAAACGAAAAGTAAAAATTAAATTACATGAATGGTCCCTGTGGTTTGGGGGAATTTGTGGTTTTGGTCGCCAACTTATTTTTTTTAACTTAAGTGGTCCTTACTGTTTATTTTTGTTGCGCGTTTGGTCCCCGTCTTACATAAAAATACTATTGTGCCCTTATTAATTTGTTTTTTTTAATTAATTTTCTTATCTATGTATTTATTTTTTACATATTTATAAAAAATAATAGACCACACATATTTGTATCTCCTCGGATGATCCCTACTATTTATTTTTTAATTAATTTATTTTTTTAACTCGAATGGTCCCTACTATTTACTTTTGTTACGAACTTGGTCTCTGTCTTACCTAAAAAGACTATTGTGCCCTTATTAATTTTTTTAATTAATTTTCTTGTTTATCTACTTATGCTTTATATGTTTAAGAAAAATTAGTAGACCTCACAAATCTGTATCTCCTCACCATCCCATCTTTCATCATTCTCAACTTCTATTTATTTTTCATCTTTAGTGATATCGACGTCTTCATCATCACTTCTTTTTTCGGTCCTTCAACTCCGTCGAATCAACACAACAACCCACTAAAGATGAAGAGACAGTAGGTTATGGTATTGGTTCGCCAAAGTTGAAGTACCCAAAAAAAAAAAGGACGGTGAAGACGTCGATGTTACTAAAGATGGAAAAGAAATAGAAGATGGGGAGGATCAGAGATGAGATGGTGAATGATAAGACTCAAATTAAATTTCTCAAATGTGGTTTCAGGTTTACGGTGATGAGATACATATATGTGGGGTATATTAATTTTTTTATAAAAAATAAATACATAAATAAGAAAATTAATTAAAAAAATAATAAGGGAAAAATAGTATTTTTAGATAAGACAGAGACCAAACGTGTAACAAAAATAAACAGTAAGGATCATCCGAATTAAAAAAAATAAATTAATTAAAAATAAACAGTAAAGATCATCCGAGGAGATACAAATATGTGTGGTCTATTAATTTTTTTAATATATAAAAAATAAATACATAGATAAGAAAATTAATTATAAAAATAAATTAATAAGGGCACAATAGTATTTTTAGGTAAAACGGGGACCAAACGCGCAACAAAAATAAATATTAGGGACCATTTAAGTTAAAAAAATAAATTAGCGACCAAAACCACAAATTCCCCCAAACCACAGGGACCATTCATGTAATTTAATTTTTAATTTTCATTTTGTTCATATTTGGGTAACAATTTTTTTGTACACATCTAGGTAACAAACTTGTTGAAAACGTTCACATCTAGGATTTAACCTGCTATAGCAGGTCATAATGGTCATATGTGAACACTTCCAAAAAGTTTGTTACCTAGATATGTACAAAAAAAAGATACTTACCCAGATGTGAACATACCGAAAAAATGATTACCTTGATAAGTCATATTCCCGTTTTAATATGATGTGCAAAAATAGGTTAATGGTCCTACTTTATCAACATAGCATTTTCTATGTTTTTATATTTAATCATTTTTCTCTTTTCAACTTTTAGGTGCTGTTTATTTTTTCTAAAACAAAATATTTGTAGTTTGCAGATCATATCTGTATACATCTGCAGTAGAAGAGGTTGATTAAATATCTGCAGTCTGAAAAATGAAGATTGTTTGTTTTTTTAACATCTGCGAGCTACTAAAATAAATTGAAATTTAAATAAATTGATTTTTTTTAAACTTCAAAGTGATTTTTTAATATTTTTATAACTTTGTTATAAATAATTAACGAATGTAGAACAACTTTTATGTATTATTGTATAAAAAATAAAAATAAAAATGGTATGAATTAAAGTATATATTTTATAAAAACCAACAACTTTGGTTGCAAAGTTATAATTAAACATTATAATTAGTAATCAAATAATTTGATACATAAATGGATGAAAATAAATTTTGATTTTTACAATTAAATTCATTAAAAACGTATCATATATATTTTCTTGAGAAATTAACGATATTGTATTAAATAATGTTCTATAAAATTTGGCAAAAAAATATAAAAATATATTATAATTTTTTATTCATATTTATATATGCAACTTCAACGACTATTATTGTAATAAATTTTTATTTATAAATTTGTTAAAAATATCATGTTTGTAACGTTGAACGTTTTTTTTAAGTTTTGTATTGTTTTTTCAAATTGTTTATCATTAATAAAGTTAGAAAAATTATAAATTTAAAAAAAAAAAAAAAAAAAAAAAAAAAAAAAAAAAGATACATATGTTTTTTAGGTTAGAAGATGTCTGGAGATGTTAGAAGATTTTGGTTCATATATGCGCCAAGAAGAGGGCGCGCAGACATTTTTAGGTCTGCAGTTTTCAAAAAAACAAACAGTCTGCGAAGGCTAATGTCTGCACATGGTCTGTGCGGCGCAGACAGAAGAGGTCACGCAGATCTGCAGACAAAAAACAAATACCACCTAGCTTATACTCAACATTACGTTTTTACATATTTTTAATTTTTATCTTTGATATATTTTTTTAATTTCAGAAAAAATATTTATTCAACAATCAAATAACAAATTTTAACAACATGAAAAGTAATTAAAGAAAGATTATAGATTATAATATCATGAAATCACGTAATCAAATAAATATGAAATTATAAGATGTATTAAAAATATTACAATATTATTTAATAAAATAAATAATTTATATGATATTAATCTTGATTGATAACTTACATGAAATCCCGTTGGCTAAATGTTGTTGATCATATCAATGCATGTTCACCTAATATTATTATATTTTTATAAACCCACGTTGGTTTGATCTAAAAATATTCTAAAATGAAAAATAAATGAATGAATTTCGAGAAAGAATAAATATTATTTTCATAATTAGCTTATTAAAAAATTGAAAAATAAATAAATAATTATAATTTTTTATATTATATGAAAATATGTAGAATTGTTAAAATATTTTTTTAAATTCTATTAGAATATTATATTATGAATATTCAAATAGAACTTTTAGAATATTTTAATGTTATACATTAGTGGAATTGTTAAAATATTGTGATATTTTTGTAGAATTAATATTATATGTTAATATTCTATTAGAACTAAATTAATTTTAAAAATGAGTGTAACTCAATGTGTGTGAGTAGGGACTTCTTGTATATTATGAACCGTGAATAATTCTCATCATTATATATACGTACTAGTTCGTAATCCGTGAAACCACGGCTACCAAAGTAATTAAACTTTAATAATTAGAATACAAAATTATTAATCAATTATAATCGTTATTTTAAATAAATGTGTGAAATTATATCACCTTATAATTTATATTAATTTTATTTTAATTTTTATTCCATTGTTATTAATTTATTGTAATTAAAGTGAAAATTTTAAAATTGAAATAGATAATTAATAGGTTGACAAATAGCATGCATTAATTAAGATGTTTAATCGGGTGAAATATGGCAAAAAAAGAATAAAATATGTATTAATTAGGAGGCTTAATATGATGATATATGTCAAAAGAATATTAAAACTATTCTTTTATTAGAATAGGGACTAGTGAATTTAAACGGACCGTGCTGAGCACGACCCACAAAAGGTAATTTTAGAATTTTCAAAATGACGTGTAACGTATAGTATTAAAAGGTTTTAGATTAGTTAAGTTTCGTTTATTTACATGTGTGAGTGGTTTTATTCTATTTTTGTATTGGTGTTGTGGTTTTTGATTGTATTGATGATGTATATTGAAGTATGGAATGATTTTGTGTAATTGTTGTCTTGTAATATATCTATTTTTTCCTAATATTTATATTGTTACATAGGTTATAACCAACTTATAAAGGGTATATGGTCATTTCTTTTGCTTGTTGTCTTTCGAAAATCTAAGTTGATTGTTATTTTAAACATAAATTTTAAGTAGGTTGTTATTTTAAACATAAATTTTAAGCACTTGTATATTGCACATTAGTCTGTTATTTTATAAAATTGAAATTTTTTCTAAACTATTTGATGATATTTGTATGTGAGATAAAGTTTACATACTCCTAAAAGATTTGATGATACTTGTCTACCTGACAATGTGCATACTTGTTTACCTGATAATGTGCATACTTGTTTAGATATTCATATTAAAGATTCTACAAAAAATGATAAAATGATGATAACCTTGGAACATTGACAAATCTAGATACAAGAGTGCACCTATATCAACTGAAATGTGTTTCTGAAAAGTTCATCGTACTTTCTAGAATTTAACGTCATTTTGAAAATGAGTTAATTAGCATCGCACTTTGTTAAGATTCATTTTTTTTTTGTTGTCGACTATTTCTGGTAGAACATATGCTATTTTTACAATTTTAACACATAAATGGAATTATATTTATCAAGATTATCTATGATAGCATTGTACTCGGTAAAAAATCACTTTTTCTGAAGTTTTGAATGTTTCGAGAAATAGCATTATCTTTGATGGAATTTAACATCATAAATAAGATTATATTAATAAAAAAAATCTTGTAAAAGGCACTGTGCTTTGTCTAAATTCACGCTTTTGAAATACTTTTACTATTTCTAGAAAATTATAGTATCAATTCTATTGGTGGCAATAGAAAGATAAATAGGATATGAAATTATCAAGTTATAAGTCACCATAAAAGTTCCTCTACGGCTAAGCAGCCAAAAATGCTTCATTTGCCAAGTTTTTTGTAGCTCTTGTTGGACATTCATGAAAGTGCAAAGTATCAGATGGGACCAACTTCATTAAAATGATATGGTTAAATCCTCACGTACAATGCTAACTATTTAAAACCAAATGTGGATCCAACATAAATAACGTGACCAAAAATCCGAAGTACAATGCCTTGATAATAATAAATGAAATTTTAGTGAACGATACAACCCTTCTGCATTTCTTATTTCTTTATAACTGAATTCAGCGAGTAACTTGTTCCATCTGTCATTGACCAAGCAAGAGTTGTTATTACTTCAAGATTCTAAATTATTAGAAACTCGCAAGTAGTTTTTTATAAATAATATTTATTAATTTAAATTCACATTTTTTATAAATTATAAATTAAACAGGAAAGCAAAGGGAAATGACATGGGGAGAGGAGGGTAAAATAGTCATTTTACTTCAAGCAAGGACCAAAAGTGTTATAAAACCCCCAACAAGGACCAAAACTTTAAAAAATAAGGAATGATCACTTCTATAACCAATTCAACAAAAAAAAAAAAAAACTATTATTTTGTGAAAGAGCTATTCCATTTCATCCGTCAAGACAAACATTCAAATGGAATAGACCATTCCACTCCTTCCGTTATTTTATCATACAAAACACTACCAAAAACTTACCGCTCAAGGGATTTTACCTTTTTTTCATTATTCTATAGCTTCATATTTTTTACTTGAAGGGTACTTTGGTAAACTTGAGGGATCACAAGGTAGTTTCCTGGTTGTCAAGAAATGTATTAAACATAAAAATAATCTTCTGGCTCACAAAAATCAATGAAAAGACAACGCGAGAACAAGAGGGATTGGTTCATGCTACATACAAAGATAAGTTTAAGTACGTTGTTAATTTTTTGCGAGAAGATATCGGAAAAGACCACAACTTATCATGAATAGAGAATACAAGTACGATTCTCACACAAAGTTGTCATGCTAGGTTTTAATGGAAAGCTTCAATGGTGAACATGTAGATAGGCCGAGAATCAAACTTTCTTGCCTTTAGTTTTTTTTTTTTTTTTTTTTTTGCTGGTAGAACAACATTGTATTTATGATCTGCAATGTTTATTCAGTTTCTTTCATGTGTCTATAGATAAATTTAGTAAAAAGAATTAATGAAGTTCCACATTGACTTGACAAAAGTTCTTAATTTAGCTAATAAATTGTTGCAAAACCACCTTGTACTACTTGACTACATAACTCAACTCATAATAATACCTATGTTTTTATTAAACATGTTACCTGGCAATATGATTTGACTACTACTGTTGTTTTAAGTTCTAGAACCTGATGGATAATCACATAGTAGGACAACGAAAATTGTTGCATAAAGATGTCTAATTATTATTCATTTATAGCGGAATTGTTTTAGCTTGATTTGGCCAATATCATTCGACTACTAAAGTGGTTAAGGTGGTTGTCATTTCTATCAAACAAATAGAAAAGGATATTAAATGCATATGAATAGTCTAAGATGAAAAAAGGTAGAGCTAATTAACAATATTTACCTGATTACCCCAATCTAACGACTTTGAGACTGAATAATCATAACATGATAATATAATAAACTTACCTAAACATTCAAAACCAATATCTGCAAAATTGAAACTAACCTTGCCATCTAAGGACTTAATTTATTTTCCCCATGTTTGTTGAATTTCTTACCTGCGACATATTGTAAAATTGTTACGGTTGTTAAAACCCGATAAAAAAACCATTTCATAATGATTTTTCTGCTTAAAAAACATAACTTTTCTGCCATTTACTTGTGTCCTTAACAACAAAATTAACTCTTTTCCATCACCCATCTTCTTTATCCCTGTCTTATACACAAAGGAAAAAGTGTGGAAAAAGAATGAAGGTTGATTTTCAAAGAAAGATCCATAAATTTGTTTCTAATCAAACAAATGAAAACTAAAACCTAATATCTTGTGCCTAACTTGAGTACAGGTGAAGAAACTCTTCAGCATCCACATATGACCTGGGGACCTAGTAATCATTGACCAACATCAAAATTAAACCCATAAGTTGTGAATTGTAAAATTGAGATTAAAGAGGAAGAGACAAGAAGAAGCAAAGATGAAATTATAATGCGATTTGCAAACTTCCTCCCATGATTTCAAAATCTGATACACAAATCATCAATGAAACATTAAAAAAATATAAAAATTTAAAATCAAAAGAATACTTTGGAGTAAAATCAATAAAAAAAATCCAATAAAAAGACGCCAAAAAATTGGTGTATACCGAATTTTATGGGAGATGGAAATCATATCTTTAATAAGAAGAATTCAGATAGAAGCGGTTATCTAAGCAGTAGGTGTGGTCAATAGAGAAAGTTATAGAGAGTAAGTTGGAAACAATCAAGCAAGGTGGCAGTCAAAGGGGAAGTAGGAGGGAGCAAGCTGCTTAAGTTAATGCCGCCAAGGAAGCAAAACCCACAGTGAATTCTCGTGACTCGGAGGTATGAATCACTGCCGATTTTGTCAACTTGTGCCTTAACTTGAGGTAAGCATGAAGAAAGTGTGAAAGAGGCAACCAAACTGGAAAGAAAAGCTCTTCTTTTATTTAAACGAAAATCATCTAAATTTGTTCTCAATTGGCAAAATCCTTTGTGGGTGTGGTTACCATGTTCATCTACGATCCTAAACCCAACCCCTATCAGATCATCTTAAATAACAAATCCAAAAAATGTAGTTTGATAGGGAGAGTATACCTTCACCTCTCCACCAAAAGTCTTAGATACAAGCAACATTTTATAACACATAATCATTTGCACTTCACAACCATACCAAATTGTATGATGAGCTCCAAACAATTCAACTTGGAGTGAAACCCAATAACACATTAAAGGGTGGAAAAAACTAAAATTAATGAAAAGAAACTTACCGGTTGGGATAACATACGACAAACCCTAGAAGCAAGCAAGAGACATTTAAAAATTTAGAACCCAATTGGAGAAAAAATTATATGGGTACTTGATTCTTATTTAGGGCTCTTGGCAGTTGATGGAGAAATTAGGTCGATATCTAATTGACATTAGCTTGAATCCTAAATAAACAATTAACCATAAACATATGAAATTATATAGACCTTAAATACAGAATGAAGATGAAGTCGGCTTGAAGAGCAAGTCAAATGAAGTCGACGTGAAGAGGAAGTCAAGAGGGTGACTCAATCGCAATCAGGGGAGGTGGTAGAAAAGGAGATACAATAGTGGCAATCAGCTTTGGGAAACAACGCAACGTCGCCACCAAGAAGAAAAACCCACCTCTAAGTCTTCTGTCTCATCGTGAGGTCAGGCTGACCGGAAGCAAGCAGGCAAGATGCTTTCATTAATAGCCAAACGATGTCGTTTCTATAATCCCAATGTCATGTCAACTGATGTAGGGACCAAGAGGCGTTTTGCAGGCAAGCGAGCAAGCAAACAACTTTCTACTAACTGACGGAGGCATGAAGAGTAGTCGGTGGGGAAGTTTCTTATAGACGTGGAAAACTTAATGTTTAAGAAAAGGGTTTCACATATAGGTATATGATATCATATTCATATCTACTACTTACTTATCTTGGAATATCAGTTTGCCCAACGATATAAAATATTTAACTATTTAATTAACTAATAAAAAGTTAATAAAATTAAAAAGAATGATACAACTAGTAACACAAAATGAACAAATTCAAAACAAATTTTATATTTAAATTCTCATTTAAGACTGAATTGTCTATTTTATTATATAATCTTGAAATTTATGTTTAATATATCTAGTAATTTCATGTGTAATGGGTTATGTAATTTCTTGACATATAATGTATGATTTTTCTTTGATTTTTTTACATTTTAATAATTTTATTATTGTATTGTAGTTTTAAAAAATTATAAAAAAATCGTCTAAGATAAAAGTTAAAAATAAGAGACAAACTTAACTTTTAATATAAACTAAAAATGTCAAAAAATAAAACTTAAAGGGTCAATGATGAAAACATATAAAATTTTTGGTGATTAAGTAAGACCATTAACCCATTTTTCAAAGTATACTAAAAGTAACTCATTTTTACAAAGAGTGGTTGAAAATCGACCCAGACCGAATATGAAAACTAATATATATATATATATATATATATATATATATATATATATATATATATATATATATATATATATATATATATATATAGTAGGTTATAACCCGTGGACATCACGGATGAGAAAATTAAAAATATTATTATTTATAGTAATACTTAATATTTGAAGAATAAGAATAAAATTTTTCATAAGCAATAAATATAGATGTTTTATCAATCGTGTTATAGTTATATGATAATTCGTTAAAGTGTCATAGTTATATGATAATTCGTTAAAATTACAAAAGAATAGTGGTTTTCATATTCAGTCGGCAATTTGCATTTGTAGATATGTTAGGGAAATATCATTTTTGTATAATTGAATCAAAATTTAAATAAAAAAACATAAATTGATATAAATAATAAAATTGTACAAAGTTTTTATAAATTTCTAAAACTTCTTTATACACAACGTTAGGTGTTTTATTTGATAGTCTACCATCATTATCTAAAATTAACAACTTTAATCTCTCTCTACTTTGAACTCTGTATAAAGCAACGTACAATTAATCATGTGTAAAAACAGGATCCTTGAGAAACAAACCAACCTTCGATAAAGACTGTCCTTGGCTCTTATTAATTGTCATTGCAAAACATACAGCCAATGGAAATTGTCTTCTTTGAAATTTGAACTGGATCTTCTTTGAAATAGAGACATTCTTGGAATAAAAGTCCGGTTTCCAATATTACTTCCAGATATGATAACTGTCTCAATAACACGATTGCCCAAAGATTTGACTTGTAGTCTAGTGCATTCCATAAGCCATTTTCTGATCAATGTTTCTCAATAACATAACTGGAACATCGACTTTTAAAATGAGATTATGGTTGGGCATACCTGAGACTTTAATACCATTTAAAGCATCATGCGAGTATAAATTTTCATCAAACTGATCATAAACAAACTAAGACTGGTAGAGGCTATCTGAACTTAAATATTCTTTTTGCTCTCCTGGAATCATTTTTAGCAACCGATCATTCATTTCTTCAACAACTTCATTCTTGGGAGCAAGTATTGCTCTTTCTTGAAAATAACCCGCAATGTTGAAGTTTTCAAGAATCGAAGGATATTTAAAATTGATTAATGAACCTATAAGATCACATGGATCATTAATAAGAATATCTTCTAGAATATCAACAATTGCTTCACCATCATTCAGACCACCAACATTACCTTCTCCTATGTCCAAAAGCCAGTTTAAAAAACCCCTTATTCGATCAACAGCAGATGAATCGCTTCCGACAGTTAACCTCATGTTTTTTTGTTAATTTATGGACTTTACATTGTTGCCATAAAAACGAAGAAATTAAAGAAGCGTTGACAGTGTTTTGTCTACTACCACTCGGAACAATAGGTAGAATTTTTCTGAAATCACCTCCAAATACAACCACTTTCCCTCTGAATGGAATATTTGAGTTCGTAGGATCGACAAATCGTAATATATCCTTCAAAGTTCGATCTAAAGCTTCAAAAGCATGCTTGTGTACCATGGGTGGTTCATCCCAAATGATCAATGAGGCTTTTCTTACTAAACTCGCAAGATCACTCTTTGGATTTATTCTACAAAAAGAATCATCGGTAAGATTTATGGGAATTATAAATCGAGAGTGTGTTGTCCTACCTCCAGTCAATAATAATGAAGCGATCCCACTTGAAGCAACGTTTAAAACAATCTATCATTGGCATCCAATTGCTGCAGAAATTGTCTTCCAAAGAAATGTCTTACCCGTTCCACCATAACCATAGATAAAGAATACACCTTCCTTATTATTTTTAACCTTATCCATTATATCAAGAAAAATGTTGCGTTGCTCATCAGTTAATGAAACAAAGAGCCAATCAAACTCATTCTTCAAATTTGGTATGTCATAATCTAGCTCCTTGGTTACCAAACGATTGTTAGAAGATGAAACCAAATCAGCATCTAGGTAAGGCATCCTTCTATAGTTCTTGAGACTGGAATTATTTCGGAGTAAAATTTGTTCTATCTCAAACAAAGTCAAGATTTTAATTTGATCTTCATTTAGTGATAAACCTGTACGTACAATACTATATTAGTTACAACATATTAAAAAAGAGATTAAGTGGGATGTAAAATGTAATTGACTCACCGATTCTCGACTCAACCAGAAATTATTGGGACTCTTCGACAAGACTCGTCGAGTCCAAGAACAGACTCGCCGAGTCTAAGGCTATCTTCAACCTACTCGCCGAGTTGTTCATCCAACTCGTCGAGTTCCAGCTCATCTTCAAGCAACTCGTCGAGTCCACCCTTGTGACTCGCCGAGTACCACCGGTCTGAATCCATACAGAAGCATCCCAGGCCATGAAATTGATCCAAAACATAGATCTAGCCTCCTACAACCCATCCATCACGTAAAGTGGCAAACTTTACGTGAATCCATGAAGATCTAGGCATTATACACATTAGGGCTAAAGTTGGGGACAAGATAGCTTCACTACATACTCAATTACGGGGACTTTCAGGCATTCCAACCCTTCTCTATTACAGATTTGAGGTAGCAACCTCAGATCCAACCTCTAGACTCCAAAACACCAAAAGATGTGATCTTAACATCCCCAAAAGTGAAGAATCTAGACAATAGCAGCTCAAGAACAAGATTTTACCTTCAAAGGATGCCCCAATCTGCAAGGAACTCGAAACCAAGCAAAGCCCCTTGCTCCACACCTTCAAACTTCCAAACTTTCTTCAACAATTACTTCTCCAAGCTCCAATCCACTCAACAATGGTGCTTCTCCACGATTTTAGGGTTTCTGGGACTCAAGGGGGTGATAAAGAGGCTGGGGAGGAAACATAATGCTCCTTATATAGGGCTCAACCCCGAGAATTAGGGTTTTCTCCACTCAGCACCTACTCGCCAAGTCCATCTTTAGACTCGCCGAGTAGGCCACTTGACACGCGACCAAAGTCGCGACCTGACTCGCCGAGTCCATCCATGGACTCGCCGAGTTGCCCTCCAAAACTTACACTTTTAGCCCTTCAACTCTACTCTTGCGATTCCGGGATGTTACAGAAGTAATATGTTTAGTAAAACTGTTAAACTTGTAGTAAATCCATTTGTATACTAGTTATAAATCACATATGATTTCGTTGATAAAAAGCGTATAATGAACTTTATTATATAACACACGACAATAATCGAGTATTTAACTTGTATTCCCCCCTTAAAAGCATATAAAAGTATTTATAAAACATTTAAAAGTATAGTTTATAGGGGTATGAACTCACTTGATTGATTGAAGAAAGCGTGACGAAAACCGAGCAGAACTTCTACTCGAGAAAGCGAATCCCTCGAGATTCTCGGGAAATCTCGGGAGTCTTGGGAGTGTAAAACTTTCTTCCCACCTTGGATATGAAAACCGGGCCTTTGGGATGATTCCGAGGGTTGAAACGCAGAGCTTCGGCGCGCGAAAGGAAGGAAATTAGTAACTTTGGTCGGCACCCTCGCACCCTTTATATAGGGGCTGGAGGGCACCCGTATGCGGCGCGTACAGAACGTCATCGCTGACCGCATCCTCGGTCGGAGCATTGGGTGACGTGGCTGAATTGGAGCCTAGCATCCGGGTACGCGGGGCGTACGTCGGTACGCTGGGCGTACGAGGGATCGGACCGGTGACTCCTTCTTCGGATAATACCGGGCTTTAACTTAATTTATATTTAAATTAATTAACAAACTTCAAAAATTCGTATCTTTCTCATACGAACTTCGTTTTCGATGTTCTTTATATCCACGCGAAGGTGAGACTACGATCTACAACTTTCGTTTAGACTCTGTCAGCTAGTTTTGAGTTTATTTTTAATATTATATTTTTAATAGGTCGGGACAGGAAAAGTCCGTTAAAGTTCCATAACTTCTTCATCTGACGTCCGGTTTCATCAGACTTTTTACCGTTGCTAGTATTGTTGAGCCCTTCGATTCCCATTTAGGTTGTGTCGGCCAAAAGTCTCTCAATCTCTATTTCGAGTTTTTAGCTGTCTACTATTATATCTATAACTTAGAAAAATCACAACTTCCTCATACGAAGTCAGATTTGGACGTTCTTTTTATGTACGTTTACGGTTTGATGATATCTAAAACTTTCATTTAGATACCTAAGGCTAAAAACTATTGTATTGAAACTTCGCGTTTTACGTTTATCAGTATTGCCGGTTTTGCCGAGAATCTTCGGTTGGTCATAACTTCTTCGTTATAACTCGGATTTTAGGGTTCGTTATATGTATGAAAACCTTGACATGATTCCTACTACTTTATTTAACCCAAATAAAATTTTTGGAAAGTTAAATTTTGACCTAAATTTGAGTTGCGTTCCATCATATTGCCTCGAAATATCGGGTTGTCACAACGGGCTTAGACACTAATCCAACAGTCTCCCACTTGGATAAGTCTAGTAACCACAAATATAAAATACAACTTGATCAGCAATCGTAGCTCTCAAAGACGTTGTCGCACTCTGATCTTATAAGTATTATGTCCTTTAGATAAGGGATCGTACAGTCCTCTGTTTAGATATTGTGTGGACAATTTCATGGAACTTATTGTCCGGCATTTAGTTTCTTGATCTCAGATTCATTTGACATAGAACTTAATTGAACACATCAATTCAGTCCTGACCGGTCCCGGCACATAAGTCAAATCAAATCATCGAGCGGCCGTAAAATCGCTTTTACCCTCTTAGGATAGAAGTTACAGATAAACTTCGACTTATATGCATTTACTATTTAATAATCAACTATACACAATGCGTTTTATGACATCAATTTACTGATGTGGTTTCGCGTTATCAATGTACAACCAATCAGTAAACAATAAACCATATATCCTGGTTTTAAGACCATATGATATTATCGTCTTGCGATCACTTTTTGTCATATTCCATAAAATGACTCCAGCAAGCGCGAGTTCATTCCAATGCTCAAAACTTGTTCATAAGCACTCATGAATGTTGCATCAATCCTTTTCTATGTCTAATATCTTATAGACACTCTACATACCAATTCATGACAATCTTCATTCATACCTACTTCCAACATATGAACGATTGTGGACTATTCGAATAATTCAATTATTCTTAACAACTCAATTATTTAGGAAGTCAAAACATGAAAATTTGAAACAATAGTTAAACAATTAACATAAGACAGTAACCTTACTTATAAACAATACTACTTTATTTAATCATCAAATGTCAATTACATTTATCCATTATACATTTCTAAACCTATCTAATCTAAACTAATATCATCCTTCAGCCCAATGCTCGTAGCGTGCTGCAAGTGCTTAACCCTACTCAGTCCCTTCGTAAGCGGATCTGTTGGGTTATCTTCTAATGATATCCTCTTAACCACGAGGTGTCCTTCTTCTACTCGATGTCTAATAAAATGATACTTTCTGTTGATATGCTGAGATCTACCATGATCCCTCGGTTCCTTGGTCAAGGCAACCGCTCCTTCATTATCACAGAAAATTTCCATAGGCTCCTTTATGACAGGCACAACTCCAAGGTCACCAATGAAGTTCTTCAACCATATCGCCTCCTTGGACGCTTCGCTCGCTGCAATGTACTCCGACTCACACGTTGAATCAGCTACACTTTCTTGCTTGGAACTTTTCCAAGTCACTGCTCCTCCATTTAGGGTAAAGATCCAGCCTAACTGCGAACGGTAGTTATCTCTGTCGGTCTGGAAACTTGTGTCACTATACCCTCGCACCTTTAAGTCATCACTCCCTCCGAGGACTAAAAACCATTCCTTGGTCCACCGAAGGTACTTAAGGATATTCTTAACCTCAATCCAATGAGCATTTCCCGGGTTCCCTTGATATCTACTGACCATGCTCAAGGCAAAGGCCATATCAGGTCGAGTAGAAGTCATAGCATACATGATCGAGCCAACTGCGGAAGCGTAGGGTACTCGGCTCATTTCTGCTATCTCAGATTCGGTACTCGGACTTTGAGTCTTACTCAACTTGGCATTACTTTGTATCGGTAGTTCTCCCTTCTTTGGGTTCTCCATACTAAAACGTTTTAGCACTTTATCCAAGTAAGTGTTTTAAATAAGTCCTATTAGTCTCTTACTTCGTTCTCTTACTATCCTTATTCCCAAAATATAGGAAGCCTCTCCGAGGTCCTTCATAGCGAAGCACTTCCCAAGCCAGGACTTCACCTCCTGCAGAGTCGGGATGTCATTTCCTATGAGCAGTATGTCATCAACATATACAATGAGGAAGCTAACTATACTCCCACTGGCCTTGACACATACACATGATTCATCTTCGCTTCGTACAAATCCAAACTCTTTGACTTTCTCATCAAAGCAAAGATTCCATCTGCGAGATGCTTGCTTAAGTCCATAAATGCACTTCTCAAGCTTGCACACTCTATTTGGATGCTTCGTATCAATAAAACCCTCTGGCTGAGCCATGTAACATCCTCAGCCAACTTCCCATTAAGGAAAGCGGTCTTGACATCCATCTGCCAAATCTCATAATCATGAAATGCAGCAATGGCTAGCATTACCCTAATAGACTTTATCTTGGCAACTGGTGATAAGGTCTCATCATAGTCAACTCCGAGAGTTTGAGTAAAGCCCTTCGCCACCAATCGTGCTTTATACGTATGCATATTCCCATCCATGTCGGTCTTCTTCTTGAAGATCCATTTGCACCCAACCGTCTTACATCCGGACACATTGTCAACCAAATTCCAAACTTGATTGTCATACATGGACTGTATCTCGCTGTCCATCGCCTCTTTCCATTTAGCAGACTCCGGGCCTGCCATGGCTTCCTTATAACTGTTAGGTTCATCTAGATTTACTAGTGTACTATCACTAATATACGTGTCCCCTTCGGTAGTAATATGAAAACCATACAACTGGGGTTGAACTCTAACTCTTTCAGAATGTCTAAGAGGTAAGGATTGGTTAATTGGTTCAACCGGGGTTTCCTCCTCAGGTTGAGCGCCAGTGTTAGAGGTTCCTTCATCGGTCGATTCTTGAATCTCTTCGAGATCGATTTGCCTCCCACTATTTCTTTGGCTTATGAGTTCCCGCTCTCGGAAAACCCCTCTTCTCGCAACGAAGACAACATTGTCACTCGGTCTATAGAAAAGATATCCAAAGGATCTCTGTGGGTAGCCGATGAAAATACATCGCTCACTACGAGGTTCGAGCTTGTCGTGAGTATCTCGTCTTACGAAAACTTCACAACCCCAAACCTTGATATGTGTTAACGAGGGAGCTTTCCCTATCCACATCTCGTGAGGTGTTTTGGCAACCTTCTTTGTACGGACTAGGTTAAGGATATAGGCAGCAGTCTCTAAGGCATACCCCCAGAATGAGATAGGTAGTGAAGCATGACTCATCATACAACGAACCATGTCTAATAGGGTTCGATTACGCCTTTCTGCCACACCATTCAATTGTGGTGTCCTAGGTGGCATCAATTGCAAAACTATTCCGCATTCCTTGAGATAGTTGTGGAATTCAAGACTTAGGTACTCTCCTCCTCGATCGAATCGAAGCATCTTTATTTTCCTGTCCAATTGATTCTCCACTTCTTGCTTGAATTCTTTGAACTTTTCAAACGTTTCTGACTTGTGTTTGATTAAGTAAATATACCCATATCTACTATAGTCATCGGTAAAAGTCACATAGAATCGGTTTCCATCCTTCGTGGTGGATCTAAAGGGTCCACATACATCGCTATGTATGAGATCCAATAAACCCTCACCCCTCTCACAAGTGCCAGCGAAGGTTGACTTGGTCATCTTTCCAAGTAAACAAGATTCGCACGCGTTATCTTCCCTAAGGTCAAATGACTCCAACACTCCATCCTTTTCGAGTTGGGTTATGCGCTTCTTGTTAACATGTCCAAGACGACAATACCACAAAGATGCTTTATCCATAATATTGGAAGAATCCATACACAACACATCATTTACTAGGTTATCTACAACCATAACAGTTTCATAAATTCCATTACAAGGCATTGCTTCAAAATATAAAACACCATTTAGATAAGCATAAATAGAACCATTCTCATTATTAAATGAATATCTAAATCCTTGTCTAAACAAACCATGAAAAGAAATGATGTTTCTTGCCATATCTGGCGAGTAGCAACAATTATTTAAATCTAAACCTAATCCATTACTAAGCACTAAAGAATACACTCCATCTTTGTGACAGGCGACGATTTTCTGTTTCCAATGATTAGATTTATCCTTCCATGCTCCACATCCCTATTTCTTCTTAGCCCCTACAAATCAGAACAAATGTGGTAACCACATCTTGTATCAAGAACCCAAGAAATAGAATGAGATGAATCATTAGATTTAATAGTGTATATACCTGCATAAGATGGCTTGATCTTTCCATCCTTGATGGCTTGCAGATATTCCGGGCAGCTTCTCTTCCAATGCCCTATTTTGTGGCAATGATGGCACTCTGCCTCCTTTGGGTTAGAGTTGGGCTTAGCAGGATCAACCTTGGTCCCACTAGAAGAGGAACCATCTTGGGACTTTCCCTTGTGGTGGCTCTTTAACGGAGCCTTCCTCTTCTTGCCCTTTCTTTGCCCAATTGCCAAAACAGTAGCAGCGGGTGGATTAGGAGTTGGTGCAATAGACTTGTGCTTTAGGTTGCTCTCAGCGGTCCTTAGGAGCCCTTGGAGTTTGCTTAGGGTGACCTCTTCCTTGTTCATGTGTTAGGTCATCCTAAATTGGTTGTAGCACGAGGGCAAGGAGTGAAGAACGATGTCAATAGCTAAATCTTCCCCAAAGTTGACATTCAACTTGTGAAGACGATCAAAATACCTTTGCATCTTTTGCAAGTGCACGGTTAGAGACTCTCCACTTCTCATTTTAGAATTGATCATATTCGTAATGATTTCATAGCACTCTTTCCTCGCGCTTTGGTGATATCTCTCCATCAAGTGTATATGCATCTCGTAGGGATACATGTCCTCATAGGACTTTTGGAATTCGGAGTTCATTGTGGCTATCATGATGCAATGGACTTTCGTTGCATCACGCTCATGGGTCTCAAAGACAACCATCTCTTCGGGAGTAGCAGTTTCAGGATTGATCTTCTCGAGCTTCTCATCGAGGACATACTGTTTGTCCTCGTAACGCGCGATAGTGCGAATGTATCTTATCCATTCGCTAAATTTCGATCCATTGAAAGTCACTTTTTGACAAAGGCTCATTAGCGTGAATGAGCTAGCAGCAGCGTTGTTTGCGTTAGACATCTACAAATAGAAAGGACAAAGTTTGATTAGAATTTAATCCCTAATTAAACACCCAAAATGAAAAATTAGGGCTAGGATCCAACAACATTATTCACATATTAGAAAAGGGATGCCGTAATCCAACACACAAATAATTTGGAGGTAAGTGAATGACAATTCACTAATTCTTCATCATGAAAAACATAGGCTTAGGTTTTAAATGCATTGAGAATTCCTAGATTTTCTTGGAGATTCATTGAACATTTCAATGGCATGTTTAAATCTCGATATGCCCCTTTCGTTTGTGACTGGGATGTCGAGGATCATAAAGTGGGTGTGAATAACCATGCAAATCTACATGGTGCCTTCATTGTTACAATCACCTATTCAATATGTCAGTAAACCACACACGCTCCATCGAACTATGACAAACAATGAATCACCCTTTATCACCTTTGCTTAGAACCAATTAGTGTTTCGGTAAACCACACACGCTCCACTAACTTCTTAGTAAGGGTGTAAAGTGTAATTTCATGGGATTGCATCAATTTCACTTTTGCCTAAAGTAACTAGGATTAGGAATTTTTAAAAAATGTTTAGTTACTTTATTTATGTTCATTATACTTATTAATGAGCAGAGGATTGCCCTATCCTACCCGTTCGGCTAACGACCCTCCACCAGTCAAGCAAGCGGTGGATGTGAGTGTACACCCACTAAGCGTCATTTTATAGGCAGCAACCTTATACCCACCTTATAGACCGGCTTCGTGAATGAGGCCTACTAACGGTAAGACTAGCATTTTTAATTATACATATATATATATATATATATATATATATATATATATATATATATATTAAGCTTGTAATAATATAATAGTATAGGGTGTATTTTAAACATTTCAAAATACTAGGGTTTTAATCTTTAATTTAAAATTTTCGAAATTTAATACCATTCAAATTAAAATTTTAAAAATTAAAACTCTTGATTTAATAATTATCTCCAATTAAACTATTAATTCAAATTATTAAATTATAAGGGATTATTAAATCTTAAAGGATAATTACCAGTTAATAAATTAAATTATCCTAATACCTTTTGTCCCTCTAATTTTTGAAAATAATGGTAGGGGATAACTCAAAATCTTTAATTACCATATTTAACAATTAAGAGATAATTACAAGATATAGGATTATCCAAATCCCTTAAATTTAGGATCTTATCCTGGGGAAGGAGGCAAATCTCAAAATATATGGGCTTACAAACCCTAGATCTCAAAATCTTGAGCTAAAATGAAGGGATTCAAAAACCCTTCAAGATTTTCGCAAATTAGGGTTAGGAAACCCTAATCTGGAAATCTTTAGCCTCCTTGGGTTATTGGCTATAAACCCTAATTTGTCAAGTTCATACAATTGAATAATACTAATTGAAAACAAGTTAACCAAAGGCTCTGATACCACTGATGGGTTTTAGATAAACAATCCTATGTGTGCATGCAACCTTAGATTTGGATCTATGTTTTCACTATTAGATATACAACTTTATGAACACATGAATAAAACCCTAAAGTATGTTGCTATTTTCAAAATTCACATATAAGGTTAGATTACATACCTCTTGTTGTTATATTGTAATAACAACTTAAATCTTCAAACCCTATGTCTTGAAAGCAAGCACCACAAGTGTAGTGCCTCTAATGGCTCACAAACACCACAAGCAATTGGAGAGGCTATAGAGAGAGAAGAGGAGAGGTAGAAATTGGCCTACGGATCTCTAGGGAATAGATGGGACGATTTCTCAAGGCCTAGGGGTATTTATATAGGGTTAGGATTATGGTTCTAGTGCTTATCCTTATCTAGTTACTTATCCACCAAGCAACCATAAGATAAGCCTTGAAAAGACCTTATGCCTTGGACCTTGGATGATTTTAAGGATATCCTTATCCTTGAATTCGTCCACCCTTTAACAAGGATAATCACTGCCCTACTTTGCAACTATCACATAATTACAATTCAGCCCCTCTAGTTTAAGTAATTACACTTGATCACAAAATTAATTCCTAATTAATTATTGACCAATATTAATTAAACAAATATGATTTATCCTTTAATATATTATTCTTATAACATATTAATAAATCATATTAACCTCTTTCTCTATTTATTTCTCCATTCAAGTTGCTTTGGTGAAGGCAACCCAAAAGGACCATGCATAACCGGGTCAAGTATTTATCAAATATGGTTACGGGCTTAGACACTAATCCAACATCATCCTACTCTCATAGCTTGTCATTTTCAAGGCACAGGGTGGAAATTTTGGGGCGACAGCAACATTAGAACTAAATTTTGGGGGAGATCAATTCAACTTGACCCTGTTGGCGTTCTTACCTTAGAATTTGGTGATGGTGAGGTTTTCCAATGGAGCAAGGTATGAAAATGCAAAAAGTGTAAAATGGTCATTTAGGATTTTAGTGAATTTTTCCCATATTTATTTATGCATTTTGATTTCGGTCTTGTCTTGTCAGGTTACAACCAGGATTTATAGTCTTATTCTGGGTAAAGTTGTTGGATATAGTGTCTAAGTCCATAACTATATTTGGTATGTACTTGACCCGACCCGGCATGGTCCATTTGGGTTGCACTTCACCCGAACAATTTATGGATAATATTTGAGAATAGTACAAGTTATGATTTATTAATATATTATAAGTTCTAATATATTAATATAAGACCATATTATTTGATTAGTATTGATCTATAATTAATCTAGGATTAATTTAGAGATCAAAGATATTACTAATTAAATATGGGCTTCTATATTTATATAGTGTGGGCTAATGCTTATTTGGAATGGGCTAGGCTTGCATGGAAAAGTCCATGGATACTCCATGGAGCTTTAACCCATGGATCTCATGGGAATGAAGAGACATGGGTATTAGGGTTTACATTGATGTAACCCTAATCCACCACACTATATAAAGGAGGCTTTGGTTCTTGAAATCACACTAGTTAACACTTGTAGAGGTGAGGGTCGATTTCAAGATAGTAGTGACTATTCTCTCAAAGTTCCAAGTTTGTGGTGATTTGTGATTTCCATTTGAGGCATTCACACTATTGGTGCTAGGCTCTAAAACTCCAAGCAATCAACTACTACTACAAGGTGAGTATTTCTACTAGCTTTATTTGATTCATGTTCCCCGTGTCATGCTAGTTAGGATATGAACCTTGGAAAAATAATTATTTGCATGTATCTTAGACAAACATAGATCCAAGGTTTATTAGGGTTGCATGTACACTTAGGAAGTGTTAGAATGCTCAAAACTCATCAAAAGATTACCGTGATCATCATGGAATGATGCATATATGTGGTAATAGAGAATATTCATGCAAGCTCAAGTTCAAAGAATAGTCAAGTCTTGAAAGAAATCCACACCAGGTAAATATGCTTAAAAAATGGTCACATTAAGATTAATTGTTGTAGAATTTTGATCCCTAATTACTGTTGAAAAGGTACATGGGTTTGTTGAAGATGTTAATGGAAAAAAGCATGCAACGGTATTTGGGAAATGGGAAGACAACATGTATTACATAAATGGAATTACAAATATGAAACCAAATGATATGAGTGATGCACATCTGTTGTGGTAAAGGACACCGCCTCCTGTTAATCTCACTCGATACAATCTAACATCTTTTGCGATCACATTGAACGAGCTAACCCCAGGACTACATGTACAAATCACAACTCATTCGCTAAAATTCAAACTCTTGATATCAATTTATTTTGAGATTTTTTTCCTCTTTGAAGCCTACTACTTTATTGGTCGACTTAAATAATTGTGAAGATGAGATGTCAATTATATTGCTATTAACTTGCATGCAACTATACAAGTTATACCATTCACGATCAATCAATAGTAGGTGAATCTGTTAGATAGACAAGAATCAACCTAGATCACAGTTGAAGATCCAACTTTGCCATTTGATGTGATGCGTTTTTTTTTTTTCAGTTACTGAACCAGGCTTTAGATATACCATCAATCTGTGCTCTCATTCTTCTTTAATTTAAATATCCATTATTCAAGTTGATTTTGTAATTTAGAATTTGACTTAAATAATGATATGTTGTTCTTGATTTTCCATTTGTTCTTGATTCTTGATTGTTCTAAATTTTCCTTTAATGAAAATGGTTAAGCTGACATTCTGTCAGAATTTGCATGAAAAGGGTTAAGCTGTGGATTTTTTTTTCATATCAGAATGCAAACATATGTTAATTCTTTGAGGATATAAATATTACATAAAACATGTGTTGCAAGTACTTCTGACAGAATATATTTATACATGCTTTTAGAATGTTTATGCATATAGAAGAAAAGACTATGATTTAAGTGCATTTGATTATAATTTATTTATATATATGCATTCTATTAGAATGTATTTTGAGAATGTTTGTTAACAACAATTATATTTGTTTAACTGGCAATACTAATGAGTAATGTATCTTGTTCTTTAGAAATTGCATGGAGAAGGAACTAAATATTGATCATACAAGAGAAATATTTGGAATCGAGTTCAACAACAAGTATATATGTGAAGATCAATTGGATTATATGGACCACTTAAAAAGATCAAGTGTATTTGTTCAATAATTGTATATTCAAGAATGCTATTTTTTAAGAATTTTATTCATATTTGATGATATTCTGTTAAAATATGTATAAATATGTTAAAACATATAAGGATATTAGTCTATAAGAATATATATATGGATTTGTATTTTATTTCAGATGTGTATTAAGAATAAAATCGTAGACCCAACTTGGATGTATATGAATAATAATCAAGAGTTCTTAAATCAAGTTAATTATCAAAAATATCTGCATTGGAAATATATTCTGGAAGAATTAAATCGAAAATATATTTACTAGTTTATGGTTGGCAGTCTGTAATTTTGACAGAATAAAATCGGATTTTTAAATTTGAATTAATTTTAAATATTCTGATTTTTAAAAATAAAGTAATTAATTATCCCTAAAAATCCGAAAATTTCCTTTTTTATAATAGATTAATTGACTAAAATGCCCTTATACTGAAATTTATGTGATTATATAGCACATGGTACCCTATTGTAATATAATAGACCCTCAGATTATGACATTTCATTCTATTCCATGCGGAGGTCTAGATCTATGCATTCTGGCAGACAATAGTTAATAAAAACAAAATAACCTAAGCTTATATATATAAGTTTGATGTGAACTCGCAATTGAAATTTTGTTATTATAATCACTTTTAATGATATATTTGTGATTTTACCAAAAAAAAAAAAAAAAAAAAAAAAAAAAAGCTAGGTGTAAATCTAGCATAAAAATCTCGTCCCAAAAAATCAGCATAACCGATTACCAATAAATTTGGGAACTTTACTTTCTCTCTCATATATTTCTCACGTTTTCCCCTCTCACAATCTCTCTTATATTCATCTCATAAATGGTTGCCTTAAATAGTCTCTTTTACGGAGCTATGTCGACTGCATCATCTACAATGATCAATTTTCCATCACCGTCACTGAGATTTGGTGCAACCTCCATCATAATGACAACCGCAAACCACCAACTCTATTAACCGATTTTATCCAATTTGATGGTGACTATGTATCTTTGGTCAACGAATTTTATGCTTTTTAGGGTTACCATGGCTAATTTGATGTCCTACAAATCACATCCATGCCTTCGGTGAGTATTTTGTTCTTAATTTTCGCTTGTTTTGCTTCTATATGCAATTTATAGAAACCTTAATTATTATTCGTTTTCGTTTCTTCTGCTGCTTTGTTTATCTATTGATTTTCTTTTTGTAGTAACTAGGAGAGTCCAACCCCATTAAATGACTTCAATAAGGAAACAGGAGATACGATTTTTTTTTCCTCCTGTAGACACGTAGACATGGCACATCCAATGAAACGTCCCAAAAATAAGACCTAAAAATTTCATTATTCAGTTAATAAAAATAATATCCCAAAACATCATCATAAATCCCAAGTGGAACAAATGTATCAAAACACCATAAAATATCAGAGTTATCATGAAATGGGGAACAATATCGTGTGGGCACTACAATCACCACAAGCTCTTCCCTTTTGCACCAGAAGTACCTGAAACATAAAGTAAAAACCGTAAGCACGAAGTTTAGTGAGTTTCCCCTAAATACCACATACCACATATATCAAACATATATTGGGCCCCACCCGATGAGTGTAATGGGCCTTGCCCTAACTCACGTAGTGGCCCCGCCCACTGAGTATAAGGGGCTCGCCCTAACTCGCGTAATGGGCCTCGTCCACTAAGTATAATTGACCTGGCGCTAACTCTCACAACAGGCCCCACCTATCATACCAATATACAAGTATAACAAATAATAGCATACCGATTTCCCATTAGGCCCCGCCCACTAAGCATAAAACACATACACATGTAAGAGTCATGCAGACATCTAGCACCCTAACATGATAAACCATGGGTCGGCTTTGGTGCCTTCGCCCGCTAACCACAGTGAGGAAGACTCTCTGCTGAATCTCATAGATAAATCTCTAGTTGATAGTCCGAAAATCCCCACGTTATCATCATAAAATAATATCCAATTAATAATTGGATCCCGACTCATACTAAGAGTCTAAACCAGGGTAAAGGACCATTTTACCCTTTACCTAACTTGGCCCAAGGCTAAATCCCAAACAAATTACTCAAAAAGACCCAATTCCAAAAATGGTCATACAAGCCTAATTATGGCCCAATCTTCCAAATTGGGACCCAAATCCCTTCGTGGGTCTTCATCCAAAAGAGTCCAAAAATAGAAATCTAATACCCCAGCAAGACCCTAAACTCCTAAGGTCCACCCATGGCCCAAAACCGAGAAGCCAAAAATCAAAGCCCACCTGCTGAGTATGTGGGGCTTACTCAGCTCGTACACTTAGCGTACATGCTCTAAAACTAGTACGCTAAGCGTACTCTTAGAGTACCCCCAGCGTACTAACCAGAGGACCAATAATGCATTTATTCTTTTAAGCAAGGGTTAAAATGAAACTTACAAGGTCTGAATGTTACAATTCTCCCCCACTTGAATTAGACTTCGTCCTCGAAGTTCGCTGCTCCAAATATCTCCGGGTAGTGCTCCTTCATTTCGTCTTCCGGCTCTCACGTCAATTCGGAACCTTTGCGATGCTGCCATTGAACTTTCACCAACTCAACAACCTTGTTTATTAAAGTTTTCATCTTCCGGTCAAGAATCGCCAGCGGTCTCTCAATATAGTTTAGGCGGTCATCTACCTAAATATCCTCTAATGGAACCACTATGAAATCATCCACTAAACATCTCCGTAGCTGAGAGACATGGAACATGCGATGGATCTGACTGAGATCATCTGGAAGATCCTAGTGATATGCTACCCAGCCCACCCAGGCCAAAACCCTGAAAGGACCGATATACCTAGGGCCCAGCTTACCCCTCTGAGCTGTTTGGAGCCTACTACGAACCTGCTGGATCAACTCGGTAGTCTTGGTACTCTCCATAACCCACTGACCGACCTCAACCTAACATATCGAGGTCCTAAATTTCCTCGCGTAAGGTTATCTTAAAAGGAGGCCGATTAATGTTGGCATGATATGTGTTATACGAAAACTCTACTAAAGGAAGATACATCTCCAAACTCCTACCAAAGTACATGTCACACCCCCAAACCAAGGATGGCGGAAATGTCCGGGGGTGGAGGACTTCATGTATAGTATCATAACCACAATTTCAATAGTAATTTAAGCAAACACAACCAACATATATATAATTGAAAAAGTTACATCACTTGTATGAATTACATGTTTCAAAATCAATTACAATATGTTGACAAAATATGAAAAGTTTGACGTCTTAACGTCCCATCCTCAAAAGCACTTGATTTCCTGTTTAGTGTTTTCCTGAGAATACGAGTTGTTTGAAAAATGTCAATACAAAGGTTGGTGAGTTCATAAGCTTTTATTAATAAACTTAGTAGAAGTCTATCACATGTAAATGTCGCGTTTGTGTCAGAAAAATCTGATATTTTCCTTGAAATCCGAAAAATGTAGCCTTATAACCAAAGACTAAAAATATATAAGAAATCATCATTTCTTAGTAGAAACGTCGTGAGTTTAAAATGATATGGAAAGTAAATTTCTTTATCAATCTAAAACCTACTTCGGTTTTATGAAACCCCGTAAACTTTATGAATTGTTATCTCCCTAGGTGAGTCGCTATAATCATACTGTGACTATGTGAACCTGCCACAACGTTTCTCAGGCGTCGCGAAAATGAAATGACATTTGTCACCCGTAGACCTGCAGGTCCCACTGTAGCTAGCAGCAAGGTGTGGGGTGTCAAACCCAATATAGATCTATATACAAGCATCACGTTCTCCCTCAAGGAGATTTTGATTATAACTACCAGGAATTATATCCCGCACTCGGACGTACGGGGAGAGAGAGTCTCACAACATAGGTTAACAAGTTTACGTGAAATGTGTGTGGATATAAATCTTTCTTGTATGAATGTACCCTTTTTGTACGAGTGTGTTGAGTGATGTATCATAAACTATACCTATTATAGTTTATCTAAAATGTATATAATATGTATGAATTCTTTTTATGGAAATGTATTAGTGTTGTGAATTTATCCAACTATACTTTTTATAGTTACATAATACGTGTTCTAAATGAATGAATAATATTTAATACGAATAACTTAGTTTCAGTTCACAATGATAAACTAACAAGGAAACACATTCAAATATTAGAACTTATGATTATACACTTTGCTTAACATATTACAAAGTGTTATGATATTTACATGCTGTTGGCTAACTTCAGCAATTCTGCCCAGTTTTGTAAAAATCATAGAAAAATCATACGAAGTCGAAAACTAGATCCGTAAATTTTGAGAGTTCACAAAATGTGTCTAGTTTACTCATAATTTTTATCACTATTTTTAATGACCTCCAACTTGGGTGAAAATGTCCATAATCACAGACTGGTCCGGATTGTTGTTTGAAATGATAGGCAGTTTTGTAAAAATCACCATAAATTGTAGAAAAATCGTATGGAGATGTGCTAGTAGTCATTTTAAAGCTACAAACTTGAACTATTTGCACCTTGTAAAGTTTTGAAAACAAAAATGTTTAAAATGCCCAAAACAGTCCGTGAATGGAGTTGAACTTTCCTGATGAAGGCTGTTAGAAAATTTTAATTATGTTCTTAGTGTTTTAACTTGTATTCCCCCCCTGAAAACTTGAGAAAACATGAAAATGTAGGGGTATGGACTCACCTTAAGTGATTTCAGTAGGTAAGTGTTGAAGAAGAGAAGTGTTCAACCCAAGAACACTTGAAGAATCACTTGAAGATTCGAAAATCTAACACAATTATGAGAGAGTTTGCTTAAGTTAACCATGATTTGAGTGGAAATAAATGAGATAATCATAAAGAGAATGGATTATGCTTACCAAATGTGGAGGAAAAACTCAAGATCAGCCCTTAAATCTCGAATTTCTAGAGAGAGAAAGTGAGAGAGGAAAGAGTTTGATCTTCTTGTGAAATGAGAGCAAATGAGAGAAGTGAGGAGAGAGGATGAATATTCAGCACTCAAAAACGTGGAAAAGAGGGATAATTGAGTGGAAAGGACATTGATGTGACCTAGGTAAGGTGGGGAGGTGTGGCTGGTCATAGAGTGGGTGTGGGAGTGGTTGCTTGTGTTATAAGGTAAAGCAAAGTCAACACTCCACCTCTTTGTACTTTACCCACTTGCTTTCATTATTTAAATAAAGATTTTTATGAAAATATGATTAAATTGTGAATATTTAGGGTTTATTATGTTAAAATATGATTTTGGGTGAAATTCCCACGTTAAAATAATTAAAAACGGGCCTTAAACGCAAAACTACGCGAAAACCGGGAGAAAATGAGTTCCCAGCGAGACCTCTCGGTCCTAGGCCGAGGTTCAGTCCCTAGGCCGAGACCCGGTCCACGCTGAGGACTGTAGCCGGAAACGAACAGAGGGAAACGAAAGGGGCGAGTCAGACGCGAGAAGCGATGGGCGAGGGTTCGGTCCGAAGGGTCAGTGGGGTTCGGTTCGGGAATAAGAGGCGAGAATGTCAGAACCGAACGTACTGTAGTGAACAGTAGTGAACAGTACCTTCGGTTCGGTTGGTGAACAGTACTTTCGGTTCTGTTCCTCTTGAGCAGGGTTCGGTTTCGGTTAGTGGTGAACAGTACCTTCGGGTTCGGCTCAGGAGGGTTCGGTTCGGCTCAGGAGGATTCGGTTCGGCTCAGGATGTTTCGGTTCGGCATCTGGAGGGTTCGGTTCGGCTCCTCTTGCTCTCAGTCCCTAAGAGGACCTTCGGGTCCTAAGAAGCTTCTCTCTTGGTTTCGGTTCCTAATGTCCATTTTTCTCGTTTTTACCCCGTTTTAAGCTGTTTTTGACACGGTTAAGCGTCGGAATGACCCGAATGATTCTAAAAAGTGACGGGAACTATTTGAGAGAGATTCGGGAGAGATTTCGCATACTTGGAGAGATTTGGGAGAGATTTGACATTCTTGGAGAGATTTCTCATACAAAGAGATATTTGCGAGAGTTTTCACATACTTAGAGGGATTTGGGAGAGATTTGACATTCTTGGAGAGATTTCTAATACAGAGAGATATTTGAGAGAGATTTCGCATACTTAGAGAGATTTGGGAGAGATTTGACATTCTTGGAGAGATTTCTCATACAAAGAGATATTTGCGAGAGTTTTCACATACTTAGAGGGATTTGGGAGAGATTTGACATTCTTGGAGAGATTTCTAATACAGAGAGATATTTGAGAGAGATTTCGCATACTTAGAGAGATTTGGGAGAGATTTGACATTCTTGGAGAGATTTCTCATACAAAGAGATATTTGCGAGAGTTTTCACATACTTAGAGGGATTTAGGAGAGGTTTGACATAGAGAGAGATAGTGTGGAAACGATTGAGAGAGGTTCCATGTGGGATAGTTGTGAGTGTCCGGCATCGAAATGTATGGTTCGTGAACCCTGTTAAGCCTTGTTTAAGGATCTTACACACTCCCGATGAGTATGCAACATTGTTTTATCGTTCTAGTTCATTGATTAGAACTAGGGTTTAGGAAATTTTTAACACAAGACTTTTCTCAAGTGATGTTTTCCCATTAATATAGCAAGTTATGCAGTATGAACATAACACAAACCCTAATACACAAGGTTTAATCGAGTTGACCGGTCTTGACTTGATGATTTAACTTGACTCAAGATTGACGATTGTCACAGTACAAAACACACACCCGCAATATATCCTCTAGAGTCTGAATGGTCTGTTCATTTTGACCATCGATCTACGGACGGAAGGTCGTTGTTGAAATGGAAACGAGTACCCAACTCGTCATGGAACCTCTTCCAAAACCTGGAAGTAAACCTAACATCCTTGTTTGAAACCATGGAAACTGGTACCATGTGATGTGCCATAACCTCCCCGATGTAAGTCTCTGCCAACTTCTCCGCAGAGATACTCTCCTGGATTGGGATAAAATATACGCTTTTGGTCAATCGATCCATGATGACCCAAATCGTATCCATTCTGAATGCATTCCGAGGCAATGTCGTGATGAAATCCATGGTAATCTCAACCCATTTCCATATGGGACTATCCAATGGTTGCATCTTGTCGTGAGGTCATTGACGCTTGACCTTGACTTTCCTGCAAGTCAAGCACCGCTCCACTTACTAAGCCACATCTCACTTCATGCAAGACCACCAATAATCAGGATGAAGATCTTTATACATCTTCTTCGCCTGGGGATAAATGGAGAACCTAGACTTGTATGCCTCCTCCATCATAACCTGACGCACACCACCCCAGTTTGGAACATATACTCTTCGATGAATAGTTAATAACCCACGACTATCATAATTGAAGGAATCCACCTGACCCACAATATACTCACTCTTCCGGTGTTCTTCCTTCATAGTCTCGATATGAGCCTCAAAAATCCGCTCCAATAGCAGAGTAATCACGGTCATCTTCAAACACATATCCATGATAAGAGTCGCGACCGCATTGTGGCTGAGAGTAGCGGGCAACACATTGGCCTTCTCTGGATGATAAAGGATCTCACAATCATAATCCTTCACCACATCTAACCATTGGCGCTGCCTCATATTCAGATTTAGCTGATCCATTAGATACCTCAGGCTCTTGTGGTTTGTGTAAATAGTACAACAGACCCCATAGAGGTTATATCGTCAAATATTGAGGGCGGAAACATAGCCCCCAACTCCAAATCACGCATAAGATAATTCGCTTCATGAGGATTCAACTGCCTCGAAGCGTAAGTGATCACACGACCCCTCTGCATCAATACTGCTCCCAAAATCATGATCGACGCATCACAATAAACCACAAAATCCTCTATACCCTCCGACAGGGTAAAAATTGGTGCCTCACACAACCGCTGTCTCAAGGTCTCAAAAGTTGTCTTCTACTGCAGCCCCCAACGAAAGGTGGTCGCCTTCTTTGCCAATCGAGTCAAAGGAACAAATATCTTGGAGAAATCCTAGATGAATATCCGATAAAAACCTTCTAGACCAAGGAAACTCCGAATGTCAGATAGAAACCACGGAATTTCCCATCGCATCACGACCTCGACCTTGCCGGATCTACCATAATACCATTCTGGTTGACAATGTGCCCCATAATGTAACGCCCCGTTCTTAAAGTATTTAATTATGAGTCCGGATAGACTGAAGGCCGGTAGGCGTACCAGTCAGGCCGAAGGCTCGAAGAATGGTCCAGCCAGATTGAAGGCCCTGGAGGGCGGTCCAGGTCTGCTGAAGGTTCTGAGAGTGGTCCAGTTTGGCTGAAGGCCTGGTAAGGCGGTCCAGTCATGCTGAAGACTCTACATGTGTCATTAGATCGGTGCGAGGAAATGGATTGAGTATGTCGCGATACGTTAGCGTTAGAAGGTCTGGCCCCGGGTATTGATCATGGTGGGAGGTCGAGCATGGACTTGAGAGTCTTCGCGAGTGAATCCAGAGTATGTGTGGTGCATAGGATAGCGGTTATGCTATAATAGCATGGTGTAGTTTTGAGTGAGCACCGTGGCACTTGTGGAAGTGTCAAGGCAGCCAAGTGGGTTTCCTTGGTAAGGGAAACGAAAGGAATGTTGCCCCGAGAGGGAGGGTAAGTTCACGGAAGTGAAAGCAGTAGTGCAGAGTTATGATTAGAATCACATCCGGGTTGGATGGTTGCTGAGGCTTGGAAGGAATATAGAGATGGAATCTCGGATTTCCAGTTTGATTTTGATTTATGTGGTGGAAATTCATCTTGGAGGATGTTTGGAGGTGTCATCAGTGTATCAGGTTTTCCCAACCCGAGGATGCTAGAGCCAGTTCAGTGTGGTTATAAGATTGCGGTGGAGAACTCGTAGGAGTTGCTCTGAAGTTGAAGCATGTGTCATCCTGTCAGCAAGAAAGGGAAAGTTGGGTTTCGGGTTTTGATGGTCGTGTCTTGAGGAACCTGGTCCGGTGAATGCCAGGTGGTGCTTTGCGGGGACAGTTCGGGAGTTGAGTAGCTGCAGGCTTCGAGGATGAAGCCTAATTTAAGTGGGGGGAGAATTGTAACGCCCCATTCTTAAAGTATTTAATTATGAGTCCCTGAGGTTTAAGAGGAAGGGTAATTTTGGTCTTCTTATGGGAAATGGGTTTTATCCGAGAAGGTTTTGGACTGGTGTGTATGTGTTGACAGAGGCATAGGGCTTCTCGCCACCCTCGTGTGAATGAAAAGTTTATCGGGAGCGGGCTTAGAGTAGAGAAGTTACGGCATCTCGAAGATAATATCGACTATAGCTTAATGAGAAAAGTGGAAAAAGGGAAGACCATGCATGAAAAAGGGATCATGTTGGGTACGCCCAACGTAAGCTGGACGTACGCCCAGCGTAGTGGGCGAAAGAAACGCGGGTGATGGCCGAGTAGGCCCAGCGTACTCTCAGAATCCCCACACCCTAATTTTAAGGGAAACCACTATATAAAGAACATAAAGGCTTCCTCCTTAGCCTCCATAATCACTCTCTTAACCTCAGAAACCCTAGATAGCCGTCTCACCTCCATTGTTGGGTGTGTTTGGTCTTGGAAAGCTTATTATGGCAAAAGAGAAGCTAGAAGAAGAAAATAGAAGTTGTCAAAGAAGGAGAGGAACGATTGGAGCTTATAGATCTGGAAAGACATCATCCTTTGGAGCCTATTTGAGGTATAAAGCTTCTTGCTTGACATTTATATTGTGTAGATCTATGTCATGTGAAGCTTTGACACCATTCTTGTCCCAAAAGTCCTCATCTTGTTGCATGTTCCGAGTTGGTCAAGATTATCTGTCCTTTCAGACCTTAGGAAACGTCTTGAGTGAGAAAAATGAGGTCCCAAGGGCTGTGGTTCTTCCATGTGTGAGATAAGTAGGTGTTAACGGATTAAGACTTTGGATTAAGAGCTTTATGGACGTCCCAAGTGCTAAAGTTTGTGACTTTATGAATCCTAATCATATTTGGCCTAAGGATCTGAAGTTTGGGCTTAATAGCTTAAGCCATTAAGCAGTTGCATGGATTTGTTGAACCACGAGGTTACGCCCCGCGTAACATGGGAGTACGCCCAGCGTAGCGGGCCAGTGCCCCGATCCCATTTTGTGAGCATTGTTGTACGCCCAGCGTACCAAGAAGGGTACGCCGAGCGTACCCCCTCTGTGGTATTTTCAATTTGGACCTTATAGTTTGGGCTGTTATTGGGCTGTTGGATTTATGGGCCATCATTGGAAATTATGGATAGAGTATTTTGGGCCCAATTATTATTATGGACCTTGGATCTAGCCCTATTTGGTGAGGAGGGCCCAATTTAGTAAATTGGGCCAATATTGGGCTTTGTAGAAGATTTGTTATGTTGGCTAGTTCGGGATTTTCAGTAAGTCGGTGATTCGGGAGTCATCTTCTCAAGTTTAGAGTTTCGTCAATTGCGAGGTGAGTTATCCTAACTATATCAACGGGGTCTAAGGCACCAAGGCCGACCCTTTAACGAATTGTAATCCGGGTATCGTTGCTAGGTTGTTGTCTTGCTATGTTTGCATCCGGGTATTAGGATGGTATATGCTAGTGACATGTTAGGTCGGTATCCTATTTAGAGTATGTTATGATACATGATCTGCTAGATCGGTTTGATTGGATGTGAATTGTTATATGATTTTATGTTTATGTGCACATGGTTGTTTGACTGGGGTTGGGTTGAGGCGGGTCCTGCTTTGTGCTGTAGGCCAACATACCCAGGGCAGACCGGTTATTCCGAAGGCCCAGCGAGCCGTCCGGATAGGCTGTAGGCCCCACGAGGGCGGACCAGACGTACCGAGGCTCGGAGAGTGGACCAGGCCGACTGAAGGCCCGATGCGGGCGGACCAGTCATACCTGTAGACTCAGAGAGTGGACCAAGTGGGTTGAAGGCCCGGTGCGGGCGAACCGTCCATACTGCAGACTCAAGGGACATGACTGGACTCGGAGGGTGGACCAGGTGGACTGAAGGCCCGATACGGCGAACCAGACACACAGTAGACCCGAAATGCATGGTTGTTCTGTGATTTGCTATGATATAGCATGTTATGTGTGTATGGTATATGTGGTTGGTATTTTGGGGGTATCTCACTAAGATTTCGGGCTTACAGTTGTGGTTTAATGTTTTTCAGGTTCTTCAGGAGACCGTGGCAAGGCAAAGGCGTGATTGTACCACTCCTCGTGTTTATGTTTTATGTTAGGGTTCTGGGAATACTCTAATAATAAATGTATTGAAAACCTTTTTGTAAAAACTTAAAG